>NC_140645.1:11574227-12938180 GCF_978046115.1 Saccoglossus kowalevskii
CACCGTTAGCCAAGTAGTGTAGTACAAAGTGTCCATTAATACATAGGTGGCTAAACCTCTAAATTTACACCGTGGGCCAAGTACTGTAGTACAAAGTGTCATTAATACATAGGTGGATAAACCTCTAAATTTACACCATGAGCCGAGTACAGTAGAACAAAGTGTCATTAATACATAGGTGGCTAAACCTCTAAATTTACAACGTGAGCCGAGTACTGTTGTACAAAGTGATATTAATACATAGGTGGCTAAGCCTCTAAATTTACAGCGTGAGCCAAGTACTGTAGTACAAAGTGACGTTAATACATCCGTGGCTAAGCCTCTAAATTTACAGCGTGAGCCAAGTACTGTACAAAGTGACATTAATGCATAGGTGGCTAAGCCTCTAAATTTACACCGTGAGCCGAGTACTGTAATACAAAGTGACATTAATACATGAGTGGCTAAACCTCTAAATTTACACCGTTAGCCAAGTAGTGTAGTACAAAGTGTCATTAATACATAGGTGGCTAAACCTCTAAATTTACACCGTGGGCCAAGTACTGTAGTACAAAGTGTCATTAATACATAGGTGGATAAACCTCTAAATTTACACCATGAGCCGAGTACAGTAGAACAAAGTGTCATTAATACATAGGTGGCTAAACCTCTAAATTTACAACGTGAGCCGAGTACTGTTGTACAAAGTGATATTAATACATAGGTGGCTAAGCCTCTAAATTTACACCGTGAGCGAGTACTGTAATACAAAGTGACATTAATACATGAGTGGCTAAACCTCTAAATTTACACCGTGAGCCAAGTACTGTAGTACAAAGTGACACTAATACATAGGTGGCTAAACCTCTAAATTTACACCGTGAGCCAAGTACTGTAGTACAAAGTGACATTAATACATGAGTGGCTAAACCCCTAAATTTACACCGTTAGCCAAGTAGTGTAGTACAAAGTGTCATTAATACATAGGTGGCTAAACCTCTAAATTTACACCGTGGGCCAAGTACTGTAGTACAAAGTGTCATTAATACATAGGTGGATAAACCTCTAAATTTACACCATGAGCCGAGTACAGTAGAACAAAGTGTCATTAATACATAGGTGGCTAAACCTCTAAATTTACAACGTGAGCCGAGTACTGTTGTACAAAGTGATATTAATACATAGGTGGCTAAGCCTCTAAATTTACAGCGTGAGCCAAGTACTGTAGTACAAAGTGACGTTAATACATCGGTGGCTTAGCCTCTATATTTACAGCGTGTGCCAAGTACTGTACAAAGTGATGTTAATACATAGGCGACTATGCTTCTAAATTTACAGCGTGAGCCAAGTACTGCTGTACAAAGTGACATTAATACATAGGTGGCTAAACCTCTAAATTTACAGCGTGAGCCAAGTACTGTAGTACAAAGTGACATTAATACACAGGTGGCTAAGCCTCTAAAAATACAGCGTGAGCCAAGTACTGTAGTACAAAGTGACAATAATACATAGGTGGCTAAGCCTCTAAATTTACACCGAGAGCCAAGTACTGTTGTACAAAGTGAGGTTAATACATAGGTGGCTAAGCCTCTAAATTTACACCGTGAGCCGAGTACTGTAGTACAAAGTGACATTAATACATGAGTGGCTAAACCCCTAAATTTACACCGTTAGCCAAGTAGTGTACAAAGTGACATTAATACATAGGTGGCTAAACCCCTAAATTTACACCGTTAGCCAAGTACTGTAGTACAAAGTGAATACATAGGCGGCTATGCTTCTAAATTTACAGCGTGAGCCAAGTACTGTTGTACAAAGTGACATTAATACATAGGTGACTAAACCTCTAAATTTACAGCGTGAGCCAAGTACTGTAGTACAAAGTGACATTAATACACAGGTGGCTAAGCCTCTAAAATTACAGCGTGAGCCAAGTACTGTAGTACAAAGTGACAATAATACATAGGTGGCTAAGCCTCTAAATTTACACCGAGAGCCAAGTACTGTTGTACAAAGTGAGGTTAATACATAGGTGGCTAAGCCTCTAAATTTACGCCGTCAGCCGAGTACTGTAGTACAAAGTGACATTAATACATGAGTGGCTAAACCCCTAAATTTACACCGTTAGCCAAGTAGTGTAGTACAAAGTGACATTAATACATAGGTGGCTAAACCCCTAAATTTACACCGTTAGCCAAGTACTGTAGTACAAAGTGACATTAATACATAGGTGGCTAAGCCTCTAAATTTACACCGTGAGCCAAGTACTGTAGTACAAAGTGACATTAATACATGAGTGGCTAAGCCTCTACATTTACAGCGTGAGCCAAGTACTGTAGTACAAAGTGACAATAATACATAGGTGGCTAAGCCTCTAAATTTACACCGAGAGCCAAGTACTGTTGTACAAAGTGAGGTTAATACATAGGTGGCTAAGCCTCTAAATTTACACCGTGAGCCGAGTACTGTAGTACAAAGTGACATTAATACATGAGTGGCTAAACCCCTAAATTTACACCGTTAGCCAAGTAGTGTAGTACAAAGTGACATTAATACATAGGTGGCTAAACCCCTAAATTTTCACCGTTAGCCAAGTACTGTAGTACAAAGTGACATTAATACATAGGTGGCTAAGCCTCTAAATTTACACCGTGAGCCAAGTACTGTAATACAAAGTGACATTAATACATGAGTAGCTAAGCCTCTAAATTTACAGCGTGAGCCAAGTACTGTAGTACACAGTGACGTTAATACATCGGTGGCTTAGCCTCTATATTTACAGCGTGAGCCAAGTACTGTACAAAGTGATGTTAATACATAGGCTCCTATGCTTCTAAATTTACTCCGTGAGCCAAGTACTGTTGTACAAAGTGACATTAATACATAGGTGGCTAAACCTCTAAATTTACAGCGTGAGCCAAGTACTGTAGTACAAAGTGACATTAATACACAGGTGGCTAAGCCTCTAAAATTACAGCGTGAGCCAAGTACTGTAGTACAAAGTGACGTTAATACATCGGTGGCTTAGCCTTTAAATTTACAGCGTGAGCCAAGTACTGTACAAGTGATGTTAATACATAGGCGGCTATGCTTCTAAATTTACAGCGTGAGCCAATTACTGTTGTACAAAGTGACATTAATACATAGGTGGCTAAACCTCTAAATTTACAGCGTGAGCCAAGTACTGTAGTACAAAGTGACATTAATACATACGTGGCTAAGCCTCTAAATTTACAGCGTGAGCCAAGTACTGTAGTACAAAGTGACAATAATACATAGGTGGCTAAGCCTCTAAATTTACACCGTGAACCAAGTACTGTTGTACAAAGTGAGGTTAATACATAGGTGGCTAAGCCTCTAAATTTACAACGTGATCCGAGTACTGTAGTACAAAGTGACATTAATACATGAGTGGCTAAACCCCTAAATTTACACCGTTAGCCAAGTAGTGTAGTACAAAGTGACAATAATACATAGGTGGCTAAACCTCTAAATTTACACCGTGGGCCAAGTACTGTAGTACAAAGTGACAATAATACATCGGTGGCTTAGCCTCTAAATTTACAGCGTGAGCCAAGTACTGTACAAAGTGATGTTAATACATAGGCGGCTATGCTTCTAAATTTACAGCGTGAGCCAAGTACTGTTGTACAAAGTGACATTAATACATAGGTGGCTAAACCTCTAAATTTACAGCGTGAGCCAAGTACTGTAGTACAAAGTGACATTAATACATAGGTGGCTAAGCTTCTAAATTTACAGCGTGAGCCAAGTACTGTAGTACAAAGTGACAATAATACATAGGTGGCTAAATCCTTAAATTTACACCGTAAGCCAAGTACTGTAGTACAAAGTGACATTAATACACAGGTGGCTAAACCTCTAAATTTACAACGTGAGCCGAGTACTGTTGTACAAAGTGATATTAATACATAGGTGGCTAAGCCTCTAAATTTACAGCGTGAGCCAAGTACTGTAGTACAAAGTGACGTTAATACATCCGTGGCTAAGCCTCTAAATTTACAGCGTGAGCCAAGTACTGTACAAAGTGACATTAATGCATAGGTGGCTAAGCCTCTAAATTTACACCGTGAGCCGAGTACTGTAATACAAAGTGACATTAATACATGAGTGGCTAAACCTCTAAATTTACACCGTTAGCCAAGTAGTGTAGTACAAAGTGTCATTAATACATAGGTGGCTAAACCTCTAAATTTACACCGTGGGCCAAGTACTGTAGTACAAAGTGTCATTAATACATAGGTGGATAAACCTCTAAATTTACACCATGAGCCGAGTACAGTAGAACAAAGTGTCATTAATACATAGGTGGCTAAACCTCTAAATTTACAACGTGAGCCGAGTACTGTTGTACAAAGTGATATTAATACATAGGTGGCTAAGCCTCTAAATTTACACCGTGAGCCGAGTACTGTAATACAAAGTGACATTAATACATGAGTGGCTAAACCTCTAAATTTACACCGTGAGCCAAGTACTGTAGTACAAAGTGACACTAATACATAGGTGGCTAAACCTCTAAATTTACACCGTGAGCCAAGTACTGTAGTACAAAGTGACATTAATACATGAGTGGCTAAACCCCTAAATTTACACCGTTAGCCAAGTAGTGTAGTACAAAGTGTCATTAATACATAGGTGGCTAAACCTCTAAATTTACACCGTGGGCCAAGTACTGTAGTACAAAGTGTCATTAATACATAGGTGGATAAACCTCTAAATTTACACCATGAGCCGAGTACAGTAGAACAAAGTGTCATTAATACATAGGTGGCTAAACCTCTAAATTTACAACGTGAGCCGAGTACTGTTGTACAAAGTGATATTAATACATAGGTGGCTAAGCCTCTAAATTTACAGCGTGAGCCAAGTACTGTAGTACAAAGTGACGTTAATACATCGGTGGCTTAGCCTCTATATTTACAGCGTGTGCCAAGTACTGTACAAAGTGATGTTAATACATAGGCGACTATGCTTCTAAATTTACAGCGTGAGCCAAGTACTGCTGTACAAAGTGACATTAATACATAGGTGGCTAAACCTCTAAATTTACAGCGTGAGCCAAGTACTGTAGTACAAAGTGACATTAATACACAGGTGGCTAAGCCTCTAAAAATACAGCGTGAGCCAAGTACTGTAGTACAAAGTGACAATAATACATAGGTGGCTAAGCCTCTAAATTTACACCGAGAGCCAAGTACTGTTGTACAAAGTGAGGTTAATACATAGGTGGCTAAGCCTCTAAATTTACACCGTGAGCCGAGTACTGTAGTACAAAGTGACATTAATACATGAGTGGCTAAACACCTAAATTTACACCGTTAGCCAAGTAGTGTACAAAGTGACATTAATACATAGGTGGCTAAACCCCTAAATTTACACCGTTAGCCAAGTACTGTAGTACAAAGTGAATACATAGGCGGCTATGCTTCTAAATTTACAGCGTGAGCCAAGTACTGTTGTACAAAGTGACATTAATACATAGGTGACTAAACCTCTAAATTTACAGCGTGAGCCAAGTACTGTAGTACAAAGTGACATTAATACACAGGTGGCTAAGCCTCTAAAATTACAGCGTGAGCCAAGTACTGTAGTACAAAGTGACAATAATACATAGGTGGCTAAGCCTCTAAATTTACACCGAGAGCCAAGTACTGTTGTACAAAGTGAGGTTAATACATAGGTGGCTAAGCCTCTAAATTTACGCCGTCAGCCGAGTACTGTAGTACAAAGTGACATTAATACATGAGTGGCTAAACCCCTAAATTTACACCGTTAGCCAAGTAGTGTAGTACAAAGTGACATTAATACATAGGTGGCTAAACCCCTAAATTTACACCGTTAGCCAAGTACTGTAGTACAAAGTGACATTAATACATAGGTGGCTAAGCCTCTAAATTTACACCGTGAGCCAAGTACTGTAGTACAAAGTGACATTAATACATGAGTGGCTAAGCCTCTACATTTACAGCGTGAGCCAAGTACTGTAGTACAAAGTGACAATAATACATAGGTGGCTAAGCCTCTAAATTTACACCGAGAGCCAAGTACTGTTGTACAAAGTGAGGTTAATACATAGGTGGCTAAGCCTCTAAATTTACACCGTGAGCCGAGTACTGTAGTACAAAGTGACATTAATACATGAGTGGCTAAACCCCTAAATTTACACCGTTAGCCAAGTAGTGTAGTACAAAGTGACATTAATACATAGGTGGCTAAACCCCTAAATTTTCACCGTTAGCCAAGTACTGTAGTACAAAGTGACATTAATACATAGGTGGCTAAGCCTCTAAATTTACACCGTGAGCCAAGTACTGTAATACAAAGTGACATTAATACATGAGTAGCTAAGCCTCTAAATTTACAGCGTGAGCCAAGTACTGTAGTACACAGTGACGTTAATATATCGGTGGCTTAGCCTCTATATTTACAGCGTGAGCCAAGTACTGTACAAAGTAATGTTAATACATAGGCTCCTATGCTTCTAAATTTACTCCGTGAGCCAAGTACTGTTGTACAAAGTGACATTAATACATAGGTGGCTAAACCTCTAAATTTACAGCGTGAGCCAAGTACTGTAGTACAAAGTGACATTAATACACAGGTGGCTAAGCCTCTAAAATTACAGCGTGAGCCAAGTACTGTAGTACAAAGTGACGTTAATACATCGGTGGCTTAGCCTCTAAATTTACAGCGTGAGCCAAGTACTGTACAAGTGATGTTAATACATAGGCGGCTATGCTTCTAAATTTACAGCGTGAGCCAATTACTGTTGTACAAAGTGACATTAATACATAGGTGGCTAAACCTCTAAATTTACAGCGTGAGCCAAGTACTGTAGTACAAAGTGACATTAATACATACGTGGCTAAGCCTCTAAATTTACAGCGTGAGCCAAGTACTGTAGTACAAAGTGACAATAATACATAGGTGGCTAAGCCTCTAAATTTACACCGTGAGCCAAGTACTGTTGTACAAAGTGAGGTTAATACATAGGTGGCTAAGCCTCTAAATTTACAACGTGAGCCGAGTACTGTAGTACAAAGTGACATTAATACATGAGTGGCTAAACCCCTAAATTTACACCGTTAGCCAAGTAGTGTAGTACAAAGTGACATTAATACATAGGTGGCTAAACCTCTAAATTTACACCGTGGGCCAAGTACTGTAGTACAAAGTGACAATAATACATCGGTGGCTTAGCCTCTAAATTTACAGCGTGAGCCAAGTACTGTACAAAGTGATGTTAATACATAGGCGGCTATGCTTCTAAATTTACAGCGTGAGCCAAGTACTGTTGTACAAAGTGACATTAATACATAGGTGGCTAAACCTCTAAATTTACAGCGTGAGCCAAGTACTGTAGTACAAAGTGACATTAATACATAGGTGGCTAAGCTTCTAAATTTACAGCGTGAGCCAAGTACTGTAGTACAAAGTGACAATAATACATAGGTGGCTAAGCCTCTAAATTTACACCGTGAGCCAAGTACTGTTGTACAAAGTGAGGTTAATACATAGGTGGCTAAGCCTCTAAATTTACACCGTGAGCCGAGTACTGTAGTACAAAGTGACATTAATACATGAGTGGCTAAACCCCTAAATTTACACCGTTAGCCAAGTAGTGTAGTACAAAGTGACATTAATACATAGGTGGCTAAATCCTTAAATTTACACCGTAAGCCAAGTACTGTAGTACAAAGTGACATTAATACATAGGTGGCTAAGCCTCTAAATTTACACCGTGAGCCAAGTACTGTAGTAAAAAGTGACATTAATACATGAGTGGCTAAGCCTCTAAATTTACAGCGTGGGCCAATTACTGTAGTACAAAGTGTCATTAATACATAGGTGGCTAAGCCTCTAAATTTACAGCGTGAGCCAAGTACTGTAGTACAAAGTGACAATAATACATAGGTGGCTAAGCCTCTAAATTTACACCGTGAGCCAAGTACTGTTATACAAAGTGAGGTTAATACATAGGTGGCTAAGCCTCTAAATTTACACTGTGAGCCGAGTACTGTAGGACAAAGTGACATTAATACATGAGTGGCCAAACCCCTAAATTTACACCGTTTCCAAGTAGTGTAGTACAAAGTGACATTAATACATAGGTGGCTAAACCCTTAAATTTACACCGTTAGCCAAGTACTGTAGTACAAAGTGACATTAATACATAGGTGGCTAAGCCTCTAAATTTACACCGTGAGCCAAGTACTGTAGTACAAGTGACATTAATGCATAGGTAGCTAAGCCTCTAAATTTACACCGTGGGCCAAGTACTGTAGTACAAAGTGTCATTAATACATAGGTGGCTAAACCTCTAAATTTACACCATGAGCCGAGTACTGTAGAACAAAGTGATGTTAATACATAGGTGGCTATGCTTCTAAATTTACAGCGTGAGCCCAGTACTGTAGTACAAAGTGAGGTTAATGCATAGGAGGCTGAGCCTTTAAATTTACTCCGTGAGCCAACTACGGAAGTACAAAGTGACGTTAATATATCAGTGGCTTAGCATCTAAATTTACAGCGTGAGCCAAGTACCGTTGTACAAAGTGACGTTAATACATCGGTGGCTAAGCCTCTAAATTTACAGCGTGAGCCAAGTACTGTACAAAGTGAGGTTAATACATAGGTGGCTAAGCCTCTAAATTTACAGCGTGAGCCAAGTACTGTAGTACAAAGTGACATTAATACATATGTGGCTAAACTTCTAAATTTACAGCGTGAGCCAAGTACTGTAGTACAACGTGACATTAATACATAGGTGGCTAAGCTTCTAAATTTACAGCGTGAGCCAAGTACTGTAGTACAAAGTAACATTAATACATAGGTGGTTAAGCCTCTAAATTTACACCGTGAGCCAAGTACTGTAGTACAAAGTGACATTAATGCATAGGAGGCTAAACCTCTAAATTTACACCGTGAGCCAAGTACTATAGTACAAAGTGACGTTAATACATAGCTGGCTATGCCTCTAAATTTCACCTTGAGCCAAGTACTGTAGTACAAAGTGACATTAATACATGAGTGGCTAAACCCCTAAATTTACACCGTTAGCCAAGTAGTGTAGTACAAAGTGACATTAATACATAGGTGGCTATGCCTCTAAATTTACACCATTAGCCAAGTACTGTAGTACAAAGTGACATTAATACATAGGTGGCTATGCCTCTAAGTTTACACCGTGAGCCAAGTATTGTAGTACAAAGTGACGTTAATACATAGTTGGCTATGCCTCTAAATTTACACCGTGAGCCGAGTATTGTAGTACAAAGTGACATTAATACATAGGTGGCTACACCTCTAAATTTACAGCGTGAGCCAAGTACTGTAGTACAAAGTGTCATTAATACATATGTGGCTAAGCTTCTAAATTTACAGCGTGAGCCAAGTACTGTAGTACAACATGACATTAATACATAGGTGGCTATGCTTCTAAATTTACAGCGTGAGCCAAGTACTGTAGTACAAAGTGAGGTTAATGCATAGGAGGCTAAGCCTTTAAATTTACTCCGTGAGCCAACTACGGAAGTACAAAGTGACGTTAATACATCAGTGGCTTAGCATCTAAATTTACAGCGTGAGCCAAGTACCGTTGTACAAAGTGACGTTAATACATCGGTGGCTAAGCCTCTAAATTTACAGCGTGAGCCAAGTACTGTACAAAGTGAGGTTAATACATAGGTGGCTAAGCCTCTAAATTTACAGCGTGAGCCAAGTACTGTAGTACAAAGTGACATTAATACATATGTGGCTAAGCTTCTAAATTTACAGCGTGAGCCAAGTACTGTAGTACAACGTGACGTTAATACATAGGTGGCTAAGCTTCTAAATTTACAGCGTGAGCCAAGTACTATAGTACAAAGTGACGTTAATACATAGCTGGCTATGCCTCTAAATTTCACCTTGAGCCAAGTACTGTAGTACAAAGTGACATTAATACATGAGTGGCTAAACCCCTAAATTTACACCGTTAGCCAAGTAGTGTAGTACAAAGTGACATTAATACATAGGTGGCTATGCCTCTAAATTTACACCATTAGCCAAGTACTGTAGTACAAAGTGACATTAATACATAGGTGGCTATGCCTCTAAGTTTACACCGTGAGCCAAGTACTCTAGTACAAAGTGACGTTAATACATAGTTGGCTATGCCTCTAAATTTACACCGTGAGCCGAGTATTTGTAGTACAAAGTGACATTAATACATAGGTGGCTACACCTCTAAATTTACAGCGTGAGCCAAGTACTGTAGTACAAAGTGTCATTAATACATATGTGGCTAAGCTTCTAAATTTACAGCGTGAGCCAAGTACTGTAGTACAACGTGACATTAATACATCGGTGGCTAAGCCTCTAAATTTACAGCGTGAGCCAAGTACCGTTGTACAAAGTGACGTTAATACATCGGTGGCTAAGCCTCTAAATTTACAGCGTGAGCCAAGTACTGTACAAAGTGAGGTTAATACATAGTTGGCTAAGCCTCTAAATTTACACCGTGAGCCAAGTACTGTAGTACAAAGTGACATTAATACATACGTGGCTACACCTCTAAATTTACAGCGTGAGCCAAGTACTGTAGTACAAAGTAACATTAATACATAGGTGGTTAAGCCTCTAAATTTACAGCGTGAGCCAAGTACTGTAGTACAAAGTAACATTAATACATAGGTGGTTAAGCCTCTAAATTTACACCGTGAGCCAAGTACTGTAGTACAAAGTGACATTAATGCATAGGAGGCTAAACCTCTAAATTTACACCGTGAGCCAAGTACTATAGTACAAAGTGACGTTAATACATAGCTGGCTATGCCTCTAAATTTCACCTTGAGCCAAGTACTGTAGTACAAAGTGACATTAATACATGAGTGGCTAAACCCCTAAATTTACACCGTTAGCCAAGTAGTGTAGTACAAAGTGACATTAATACATAGGTGGCTATGCCTCTAAATTTACACCATTAGCCAAGTACTGTAGTACAAAGTGACATTGATACATAGGTGGCTATGCCTCTAAGTTTACACCGTGAGCCAAGTACTCTAGTACAAAGTGACGTTAATACATAGTTGGCTATGCCTCTAAATTTACACCGTGAGCCGAGTATTGTAGTACAAAGTGACATTAATACATAGGTGGCTACACCTCTAAATTTACAGCGTGAGCCAAGTACTGTAGTACAAAGTGTCATTAATACATATGTGGCTAAGCTTCTAAATTTACAGCGTGAGCCAAGTACTGTAGTACAACATGACATTAATACATAGGTGGCTATGCTTCTAAATTTACAGCGTGAGCCAAGTACTGTAGTACAAAGTGAGGTTAATGCATAGGAGGCTAAGCCTTTAAATTTACTCCGTGAGCCAACTACGGAAGTACAAAGTGACGTTAATACATCAGTGGCTTAGCATCTAAATTTACAGCGTGAGCCAAGTACCGTTGTACAAAGTGACGTTAATACATCGGTGGCTAAGCCTCTAAATTTACAGCGTGAGCCAAGTACTGTACAAAGTGAGGTTAATACATAGGTGGCTAAGCCTCTAAATTTACAGCGTGAGCCAAGTACTGTAGTACAAAGTGACATTAATACATATGTGGCTAAGCTTCTAAATTTACAGCGTGAGCCAAGTACTGTAGTACAACGTGACATTAATACATAGGTGGCTAAGCTTCTAAATTTACAGCGTGAGCCAAGTACTGTAGTACAAAGTAACATTAATACATAGGTGGTTAAGCCTCTAAATTTACACCGTGAGCCAAGTACTGTAGTACAAAGTGACATTAATGCATAGGAGGCTAAACCTCTAAATTTACACCGTGAGCCAAGTACTATAGTACAAAGTGACGTTAATACATAGCTGGCTATGCCTCTAAATTTCACCTTGAGCCAAGTACTGTAGTACAAAGTGACATTAATACATGAGTGGCTAAACCCCTAAATTTACACCGTTAGCCAAGTAGTGTAGTACAAAGTGACATTAATACATAGGTGGCTATGCCTCTAAATTTACACCATTAGCCAAGTACTGTAGTACAAAGTGACATTAATACATAGGTGGCTATGCCTCTAAGTTTACACCGTGAGCCAAGTACTCTAGTACAAAGTGACGTTAATACATAGTTGGCTATGCCTCTAAATTTACACCGTGAGCCGAGTATTGTAGTACAAAGTGACATTAATACATAGGTGGCTACACCTCTAAATTTACAGCGTGAGCCAAGTACTGTAGTACAAAGTGTCATTAATACATATGTGGCTAAGCTTCTAAATTTACAGCGTGAGCCAAGTACTGTAGTACAACGTGACATTAATACATAGGTGGCTATGCCTCTAAATTTACACCGTGAGCCAAGTACTGTAATACAAAGTGACATTAATACATGAGTAGCTAAGCCTCTAAATTTACAGCGTGAGCCAAGTACTGTAGTACACAGTGACGTTAATACATCGGTGGCTTAGCCTCTATATTTACAGCGTGAGCCAAGTACTGTACAAAGTGATGTTAATACATAGGCTCCTATGCTTCTAAATTTACAGCGTGAGCCAAGTACTGTTGTACAAAGTGACATTAATACATAGGTGGCTAAACCTCTAAATTTACAGCGTGAGCCAAGTACTGTAGTACAAAGTGACATTAATACACAGGTGGCTAAGCCTCTAAAATTACAGCGTGAGCCAAGTACTGTAGTACAAAGTGACGTTAATACATCGGTGGCTTAGCCTCTAAATTTACAGCGTGAGCCAAGTACTGTACAAGTGATGTTAATACATAGGCGGCTATGCTTCTAAATTTACAGCGTGAGCCAATTACTGTTGTACAAAGTGACATTAATACATAGGTGGCTAAACCTCTAAATTTACAGCGTGAGCCAAGTACTGTAGTACAAAGTGACATTAATACATACGTGGCTAAGCCTCTAAATTTACAGCGTGAGCCAAGTACTGTAGTACAAAGTGACAATAATACATAGGTGGCTAAGCCTCTAAATTTACACCGTGAGCCAAGTACTGTTGTACAAAGTGAGGTTAATACATAGGTGGCTAAGCCTCTAAATTTACAACGTGAGCCGAGTACTGTAGTACAAAGTGACATTAATACATGAGTGGCTAAACCCCTAAATTTACACCGTTAGCCAAGTAGTGTAGTACAAAGTGACAATAATACATAGGTGGCTAAACCTCTAAATTTACACCGTGGGCCAAGTACTGTAGTACAAAGTGACAATAATACATCGGTGGCTTAGCCTCTAAATTTACAGCGTGAGCCAAGTACTGTACAAAGTGATGTTAATACATAGGCGGCTATGCTTCTAAATTTACAGCGTGAGCCAAGTACTGTTGTACAAAGTGACATTAATACATAGGTGGCTAAACCTCTAAATTTACAGCGTGAGCCAAGTACTGTAGTACAAAGTGACATTAATACATAGGTGGCTAAGCTTCTAAATTTACAGCGTGAGCCAAGTACTGTAGTACAAAGTGACAATAATACATAGGTGGCTAAGCCTCTAAATTTACACCGTGAGCCAAGTACTGTTGTACAAAGTGAGGTTAATACATAGGTGGCTAAGCCTCTAAATTTACACCGTGAGCCGAGTACTGTAGTACAAAGTGACATTAATACATGAGTGGCTAAACCCCTAAATTTACACCGTTAGCCAAGTAGTGTAGTACAAAGTGACATTAATACATAGGTGGCTAAATCCTTAAATTTACACCGTAAGCCAAGTACTGTAGTACAAAGTGACATTAATACATAGGTGGCTAAGCCTCTAAATTTACACCGTGAGCCAAGTACTGTAGTAAAAAGTGACATTAATACATGAGTGGCTAAGCCTCTAAATTTACAGCGTGGGCCAATTACTGTAGTACAAAGTGTCATTAATACATAGGTGGCTAAGCCTCTAAATTTACAGCGTGAGCCAAGTACTGTAGTACAAAGTGACAATAATACATAGGTGGCTAAGCCTCTAAATTTACACCGTGAGCCAAGTACTGTTATACAAAGTGAGGTTAATACATAGGTGGCTAAGCCTCTAAATTTACACTGTGAGCCGAGTACTGTAGGACAAAGTGACATTAATACATGAGTGGCCAAACCCCTAAATTTACACCGTTTCCAAGTAGTGTAGTACAAAGTGACATTAATACATAGGTGGCTAAACCCTTAAATTTACACCGTTAGCCAAGTACTGTAGTACAAAGTGACATTAATACATAGGTGGCTAAGCCTCTAAATTTACACCGTGAGCCAAGTACTGTAGTACAAGTGACATTAATGCATAGGTAGCTAAGCCTCTAAATTTACACCGTGGGCCAAGTACTGTAGTACAAAGTGTCATTAATACATAGGTGGCTAAACCTCTAAATTTACACCATGAGCCGAGTACTGTAGAACAAAGTGATGTTAATACATAGGTGGCTATGCTTCTAAATTTACAGCGTGAGCCCAGTACTGTAGTACAAAGTGAGGTTAATGCATAGGAGGCTGAGCCTTTAAATTTACTCCGTGAGCCAACTACGGAAGTACAAAGTGACGTTAATATATCAGTGGCTTAGCATCTAAATTTACAGCGTGAGCCAAGTACCGTTGTACAAAGTGACGTTAATACATCGGTGGCTAAGCCTCTAAATTTACAGCGTGAGCCAAGTACTGTACAAAGTGAGGTTAATACATAGGTGGCTAAGCCTCTAAATTTACAGCGTGAGCCAAGTACTGTAGTACAAAGTGACATTAATACATATGTGGCTAAACTTCTAAATTTACAGCGTGAGCCAAGTACTGTAGTACAACGTGACATTAATACATAGGTGGCTAAGCTTCTAAATTTACAGCGTGAGCCAAGTACTGTAGTACAAAGTAACATTAATACATAGGTGGTTAAGCCTCTAAATTTACACCGTGAGCCAAGTACTGTAGTACAAAGTGACATTAATGCATAGGAGGCTAAACCTCTAAATTTACACCGTGAGCCAAGTACTATAGTACAAAGTGACGTTAATACATAGCTGGCTATGCCTCTAAATTTCACCTTGAGCCAAGTACTGTAGTACAAAGTGACATTAATACATGAGTGGCTAAACCCCTAAATTTACACCGTTAGCCAAGTAGTGTAGTACAAAGTGACATTAATACATAGGTGGCTATGCCTCTAAATTTACACCATTAGCCAAGTACTGTAGTACAAAGTGACATTAATACATAGGTGGCTATGCCTCTAAGTTTACACCGTGAGCCAAGTACTCTAGTACAAAGTGACGTTAATACATAGTTGGCTATGCCTCTAAATTTACACCGTGAGCCGAGTATTGTAGTACAAAGTGACATTAATACATAGGTGGCTACACCTCTAAATTTACAGCGTGAGCCAAGTACTGTAGTACAAAGTGTCATTAATACATATGTGGCTAAGCTTCTAAATTTACAGCGTGAGCCAAGTACTGTAGTACAACATGACATTAATACATAGGTGGCTATGCTTCTAAATTTACAGCGTGAGCCAAGTACTGTAGTACAAAGTGAGGTTAATGCATAGGAGGCTAAGCCTTTAAATTTACTCCGTGAGCCAACTACGGAAGTACAAAGTGACGTTAATACATCAGTGGCTTAGCATCTAAATTTACAGCGTGAGCCAAGTACCGTTGTACAAAGTGACGTTAATACATCGGTGGCTAAGCCTCTAAATTTACAGCGTGAGCCAAGTACTGTACAAAGTGAGGTTAATACATAGGTGGCTAAGCCTCTAAATTTACAGCGTGAGCCAAGTACTGTAGTACAAAGTGACATTAATACATATGTGGCTAAGCTTCTAAATTTACAGCGTGAGCCAAGTACTGTAGTACAACGTGACGTTAATACATAGGTGGCTAAGCTTCTAAATTTACAGCGTGAGCCAAGTACTATAGTACAAAGTGACGTTAATACATAGCTGGCTATGCCTCTAAATTTCACCTTGAGCCAAGTACTGTAGTACAAAGTGACATTAATACATGAGTGGCTAAACCCCTAAATTTACACCGTTAGCCAAGTAGTGTAGTACAAAGTGACATTAATACATAGGTGGCTATGCCTCTAAATTTACACCATTAGCCAAGTACTGTAGTACAAAGTGACATTAATACATAGGTGGCTATGCCTCTAAGTTTACACCGTGAGCCAAGTACTCTAGTACAAAGTGACGTTAATACATAGTTGGCTATGCCTCTAAATTTACACCGTGAGCCGAGTATTGTAGTACAAAGTGACATTAATACATAGGTGGCTACACCTCTAAATTTACAGCGTGAGCCAAGTACTGTAGTACAAAGTGTCATTAATACATATGTGGCTAAGCTTCTAAATTTACAGCGTGAGCCAAGTACTGTAGTACAACGTGACATTAATACATAGGTGGCTATGCTTCTAAATTTACAGCGTGAGCCAAGTACTGTAGTACAAAGTGAGGTTAATGCATAGGAGGCTAAGCCTTTAAATTTACTCCGTGAGCCAACTACGGAAGTACAAAGTGACGTTAATACATCAGTGGCTTAGCATCTAAATTTACAGCGTGAGCCAAGTACCGTTGTACAAAGTGACGTTAATACATCGGTGGCTAAGCCTCTAAATTTACAGCGTGAGCCAAGTACTGTACAAAGTGAGGTTAATACATAGTTGGCTAAGCCTCTAAATTTACACCGTGAGCCAAGTACTGTAGTACAAAGTGACATTAATACATACGTGGCTACACCTCTAAATTTACAGCGTGAGCCAAGTACTGTAGTACAAAGTAACATTAATACATAGGTGGTTAAGCCTCTAAATTTACAGCGTGAGCCAAGTACTGTAGTACAAAGTAACATTAATACATAGGTGGTTAAGCCTCTAAATTTACACCGTGAGCCAAGTACTGTAGTACAAAGTGACATTAATGCATAGGAGGCTAAACCTCTAAATTTACACCGTGAGCCAAGTACTATAGTACAAAGTGACGTTAATACATAGCTGGCTATGCCTCTAAATTTCACCTTGAGCCAAGTACTGTAGTACAAAGTGACATTAATACATGAGTGGCTAAACCCCTAAATTTACACCGTTAGCCAAGTAGTGTAGTACAAAGTGACATTAATACATAGGTGGCTATGCCTCTAAATTTACACCATTAGCCAAGTACTGTAGTACAAAGTGACATTGATACATAGGTGGCTATGCCTCTAAGTTTACACCGTGAGCCAAGTACTCTAGTACAAAGTGACGTTAATACATAGTTGGCTATGCCTCTAAATTTACACCGTGAGCCGAGTATTGTAGTACAAAGTGACATTAATACATAGGTGGCTACACCTCTAAATTTACAGCGTGAGCCAAGTACTGTAGTACAAAGTGTCATTAATACATATGTGGCTAAGCTTCTAAATTTACAGCGTGAGCCAAGTACTGTAGTACAACATGACATTAATACATAGGTGGCTATGCTTCTAAATTTACAGCGTGAGCCAAGTACTGTAGTACAAAGTGAGGTTAATGCATAGGAGGCTAAGCCTTTAAATTTACTCCGTGAGCCAACTACGGAAGTACAAAGTGACGTTAATACATCAGTGGCTTAGCATCTAAATTTACAGCGTGAGCCAAGTACCGTTGTACAAAGTGACGTTAATACATCGGTGGCTAAGCCTCTAAATTTACAGCGTGAGCCAAGTACTGTACAAAGTGAGGTTAATACATAGGTGGCTAAGCCTCTAAATTTACAGCGTGAGCCAAGTACTGTAGTACAAAGTGACATTAATACATATGTGGCTAAGCTTCTAAATTTACAGCGTGAGCCAAGTACTGTAGTACAACGTGACATTAATACATAGGTGGCTAAGCTTCTAAATTTACAGCGTGAGCCAAGTACTGTAGTACAAAGTAACATTAATACATAGGTGGTTAAGCCTCTAAATTTACACCGTGAGCCAAGTACTGTAGTACAAAGTGACATTAATGCATAGGAGGCTAAACCTCTAAATTTACACCGTGAGCCAAGTACTATAGTACAAAGTGACGTTAATACATAGCTGGCTATGCCTCTAAATTTCACCTTGAGCCAAGTACTGTAGTACAAAGTGACATTAATACATGAGTGGCTAAACCCCTAAATTTACACCGTTAGCCAAGTAGTGTAGTACAAAGTGACATTAATACATAGGTGGCTATGCCTCTAAATTTACACCATTAGCCAAGTACTGTAGTACAAAGTGACATTAATACATAGGTGGCTATGCCTCTAAGTTTACACCGTGAGCCAAGTACTCTAGTACAAAGTGACGTTAATACATAGTTGGCTATGCCTCTAAATTTACACCGTGAGCCGAGTATTGTAGTACAAAGTGACATTAATACATAGGTGGCTACACCTCTAAATTTACAGCGTGAGCCAAGTACTGTAGTACAAAGTGTCATTAATACATATGTGGCTAAGCTTCTAAATTTACAGCGTGAGCCAAGTACTGTAGTACAACGTGACATTAATACATAGGTGGCTATGCTTCTAAATTTACAGCGTGAGCCAAGTACTGTAGTACAAAGTGAGGTTAATGCATAGGAGGCTAAGCCTTTAAATTTACTCCGTGAGCCAACTACGGAAGTACAAAGTGACGTTAATACATCAGTGGCTTAGCATCTAAATTTACAGCGTGAGCCAAGTACCGTTGTACAAAGTGACGTTAATACATCGGTGGCTAAGCCTCTAAATTTACAGCGTGAGCCAAGTACTGTACAAAGTGAGGTTAATACATAGTTTGCTAAGCCTCTAAATTTACACCGTGAGCCAAGTACTGTAGTACAAAGTGACATTAATACATACGTGGCTACACCTCTAAATTTACAGCGTGAGCCAAGTACTGTAGTACAAAGTAACATTAATACATAGGTGGTTAAGCCTCTAAATTTACACCGTGAGCCAAGTACTGTAGTACAAAGTGAGGTTAATGCATAGGAGGCTAAACCTCTAAATTTACACCGTGAGCCAAGTACTATAGTACAAAGTGACGTTAATACATAGCTGGCTATGCCTCTAAATTTCACCTTGAGCCAAGTACTGTAGTACAAAGTGACATTATTACATAGGTGGCTATGCCTCTAAATTTACACCATTAGCCAAGTACTGTAGTACAAAGTGACGTTAAGACATAGGTGGCTATGCCTCTAAATTTACACCGTGAGCCAAGTATTCTAGTACAAAGTGACGTTAATACATAGTTGGCTATGCCTCTAAATTTACACCGTGAGCCGAGTACTGTAGTACAAAGTGACATTAATACACAGGTGGCTACACCTCTAAATTTACAGCGTGAGCCAAGTACTGTAGTACAAAGTGACATTAATACATATGTGGCTAAGCTTCTAAATTTACAGCGTGAGCCAAGTACTGTAGTACAACGTGACATTAATACATAGGTGGCTAAGCTTCTAAATTTACAGCGTGAGCCAAGTACTGTAGTACAAAGTAACATTAATACATAGGTGGTTAAGCCTCTAAATTTACACCGTGAGCCAAGTACTGTAGTACAAAGTGAGGTTAATGCATAGGAGGCTAAACCTCTAAATTTACACCGTGAGCCAAGTACTATAGTACAAAGTGACGTTAATACATAGCTGGCTATGCCTCTAAATTTCACCTTGAGCCAAGTACTGTAGTACAAAGTGACATTATTACATAGGTGGCTATGCCTCTAAATTTACACCATTAGCCAAGTACTGTAGTACAAAGTGACGTTAATACATAGTTGGCTATTCCTCTGAATTTACACCGTGAGCCAAGTACTGTAGTACAAATTGACATTAATACATAGGTGGCTAGGCCTCTAAATTTACATCGTGAGCCAAGTACTGTAGTACAAAGTGAGGTTAATGCATTGTAGGCTAAACCTCTAAATTTACACCGTGAGCCAAGTACTGTAGTACAAAGTGACATTAATACATAGGTGGCTATGCCTCTAAATTTACACCGTGAGTCAAGTACTGTAGTACAAAGTGACATTAATACGTAGGTGGCTATGCATCTAAATTTACACCGTGAGCCAAGTACTGTAGTACAAAGTGACTTTAATACATAGGTGGCTAAGCCTCTAAATTTACACCGTGAGCCAAATACTGTAGTACAGAGTGACATTAATACATAGGTGGCTAAGCCTCTAAATTTACACCGTGAGCCAAGTACTGATGTACAAAGTGATATTAATACATAGGTGGCTAAGCCTCTAAATTTACACCGTGGGCCACGTACTGTAGTAGAATGTGACATTAATACATAGGTGGCTAAGCCTCTAAATTTACACCGTGAGCCAAGTACTGTAGTACAAAGTGACATTAATACATAGATGGCTAAGCCTCTAAATTTACACCGTGAGCCAAGTACTGTAGTACAAAGTGACATTAATACATAGGTGGCTATGCCTCTAAATTTACACCGTGAGCCAAGTACTGTAGTACAAAGTGACATTAATACATAGTTGGCTAAGCCACTAAATTTACACCGTGAGCCAAGTACTGTTGTACAAAGTTACATTAATACATAGGTGGCTATGCCTCTAAATTTACACCGTGAGCCAAGTACTGTTGTACAAAGTGACATTAATACATAGATGGCTAAGCCTCTAAATTTACACCGTGAGCCAAGTACTGTAGTACAAAGTGACATTAATACATAGGTGGCTAAGCCTCTAAATTTACACCGTGAGCCAAATACTGTAGTACAAAATGACATTAATACATAGGTGTATATGCCTCTAAATTTACACCGTGAGCCAAGTACTGTAGTACAAAGTGACATTAATACATATGTGGCTATGCCTCTAAATTTACACCGTGAGCCAAGTACTGTAGTACAAAGTTACATTAATACATAGGTGGCTAAGCCTCTACATTTACACCGTGAGCCAAATACTGTAGTACAAAGTGACATTAATACATAGGTGGATATGCCTCTAAATTTAAACCGTGAGCCAAGTACAGTAGTACAAAGTGAGGTTAATACATAGGTGGCTAAGCCTCTAAATTTACACCGTTAGCCAAGTACTGTAGTACAAAGTGACATTAATACATAGGTGGCTAAGCCTCTAAATTTACAGCGTGGGCCAAGAAATGTACTCACAAGGGAACGTCACTATAAAGATGGCTAAAGCTCTTAATTTATAAAGAGATGCAATTAATGTTGTACAAAGTGACGTCAATGGAAATTTAAAGCGACAATTTACAACTGACTAAAGAATATACAATAAAACTGTTTAACCAACCAATGAATATGTGTACTTCTTTTGAATAGACTTCAGGTTAGGTTAGGTTTGTTCAAGATATAACATTCGAACATTTGTTTACTCGTACAGGCATATTTTCGCCACCTAGCAACCTGTATAGTCTCTCTTAAAATAAATGCAATACCACACGAGTATTTATAGAACAAAGCTCACAAGATAAATATATTTGTGTGAAACAGGCCAGACACTGTATTCATAAATCAACTCAGCTATGTGCGATATGTAGTACATGGTCTACATCTCGCTATGAAGTATATTATAATGTTCTTCCTGTTGCTGATTTCCATTGGATCAGTTGCATATATATATTTATATTTATATGCGGAATCATCGCCTGTGGATTTGCAGGGACGGGGAGATGTAGCACACTTTACGTGGAGGTTAGAATTTAATTGATCTGACTGTGACAAGCAGTCTCTTACAGTTTTGCATTGTGTCTACTCTCACTAAAAGCATGTGTAAATTAACACATGTTCTTATTGAATTATATATGCAAATGTACTGTGAATATGTATGACGGATTGAGTACTACATAGTGGCATTTCACATTGTACTGTCGGACAAGCAGTTAAATAAGAAAGATCAATGGCATATATGAAGCCACCATCAAATTATGTGAATGTTTTGTAATTATATGACTATTCTGTTGGCAATCATTTGGTGTCTTCTGACTTCACGAGATCATATTTCAGGGACGTTTATATTACAACGTGTCAAGCTATGACCCCTGTACCAAGAATGCATTGCATAAAGATACCCTACATTACCATTTGGTATTGCTATTCGTATTGTAGTTATGTCGTGTTCAGTATCACTATGTTTGTGATCCAGTTATTCAATCTTTACATGTGTTCATCTAGAAACAGTACATCATTGATGACAGTTGAAATAGTGAACACCACCACGCAAAATAACGTCACACATAGTCTGCAAAATTGTGATAATAACAAGACTAGAGATAAAAATCGAACAGAAAACAGGTGAGTAATTGCAGGGTGCACACAACTAACCCATAATGACACAAGAATAGTTGATGGTTTAAAGGCGCACGTTCACAAACAATTCTCATATATTCAGGCATTTCGATATGACTAAAATGGCTCGAGACTGTATGTAATAAAAAAACTAGACGTCATGTAGGAATATCTAACTTACTAGTGAGAATTGATTTCGTTTTCGTTTCCCGCAAAAACATTTTTAAGGGTGTAGAACTAATTGTATTTTAAGGGATTATAATAAATAATGTTTGAAATATCAAATTATTCAGTATCACTATTATTAAAATAACAAAAATATTCAATAATACAAAGTACATGAAGCTGAATGATAAACTAATGGAATTACGTGCCATTAATTCAATCAGTTACATAATTCAAGCAGGTGATTTTTACACCAGAAGTAGCGCACTAGCTAATTTTATTGCTTGCGACTCTACCACACTACTTGATTACTGTCTCTCACACCTTCTCAGTCAAGTAATTGAAATTTGATATAGGTCGGATTCGTGTGGAATTCGACCATTTGCCATTAGTATATACACTAAGTCATTTGCCAAATCATAACCTCAGTTTATCTGCAACAGATCAAGAACCCGTGACATTCAATTATACAATTTTAACAAGGTCTTAATATATCTTGACACTGGAAGCAATTAGTTTTATACTATACTCAACAAACAAACTAAGTAACTACCTTGGTTTAAAGGCATGTGTATTAAAATGAAACGACCTTTATGCAAAGTACACCGGGGAGGGTCGTCTGCTGTAATCGAATATTTAGGAAATCATTTAAATCTAACTAGGAAGATTTGTAAACATCGATAAAATATGCATTGAAAGACATCATTTCATGAATAAACCAAACAATTACGGAAATGAAATTCTGTTTATTTTAAATACACTTAAACTAGGTAAAGTGGTGCCAAATGACTTTTTACTAGTTTTTGTATCAATTATTTTCCCGATTTTAATCACTTTTTGATTTGATTTGAAAAAAAGTATTACATTTGTGGTTATTATTCCGCTCTTTAAAAATGACAACCAAAGTGATGTAGAGGTCATGCTTTATTAAATTTTCATTGAAGATCTTCAATAAAAAATGAAAGGTTGAATAAGTATACAAAAACAGTGAATCTATATGTGATTGTCAATAATCTGTTAGACGCATTTATATAGTTATGTTTATGCTCGCCTAGTCCAGGAAAAAAAGATGCATTTTTGTTCTCATAAATTTCTTTTAGGTATACAGAACCAGTAATGTAAAACTAACATTTATACAAATGAAGCATCTGGTTGGGTTTAAGGGCATACTTGGACCTGAAACGTATTTATCTTTAGTTCTAAGTTAATTCGCAGCATGGCTTTTATTTTTCTACCCAATATTTGTCATCTTCGGACTTCTGATAACACTGACGGACGTTGCTTCATCTTATTCTTTGCGTTATGCAGAAAGCAACCTTAAATATAACGTGAAATTGAAATCAGGTTTTTAACGTGTGTCTCTTATTTTATTGTTAAACACTTAGTGTGATGTTTGCATTAGGGCCAGGCTAATGTATTAAATGAAACATCAAACCGGTTACTAGAATGTCATTGAGTACATAATTTCTACTATTAATGATATACTAAGTTCACCTTGTAATGCAATGTTATATTTAATCACGAAATCCCGTGAATGTCACTATTACTCACTTTACATTCCGGTATTCTTTTCATGTCTATAGTGTTTCTACTTGACGTGAAATAAACAAAACTACATTGCAATGACTGGAGTAATTTCATAATTAATAACTCTCAGTTTCCATTTTTGTCTCGAAACTTTTTTTCATTCGCATCTCGCACTTTGCTACAGTACATATAACGTATCTGAAATTCAGACTGGTGGTTATTATTTATTATATGTTAACTCAAATTAGAGCTTCCGTTCTTCACGAAATGAACATTTCTGAAAGAGGTCTCCACAATGTACCAAATCTGTGTTACGTTTTCGGTATATTATAATTTAATTTCTGTCTTTAGACAAAGAGTTTTATCACGAGAGCAAACATTGAATTCCTCGTGGGTACTTCTGCAACTTTTCAAGGAAAAGAAGTTTGCGCAGTACTACAACATTTCATTAAATTTACGAGTATTGAATTATAACACCCTTATTGAACTCATTTGCATACTTATTTGATATTATGTATCTCTATTCACTTTACAACTCAATTGTAAAAACTTCTTCTTTTTTGTAGCAACATGCTGCTTACCAAACTTGTCGCAAAGGGAAACCCATTCACAATTAATATGTTCAATGAGTCTGTCTTAATTCCACGACAGAAGACATGTGCCGTGGTTGGTAACAGTGGGATTCTCTTGAATAGCAGTTGTGGTAAAGGGATCGACTTCAATGACTTTGTTATCCGCTGTAACCTTCCGGACATTGAGAAGTTTAGTCATGATGTTGGAAAGAAGACGAATATTATTATTCTTGACAAAACAAGAGTTTATGATATATTCAGTTATGCGAAGAAACACAGTGAAACTCCAAACCTCTTAAACAATTTTATTTTCCTAAATAACACTGTACTTTGGTCAAGTAGTTCAAATACCTCTATTAGATACAGACGTCTAGTTTATTCAACAAAATATCTCAAAGAACAATTTGACCTGAATTTCAATGTGACTTACTCCAGCTCGTTAAGACCGTGTTTTAGGTGAGAGTCAGTAAATGCGAAGAACACAAACCATTTTGTAGAAGTAATTTAAGTAACATGTTGTTGTCAGGAAACAACTATTCATCATGAGTTTGAACATATGTATGGCCCGCATTTAGTTGCAATTGCAATACGGATTTTCAAACATATTTATCAGGTCAAGTTCAATCGCACATTTCCAGTTGTATGTTGTTTACTAATGTATTTTGTTTCAATTTCAGGTTATTGAAAATCAAAAGTATGGTAACCGCGGGGATGCATGCCGTGTGTTCTGCATTGCGTCTTTGTGACAGAGTCAGCATTTACGGATTCTATCCCTTTCCCACTCGACCAGATGGCAGTATTGTCCCCTATCACTATTATGACGAACTGACTTTATCGTCTAAAACACGACATGATTTTAACAAGGAGCACTCAGTTCTTCAGTCATTGGGCAAAGATGGACTTTTACATTTTGTATCTGACAAATGCAATACATGATAAAAACATTACTGTGCTGGGATATCCGTAGTTCAATATGAATGTATTTGGAATGAGAGTGTATACTTCATTTATGTAAAGTGGAATTCTATTAGTTTTATATCCAAATCATTCCTATTGTGTTAATTGAAACCACAGCTCGTTGGTGAACTTAATTTGAATGCGTCTTTAAAATATATTAAATGTGAATATTTAATTACCCTCAACAATTTTCACATAAACCTTCTCCGGTTTTACAATGACCCAAAACATATATCGGTCTTGGGACGCTTGTCTCTTTTAGCAGCAATTATTACATTGTTCAGGCACCAATAAAACACACTATTGCTAGCATAATTTGAAACCTTTACCTTTCAAGAGAACACGCTTAACAGATGACATTATTGAACCTAACGATTTTGCCTTAAATATAATGATGAGTACAGACACATTGATTCGGTATGTGAAGTAAAACTGGTCGAATGAAAATACAAGAATTACTCTTCTTGTATCCATGTGATAATGTTTAGTGTAAAACGCATTCAAATAATATGAATACCTTAAACAAAAATCACAACATTTACAGTGAAAATATTGTAATGTAATCGATTAGAATTTGAAATTATTCTGTGAATTCAATATGTGGATGTAAGTAAGTCTGTTTACGGCTACTAAGAGAGTAGTAAATCGTAATTGTATTTGCCACCAGCAAACTGATTTAATCCAAATTATGCATATCAATTTGTTTTGTTATTTTGAAAAAGTGTTACCAGTCTGGCAGTGTACAAAACTATTTATACAAACCATGCATGGCACAGTCCCCGTTAGTTATCAAATTTAAGATATATAGTTTTGTTTATAGTAATATAGCTGGAATATAACCATGTCAGGAATATGATTATAATGATTGTTTAACATTGAAATGATTGACATTTGTATCTGATCGTCAAACAAGTACTTGTCCATATTGGTCAGTAATTTTGAATCCGATTTGAAAAATAAAATGTTGTGCATCAGGAACCCGTAATGTCTAACGTATGTACTAAGTTTGAACGATATCCATCCATAAATGCCAGAAATGCTTGATATTTGATGAATTTTAGTACAAAAATGGCCACCATTTTGAATAGGATCGTCAAACCAATATATCTGTATATCTATGACATGATGTATAATGAATATTAAACTAGCAGCCTGTCGGCTGAGATAGCTTAGCTGTTATCAATGCACATTTCAATTAAAGAACTGAAGATATCATCAGAAAATGAACAATATGTGTAGTATTAAAGCAATCAGACTTGCTGTTTTCAAAAAAAAAAATGAAAATATAACTTTTTATCAAAAATATTCATTAAAATTAGATAATTTAACAAAATCATCACGAAAAAACAAATCTGAGAGAGGTCTACCTGTAGTACATATGTAGTATTTATAATATCAAAGCAATTAGATTTGCGGATTTTAACAAGAAGTCGCAATTATCACTTTTTACCAAAAATGACAAAAATATTCATGAAAATTAGAGACTTAAAGACATCATCACGAAATGAACAAATCTGAGAGAGGTCCACATGCAGCACATATTTATGTAATATCAAAGCAATTGGACTTGCGGTTTTTAAACAAGAAGTCGCAATTATCACTATTTACCAAAAATAACAAAAATATTCATGAAAATTAGAGACTTAAAGACATCATCACGAAATGAAAAAAATCTGAGAGAGGTCCACATGCAGCACATATTTATGTAATATCAAAGCAATTGGACTTGCGGTTTTTAAACAAGAAGTCGAAAATATCACTTTTTACCAAAAATGACAAAAATATTCATGAAAATTAGAGAATTAAAAATATCATCACGAAATGAACAAATCTGAGAGAGGTCCACATGTAGTACTTACATATTTAATATCTAAGCAATCAGACTTGAGGTTTTTAACAAGAAGTCGAAAATATCACTCTACCAAAAATGACAAAAATATTCATCAAAATGAGAGAATTAAATATATATCATCACAAAATCAACAAATTTGTGAGAGGTCCACCCAAGGTACCTACATGCCAAGTACCGAAGCATTTGGGCTAGCGGTTTTCAAGAAGAAGTCGAAAATAGCATTTTTGACCAAAAATGACAAAAATATTCGCTATAAATAAGACAATTGAACACATCCACACGAAATGAACAAATCCGAGAGAGAACAACCGAAGGTACCTTCCTAGAAAGTTTCACAGCTATACAGTTTGTGGATTTTAAGAAGTCGAAAATGTAAAGTTGACGACGGCGACAGACGCCGATGGACAATCAGTAATACTATAAGCTCCCCTCGTCCTCGTCGACATTGGAGCTACAAATTTGAACACAATCAGTCAAAGCAAGTCAGAGATATGGGCATAGAAGCCCATTCAATAAAACAAAATGCCCGCCAGTGAGTCATTTTGAATCCGATCTGAAAATTAAATTGTTTGCATCAAGGTCCCATAATGTCTAATGTATATATCAAGTTTGAACAAAATCCATCTGTAAACAGCCGGGAAAAGCTTGATTTTGATGATTTTTGAGCACACAAATGGCCGCCATTCGGCCATCTTGAATCAGATCGTGGAAAAAAACTGATGTACATATGTATAATATCATGTATGGTGCATGTGTGAAGTTTGATCATGATTCGTCCAGAAATTTCTAAGATATAGGTCCGGACGCACGCACGAACGCATGGAAGCACGGACACACGGAAGCATGGACGCACAAGGGTCAAAACATTTGTCACATGACCAATCATCAAACAGAATCTCTTGATTCTATTTTTTGAACAGATTTCGCAATTTGGCCCTTCAATTTCATCACTTTCATCACATCCCACTGCTTTAGATCTCCATAATCAAACAAAATACGAATCTCGGATTCGTTATACACATTCAATAAAAAATAGGAGAATATAATAACTCAAAAAGAAATACTGATTTAACACATGTTTTGTAAGTGTCAGTTATGAGATGTAACTGGATATTCAGTGATATGACTCATAAAAACAAATATTTGGTTTTTTGTATTTTGTAAATGGTCCAACCCGAGATAACATGCAATAATAGTCAGACATGTCGATTGTATGATTGAAGCGCGTTTCAGAATATGTTGATTGTGTCACGCCCTCAAGAGTAATACAATGAAAAACCTATAGTTGGTCATTAAAGCATAGCTTAATAAAATAGCTTGCATTATCTGAGACCCAGAATCAAACACAGTCTATATAGAATCTTCTTATATTTTTATTATTGGTAATCGTCACCGAAATTTTGTTAGCAATGTCACGTGATATTTTAAAATGTCATGCTATAAGATTGCTTAAACGAAGGAATTGAATGTAATTTGTGAATCAATAAATCGCAGCCCGAAATACACACGAGTTAAATTAAATATGTAAATGCAATTGTAAATAGTATAAATAAAGCAAATAAATGTGATAATGATGGCGATGTTGGTAGATAAAATTACACTTTTATTTCATTATTTATCTCATTATTTAACACCCAGTTTAGGCGATATTCAGGTGACAGTTGTATGACCTATTGCAATATATGCATTTCTGTAAACTTTACATATGACTGACTTTTCACACTTTATTTTGTGCATGTATCAGAGACAAAATTCAAAAGTCCCTCCTGGTGCCACTTCTGCAATATCGAGTATTCTTGATTGTAACCATGTCGTGTTTTGAAAGACCCAGCTGTAATATTTGTAAACTCTCCAAAATAGTGATAGGGAACAAATCTGCCATCGGGACCAGCTGGAAATGGATAGAATCCATATACACTGACTTTATCACAGAGACATACAGCGACACCAATGGTAAGCATTCCTCCTGTTGGAGCCTTTTTGAATTTCATTGCTCTGGAATAAAAATCATCATGATAAAATGTAAGATTGTTTTCACTTTCAATACAGTTTGCATTCCATCAAGGTGAGAGAAAGAAGAATTAAAAGGGCACACTAAAGTCCTTGTGCAGATTTTGCTTACCTTAGATGTCGAAGCCTAAATATCAACACAAGTGCAAATTCACAACAAGCGTTTGTATTTGGCTGCAATATTAAAAGCTCAGTAGGGGTGCCATAGTTGATAGGAAATTATTATAGCGATTTGATGTCTTGTCAGAAACATTCCCCGCAGAGCTCTTATGCTTGATGCCAAATACCCGGGCATACCATTGATATTCGCAATATTAAGATAGAGATGCATTTTATTTTGCAAATTTTGACAAATTTCACTTTATTTTTTATTGCATTGTATGAACATCTTTTTTTGTGAAAATTTGAAATTAAAATCATTAGTGGAGCTCTGTTAAATCCAATAGGGATGCAAATCAGCATATATTTTTTACTTAATCATAAAATATACAAATTAGCATTTATCTCAGCTTCTTTTTAGTGCACATCCCAGAACTTCAAAAGAAAATAGCTCCTAGGCACTTTGACATTTTTTGTAATTTTTACAAATGATTGACAATGTGTTTATCTTGAAAACGACGCCAGGGCATTGTTTTTGGTTGAACAGTATTACAGCAATCGCACGGACAAGTAGCCTGGGTGTTGAATTAGTGAAATTTGAGCTACTTTCCAGCAAAATTGACAACAGGTAGACAGTTTTCAAGACGGAACTTTCTACATAGTAAACAGATGTACCCGTAAACCAATTTTGACAAGAAACAGAGGCATGGTTTAGAGGCTAATTTTTTTAAAATCACTTTTGACCAAAAAAAAAAAAAACACATTTTTGTGCATATTTCAAACTACAGTGTCCATAAACAAATACGTACAAAATTTAAACAAATAAGCTTTCCGAAAATATATAGTTTTGTGGACAAGGAAGGTCATCTTGGTTGCCCAATTAACTAATTAAAATACCTGTCAGGTAAACTGCATATCTACCTTAAATGCATGGGAATGCATTAAATGGATTATAGATTGATTTCCTAAATAACTATTCTCAATTATTCCAAGCAAATTACGCGCTGGCAGTTTTTTCTTAGACATTACGCGATAATTATAAAATTATTCGTATAAATAGTAAAAAGAAAAATATGTTACTATCATCAAGTAGTTTTGCTTAGTAAATAGTTTGATAAATTTCTGTTCAGATAAATATTCAAACTTACACATTTATTAAGTTTCGGGGTCGAAACAATATAACAGATATACCAGGAAATAATACTAGATATATGACTTGGTTTCTTGTTTTCGCTTATCATATTTAGACTAGACAAATTAATGAGGATGCAGGCTAAATATATTTGCGAATCACGTGCTATTGTAGGTGAATTTTATGAGGTAATTCTAACCATACAAACCTTTACAAAATTGTTAAAATAATTATCTTAAATATATACATTTAATTTACACAAGTTCCTCATTTAAACCAGATATGACTGCGTTCTGTTTATTGGCATTGACTCACTGCAAATACAAATACAGCGTACAAATTGACGTTTTTATCAGGGCAAACACGCATGCAGTGTAGTATTATCAGTAATTTGTGAAAATGGTCGAGAGAGGGCGTATCACAGCTGGAACGTGTTTGTGGAAAACGAGATACTGGGCGATTTAATACCATCTCTAATTTTCTCAAAATATATGAAAGCAATAATAAACGCCTTATTTTGATTTGTTTCGATAGTTGAAAGTGGTGGCATTTGTGACTGCACATATGCAGATATAGAAATATATAAATTCTTAAGAATTCTTTAAGACATATTATTACATAATAATCCCTGTGATATCTCCTGGGATTCAACAAGTGGTCATGGTATTTAACGAGTCGCATAGCAACGAATCACAATACAAAGATCAGAATTAATACACCTCATACAATATCTATGGTGTGATGTGATCAAATAGATATGATTCTCCTATATATTTCGCTATATTCTTTAGAACAAGATGCCCTGCTCGTTGATTGTCAGCAGGCGAACGAAACGCATGGTCGAAATTTATGGAATGCATTTTAATTAATGGGGAAATCGTGATAATGCATACGTTCAATTTAAAGCTAACAATGCAACTGCAGTGACCATGGTTGCTTGAGACGTTTAGTAAATTATATTTGTATAGATTAAAAAAAAAGTATTAAACAACGTCAATATGCAGTCTGCATTATGTGTTATTATTTGTTCTCGGTAGACCATGGGACGCCTGCTAGAACATGCAAAATATACGGTTGTTGACCAGTGATCATAAGCTGTTGTAAGAACAACCTTGAAACACGTTGTTACGTACGCTCCGGCGAGAAAAAAACCAACAACATAAAATATCAATAAAGTATAAGGTCCACCGTGGTACGCAACCCAGAAGAGAAACGGTGTGTATAACATACATAATAACTCACCTTAATATATGACTATAGCTTTGTTCACCTTCCGTGTAAGCCACCTGGAAATTCAGATTAAATTTTGACTTGAGGTACTTGACGGAATATACCAGATTTTTTGTTCTTTTTGTTCGAGATGACCCAAGAGTCCAAAGTATTGTGTTGTTTAGATACCGGAAGTTATCAATGAAATTAGGAGAGTCACTGTTCTTTTTTGCATACTGATGAATGTCTTTAACTCTGGTTAGATTAATGTTGGTTACATTTGTCTTGTTGCCAACATCACGACTGAATCCTTCAATTTCTGGAATGTTGCATCGGACGACAAAGTCGTTGGAGTTGATCTCGTCACCACAACTGCTGTTTAGAAGAATTCCACTGTTACCAACAACGGCGCACGTCTTCTGTCGTGGTATCCTATGCACAGTCATGTTTTCGCCTTTAATTGTAAATGGATTGCCCCTTGCAAAAATTTTGAATAATTGTGTACTATGAAAACAAAAACGAAAAAAAATGATGATGTTCATCATTGAGAGTAAATTATTATTGTCATATTTTCATATTACATACCTATTTTTTATTGCAGTTTCTGTGATATTTATTGGAGAGTGGTTTGTCGGTTGTTCCGTAATATCGCCAGTATGCAGTTTTTCATCGCCTGTCATATTCGTGAGAGAGTTCGTTGTCTGTTGTTGAGTGATATGCGATGACGTTGTCGCTCTGTGAAGGCAATTACATATCCATAGTGGATAGTATATATTCATAGTGAAAATAATTTATATTCGCTTAAATGATATAGATTTATATGAAACTAAAAGTTTATTTCAATGATAATGATTGACTTTTTTAAAATTATTGTTTCACAAATAGAGAATTTATTCACCAATGTAATACATAGTACATGACAAATTAAGACAGCCCACCTTCGCAATGTGTTGACTTTCAAATTAGTACATACATCATATGATTTGGAAAGAAACACACGAATTAATAGTGTGTATGTACCTTAATATCAATAACCTGTTGCCACGAAATTGAATCCAGGCTTCATTGCGTAAATAAACATACATATATATGTATATGACAGATCCAAAAATAATTAGTGATACAAACGTTCTCATCAATGTGTTTTCCATAGTATAAGTTGCTGCAGGTGATTGGGTTGTCTTTTATTCTGTAAAAGGAAGTAATTATATATTAACACTATGTAGATGGTACTAGGTGATGGGCTAGGATTCACCCATATGATGCCAAGTGGTTTAATTCTCTTCATCCCGCACCCAATACACGGAGGTCAGATCACTGATTCTTATGTGCAATTGACGACGCAAATCTGCTTAAAATCAGTTTAAGGGAGGTTGAGCGGGTTATATTCCATGTCTATCATACTATCATACTACCGAGCATGAAGCAATATATAAAGTCCCTAATACTAATACTTGTAAAAGGAAAATATCGATCTAGATCTGTACATATAACCCGGATGTAAAACACCATGCACAGTACAGTCAGGTTCACTGCAGGTCAGCGTCCTCTCTGCGACGAATGCATATGATAACGTGTACCACGATTTGTTGACCTCGTATAGTCCGACATTTACTCTGTTGTTTTAGAAACCCAATTATATGTACGGGCAAAGCTAGCAAGTTACAGATATCAGCATTTAGTATTACGAAGTTAGATCAATGTTAGCATGACACATCCTGGTTTACCAAACACATAAGTATTATAATACCGTACCAACAAGACACTATCATTGACAAGTCCCTGTCAAGTTTATAGTGACTTTCAACAAATACTGGCGCCAAATAATTACCTACACTCAAGTTACAGACATGATTCAAACTGCAAAGTTTATTTGTGCACTTCCTTCCTGTAATCTGCATATTATAATGCATTTCTAAAAATGGCGATCAGTCTTTGCATTTTTGAATCAGATTCTAAAGCAAATGCAAATAAACATTTGTTACATGATGTATGTGAAACATTTAAACATGATCAGACCAGCCATTATAGTAATATGACCCCCCAAAACAGCATCCCCAAGTCAACCATTTTGAATCAACTCTTAAAAAAACATGCATCAAAGATTCATTATGTATTTCTTAGCCATGATTAACTACTGAGGCACTGAGACGATTACAAAGCCGGTGAAAAATAAAAGAGGAAAGTGCATGAGATATTAATTTTTTTCTGGAAGATAGTGTCAACGTGCTGATATTAGGTGTAACTGGGATGGGGAGGATATTACTGCGTGTGTGTGTTCTATAGCCTCTTTTGAAATCAAATAAGCATCTTGTCATATTTTATCACAGGGAATAACAAGCCCGCACTGCTTATTATTGAATAATATGTTCTGCTTTTAATTTTAGCGTTGGAATTGAGAACTTTTCCGCTACTATTGTACTCTTTCCTAAATTAACTACGAGCATAACCGAAAATAAATTTCGAATACACCAAGGAATACGGGTGGCCTTGCAGTAGTAAGTGTTGCAGCTACATTACTGTCTCCAACTAAACTAGTTTATGTGCCAATGAGGTTGTGATAATATTTACTACTCCCACAGCCATGGCGTCCCTAGTTTGCTGGGTTTTATATGTTTTCTTACGCGTATTGTTGCATGCTGGATTGTAATAATCAAGACTTGCATTGAATGTAACTTTCTTTCTCCTGACGTTTTTATGTACAAATCGCAGGTGAAATATAATGCTTTTTACCACAGGGAACTATGTGACAGTGCTTTGTGGCAAGCAGGTACCTGTGTTCGGCCGAGGTTGACTGAGGTCAGGCAATCACCCCATGACGCTCAGAGTTCCTGAATGCTATCTTTGTTTTTCACTGGTGGACCGATTCTGATATATTTATCTACTCTATCATAAGGCATATCTGGTGTAATTTGGTTGAGGACTTAGCCTATTACTGTATGTTAAATAACAAATGGCTCTGTGGCTTTTGCAATTTTTTTAACATTTTAGTTGAAGGTATTATCAGAATAAGGATAGAAAAAAAGGCTTTACACATAAAGCGATTAATGTAGCCTCTCCGGGTAAGACACTACTTCTTCTGCCAGTCATCAACAAGTACTGTTTCTAGAGAAATAACCTCCCTGTTGCTGTGTGTTGGTATTCGCATTCATCGTTACTGTGGCATCGCATGAATGAAGGTGGTACATTTTAATAATGTGATACCCAGGCAACAGTGAACTATTTGCAGTTTAATCATGATCTTCCATCGTCATAATATACATGAAAACAGACTTTTATGTGCACAAAATGGCGTTTCTTTGCAATATACCGGCATACATTAAATGTATTATACAGACAAATACATAATTAGATTCGGTCATTCTCAGGGTAAATATGAGTATACTGTCTTCGAATATAAGTTAATTTTCACTATACCTTATGAAAATGTTTCTTTGGCCATACTTTGATGAGACTTGATCACCGGAGTTTACCCTGGATGTGTACATATATTACAGATGACGTGTAGAATATATCACCCCTGGCGTGTACAAATATGACCTTTGATTGGTACATAAATTACACAGGTATCACACATGGCATGAGTTAAATCTACACGCTCTTTGATCTTCCTAATACAAGCACTTGATTGATTTGACGATGATGTGAATGAGCGGGGCAGTCACTAGTTTTGGAACTGCTAGATATTTCTTATATTGCTTTTTATTGAATGTCACATTGTAAGGCCTGCTTATTGCAATTGAGAGGGCCACCCACAGAACACACACTGGACAGGGGGTTCTTTCATTGCTCGTATGGGGTAGACAATACACTAGTACTAGAAATGTAATACACATACACCAAAATATCGAGTTAAAGCTCCTTACTTTAATACCTATCAAAATAATTACAAGTAATAAAGCACAATAAAAATACAATGCATAAATAAAGTCACTAAAATAGGGGATTGCCTGGGAAAGTGTGCATTGGTTATAACTCACAGTTCCCGGATGTAGAGATGAACGGAAGTCAATGGCTTCTGCAACACAACAAAGAAGAAATACAGGAGTCTTGCCTGCAGAGGAACGCTGTTATTCTGGACGGCACAACTGAAAGCAGGAGATCATAGAGCAGTTCACACAAGTCTCACAGAACGATGATTGAAACCTGTATTACTTGTCTCACAATATCGCAGCAGCTACACACATGATACACAGTAGAAATGATGAATTCCAACTGTTCCCAGTCTGTCCAATTTATAGGCATAAATGGCTCAGATTCAGGGACACCACCTAGGTTTCCACATGAGCCAATCAGAATGTGTTTTTGCTAGCAGCGGTCTCGTCTCACGTAGGCAACTCAGTAGATCGTAAACAATTTTTTATTCAAATAACAGCACACCTGGTAGATTATAACTGTCCTTCCAGAACTGAAAAAAAAAATATTACCTGTCAATCACCTTTGTGACATTTATCATACGGCAATGCACATCGTTTCTTCCCATGATTCCATGCACATTTCTGTTTGCAGGGTTTGAGGTAATATAAAAAAAACACAGAATAAAGGATGCTCAAATTCCCCCCCTCATTAAACCTGCACAAGCCACATTTTCGGTCCAATAATCAGCATCACTACCAATGAATTTACATTTCTCAAAGTTTCCAATAAATATTGTAACAGTAAATATAAGCATTCTCAATTCTGCTTAAATAGTCTGCACCTATATTTTTCTTTACCTTTAATTGCTATAATGCAGTAGGTAAAAGATTGCAAATATATGGCCCACCGCATTGACCTACTGTTTACTTCTCGTGTCTTGTTTAAATAAATTAATGACTGGTGATCACTCTCAAAAATAAATTCTTTAGCATATAAATATTGGTGAAATTTATGCAATACCCCAAATCACTGCCAAACACTTCCTCATATTGCTGCAATAAGACCGAGCACAACTTTTGATGCATCGCATCTCAAAATAAAACTCTTAGTAAAATCAGGCAACCTTAAAATTGGTTGCTTACTCAATAAAACTTTCAAGTGATTAAAGGCATGTTTCTGGGTATCTCCCCAGACTACCTTTCTTAGCTGACCTTGTCTGATCAAATCTCTGAGAGAAGCTGCTTGTGTAGTAACATTTTGCACAAATTTGCGATAGTATCCAGCCATGCCTAAAAATGACTTTACTTGCTTTACGCATGCTGTATAGCTTCTATTTTATCTGGCAATACTTGCAAAATACCATAACCTCGCTGGTGACCAATAAACTATAAATTACCAAAACCAAAGAAACACTTTTTATAGGCCTTGTGGTTAACCCTGCCTTCCTCGAACATGTCCTCCTTCGATTTTGAATAAATTAAAATGTCATCAATGAAATTCTCAAATTTACCTTCAAGACCTACCTACAAAATACGCATCATACGGGGAAAAGGGCTGGTGCATTCACAAGCCCGAAAGGGGTTCGTCGAAACTGAAATAGACCATCAGAGGTGAGGTCTTTTCTTTAGCCCCTCAATCATGGCGATCTGCCTGTAACCCTTGGTGAGAAAAAATTTTGGTGAAATTCCTACCTTCTTTTAATTGTGAAAATTGGTCTGATTGATGGCATTAGTTCTGCAACGAACACTGTAATTCGATTGAGTTTGCGAAAATCAATGCAAAACATAACACCCCCTCCTTTCTTATTTACCAAAACAATGGATGAGGCATAAGGTGAATTTGATGGTTCAATTACACCCTCTAACATACTCTTAATCTCTGACCTCACTATATCTGTCATAGCGAATGGTAAAGGGTATAGATTTGACCTGACTGGTTCAGATGTTACCAATTTAATATCATGCTCACCAATTTTATACTTTTAGAGGTTACAGTCGATGTGTTCATATCTGGTGTAATTGGGTCGAGGATATTACTTATCACTGAATGTTTAATAACAAATGGCTCTGTGGCTTTTGCCAATTCTTTAGTTCAATATAATATCAGAATAAGGTTAGAAAAAAACATTTACACGATTAATGCGATAAATGTAGCCTCTATTGAAATAAAATGTATTTACACACAATAAATATTTATTTTCACTTATACAAATTATGAAAACCGGGTCAGACACTACTTCGTCTGCCAGTCATCAATATCAACATCTTCCTGTTGCTGTGTTTTGGTCATTCATCGTTACTGTGACATTGCATGAATGAAGGTTGACCATTTTAATAATTAACTTGTGATACCCAGGCAACAGTGGAAGATTTGCAGCTCGCTTAATCATGATCTCCCATCGTCATAATATACATGAAGACAGACTGTTATGTGTACAAAATAGCGTGTATTTGCAAAATACCGGCATACAGTAACTGTATTATAACGGCAAATACATAATTATAACCAGTCATTCTCAGGTTAAATGTGAGTATACTGTAATATAATATGAGTAAATTTTCAATATACCTTGTGAAAATGTTTCTTTAACTATACTTCAATGCGACTTGTTCACCAGAGTTTACCCCGGATGTGTACATATATTACAGCTGACATGTGCAAATATCAATCCGGAGTTGTACAAATATGACCTTTGATGTGTACACAGGTATGACACATATCATTAATGAATCCCAGTAAAATCTGCATGCCCTTTGATCTTGATATGGCTGATAGCTCTCGGTAAATGTACTGTTTATATCAGGGAGCTGACTGTACATTATTGATGTGATGATGCTGGGGAGGGGGCGGTCGCAAGCTTTGGAACTGCAAGGACATTTCTCATATTGCTTTTTGTTCAAATCCAAGGTATTATTGTCAGCATTCCCAAACAATGGAAAATCTATAAACATTGAATACGGAATTGTTATTATTGTATGTGTATTCTTTAACAAGTAAATACATTAATAATAGTTTATGTGAACAGTATTAAACTCATTCAACAGCTCGATAATGTTTCACTAGATTAACCGAAATTTTACGTGAATTGCGTCAAGACCAAGTTCTGTGCAAACAATCGCTTAGTAATATCAGAATATTTGAATAGCAAATTGTAAATCTCGAAAAATTATCCATGGATCCGCAATCACGAAAGCTAAAAATTGAACGGGCTAACACAAATGTCCTAATTATTTGCTATTTTTTTTATTAGACGTTTTAGATTAAGAAGATATCTGCAGATAAGTTTGAAGGTTTGAAAAAAATACACGTCAGGGATGGTATGTGTACACGTCCATGTTATATGTGTACATGTCAAAGGTCAGAGGTGATAAGTGTACACATCAACTGATACAGGCTCACAGGTGTGGTAGGTATACACATTATAATATGAAACACGTCGTCTCAGGGGAACTAGCTGCTCCCGGACAAATAACCAAAGACGTATTTACACAAGGTATATATACAATTAATTATTAATCGTAAATAACATCTTCACAGTTATCACTACAGAGGAAAAACTGTGATGTATTCGCTGGACGGTATCATACATTGTACAGTATGGCTGAGTAAGGAGCACATCGTAATAATGCGAGCTGCAAATGTTTTGCTGGTGCCTGGCATAATTTTCACAATTCATAGAACCTGATTATTGACGTGTGCCCAGCTTCGCCATCGCTACCTCCACACATAGTGAATCCGTATAACAACAACAACAAGTTAATGAATCATGCATTTCAGTATGATGAATGGCGTCAGGCAGACCACGTGATAAACAAAACAAAACTACGAGAAAACAAGAAGCAGAAATGCGAGCATGGCCTGATTTTGTGAATTAAAATATATCGATTAATTAATTTTATTAGCAGGCTATAAATTGTAATGGATATTGGAGTATATTGTTCAATGTCCTACCATGATATTTGTATTATAAATAAACTCACGCCCAGCTGGTCCAGGTACTGTTATTTTTTAATGATATACAAAAGGTCGTCAAGTATAGATAGCTAAAGTTGTACCTTTACAGTGTACGGCAGGTACTATCATACAACAGACCACAACTATGATAAGGGTTTAATTGGTAATAATATAAGCAATGGAAAGGATAACATGTTTTCAATTTAGTGCATATTATTTTAAGATAGTGGTATTTGATTTTTTTCCCCGTGTAGGGTGAGTTTTTGCCTTGAACAGAACTTGTTCTGTAGGTTAGTAATTACTAATATAATGAACATTACATTTGATTCTATACTTTACTGTCAAGTTTTTGAACTTAAAACTGATGCACTAAAGAAGAGTACGTATTTAGAGCTTATAACAGGTAAGCGAGGGTATTTAGTAGCAGATATAAGACCTCTCTGTGCAAAATTAGCATATTTGGTAGGAAAAAATAACCGAGCTTGAACAATTATATGCATTTACGAAACAGACGTCAGATTCGGAAAGTACGGGACCGGAAGAGTCGATAACGTTACGTTATTGATTCAAACGCTATTGTGCACGAAGATTTTTTTCGCAAATTGCGCAATATATTAAAATTGTATTTCAGTGACTGGGCGAGATCACAGGTTTTCTAATACCAGATATTAAACTTTGTTTCAGCCATTCAGATTCAGATTGACCATGTTATAATGTGAGATAATGTCTTAGCACTTTCATTGTGTGTACTTCCTTTGAACAAATTTATGTAACTTTAGTTGAGGTTATATCAGAATCCTACTTCTGAACACTTGCAATGTTTCGCCAATGAGCAACTTTTTTATAGCCTTTTTCAAAGTAATTGTCTTACCAAACGTACAGAACGCAGCTTATAAAATACATTTATTTACATGTAACAGGCCTAAACACACACATCTGTATTCATAATTCAACTCAGTTAATGTATAATATCTTCTGCTTCCCATCAACAGACACTTACATGATCTAATTTATGTGAGCGCATGGTCTACATCTAGCAATGAAATATACTAGTATGTCAGTGGCCTTCCTGTTGCTGATTTGCATCGCATCATTTGCGTATATATTTATATCTGCATATTCGTCGTCTGTGGCTTTACAGCGTTCACAGGACTTAGCACACGCTACGTGGAGGTGAGAATTTGATTGATTTAATTGTGACAAGAATTCCACGTTTGGTGTCTTAAGGGAATTCGAGATCATATTTAAGGTGTGTAAACCTGTGACTCATCAATGAATAGGAACCGTACATTACCATTTGATCTTCTCATCTGTATAGTTGCTATGTCATGTTCTATAACATTATGTTTATGATTCAGTATCTCAATCTTTACATTTGCTCATCTAGAAACAACGCATCTTTGATGACAGTTCACACCACGCAAAATGACGTCACACATATTGACAATACCAGAGATGAAAATCAAACAACGATCAGGTAAATAGCACCAGGATACACGCAGCTAACATACTTTTAACACAGGAATATCATGATAATTTACTGGTTTTCCTCTGTCTTGTTTTGCGAAAATGAATGGGAAAAACACTTTCGTTTGTAACTGAAATAATAATAATAATAATAATAATAATAATATTAATAATAAAAAATGTTTGTTTGAGGTACTTATACTAAATATTGTTTGAAATGCTTGAATGGGAAACACGGTAATGTGGCGATATTCAGATTTGAGACGATGATCAATGAAAACGCTGAATTATTGTCAAGAATATTTTCTTTAAATCGCAGGGTTATAACGATTAGTGTGTTTAATAGCAGTGTGTTAGCGTGCATATATTCCATTCAATTCGACAACCATTCGCCATATAAATATACTAGAGCTCTGATACTAGTAATAACTAAAAACTAATTAATTAAAAAAATAACAAGTGGAATAAACCCGCACATATACTGTCTAGAAAACAAACCGTATCTCGTACTAAATAGGTCAACTCTTACACACAGACTCGTCGTACAATACATTACCAATGATTTACTGTAACTCATTAACTAACACAAGTCTATTTATGTCACCTAATCGTCTTTTATCTTATATAAGTCTGTTCTTGCCTACAACAACGTGTCAGTGTATTTATATGTATTTACTACAGCTATATTTACACGGCGTTTGACCTTCAAACCTGATGCTGTAAACAGTCTGATCACGACGCTGCACAGTAACATTAACAATTACGCAAACACTATTCGTGTATCTCTTTCTCAAATTACCGTCGTAATGCGAGATTTATTTAGCAACTTGTACACCTTGCATAACAGCAACCACAGAGAAGCATTGTACACGCATTATCACTGAGACTAAACAAATATCTATAGGACGCGTTTTGGGATTTTCAAAACCATAGCAAGATTTCAATGTCGTGTCTCTATTAAGAAGAACTCGGCTTTAGTTCTGATTATCACCACACATAAACAGATCGGTTACATCGCCTGGTTTAGGTAACGTATCCCAGAGCAAAATCATATATTATTAATCCACTTGCTATGCAATATTATCACCACCCGAGTAAAGTACGCAGCGACTTTGACTTTGTGCGACCAGTCAATTTTATCTTCAGCCAAGTGTATAAACACAGCACGTATATTAAAGAGTAACGTGACTACGTCAGTATATCACCTAAAAATTATTGGATCAATCACGCCACAATTAGGGGCACGATAACCGCAAGTTATACTATGTGAACTTTGCTCAGCAATTTTCAAGCAAGAGATTATACTTACACAATGTATTCCAAACCAATATTTAGAGTACTATCGATTATTTCTGTTTATCCCCAAATTTCGGCATTAGATATTGTCTATTTCCGTTCCAGCTATTTTTTTTTTACCAACGAATCAAGTTTTTTACCGAGCGTAAAACTAAGTGTAAATCTCTCTGATTGGTAATTTAATTAATTTTTGAGCATGGCAACATTACGTAATTCCGGTCATGATTTTATCATCGAGGTTATGAAGTTGATAAAACGTGATGTGTGAGAGATTACTTCAATTACATGAGCTGTACAGCTTTATTTATTGACAATTACCGATGAGCTTTGAATCCGGGCATCTCTCGATTAGATACTTCGAACCTTTTAATTATTTGGATTTTCCTTGTATACGAAATTACTTGTCTAATGATATTTTATCGTACGCAAGTTGTGTGTGTTCAAGCACACATTTTCATGAGGTCAACTTTACTGATATGTTAGATGAAGGGCAAAATAACTGGAATTTTTTTATCATCATTTTACCACCATTTTATTTATTTATTTATTTATTTATTTATTTATTTATTTATTTATTTATTTATTTATTTATTTATTTATTTATTTATTTATTTATTTATTGCAGACATGCCTGACAATTTGTAGTGCTGTCATTACCAATTTACCCAATTCAATGTTTAATGAATTCAAATTCACTAACTGACAATTAATATAACTACCAACAGTTGACAACATATGTGCATTACAACTAACAAGTAACCCAGTAATCCTGTTTGCAAATTGGCGTTAAGATTTCATTGAGTATTAGAAGAAATTGTTCTGCTCCCGCAAAAAAAAGTGTAATATTTTCGACCGACATCTTACCCACTTTTCCCATGCCTATGTAACCATGAATATTACCAAAGTACCAATAATAATTCTTGAGTAACTGAAACATTTTTTTATCAAGTAATGGGATGCCGTACTCGGATAATTACTATATGTTACTCTCCACAAAATATATATCAGTTTGATCTACTCTAAGGAAATGTCACAATCATCAGCTGTAAATTTCTCTTTGTTTAGGATATATCACCCCCAGATGGTTATCAATGTATTTGTTTTAAAATCCCGGCATTCTACCCTTATGCCTGTATTAAATGATAGTCGAGCAATTACATCGTTATCCACAGTTTAAATATGAGTGACTAATGGAGGAACCTCAATCTAAGATACCAAGCGAGTGGTTAAGAATCCCCGTCTCCAAAACTGAGCCGTTACTCTCGTTTATTCTTTAGATGAAACCACCGTTACACCACCTTTAATTCGACCCGAAAGCACAATCCTGTCAAGGAATGTGTTTACATTTAATCCTGTTAAATAATATAATGATATTCACACGTTTTCCGTATTGAGTATTACCACTTTTTCGAAATCATTTGTACGAATATTTGATATTAGATATGTTTTCAGCAAATCTTTTCAAATACCAACCATCCACCCAATAGTACTAACTACTTTCCCGTGTTTGTTTTTGTAGCAGCAGCAAACCGATTTTCAATATGTTTGCGAAGGGAAACCCATTCACAATCAAAAGAAACAACGAGTCTGTTTTGATACCACGACAGAAGACATGTGCCGTGGTTGGTAACAGTGGAATTCTCTTGAATAGCAGTTGTGGTAGAGAAATCGACTCCAATGACTTTGTTATCCGCTGTAACCTTCCGGACATTGAGAAGTTTAGTCATGATGTTGGGAAGAAAACGAATATAGTTATTCTTGACAAAACCAGAGTTTACGATATATTCAGTTATGCGAAGAAACACAGTGAAACTCCTAATCTCTTAGACAACTTTATTTTCCTAAATAACACTGTACTTTGGTCAATCGGTTCAAACAAATCTATTCGAACCAGACGTCTAGTTTATTCAACGAAATATCTCAAAGAACAATTTGACCTGACTTTCAATGTGACTTACTCCAGTTCGTTAAGACACTGTTTTAGGTGAGATTCAATAAATACGGTGAAAATATACCATTTCGTAGAATTTGACAACCATGTGACTTTTATTATATATATCACCTGTTGATCCCAGGAAATGAACGGTCATTATGAATTATAACATGTATATGGCTCGAATCGTATCCAATACAGAACATTTCGAACATTTACATAGTCAATATTATACTTTACGATATATTCAGTTATGCGAAAAAACACAGTTCAGCTCCCAACCTGCCAGACAACTTCATTTTTCCAAACAATACTGTACTTTGGAAAAACAGCTCACCCAAAATCAGACATCTAGTTTATGCAACGAACTATCTCAAAGAAGAATTTGGCCTGAATTTCAATGTGACTTCCGCTGGTTCGTTAATAAAATGTTTTAGGTGAGATTCAATGAAAGCGCTGAACATATATCATTTCGTAGAAGTAATTTTACAACCATGTAGTTATATGACTGCCATTATATAAATCACCTACTGTTGCCAGGAAACGAATAAACAATATGGCCCTGCCTTTTGCCCACATTGTAATACAGATTTCCAAACATATTTACCAGATCAACATTGCACTTGCAGTTTTAACGTTCCTACTGCTATCTACTTCACTAATATTTTTGTTTCAATTTCAGGTTACTGAAAATCAAAAGTATGGTAACCGCGGGGATGCATGCCGTGTGTGCTACATTGTATCTTTGTGACAAAGTCAGCATTTATGGATTCTATCCGTTTCCCACTCGACCAGATGGCAGTGTTATCCCCTATCACTATTATGACGAACTGACATTTCCAAATAAAACACGACATAATTACAGTAAAGAGCAGTTAGTGCTACAATCATTGGGTAAAGATGGACTTTTACATTTTGTATCTGACAGATGCAATCCATGACATAAACATCAATATCATTGTGCTGGGAACATCCGAGGTTCAATATAAACATTATAAATGCAGAATTACCATTGCGATAGGTTTTAGTAATAACTGTATGTAATGACTTTTGTGATAAATATAGCACATTATTCGCGAAATCGACAACTACAATGTATGAGGAATTATTTTTCACATACCATCAATGTGCGTAAATATTAAATACAGAATAGATATATATTGCTCCCATTAACTTATATTTTTGTGTTTTGCTTTATCCTGCAAGCTACCATTTTCTTCATATAATGTGTTTTTTTTGTGTGTGTACAGTGGAATTCTATCAATTATCATTCCTATTCCATTCCTGAAATGCCACAGCGTCAACTGAACGTATTGAAGCTTTGCAAGTCCCTATTTTTACGACGATAATTTTAGTACGGGACGCTTGATTGTTTCTGGTATTAATTGTCACATTAATTTAATAGTTGATGTTAATTGTGTTGGTTAGTTAAATGTTGTCAACTGAAGACAAATTAGCTCGTTGGTGAATTGAACTTGGATGTGTCTTTATACGTTAGTGATAAATTACCTTTTGTATTTTCGAGTTACGGTTATATATACGGCAGCACTATGATTCCCTAAAACATATATCGGTCTTGGGACGCTTGTCTGTTTTTGTAGTAATTATTACATTGTCTTGGCACCAATAAATACCACAGTATGGCTAGTATAAGTTCCCCTTACCTTTCGAAAGGACAAACCAATGATTACCATCAAAGGGTTTCGGAAGTCGACTGTACTCGCTTAACAGGTGGCCTTATTGGAATTAACGATCTGGCCTCAAATTTACTGATGAGTACATGATATTTAGCCATATAAAGCCAACGTTTCTTCAATCCCCGACTTTCTCACCAACAAGAGCAACTCATTTGCAAGTTCCACGATCTATGATAACTTCAAATCCAATCGGTCAGTTGTTCGATGTTAGTAACGTTGGCTAATTAAACAATGAGTTAAATTGTTCAGCAGTTTTAATTTTAAATGCAAAACATATCAAAGTACCAATTCCATATTGCATAATGTGCATTTAGCAATTGTTTGTTTGATATATAACAGAGTACAGCGTGCTCTCTCTAGTAACAACTGCATGAGTTGTAGTCGACTACTACAGATCAAAACAATATTGATGCATCGTGTTACCTATTTATGTGATAGAAGGGGTTCGTCGCTAAAGGGCGCGATCTTTTTTGCTAACACGTACTAGAAACTCAAGCGTTAATTGATTGGTAAATATATTAAACATATTTTTGTAGATTTCTTGTATGACGTATGATGTATTAAGAATGAGAATATACACTTATTTTGCGTAAAATTGAATTCTATTAATTTTTGAATTTCTCAAGAAAACAGGGTAATTTCAATCGTTTTTTAATGGAACGGCCATATTGGTTGCTGATATTTCTCTAATTAGACAAATAAAGAAAGAATGGTCTCACACCAGGAATGTTAGTCAGCTAAATAACAGTACTATGATGATAATAGTAGCACCCATTATAATAACAATGTCATAACGGTGTTCATAGGTAGCGTTGGTCTTCGTAAACAATTCTGTTCAAATTGTTTTTAAAACACTTTTAGTGCGTTTTTTCCCTCGGTCAATCACATCATAGAGGTTCAGGGCGGAAATATTCCATTCCCATTTGACTATGCCAAATAAGATAAAGATATAACTTACAGATTCAACACTCTATTAATTAAAACCAAGCAATTTTAAATCAATCTAGGTATCGCGTTTGTTTTCGGGCAGTGTCCTCACTAGTACGTGTGGAAGATTGTTTGTTGGCAACTGGTTTAGATGACGTTGCTTCGATCAGTTTATTAACATTTGATTTTTACATATATTTTTTGTTTTCAATAGAATTGGTAGTGCTATTTTTGCTATCAGTGACATTATCAGTTTGCATATAATTTAGGGTAGTTTTATCAGTATGGTTTAGGTTTTGGTTTGTTATCATTTTTTGGTTTGTATTTTGAGTAAGAACAGGTGTTATGGCTACAATTACTTGTTGTTCATTGACATATAAAAGCTGAACTGAAACTTAACTTTCGGTTTAATTAGCCAAGGTTACTAACATCGAAAAACTATCCGATTTTATTCGGGAAAAAAACATTATCTTAGCTCTTGAAACTGAGTTTTTGGTGAAAAGAAGTCGTGGTTTGAAGATTGTGGCACTGGCGATCAGAAAGAACTTAATTTGATATTGCCGCACTATACATAAATCCAGTCTAAGTAAGTTAGCCCCCCTAAATGTACACACCAGTAATTTCAATAATGTTACCTGTTAAGTGACTACGGTAAAATAGCAGTAATGACTATAGTATAAAATTGATAAAATTCCGCTTTAGACAAATAAAGTTTACACTATTTTCTAAATATAGTTTACGTAGTACAAACGATAACAGCTTAAAAAGTAAAGTAATTCACAAAATATCAGTTTACGTAAGCAATATATAACTAATCTGCATTTTGTGTTTAAACTCAGATCATCACACAGGACTCATCGATTGTATGTGAAACAATATGGCTCATACATTGTAGTTGTAAATTTCGCGAGTAATGTGCTTGCAGATTGCTACATTTATTACTTAAGTTATTACATACATTTATTACTAAAGTCTATCGTAATGGTAATTCTGCATTTGAGCCACGAATGTTACCAGCAAAATAATCTTGATGTTTATGTCATGGATTGCATCTGTCAGATATAAAAAGGAGATGCCCATCTTTGTCCAATGTCTGTAGAACTGAGTACTCATTATTGAAATTATGTCGTGTTTTGGTCGGTAAGGTCAGTTCGTCATAATAGTGAAAAGGGATAACACTGCCATCTGGTCGAGTGAGAAAAGGATAGAATCCATAAATGCTGACTCTGTCACAAAGACGCAATGCAGCACACACGGCCTGCATCCCCGCGGTTATCATGCTTTTGATTTTCAATAATCTGAAATTAAAAAAAAAACATATTAGTAAAGAAGATAGAAGGTGGAAAGGGTAAAACTGGAAGACCAAGTCTAATATTGACTCTGTAAATGTTCGAAAATCTGTATTGGATAAGATGCGGGCCATATACATGTTATAACTCATAATGACTTTATTTCCTGACATCAACAGGTGATATATATATATATATATATATATATATATATATATATATATATATATATATATATATATATATATATATATATATATATATATATATATATATATATAGTCACATGGTTGTCAAATTCTACAAAATTATATATTTTCACCGTATTTATTGAATACGAATCTCACCTAAAACACTGTCTTAACGAACTGGAGTAAGTCACATTGAAATTCAGGTCAAATTGTTCTTTGAGATATTTCGTTGAATAAACTAGACGTCTTGTTCGAATAGATTTGTTTGAACCGATTGACCAAAGTACACTGTTATTTAGGAAAATAAAGTTGTCTAAGAGATTAGGAGCTTCACTGTGTTTCTTCGCATAACTGAATATATCGTAAACTCTGGTTTTGTCAAGAATGGTAACATTCGTTTTCATTCCAACATTATAGCTAAACCTCTTTATGTCCGGAAGGTTACAGCGGATGACAAAGTCATTGGAGTCGATTTCTTTGCCACAACTGCTATTCACGAGAATCCCACTGTTTCCAACAACGGCACATGTCTTCTGTCGTGGAATTAAAACAGATTCGTTGTTTCTATTAATTGTAAAAGGATTTCCTTTCGCAAAACGATTGGTACGCAGGATGCTGCAGAAAAAAACGGAAAGGTAATTACTATATTAAATATATTAAGTATAATAGTTGAATTGATTGTAAAGTAAATAAAGATACTTAAAATCTCTAAAATCAAATAATTAAACAAATGAGTTCAATACAACTATAACTACTCAATAATTTATTTGAAAACACGTGCGAATACAAATATATTATTTGTCAGAGCAATGTTAATCAACTGTTGGGGGATGTGCTTCTGATGGAACTACAGGTGGTCTAATGATTGGTGTCATATATATGGAAGCAGCGGTCAGATTTTGGAGTCGGGAATCACAAAATCAATTGTTCGAATATCACTTTACACATATATTATAGTTAGGATGATTTGATACATATAACATGGATAGAATGATTTGGTACAGATATCATGGATAGCATGATTTCAGAAGGATATAATGGATAGAATGATTTGATACAGATATCATGGATAGAATTATTTGGTACAGATATCATGGATAGGATGATTTCATAAGGATATCATGGATATGATGATGTGATACGGATATCATGGATATAATGATTTGGTACAGATATCATGGATAGGATGATTTGATACAGATATCATGGATAGGATGATTTGATATGGATATCATGGATAGGATGAATTGATTTGGATATCATGGACAGGATGATTTGATACAGATATCATCGATAGGATGATTTGTTATGGATATCATGGATGGGATGGGATAATTTGTTATGGATATCATGGACAGGATAATTTGTGATGAATTTCATTGGTAGGATAATTTGATATGGATATGATGATTTGATACAGATATCATGAATAGGATAATATGATATGGATATCATGGATAGGACGATTTGATACATATATCATGGATATCATAATATGATATGGATATCATGAATAGGATGATTTGATATGGATATCATGGATAGGATGATTTGATATGGATATCATCGACAGGATGATTTGATACAGATATCATGGATAGGATGATTTGATACAGATATAATGGATAGGATAATTTGTTACAGATATCATGGATAGGATAATATGATATGGATATCATGGATAGGATGATTGATAAAGATATCATGGATAGGATAATTTGTTACAGATATAATGGATAGGATAGGATGATTTGATACAGATATCATGGACAGGATGAATTGATATGGATATCATGGACAGGATGATTTGATACAGATATCATCGATAGGATGATTTGTTATGGATATCATGGATGGGATGGGATAATTTGTTATGGATATCATGGACAGGATAATTTGTGATGAATTTCATAGGTAGGATAATTTGATATGGATATGATGATTTGATACAGATATCATGAATAGGATAATATGATATGGATATCATGGATAGGACGATTTGATACATATATCATGGATAGGATAATTTGTTACATATATCATGGATAGGATAATATGATATGGATATCATGGATAGGATGATTGATAAAGATATCATGGATAGGATAATTTGTTACAGATATAATGGATAGGATAATTTGTTACAGATATCATGGATAGGATAGGATGATTTGATACAGATATCATGGATAGGATAATATGATATGGATATCATGGATAGGATGATTTGATACATATATCATGGATAGGATAATTTGTTGCATATATCATGGATAGGATAATATGATACGGATATCATGGATAGGATGATTTGATATGGATATCATGGATAGGATGATTTGATATGGATATCATCGACAGGAGGATTTGATACAGATATCATCGGTAGGATGATTTGTTATGGATATCATGGATGGGATGGGATAATTTGTTATGGATATCATGGACAGGATAATTTGTGATGAATTTCATTGGTAGGATAATTTGATATGGATATGATGATTTGATACAGATATCATGAATAGGATAATATGATATGGATATCATGGATAGGACGATTTGATACATATATCATGGATATCATAATATGATATGGATATCATGAATAGGATGATTTGATATGGATATCATGGATAGGATGATTTGATATGGATATCATCGACAGGATGATTTGATACAGATATCATGGATAGGATGATTTGATACAGATATAATGGATAGGATAATTTGTTACAGATATCATGGATAGGATAATATGATATGGATATCATGGATAGGATGATTGATAAAGATATCATGGATAGGATAATTTGTTACAGATATAATGGATAGGATAGGATGATTTGATACAGATATCATGGACAGGATGAATTGATATGGATATCATGGACAGGATGATTTGATACAGATATCATCGATAGGATGATTTGTTATGGATATCATGGATGGGATGGGATAATTTGTTATGGATATCATGGACAGGATAATTTGTGATGAATTTCATAGGTAGGATAATTTGATATGGATATGATGATTTGATACAGATATCATGAATAGGATAATATGATATGGATATCATGGATAGGACGATTTGATACATATATCATGGATAGGATAATTTGTTACATATATCATGGATAGGATAATATGATATGGATATCATGGATAGGATGATTGATAAAGATATCATGGATAGGATAATTTGTTACAGATATAATGGATAGGATAATTTGTTACAGATATCATGGATAGGATAGGATGATTTGATACAGATATCATGGATAGGATAATATGATATGGATATCATGGATAGGATGATTTGATACATATATCATGGATAGGATAATTTGTTACATATATCATGGATAGGATAATATGATACGTAATCATGGATAGGATGATTTGATATGGATATCATGGATAGGATGATTTGATATGGATATCATCGACAGGAGGATTTGATACAGATATCATCGGTAGGATGATTTGTTATGGATATCATGGATGGGATGGGATAATTTGTTATGGATATCATGGACAGGATAATTTGTGATGAATTTCATTGGTAGGATAATTTGATATGGATATGATGATTTGATACAGATATCATGACTAGGATAATATGATATGGATATCATGGATAGGATGATTTGATACATATATCATGGATAGGATAATTTGTTACATATATCATGGATAGGATAATATGATATGGATATCATGGATAGGATGATTTGATATGGATATCATGGATATGATGGTTTGATATGGATATCATCGACAGGATGATTTGATACAGATATCATGGATAGGATGATTTGATACAGATATAATGGATATGATAATTTGTTACAGATATCATGGATAGGATAATATGATATGGATATTATGGATATGATGATTGATAAAGATATCATGGATAGGATAATTTGTTACAGATATCATGGATAGGATAGTATGATTTGATACAGATATCATGGATAGGATAATATGATATGGATATCATGGATAGGATGATTGATAAAGATATCATGGATAGGATAGGATGATTTGATATGGATATCATTGATAGGATGATTTGTTATGGATATCATGGATAGGATAATATGATATGGATATCATGGATAGGATGATTGATAAAGATATAATGGATAGGATAATTTGTTACAGATATCATGGATTGGATAATATGATATGGATATCATGGATATGATGATTGATAAAGATATCATGGATAGGATAATTTGTTACAGATATCATGGATAGGATAGGATGATTTGATACAGATATCATGGATAGGATAATATGATATGGATATCATGGATAGGATGATTGATAAAGATATCATGGATAGGATGATTTGATATGGATATCATTGATAGGATGATTTGTTATGGATATCATGGATAGGATAATATGATATGGATATCATGGATAGGATAATTTGTTACAGATATAATGGATAGGATAATTTGTTACAGATATCATGGATAGGATAGGATGATTTGATACAGATATCATGGATAGGATAATATGATATGGATATCATGGATAGGATGATTGATAAAGATATCATGGATAGGATGATTTGATATGGATATCATTGATAGGATGATTTGTTATGGATATCATGGATAGGATAATATGATATGGATATCATGGATAGGATAATTTGTTACAGATATAATGGATAGGATAATTTGTTACAGATATCATGGATAGGATAGGATGATTTGATACAGATATCATGGATAGGATAATTTGATATGGATATCATGGATAGGATGATTTGATACAGATATCATGGATAGGATGATTTGATACAGATATCATGGATAGGATGATTTGATATAGACATCATAGATAGGATGATTTGATACACATATCATTGATACTTTGATCACCGTATAGTGGGATATAGTCTAAACAAAGTGAACACGTGTATAGTTGGCGATGGTGTTATTGGACCACAGGAAATCAAACTGATACCCAAATTTCTTGTCTAGATAGAATCATATATATTAATTATTAGAGTCCGACACAGGTTACGTGACAGATATTTTAAACTTGAATATTGTTGAAATTGATTCGGTATTGAGTATTTTATCATTCGACATACATGAATCAGTTTTCGAAACTGATTGAATCCTGAATGCGTTCAATAATCGTAAATTGAATGAAACAGCTTTGATGAGTTGCAAGTAGTATAAGTACTCCTGAGATTATTAAATATTGTTCAATTGATATGAAAATACGGTAATCGATGGTAATTGTTTGTAATAATACCTGTTGTCTTTTAGCTAATAAGACAGGCTTGCAAACTGTGGGCAGGGTATTCTGTACCTGTGATTCCTTATACAGATGCACAGATTAAATACCGATTCTAATATACACACTACGTTTCACATAGTATGTACTTCGGGAGACTCATTTCAGATATATTCAATTTGTAAAAGAAAATTGAATTTCAGTGAATACTTTCGTGATTATTGGTAAAAATAAACGAAAAATTGTTTTTTTTTTTTGAAAACCAACTGCCTGATTGCTTTGTTATTTTATATGCACTGTAGTAAACTGCGAAATGAGATTGAAAAGAAAGCGGAAATGAATTATTAATAAGGAGAATAGCCCACTCATTGTAATTCTGTTTATGCCGTTATGAACAGTTTATGACAAGTAGAAATACTATTGACCGTTACAAGATTACCGGAATGTAAAGTATGTAATAGAGATATTGATTGGATATCGTGATTAAATATGACACTAAGCTTGCATATGCGATTAGATAATTAGAATTATGAAGCATTCAGAACGCATGCAGCTGATGTCTGTTAGGATGAAACTCCAACAAGATTACAAATTCAGTTCAATTCATGCGCATAAATTAATGACATGAGTTCAGAGTATGTTGCATATGAACTGAAGATGTTATTGGGTGCACAACTTTGTGTACCAACAAATGGTCGAATTGCACACGAATACCTATATCACGTTAAGTTACATGACTGAAAAGCAATTTGCGAAGTGGAGAGTAGCAACCACACTCGCACCATTTGCAGTTATGGGCTCATACAACCAATTAAACTTCATAAACGGCATTGTAAACGTTAGGGTGATTTTCACCAAAAACAAACTGGTTACAAAGGTCAAAATATTGATTGATGATGTATGTAATATAATTATGGGCAGAAAACATATGTTCGTGAGCTCAAATTCCTACAAAATGAATGTCAACAAAATACACAAATAGATTTGTCAAGCTTTCTATTTTATATATTCCCGGAAAAGCTGCAAGTTTTGAAGCATCTAGTCGTGAGTTGCCGAGATACACGGGTCAGCGTAGTTGTCAATAAACAAAACTTGAATCTGACATAACTAAAGTAAGCTCTCACACATCGCGTTTCAGTTAAACCTTAAGCAGGTAAAATTACCATGTATATCGATATCCATTGTGTAAGGTGACAAAATTGATACTCGACCATAGCATGAATGGCGTGTTTGCGTAATTATGTCACTGTGCAGCCCTCGTCGGTGTTAGAATGTTTACAGCATCGAGTTTGAAAGTCATGAAATAATGCTGTAGTATATCGTGTTGTTGCTGCATTTAAACACAATGACACGTTGTTGTAGGCCCGAAAAGACGTGTATAAGACAATTTGATGACGTAATTACAACGGTGTTATTTATATAATTTAATATTATTATTTTTTTGGTAATTTATTTCACGGTCTAGTACTGAGTCTGTTTGTTAGAGTTACCCTATCCAGAATGAGATACAGTGTGTTATCTAGGCAGTATATGTGTGATTGTTGCAACCATTATCTATTTATTTACTACCGTATAATGAGTACTATATCTCTAGTATATTTCTGTAGCGAATGGTTTTCGAATTAAATTGAATGGCTACGCACTGTTATTGTACGTTTAGCTTCATATCCCCACGATTTAAAGTGAAAATTCGTCATTTCCATTGAACATCACCACAAATATGAATATTGTACCAGTATTTAAAACATTATACATTATAAATCATTGAAATGAAACCATTTACCTGTTCTCTGTCTGATTTTCAACTCTGGTTTTGTCAATGTCACATTTTTCAAAACTATGTGTGACGTTACTTTGCGTGGTGTTTACTACAATAACTGTCATCAATGATGTGCTGTTTCTAGATGAGCAAATGTAAAGATTGAGTTACTGGATCACAAACATGATGTTATAGAACATTACATAGCAGTCATACTGATAAACGAGATAAAATGGTAATGTATGGATTTTGATATTCATTGATACCAGAATTTGATCTCCACTGCTCAGGGAACATCAACATGATTGCTAACAGAACACAGTGGCTTTATATATATTCTAGCTCTGTTTCAATGCATCTGCTTGTTTAACTGTATAGTGTAATGCCAGAATATAATACTAAATGTTGTATACATATTCGCAGTACATCTCCATATTTATGTTTGAACATTTGTTAGTTGATTCATGCTTCCAGTGTGGGTAGACACAATCCACCAGTGTAAGGGAATTCTTGTCGCAGTTATAGCAATTAAATCCTCACCTCAATGTGGAGTGTGCTAAGTCTCCTAAGCGCTGTAAAACCACAAACCATGAATACGAATATATAAATATATATGCAGCTTATCCGATGCAAATCAGCAACAGGAAGGACGTTATAATATATCTCATAGCGACGTATATACTATTAGATCACATGAATAAGGCACAATATCTGTTGAAGACAAGAAGATGATGATATACATTAAATGTGAGTGTAGTGGCCTCTTTCGTGTAAATATGATATAACTATATTGTTTGATTGGATGAAATGAGGTAAGGAATTGTCCTGAATGTGAGCACTATTTATCGTAATTGCGGGAGCACAACGTATTATTGCCGGAAATTATATATTGCGCATTCTGCGAGAAAACTCTCCGTGCAGCACAGCGTTCGAATCGAACGTCTAATATAATGCTGCCAAAACAGTACTCTTTTTCATGGGATAATTTTTGAGTTTTGAATTTGAGTTTTAAAACGTGACAGTATAGAATCAAATACAATGTTCATTAAATTACCAATGTTAAATTAATAAATCACTCAATAAGTTCTGATGAGTATGGTCAATATTATATTTAATCAATGAAGGACAACCCGCTGAGTTGTTATCTTTTTTCAATAATATCCACTGATTTGAGAACATGTTATCTTTTCTATTGCAGTATATAAATACCAATAAAAGCTATAGAATAAATGCGGTCTGTTGTACCTGTCTTACACTGTAAATTTAGAGCCTCAGCAGTGCCTAGACCTATGAGTTGATGTTGCTGTCACAGAACTTGGTTCACGATTTAAATTTAGAACCTTATTCCTCGTGTTGCAAATTCACAGCGTTAGCCATATATGCGTCCACGCCCCTTTGTACAACAGTACCAAGATCACATTGTGAATTTACGCCCCAATCCAACTATGCGACAACGTTCCTTTTACAGTAACAAGTTAACGATTAAAATTTACATCATTCATCTGTATTTCATTTCACTTGACATAAACTTAAACACATGTTCATTATGGCTTAATAAGCAATTTAATCAGGTAATGGAAATCGAGTAAATACCAGACCTGTCACGCGTGTTTTTATATATAATACAGGTACCATGATAGGGCTTTGGAACGTATACTCCAATATCCATTGAACTATAGCATCCTTATCAAATTGATTTATGACATATACGTAATTACGGCAAGGTTACGATGGCGAAGCTTTGCATAGGTAAATAGTGACACATTGTAACAAGTGTAATCATGACAGAAATGCCCAGGGACCAGTGAAACATTCGCAGCTCGCATTATTACGATGTGCTTCCCATTCCGTCATATTGTACACTGTACGAATACTCCATAGTTGAATCACTACAGTGTGAACTATGAAGATACTGTTGTCGAATAATAATAAACTTTAGATATACCTTAAGTTTAGTAAATTCCTTTTTGGCTATTCAACTGTGTAGCTTGAGATGTATTTTATATTGTATATCACGCCTGTAAGCCTCTTATCAAAGGTGTACACATATCACCTCTGACGTGTACACATAACACACTGACGTGTTCACATATCATCTCCGGCGTTTGCAGATATCGCCGCCTCTGACGTGTACAGCTGAATCGCCATAAAACTTCCCTTTGATTTTTCGGATATTTAAAATATAGTTACTATGCTTATTCTCAGTGACTCTATTTTGACATTCATTTATTTTTGAGCAATAAATAACGCACTGCTATCTGAGACGTTTTAACGCGTTGACTGAAACATACCACACCAATTACGTAACATGCGATCTCGGTATGCCATTTGACTGGCTATATTTAAAACTTGTAATCTGGGGTCCATTATCTGAACTCTTCGGTTATCCAATGACAGACAAAAAATATATTGTCAATGAAATATTACATCAATACATTTGAATCTCAGTTAGGACAAACATTACAGTATAAACTGGAGAGGAATTGGCGTGCTAAACCTAAATAGGGATATGACTATTATACACCAGAAGGGAGAATTCTGGTTATGTACATGCAACCTCATGGTGAGGTCGTGCGGAAATTGAATGAACCTTTATTCTATGAAATAGCTAAGCCCACAGAATTATTTGTAGATGTAAGAAGTATTTAGCTCCGTGTGGTCATGAGGCTGGTCACCCACAATTAAATGAATGCGTGTTACATCACTGGATACTCGGACTGACAAAAAACAATGTGATACACAGACTTCTGAATGACCGACTATACAAAAATGAAATTTTCTTGAGATTAGATTTGTAGTGTTATTGAGTTGCATCTTTATTTTCTTTAGTTGTGATAATATAGCAGCCTATTTTCCAAATTGTTACCACTATTTTTATTGGCGTTTTTATTATATTCCGAAGTTGTTTACGTTCGGCAGATTTCTGTTTTACTGATAAGAGAGCTGATGTGTTAGCTATCCATAGCCTCGCGGTGCTTTAGATAAACTCGTCCCTCGATGTTATGCGTGTACGATGACGTTACATTGCTTGTTGGCAGATAATAAAGCTGGATATCACTTTTATCATAGACTAGATCGGTATTATTACACCACAGGAACGACTCTCATTGTTAAGAAAGATTAATTTCAGTAACTTTTTGTTTTCTACATAATCTCAAACGCCTAATAACATAAAATAATTTAGCCAAAATTTGGGAAATACACATGTGTTGTTAGCCCTTTTGATTTTTAGTTACGATTTTTGTTTTCTATGCACTAATGGTGTTATGGCTTCCCTTACAAAAGTACTATAATATCCTATGAGAGAGGACTTTTTATGAAATCGTATATAGTCCTATAATATTTTATGTAATATCCTATATGAATTATTGAGTCCTTAAGAATTTTACATTGCGAGTCTTATAGGATTATACAATTAGTGTAAGACTTTAAACTGTCAGTTCTATAGGTATGGTGTGCGAGATCATAGCTGTGCTTCATCACCCCTTCTTTATCAAATCTAAAGAAAGTTTATAGTTTTTATATAGACTTATTTTTAATACACGTTGGTAGAATTTTATAGGGATTTGATCAATTTTAGAACAATTAATAATAACATTGATTTGTTATTCTTTGGATCAGCTCTACTGTATAATTGGAAAGTTAAGAAAAAAACATGAATGTGCATTTTAGGAAACTTTTCAACCTTTAAATTATTGGAAGACGAGTTACTGAACACAGTGAATGCATTTCTAGACACTATAGTTCTAGGTTCATTAGTTTATTGAGGTTAACTTGTTTAGGTCATATATCGTAATGGGATTAAGTTTCATTCATTCATTCATTCTGCGGTCCATCGCTACTCGTTACGATTCGTTGTTTTACTTGAATTAGAAACAAGCAATGTTTCTAAGGGCCAAGAGGAAAGTATCTGTTTGACTGCTGAGTGTGTAGACGACCACGGGACTGGGCCATGCAATCTGATACCTTTTGTGATACACATCAGTCGCCCTGTTAGATATGATGTGGGAAAATTGTTATTCCAAATACTCACACGATATCCTCTGATATAATTATGCATATGTGTATTTGGTTAGTGTGTAAATTATGACACGGATATTTTCCTGTAGGATTTCTTTAGGATCAATCTCTTTTCAGAAAGTGTCAATCGATCTTTCACATATCATAAACTAATTAAATATACATGAGTACGTCATTACTCAACATGTACCAGACATGATTAAAAACAATCAAAGGAAATTATGAAAACAACCCAGAACTATAATGTCTGGAAATGTCTGTGTTCAGTAACTTATCTTTCATTAGTTTAAAAGTTGAAAAGTTTCCTAATAATTTAAAAATGCATATTATAGATTGGAGAAGAGCAGATTCAAAAATAAAAAAAAATCATGGCTATTATTAATTGTTCTGAAGTTAATCAAATCCCGATAACATTCTACGAACGTGTATTAAAAATAAGACTCCATAAAAACTATAAACTTTCTGTAAATTTGATAAAAAAGAGACGGAGCACAGCTATATAGAATAGAAAATCGTGGTTCTCAAAAAAGCATTTTTAAAATTCAAATCACACAAATCCGTAAACAACTTTCTGATATAGGTGTAGGTACAAATATGTCACAACAAATATAGACTAGTTTGGAATGTTGATTAAACAGAACGTTAAACTAAATATGAATATTTTACTATTTAAGGGGAAAATGAGTTATCATTATCAATTTATATTTTTTGAAGATGCAATGTAGACACATATTTCATAAAATTGTTGTTCGATACTCCAAACTGTAGACATTATCGGATTATGCTTTATCATGAACTTAATAAAATGTGATTGCTGAATACAATATTTGTTTTGTACACAGCAACATATGCACCATAGCAACCACTGTACATGCGTATTAAGGAATTTCATTGTTTTATCTAACGAATACTCTGATGTGTGTTACAAGTATTTCAGTTCATCATAAATCACAGTCTAATGTATCCATCATAATAGAGTATCAACAAAATACATAAATATATATGTGAATGCGAAGGCTCAGTTAAAAAATACAAAATAAGATTTATTTAAGACCAAAATAGCAAATACAATAAGATATAGTATATGAAGATATACATGATGGAAAGTACAACTGATTTTAATGACATTGACAAATCTTTATTTATTCATATAATCCTATAAGACTCTCAATGTAAATTTTCAAAGGACTCATTAATTCCTATAGGATATTGTATAAATCCTATAGAACAATATACAATTTCATTAAAAGTCCTGTCTTATAGGATCTTATAATACTTTTGTAAATGAGAGCTATAACACAGTTAGTGCATTCAAAAAAAAAAAAACGTAACTAAAAATTAAATGATCTACCACACATGTGTATTTCCTATATGTTGGCCAAAGTATTTTATGTTAATATGCGTTTGAAATTATTAAGAAACAAAAAAGTTACTGAAATTAATCTTTCTTAAAAATGAGAGTCTTTCCTGTAGTGTTGTTAATAATACATATCTAGTCTATGATAAAAGTAATATTATCTGCCAACAAGAAATGTAACGTCGTCGTACACGCATAACATCAAGGGACGATTTTATCCATAGCACTGCGTGGCTATGAATAGCTAACACAGCAGCTCTCTTATCAGTAAAACAGAAATCTGCCGTACGTAAACAACTTCGGGATATAATAAAAACGCCAATAAGAAGTGGTGGTAACAATTGGAAAAATAGCCTGCTATATTATCACAACTACAGAAAATAAAGAAGCAACTCAACAACACTACAAATCTACTCTCAAGAAAATTTCATTCTTGTATAATCGGTCATTCAGTGGTGTGTGTAACACATTGTGTTTGTCAGTCATAGTGCGGAACACGCATTCATACAATTGTGGGTGACCAGCCTCATGACCACACGGAGCTAAATACTTCTTACATCTACAAATCATACTGTGGGCTTAGCTATTTCATAGAATATAGGTTCATGTAATTTCCGCACGACCTCACCACGAGGCTACATGTTCATTAGCAGAACTCTCTCTTCTGGATTATAATTGTCATATCCCTGTTTAGGGATACCTCTCCAATTTATACTGCAATTTTTATCTTAACTGAGATGGCAGAATTGGGACTATCTTCTAAATACTACGAGCAAATACTAATTCGGCATGGTTATATTCATTATCTAATGCGGTTGCCCCCAATATAACATTAATAACTAGAGATCTAATTAATTGTGAATGAGAATTCATCTATGCTATATTTCTTTATATGTAATAATATAACGCAATTGAATGGATAGTTCATTTTATTACCAACATAACTTATTGTGTGAGTTAAATAAATTTAACATAACCAATTTACTGAAGATTGTATTTGATTCTATTATGCCATATGTTAAAACGTTTTTAGAGGTTATCAACGGCAAGGGAGGGGATTTTGAAGCGGACATAAGATATCTAAAATAAAGTAAAATTAGCATATTTCGCGGGAGATAGTGATCGAGCGCGTACAATAAATATACTATTGTTGTTTATATCACCTTTCCACCTAATAGTGTGATAATGCTGAAAATATAATACTCCAATTTTCATTGTCAATGTGTAATATAAGGATTTTCATGTAATTGTTAGTTTTATTCATGTCAACTGGCATTCTAATTCATTCTGAAGCTTAACAATTCGTATCCGAATTTCAGTGCTGAAATGCTCTCAAAAAACATGACGAGGCGCATGACAAAATCGACAACAATTCTTGTTTATTTGACCGAACACTATTTTCGCACATAAACAAACCAAATAAGTAAAAAATACAATGTTTTTAGTTGTGATTTTGTTTTGCATTTACGTCAATTTACAAAACATATGACAGGCCCTGTGAGTACAGAAACGGTTGCATCCACGATGTCATGTGTTCGATTCGAACGCAGCAGCAGTGGAAGCGCATGCTTCTCAAGAAAGTGTTTTTTTTTGCAAATGCAAAGTATATTACCGTTTGCGGCAATAATACTTTGTATTAGTAGCAAGTTTCCCGTTGTAATCAGTTGATTATACACCCACACTCACTAAGAATAATCATGCGATCTCGATATAGTTAGATATTTGAACCATTTTTTTTCAGTTTCGTGGCGGAACCAAATGTCTTCCAATTTCATATATTAGATCCTGCTTCAGCCAAGCCAATTGTTTGTTTCAAACTAATCATGTAACGATTTGAGATACTTTCTTAACACATTACGTTCAACCAACGCATAAGTGTATTTTCTTGCTGGACAAAGTTACATCAAGTGTAATATCTTCTGCTTTCCACCAACATATACTATACACGATCTAATTCACGTAAACACGTGGGTTATATCTCGCTATGAAATATATCATAGTGTCTTTCCTGTTGCTGATTTCTATCTCATCAATTACATATATAATGTTATATTGGTATTCACCATTTGTGGCTTTGCAGCGATTGGGAGACTTAGCACACGATACGTGGAGATGAGGATTTAATTGCCTTCCCTTACACTGTTAAATTGTGTCTACTCGCTCTAGCAGGATGTGTCAACTGAGACATGTTCTTATTCAAATATATATGGAGTACTCTGAATAGGTATACAAAATGGTGTTCATTATTATATACTGGCATTACACCATACTGTCGGTCAAGCAGTTAAATAGGTCAGAGCTATGAGATATATGAAACCATCGTAGTGGTAATCGTATGATGCTCCCTGATCATTAGGGATTATATTCATGTCGTATTTATTTTACAGCGTGTAAACCTGGCATTTGCTATGGTATACAAGTCTTCTCTCTTCTGGACTACACCAACGTTTCAGTGTATTTAGATGTAGCGTTATGTAGGCAGAAATAACACTATGCTAGTATACTAGAATTATATTTCATTACACGGCATTTGACCTTTAAACTCGATGCTGTAAGCAGTCTAACACGACGCCTCAAAGTAACATTAACAATTACGCAATCACGCTTGCATGCTATGGTACGAAAAATACAATTCCTGAATTTACCGTCGTAATATGAGTTTTAGTTCGCCATCTAAAACAATGGATAACGATACATCTCGTAATTTTACCTACTTATTTTAATCATACCATCAATTACAATTATAGGGGTGGGGTGTCTCAGCCAATGTTTTTTTTTTCACCGCTTTTTATCTGAATCGCGATGTATGAGAGCGTACTTCAATTACGCAAGCTGTGTACGAAGATTTGTTTATTTGTACTGCTGACCTGGCAAACTCTTGATTAGACACTTGACAAATGCTTTTGGGGAATATATAGTGAGTACAAAGCCTGGCAGATTTGTGTGTTTATTACATCCAATTTGTAGGAGTTTGAGATGGCAAGCATGTGTTTTTAGAATTAAATTATATATTATATATTATATTTCCATTGTCGCAGTTTACGGGGCGGTGTCGGGCTCGAAGATGTAGCTGACTATAAACGTGAGGGACGTTCCATACGATGTCCTAGAGAGAGGGGGGGGGGATTTAAACCGCCCATGTTTGTGGTCAGCCAAATCCTCGCGCTGGGCATTGTCTTGCTGCCGCGGTAGTAATACCGGCAAACGCCGAGTATTATATTTGTATTTATTAAAATAAAATAATGTCACTATGTCGTTATACCAAATAATTCGCCTTACGCGAGATCACCGTTGTTAATGTATTTGTATGCCAATCCTTTATTTAATGTAATGAAGACATGACATGATATTGTTATAGTAGAAAAAATGTTTATTTTCTTTATATTATGTTATATTATGTTAAAAAGAATAAAAAAAAATGCTTGGCTTTTCAAGGTATTGGCAACAAAGATGCATTTACTTCTCAATTTATTTCACTAGTTACAGATACGTATAAACAACAATGGCGAAGTAACATTCATACAAAGCCATAATTACGTCCCTGGTTGGGGCTAGAAGAACACTCAAACCTGATTTTGACTTGCAGTTATAAGTTAATTAGAAGCTTGTTTTCCGTGCTCAGCATTTCGTCTCAACATTGAGGGAGGGCGCCATCAAGGTAAGGGAGTTTGTAAAATGTGTAATTATTGGCATAACGAGGATGATTATAATTTTTGCCCTAGCAACGTTTTACGCGAAGAATTAATCCCTCTTACATTTCACCAGTACTTAAAATGATCCACCTTGGTGATAGAGAAGAAATTTGCTTTATATTGTCATAGGGCTATGCGACATATGGGAGAAACTCTAAATGTAACGTGAAAATAAAAAAAAAATATATTCAATGTATTTTTTTTTTAATTTGCACCGTGATCTTTGAAAAGCAATAGATAGGTCGGTAAACCAGTTACTACTTGTGTTATTCTATTAATTATTTCATTACAGATGCAAGCGTTATGTTATATTTAATTACAACATCCGCTTAATGTCACGATTACATACATTTGCACTCCTCTCACGCTGTATTTGTTTTTCTACATAAATTGACACAATTACAATGAACGTTTTACTTTACTAATTAATAACTCTCATTTCCATTTTCTTTTCAAAATGGTTTTCCAATCTAATTTTTAAGTTTTCTTCGGTATATATTAAACGCCTAAATACCCTCTTGACAACGCCTTACCATCGGTTACCGTATTTGCATACCAATCGAGCAATAAACATTGAATTCTCGCCAGGAAAGGAAGTTTGCGCATGCTCTTAATTATTATAATGATATAGAGCCTCCAGCCTCAAGTTCGTTTTCGCAGTAGTTAATATACCTTTTGCCGATATTGAATGTGATACAGTACTGCAAAAGTTCAATTTACGTTCATTCAACGCATTCGGCGGGATTCATCTAGTGTCATATTCTGATTCCAATATGTCGCGTGATAAACAAAAATCATTAACAATTCAATTGATGTAATGAACGGTGTGTATGATTTGCATTTTTTGCATTTAACAGCAAGTAAAAAATACAATGGCAAAATAAATAATTAAATACTAAAAAGGGGGAAACAAAATAAAATTAAAATTTAATATAATAAATTAAGCCGTGTCGTGAAATAAAATGTTAGTACTACAGTTGTAGCCGCAATGTCTGTGTCTGGAACAGTGAGTAGTTTAAATCATTTGAATACTAGACTGGAGAAAAAGACGTTTCAGAAATGTATAACCCAAACCAATATTTGCAAGTATTTTTTGACATGAACAATAACTCTGCCATTGTGTATATTGATTTGTATCCGCAAAGCACTGCATTGCTGGTAAAAAAATTAAAACCTGGCTCAAACAAAAGGACAATGCTCTGTATATAACGATTCGTGTGTATTGAATACCGCAAAATTTAACAGATGTTAATGAGACTTGTTTTGGAACTTTATAAAACATTATCAGTTTTGTTCACTATGGCACAATGACACCATCTCCAGCTGTACGTGTGGTTACTTTGTTTAGACTATATCACAACTACACGGTAATCAATGTGTTTCTTTTAAAAAAATCCATCATTCTATCCATGATATCTGTATGAAATTGGTAGTTAAACAATTAGTTTGCTATTCACAGTATTCCTTGTGGACTAATAAAGAAATATCGATCTAAAGGATAAAGCAACCGCAACCTCGACAAAGAACATGTTGCATTGTGTCTGTCAAATAATACAACAGCAATCACACGTTTTCCGAGCAGTTATTGACACTTGTATTGACGCCATTTGCATAATTATATTGCAGTAGGTAATTCTCAGTATATTTATTAACTTTATAACCCATGCACCCAATAGTGCAACATAACTATTCCGTGTTCTTTTTTGTAGCAGCATGCTGATTACCAATCTCTTCGCGAAAGGAAACCTATTCACAACTAATGGTAACAACGAATCTTTTTAATTCAACGACGGAAGACATGCGCCATTGTTGTTACCAGTGGGATTCTCGTGAATGGTAGTTGTGGTGAAGATATCGATTCCAATGACTTTGTCATTCATTGTAACCTTCAAGAAATTTTAGTCATGATGTTGGGAAGAAAACGAATATCACATTCTTGACAAAACCAGAGTGTTTGATATATTCATTAGTTATGCAAAGAAACACAATAAAGCTCACAACCTCTAGCAACATTATTTTTCTAAACAACACTGCACTTTGGTCAAGTAGTTCAAACACCTATTTGATTCAACGGAATATCTCAAAGAACAATTTGACATGAATTTCAATGTGACTTATTCCAGTTCGCTAATACAGTGTTTTAGGTGAGATTCAATAAATGCGAAGAACACATACCATTTCTTAGATATAATTTGTTGTTAAATGACTGTCATTACTTAAGACACCTATCACTGTTAGGACACAACTATTCATCATGAGTTTTAACAAATGTATGACCCACCTCGTGTCCACATTGCAATACAGATTTTCGAATATATTTACCGGGACAATATTATCCTTTTCCAGTGCTATTTTTTTTAATAATTGTTTGTTTTCAATTTCAGGTTATTGGAAATCAAAAGTATCATAACCGCGGGGATGCATTGCGTCTTTGTGACAAAGTCAGCATTTATGGATTCTATCCTTTTCTCACTCGACCAGATGGCAGTGTTATCCCATTTCACTATTATGACGAACTGACCTCCCCGACTAAAACACGACATAATTTAATTAATGAGTACTCAGTGCTACAGTCATTGGGCAAAGAAGGACATCTCTATTTTGTATCTGACAAATGCAATACATGAAATAAACATCATGATTATTGTGCTTGGCTAGCTCAATATGAATATTGTAAATGCAGAATTAACATTAACATGGGTTTAGTAATAACTTACACATATAGCAATCGCAAATGTATTATTCGCGAAATCTCCAACTACATCGTATGAGCCATAATGATTCACATATCATCGATATTTTTTGTGGATTACTTTACTTTGCAAGTTACCATCGTCTGTATGGCATATAATGTATTTAGAATGTATACTTTATTTGGGTAAATTATAATTACAGATATCTTTGTGAATTGCTTTACTTTGCTAGCTGCCGTCGCATTACGTATTAGGGGTATACACTTACTTTTTTCAATTAAATTTTTTTCAAGAAGACAGGGTCTATCGTGTTTTATGGAATGGCAATAATGGCAGCTGATATTATTCAAACTAGGCAGAAAGTAATATACAATTATGTGTGGTCACATACGCTTAGCGGAATAAAATAGTAATTTCTGTATTTCATGTTTCTGCAGACTGTGTAAACGATGGAATGATTTTGTTACATTCGGCAGGTTGCCTGCATTAGGTTTGCATTAATGATAATACACTTAAATCATTCCATACCCCATGTATCAGCATCATAAAAAAATATGTTATCCGTCTGTGGCCGGATTGCTCCTCAAAATACATATAGGCTCGCTTCAGGAATGCGAGTCAGCAAAATAACAACACTATGTTGATAATCTTATATATATATATGTGTCACAAGGTTCCAAAATACATATGTAATTTCAGATCATAGTAATGTAATTATTATAAAATTAATTCCATAAAGCATGCAAATTTGCAATGATAAATATAACCTGGGCAGAATAATCCCAGCAACGAATTGTGTTGAGTACGTGGGACGTCGATTCCCCACTCAAGGTGAAATGCACGTACGTCTGCTAATTTTAAGTGGAGTAATAAGGACACCACCAATGTCAACGAACCAACTAATTGCTTACTGAAAAGGATCTACATGCTAATTGTCTGTTATGCTAATTCATGCAAGGTATTTAATGAATGGAAAATCTATTGTCAACGTCTCTTTCCTGCCACGCAGTTGCTGAGTGTGCACATCATTCGTACGTCGGAAGACCCGGCTCTATTATCCTTTGTTAAGAAATCGCCATGGATGCAGTCTTCTAGTGGATGTCACCAATGGTTCTGCGAGCTGTGTACATTTCCTAGGAACTGACGCATTACTCTAAACCACATTGCCAAGAAGCCTTTGGTTTGTCAAGTGTAACCGGTTCAATGCTCCGCTGCCAGCTGGAATAGGGCGTGTCCATTCCCACTTCGACAGCGTGCACAGCAGGCCTACGCTTCCACATGAACTGTACTGTCGACATGGTATGCATAATGATTATTTCAGAATTATTTTAGAGTCGTAGTGTGTTATTTTGTTCAATGCTTTGTTGGGTTTCATACTTTTGCCAACTGTGGTATGAACGGTTCACTTAGTTGAAACACCAAATAGTTTTGTTAAATTTTACATATTTTTCTTACTTTTGGCTCTACATACTCCAGTCTCTTGTCACTCGTGACTGGAGCTTGAAGCCGTGTGTATATATCAGTTGTTCTGTATATGCCCGCTTTGTATTCTTCCCCCTTTATTTATAGTTGTGTTATTAAATATTGAGTTGAAAGTTTATATATCTTCGTGTTGTCATTGCAAGCGTGTGTGTCGAATTTGTGTACATTTCCAAACCTGGTCACCCCAATAATGGGTAAAGAACCCACAACACAAGGCAAGGTCTTATGGTCCTCATTTGGCTACCATTATTAATTAACTGAAAACAAGCCTTGTGACAATATATATAACATTGCCATAATAGTAAACATAGTGCCCTTTGGTGATTTTGAATTATCTTTTTTTCCTTTTTTCGACCAGGTCTTTGAGTTAGCCCCGATGAGGTCTATTTTTAACCTTGAAGTGTATTCATTCGTAGAGTACATTCGTAACGTATTTGTATGTAACGTACAAGCTAAGTTTAGAGAAAATAAATGATACATTGTGTGTATGTCGGTCAGGCTAATAAATAACCATGATGTATCCTTAGGCACTGTCTAATATTTACATTGCTTGTTGGGGACATGTCTAGGATCAGATTATGTCTTGTTATCGGATTATTCCATTGGGCTATTTTAAAACCTGTATCATTCTATTCATTCTATTGACTGGCTGAACAATTTCGAAAAAAGGATGTATGTAAATATTCTCGTCTTATTTACATTGATTTTAATGAATAAACAATAAACTAATAATATCTCACCATTATAATGATATATTTGTGCACAGATATTAATGATAGCTTCAAAAAAAACAAAAATAATTAATAGTAAATACCAATGCTTTTAACTAATGAGCGCACATAAATATTGTACGAGTCAATCAAAATGCTCAAAGGTACAATATACTATATTTATTTGAATTATGCTGAATCAAAGATTGTTAAATTAATTGATAGTTTAAAACAATAGATAGAATTCAATTGTGAAGAGTCCATTCGTCGAACATATATCGGCCTAATATCAACTTATTTTATTTTGTGATTACTGCTCTCTTACTAAGACGGTAACTTGCAATAAATCCCACACATTATTATACCCACAAGATGGTTTAACTACTCAAACCAATCTGAAATGACTTCAGTTGTTTGCCATCGTTAAATGACAGACGACACGAAAATAGCTGTAAGCTTGAATCCCACTTTCTCTATTTTGTCTCTAGTTCGCTATCACGTTAAAGTACATTTTTAGTACAACACAAAGATTGTCACAACAATACACCTGGTCAGTTCTGTGATATTTATTCCAACGTTTCGCCCTAGAATTAGGGCTTCTTCAGGAAAACTGTTTTAAAACAAATAGATACAGTGTGCGAATGATTGTAATTGAAAATGGTCCAGTGAAAATAACGTGATTACAAGTACAATGTATTTACAAAACTAATAATACTACAAAGCCTTCTGTTGGGATGCCGTGAGATGTAAATTGGCATAACCCATACAGAGGGTGGAAACAAATCTATAGGTGTAATAGGTGGCGCTGTTAGATAAATGCGCCCTCACTGGCGTATGTTAATGCCCAGTGGTGTGTGTAATCAATTTGTCTATCTGTATAGACTCGAGTTTTCATCTAAGGTGGTCGTCTGTTTTGTTAATTTTTATTATGCTAATAAATTAAATATCGTCTATGTCGTGGTTGGTTTTATTAAAGTGCATGGCTACTGGTGTGTCCTGGTTGTATCCGTTGGTTTCTTATATAGGTCGGTATTAATATTGCCTGCCTGGTCTATGTGAAATTTAACACCAAGAAATGAAATGACTGATTGTGAATATTCTACGGTGAATTTAATAGTGTCATGAAATGTATTGATGAACTGATGAAATTGGTTAATATCGGTCTGGCTAGTGGTAAAAATTGTGAAATTATGAAACGAGAATAATGAATGGGAAAGCTTAGTAACATAATAAATATATTTCGTGAAAAAGAAGTTATTGTATTCATGATTATATCAAAATGCCTTATTTTGCTTTCCCCAGTTATTCAAAAGTAATGGCATGCTTTGTTAGGGGTAGCTTTAGAGAGAGAATGAAACTTTCGTTTTTAGAGTTCAATTTGTATTTTCAATGTAAAAAGCAACATCCTTTTTAATTCGAGAGTTCTACAACATTTGCATGGAAAATATCTACCGGAAAAGTAAAGAAAATGCTCACGATAAATATGTGAATCTCTGAATTTCCAAGTGGAAAGTTCTTAATCTCCATAGCTTACAAAACAATTTGCTTCTGTTGTAAACATCACGTCTTGTTTACTTGCACGTGCCAGTGACAAATTTTAAAATTCCCGTTTTGTCCAGGGATTGTAATATCGAGTATTCTTCTTTAAAATTGTGCATTGTTTTGAGTGATATTATTGTTTTGTTCGCCATTTCTCCAAAGTAGTGGTAGGGAATTATTCTGTTATCAGGCCCAGTAGGAAATGGATAAAATCCATAAACTCCAACTTTATCGCACAGGAAAAGGGCAGCGAATGTTGTAAACATACCTGTCGATGGTGATCTGTCAAGGTCAAATAATCTGCAATAAAAAAATAACATATAACACATATTGTAGTATGATTCTCGTAAATTCATTTGCAAGACAAATGGGAATGTGAATGTCAAATAGCTGAGACTGTCACAGAAAACAATAGAACATTGCGGAATGCTTGTATCGTGTGTACGTATGTATGGACATATGTCTTTTCACGTCACGTCACGTCGTTTAGATTCGGCTTATATTTATTTATTTGGAATATGTTTATATTTGCTTTTGATTGATTGAATATGTAAATCATTGTATTTGATTGTTATTCACACTGGAAGAAATGACGGGTTGTCGAAGTTTTGAAAATGAGAAAGTGTGTACGTGCGACAATCCCTTTAGATGAAATTGTTAAAATATCATAAATTATTGTGTAGCAAGTATTTAATTTAAGAAAACGCAAATCTAAAAAAAATAAGGTTAAACTTATACCTGATATATATTTCATTTCCGTTACATTTTAGAAATCATTGTGTATTGAAGTTGATATTATGTTCAAGCAATTCGTGACGCTCGCAAGATATTCGCAAGCATAAAGGTGCCGCCCTTCAACAAAGATATGCGCATGACCGTGGGCATTAAACCAAATTATGTCACAGGGTCCTGAATACCATCTATATGTCATAATATCATTGTGGAATTTAATATTATAACACAGCATCCGCCAGTTTCAGTCGAACACAATCTCATGCATATGTTAGTGACATAATCCCATGCTTTGGCAATCCAATTGCGTCTGTGTAAGACTTGACCAAGGAAGGTCATGGTCGATTGTTTTGTGTGTGTTTAAAAGCAGATCTCACCTTATTATATTCCAAACGATCTTCTCATTTTCTATGTGCACAATCCGGAAATTTAGATTGGAATTAAACTTGATCTGGTTAATAGAATATATTAGTCGTTCCGCTATAATTGTACGCGATGTACCAACATTCCACAACATTGTGTTATTTAGATACCGCAGATTATCGGGGATATTCAGCAATTGAATGTCAGTGTTTGCGTACATGTATATATTCTTCACACTGGGTACATTGATACTTGTGATATTTGTCTTTTTACCAACGTCATTCCTGAAGCCTTCAATTTCTGGGATGTTACAGCGGATAACAAAGTCGTTGGAGTTGATCTCGTCACCACAATTACTATTCAGAAGAATTCCACTGTTACCAACAACAGCACACGTCTTCTGTCGCGCAATTTGATTGCCTGAATTGTGCTCTCCCAGAAAGGCGAAATGATTGTCTGCTGCACGAATTTCCGAAATATGCATGCTGTAAAGAAAATATATTAATAATCACATGATAATTTACTTTTTTAAATACGTTATGGCTTTTGTTATTGATTGATTATGTGTTCTGACGTTTGTAATTATTTTCCTTTTTTCTTATTTCTATTTTGCCTGTCAATTAATCAATTGGATCAATAAAGCATATAATAAACGGGTCATTTAAAACAGAAATGTAAAAGACTACCTCAAAATATGGTAACTGTTCAGGCCTGGTTTTTAAGCGTAACAATACAATAGAACAAATTTGTGGCTACAGCCAGGTACGAGAAATAAAACCTGACATTAAAAAAGTTTTGATTTTATTAGGGCATCTGCTATCAATACACGTTGTTATAGCCTGCAATTTTATTCAGAAAATATCCGATGTCGAATTTCTTCAAAGCTCACGATGTTAGGTGTATCAATGGGTGCAGAACGAGAGTTTTGTCTGGATATCAAAGCATTTTGCAAGCTATTAAAATTGTATCATAATTGTATGCAGTTATGACGAAAAAAAAACCCAAAAAACCCACCTTTCTCTTTAGCAATATTGAAGGTTTGGGCTTTGATGACTAAAATATACTAAAATATATGAAATCGAAACACAGATCTTATTAAATAATGTAATTCACAAAACCAGTAGTGTCACAGTTTACCTCTAGTTCTTCGAAGGAATAATTATTAATCGATAATTGTCAGCGAACAAGAATTAGCTTATCTTTGTGGAATTTTATACTTTACAAGAGTAGATACACTGAGAGAACCCAAAATGTAACCCAGACTGTGGCAAGGTAAGTTATTGAAGTAAGACGGAAAATATCTTCCTTAGAAAACATCCCACAATCTCAGGTAAAAGACAATGCTCAAATACAATACCTTAACTTTCATGTGTACCTTTGATTTCAAGTATTGTCGTAAAAGCTCGATAATTTGTTTATAATGGAAAACGAATTTATGTTGACATGTAATCGTAGTGGTACAAATACCCATTTTTGGTTGAGAATCACCAAACATATACGTTCTATTTTTAATATGATCCAAATTGCCAACTTTTTGTAAATGCTTTCCGATGTAATGATGCAATGATGATGTGTTTGCGACGTACCTAATTGTTTCAATATTGTCCTCCTTCATGTCATCTTGAAGTTTATTAACATCGCTGACATTTCCTGGGATGCTTTTTGGCTGATAGTGGTTTATAAAACCAACTGGTGAATGTGTCGCATTTCCAGTTAGGCTGACAAAGATAAAACACTGTCATGTTACTTACTACTAATAATAATAATATCATCGTTAAAAATAAAACTGCAAAACTAGACCATGTGTAATTAAAGAATTATACCACGATCTATAGATTAAATTGCTCACATTACGTCATATTTCCAATTGCTTTGCCAGTTCTTCTTAGATATATTTAAGTACAGTAATACATATACAACTGATCCGACGACAACTAGCAATGAGAACAACGCTGGGCTTGAGCTTTTCATACTGAGACCATCAATCGCAAACAATGGATCATGCTGAATAAAATGAATAATTTGTCTATGTTAATTATGCTCATTAATTTCTATTCTTTTCACTAACACAATCAAATATAGATTTCGAATCTTGCAACCGAAACAGGGAATCATATTTGACTGTATAAACGTCACATGCATATTCTCAGACATTTAAAAAAAAGTATACCCCGACAATTGCCACAAATTTATTCTTTTGCATACAATTAGTTAATTACGAAACGTGTAACCACATTCTATGGTTTTTATGCTGCAACACATATCTTATATGTTATGCTTGTTCGACATATTGACATTCGCCCAATACAAAAGAGGAATCGGGGGGGGGGGGTGGATATCAAGTGGAAGAACACCTTACTTAAAGGAAATAACACTCACTACAACGTACGCAAACACCATGCATCGCGTTAGCGAGCCGGTTACTTTGTTGCGTTCATACAAGCGCCTGATTTGAAAAGTGGAGCATTACGCAACAGACCCCAACATATCACCATTGGCTATTTAAATATATCTAAATGTTTAGCACGTTTATTTTTGATATTTGAAATTGTGGTTGGCGCATACACCATTATTTTGTGATGTTTGATTTGATTTAAGTACAAAATAAACTCAATAGTAAAAATAATTTGTTCAATGTTCAGGTCACGTGACAGCCTCGTCGCATTGTTTCAATGCTCGAAAGCTACGTGCAGTGGTAGTAATATGGCACTAACGCGGTAATTACTTATGTGTAATGAAAATGAAATGTTTATGAACTTACTGTGCTGTTAGAACAGGTCGATATTCAACTCCTATTCGGTGAGATTTAAAAGACCTCTTACTTCACGAAGCGTGTTATGTAGAACAGCCACGTCATATAATTACCCAAAATGCAAGTTAAGTACATTTCTGCGGTTTCAATTTTATCCATGTGTTGTAGCGCCCGCCCAATAGTGTTTTATCACAAGATCAGCTGCTTTTTATATGCCAACAGGGGGGGGGGGGTACTATGGTTTTAGTACTACCATTAGGAGTAATACACACATAATTGTAATTACACTGCAACACCCTGTTACCTATTTTTTGAAATAATTATGTCACAGCTCCGACTTTAAATTACTCACCAAATGTATCCAAATAAGATGGCTTTACAAACAAGGTTTGTACGAGAGCACAAAAATAGAGTAATTTAAACACGAATTTTACAGATCAGCGGATCTAGATGTTGCCTAATAAATGAATAAATTCGCTGCATTATGAAATACATTAATCTAGGATATTAGTTAGTTTGTTTGCTCGCCAAAAAACAACAACAACAACAATATATTAGAATAGTAAGACCGAAAATGTGCATATATATATAATATGATTGTTCTTGTCATTCATTTCGGGGAATTTACCTTGTTAAATACTTGGCATTTGATCAATTTGTCAAAATATTAAATCACGATTAAAACAGCGCAATATCACGGATTTGTCGTGCAATAACCTCTCCAACAAACATGGTTTCGCTATCTATATGTGAACTAGGACAAGCAACAGAGTATTTGTTGGCTTCAGATACCCCGCTAGATGCGTACAGCGAAAGTGTATCGTATTATTATTATTATGTTTTTTAGTATGTCCTTTTGATCTGCTGTTTTACAGTCCAAATGCCGAGTCTTACCCAAAGACCTGAGGATAAAAGTAAGGATGGCTCAAAACGATAATCATACACACAAAACGTACCAAATCATCACCAACAAAACGTAAAAAGTCTAAATTGATAACGCTTTTCTCAGCAGGTGTGCAGTGTTATTTTCTGTCTTTGTACTTTGACAGTTTGTCAAATTCCTTTGCTGACACATTATTATAATTATTAATATTATTATTATTATTATAGTAGAAGCGGCATGATATGTAATTTATCAGGTAATACTAAGTAGTTTTTAATAGATATTATTCCTGTGTAATAATGAATTATTTTGATACGAATAATAATAAATTGTTTGCAAAATACAACAGCAAACTTTTCAGTGATGATATATACTGCGCTAAATATCAGACGAACCTTTTTTATGATTAGTCTGCTCACTATTCTTCGACCAGCCGTACTTTAGGACATGCAGCACAACAGTGAGCATCAGAGTAACACGACAATTGTAAATATACTAGTCTCTCTTTATAACCAAAAGATGAATAGAATTGTACACAATGACACTACAACGCACGTGTTAGCTACATAAATTAGATGCGTACATAGGACATATTCTCCTTCATATTTCAGCCATGACATTATAATGTGAAGAAGACTGAAAAATGCGGTATCGATAGAAATGCATGTATTACATATCCTAATTTGTTTTCAAGCAGTGTCTAGTGTTTTTACTCCGAGTTATTTATTAAAAAAAAAGAATGTTGGAATAACTACGCTGGATCTATATTGTGTGTGTGTTTGATTTTATAGCTGTATTGTTACCACAAACAACAACCTGTGATCTGTATGATGATCATATGGCCGCCATATTGTAAATGATTAGTATGATTTCTGTTTTAATGTTGCAGTTTTTTAATTACATTTGTCAGAGACTAATTTCAAAAATCCATCTCTATCCAACGATTGCAATATCGAGTACTCATATCTAAAGTTATGCCCAGTGTCAAAGTTATTCAATGTTTTGTTTGCCATCTCTCCAAAATAATGGTAAGGTACTGTCCTGCCGTCTGGTGCCGTAAGGAAAGGATAAAATCCATATACACTGATTTTCTCACACAGACAGAAAGCTGCAGCAATTGCGAGCATCCCTGCTGTAGGAGCTTTAACTTCAATCTCATACCTGCAATTAAAACAAAACCAAATATAAATTATCTTTATGGGTTACATTCTTTTTATTGTATGTGTCAAATCCATTGATTTATTCGCAAAGTTCATGTAGAATTTAATTATTATTATTATTATTATTATTATTATTATTATTATTATTATTATTATTATTATTATTATTATTATTATTATTATTATTATTATTATTATTATGTAGTATTGGTGCATACCATCCTGTAATGTACTACATTATATAATGTCGTTACAAGAAACTACAAACATTGTATTATGTTTTAGACACACACATATGTCTTACCGTCGTTGTAAAGACGCATTTTGCATTAAATCTCAATATAGTTGCGTTTAATTTGAGTTTAATTAAACTCGATTACAATGTAATTCAACATAGAAGTGCGTTTTAAATAAATAAAAGTTGAATATCCCGAGACTGAACATAGAAATGTTTGCGAAGTAAAGGGGGAAGGTATGGTACAATTATATTAATATTAATAAAAACTGTATCATACCTTCCTCCTTTTTTAAACCTAATCTACGCAAAACGTATTAATAATCGAATTAAATATTATTATAAATGTTGTTTATATGTTTTCCGAGGACCTTGGAAAGTGGATATGTCCTCGGAAGTTGATATATATCTGTATTTTTGTCCTCGAAATCCAATTACATCCCCACCCACACATACACAACCAAAACTTTTACAAAGAAGTGGTATAATCTACTGATAAACTACGAAATAAATAAAAGCAAGAATGAATGAATGCGAGAACAATCCTTTATATAACTACAGTCTAAGTGGCGTTGATAATAATGATTGAGAAATTGCCGAGTTGTTATTAATTCACGGAATACTATACTATTCGATAGAATCAGCCAACGCAATATTCCTTAATTCGTGCATAGTACAATTTTTATTAGCATCAATACAACGGTATATATTAATTAATGGTAATTTTTCTGTTGACCATTGTTAATTAGCATAACTCACTTTTTTATCACAGGACATTGTAGTTTCCACCCTGTGTATGCTAACGGAAAGTGTAGGTTAAACTTTGACTTTAGATACTTAATGGAATAGTCTAAACGACTCGTTCGGACATCCTCAGTAGAACCACGACTCCATAATATCGAATTATTCAAAAAACGAAACTCATCGTATAGGTTAAGGGAGGTTCTATTTCTTTTCGCCTGATCGAATAAGTCGTAAATCCTTAATTGATTCATGTGAGTAATGTTTGTCTTGGTTCCGACATCTCGGCTGTACTTCTCAATTTCCGGAATATTACAGCGGATGACAAAATCGTTGGAGTCGATCATATTTCCACAACGGCTATTGAGAAGAATCCCACTGTTGCCAACAACTGCACATGTATTCTGCTGAAGAATAGGATGGGTTGAACCGTCTTCTTCTTTGACGATGAATGAACTTGACCTCGGTCTCGATCGTTTGCTGTAATAACAATATATGCAGATAAATATACTGATATGTATTGAAGTAAACATATTGATTAAACAACTATAAAATTAAGATAGCTTAAGAAGCGCACCGTGATATCAATCGTGTTTGGATATGAGATTGGAAAACCTATTGACGTACCTTTCATGTATTACATTATCATCAGTATTTTTGTCTATATCCTGCGTTCCGATAACATTTATTGTAGTACTTAAGATGCCAGTTGTTAGTTTTTCCATGATATTGGTAACATAAGGACCTGAATCGTTTTGCGGTTTCCTGTTACATTTAATATACACAAGATTTCACATGTTTCGTAATACCCCATCATGCAACCCGTTTGATCCCTTGTATCAAAAATGCATATTATTTCATGAATATTCTGATCAGAAATCCAAGTAAAAATTAGATTGAAACATATACATTTCCTGTTTTATTTACAATGTAACGATTCGTAAGCGTATTTGTCATCCACCAGTAGTGTGACGTATTACTCTATTAAAAACACACTCTAACTACTATTTGTAGAACATAAAACATCTTTATAAGTGGCGTACTTCGACTTAATAAGAATCAAACAGTGTGTTCTTTATAAATATCGAACTATTTGTATATATTCATAGACAAATTATAATTACCTCTCTATAAACTGCAAGCGGATTTCTTCCGTTTGTCTGGTATCGACATGTAAGTTTGAATGCATAAAGGTAAACAGAACTAATGCCACTGCAATGAGCGAAACGAACAATCTTCTAATTATGAACTTCATAATGCGAGTGTACAATTACTGCATACAGTGAGGGTAAATGGTGCTGAACTGATTTAAAATCACTTCCCTAAAAAACAATATAAGAGAATTGTTTTAACTAAGCCAGTCACATAATCACAGTGATTCTCCCAATCATATTTGCAATGAAATATGACATCAACAACATTAATGATCAAGGATTTTAAACACGTGGAATTCTCATTGTACTTGAAAGAGGCATGTGATTTTATAATTTGTTTGATTATAGGACATTTGCTTACTTTATTTCTTTAAATTGCGCCAAGTAATTAAGTAGTTTTTTTTTTGGAAATATACACACACATATATTTATAATTTATATTTAGTCCTAAAATAATCTGAAAACAATTTGCGTGTTTGCCGCTAATGTATGAATATTTATTCAGTCACTATTTCCAGATCACAATGAACGACTCGAAGGTCATTGAGCTAGGTACGCTGTATGTGTTCCAAATTATATGCAAATTTAGATAAATTTATGTATAATTACAGAAATTGGTAATATTTTGCATACTGATAACAATCGAGATGGTAATTACGCTAAGCTTAAAAAACTACCATGCTTAAACAAATAATCAATTTCCCACTCATTGAAAAGGTGTAATTAAACAATTGTTTGGACAGCAAACATACGTGTTTTGTCGAGCCAGGCACTAATTGTTGCTGTCATTACAAAACATGATTCCGAAATAGTTAACCAATCATAATAGTAGTATAATGTGTAAGCGTAAATTCCCGATGTCGTCTAAGATTTATTATAATAGTATGAACTGCGGAGCATGTAATTTGGTATTAAGTACGATTTTGTAGAGTAACCAAGTGTCATCAATCTTCGTTGTGGAGAACGCCTCTAAATTACTATCAGAATAATGCGTTGTCTAACGGACAGCGTCTTGTATTTACATAATTAAAGGGCGGTAGTCGTCGTCCCGCGTCCTGTTCGATATAGGGACGTATACAACGCATGTTAAATACATTGTCTATTTACATGAAATTCGAACACGCGGTGCGCGACGACCATTGCGCTTTAAACTTGGTCGATATAGATCATCCAACAACATTTCATACAGCTACACAGGCATATCAATGTTGCACATCATAGTAAGAAGCAACGTGCGAAAAGTATTAGCCGCGCCATATTTTCTGTGGGAAAAGTAAAACATACGCAAGTGATTGACAACATAACAAATCTGGAGTCTTAAATTAGGGGATGAAATGACAGTCACATGACAATTGGTAAAACGTATTTTGTTATATATATATATATATTTTTAAATCGATGGCACTTATTTTCTGTTATTAATTTAGTTGGCACGTACTCGACCTGTATTATAACTGTATATATTATTCAATATAAACAGTAGAATGAAAAAAGTCAGATTTTGATATCACATCAATGACTACTACGACCTCCAATAGAATAGCGCTACGTTACTAAACTTACCTGGGTTAAAGGTGGGCGTCCGTCTATTTTCTAATACGTGATGTGATGTAATGCGATGTTCCGTCATCATAGTACCCATAGTGCTCTTGAAGAACCGGATATAGTATTAATATGTTAATATCGTGGCATATATTCAGAGTTGATTTTAGGAGTACGTTTTGTTTGCTGATAATTACGTGATTGAATGATGTATATATTAGTTGGAGATAAACATGTAAACCGTTTTTCTGTCAGTTTAACATGTATCAATATGTCATTGATAATTATGAAAAATGTACCTTCTAGGATAATAACCACCAAATATCTACGTTAGATTTTTTTAAAATGATTCTGATGGCCAAGTTTTTCTAATGACAATTTTATAAAGTCACAGAAGTCTAGGCGATTACACAGAGATGTGTTTGTTCAATAAGGTATGATTCAAAGCGTACATACGGTGGGTTCTACTAATCACAATCTGATCGGACATAATCATGTTTAGATTGTTCAATCAATTTGAGTCCATCGACGAGGACGCAGTTAATCGCCAAATCGCCATAACCAGGAATAAATTGAGTATTATGCCATGTATAATATTAATTATTGTGAACGACGAACGTATTAACAATATCCAACATAAAAGAGCTTATTTGCAATATCCAACGGTCGCCAAATTTGTGTAGTTCGTTCAGGGCGGTAACCATCTGGTACGCTCAGTGGGGTGAAATGTGTATTATGCTATATTTGATCTTGATATTTTGTGACCTTTCATTGACGGGCGCGATTGGTCACGGATTCAATACTTGGATAAGCAAAAATATATCATTTAATTTAAAACTAATAATATTATATTTGATATAAGACAGAGGCCTCGAGATGATAAAACAAAATAATAAATTGTATAAATATTATTTGTGGTAACTAACGGGCAATGAGCTGTTTGACTAATTGTATAAATGTTTTAACCATTTTATAGTTACACGTTTCTACCTAATTACCTTTGTGTTACCGACGAGTAACAGTGAAATATGTTAAATACTGTATACTTATGATAATTAGTTATTCTACAAAATAAAATTGTGTGTCCACCTGTCTGGGAACTGTTTGTCCACGTTTAAAGACAGTTTTGCTCTGTCTTACATGAATTCAAAAATAATAAGAAATTAAAACGAAAAAAAAAACTGGCAAGTAAGTCATTTAAATACGTTTTGCATCTCTATCAAATTGTATTGACCCAACTTACATAAGTATCAGCTCATCAAATTTATGATCTGTAACAGCTACCAGCAAAGATTCACATTTATATCCTGTTTTCGTAACTTGCATTTGTCAGTGACTATTTTAAAATTTGTGTTCAAGGATTGTAATATTGTAATTCTGGCACGAGGCCGTGTAGGAAATGAACAACATCAATGAACTCCAATCTTATCGCACAGAACATAAGCAGCAAATGTTGTAAATATACCTATTAATGGATATATATCTTGTTCAAATAATCCGCAATAAAAAAACAAAGGAAATTAAAAGGAATAAAGCAATTTAAAACTGTAGCTGAAATAATATACTAGTTCGGAATTGATTCAAAAATTTGTGTCGTGAAGACAACGCTATTGAATACAGAATCAGTGATGAGGTATAATTGATGTTTCTATCATGGAATCAGATATTTTAGATAATGCAAATAATGTTATATATAGCAGTATACATCTAGGTTGCCCTTTTTATTTCCTTTATATACTACGTAATACTTATACATGTGGCATAATTTGTATAGTGCGTTGAAATTATATTTGATTGACTGTATATTTATAACATTGTTGTTTGTTATTCACACTGGAAGTAGTGCAGGATTGTCGAAATATTGAAATTCAGAAAGCGCGTACGTTGAAGTACTACCATTCTTTTTTATGTTTAATTCAAGAAAACGCAATGTTTAAACAAACTATATAGTTAAAACTTTTACCTGTTTTGAACAATATTTAATTTCAGTTAGGTTCTAATTATTGTATATTGAAACTGATAACGTGTTAATGCAATACGCACTCATGCATGACTACCAACGATACGATAATAAGAAGGAATGATAATGACCTTGAGCATCAAACCAAACTATGTCCGATACCATCTTTCTGTCATGATGCCATTGCCAGACCAGTCGAACACATACTCATGCAAAACTTACTAAAAAGTCCTAATTGAAATCGCACCCGATAGAGAAATAGTCCCATCCAATGACTTTTCAAATGTCAGACCATTGTCTTGGTCGACGTTTTGTGTGTGTTTATAACCAGATGTGACAAGAAACGACCATGGTTTCGACAGAACAGTCACCACCCACACCACTAGAACATCCTTGAACATTTTCCGAAAAATTAAATGAATCTCACCTTAATTAGCCGGCACCGGAGGGCAGTGGGGGCGGTCGCCCACCCGACAAAAATTGGATTTAAACATGATGTTCGATGGAATTCAATTTTCCTTTTGCTATAGTTCGTGATGAACCAACATTCCTAAACATTGTGTTATTCAGATACCGGAGACTGTACATATTCTTCACACTGGGTAAATTGAAACTGGTAATATTTGTTATGTTACCAGCATCATCATGTTACAGCCGGGTCGTTGATATCGTCATTGTTACATGTTCACCAATATAGAGTAGAAGCCAGAATGGCTGGATTGTGATTTACAAACCTGACCTGTATTTATCTCATGTAGGCAGCCATGAAGAGAAGAGCTATGCGTCATAGGTATATTTGTGGAATAGCATGTCGAGGGCGCTGTATACATAATAAAGCCTGGATACAAAATCGCAAAATAATCATTTCAAATTGTAATATCGAAGATGCTCTGAAGTTTGTTAATGTCAATGATATTCGCAATAATGAAGAGTACGACGATATGGTAAAACATCACGTTATACCTCGATTATAATAATGAATTCAATAAACTTTGAATCTTGATGACATCTATATATTACTCCTAGTTCTTGTTAATTTAGATTTAGATGTTGAGTGGTTTTACCTGCAAACAATGTTTGTTCACAATCTAATAGTGTTGACATTTTGTTCCTGTGGGTCAGCTGGTAATTTGAAGTGTGTGTTTATGAACTGCAAAGCTGGCTTCCTGTCTTTGTCTCCATCTCATATGACCTTGGTGTGTTTGCTGTGCTTATTATCTTTGCTGGAGAACCCTTATTGATGGGACATGAACTTGTTGTCCGACAAACATTAAGAACATTCTAACAGAACATTGACAGCTTTACTGGTGTAATGCTTACCAGGTGGCGTATAATCACTTTCATATCTGAGATTTCAGGTGTTTCCTGTGGTGACAAACGCGATAGTGCATCAGCCAGAAGCATTTGTTTTTCAGGTGTATGTCTGATGTCAAAAACATATGGTTGTAAGCGTAGTAACATTTGCTGCAGTCGTGGTAGAGATTTGGTTAAGTTCTTTTTGTGAATTTGTTGAAGTGTACGATGATCACTCTCGACACGAAAGGTTTGTCAGTATGGATAGATGTGAAACTTTTCACATCCATATATTACAGCAAGTAGTTCGCGTTCAATATGTGTGTACCAGTCAGTGCTTTGAATGCGAAAGCGAGTGGTCCTGTACTAGCACTGCTTCTATGCCAATTGTTGAAGCGTCAACTACAAGAATGACTGATTTATTTTGGTTATATTAGGCAAGTGTTGACTCTGTGTCTATTTGGTCGTTCTGAGTGTGTGACCAGACAGCTTGGGTTTAAATGAAATGTTTGCAGTTCGTTCTTGTCACTTGGAGGCTTGTCATTTCTATTACTCTGACTTTGTCCCTAGAGGGAGCTTTTCAATTTTCAAATAATACAGTCATTGCACAATGAATATAATCATATTTGAGATACCTGTACAAAATACGTGGGCAAAAACCAGCTAAGATTTCCTGTTATCTTGCATGTTTTACAATTCTCTTTACGTTTATTCCTAAATGAGGCATATATATTTTTATGCTAAAATATCTGAATTACTTTGAATAATTTTAATTTAACATATTTATGCTGTGCTACAACACCTTATTACAAGAGAATGCGGTAAACAACCTTCGCATTAATTGTAAAAGTGCAATGACGCGATTATTTGAATAGCGAGTGTTTACGTACCACACTGACTGTTGCTGTACATGTCGGAACAACGTTTAATTGGCTAAATAAGATTGATTTTTGAAAACATATTCATCAAAGTTAATCATGCGTTTATGTGTAAGCACTTGTTCATAACAACATCCAGGACAAAACGCTATTATTATCATTGTATCAGACGCGGCATGGTGTTTAATTTAATAGGTAATACCAAGTAGTGGCGTTTGTAAGCCATATTATTTCCGTGTATAATAAATTATTTTGATACGAATATCAATAAATTGTTTGCAAAATACAAAAGTCAACTTTTCAATGAAGTTGTTTAATGCGCTTTTTTATTATGTGTGTGCTTACTATTTTTTCTAGTTTCTAACAATCGCTACTCGAGAACATGCAGCTCCATAGTGAGCATCAAAGTGACAATCGTAAAAATACCGGCCGCCTTTTATTTACCCCAGGCTGAGTAGAATTACACACAATGATACGACAACGCACCTGGTCGTTACGTGCAAATTAAACTAACATAGGTCATATTCTCCTTCACATTTTTTCCATGAAATTCAGTTGTTTAGCAAAAAAACGTCATACTGTGAATATGCTGATTATGCGGTATCGATAGAAATGTATGTGGAAGTATTACATATTTGGTTTGTTTTATAAATGATTGTCCAATTTGTTGCCAAACGTTATCCAGTGTAACAAACGACAGATTGTGACGGGTGCTGATGTATGTGGTATATAATTTATATATATACGGTAAGTGCTATCAAATGATATGAATAGATCATCCATGGAATGTGCGTACAGTAAAATCTCTATGTCAAATCAAACATCTCTCAATACAGAATTGTAGAGGCATTTACATGTATCTTTGTAACGATGTAACCTTGGTCTTGTTTAACGATTGATTGAACGTTTTCATTTGTTGATGCTAGCTCACAACAATACATATATTACATTTATATTAATTACGTAATTCACGTGACTATAGGTAATTACTTCTTGATTGCTCTTTTCATTATTAACGTTTGCCATAGTGAATAAATATTTCGCACCTCCTCTTTTTGTCCGTCATATAATATAATATTAGATTCTTAACTGCAATACATTCATCTAAAATAAAATTTGTCAAACTTATAATTCCATAATGAAGAACTTACATAAAACGGAAACATAGCTCAGTCTGTAACATTACAATTCGCTTAGAACATAATCATCTGGTACTGGTAGAATACCTTGTCTAAATGTATATTTGATATTTATTAATTATTCAATCACAGTCTAATAATTACAGAGTCAATGTGATTGTAACTGGATACTGCAGTTTTTATTTACATATGACAGAGACTAATTCTAAAATTCTATCTCTGTCCAATAATTGTAATACCGAGTATTCCTGTCTAAAGTTATGTCCTGTGTCAAAGTTATCTAATGTTTTGGTTGCCATCTCTCCAAAATAATGATAAGGTACCGTCTTGTCGTCTGGTCCCGTAAGAAAAGGATAAAATCCATATACGCTGATTTTATCACAGAGACAAAAGGCTTCAGCAATTGCGAGCATACCTGCTGTGGCAACGTTTATTTCATTCATATATCTGGAATTAAAAAAGACAAAAGATGTGACAGGATTTTGGTGAGCTACTTCCTGTTTGGTCCGTGTATCTAAAACAATTATAGCATGCTACATAAAGAGTATTACGTGGTTGAAATGCTATGTAATATCAATCGCTTTATATTATACACGATGAATTTCTTGTCATATTGTAATGCTCTATATAATGCCATCAAAGTAAATTACAAACGGGTTAATGTGTTTGCAAGGACACGATAAACATAAACGGCTGATCATATCCGTCCTAAATAAAATGATCTTTAAGTCTAAAAGTACATCATAATTGTTTGGGTTTTCTTACTATTATGTAACATTTGAACTTACAAAAATGCGCGAATCACGGTAAATGTTTATGTATTTGTCCAGAGTTGCCATTGTTCAATATCAATATAAGTCTCATTAATTTGGAGCTGTGGCGAATGATTGTGAACCAACGTTGAACTGTTCAAAAGTATAAGTAAATGCGAATTCAAAATGGAAAGACAAACACGATGAACATAATCGACAGTCAATACATATATATTCTACGATTCGCACATAATCTGGACACCAGATACATCACAAAATAGTTCAATAACAATCCATTAACTACCCTAGGTTGCAACTTTAAGTAACATAAAAAGTATGCATATTTCCCACATTGTAATTTTTCCAGACAGCATTAATGTCAAATATGTTTACTTGAAATGTTTGTATAATATTAATTAACATAACTCACCTATGTATTATAGTACACCGCAGTTTGCCTTTCGTATACGCTATCCGGAAATTAAGATTAAACTTTGACATTAGGTAATTGGTTGAATTGAGCAGATTCTGTGTTCCAGCACTTTCAGCAGAACCGCTACTCCAAAGTATCGAATTATTTAAAAATCGAAAATCCTCATAAAGATTAAGGTAATCCTTATATTTTCTGACATGTTCAAATAGATTGTAAACCCTAGGTGGATTCATGTGAGTAATATTTGTTTTGGTTCCAACATCACGGCTGTACTTCTTAATTTCAGGGATGTTACAGCGGATGACAAAGTCGTTGGAGTCAATCTCTTCACCACAACTGCTATCGAGAAGAATCCTACTGTTACCAAAAACGGCACATGTGTTCTGCTGAGACATAGGATGAGTTGAACCATCCTCTTGTTTGATGAAAAATAAACTCGACCTCTGAGAAAAGTGTCCTAATCGTTTGCTGTAGAACAAGAATATGGCAATAGTAAAGATGTTGCTCACCGCTGGAATCCCAAAATTTATGATATCATCTATTGAGGAGAGAAACAGAACTAAACATCAAGGAAATGAGACCCACCCGATAAGGCGATAAAAACTGCAATTTAATAACCATGCGACATACATTTTCGTTCGCCATATTGTTGACGCCTTGCGCTTCAATAACATGAATAGTAGTTCATGGGTTATGGGTTATAGATGTTTGTTCCCTGATACCGGTAATATAAAACTGCACTGACTCGTTTTCTTGTTGCCTGTTACTGTAACAAATAAATCATGTATAAAATAGAGATGCTATATAGTTCTTAAAAAATTAAACAGTGATAACTGATTAGTACACTTGCAAACATATATGCATCAATCCTTTTATGAACCCTCGCTATGAGTATCGCCGCGTTTTGTCTAGCGACGCGTTTCGATTGTACTGCATGTCCTTGCATTTCACCAGTGTGCAGAGGCGGTACTCTAATGATATTTTACGCAATGAATTGTTCATAATATAAATCACACAATGAAATCATACACCATACTAAGCCATGTATTCTATTCGACGTATATAAGGTTTCTACATTCTATGATACATGAATATACACATGACACAAATATCATTACCTCGATGGGAACTGTATGCTGATTCGTCTTGTTTGTCTGGGCTCAACATGGAAGTATGAATGCATAACAATAAACAGAACTATTAATTCTACAATAAGCGATACGAGAATCTTCTAATTAGGAACTTCATAACGCAAGTGTGAACCGACTGGATTACACTGAACTCTACTGCACTGAATCGCAACCAAAGTTCTAGAGAAGACATAACGTCCGCATGTTCTCTACACGTTGAAAACACGTATGCATAAAGAGAAGTATACAAATGTAATATTTCGGCTTACTTCATGCACATTAATTCTACGTCTCCGCCATTATAACCAGATTCAGTGGGTCGTTTTCCCCCTAAATATATCAAATATTTAGTTACTCTAGTGTTTGTTTCGTAATTCTACGATTGTAATGCAACGATCGAGGAAATAAAACACATTAAGTGAGAAAAATGGGCTTCATTTTTTTTTAATTTGGTACTATTAAGCATTGTCGTTTAATGGATTAAAGAAACATGGTTGCAATGTTTTAGTTTGATATCGAATACATTACAGCGTCAGTGAACGCAAACAAGATGCATGTAGTATTAACGACCCGGAGAAATGATGCCATTTGTAGTGAATATTTGTATTCCTATGAACGTTTTTAGTTTAACAGTCTTACACCGTGTTACAAAAGTTTGTTCGCCTTGTTTGTTCAGGCATTTACACCCATTATTCTCACTTCCGACACCATCTGCTCAGCCAGCTGGGCAAAACTTGTGAGCAGGTTTCCACATCCTTGGGGAGGACTGTACGATGGGTTTGGAAGTGGACCAAACGTCACAAGCAAGGTGCAGGCCTTGACGATAAACCCCGAACTGGACGTCCTCGTTTGCTCATTGCCAGAGCCATGGACATCATCAGGAAGGCCAATGGTAGAAGGCGACAATCATACAGGCGGTTGAGTCGCAGACTAAACAACATTGACGAGAAAGGTGCTAAGAGCACTGTTCATCGCTATTGACCTAGAAAATTGGCCCAAAATACAACGTATGACAGATATCCAGAAAGGGAAGAGGCTGTCTTTCACCAGGAAGGATGCCAACTTGACCCTAGAGGACTGGGAGAACTGGACTTTCTCCGACCAGTGTCCCTTGTATTTGTTTCCGAAGCCCAACAGTCAAAATGACCGAGTCGACACCGATAGTCCTGAGAAATTGCCTGGTTTATGGGTACATCTATTTACTATGTAGAAAGTGTCGTCTTGAAAACTGTCTACCAGTTGTCAATTTTGCAGGGCAGCAGCTTAAATTTCACTACTTCAAATTTATGCATAAATTTACACCCTGGCTTGTTGTCTGCACGATTGTTGTAACACTGTTCAACCAAAAACAATGCCCCGACGGCGTTTTGAAGAGAAACACATTGTCAATCATTTGTGAAAATTTCAAAACAAAAGGTCAAAGCGTCTAGAAGCTATTATATAAAGTTCTGGGATGTGCACTAAAAAGAAGCTGAGATAATTTAAATGTATTATCGTTTTGTTAAAAGTTAAATATAGTGCATAATATGGAGATCCCGTCATTTCTTTTTTTCACCATGTTTCTTTTTTATTATTTATGTACAGCCTTGCTAAATCTTGTTAAGAATTCAAACGAGAGAATGTTTGAACCTGTTATCTATATTTTGAAATCGATTTTTGAGTTTGTTCCACTATTCACAATTCTACAACATTTTAACAGTCTATAGCCAAGTCTATTTGGATAATAAAAAGCAAAAAAAAAATAAATTACTTCCAAGTAACCATGAACCTGCAAATCTACCTTGAGTTTCCATAATGCAGAATTGAACGAAATTTCATAAAACGGTAACGTAGCTCAGTCTGCAACATTGAATGCTGTTTAGAACATAATCATCTGGTACTGGTAGAATACCTTGTCTAAATGTATATTTGATATACATTAATCATTCAATCACAGTCCAATAAATACACAGTCAACGTGATTGTAACTGGATACTGCAGTTTTTATTTACATTTGGCAGAGACTATTTTTAAAATTCCATCTCTGTCCAATGATTGTAGTATCGAGTACTCCTGTGTAAAATTAAGGCCTGTGTCAAAGTCATCTAAAATTTCGGTTTTCATCTCTCCGAAATAGTGATAAAGTATCTTCCTGCCGTCTTGCCCTGTACTGAAAGGATACAATTCATATACACTGATTTTCTCACAGAAACAAAATGCTCCAGCAATTGCGATCATACCTGCTGTTGGGGCTTTAATTTCATTCATAAATCTGCAATTAAAATAAAAGCAAATGTCAATAATTTTGTGAGCTACATTTTATTTTAGTTTTTCTGTCAAATTTATTTTGTAGTATTTAATGTTTATTATGTAGTATTTGTGCATACCATCCTGTAATATGCTGTATTGCTATATTACCGTACGTCACAGTAATTCGAATGAGAAACGAGTTGTTATAAATCCACGAAATACAATACTCCTTGTAACACTCAGCATACGCAATTCACATATAGCAAAATATTGAAAGCCGAAATGATCGTCGATCATGAAATATATCATATATCATGAATGATTCTTCAGTAACATTTTTATTAGCATGAACATAATGGTATTTATTATTAAACCAGCGTTTGTGTCACTCAATAATGTAAATTTTACATGTTGACCATTGTTAATTAGCACAACTTACTTTTTTATCACAGGACACTGTAGTTTCTCTTTCGTGTATACTAACGAAAAGTTTAGGTTGAACTTTGACTTTAGATACTTAATGGAATAGTCTAAACGACTCGTTCGAACAGTGTCAGTAGATCCACGACTCTATAATATCGAATTATTCAAAAAACGAAACTCCTCGTATAGGTTAAGGGAGTCTTTATCTCTGTTCGCATGGTCAAATATGTCGTAAACCCTAGGTGCATTCATGTTAGTAATGTTTGTATTGGTTCCGACATCTCGGCTGTACTTCTCAATTTCCGGAATATTACAGTGGATGGCGTAATCGTTGGAGTCGATCTCGTTTCCACAACGGCTATTGAGAAGAATTCCACTGTTACCAACAACTGCACACGTATTCTGCTGAGAAATAGGATGGGTTGAACCGTCTTCTTTTTTGACGATGAATGAACTTGACCTCAGTCCCAATCGTTTCCTGTAACAGCAATATAGCAAGATTACAGATAAATATACTGATATATACTAAAGTAAACGTATTGATTGAACACCTTATAATAAAGACAGATTACGAAGCGAAGGCACAATGTTATCAATCGTGTTTGAGTGTGAGCTACAAAAACCGTACCTTTCATTTATTACATTATCATCGGTATTTGTGTTGATGTCTTGCTTTTGAATAACATTTATTGTGGTACTTGAGATCTCCATTGTTAGTTTTTTCATGATACTGGTAACATACGGAAGCGAATTGTGTCCTAGTTTTCTTTTAATATAGTATATGTGTTAATAAACATGTTTCGTAATACTTGCATTGTTTGTGGTATGAAACTTGTGTGATGCCTTGTACCTAAGATGCAGATTTATTTTTAATGAGACGAATTTATTTCGTATTCTATTTCGTATTGAATTAGGTGTGTTTGCCATATTTTACTGTGATGAACTTCTCTAATAATAAGAAATTCTAACTACTATTTGCAATGCCCACATAATGCAATGTCAATTATACAATTAAACACTGATTAAACAAAAATATATTTTTTCATAATATAGACCAGTGAGCATATCTCGTAGTATTTTTATATAAATTTATTCAAACATGTGTCAGCCACGAAGCTAAATTTATTATGATTTAATATACGTGAAACACTAGAAAAAAATAGTATATATAATCTCAAATTGATACTTAAAATGGTATTATTATACCTCATGACCATGACAGATTCACGCATTGCAGGTAGCCATATTCATATATCTGATTAACACCACAAACACGATACGCGGCAATATTCATGAACTGATTAGTTTGCTAGGTTTGCGTTCACTATTTGACTATCTTATTGAAGAAAAAAATAGGATTTTGTAGCGTTTGAATAACATTTATTGTGGTACTTGAGATGTCAGTTGTTAGTTTTGGCTGTATATCACATATTATGTACAGTGTATTTATTGAAAGAGAATGGTGACATAACCCATACTCAATCAGTGTACATCTCTGTGTGCAGCTCGTTTTAGTGATCTAGTGCAAACTGGAACGCAGTGTAGCGTATAGCTGTGTGTGTTTGTAAAAAGCAATTCTTCGTCTGGCTGAAGCAGCTGAAATTATGTTTATCAATACAACCATGAATTTCAAATTAAAATAGCAGTAGAATTCAATCACTGCTCGTAACTCTTTCAACTTGTATATTTGTTTCATACATACCTCCAGCTCCATGAGATGATCTGGAAGATATCCATGATTAATGGCCACAATTTCCGTTTTAAGATGTCTTCGGTATAATAATAGAAATGTTCACCAGAACAGAGGTGTACATACAGTTTTAGCGACCCGAAGATTTAATTGTCAACCGAGGCAAAGCCGAGGCAATGCTAAAACTGTATGTCCACCTCTGTTGGGGTGAACATTTGTATAATGTTAATTAGTGGATCAGTCACATTTATTTAAAGACATTGGTTAAAGTGAGGTTGCTTCGCTTCTGACTACAGAAGAAACTTGCTCGCGGTAGCTAATAGTTAAAATAACTTGAATGTACATCTGATATTACTTATTTTTTACAATTGATTATTCCATGTTTATAAAAGTATTACCATTTGATACAGTTACAATATATTTATAAGTGATGTACATCGACTTGTATCAGATCAAACATTGTGTTCTTTATAAATATCGACGCTATTTATATATTCATAAAAATATGATTACCTTTCTATAAACTGCTAGCGGATTTCTTCCGTTTGCCTGGTATCGACGTGCAAGTTTGAATTTACAACGATAAACAGAACTAATGCCACTGCAATGAGCGAAACGAACAATCTTCTAATTCTGAACTTCATAATGCGAGTGTACAATTACTGCATACAGTGAAGGTAAATGGTGCTGAACTGAATCACTGTTCCAGAAAAAACAAAATTATAATAGAACTGCTGCCGTGATATGCAAACTGGGAATGCAAACTAAATAACGCTGTGTATATACAACAATAACAATCATAATACCGCACAAATAATGTAGGGCCGCGTTCTAATTGTTATTAAGGTCACTGCTCAAACAAACACACACATTTTGTTAATTTCATACAATTTACTTGTTTTCGTCTGCTGTGGGAAATTCCTACAAGTAACTGAAATATTTGTTCAAGTGAATTACTGTTTGTATGTCAATTTGTTTTCTTTTCTGTGCATTATAAATTACAACAGATTGTACACAACTTGCAAATCCAATAGTAAATCAGTGAAATACTAGTATAACCAGTCGTGTGCGGCCGCTAAGCCACAACCAGATTCAGCGAATATATATTGATTATATTCCACTCAAACAAATGTAATATTTATAGAAGATCAAAGTATAGTCTAGCAAGATCAAAGTTCTGTTCACTGAATCACACTAATTCTCACAATATTTTTTACAACGAGAAATAACATCAACAGATTATCAAGGATGTTAACACACACAATTTTCATTATAATCAAAAGGACATCTGATTTCACAATTTGTTTGTGTGTACTATACTTCTTAATTTCTCCAGCTCGTGGGAAGTAATTAAACGATGTCGTTTTTTTGAATTATGGTAATATATAATGTTTTCTATTATTATGAGGTACCAATTCCTATTTTTCGCTAATGTGAGTCTTTATTTGCAGATCAAAGTGAGCGACTTAAATGTTATTGAGCTAGTTACGCCTCTTTTGCTTGTTTGTTGTGTTGTGTTGTGCAAATATGTAATATGAATATAGTAAGTGGCAAAGTGAGAAATTTTAAATAAAAAGGTCAGAAACCACAACATGTAAATAACAAAAGCAAAACAACTGCACCGCTCTGACATGTACAGTGTTTCTGATCACGTGGTTACTTGTTATATACTGGGGTCAGTAAATAATATATTTCAAATTATACATGTATTTGTAATTAGAGAAATGTGCTTTATTGTGCAAAATTAAATCAATAAACACTGATTAAACAAAAATATATTTTTTCATAATATAGACCAGTGAGCATATCTCGTAGTATTTTTATATAAATTTATTCAAACATGTGTCAGCCACGAAGCTAAATTTATTATGATTTAATATACGTGAAACACTAGAAAAAAATAGTATATATAATCTCAAATTGATACTTAAAATGGTATTATTATACCTCATGACCATGACAGATTCACGCATTGCAGGTAGCCATATTCATATATCTGATTAACACCACAAACACGATACGCGGCAATATTCATGAACTGATTAGTTTGCTAGGTTTGCGTTCACTATTTGACTATCTTATTGAAGAAAAAAATAGGATTTTGTAGCGTTTGAATAACATTTATTGTGGTACTTGAGATGTCAGTTGTTAGTTTTGGCTGTATATCACATATTATGTACAGTGTATTTATTGAAAGAGAATGGTGACATAACCCATACTCAATCAGTGTACATCTCTGTGTGCAGCTCGTTTTAGTGATCTAGTGCAAACTGGAACGCAGTGTAGCGTATAGCTGTGTGTGTTTGTAAAAAGCAATTCTTCGTCTGGCTGAAGCAGCTGAAATTATGTTTATCAATACAACCATGAATTTCAAATTAAAATAGCAGTAGAATTCAATCACTGCTCGTAACTCTTTCAACTTGTATATTTGTTTCATACATACCTCCAGCTCCATGAGATGATCTGGAAGATATCCATGATTAATGGCCACAATTTCCGTTTTAAGATGTCTTCGGTATAATAATAGAAATGTTCACCAGAACAGAGGTGTACATACAGTTTTAGCGACCCGAAGATTTAATTGTCAACCGAGGCAAAGCCGAGGCAATGCTAAAACTGTATGTCCACCTCTGTTGGGGTGAACATTTGTATAATGTTAATTAGTGGATCAGTCACATTTATTTAAAGACATTGGTTAAAGTGAGGTTGCTTCGCTTCTGACTACAGAAGAAACTTGCTCGCGGTAGCTAATAGTTAAAATAACTTGAATGTACATCTGATATTACTTATTTTTTACAATTGATTATTCCATGTTTATAAAAGTATTACCATTTGATACAGTTACAATATATTTATAAGTGATGTACATCGACTTGTATCAGATCAAACATTGTGTTCTTTATAAATATCGACGCTATTTATATATTCATAAAAATATGATTACCTTTCTATAAACTGCTAGCGGATTTCTTCCGTTTGCCTGGTATCGACGTGCAAGTTTGAATTTACAACGATAAACAGAACTAATGCCACTGCAATGAGCGAAACGAACAATCTTCTAATTCTGAACTTCATAATGCGAGTGTACAATTACTGCATACAGTGAAGGTAAATGGTGCTGAACTGAATCACTGTTCCAGAAAAAACAAAATTATAATAGAACTGCTGCCGTGATATGCAAACTGGGAATGCAAACTAAATAACGCTGTGTATATACAACAATAACAATCATAATACCGCACAAATAATGTAGGGCCGCGTTCTAATTGTTATTAAGGTCACTGCTCAAACAAACACACACATTTTGTTAATTTCATACAATTTACTTGTTTTCGTCTGCTGTGGGAAATTCCTACAAGTAACTGAAATATTTGTTCAAGTGAATTACTGTTTGTATGTCAATTTGTTTTCTTTTCTGTGCATTATAAATTACAACAGATTGTACACAACTTGCAAATCCAATAGTAAATCAGTGAAATACTAGTATAACCAGTCGTGTGCGGCCGCTAAGCCACAACCAGATTCAGCGAATATATATTGATTATATTCCACTCAAACAAATGTAATATTTATAGAAGATCAAAGTATAGTCTAGCAAGATCAAAGTTCTGTTCACTGAATCACACTAATTCTCACAATATTTTTTACAACGAGAAATAACATCAACAGATTATCAAGGATGTTAACACACACAATTTTCATTATAATCAAAAGGACATCTGATTTCACAATTTGTTTGTGTGTACTATACTTCTTAATTTCTCCAGCTCGTGGGAAGTAATTAAACGATGTCGTTTTTTTGAATTATGGTAATATATAATGTTTTCTATTATTATGAGGTACCAATTCCTATTTTTCGCTAATGTGAGTCTTTATTTGCAGATCAAAGTGAGCGACTTAAATGTTATTGAGCTAGTTACGCCTCTTTTGCTTGTTTGTTGTGTTGTGTTGTGCAAATATGTAATATGAATATAGTAAGTGGCAAAGTGAGAAATTTTAAATAAAAAGGTCAGAAACCACAACATGTAAATAACAAAAGCAAAACAACTGCACCGCTCTGACATGTACAGTGTTTCTGATCACGTGGTTACTTGTTATATACTGGGGTCAGTAAATAATATATTTCAAATTATACATGTATTTGTAATTAGAGAAATGTGCTTTATTGTGCAAAATTAAATCAATAAACACTGATTAAACAAAAATATATTTTTTCATAATATAGACCAGTGAGCATATCTCGTAGTATTTTTATATAAATTTATTCAAACATGTGTCAGCCACGAAGCTAAATTTATTATGATTTAATATACGTGAAACACTAGAAAAAAATAGTATATATAATCTCAAATTGATACTTAAAATGGTATTATTATACCTCATGACCATGACAGATTCACGCATTGCAGGTAGCCATATTCATATATCTGATTAACACCACAAACACGATACGCGGCAATATTCATGAACTGATTAGTTTGCTAGGTTTGCGTTCACTATTTGACTATCTTATTGAAGAAAAAAATAGGATTTTGTAGCGTTTGAATAACATTTATTGTGGTACTTGAGATGTCAGTTGTTAGTTTTGGCTGTATATCACATATTATGTACAGTGTATTTATTGAAAGAGAATGGTGACATAACCCATACTCAATCAGTGTACATCTCTGTGTGCAGCTCGTTTTAGTGATCTAGTGCAAACTGGAACGCAGTGTAGCGTATAGCTGTGTGTGTTTGTAAAAAGCAATTCTTCGTCTGGCTGAAGCAGCTGAAATTATGTTTATCAATACAACCATGAATTTCAAATTAAAATAGCAGTAGAATTCAATCACTGCTCGTAACTCTTTCAACTTGTATATTTGTTTCATACATACCTCCAGCTCCATGAGATGATCTGGAAGATATCCATGATTAATGGCCACAATTTCCGTTTTAAGATGTCTTCGGTATAATAATAGAAATGTTCACCAGAACAGAGGTGTACATACAGTTTTAGCGACCCGAAGATTTAATTGTCAACCGAGGCAAAGCCGAGGCAATGCTAAAACTGTATGTCCACCTCTGTTGGGGTGAACATTTGTATAATGTTAATTAGTGGATCAGTCACATTTATTTAAAGACATTGGTTAAAGTGAGGTTGCTTCGCTTCTGACTACAGAAGAAACTTGCTCGCGGTAGCTAATAGTTAAAATAACTTGAATGTACATCTGATATTACTTATTTTTTACAATTGATTATTCCATGTTTATAAAAGTATTACCATTTGATACAGTTACAATATATTTATAAGTGATGTACATCGACTTGTATCAGATCAAACATTGTGTTCTTTATAAATATCGACGCTATTTATATATTCATAAAAATATGATTACCTTTCTATAAACTGCTAGCGGATTTCTTCCGTTTGCCTGGTATCGACGTGCAAGTTTGAATTTACAACGATAAACAGAACTAATGCCACTGCAATGAGCGAAACGAACAATCTTCTAATTCTGAACTTCATAATGCGAGTGTACAATTACTGCATACAGTGAAGGTAAATGGTGCTGAACTGAATCACTGTTCCAGAAAAAACAAAATTATAATAGAACTGCTGCCGTGATATGCAAACTGGGAATGCAAACTAAATAACGCTGTGTATATACAACAATAACAATCATAATACCGCACAAATAATGTAGGGCCGCGTTCTAATTGTTATTAAGGTCACTGCTCAAACAAACACACACATTTTGTTAATTTCATACAATTTACTTGTTTTCGTCTGCTGTGGGAAATTCCTACAAGTAACTGAAATATTTGTTCAAGTGAATTACTGTTTGTATGTCAATTTGTTTTCTTTTCTGTGCATTATAAATTACAACAGATTGTACACAACTTGCAAATCCAATAGTAAATCAGTGAAATACTAGTATAACCAGTCGTGTGCGGCCGCTAAGCCACAACCAGATTCAGCGAATATATATTGATTATATTCCACTCAAACAAATGTAATATTTATAGAAGATCAAAGTATAGTCTAGCAAGATCAAAGTTCTGTTCACTGAATCACACTAATTCTCACAATATTTTTTACAACGAGAAATAACATCAACAGATTATCAAGGATGTTAACACACACAATTTTCATTATAATCAAAAGGACATCTGATTTCACAATTTGTTTGTGTGTACTATACTTCTTAATTTCTCCAGCTCGTGGGAAGTAATTAAACGATGTCGTTTTTTTGAATTATGGTAATATATAATGTTTTCTATTATTATGAGGTACCAATTCCTATTTTTCGCTAATGTGAGTCTTTATTTGCAGATCAAAGTGAGCGACTTAAATGTTATTGAGCTAGTTACGCCTCTTTTGCTTGTTTGTTGTGTTGTGTTGTGCAAATATGTAATATGAATATAGTAAGTGGCAAAGTGAGAAATTTTAAATAAAAAGGTCAGAAACCACAACATGTAAATAACAAAAGCAAAACAACTGCACCGCTCTGACATGTACAGTGTTTCTGATCACGTGGTTACTTGTTATATACTGGGGTCAGTAAATAATATATTTCAAATTATACATGTATTTGTAATTAGAGAAATGTGCTTTATTGTGCAAAATTAAATCAATCGGAATGTATATTGCACGTATTTATGCTAAGCCAGACAACTCCCAAATGAATCAATTTCCCACTCATTGTAAAAGTGTAATTAAGCAAATGTGTGGATAGCAAGGATTCGTGTTTTGTCGAGCCAGGCACTAATTATTGCTGTTCATGTCGAAACAGGAATCCGTAATGTTTAATCAAACAGGTGTGAGCGTAAATTAACGATGTCGGCTAGGATAAAAAATTATTATAATTAGATTGACTGCCGGGCATGTGATTTCGTAACATATATATATATATAGGTTATATAAAACCTCTTTTTTTCTTTCCTTAATTCTTTCAGAAAATGTAAACTTCAATATCTATAGTATATGTATCGATGTGGTGGTTCACAAAACATTTCGTAGTAGTCATCACATATATGTGATACATCAAGATAAGATTTTATACTTCTGCGGTATTTTCAATCTACTGTTGATATTGAATTCTTCATACAGTTATGCAGTTATTGACATATGGTTGTAAACCATATTATTTCCGTGTATAATAAATTATTCTCACGAATATCAATAAATTGTTTGCAAAATACAAAAGTAAACTTTTCAATGAAGTTATTTAATGCGATTTTATGATTTGCGTGCTTACTATTGTTTATATTTTCCATCAGTCGCTATTCGAGAACATGCGGCTCCATAGTGAGCATCAGAGTAACAATCGTAAAAATACCAGTCGCCTTTTATTCAGTTGTTTAGCAAAGAAACGTCGTATTGTGAATATGCTGATTATGCGGTATCGCTAGAAATGTATGTGGAAGTATTACATATTTGGTTTGTTATATAAATGATTGTCTAATTTGTTGTCAAATGTTATCCAGTGTAAACAAACAACAGATTGTGATGGGTGCTGATGTATGTGGTATATAATTTATATATAATCCCACTGAAAGTGTTATATTGTATGAATATATTATGCATAGCACGTGCGTATAGTAAAATCTCTATGTCAAATTAAACGTCTCTTAATACAGAATTGTAGAAGCGTTTACATGTTTCTTTGTAACGGTGTTCTTGAGTTCCCTGAAACATTGGTCTTGTTTATTGATTGATTGACCGTTTTTATTTGTTGATGCTAGGTCACAGCAATACATATTACATTAAATTAATTACGTATTACACGTGACTATGGCTGAATACCAATTAATTCGTCAAACATAACATTCCATAATGCAGAAATTACATAAAACGGTGACGTAGCTCAGTCTGCAACATTGAATGTCGCTTAGAACTTAATCATCTGGTACTGGTAGAATACCTTGTCTAAATGTATATTTGATATACATTATTCATTCAATCACAGTCTAATAATTACACAGTCAACATGATTGTAACTGGGTACTGCAGTTTTTATTTACATTTGACAGAGACTAATTCCAAAATTCCATCTCTGTCCAATAATTGTAATATCGAGTATTCCTGTCTAAAGTTATGTCCTGTGTCAAAGTTATCTAATGTTTTGGTTGTCATCTCTCCAAAATAATGATAAGGTACCGTCCTGTCGTCTGGTCCCGTAAGAAAAGGATAAAATCCATATACGCTGATTTTATCACAGAGACAAAAGGCTTCAGCAATTGCGAGCATACCTGCTGTGGGAACGTTTATTTCATTCATATATCTGGAATTAAAAAGACAACAGATGTGACAGGATTTTGGTGAGCTACTTCCTCTTTGGTCAGTGTTTCTAAAACAATTATAACATGCTACATACAGAGTATTACGTGGTTAAAATGCTATGTAATATCAATCGCTTTAAACATGCTACATAAAGAGTATTACGTGGTTGAAATGCTATGTAATATCAATCGCTTTATATTATACACGATGTATTTCTCGTCATATTGTAATGCACTATATAATGCCATCAAATCAAATTGCACATGTGTTTGTAAGGACACCATAAACACAAACGGCTGATCATAACTGCTGAACTTTTAGTCGAAAACTACATCATAATTGTTTGCGTTTACTTACTATTATGTAACATTTGATCTTATAAAAATCACGGTAAATGTTTATGTATTTGTCCAGAGTTAGTCGCATTAATTTGAAGCTGTGAAAAATGGTTGTGAACCAACGTTGAACTGTTCCGAAGTATAAGCAAATGCGATTGCAAAATGGAAAAACGAACACGATGAACATAATCGACAGTTAATACATATACATCCTCCAATTCACACATAATCTGGACACCAGATACCGCACAAAATAGTTCAATAACACTCCATGAACTACTCTAGGGTGAAAATTTAACTAACATAAAAAGATTGCATATTTCCCACGTTGTCATTTTTCCAGACAGCATTAATGTCATATATGTGTACTTGAAATGTTTGTATACTATTTGTTAATATAACTCACCTTTGTATTATTGTACACCACAGTTTGCCTTTCGTATACGCTATCCGGAAATTAAGATTGAACTTTGACATTAGGTAATTGGTTGAATAGAGTAGATTCTGTGTTCCAGCACTTTCAGCAGAACCGCGACTCCAAAGTATCGAATTATTTAAAAATCGAAAATCCTCATAAAGATTAAGGTAATCCTTATTTTGTCTGGCATGTTCAAATAGATCGTGAACCCTACGTGGATTCATGTGGGTAATATTTGTTTTGGTTCCAACATCCCGGCTGTACTTCTCAATTTCAGGGATGTTACAGCGGATGACGAAGTCGTTAGAGTCAATCGCTTCACCACAATTGCTATCGAGAAGAATCCCACTGTTACCAACCACGGCACATGTGTTCTGCTGAGGAATGGGATGCGTTGAGCCATCTTCTTCTTTGACGACAAATGAACTTGACCTCGGAGGAACGTGTCCTAATCGTTTGCTGTAAAACAATAACATGGCAATAATAGAGATTCACCGCTGAAAATCACACAACTTATGATAAAATCCGTCCCGCCCAAAAGTGGCGCTACTGCGATGATAACTGAAATTTAATGTGCCACATATAACCATGCAACATACCTTTTCTCTATTGAAATAGCGTGCGCCTTCTTGTTGACGCCTTGCTCTAGAATAGCATCAGTAGTAGTAGTTCTTGAGTTATGAGCCGGTGATTTTTCCATGATATCGATATTATAAAATAGTACTGAATCGCGTTCCTGTTGCCTATAACATATACATCATATATAATTTAGAGATGCCATATCTTTGTGGTAGTGATAATTATTAGTACCCTTGTACACATAAATGCATCAATCCATTTATGAACATTCCGATGAAAATCGCCGTGTTTTATCGAGAAAGACGTTGGTAATTTACTACATATTTTTCGCATTTTTCGCCAATGTGCAAGACCGCTACTCTAATAATAATATAATCTTAATATACGCAATGATTTGTTCACAATATAAACCACAAAATGATATTAAACTTCATACTTTGACCAATATAAGTTTTGAACATTCTATGATACTTGTATATCACCATATACACATACTTATGAAAAAAAATATCATTACCTCGATGTGAACTGCATGTTGATTTGTCTTTTTTGTCTGGTTCCAATATGGAAGTATGAATGCATAACAATAAAGAGAACTATTAATACTGCAATGAGCGATACGAGAGATCTTCTAATCAGGAACTTCATAACGCGAGTGTAAACGGACTGCATACACTGAATGTAAACTCCACTGCACTGTATCGCAACCAGAGTTCTAGAAAAGAAAGAGCGTCCGCATGTTCTATACGTGTTGACAAGAGAGGTAGCTTTATACAAATGTTGATAATAGTTATAAGCAAAGTGGAATACAGTGCAATTTCCGTTATTAGAACGAGGCATTCTCATTGTTCGATATAAACCGCATTCCCGTTTTCTGGCGCTAATCGACCAGTGCGTGAATCAACAATATATTTTATCAATATCTGTACGAATCGTTTGACAATGTATTTCATCGCGTTAAAACATTCAGTTATTTTTAATTTTGCATGTGCTTGACACGTGGACGTTCTTAGATTATCTGAAGTTGAAGCGTTTTTACTAACGAAACGTTCGATTTATTTTTTCTCCATGTGTATATTATTTTTCCGACTTTTCACTGTCATATAGTTGGAATAAAATATTGAGAAGTCGGCTTACATCATTGACATGAATGCGTCTCCGTTATTATAACCAGATTTTTGTTCTTGACAAAATTGTCAGTGGGTCATTCTTTATGCCCTAATTACACCAAATTTGATCTCTTGTAGTTACTCTAGTGGTTGTCGTGTAAATCTACGATTGTAATGAGACGAGTAAAACACATTAATAAGCCAATTGTGAAATAACGGTCTTCATTCATCGTTTTTTATTTTGGTATTATTAAGCATTGTCGTTTGATGTATTAAAAAAACACAAAAAACATGGCAATATTTTAGTTTGATATAGAGTAGTTCACGGCGTCTGAACACGCACACACGATCCATGTGGGGGGAAATAACTCTTTCTTTTAAAAACGAAAACATATCTCACCAGAAGTCTACAACATTGGAATATTCATTCAGTCAATATTTTCTGGACATTACGAAGGAATTCAAAGCCATCGCCGACAATTGCCGACATTGGATTTATTTGATTGTTGTGTACATGCGTGTTAGAATGAAGTCACTGTGCTAGGGGGTTTTAATATTTAAATTTATCGCTAGTATACGTGTTATGTCAATACATTATTTATTAAATTAAATAAATATTTGCTAACAGAAGAAGAACATGTGATTTTATGCGATATTTTTAATTGTCAGAACTTAGTCTAGTTAGCAAAATAAAGTAAATGTTTGTGACCAGCGTGTTCGTTCAAGGTTGTGCTTTGTTTTAACACAGGCATTTGATATCTGTAGAAAATAATACTTACTACAAAATAAAGCGAACTTTATAAAATAAAAAGCAGTTGTTAATTATTTTCACTCTTATTGATTTTGTAAATATTTAGACAATTACATTAATATATGATTCGTAATTAATAGTAACAACACTCAAATTTTCACACCAACAGAGATGTAATAATGTATATTATAGGCTATCCAAAAAGATGACTGTTGTAGTAAATATTTGTATTGCTATGTACGTTTTTAGTTTAGCAGTCTTAGTATGAACTAACACCAGCGGCGACTCAATGTGCGTTTGTAACAAGCTCAAATCCGGTGTGCAAGTTCATAAAAAAACTAAGTTGAGCGCGACTTGATTTTAGACTTCAACACCAATGTTTTCACTAAACATTACAAATGACATACATAATCGTACTGCGACTCACACTTTCTAGGAACTGCAGGCCAACAATTGAGTACAAGTTATGTATCCTCAAGAGAAAATGGTCCTGTATAAGACACACACGCAGCAAGCCACAAACAAGCATCACACAGCAGGCCCTAACCTGGAACCCACAGGGCAAGCGAAAGAGAAGAAGGCCTAAGAACAGCTGGGGAAGGGAATGTATATATAGTATACATTAATCATTCTTTTGCAATCTATTAAGTACATAGTCAAAGTGATTGAAACTAGTTACTGCATTTCTTTATTCACACTTGCCAGAAACTAATGTTAAAATTCCATCTCTGTCCAGCGATTGTAGTATCGAGTACTCCTGTTTAAAGTTATGCCCTGTGTCAAAGTCATCTAAAGTTTTGCTTTTCATCTCTCCGAAATAGTGATACGGTATCGTCCTGCCGTCTGGCCCTATACTGAAAGGATAAAATCCATATACACTGATTTTCTCACAGAGACAGAATGCTTCAGCAATTGCGACCATACCTGCTGTTGGGGCTTTAATTTCATTCACAGAACTGCAATTAAAATAAAAGCAAATGTCAATAACTTTTTGAACTACATTTTGTTTTAGTTTTTCTGTTTAATTAATTGTGTAGTATTTAATGTTTATTATGTAGTATTTGTGCATACCATCCTGAAATATGCTGTAAATTTCATGAACTTGCTGTATTGCTATATTACCGTACGTCACAATAATTCGAATGAGAAACGAGTTGTTATAAATCCCGAAATACAATACTACTTGTAACAATCAGCAAACGCAATTCAAATATAGCAAAATATTGAAAGCCGAAATGATCGTCGATCATGAACTAGTTCTTACATCATGAATGATTCTTGAGTACAACTTTTATTAGCATGAATATAGCGGTATATATTATTAAACAAGGCTTTGCGTCACTCAATAATGTAAATTTTACATGTTGACCATTGTTAATTAGCACAACTTACTTTTTTAACACAGGACACTGTAGTTTCCCTTTCGTGTATACTAACGGAAAGTTTAGGTTGAACTTTGACTTTAGATACTTAATGGAATAGTCTAAACGACTCGTTCGCACAGTGTCAGTAGAACCACGACTCCATAATATCGAATTATTCAAAAAACGAAACTCCTCGTAAAGGTTAAGGGAGTCTTTATCTCTGTTCGCATGGTCAAATAAGTCGTAAACCCTAGGTGTATTCATGTTAGTAATGTTTGTCTTGGTTCCGACATCTCGGCTGTACTTCTCAATTTCCGGAATATTACAGCGGATGACGAAATCGTTGGAGTCGATCTCGTTTCCACAACAGCTATTGAGAAGAATCCCACTGTTACCAACAACTGCACATGTATTCTGCTTAGAAATAGGATGGGTTGAATCGTCTTCTTTTTTTATGACGAATGAACTTGACCTCGGTTCCAATCGTTTGCTGTAACAACAATTTAGCATGATTACATATAAATATACTGATATGTATTGAAGTAAACATATTGATTAAACACTATAAAATTAAGACAGATTAAGAAGCGAAGGCACAATGTTATCAATCGTGTTTGATTGTGAGCTACAAAAACCTATTGACGTACCTTTCATTTATTACATTATCATCGGTATTTGTGTTGATGCCTTGCGTTTGAATAACATTTATTGTGGTACTTGAGATCTCCGTTGTTAGTTTTTCAATGATATTGGTAACATACGGAACCGAATTGTCTCCTAATTTTCTATTAATATAATATACGTGTTATTAAACATGTTTCGTAATACTTGCATACTTTGTGGTATGAAACTTGTTTGATGCCTTGTACCTAAGATGCAGATTTATTTTTATTGAGAGGAATTTATTTCGTATTCTGTCCACAATGTAATGAATTAAGTGTGTTTGTAAAATTTAACTGTGATGAACTTCTCTAATAATGAGAAATTCTAACTACTATTTGCAATGCCACATAATGCAAAATCAATTATACAATTAAACACTGATTAAAAAAATATTTTTATAATATGGACAAGTGAGCATATCTCATAGTATTTTTATATACATTTATTCAAACATGTGTCAGCCACTAAGCTAAATTATTATGATTTAATATACATGAACACAAGGAAAACATTAAAATATGTAATCTCAAATTGATACTTCAAATGGTAATAGTAATGTTAATTTGTGGATCAGTCACATTTATTTAACAATATTGGTTAAAATGAGATTGCTTGATTGAGTATTCACATTGGTACAGTTACAATATATTTATAAGTGATGTACATCGACTTGTATCAGAATCAAACATTGTTTTTCTTTATGAATATCGACGCTAATTATATATATTCATAAAAAATATGATTACCTTTCTATAAACTGCGAGCGGATTTCTCCCATTTGCCTGGTATCGACATGTAAGTTTGAATGTATAACGATGAACAGAACTAATGCCACTGCAATGAGCGAAACGAACAATCTTCTAATTATGAACTTCATAATGCGAGTGTACAATTACTGCATACAGTGAAGGTAAATGGTGCTGAACTGAATTGAAATCACTGTTCCAGGAAAAAAATTATAATATAACTGCTGCCGTGATATGCAAATTGGAAATGCAAACTAAAAAACGCTGTGTATATACAACAATTACAATCATAATATCGGACAAATAATATAGGGTCGCGTTCTAATTGTTATTAAGGTAACTGCTCGAACAAACATAAACATTTTGTTCATTTCATACAATTTAATTGTTTTCGTCTGTCGTGGGCAAGTCCTACAAGTAACTGAATTATTTCTTCAAGTGAATTACCGTTTGTATATCAATTTGTTTACTTTTCTGTGCACTATAAATAAAACAGGATTATAGTTTGAAGATTTAGTTTGTTTCAGTTTGCGAATCTAATAGTGAATCAACTACGCAATACCAGTATAACCAGTTGTGTGCGGCCTCTACGCCACAACGACAACTAATTCTCACAATAATGTTTGCAACGAGAAATAACATCAACAGATTATAACACAAGTAATTTTCAATATAATCAAAAGACACATCCGATTTTATAATTTATTTGCGTGTACTATACTTGTCATTTTCTATAGCTCGCGGAAATAATTAAACGGTTTCGTGAATTATATTAATATATAATGTTTTCTATTATTATGAGGTACCAACTCCTATTTGCCGCTAACGTGTGAATATTTATTGAGTCATTATTTGCAGATCACAGTGAACGACCTAAAGGTCATTAAGCCAGTTACCCCTCGTTTGCTTGTTTGTTGTGGTGTGTGCAAATATGTATTATTTTAAATGGCAATGTATGAAATTTTAAACGAAAAGTCCAGAAACCAAAACATGCAAATAAAAAAGCAAGCCAATTGCACCGCTATGATGTGTACTGTGTTTCTGATCAAGTGTCTACTTATAATATGCACTGGGGTCAGTATATAATGTATTTCAAACTGTACTGTATACAAATTTTATGTTTTTATAATTACTGAAATTAGTTTTTTTTGTGCAAAATATAATCAATCTGGATGTTTATTGCACGTATTTATGCTAAGCCGGAAAAACTATCAAATGAATCAATTTCCCACTTATTGAAAAAGTGTAATTAAGCAATTATTTGGATAGCAAACATTCGTATTTTGTCGAGCCAGGCACTAATTGTTGCTGTTCATGTCAGAACAGGATTCCGTAATGTTTAATCAAACAGGTGTGAGCATAAATTAACGATGTCGGCTAGGATAACAAAATATTAAAATAAATATTCGTTAATGAAAACGTCTCTAAATTGCTGTCAGAATACAGCAGCACATATTCAAGGCGGTTTTTACAATGCGTTACATATTCAAATATGATTAAACTAGAGACTGTATACATCATCCAATTATATTTCTTATACCTCCACCAGCGCCTCAAAGTACATCAGTAAGGAAAACGTGCAAAGCAAATTAGTCACACCACACACAAGAACATGGTAACATACATAGTACGTCAATTTTATTGTGTGGGTATCATCTTACCAAGTATTTCATTAATATATATATATATGTATATATATATAAAGGTGATATAAAACCTCTTAAATCAGGCTTTCCTCAATACTTTAAAAAATGTAAAGTGTAATAGCTATGGTAGATGTATCAATATGGTGGTTCACAAAACATCTCGTAGTAGTCATCAATGTATATGTGATACATCAAGATAAGAAAGATGTTATACTTCTGGGGTATTTTCAATATACTAATGACAATATACAATTATGCAGTTATTGACATTTCTTTGTAAGCCATATTATTTCCGTGTATAATAAATTATTTTCACGAATATCAATAAATTTGTTTAATGTGCTATTTTATAATTTGCGTGCTTACTATTGTATATATTTTCCATCAATCGTTACTCGACAACATGCAGCTCCATTGTGAGCATCAGAGTGACAATCGTAAAAATACCAGTCGCCTTTTATTTACCCCAGGCTGAGTAGCATTGCAGACAATGACACGACAACGCACCAGGTCGTTACGTGCAAATTAAACTAACATAGGTCATATTCTCCTTCACATTTTTTCCATGACATTCAGTTGTTTGGCAAAAAAAACGTCATACTGTGAATATGCTGATTATGCGGCATCGATAGAAATGTATGTGGAATTATTACATATTTGGTTTGTTTTATAAACGATTGTCCAATTTGTTGTCAAACGTTATCCAGTGTAAAAAAAACGACAGATTGTGATGGGTACTGATGTATTTGATGTATAATTTATATATAATCCCACTGTGAGTGTTATATTATATGAATATATTATGCATAGAAAGTGCGTACAGTAAAATATGTATGTCAAATTAAACGTCTCTTGCAATGACTGATTACAATAAACACTATGTCAAATCTTGTACGCACGTCAGCCTACAATTAACACAAACGGTTGTTCATATCCGTTCGAAATAAAATGAAATTTTAGTCGTAAACTACCTTATAATTTTGGGGGTTTCATACTATTATGTAACATTAAAATCTATAAAAATGCGCAAATCCCAGTAAATGTTTGAGTGTTTGTCCCGAGTTGCCATTGTTCCAAATCAATATCATCATCATATTGGTCGCATTAATTTGGAGCTGTAGCGAATTGCTGTGAACCAACGTTGAACTGTTCAAACTGTGCAAAAGTATTAGCAAATACGATCGCAAAATTGAAAGACGAACACGATGAACATAATCGACAGGCAATACATTTATATCCTACGATTCGCATATAATCCGGACACCAGATACTTCACAAAATAGTTAAAAAACAAGAACTACCCTAGAGTGCAAATATAAGTAACATAAAAATAATGCATATTTCCCACATTGTCATTTTCCAAAACAACATTCATGTCATATATGTTTACTTGAAATGTTTGTATAATATTAGTTAATATAAATCACCTTTGTATTATTGTACACCACAGTTTGCCTTTCGTATACGCTATCCGGAAATTAAGATTGAACTTTGACATTAGGTAATTGGTTGCATAGAGCAGATTCTGTGTTCCAGCACTTTCAGCAGAACCGCGACTCCAAAATATCGAATTATTTAGAAATCGAAAATCCTCATAAAGATTAGGGTAATCCTTATTTTGTCTGGCATGTTCAAATAGATTGTGAACCTTAGGTGGATTCATGTGAGTAATATTTGTTTTGGTTCCAACATCCCTGCTGTACTCAATTTCAGGGATGTTACAGCGGATGACGATGTGGTTAGAGTCAATCGCTTCACCACAATTTCTATCGAGAAGAATCCCACTGTTACCAACCACGGCACATGTGTTCTGCTGAGGAATATGAAGCGTCGAACCATCTTCTTCTTTGACGACAAATGAACTTGACCCCAGAGGAACGTGTCCTTATCGTTTGCTGTAAAACAATAACATGACAATAATAAAGATTCACCGCTGACAACCACACAACTTATGATATTATCTATTGATGAGAGAGGCTGAACTAAACACCAAGAAAATCCGTCCCGCCCACAAGTGGCGCTACTGCGATGATAACCGCAATTTAATGTGCCACATATCACCATGCAACATAGCTATTGCCTATTGAAATAGCGTGCGCCTTCTTGTTGACGCCTTGCTCTTGAATAACATCAGTAGTAGTAGTTCTTGGTTTATGAGCCGGTGATTGTTCCATGATATCGGTATTATGTAGTATTACTGAATCGCGTTCCTGTCGCCTATAACATATACATCATATATAATTTAGAGATGCCATATCTCTGTGATAGCGATAATTATTAGTACCCTTGTACACATAAATGCATCGATCCATTTATGAACATTCCGATGAAAATCACCGTGTTTTATCGAGCAACATGTTGGTAATTAAAATTTACTACATATTCTCGAATAATAATATAATCTTATTATACGCAATGATTTGTTCACAATATAAACCACAAAATGATATTAAACTTCATACGTCGACATATGTAAGTTTTGAACATTCTATGATACTTGTATATCATCAGATACACATATTTATGAAGAAAAAAAAAATATCATTACCTCGATGTGAACTGCATGTTGATTTGTCTTCTTTGTCTGGTCCCAATATGGAAGTATGAGTGCATTACAATAAAGAGAAATATTAATACTACAATGAGCGATACGAGAGATCTTCTAATCAGGAACTTCATAACGCGAGTGTGAACGGACTGCATACAGTGAATGTAAAATCTACTGCACTGAATTGCAACCAGATTTCTAGAGAGGAGAGAATATTCTCATGTACTATACGTTTGAAAACACATATGCATAAAGGTGGTACCGGTATACAAATGTTGCTAATAGCTATCAACAACATAGAGTACTGTGTGATTTCCATTATTAGAACGAGGCATTCTCATTGTTCGATATATACCGCATTTGCGTTTTCCGGCGCTAATCGACCAGTGCGTGAATCAACAATATATTTTATCAATATCTGTACGAATCGTTTGACAATATATTTCATCGCGTTAAAACATTGTTATTTTTAATTTTCCACGTTCTTGACACGTGGACGTTCTTAGATTATCTGAAGTTGAAGCGTTTTTACTAAGGAAACGTTCGATTTATTTTTTCTCCATGTGTATATTATTTTTCCGACTTTTCACTGTCATATAGTTGGAATAAAAGATTGAGATGTCGGCTTACATCATTGACATGAATGGGTCTCCGTCATTATAACCAGATTTTTGTTCTTGACAAAATTGTCAGTGGGTCATTCTTTATGCCCTAATTACACCAAATTTGATCTGTTGTAGTTACTCTAGCGGTTGTTTTGTAAATCTACGATTGTAATGAGACGAGTAAAACACATTAATAATCTAACTGTGAAATAATGGTCTTCATTCATCGTTTTTTTTTTATTTTGGTATTATTAAGCATTGTCGTTTGATGTATTAAAAAAACACAAAAAAACATGGCAATATTTTAAATTGATATAGAGTAGTTCACGGCGTCTGAACACGCACACATCATGCATGTGGGGGCAAATAACTCTTTCTTTTAAAAAAGAAAATATATCTCACCAGAAGTCTACAACATTGGAATATTTACTCAGTCAATATTTTCTGGTCATTACGAAGGAATTCAAAGCCATCGATCCAGTTACAATTGCCGACACTGGGTTTATTTGATTGTTGTGTACATGCGTGTTAGAATGACGTCACTGTGCTAGGGGGTTCTAATATTTAAATTTATCGCTAGTATACGTGTTATGTCAATACATTATTCATTAAAATTGAATAAATATTTGCTAACAGAAGAAGAACATGTGATTTTATGCGATATTTTTAATATTCAGAACTTAGTCCAGTTAGCAAAATAAAGTAAATGTTTGTGACCAGCGTGTTCGTTCAAGGTTGTGCTTTGTTTTAACACAGGCATTTGATATCTGTAGAAAATAATACTTACTACAAAATAAAGCGAACTTTATAAAATAAAAAGCAGTTGTTAATTATTTTTACTCTTATTGAATTTGTAAATATTTAGACAATTACATTAATGTATGATTCGTAATTAATAGTGAGTAACAACACTCAAATTTTCACACCAACAGAGATATAATAATGTATATTATAGGCTATCCAAAAAGATGACTGTTGTAGTAAATATTTGTATTGCTATGTACGTTTTTAGTTTAGCAGTCTTAGTATGAACTAACACCAGCGGCGACTCAATGTGCGTTTGTCACAAGCTCAAATCCGGTGTGCAAGTTCATAAAAAAAAAACTAAGTTGCGCGCGACTTGATTTTAGACTTCAACACCAATGTTTTCACTAAACATTACAAATGACATACATAATCGTACTGCGACTCACACTTTCTGGGAACTGCAGGCCAACAATTGAGTACAAGTTATGTATCCTCAAGAGAAAATGGTCCTGTATAAGACACACACGCAGCAAGCCACAAACAAGCATCACACAGCAGGCCCTAACCTGGAACCCAGTCGGCAAGCGAAAGAGAAGAAGGCCGAAGAACAGCTGGGAAGGGAATGTATATATAGTATACATTAATCATTCTATTAATTACATAGTCAAAGTCATTGAAACTAGTTACTGCATTTCTTTATTCACACTTGCCAGAGACTAATGTTAAAATTCCATCTCTGTCCAGCGATTGTAGTATCGAGTACTCCTGTTTAAAGTTATGCCCTGTGTCAAAGTCATCTAAAGTTTTGCTTTTCATCTCTCCGAAATAGTGATACGGTATCGTCCTGCCGTCTGGCCCTATACTGAAAGGATAAAATCCATATACACTGATTTTCTCACAGAGACAGAATGCTTCAGCAATTGCGACCATACCTGCTGTTGGGGCTTTAATTTCATTCACAGAACTGCAATTAAAATAAAAGCAAATGTCAATAACTTTTTGAACTACATTTTGTTTTAGTTTTTCTGTTTAATTAATTGTGTAGTATTTAATGTTTATTATGTAGTATTTGTGCATACCATCCTGAAATATGCTGTACATTTCATGAACTTGCTGTATTGCTATATTACCGTACGTCACAATAATTCGAATGAGAAACGAGTTGTTATAAATCCCGAAATACAATACTACTTGTAACAATCAGCAAACGCAATTCAAATATAGCAAAATATTGAAAGCCGAAATGATCGTCGATCATGAACTAGTTCTTACATCATGAATGATTCTTGAGTACAACTTTTATTAGCATGAATATAGCGGTATATATTATTAAACAAGGCTTTGCGTCACTCAATAATGTAAATTTTACATGTTGACCATTGTTAATTAGCACAACTTACTTTTTTAACACAGGACACTGTAGTTTCCATTTCGTGTATACTAACGAAAAGTTTAGGTTGAACTTTGACTTTAGATACTTAATGGAAAAGTCTAAACGACTCGTTCGGACAGTGTCAGTAGAACCACGACTCCATAATATCGAATTATTTAAAAAACGAAACTCCTCGTAAAGGTTAAGGGAGTCTTTATCTCTGTTCGCATGGTCAAATAAGTCGTAAACCATAGGTGCATTCATGTTAGTAATGTTTGTCTTGGTTCCGACATCTCGGCTGTACTTCTCAATTTCCGGAATATTACAGCGGATGACGAAATCGTTGGAGTCGATCTCGTTTCCACAACAGCTATTGAGAAGAATCCCACTGTTACCAACAACTGCACATGTTTTCTGCTTAGAAATAGGATGGGTTGAATCGTCTTCGTTTTTTATGACGAATGAACTTGACCTCGGTTCCAATCGTTTGCTGTAACAACAATTTAGCATGATTACATATAAATATACTGATTTGTATTGAAGTAAACATATTGATTAAACACTATAAAATTAAGACAGATTAAGATGCGAAGGCACAATGTTATCAATCGTGTTTGAGTGCGAGCTACATAAACCTATTGACGCACCTTTCATTTATTACATTATCATCGGTATTTGTGTTGATGCCTTGCGTTTGAATAACATTTATTGTGGTACTTGAGATCTCCGTTGTAAGTTTTTCAATGATATTGGTAACATACGGAACCGAATTGTCTCCTAATTTTCTATTAATATAATATACTTGTTATTAAACATATTTCGTAATACTTGCATACTTTGTGGTATGAAACATGTTTGATGCCTTGTACCTAAGATGAAGATTTATTTTTATTGAGAGGAATTTATTTCGTATTCTGTCCACAATGTAATGAATTAAGTGTGTTTGTAAAATTTAACTGTGATGAACTTCTCTAATAATGAGAAATTCTAACTACTATTTGCAATGCCATCATAATGCAAAATCAATTATACAATTAAACACTGATTAAAAAAATATTTCTATAATATGGACAAGTGAGCATATCTCATAGTATTTTTATATACATTTATTCAAACATGTGTCAGCCACTAAGCTAAATTTATTATGATTTAATATACATGAACACAAGGAAAACAATAAAATATGTAATCTCAAATTGATACTTCAATTGGTAATAGTAATGTTAATTTGTGGATCAGTCACATTTATTTAACAATATTGGTTAAAATGAGATTGCTTGATTGAGTATTCACATTGGTACAGTTACAATATATTTATAAGTGATGTACATCGACTTGTATCAGAATCAAACATTGTTTTTCTTTATGAATATCGACGCTAATTATATATATTCATAAAAAATATGATTACCTTTCTATAAACTGCGAGCGGATTTCTCCCATTTGCCTGGTATCGACATGTAAGTTTGAATGTATAACGATGAACAGAACTAATGCCACTGCAATGAGCGAAACGAACAATCTTCTAATTATGAACTTCATAATGCGAGTGTACAATTACTGCATACAGTGAAGGTAAATGGTGCTGAACTGAATTGAAATCACTGTTCCAGGAAAAAAAAATATAATATAACTGCTGCCGTGATATGCAAATTGGAAATGCAAACTAAAAAACGCTGTGTATATACAACAATTACAATCATAATATCGGACAAATAATATAGGGTCGCGTTCTAATTGTTATTAAGGTAACTGCTCGAACAAACATAAACATTTTGTTCATTTCATACAATTTAATTGTTTTCGTCTGTCGTGGGCAAGTCCTACAAGTAACTGAAATATTTCTTCAAGTGAATTACCGTTTGTATATCAATTTGTTTACTTTTCTGTGCACTATAAATAAAACAGGATTATAGTTTGAAGATTTAATTTGTTTCAGTTTGCGAATCTAATAGTGAATCAACTACGCAATACCAGTATAACCAGTTGTGTGCGGCCTCTACGCCACAACGATAACTAATTCTCACAATAATGTTTGCAACGAGAAATAACATCAACAGATTATAACACACATAATTTTCATTATTATCAAAAGACACATCCGATTTTATAATTTATTTGCGTGTACTATACTTGTCATTATCTATAGCTCGCGGAAATAATTAAACGGTGTCGTAAATTATATTAATATATAATGTTTTCTATTAATATGAGGTACCAACTCCTATTTTCCGCTAACGTGTGAATATTTATTGAGTCATTATTTGCAGATCACAGTGAACGACCTGTTGTTGTGTTGTGTTGTGTTGTGCAAATATGTATTATTTTAAATGGCAATGTATGAAATTTTAATCGAAAAGTCCAGAAACCAAAACATGCAAATAAAAAAGCAAGCCAATTGCACCGCTATGATGTGTACTGTGTTTCTGATCAAGTGTCTACTTATAATATGCACTGGGGTCAGTATATAATGTATTTCAAACTAAACTGTATACAAATTTTATGTTTTTATAATTACTGAAATTAGTTTTTTTTTGCAAAATATAATCAATCTGGATGTTTATTGCACGTATTTATGCTAAGCCGGAAAACTATCAAATGAATCAATTTCCCACTCATTGAAAAAGTGTAATTAAGCAATTATTTGGATAGCAAACATTCGTATTTTGTCGAGCCAGGCACTAATTGTTGCTGTTCATGTCGGAACAGGATTCCGTAATGTTTAATCAAACAGGTGTGAGCATAAATTAACGATGTCGGCTAGGATAACAAAATATTAAAATAAATATTCGTTGATGAAAACGTCTCTAAATTGCTGTCAGAATACAGCAGCACATATTCAAGGCGGTTTTTACAATGCGTTACATATTCAAATATGATTAAACTAGAGACTGTATACATCATCCAATTATATTTCTTATACCTCCACCAGCGCCTCAAAGTACATCAGTAAGGAAAACGTGCAAAGCAAATTAGTCACACCACACACAAGAACATGGTAACATACATATTACGTCACTTTTATTGTGTGGGTATCATCTTACCAAGTATTTCATTAATATATATATATATATATATCTATATATATATAAAGGTGATATAAAACCTCTTAAATCAGGCTTTCCTCAATACTTTACAAAATGTAAAGTGTAATAGCTATGGTAGATGTATCAATATGGTGGTTCACAAAACATCTCGTAGTAGTCATCAATATATATGTGATACATCAAGATAAGAAAGATGTTATACTTCTGGGGTATTTTCAATATAATAATGACAATATACAGTTATGCAGTTATTAACAATTCTTTGTAAGCCATATTATGTCCGTGTATAATAAATTATTTTCACGAATATCAATAAATTTGTTTAATGTGCTTTTTATAATTTGCGTGCTTACTATTGTATATATTTTCCATAAATCGTTACTCGACAACATGCAGCTCCATAGTGAGCATCAGATTAACAATCGTCAAAATACCAGTCGCCTTTTATGTAGCCCAGGCTGAGTAGCATTGCAGACAATGACACGGCAACAACGCACCAGGTCGTTACGTGCAAATTAAACTAACATAGGTCATATTCTCCTTCACATTCTCTTCATGACATTCAGTTGTTTAGCAAAAAAACGTCATACTGTGAATATGCTGATTATGCGGCATCGATAGAAATGTATGTGGAATTATTACATATTTGGTTTGTTTTATAAACGATTGTCCAATTTGTTGTCAAACGTTATCCAGTGTAAAAAAACGACATATTGTGATGGGTACTGATGTATTTGATGTATAATTTATATATAATTCCACTGTGAGTGTTATATTATATGAATATATTATGCATAGAAAGTGCGTACAGTAAAATATGTATGTCAAATTAAACGTCTCTTGCAATGACTGATTACAATAAACACTACGTCAAATCTTGTACGCACGTCAGCCTACAATTAACACAAACGGTTGTTCATATCCGTTCGAAATAAAATGAAATTTTAGTCGTAAACTACCTTATAATTTTGGGGGTTTCATACTATTATGTAACATTAAAATCTATAAAAATGCGCATATCCCAGTAAATGTTTGAGTGTTTGTCCCGAGTTGCCATTGTTCCAAATCAATATCATCATCATATTGGTCGCATTAATTTGGAGCTGTAGCGAATTGCTGTGAACCAACGTTGAACTGTTCAAACTGTGCAAAAGTATTAGCAAATACGATCGCAAAATTGAAAGACGAACACGATGAACATAATCGACAGGCAATACATTTATATCCTACGATTCGCACATAATCCGGACACCAGATACGTCACAAAATAGTTAAATAACAAGAACTACTCTAGAGTGCAAATATAAGTAACATAAAAAGAATGCATATTTCCCACATTGTCATTTTCCAAAACAACATTCATGTCATATATGTTTACTTGAAATGTTTGTATAATATTAGTTAATATAAATCACCTTTGTATTATTGTACACCACAGTTTGCTTTTCGTATACGCTATCCGGAAATTAAGATTGAACTTTGACATTAGGTAATTGGTTGAATAGAGCAGATTCTGTGTTCCAGCACTTTCAGCAGAACCGCGACTCCAAAATATCGAATTATTTAGAAATCGAAAATCCTCATAAAGATTAGGGTAATCCTTATTTTGTCTGGCATGTTCAAATAGATTGTGAACCCTAGGTGGATTCATGTGAGTAATATTTGTTTTGGTTCCAACATCCCTGCTGTACTCAATTTCAGGGATGTTACAGCGGATGACGATGTCGTTAGAGTCAATCGCTTCACCATAATTTCTATCGAGAAGAATCCCACTGTTACCAACCACGGCACATGTGTTCTGCTGAGGAATATGATGCGTTGAACCATCTTCTTCTTTGACGACAAATGAACTTGACCCCGGAGGAACGTGTCCTTATCGTTTGCTGTAAAACAATAACATGACAATAATAAAGATTCACCGCTGACAATCACACAACTTATGATATTATCTATTGATGAGAGAGGCTGAACTAAACACCAAGAAAATCCGTCCCGCCCACAAGTGGCGCTACTGCGATGATAACTGCAATTTAATGTGCCACATATCACCATGCAACATACCTATTGCCTATTGAAATAGCGTGCGCCTTCTTGTTGACGCCTTGCTCTTGAATAACATCAGTAGTAGTAGTTCTTGGTTTATGAGCCGGTGATTGTTCCATGATATCGGTATTATATAGTATTACTGAATCGCGTTCCTGTTGCCTATAACATATACATCATATATAATTTAGAGATGCCATATCTCTGTGATAGCGATAATTATTAGTACCCTTGTACACATAAATGCATCAATCCATTTATGAACATTCCAATGAAAATCGCCGTGTTTTATCGAGCAACATGTTGGTAATTAAAATTTACTACATATTCTCGAATAATAATATAATCTTATTATACGCAATGATTTGTTCACAATATAAACCACAAAATGATATTAAACTTCATACGTCGACATATGTAAGTTTTGAACATTCTATGATACTTGTATATCATCAGATACACATATTTATGAAGAAAAAAAATATCATTACCTCGATGTGAACTGCATGTTGATTTGTCTTCTTTGTCTGGTCCCAATATGGAAGTATGAGTGCATTACAATAAAGAGAAATATTAATACTACAATGAGCGATACGAGAGATCTTCTAATCAGGAACTTCATAACGCGAGTGTGAACGGACTGCATACAGTGAATGTAAACTCTACTGCACTGAATTGCAACCAGATTTCTAGAGAGGAGAGAACATTCTCATGTACTATACGTTTGAAAACACATATGCATAAAGGTGGTACCGGTATACAAATGTTGCTAATAGCTATCAACAAAATAGAGTACTGTGTGATTTCCATTATTAGAACGAGGCATTCTCATTGTTCGATATATACCGCATTTGCGTTTTCCGGCCTCTAATCGACCAGTGCGTGAATCAACAATATATTTTATCATTATCTGTACGAATCGTTTGACAATATATTTCATCGCGTTAAAACATTCAGTTATTTTTAATTTTCCATGTTCTTGAAACGTGGACGTTCTTAGATTATCTGAAGTTGAAGCGTTTTTACTAACGAAACGTTCGATTTATTTTTTCTCCATGTGTATATTATTTTTCCGACTTTTCACTGTCATATAGTTGGAATAAAAGATTGAGAAGTCGGCTTACATCATTGACATGAATGCGTCTCCGTCATTATAACCAGATTTTTGTTCTTGGCAAAATTGTCAGTGGGTCATTCTTTATGCCCTAATTACACCAAATTTGATCTGTTGTAGTTACTCTAGCGGTTGTTTTGTAAATCTACGATTGTAATGAGACGAGTAAAACACATTAATAAGCTAACTGTGAAATAATGGTCTTCATTCATCTTTTTTTTTTATTTTGGTATTATTAAGCATTGTCGTTTGATGTATTAAAAAACACAAAAACATGGCAATATTTTAGTTTGATATAGAGTAGTTCACGGCGTCTGTACACGCACACATGATGCATGTGGGGGGAAATAACTCTTTCTTTTAAAAAAAGAAAATATATCTCACCAGAAGTCTACAACATTGGAATATTTACTCAGTCAATATTTTCTGGTCATTACGAAGGAATTCAAAGCCATCGATCCAGTTACAATTGCCGACATTGGATTTATTTGATTGTTGTGTACAAGCGTGTTAGAATGACGTCACTGTGCTAGGGGGTTCTAATATTTAAATTTATCGCTAGTATACGTGTTATGTCAATACATTATTCATTAAATTGAATAAATATTTGCTAACAGAAGAAGAACATGTGATTTTATGCGATATTTTTAGTTGTCAGAACTTAGTCTAGTTAGCAAAATAAAGTAAATGTTTGTGACCAGCGTGTTCGTTCAAGGTTGTGCTTTGTTTTAACACAGGCATTTGATATCTGTAGAAAATAATACTTACTACAAAATAAAGCGAACTTTATAAAATAAAAAGCAGTTGTTAATTATTTTTACTCTTATTGAATTTGTAAATATTTAGACAATTACATTAATATACGATTCGTAATTAATAGTGAGTAACAACACTCAAATTTTCACACCAACAGAGATGTAATAATGTATATTATAGGCTATCCAAAAAGATGACTGTTGTAGTAAATATTTGTATTGCTATGTACGTTTTTAGTTTAGCAGTCTTAGTATGAACTAACACCAGCGGCGACTCAATGTGCGTTTGTCACAAGCTCAAATCCGGTGTGCAAGTTCATAAAAAAACTAAGTTGCGCGCGACTTGATTTTAGACTTCAACACCAATGTTTTCACTAAACATTACAAATGACATACATAATCGTACTGCGACTCACACTTTCTAGGAACTGCAGGCCAACAATTGAGTACAAGTTATGTATCCTCAAGAGAAAATGGTCCTGTATAAGACACACACGCAGCAAGCCACAAACAAGCATCACACAGCAGGCCCTAACCTGGAACCCACAGGGCAAGCGAAAGAGAAGAAGGCCTAAGAACAGCTGGGGAAGGGAATGTATATATAGTATACATTAATCATTCTATTAATTACATAGTCAAAGTGATTGAAACTAGTTACTGCATTTCTTTATTCACACTTGCCAGAGACTAATGTTAAAATTCCATCTCTGTCCAGCGATTGTAGTATCGAGTACTCCTGTTTAAAGTTATGCCCTGTGTCAAAGTCATCTAAAGTTTTGCTTTTCATCTCTCCGAAATAGTGATACGGTATCGTCCTGCCGTCTGGCCCTATACTGAAAGGATAAAATCCATATACACTGATTTTCTCACAGAGACAGAATGCTTCAGCAATTGCGACCATACCTGCTGTTGGGGCTTTAATTTCATTCACAGAACTGCAATTAAAATAAAAGCAAATGTCAATAACTTTGTGAACTACATTTTGTTTTAGTTTTTCTGTTTAATTAATTGTGTAGTATTTAATGTTTATTATGTAGTATTTGTGCATACCATCCTGCAATATGCTGTAAATTTCATGAACTTGCTGTATTGCTATATTACCGTCCGTCATAATAATTCGAATGAGAAACGAGTTGTTATAAATCCCGAAATACAATACTACTTGTAACAATCAGCAAACGCAATTCAAATATAGCAAAATATTGAAAGCCGAAATGATCGTCGATCATGAACTAGTTCTTATATCATGAATGATTCTTGAGTACAACTTTTATTAGCATGAATATAGCGGTATATATTATTAAACAAGGCTTTGCGTCACTCAATATTGTAAATTTTACATGTTGACCATTGTTAATTAGCACAACTTACTTTTTTAACACAGGACACTGTAGTTTCCCTTTCGTGTATACTAACGGAAAGTTTAGGTTGAACTTTGACTTTAGATACTTAATGGAATAGTCTAAACGACTCGTTCGCACAGTGTCAGTAGAACCACGACTCCATAATATCGAATTATTCAAAAAACGAAACTCCTCGTAAAGGTTAAGGGAGTCTTTATCTCTGTTCGCATGGTCAAATAAGTCGTAAACTCTAGGTGTATTCATGTTAGTAATGTTTGTCTTGGTTCCGACATCTCGGCTGTACTTCTCAATTTCCGGAATATTACAGCGGATGACGAAATCGTTGGAGTCGATCTCGTTTCCACAACAGCTATTGAGAAGAATCCCACTGTTACCAACAACTGCACATGTATTCTGCTTAGAAATAGGATGGGTTGAATCGTCTTCTTTTTTTATGACGAATGAACTTGACCTCGGTTCCAATCGTTTGCTGTAACAACAATTTAGCATGATTACATATAAATATACTGATATGTATTGACGTAAACATATTGATTAAACACTATAAAATTAAGACAGATTAAGAAGCGAAGGCACAATGTTATCAATCGTGTTTGATTGTGAGCTACAAAAACCTATTGACGCACCTTTCATTTATTACATTATCATCGGTATTTGTGTTGATGTCTTGCGTTTGAATAACATTTATTGTGGTACTTGAGATCTCCGTTGTTAGTTTTTCAATGATATTGGTAACATACGGAACCGAATTGTCTCCTAATTTTCTATTAATATAATATACGTGTTATTAAACATGTTTCGTAATACTTGCATACTTTGTGGTATGAAACATGTTTGATGCCTTGTACCTAAGATGCAGATTTATTTTTATTGAGAGGAATTTATTTCGTATTCTGTCCACAATGTAATGAATTAAGTGTGTTTGTAAAATTTAACTGTGATGAACTTCTCTAATAATGAGAAATTCTAACTACTATTTGCAATGCCATCATAATGGAATACCAATTATACAATTAAACACTGATTAAAAAAAATATTTTTTATAATATGAACAAGTGAGCATATCTCATAGCATTTTTATATACATTTATTCAAATATGTGTCAGCCACAACGCTAAATTATTATGATTTAATATACATGAACACAAGCAAAACAATAAAATATGTAATCTCAAATTGATACTTCAAATGGTAATAGTAATGTTAATTGGTGGACCAGTCACATTTATTTAAAAATATTGGTTAAAATGAGATTGCTTGATTGAGTTTTTACATTGGTACATTTAAAATATATTTATAAGTGATGTACATCGACTTGTATCAGAATCAAACATTGCTTTTCTTTTATAAATAGACATGCCAATTATATATATTCATAAAAAATATGATTACCTTTCTATAAACTGCGAGCGGGTTTCTTCCGTTTGCCTGGTATCGACGTACAAGTTTGAATGTATGATAATAAACACAACTAATGCCACTGCAATGAGCGAAACGAACAATCTTCTAATTATAAACTTCATAATGCGAGTGTACAATTACTGCATACAGTGAAGGTAAATGGTGCTGAACTGAATTCAAATCACTGTTCCAGGTAAAATAATGTATGTTAGAACTGCTGCCATGATATGCAAACTGGAAATGCAAACTAAAAAACGCGGTGTATATACAACAATAACAATCATATTACCAAACAAATACTGTGGGGTCGCGTTCTAATTGTTATTAAGGTCACTGCTCCAAAAAACATAAATATTTTATTCATTTCATACAATTTAATTGTTTTCGCCTGCCGTGGGCAAGTCCTACAAGTAACTAAAATATTTCTTCAAGTGAATTACTGTTTGTATATCAGTATGTTTTCTTTTATGTGCATTATAAATGAAAACAGTATTGTAGCTTGAAGATTTTATTTGTTTCAATTTGCGAATCCAATTGTGAATCAACTACGCAATACCAGTATAACCAGTCGTGAGCGGCCCCTACGCCACAACGACAACTAATTCTCACAATAATTTTTGCAACGAGAAATAACATCAACAGATTATAACACACATATTTTTCATTATAATCAAAAGAAACATTCGATTTCATAATTTATTGGCTTGTACTATACTTGTTTAATTCCTATAGTTCGCGGGAATAATTAAACGGTGTCGTAAATTATAGTAACATATAATGTTTTCTATTATTATGAGGTACCAACTCCTATTTTCCGCTAATGTGGGAATATTTATTGAGTCATTATTTGCAGATCACAGTGAACGACCTAAAGGTCACTAAGCCAGTTACCGCTCGTTTGTATGTTTGTTGTGTTGTGTTGTGCAAATATGTATTATGATTATTCTAAATGGCAATGTATGGCAATTTAAATGAAAAGTCCAGAAACCAAAACATGCGAATAAAAAGGCGAAACAATTGCACCGCTCTGATATATACAAAGCGTCTGATCACGTGTCTACTTATATTATGTACTGGGGTCAGTATATAATGTATTCCAAATTATACTATATACAAATTATACATGTTTTATAATTACACAAATTGGCTTTGTTTTGCAAAATATAATCAATCGGGATGTTTATTGCACGTATTTATGCTAATCCGGACAACTCCCAAATGAATCAATTGCCCACTCATTATAAAGGTGTAATTAAGCAATTGTTTGGATAGCAAGGATTCGTGTTTTGTCGAGCCAGGCACTAATTGTTGCTGTTTATGTCGAAACAGGAATCCGTAATGTTTAATCAAACAGGTGTGAGCGTAAATTAACAATGTCAGCTAATATAAAAAAATATTTAGTAACTAGCACAATAAAGTGAAGTTACCGAGTATCGTTAATATTCGTTGATGAAAACGTCTCTAAATTGATGTCAGAATATAGCAGCAAATATTCCAAGTGAATTTTACAATGCGTTACTTATTCAAATCTGATTAAACGAGAGGCCGTATAAATCATCCAATTATATTTCTTATACCTTCACCTTCGTTTCAATGTATATCCGAAAGAAGAAACAAAGTAGTTGCACACACACACAAAAACATGACAACATAACTATGACGTCACTGTTATTGCGCGGATATCATCTTACCACGTATTTCAATAATATATATATATCGGTGATATAAAACCTCCTAAATAATGCTTTGCTTAATCCGTTCAGAAAATGTAATCTTTAATGTCTATAGTAAATATAGAGGTGGTGGTTCACAAAACAAGGACTGAACGGGCCCCTGTCTCTAATGAGTTTAAAATTAGTGGGTGGAATGTCACGTGAAAATTGGCAAATAAGAAAATTGCCATATTTTATTTGTTGATCGAGGTATTATTTTTCAACGAAAGGTCAATAACTGCAAAACTGTGTGAATGATTCAATGTCAACAGTAGATTGAAAATACTCCAGAAGTATAAAATCGCATCTTGGTTCATCTCATCGATCGAAGTATAGTATCCATCAAAAAATTTGAATTAGATGTGCGGTTGTAGTTGTTGATACTGTAATCATAATAGCTTAATCCTTCATAATCTTCTGATTTATTTTTCCCTGTATGAGTGATATTTGTGACAGTGCTAAAACACATGTTATATATGTGATATCTAACCAAGGACGTTAGGCAGAAGTATTAAATTAGATTTGTTGAAAAAAAAGGGTACAATGTAATGTATGTGTACCAGTTATAGTGAACATACTGATTTCCATGTTAGAATAATAATAAATAGAATAATATATGTGATAGATATACACACAATATTTTTATCGCTTCATCGGTTTGACACATATTGGTTTAATGGAGAATTCAATACGATATCATTGGCGGATTATTTAACAGCGCCACCATCGTCAAATAACGATTGCGCTCCCCCTTCATGGTCGTGTGCGTGCTTGTGTTCCGATAACAAAAATCTAGCGTATTTTTGTTACGCTAAAACCCCATTTCATTTCCACCCATTCCGCTTATGCGACTTCTTGTGAACGAATTTTATGCATAACAGTTTTGAAGGACGGTCAAATAACAAAAAAAAAAAACAGGTCTTCGTGATTTGTGTGTAAAATGGTACAATCTGTATGTGCCGGATTAAATATGATATTCAGAAATAAACTAATGTTCCATGTAAGTATTCAAAAACATTGTTTAATCGAGAATATTCTTTATATATTTTACACACATTGCCTTACAAACACTGTTCAAAATAAATTAGTTGTTGAGTTGTTAAAAGCGCATTTTGTTCTTTAGATCTTTATGTATCGCAGTAGGTTATGTCGTCCGTCATGAAAATAACTTGAAACGGGAAAAAAAACGTGCTATGCGTCGAGAAACAGCGATGCACCATCAAGATTGACTACACAGCAACACATATCATAGTTTTGGAATTTTACCACGAGTATTTTATAGTCATCCAAAATACGTGAATTGTAGTCATATTTACTTGATACGTAGCATATTTTAACACCGATCTTGCAGTATAATAAGAATGGCATGGTACGAGTAGATAATGTATGATAATAGCACTTGTTTGCACATTTTATGTGACGTGTGTTCAAGGACGCTCAATACAGTTTAACGAAAGTATATACATGAATACTTCGAATAAATTGCTTATTGTCATACAGCTTTCTCGTGCCGCTCACTTACGTTACAGGCAGTAGCTAAATGTTGATTCAACTGAATTCCGATATGCTAGAATTGCCACGATGTATAACATATTTGGCACACAATTTTGCATGATAAAAATATAGAGTACGATAAATGTGTAGTATAATTGGATAAACAAGTTTGCTCCATCACTAACCGATGAATAAGTGGGGTTGCAGTTAAATTATCAGACATTCCAGTCAAACATATCATACAGACGGGTGCTTAAACCCATCTTTAAAACCATGTCCTTAAAACGTATTATTACGCTTCCTGGTATAAGGTTGCGCATATATCTCAACATAAAATGATATATTATATCAATTACATCTCAATTGCATAGTACCGACGATATACCAATGTTTTTTCGTGATTAAAAAAACATCCCGTGCGTAAGTTATGATAACACACATACAGGGTAACTCCCAATGTCAACTTTACGAATATCTCGTAATGAAAACTATTACGATTCGCGGGAATGTTCCGGCTCCAAGCAGATGTAAAAGACTAATTTATTTGTGACAATTACGCTACTAAGCCAAGGAAATAATTCTTGTTTCCGGTGGCTCGCTCGTGAACCCGGAAGTATTGTCGACCATCAAAACTAATCGGCGCGTGTATATATTTTTTGAAATTGTGTGAATTGAGACAATTTTATATACATCGACGTTGACGATAACGATAAATTACATGAATACACTTCAAAAGTGAATTTGCATCACCGCTCGATGTATCTATTGTTCCAGGGACCATTTCATTCAACGACGGTTGCAGTAGAAGGAATATAATATACTATATGGAATGAACCACCATTACAGTTGAGTGTACCTCTCGACATTGCGCAATTCACGGCATATATGCATCTATGTCGCAAACTAAATTTCGTGGTATACCCGGCTGCGACAGTGGTTTGTTCCGTTTTTGTTGACAACTGGTGAAAATTTGCGTAATAAGATCACTATGCCCTTACTTTGCTCGGCCCGTTACTGATTCGTAGAGGGCGCTATTTAACCGACGATGAACAGTGACACTGTTAGTAAACTATTCATACACCGTCGTTAAAACACAGTTTCAGGCTTGCTACGACTCTAATTGAACGTGTCCGGATGTGCAGGATGCCTTTGCACTTGTATATATTGTTCGTGTCATGTGCTAGCTGCAATTGTGTGGCATCATTAACACACTTACACTTATTGCAAGCTCCTTGACCTGTCGTGAACCTTCTTTTGTCCAGATTCTTTTGCACGTTAGCCCTATTGTCATGTAAATGTTTCTCAATAACTTGGGTAGAGGTCGCTTAGATGATAATTATTTGCGCAGCAAATATATCCTCGTTAAATTAATATTTATTTGAAGGTAGTCTGTAATTCTGTTGTAATCGTTTTGATAAGAAACATTAACGTGAAACTCGTTTAAAATTGTGTTACAATGGCAGCAGTGCAGGGATTGAGAGTATTTACCGGCAGCACTGATACGTCGCTGTTAAAGGGGCCTGAAATACAAATGATGAAAAATATTAAAACTATAGCCTCCAATTCAACATGACAGTATTTATTTTAATCACAATAGGCATGCGTGTTTTTTAGGATATATTCAACGCATAAGATAGAGTGATTATTCCACGCCATTGAAAAGCAGCTGTTTTTATTAATTTATTAAGGTTAACATGTTTATATCATACATCACACGAATTCACGTCGCAACGCGGAGATGTTAATGTGCACCATCGCTCGATGTAACAATCATCGGTCTATGCTAGTACGAGAGACAATTTCATTCAACCACGGTTGTAAATAGAACGATTCAGATGCCCATCTCATTTGAACATTGTTTTAAAGTTAAAATGAAGCTGCTACATGAAATAAACCATCACCCCAGTGGGGGGTGTCCCTCTCAACATTGCGCAATTCACGCCAAGTATGCATCAATGTCGCGGTAAAAAATGAAGTTACAGAATCTTAGAGGGCGCTATATAACCGACCATGGAAATTGACACTGTTAGTAAACAATTCCCACACACAATAAACACGCAACGTCTGGCTTGCGACGACCCGTCAGGGGCATTGTGGGTATACTCGTGACGTATCACTGCTTACCTAACGAGGAAACTGACCAACAACCCTAAGGAAAAATCAGTGAAAACATGTTGGGTAATAGCACTCAGGTAAGTTTTGAAACACGCTAATTACGGTAAAATTAAATGTGTGTGTACGTAATACCGAGATTGTACAATTGTTGCAGTAACTTCCGCAAAACAACTCTGAACTGTACACACAACACACAAATCTGACGTGCTCGGATGTGCGCGGTGTTTTTGCACATATATATTACTCAGTTAGTTTCAAACTATTGTTTTAGTGCCATCGTGATATATTCTACGGATTTAGAGAAATCATTAACCCAGTAATACGTACTGCATGATGTTTGACCTAGCGTGAACCACTTTTGTAAAGACTATTTTCACATCGTGGCTATTATTATGTTAATGATTTCAACAATGATTTGGGTAGAGTTCGCTTGCACAGCAGTTATTTAATCTGTACATAGTTTCTCGTTAGATTGCTACACTCTACTGAGGTAATACTATTATACGAATACTTATATGCTCTGTGATAGTATTTTAACCACTAGGACAATGAATGTCAGTGAAAAGTTTTTACAATGCCAAGAGAGCAGCGACTGCTGGATGTGTAGACGACCACGGAACTAGAATATCATGCACGAGAGTTAATCTACCTAAGTAAATACTATTAGACCCCAAAACACCAGGACAGGGTTGTTGGAAAATTACCCCGAACACAATCGTCAATTTGTAAAAAGACGATAGAACACATCGCCCGCTAGCGACGAAACGATTGAGTGACGTAAATAAAGATTACAAATTATTTATTCAGATATTTAGTTTTATTGAAATGGCGAAAATATATAATTATGTTGACGTCACAGGAGCGAATTGTCGTTCGAGGACGTGCATGAAAGAACATCACTTGAAACTGACAGATTCAACATTCTGAAGCCCTAAACACGTTTCCTTTAGCACGAATTGCTGGTATTTTTTCCATCAAAATTGCTATAGGATTGTGTGTCAAAATATTTTAGGAATCCTACGGTAATTTGCTTTATTGGAATCCCATATAATCCAGTGTCAAAATGTTTTAGAAATCCCACAGCTACAGGAAACTGTCCTACAGAACGTTGTGTCAAAATGTTTTATTCCCTGTATAATTCTATAGTATGAAGATTATTTGGGTAAAAATCCGTCGATCATATATATATGATAAAGTAAATCTCTTCGTCGGAGGCTTCCGAAAGTGCGCCATCTGTGGTGACAGGAGCTACAGTCTCTATGTTCGGTAAACAATCTCCCAATATTCTGAAAAATAAACAAAATCGCAAAATATAATTAATCAGAGCAGATCCAAAGTTTTAAAAAATCTGGATTATTTTAAATTGTATAAAATTCCTATGAAATTCTACAAACGTGTATTAAAAATAAGTCTATATGAAAACTATAAATGGACAAGGCGCAAGTGTGAAGGACAGAAAATCATGGTACTTACAATAATACAATATCATGAAGCTAAACAAATTCCGTAAAAACTAGAACATTTCTAATATAGGTACCTCTTTTTTGTATAATACAACGTATGTAAATGGCATTAATTGTTTTTAATTTAATGTAAAATCTATTGGAATTTTTGTATAAGTATTTAATAATCTTAAGAACATTTTTGAATGAGTTATGTGAACTACTCTACATAATGCTAATGTTAAGTCATGGAAACTATAGATTTCTTTATAAAGTCAATCAATATGGATAAGAAGGTCTATAACAACCGTAGATTAGAGGTTTAGAAACCTATAAGTTTTTTTAGATAATTTTTAGAAACATGTAGGAAACTAAGTTATTTTTTTCTTTTAAAACTGCCATTGTAGTATAGGAATTGTATAGTTCTATAGGACTTATGATTTCACACTGCAGACCTATTTAATTGGCAGTTTAAAGTCCTATAAAAATTTTATAATCATAAGACTTATAATTTCATGCTTTTGTTCTAGTTCTATGGGTCTGGAAAAGTAAAATTATATAGGACCCATTGATTCTTATAGAATTTTGCATACAATTATATAGGGCAGTTTTGTAAGAAAAGCCATAACAAGGAAAGTTCATACGAAAAAAAAAATCAAAAAAGGGAACACAGATTTGATTTCTAGTATCATCGCCACACACACACACGTACACAATTTTGTTGTCAATTGTCTGAAGTGGTTTATTACTGCAGATGTTCGATATTCAATGTATGTAACAATGTATGTGTCGAGACTATGAATCACTCACCACACACAGTGAATCACCGAATTAATTGATTTTTAGTTCAATAGACAAACATAAACTTTATTGATCTTTTCAGGATTTGGAAGTTGGTTACCAAATTGAATCTCTGCCATCATACGAGGAATCTGTACGAGGTAAAAATAAGTTATATAATACGATTAGAAAAATTGAGTAACTTTGTAAGTGTAAGTAAGTCCTGAGTACTTTATAACATTGCAGACATGACAAAAGAACGTATACTCAATACAAAATACAAAATAAACAAATAACATATATTTTTCTATTTCTACAGTTTTTGGGCGGCAACTACTTTAGATCAAACTGGAAATCGAAAATAGAATTTTTTTACAGGGCATGTGAAATGGAAAACAGTGCTAATAATATAACATACGACGTGTAATATGAGCAAAATTACAACTGCTGTTGAGTATAATGGTCTCCCCACGATTGGGTACAAGAGCATAGAGGTTCAACATTAAAATTGTTATCTATAAGAAACACGAAACCATCAAAAGTGGCCTTATAAACAAACATTTAATTGTTAGTGGGGTGTGCGAATTCGGCCTGTGCTTATTTTCATTACTGTTGACAAGTTTGGCCACCCAGTTTGCCTTTCACTGTGATCATATTCATATAAGCAAAAGCTCCAACTATTGTCAGACTTGACTACCCGTTCTAAATTGTGGCACTTGGAAATTAGTGTTGTGACATGTGGCAAATGTCGTACTGTTTTGGGTAATAAAATTGGGTAAATTTCTACCAGAAACAGATTAACCTGTACACCTGTATATACAAAGCCATAAATTTGATTAAAGCAAAAGAAACTGCATCTATGTATATAAATACACACGGACAGAGAACAATTGATTGGAGCACAAAATGTGACAATGCTCTCACTTCCGTGCTGATTTAAATAGCACATATCACCCGACGAAGAGAAGGGTGGTCAAATAAGTGATTGACAGAATCATTGCAAATAACTGAATAGTTGTCGGCCAGCTGCAGTGCCCTGAACAGCTATCATGGCTTACATCACCAACCGGCAGATATAAATAAAATTTCTAGGATTTCTATGAATCAACGCTATAGTCCGCCATCTTTATTTTATTATTGGATGCAACCATTATCTTATGGGGAATCCACGGGTCGTAACTTGAGGGGAGTTAACACCCATGATTTTTAAAATGCCTTGATCAATAATAGTTTAAGTTACAGAAAAACATTGTTTTGATTTTTCAGTGAACCAATAAATGCATTTGACAGGGCAATATAAAAAGTCTACCACAGCATACATTTTATATATTATATATTTTAATGTGATTGGTTTTTAATTATAGGACCTCCTCCATCATACGAGAGTTTGTTTGCTAAGGTTGTTTCTGCCAACAGGGAATCAACTGGAAAAACAGATTTTGCTCTCAAGTTGAGAAAATTATTGTGCAAAACAGGTATTGAATTTGAGTCAACAATAATCATAATGTCGAGAAATGCGATATACATCACTATATTCAAATATATTCGTATCATGATAAGTATTGTGCCACTTTATCATATTTATACGTTTTATTCTCTACCTCTAGCTGGCTTTGTATGTTGCTGTGCAGTAGTCACTGTGCTTCTCAGCGGTATACCCATTTCTATGATTGTACTTGGTGAGTATCATAAGCACTCCTCAGGCCTCGACTTATTTCTGCCGTTGGGGGCGTGACCGAGGGTCCAGAATCAGTGTGTGCCACTTGCAACATTTTACACTCCAATACGCGGGATTACGCGTTTTTTTTTCAAATACGCTATATTACTCATATGTTTATTTATATATTTTTTATTTAAAAACATTTTCTCTGACCAATATTGAGCAAATTTTATAAATATTCATGGAAGCACGAAAAATAGACCCACCCTTGAGCACAATGACATGAAGTAAAAAGCGGTGCTTTCTGTGAAACTTTGAGCGTGAGAATCACGTGTTTGGATTTAGAAATATTAATCGAAGCAACAGAAACGTTTTCTGGTTAAGTAGGCTGATAATTTCCTACTTTCTCCTGTTTTAGATGTTCAATCATTCACCAAACGCTCACATTAAGAATACATAAATACTCGAATATTCACATTCATCTGTGTCAGAGACTAGTCCAGCACGTTCGGTCGATGCATAAAGAAACAATCACAGAGAAACAATGTTGAAATAACAATTAATAGGAGAACCAAAAAAAAAATGATGAAATGATCGCAACAAATAGTTATGCATGCATGATTTGAACACAACGTCTGGACTCGTCCATTTGACTGCCGGGGTCACTGTGAAGGACACTCATCTTTTAAAGACAATGCTTGGGTGGCAAGAGATTTAGAGTAAATAAATGCAAATTACTTTGTTCTTTCGTTTGAGGTGAATTTCTTTCCAAGATGAAATGTTTGTTGTTGATTTTTAATAATTGCTTTATAATAAATTTATAAATTTTCCCTGCATTATTTTTGCAAAATCCTACCCCCTCGTTGGAATGGTCAATCCCTGGTCGAATAAATATCCCCCGCGCTTATCATTCGAACTGAACATCAAAATGGTCAAATGGGTAAATGGTATCACGTGATACGTAATATCGTGTTCGCGGTTCGTGGTATTTGTAGTTCATACTTTGGGGAGCCGCTATTCGTCGCCCATTCTACTTCTTGGTTAAATACGTACATGCAACGACATTATTTTTAACATTATTCGTTAAATTGCAAAAGGTTACTGGTTGAATAACTGCAGATCAGTAAACTATATATTCTTGAAAACACTGTATGTGAGAGCAGTGTGTGAAAAAAAACACGAACTATAGACTTATGTTAACATGTATGGACAAATGGCGTTGTTTTGCCAGACGTTGATTATTTATTTAAAACGTACATCGTACCATATGAATATTGTTGAACATTTTACTCCCAGGTAGTATGTATAAGGATGACTGCGCCATTCAACCATACATTCCAATATTTCTGATTGTCGCTGGCTCGTTCCTGTTGCTGTTCTGTTTCTGCGTTGCATGCGGTTGTTGTTCAAAAGAATGTCGAACTGCTGGCGATGAAAATGAGGAGAATCAGACTGATATTGACGATGAGTGTAGCCAGGGCAGCATTGCTACTGGTAGCGCATTGTGTATCACTTTGTTCCTGTGTGCATGGTTCATTGCCGGTGAGTTGTGCAAATGCTACGTGTTCCTGTGCCACACTGTATAAATGCGTTGTCGTTTTCGTTACTTTAACTTGTTATAGGGTGACTTTTACACCAATAGTATCATAGTTGTTTACCTGTGTATCACTAAACATGCCACGTGAACGTATTACGTGGATTAAATATTACAATATCATTATTTCACAGGTAATGCATGGGTATACGGGGCACGCGAGCCATCCTACGACCACCCGACCTCTGACGATTACTGCAACAAGACACTGTATATGTTTGCATACTGGGTTCTGATTGGCAGTTACGTAGTCACCGGACTATGTGGTTGTTTTAGTGCTGTCTGTTGTTGCGTCGTGCATTGTGTTAAATGGGAAGAGTAACTACAAAATAAAACACAAATACTTTCGTCGTTGCAATCAATCTGGCGTGGAAACAAACATTCCTGTTTAATTCGGTTCAGAAAGAAGCGTTTATTTTGTAGTCGTATTTTTCGTTGGATGCAATTATGATTCAATGAGCTATGTTTATATATTGTATATATCAAAAACATTAATCCCATTTCCTAATTTTGACGTCACATATACCCGGTTCTTATTATAATTTGTCAGACATTAGATAACCGTTGTGCATGGTAGTATATACTTGACGTCATGCCAGTAGTTAAATTGAGTGAGCTCTAAATATCCAAGCTAAGCTTGAATGAAGTTGTTATACTAGTATGCCATTGGTGATTAAAATGATTGTAGTCACGTGCATGTGTATATTACACAATTTTCTATAAAAATATGTGGGTTTCATTTGTTTTCATATTGTATATGGTGTTTATGCAAATTGTGTACACGATCTAAAAAAAACAATATGTATATTTGCTAACGGCATCACCTTAGCGGAGAAAATCAACCACACGGCGTAGTTATGACTGGCAACAATGAGTCTGAAATTATAGTATTATGATTGTTTTGTTTGATAAGCACTGTACAGTAAGGCAACAATTTCTTCGTTTATTTAAAAACTAGTATTTTAACTCACAGGTATTTCATGCAGAATCAGTGTAAACCAAACCCATTCGTAGAAATACACGTGATTCTGCTTGGGAGAGAATATTGCACTGTGGGTCCATCCCTACGGAACGACATCAACGAAAACGGAGGGTCAAGTGATCATATTCAAGGATTAATGCAATCCTCCATGGTTTGGGAAATCTGGACGGCGTGTGAACCATTTGTTCCTACGTGATGTCGCTATGGCAACAAATATAGGCGCACGACCACGATTATATGATAAATATGAGCGAAGGACCTCGATTGCCTGATAAATATGAATTTTAATTATTAATACTTTTAGATAATACATACTAATACTAATAAGAGTACATAACAAATATGCATATACATACATTTTTTACAAATGCAAATGCGATTCTACGAATACAACTGGAAATTTTACAAATACAAAAAAGATTTACAAATACAAATGGAGATTGTACGAATACAAATAGAGATTTTACAAATACAAATAAAGATTTTAGGAATATAAATAAAGATTTACAAGTACAAATGGAGATTGCATGAAAACAAATGGAGATTTTACGAATAGAAATGGAGGTTTCACAAATACAAAAAAGATTTACAAATACAAATGGAGATTGTACGAATACAAATAGAGATTTTACAAATACAAATAAAGATTTTAGGAATATAAATAAAGATTTACAAGTACAAATGGAGATTGCATGAAAACAAATGGAGATTTTACGAATAGAAATGGAGGTTTCACAAATACAAATAAAGATTTACAAATACAAAAGGAGATTTCCTGAAAACAAATGGAGATTTTACAAATAAAAATGAAGATTGTACGTATACAAATGGAGGTTTGACGAATACAAATGGGGATTTGACGAATACAAATAGAGATTTGACGAATACAAATGGAGATTTGACGAATAAAATGGAGATTTTACGTATACAAGGATACAAATGGAAATTTGACGAAAACAAATATGTATTTGACAAATACAAATAGGGATGTTACGAATATAAATGGGGTATTACAAACACAAATGGGGGTTTTATGAATATAAACTTGCCATTTATAAACATTATTTGATATATATTACCACTAAGAATTTTTAATGAATATTGCAGCGCAGAGCCTTCCATAAATATTCATATGCTTATGTGATTGCTACATACATCTGTGGAATATATTGGAAACCGCTATTGTAATTCCGACCTTGCAACTCAAGTCAAGGTGCAACAACTATGAAGTAAATAACGCGTTAACAACACAATAACTGTGCACTGGCAATGCATCCATTTACTGAATCTTTCCCTTGTCCGAAACACTCACTCGAAAGTGTTTGTTTACAGATATGAATTTTACCGTTTTGGTTAGGGTCTTGTACATTGCAGTCGGGCTTGCACTTCCATGCATTTTACCAATACATTTTTCTAATACAAATTACACTCCGGATATAAAGATAATTATGGTTTGCAATTAGCATTAAAACAAATATGTGTGGATTAACTGATAATAAACGTACGAATTTACCCAAAACAAATCTCAGAATCTGAATGATTGATATACCCACACCCCAAAACGTAACTCTAACCCCCCCCCCCATTGTATATGCCCTCTCGTTAAGTATAAACGCCCTCAGATGGGGTACATAAAATTAAATTACGAAGCGCTGGAGGGTAGTGGTATGTTTATTGTTAAGGGCGGGTTACAAAAGGGACTATTTCCACTCTATATTCATGCAGCTAGAAATTGGCCGGTGACCAGTTCCGAAAGCAAGGGCGGGAGGTACACGACCACTCGTCACAATCTTTCATAGCCCTGCCGGTAAAGTGACTGATCCACGGTTTGGATATTAAAATAAAACGTAGTTCAAGTACCGAGTCTGATAATGTTTCATTTGCGGAGTGAGTTACATAATCGTACACATTCATCATGATAGAACCACTTCTGTCTGGAACTTTCATTTTGGTAAGTAAATATAGACAGTTCATAGCAACAACAATAAAACAGCTTATTTTCTGTGTTAAACCCAGGATAATATACCAAATTTAATGCATTTTTGGTTTAAATTTGTTGATGTATCACGCGCAGATGTACATTTAATGACACATTCACACCACGCGACTACGAACCTTAATAAATATATTGCTTCCAACCCGACAGCTGATATTAATATCTAAATCTCTAGAAGCGCCATGTTAAACTCTATTTGACTCCCACGGATGCATTTTTAACATTGTTTCACTTGGATTCAGACACGTTTCCAAAGCAGTATTAACAATGTGGATTGTTATTGGAGTTTATTCCAAGGAGAGTGACAATGAGGACCGTCTGATATTATTGCCAAGTCATGCTGATAATCATCTTTTAAAACATTAATATCACAATGTATTTATAGAACATGTCTCATGGAATCATACGCTTAATAACTGTCAAAGCCGCTATGCTCGCATGAATGCTTAATAACAGTGTAATAAAATAATGACACAGACATTGTTTATTTTTTAATTATATCTGACAAAAGATATATTCTTTGCATGCACCATATATATAATATATTTACATTTTGAATATATTGTTTTTCTTTGTTTTTCAAATGTAAACGTCGTGGTGATGTCTGAATGTTTACACTCACACTTCAAATCATGTACATGTCATATAAAGATTGTCTTTAATTAAATTTACTGAAAATGTAATTTATATTTAAACCGAATAATAATATACTAGCCGGAAACTGTATGCATAATCATAATCTATTTTTGTGTGACATCTACTTCATCATCAATCCACGACATCTAAAACCAACGATTTCATGAAGTACACGTATCCGTAACTTCGGTCGAAAATAGTTTGTTTGCATCGATGCAAACGATCTTAAAATGGGCATATATACTGTCCATTACACGTATCGAACGCATGTATCAGTTCCAGCAACAAAACAGAAAATAATTTTAGGCTTAGATTATATGTATGAATACAGAACGCTTATATTATGATGCGTCGATGAGAAAGATGATAACCTTTTTACCATAATATATTTTTTTACAAACCAAATGTGTGTGTAACATTCAGCATATATTCTTTTTGAATTTTCATATTGGCTACTGGTCTAGTCTGGTTGATACAATATAACATTTCCGGTATGAATAATGTAAATGTAAAATACAGTAATCAAACCCTACTTGTGAAACTTTTGCATCTTTTGCATGTGGCGAGAACTGCGCACCATTCCTCCGCCACTGGTGTGCCAGTAAATGGGATATCAGAATGCTTTCACAGTAAATATAATGATACTACCACGATGATAATGGTCATGTACTCAATGCCTATTTTTTTTTGAAAACTATCATAATTCACTACCCATCAGAACTGCATTAAGTACATGCGCTAACATAAGATACTTGGCGCATACAAGGATTGTGCCAATATTACTACTACTGTAGTGTTTTCAAAGTTGATTACGATGTCATAGAATATATTACTGCAAATATATTTTTACCCACAATAAACAGAAAATTATGTATTTTTTTTGGAATATTCGAGTTTATTTCGTATGTTCTCTATAACATTCGGGTTTCCCCACGGCCATTCACGCTATGTCAAATACATACACACAATCTAATTAATAATGAGTTTTTTTTTCTAGAATAGCGCATTGCTTTGATGTTCTGTGAAATATTATATTGTATGATCTGCCATCACAATGTCAAAGTAGAGCAGCATGAGCTATCAGCCGTATGATCAAGGAAAACTGTATAAAAACGAAGAAGTCCGTAAATGTTTTGAATTGGCGGATCGTTCGTCAGCCGATGAAGAAACATGCGTCTTGATTTGTTGGTCTTGGTTCTTGCGTTTTCGTACATATGTGCGAGCACGTTGGTGAGTTCAGAAAAAAAAAATCTATCAATTTGAACATAGTGTTTTTTACTTTGAACTTCAACGTTTTACAAGTGCAATACTTTCAATGTTTATTCGTCAGTCTGATTTTCACCACAAATTTATGACTTGTCGCACTTTAACGATGTGAACACTTGCATGGGCGATTAATACATTATATATTGTATAAACAACTTGAACTACGATTACGATTACGAAAGAAAAGCTAATTCAAAAACAAACTACTCATATTTTTCGTGTCAATCCTAGTGAAATTTCTTCTATATTTCATTGAACTTAATTTTAGTTTTAACGTTTTTTTTTCTGTTTAATGAAGTCACAAAATCACTTACAATGCAAATATAATTTGTATATATGTGATTATAATATTTTATTTTCAATCAACGGCATCGTGTAATGCTGTTCGTAATGTCTTGCATTGTAGGGTGGAATATCAAAAGTCGAAAGAAGCGTTGGAGAGCCGGCTGATAACTGTTAGTATTATTCATTTGCTACTTTATGATTGTGGTCACGTCCGTGGTGTTTAACCTTCAGACAGACTCAGCTTCCCATTGATAACGGAGTTCACGCAAGTCTATCTGGCTCAAAATATGCAAATGTAATACGAACAAAATGCAATCCGCTGCTTTCATAAGACCTTCGCTTAATTTCAATTGACAAATATGTTTTAAAAATCGATGAGGAATTAACTTTACAACACATTAATTTTATCTGTCTGTTTTACGATGTGATTGATTTTGCAAATTAAACATTCCCCCCACTTGTGTGTTCCACTTTTTTGGTCAACGAAGTTTTATTTTCTAATAAGATGCGTAAGTATGTTTCTAGTAAATTTCTTATGTACCAATTTTGCATGCAGGACATATGTATAATTATACTCAAACGATATAGAATTATCTAGATGAACATTTTCTATATATTTATAAAAAACTTTCAACAGATCTTTGCGCTATATGAATACCAGGTGTTGTGTTTCAAATTTTTAATTGGTGTTGATTTGACAGCACGCTTCGTTGGTGGACATATGTCTCTTTTTTTTCCTTGCCGTTGTTTTGGAAAAAATAAGATCTTGTACATAACTACCTATGACGTTACTGTGTTTAGAACACATTGGGAAATTGTTCATTTCAGTGTAATAGACGCGTAAACGATTTAATTTATAATCTGCAATGACTGAATGAACGAAGGTTTGGAGTACAGGGACGTATGTTAAGATCAATGCGATCGAGCATGAGTGGTGATCGGGCGCAAATGCCGATCGGGGCAATCTTACACTCTTGTGTTTATGAATAATAGATCAACAAATATTTACTAAATGGGCCTTAATTGTCAATGAGAATAAACTGATGGATGTGTAAATTGGAACACTGTATATTCAGGCGAAGGTTTTTTCTTCTTTGAAACATAATCACAATACATATAGATATAACACATGTTATATATGCGGTGTGATTCGTGATATCATACTTTGGAACACATTTATATATGATTAAATGATGTTAATGTATCAATAATCAAAATCATTGTAGATAATATTGAAATCAATACATGCAAATGCATTTATATATATACCTTAAGTCTTCAGGTGTTAATCTTTCGATTCCTTCTTTCAATGTTTCATAGCGACCTGTGAAAATCCACCCGAATGTATCCACGGCGATCTAAATCAAACAACGTGTGATTGTACATGCGAACCCGGAAGGACAAATCCTCTATGTGACGGTAATGTGCATACTTATTTTGATATAATGTATTTGCGGGTTTCAGGATCTCGTCGTCCTATGTTGGTGCTTTTGGTCATTCTCGTTCGTAATGAAATATATTGTAATCACACAAGTTATTGACTAATTGTAATAAATCACATCGCGATTTGGTAGATAAAACTGAGGTTTGGAGTACCTCCGAAATACTGATTATTTAGCCACTTGGAGAAATTTACATATCGTGTGAGCGAACTCGTGAGGTAAACGTACATGAATCTACAGAGTATTATACTGACAAGAAACTCACGTTGGCAGTGAAACGGCCTATTTCTATGTGATTTAGTGATGTAGTATAATAAAAGTTGAGACGTTATGAATTTACTCTTTTTTTACCAGACAACTGTTGATGTAAAACTATAAAATGTGTATTTAATATTATTGTCCACGTGTTGTTTCAGAATATGACTATGAATTGGTTCTTAAAAAATCCTTGCTATTTTACGAGACTCAACGTTCGGGGCATCTGCCCAATAACAACAGAATACCCTATCGCGGTGACTCGGCCACTTCTGATGTTGACAATGATGGCAACAATATGACTGGGGGTTACTATGATGGTAAGTGAAATTTGTGAAGGGATGCACAATATGACAATAAACAATCATCAATATCCGTGTTTACGCACGACGTATGATATGGCTCAATACCGTGGCTCAAGTGAATGTAGCGTTAGGCTTGCGATGTACCCGTTTACACGAACCCAATTAATAATCGGACAATCCCAATACATGTACATGGCTTTTAGTTGTATAGTATCGTATCTCACTTAATGTAAGTTGTATGTGTAATTAATTATTTTGTTTAGTTATGCTGTGTTTCAAATGACTGTCATTCTGTTCGATGTATTGCCTATTTTTGTTGTTATATTCTTGTTGAATTGATCGAATGACAATGTATTTTTCTTTCAAATCTGTAGCTGGCGATCATATGAAAGTCACATCGACTATAGCTTTCAGTATGACTCTAATATCCTGGGGTTTGATTCACTTCACCGAATCGTATAAGAATCCTGGGTATTACAACAGGGCCTTGGATTGCATCAAATGGGGAACGGACTATCTATTGAAAACTCTAACCAAGGATCTTGTTGTTGTGGTAAACCTTCTTATTTCGCCTTTGTACATTTCACCACTTTTCAGTCATTACTACGAATCCTATCTCACCACAATTTGCCCTGGATAGCGCGTCTTTTTTGTAATGATGCTTCTTCGCTTGCAGATCGGGAACAATACACAAGATCATTCCTATTGGGGACGACCCGAAGACATGACTATGGCAAGGCCTGCGTGTCATGCCAGTCCCGCCGATAAACCTACATCAGAAGCGATGTTAACATCCGCCGCACTGTCTGCAGCAAGTATTGTTTTCAAGAATAAAGGTATTTTCTATTCCCCGCACATAGTGTTTCTTTACGAATCTTTGAATCCCGAACTTCTGAAAAGCTAACATGACCGTGATCCTAGTACCACATCACACACTATCTAATATGGAATTTGTTGAATGAATATCACCACAGCGTGACGTTCTACGTTTGTGATAAGGAGTCTTGCCATTTATATTCTATATACTATATCACACAACACACTGTTCTCATCACGGTATAGTGATTTTGAAGCTTTATTTAAAAATATTATAAATAAATGTTGCATACAGTGATTCAAATCGCTTTAAAACGAGTTAGAAAGTTTCGTCAATGTAGAGAGTGTAGGGGTTTTCTGAATGTAACATTTGTTTTTGCGGGGAGTATTACCTAGGAATATGTTTTAATTACTTTATTTTTGACATCTCTAGATCCCGCCTATTCTGATGAGCTGCTGCTAGCGGCGAAGAGTGTGTACAATATGTACAGAAGTTCGCTAGGATTCTTCAACCATCTCTGTGAAGGAGGGTACACGTGAGTAGATTTTCACACGATAATAATTCGACACTAAGTGTTTCAGGTGATCACATGTTTCAAAAGAAATATTTACATGTCATGCAATTGTGTTTGATATAAATATGTGTTGGTTGATTTTACTGAAAAGTGCACGATTAACCGCGATTGAGGCAGCAGATTTCATGAGGTACTTGGACGAAACTAACACATGATACTGAAACCGACATTTTTTTTATCTAATGCAATGACATTAATGAATTCTAAATCAGATTTCAAAGGTTCACGGAAAAAGTGGTATGGGCCGAAGCATGGTACCACAAGGCATCGGGGAAAATAGCATTCCGTACCAGAGCAAAGGAAAATTATAACACATGGAATTTAAAAACAAAACAAAAAAGATTTGCCTGGAGCAATGTGAGATTAGGCACTCAGGTAAAACAACTGTAGTCATGAACATAGATTGACGTTTGGCATGTTTTAATGTTGCCTGGCCGTTTCGTGCGAGGTCAATGTTAGCGTATATTTCGGTTCCAGTTCATATTAAAATAACTTGTCAGATTGAAGTATATTTGTTAATGCCATAATAGTTAAGCAAAGTTACCAACATTTCTCATATATGTCTGAGCACAACTCCCTGTTATCTAATCACAATGTAGTTTTCATAGCAATACAAAATAGCACACAACTAACTAAAACTAAATATACATTTTTTTAAATAATAGCTTTACAAAATCATTATTTATCACCATGGAAACACACTTCTAAACAATATGTAAATAGTAAGTTAAGCCTATTGTCAGAAAAAATATCCAATTTATGGCTTCTCCAGCTTAACAACGTTTATTCCCCTTGACGCATGCTTTAGGGATTTACGAAATGATCCGTTTATGCAGATTAAATTGCGTTATATATTTGTCAATCGGTGATAACGTTGCATATGCCTTAGTCTTGTGATATGAAGAAATAATACATGCAAAACACAGTTAATATAATGTACCATAAGCACAAATTTGTACAATTTAAAGAAGGGAAGTCGTCACCTGCGCATGCGTCAGATGGCCATAGCATGTCATTGTTTACAAATAAGCGTCTACCCATGACCATTTGCGTTTTTAGCGTGTGAGGTTATCGTCGCCTGGGATTCAATTCCCGCGCCTGCGCAGGTGACTATAGAATAGGAAAATTTTCCTCACTTTTACGATACTGAAGAGCTTTATATACGATTTAATGTGAATAATTATTGAATGCTAATGCATTTGCTGATATATTAGTATTTTATTTGAGGCAAACATAATGTTGTTCATGTTCTATAGCTTCTGATGTTCGAGGTGACGAGCACTAAAAAATATGCCCAACACTTCAAGGCATTCATGAACATTTGGTTACCAACGGGAACTATCACATATACACCATTGGGGTTAGCACATGGTATGGATTGGGGACCACTGAGACTATCGGGTAAGCAGTAAACGTTATAGTAAACGAATCTCATTAGATATTGGGCAAGTAATATTTGACCCCCCCCCCATATTTCATGTTGAATTTTAATTATAGCCAAAATTATTTGATATATTGATGCTGCTAATGACATAGTTTTTGTAATTGCATTGTTATTCGTGTATAACTTACTCAAATATCAGATGAAAAATAAATTCAAAGGCATTTTAAATTACATATTTAAATTCATTGAAAATCACTGATCGGGATTTTTCGAGATATCTATTTTATAGTTCCAAATATTATTGATTTGTTCTTGAATTACTGGAAATAGAATATAATACTCATAGTGTTATAAACTCAAATATATCTGCTTTATGTAGAAAACACTTCATTATTCCAAATGAGACGTAATTATGGAATGCGATTCTGTTCTATACTCATATACATCAAGTTTTGGCCATGGTCCTAATGAATTGGGTGTTATTAAATTACGTGACCGTGATCGAAATAATTATGTGTCGCAAGTCTTAATGTAACCAAGGTAAAAATCATTGGTTGATATGTTTCACAGCTAGAAAGATACATACATTCCCCGGTATACATTCCCAAGCATCTATCTAGATTGGCCACGGTCATATTTAAGTAATTGTATCAAATTATGTCTTAAATATAAATAGGTACACGCCATATTTACATACTATATTCCTTGTGACGAAAACATTTCAATTCTATCAGCCAAATAGCATATAATATTCTGTAAATAAATTGTGGTTTCATCCGTGAAACTTTGTAAAAGTTGACAACACTGATATTATTATTTGTTATCAAATGCAGAAGGAGAAAAACTAGGTTGGCATATATTTTAACCTTTGCTTTATAAATGGGTCCAGGATAACCGTATAACCTGTACATACTCATATACATGACTTAATATAATATAAAATGTCAAATATGTATTATGAGAATCACAATTCTTAACAATTCATAATTCAAATCGAATAACAAATTGATCCTTGGCGAAAATGCAAAATAAAATAATTCTGCATAAAAATAACTACACAACGTTTACCCGTCAGCTACACTGGTTACCAGACCTTACCAGTAACATATGTATTGTCAGGGGCCGTATGATGTTTTTCAATGTTATCATTGACAAAGTTGGAATGACTCAAACTTAAATTCTTTATTAAGGCCAAAAAATGGCGATATTGTCTTTAACAATGAAAACGTTAGCAATATACAGAATTTATGTTCTATTTACGATAATTATCGTTTTGTAATTCAATCTGAATTGAAAATATGTCTAAAACACATACCATGCCTAAGAACACATTATAACCGGCTGTGACATACCATTAACATAACAAATGACAAGTACTGTGCACTACAGGAAAAGAATATATATATATATATATATTCGTGGTATACATTAAATTACGTAATGTGTTACATATATTCCTGATTTTTCTGATCAAACTGATATTTGCATTGTTTTTTACAGCAAACTTCGCATTTATGGCTCTGCTAGCAAGGAAACTTGGTGTTGGGCCGATTACGTATGAAGAATTTGCAAAACAACAAATTGGTTACATGCTTGGCGACACGGGAAGAAGCTTCGTTACCAACTTCGGGGTAAATCCACCTGTTAGAATACACCACAGAAGCAGGTGAGTCAATGTCACGTAGGCGACATTGATTATCATCATTGTTGACGTGCCGTCGATGTGTAGAGCGAATATATTGCCCTCCCCCCAAAGTCCATGAATAATTATGGTTTATTGGTCTTTCCATGCGCAATGTGTCACGTTCATCATTTTGATATATTTCGTCTAGAAGACTTTGTGACCTTCGCGCGTACAACTCCTTCGCTGAACATTATCGGTAGTTTACCGCCGATGCCGCGAGCACTGGCGACGCACTGCTGCCATACTTTGAATATTGCGAAATGAAGATTTGTCAATGTGTTGGTAGTTTCTGTATTGTATATGATCTAATTGCGTCCTCCCTTTGGCTTTTATTTTTTTATTTTTAAAATGAAAATGACATTCTCTGATTAAATACAGATTACAATATTTGTCAAGCCATGCGACAGGGGTTATTACAAGACAATCATAGTAGGAATAATTGTAATCGTCGACGCTGTTGACATTGATGTCAATTAAATTATACCAACTTCTCACCTACCGTAATCTGGCAATATTGGTTTTTAAAACCTAATGTGGAAGCATTGTTTTTTATGTCGACGTGTTATTGTATTTTTTTTTAAATTATAGACTCTTTAAAACAAGAACCAAAAATATGTCTGCGTTTTTGACCCAAAAATGTAACAACAGTATATCAATGTCTAATTTGCTAAATAAATTATGATAAACAAAGAAATTTAATAAATATTACTTACAATAGAAATAGGATAGTTCTTGATAAGTGAGACCATTTTAAATTTTGTATGGATCGGTATGTGCGCTTTGCAGTTCTAGTTTGAACAACGTGCCGAAATGTATAATAAGACACCAACCACTCAATATTAATTTTAGTTGTACTTTATAGACAGCCCTATAATGCTCCAATCATGCGTATATGTGTACCGTATGTCGTTTCACAAATATGTATAAATATATGAGATCAAACAGAGAATCTTTATTCGAAATAAGTTTGCTTAAACCTCAATTTCACGGAGCGAGGGGTAAGTCACGTACAAATCTGCTGGAGATTATTTGGATGTCAAGCCGAGATATACATAAGATTGACAAATTATACAGTACAATCCGTTTTACTGTTAATATGCGCGCTTATTAGTCTGGCAACCTTTGATTCACTTGTACTGTTCTGCTCTGGTTGGTTGTAACTTCCAGAAAATATAAATCCCGCAGTTTGTATTCTCCAAACTAGCATTCAGTTATTTTTGTTTTGTATTTAGATGTAATACTCAGTAACTTCACAATACACTACATTTTTTTCTATTCATGACTTGGAGTTTGCTTTATTTCACATGAGCTTATTGATTCACGTCAACTGCAATCGATATTACCACTGATTCCAGTCAAGAAATTAAAACGCAACATATGTCACGCCGCGTACTGTTCCACATGTGACCGATAACAATGTATGCGTGTGTAAAATGCAGTGTTCGATGTTGTGAAATTCAAACACGCGTTGCGAGACAACTGCAACAGCCAGCTTTTATTGATCCATTGTATATGGAACCCAACAAACATCTCGCGTTTGACTGGAATTTATTTTCCATCTTTTCAGTTCATGCCCTGATAGACCGGAACCATGCGACGTGAGTTATTTGGGTTCACCAGAGCCAAACAAACAAGTTCTAGAAGGAGCTCTAGTTGGCGGGCCCGACATTAATGATAACTATATAGACGATCGAACAGAATATAAGATGACAGAGGTAGCTATAGATTATAATGCTGGATTCCAGTCTGCAATTGCAGGTACTATAACATTAACTATTAAGTAGAAGTATTGCATTCTGGGGTACAGTGCAGAGCGATACCACACTGCAGTGCCGTAGAGTTGATTTCTGCTATAGCGCCACTCAGTTGTGTTGCTTTAAATATGTAGTTCGTTGTAAATTATTGTGATTGTGTGCGAATGATATTATGATACCACAAGGCATGCCATATAACTGAGTTTTAAACTCACAACAGAATATTTATTCATTCATAGACATAACACAAATGCACGTAACGGGGTTCAATACTTCCCATTGACACATACACTAAGCGCCATCACCGTCAGAAAAACACACACACACACACTACAATTCAAGACCTTCTCTAAGACAACTATCTACACAACTATCGTTCCACCAAATTCAACAACAACCGCAAAATATTTAGCATGTATGTAATATTAATATACACGTATCTTTTCTCCTAGGTCTGCTCTACCACAAGAACAAGTAAATGAATTGGAATTTCTGCAAGGCATTGCATTATAGTCATGCCGCCTGAATTACGTTCAATCGTAACTCGTTCACTGTTTAATAGTTCTCAAACTTGAATTCATTTTCTTCGTGATTCATCAGTTCTACAATCGCATCATAATATTATTATTTTATTCACAATACTGTTTATTGAAAACAAAATACGTTAGTAATGAATATTATAATACCAAATCCAGTTCTCAGCGTGATTTTATAAGTATGAATGACTGAGTGCTGCTTATGAATTACCACCCACGACGTTTGTTAGTGCGCTCCATGCTAATGGTACGACAATACGATCACGTGGCTATATTTTGATGTGTCTCTCCGACCTGTATACTGTCGGACAATGCATTGAAATATACAAAAGAGATTCCAAGTAATTTGAAAACAATTAAATCTAACAAAAACTACAGTATAGGAAAATGTGAACATGCACTGTGTAGCGGGTGTGAGGCTTTGAACCACGTGTGACTGCAGAAGACACCGGGAATTACACACAATTCGCTGATATAAAGCTAAACGAATTGTTATTATACATGACTGCCATCAGAATATTGTATATATATTTAAATATATCGACCTAATAATGAACACGCAAAAACCGTACAATTCAATATGAATTCATGACTGGGTCTGATGAAACACATAACATAATGAATGCAAATAATACACAATAATTGAGTCGTCTTTCCAAACAATAAAAATAAAATAAAGCTTGTTTATGCTGGTCGGCTAAACTCAGCACAAGTTGACGCACATTGCTGTGCAATACTGAATAATTCATACACTAGTGTACTAAGGAAAATAGAATAAAACCGAAAATATGAGAGCACACTTGTGATACATTCACAAACCGGGTTCTTTTTACACAATACTCTAAGATATACAAATAGTTCTACAATTGCAATGCAGCAACATTTTTTGAAATATCAATTGACTCGTGTTGTGCAATTATAGGACATTATTACGTTGTTTGTGTTATTAAGCTATGATTTATTTTTTCCATTAATGGTTTGCTATTCAAGACATTTCTGGCATTGACTTTAATCATCATCCCATATGAACCGATTACTAATTGTTTTAGCGTTGTTTGTCATTGGTAGAAACACCAACGTTGTATCTTGACATGTAGAAAAAACTACAAAACACAAACAGAACGCCGACTCAGTGAAACAAAGTACGATGTAAAAAACTACCATTGACATACACTTCGGTACAATCACAACTAATTTATTTCGGTAAAAGGAACGCATACCTCTGCAAAAGTGAATGCGGTGATACACCAACAACTGTGTCGAACGCTTTGAACGTCAATTGCCCTCATATTCGCATTTCTTCGTTAAACGAAAATGGAGTCCAGCTGCGGTATAACTGGTAAAATAGCTCTGTCAATGTCACACATTCACCGTAATGTGTAAATTGTATTCAAAATCCAAGTACAATTGTAAAATTACAAAATACCGACAGGAAAGCTATTTCATGTACATGTACTGGAATGCAACAGCGACAATACTCGCTTTGAACAATAAGGTATGTGTATTTTTATCATTCGCGGGCGTAAATCAAAGATAAAACATTATTTTATCTCGGAGCATCAAACGAGAAATCAGTGTAGGAGATATTAACCGCTACATAAAGTGTATATAAAGAGAAATGAGCAATGAGTGTTTAGCATCGGTATGTCTATGGTGCTGAAGTCGTACACGTGAATATGCGTTTATGTTTTGTCTCCGTGTTCTTTGCTGCGTTTACTTTGGTAAGTTTTATTTAATTCCCAAAGTCACGATAATTTTTCATTTATGTCATTTACGCGTTAGAAGCAGCGGTTGAATATCAAAAATTTGTCAAAAAAATACTAGTAAACAATCATTTTGATACTGAGAGTAAATAACAAAAATCTGGTGATTTTGATCTATGGGTATTTGTACGTCAGCATAACGCTGTTGAGAAAAAGAGATTTTACAATACTCATTTATGTTTCTATATCTGTGCTTATATTCATATATCGAAATTTACATTTTTCTAACCTCAATTTCATCTTTCTATATTTTGCTTTGTGATATATCGCTATAAGCATGAGACATTGCAAAGAGAAAACAATAATGTAGACAAAACAGGTGAGTGGTATCCGTATTACAACCAAGCACTCACTCAACCGGTACCTAATATTGTAGCTGATAGTATTTCAATTTGGTAGCGACTTTCTCCATTACATTGAGACCGGAAGTTCATTCATTCAGTTTTCAATTTCGTACACATGATCATTTAAATACTGATAGAATAGTCTAATAATGTCTAATAGTTTGAAAAAAAAATATTATTTTACATAACTATTTTTTTGTGAAAAGCAGAAAATTAACCCATGAGTAAACTGGACGAGAAGCGGAATGTCTGGGTTTTACAAACAAATATGTTGTCATGTTATATTTTCTGGCAAGTGAACAGTCTATGGACACACTTCATGACTAATGTAAGGTAGAAACATGTGACCATATATACTGTACGTACTAACGTTTGTATAGAGGATTACCTCACGCCCAAGTTCGTATTGTTACGTTTTGAAATAAGTCCCGGCTCGAAAATCATTTTTGAGTTGTTTGTTTTCTTCTTGAGACCAGGTCTTGATGAACTTGAATGCGCAAATAAAGCATCTCTTTGTTTATTCCAATGCTTTGATTGTTCTCATCGCAGCCCACCAAAACTGCCAAAGGCACTGCCGGAAGCATGTCAATAGTTAGTTTGTATTATCAGAAACGCAGACTTGCAGCTTGCATAGCTATACATTTTTCTATTGGACAAACGACAAAAGCACAATTGGCTATCGAGTATCTCAGGCTTTATACAATGCATAGTGTGTTATAGCAGCACGTTTATTTCTTTGCGAAGAATTATGAATCATAGATAAGTTTTTAACTCGTTTTTTTTCTATCCGAATGGCAGACTAAAACACGGCAGTATTTTACACAATAGCGGTTTGGTCAGCTTATGAAATGTTGTTTGAAAAGCTCGTAAGCAGACAAACTCACGTGACCTCGTGACGAATTCACCATTACTAGTGCGTATATATGCATAAATCACTACTGTTCTATTCATATCTTTCAAACATGAAGCTTTAAAAAACACTACGACTTTCCGTTTGCGACATTGTGAAATTCTTTCTATTAGGAATAATTCATAACGAAATGTACTCCATATGTACACCAATAATAACTTTCATACAGAAAATACAATTTGCCAAATTATCTATATTTGTGCAGTATATTTGTCTTGAATTATAAAACTGAATGCAATTGAATTACAAACGTCATATTTTAGACAGTCAAAGAAAACGATGGTTATAATTACTCTTTAATTTTAAATACTGCACAACAGTACATTTAATGTAGTGTCCAACTGTCTGTGTATGCCTTTCAAGTTTGTACATTGCCGACTATAGGGATTTGAATTCATTCTATTATGGAGCTAAATATGTATATTGCACAGGTCGTTCAAAGTATCATTAAATTACAACCGGTGAGCCAAACGATTTTTTTTTTGAATATTCACTAGCTTACTTGTGCTGTTTGTGTCACTATTTAAATTGTTGTTGTATATAGAGCTTTTTATACCGTATTCGTGTCGCGCAGTGACGGGATGCTCTTAGTTTAAACGCTATTTAATTTGTAATAAACCGGCTCTATTTGCGCGGAAGGTAAATAATGCCGTCAGTACAACGGAAGGGTATAATATACGTGTTTTCGCACCAATAATAATATGAAATAGCATTTCAATTGGTTCGTTCAAAATATATAAACACACAAGCCTTTTTGACCACAAATTGTGCCTTGCAAATTCGCGATTTCTTTCGAATTTGTAGCACATGAATATTTCAAACCACATGGTCACTTTATACTACACAGTCTCTTGGCATCATTTGCTTACTTGGTCTCCACGCAGCTGTTCCGGCCCCAGGACAAGAGTTATCATAGTATATGATTACTTAACATCACACAATGAATTCCAACTTGTCTAAATGTTTGTTAATGACGGATGAAAACGAATGCTTGCCTGTATAATTACATATTCACGAAAGTACGTTTTATTATTTGGTGACGGAAAACAATTCAAACAATTCAATCTGGTTTACTGTTATTGTTTGATAATACATTCATTACCATGGAAACTTTATATGCCAACAAATCAGGGGCTGGCTTGTTGCGTGTCGTACATTGGTACTACTAATGTTATCCCTATTATTATTATTAAATTGAACATATTATGAGGTTATTTTCTAATGGATTTGAGTGCGTGACGTTGGGTATAATATTATTGTGGTACAATGTGCAAACCGACTTTGAGAGACCTAGGACAAACTGGCATTTTACAAAGTGTTTTTTGTACAAAAGCGATCTCTCGCAATGAATCCGTATAATGCATGTCTAAGCAATTTAGTTCTTGATTTAAAAAGAACGCACATTACACGCATTTCAATATAAACAAGGAAATTGTAAACTGATATTACAAAATCTCTTACGTATAATTCATTCTCAACCTCTGCAAATACGAATGCAAAGGAAATATTCAGGCGCTGTAGTACAATCCAACTTATGAGTACATGCGATTTTATTTCTGGGGTAAAAAAATAAAAATAATTAAACCAGACAGATTACTCAACTGTTTTAATGTTTGCTATGTATTACAGATAAAAAGACGACCCCAGTGTGTGTTAATGGCATTCTGGTTGACAGTTCATGTGAGTGTCCTGCGGGTTTTATTGGTGAAACTTGCGAAGGTAAACTTTACTAAAACCTACCCATATTTACATCACATCAACCGATCGTTATGCATCTTTGAGTGTTTTTCCATAACATCATTTTAGAAAAACCAAATATGTATTTACTATCCAGTGAGGAGATCATTATCTACACACGATTTACGATGACCATGATCTCCCGAAATACTGAAATTATACAAGAAAATGAAACTGAACAGGAATGGCAAATTAGAACAAGAGGCACATATGTAGAAACAAAAATACAAATCCAATGTTTTGGGAAGAAAACTGTATAAATCGAAAATGAATGTTTCTATATACGGCTGCACGTTAATAACTGGCGTACATCATTTTGAAACAAAATCGTCTCGTTAATGCAGTGCTTCAATTTCACTTATACTAGCACAGGGTCCATTGATTTTCATTTCAAGACAAATAATTTTATTGGAAACATATTAAAATTTAAATAAAACATTCATTTACGAAACATTAACAATTTTAGAGCCTCGAATTTTCACAAGGCCCAGGCATAAAAAATTATGTACTCTTAGTGGTACAATGTCTGTTAAATTAGACAATAATTTCAGAAATTCATATTCGGAAGACCAGCCTCGTAACAGGGAGATGAATTGAATATCTATGGGCGTGGATTCTGTATCAATTTGCTTTGTTCTCGGTAAAATCATATAAACGAAAGAGTAACGAACGTCATATTGTGTTGTTTCTGACGCATTAATTTGAGAAATATCACGGAACATTGGGAAGCAGTTTTGTGTGGATTATGCCGTCACAACAAATGTTTTATTTGTTGTATCAACTAAATTAATATATCAAACCGTGAACAACACATATTTTGATATGTAATCATTCAGGTTTTTGTTCAAAAATTACAGTAAATTATTTAACTGATTTATTATCCCTTCTCAGAAATGTAGCACAGCACCGTATGATTTGATAGATGTTATTGCTACTTAAAACATGTGATTCACAGCAACCATGGCAATACATTGAAATATTTAGCATATATTCTTATGGAAACAAATGCGATAATTTGTTATAGATTATGACTATAAACTGGTACTTGAAAAATCATTACTATTTTATGAAACTCAAAGATCGGGATGTCTACCTCCGATGAGGAAAAGGTGCCGAAAACGGAAGAAGGGGTATCGATATCAACCCAACAGAATACCTTACCGCGATGACTCGGCCACTGGTGATGTCGATAACCTTGGCCGCGATCTTACCGGAGGTTACTATGATGGTAAGAGAATCCCCAAAAAGTATATCAAAGAAATTAAATTTCTAAATCATGCTGGAAACGTAATAATATTAAAATAATACTTATTTTTATACTACGTTTTTTGTATAGCTGGCGACCATGTGAAAGTCACAGCGACGATAGCGTACAGTATGACCGTCATCGCATGGGGTTTGATTCACTTCATGGATGCTTATATTTCTGCTGGTCAGTACACATATGCCTTGGACTGCATCAGATGGGGAACTGACTATCTATTGAAAGTGAGGACTGAAGATGACCTGATCGTTCTTGTAAATATGCTTTTCTGTAATTTAACTCAGAATCTCCGTTACTTGTTACCATTGTGAAAAACTCTGATGTGATTTCTATAATAGTTCCCTGCTGTCAAAAAAAGTGGCTATTCAGTGGCTGTCAACATTTATTTTAACTGGTGGTGGTGGTTATCAAAACTGAAACCCGAGTATGAACAAATGGAAAAAATAAATAATTTATTCATTTAGTGACATACACGGTTTGTCTAACAAAAATGTGTGAGATTAAAATATGCTATTTACGTTGTACTAGTCCGTTGCATCGCTGTCACACGCAACGTAATATTACCGTAATTGGTATAGTACAGGTGTGATGGTTCAAATACCAAAATGGCAACAGTAACATAAAGACTTCCCTGGCGGTGATGATAACATACGAACACGGAGCCAACAGATGAGGTTTCAACTGGTACTGGTATTATTATACTCTGCAAACATCAAGTACAATAACGCGGTAAAACTCCACTACTCCAATGACTAGATACTTAAACTCCAATACAATTCAACGAGATCTCCGATCTGATCTGAACAACAAATGGTCCTTCTCAATCATTTTAGGCACATCACTGGTAATTTGAACAGCACAGCTAGCACTGATATTAGACTCCTCTTTAACCACTGCAGCTGCACCAGTAGTAGTGCTGGGTTTGACACTCTTTCTTTCTTGACCCTTGTGTTGTCCACTACGGCAGAACTTAGCCACATGTCCTACGGCACCACACTGAAGGCACTGTTCACCTTTGTCATGGTTGACATCAGTAACGTGGGATGGACATTGTGCTCTCGATGACCAACACCCTGACATACATAACACCGGATAATACTACCCTGTCCCACATCAGTATTTCTAATGGCAGTCTTATTATCGTTACGCCTCACCTGGTCCTTTGTGGATAACTGTCGACCATGTGCCACTAGGTACTGCTTTGCTATTACTGCCAACTCATCTAAATCTTTGGGTGCTCTTTCTTTAAGATAAACTGCAAGATCTTTTGTACAGGCACCAATAAACTGCTCCTTTACCATCAAGTCGGTAACACCATCATATGTTGCTGCAGTGCCTGACAACTCAACCCATTTAGCAAAATAATTCTTAAGCCGCAAAATTAACTGGTCAGGACTCTCGGAACTTTCAGGTTTAATTTTACGGAATCGCTTCCTGTACCCATCCTCTGTGAAATCGTATCTTGTCAATAGCGGTCACTTCACACGATCATAGTCAACTGCATAAGTGTCGGACATCCTGGAATATACTTCCAGTGCTCTACCAATTTTGTGGCCCATCCATCTTTATGCCAACTCGCATTCGTTGCAAACCTCTCAAACCGCAATAAATAACTATCAAGTTCGTCCTTACCATCAACAAATGCAGGCAACTTTGGTGACTGTGCATCACTGACCACATTTCGTTGACCGCCAAAATCAGCCTGTTGGAGCCCCGGCATTGGTGCTTGCAGCTCTAATTTCCTCAACTCAAATTCTCTTTCCTTTTCTCGCTGTTCTGCTTCCATTCGCAATTTCTCTCTTTCGCCTTCTTCCGCTTCCAGCCGTAACTTTTCCTTTCCTTCCTCAATCTCCCTTTCCGCTTCCAACCGTAACTTTTCCTTTCTTTCCTCAATCTCCATTTTCCTCACCTCTGCTTCTATTTCCATTTTTGCCCTTCTCTCTTCCCTCGCGGCTTGTCTGTTAGCCCGCTGAGAACTCAGTTGCTCCAAAATAAATTTCCTTTTGTCTTCTCCAGTCATTCCCAGTTCATACGCCCATTCCATCAACCCTTGTTTCGACATATCTGTTATCTCGCTGGCCATGTTGTCTTCTATATGTCTTCACTGTTCCCGGACGAGCCCCCAGATGTCACACGCAACGTAATATTACCGTAATTGGTATAGTACAGGTGTGATGGTTCAAATACCAAAATGGCAACAGTAACAGAAGACTTCCCTGGCGGCGATGATAAAATACGAACACGGAGCCAACAGATGAGGTTTCAACTGGTACTGGTATTATTATACTCTGCAAACATCAAGTACAATAACGCGGTAAAACTACACTACTCCAATGACTAGATACTTAAACTCCAATACAATTCAACGAGATCTCCGATCTGATCTCAGTGCTGAACAACTCCCCTATATATACCCACACTGTCTATAAATAGACCATTACATCAGCATATATAATGAGTCTGGAACTTACTACAAATTTCTAGAATGTTCCATTACCTTCCATTGCCTCCTACAGTGTTCTATTACCGATTCAACCAGTTTCTAAAAAAATATAGAATATTCCACCCAGACACAGTACGGTTCTAGAACATTCTCAGTGACACGGAAGTGGTAAATAAGTCGTATGTGACAATCGCGAAACCAAAATATTTAAGTACATAGTTATATTAACACATAACACTTAAATGTATATGATTGAAACTATTTATAATGATTCCTGCAGGTCGGAGATTTTACGCTAGACCATGAATTCTGGGGACGTCCTGAGGACATGACTATGTTGAGACCTGCTTGTCATGCGTCTTACAATGACGATCGCCCTACATCAGAGGCGATGCTTACTTCAGCGGCACTGTCAGCAGCGAGTATTGTTTTCAAAGAAATTGGTAAAGTATGGCGTCGACTGGGGAAGATTTATGTAATACTCCTCGTAAGACGTATCAAATCGCTTTGATATATAATCAGCCATATCTTTTTTGCGGGGGGGGGGGAGATTTTACTATGTATTATTGGTTATTACTATATTTTATTATATTCTAGATGGCAACTGACTATACCTTCACCGTGTACGCCATTTTGACGTCACAGAAGAGCTTCGTCAGTGGAGGGCGCTACTTAAAATATGATCTACTTGCTCGCCATGAATACTATGTACACAGTATATATATATAAATATATATGCGTACAATTTGTTAATCGTTATTGTATACTTTATTCATTACATGCATACTATACAATACAACCAATTACTGGAATTACATTTCGCAAAAAGCTATGTAAATGTGTGGCTGTTGTCGCCTGATGATGCAAGTCTTCTCATTCAGATACCCGATACTCGAACAATTTACTTTCAAAAGCGAAATCAGTGTACGAGAAGTTTGAAGAAACCCCTGGTTTATTCGAAGGGCCATGCCTTGATCACTATACGTGAGTACTATCTTCTGTCAAATTATAGCTTCCCATCATGCAGTATGATTAATGCACGGCATATATATAATATAAGTGTGTTATGAATAATTATTCAAATAATAATCATTTCTATTTCCGGTCTCTTGTCTAGATTTCCCAGATACACAGACAAGGTAGTATGGGCCGAAGCTTGGTATTACAAGTCGTCGAATAATGAAACCTTCAGGAGTAAGGCTGAAGCTCATTATATTCAATGGGGCCTGGAAAACACCCTTGTACCGTTTGCTTGGAATGACGTTCGAGCCGGAACTCAGGTATTTTTATTTTTGTACGTGGCTGCTGATTCACAATGCGGCTTTTATCAGCCACAATAGTCACTGTCAAAATGTGCAATATTTTGTTAGATCCGGCTGACCGATCACCAATTTTTAATGATATCAAAGCCTAGATGTACCTACAGTTTTTAGAACAGAAATAAATAAATAGAAGAGCACTATTGAAATAACAGGCAATTAAATATATACTTTTGTATGGGTTTATGTTTTCTCGTTATAATATTTTTTATACGTAACGTATTTCAATTGTTGTGGAAGCTGATACTAATAATAACATCGCCGAATATGATTAGATTAGTGTTAATGTCACAAGACACTGTGATACATGATAATTAATTATGATTATTAATTATTAATACTAGGATCGAAACAAATAATAATTGCCTGCATTATTAGAGAGATACCTGTACACCATAATCTGTGAATCAATACTAATATGTTAATGTTATTTTTAAAGTTTGGTCGTTTGAATGTTTGTTTATTCTTTTTTTTTTTCTTCTTTCTTAATACGTTGCGTTAGCTTAAAACATGTGCGAAATAACGTTGAAGAGTTTGTGACGTAATATATGTGTGTAGAGAATATGAATACCCAACTGTAAACTATTGTTAAAATTAAGAGTGTTTGAATATCGACATTGTGTTCGTATTCGTAATATAATATATTCAAACATGCGAATACCATCAACTCATCGCAAAACCATTTGAAAGCATGCAATGTTATAACCATGGCATTCAGAAAATTGAACATTGTTTCATAATCTTATCTCTATATATCAGCTTTTAATGTATAATGTGACTGGAGAAAAAGAGTATGCGGTTGATTTTAAGACATACTTGAACGATTGGTTACCTGGTCATGAAGTTGATTACACACCATTAGGTTTAGCTCATGGCGATAATTGGGCACCACTCAGAATGGCAGGTAAGTATCAGATGAAGTATAGCACCCATGTTTAATATACTGTTTCGTGACCACGCTGTGCCATTGTGACTGTGATACACATAATGCGAACCCAGTAAATTTGCACGTGAGATATTTGTGCTAAACATTGTTCTAGTTGCGCGTGTTTTGGTCGTTGCTGTCTGGTTATGATCGATTGTTTTAGAGCATTTTACTCACCGAAGAACTACAGGAATTAGGCAAATGGATTTTATTATCACAGCAAATGGCTGTTTTTCGGCGGGTTGTGTTGGCCACTGAATATATATTTTATGTCAAAAATAACATACCAAATTGGTTGCGGAATGCAATGATTATTGAGAACCAAAATAGTAACCACAGCTAGTGAACTCATATTGAAGACGTACCGATGATATGATGGATTGTCACTCGCGCCATGACTTTATGTGTACTGAATGTGGTCTAGGAATATGACTTCATTTCAAGTTTGGTAGAAAAAGGTCGTTCACGAATATAAACTCTGTATCAACAATATTAAATTCTGTTCTACTGTATACATTGTCCTATATGTATATGTGTAAATATACTATATCCATGCATACTGCTATTATTATATGTCCATTGTACTTTGAATATAAGACTATTGGGAATGAATGTCAGTGCTTCTTATTTGACTTGCTTCTGAAATTTTACGCGGGCGTATTGTATTTAATTAAAGACGACAAACGTTAAATTTTGACTCTATTTAAAACGTTTATTTCGTGTAAATAGGAATATCACAATTTCAATGCCAGGTCGTACTGACGTCCGAATGTTGAAATTGTTGAATTCAGGCCAATACAGATTGTAGGTTAATTGAGCTGGCTCATATATCAATTTATATGCTCGGTTATTGCAATTAGGTCAACATTTTCCCGTCCAACCAGGGGTAAAGTTCAGCGTTTTTGCGTAATATTCCGTAATAAAAACAAACCTGGCTGCCACCAGGATTTGACCGGACTCCACACAAAGCAGTTCGCTGATACTGTTCTAAACATTTTGTATTTCGGCATTCCCATTGTGTATCTTTGGAAAGAAACGATGCTGACGTAATGTCTTCGTGAATACTGTTCGATATCCTCGTAATGTCCTAATATTATTACATTCATACTGGAGATTGTTTAGTTATTGGTATGTCTACAATTGATATATATATATATATATTGTTTAGTTATTGGTATTGTCTACAATTGATATATATATATATATATATATATATATATATATATATATATATATATATATATATATATATATATATACAAATGGAATGCAATGTGAAACGACTAAACATACAACAAGTGATATGATTAACTTTGTCATATTCTATGCAATGAGAATCTAAATATATAGATGGGGTCACATGCGTGAGTACTATTGCGACACATTTGGACAACTATTTTGCATAATATTAGCATAAATACATGTCGTGCGTTACCCATTTAGTCCCACAAAAGTTTGAGCTCAGTAATTAGTAATCAGCTCATATCACTTTTCACAACTATTGCGTATATGTGCGCTCATAAAATACATGTTTATTTTTGTTTAGCAAACCAGGCATTCTTAGCTCTACTCGCAAATAATCTCGGTGTTGGACCAAAAACCTACACAGAGTTTGCTGAAAGTCAAATTGGTTATATGCTTGGAGACACGGGAAGAAGCTTCGTAACAAACTTTGGAGTAAATCCCCCCGTCAGACCGCATCATAGAAGCAGGTAACACAATTGATCCATATAACCGAGGCGACTTCTTTATTTGTAAATTGATCGCATGAATGAGTGAATGCTTTCCTGGAAGTTAAAATGGTTATTATATTTGATATTGCATAATGCAGTATATTGCTTATTGATCAATGCAGTACAGAGCATGATGTCATCAAGGATTAATGAGCTTTTAAATAATGATTATTATTATTATACATCTGTCACCAAAACGCCATATGTTACAGCGTGCCGTAATTCCGCGGTATTTCACGGGGTATTGTCATCCTGTCATATAAAGAAATGCGAATTTCAAATATAAAATGATTACGCGCGTAAGCGTCCTCTAATAACAAAAACAAATATGACTGCTGCCAAGGTTTGACCGGACTTCACACAAACAAGTTCGCTGAGTCTGTTCTAAACTTTTTTTATTTGGATTACGGCATTCCCGTGATGTAACCTTTGGAAGGAAAAGATGTATAATAATAGGGTTATTACGAGGATTATTATTATTATTATTTATTATTATTATTATTATTTATTATTATAACTGTTTTCATTGGCATATTTCCATATGATCACTGTAGTTCCTGCCCTTCAGAGCCAGACAGTTGTGGCTGGGCTTTCTTGACTGCAACAGAACCAAATATTCAGACCTTAGAGGGAGGCCTTGTTGGTGGCCCTCTAATTGATGACTCTTATACAGATGATCGTCAAGACTACCGGGCGAATGAAGTGGCGATTGACTACAATGCTGGATTTCAGTCTGCAATTGCAGGTAATGTATTTTAGAACCAATTTTATATCCTAGCGACACAAAATGCAAATTACACTCTTGGATGATATATAGCAACCAGTGTGATGACGAATGGAATCACAACACTTTCGTAGGACCCTGTCTGAATACTCGCACGCGTAATAATATTGTTTAATATATAGAGGAGTACATAGTTCCAGGAAGTATTGTCTGTCAGTTACAGTAGTAAAACATATAAATACCACTATTGTCTAACTATATACTATTTGCCAATGATTGGTCAGAATGTGGTCACGTGACATTCTGATCTAAATATTCCCTTAACATTTTGGAAATTGCGCAGTTGTCTTGTTTGGCTGCAATGATGATCCGTCTAACGGCGATATGTGGTTCTTATTTTTTCCTAGGCCTACTCCTCCACAGAGCTAGTCCTTCTTTATTTGCTGGTAACTTGACTTTAAATGGATTGGATTCTACAGACGCACCGGAGTACAAACGCTATTGAAGACACTTTTTTAATAGTTAAATTCTTATCATAGTTATAGTCTTATTTAATCACCTCTATCAGTATGGTATGCGTTTATTTTAACAATTTGTTTGGGCAGCATAGATCCATCTACATTTATGACAATTTACATTATTTTCGGCAATATGTTGACTCTGAAAATCACGGAAATAAGGCACGATTAGGCTACTTTTTATACAAGCAGTTTCAGGTACATCACATGCACTAATTTACACATAGAACTACAACCAAGTGATATAAGTGATATTGAACATCATTACATGTGTTCCCATGGCGCCCATATGTTTATATTGCATGAACATTAAAAAGATCGCTCAAACTATTGGAGTCAAATCCTGTACATATCATCGACATTATGGCCGTCGCCATGGCAGTGACGCAGCATTTCTAACTTAACAAATGGCGACTGTCATTGACAATGAATTGTTATTGATTGCACTATCATTGTAACGTGTAGAGCTCGTGAAATGATTACCATAGAGCAAAATAATTGCTATCGAGCCATTATTTCGACATGTAAAATATTTTCAATGTACCAATATCAACCAACCAAGGTTACTTTAGTTTATTACCAATTATCTGATTTGATTATATTGCTTAAGTGGAAAGCCCTTATTTGCATGTTTTGCTCAATAGTGATGTTAACTTGTGATGTTTTATTGATTAGATAAATCTAAATAAAGTATTATATCTGCAGCATAAAGTTGAACATGTGGTGTAATTATTTGTTCTGCTTACTCATGTTTCATTTGGTCATAAATGTTAAAATTTGTTGTATTTATTTATGTATATATGTGTCATTTTTCCTGATTGCACGTCAAATCGTTCGCGTCGATGGACATGCTTTCAGAGTCTCGTTTTTTTGTGGTTCGTATGGGGAATGTTATTATTTAGTACTACATCAGTATCTTGCGTTATCAGCTTGAAAATCGTTCTACTTGGTTTTCTATATGGTATTCTACTTGGTAGTCCATATGGTTTCATCCAGTGTGTACATACACAATATACGTGGATCCTCTGTTTAACACATATACTGAAAAATTTGTGAAACGATGATTTTTTTTCTGCTATTTTTTATCAATTATGAAATTGGCGAATGTGTAGTAATTATGAATATGAATAATTAGCTACATAATAGCTGTGATTATATATTGTTTTTGTTTAAATATAACAACATTTAGATGATCAATTCTTACCGAAATATTGTATTAGACACAACGCCATTGCAATTTGACCCTACATATATACACATGAAATGCGTCTGTAAACTAAGATTCTAGTTCTCACCATTTCGTTGAAATCGGTAACATAGTGAAAAAACGTAGGACATTGTAACGTATGTTGCAAACTATTATTGGAAAGCACACATAACATTATCAGTAAGAGATCGCAAGGCATAGACTTAGTCTCTGAAGATAAATACGTATTTTACGAATCGCCCAAAGTCCCGTTAATTTGTTTTGTACCGTAATCCCGAGGTTAGATTTACATAACTGGTTTTCAATAGACTGCGCCCTCTGAAAACCTAGACACAACCCGCGGTTATTATTGTTGTCATTGCCAAATGATTTAACGTAGAACATCGGTATATAAAGTATATGCTATGCTCTCAGAGTTAACAATTATGATGATGGACGTTTCAAATTGGCACTAATGATACATGAAATGTTTTATTAAAAATAAGTATTGGAGATAAAATACAATAGTCACATCTATCGCCGCTTTAAGACTCTGCCAAACAATTGGCCTTCCGAGTCATTGCCACCTGGACACGTTACCCGACTGTGACATTCAGCCGCAAGGTGTGTAGCCAGTTTATTATTTTGTGCAATATCCAGGTATAAGTTTACAAATGCAGCTAATAACTGTTGCACCGCAACATTCTATGTGATGATGATTTTCAAACAGCGTTCTATGAACTCACTATTTGTCATATTAATTTTAGATAGTATGTTCTCGAGTTCTACATATTACAAAAAGTACTGAGTTATAGTAAAAGTCAGGCACAATATGCTAAACTGACGGCCATGTTGTCCAATCTGGTTAGGAATTACACTTAATATGTACACTAACAGAAACGGCAGTACTGGTTAAAGTGATATTAGTTATCGAGACTAGTCGCCTGGCACTAAATTATATATCTGTTCTGTTCCTGACAATAGAATCTCCATGTTGTGTACGGCGCCCTCAATATTATACCGTTGTTTTTATTGATCATATGTTTCATTCTAATACTCTGACAGGGAGGAAGGGAAGGGGATCAGTGTGTTGCAGCGGCTCGCAATGAATCATGTTCTCAATGGCCGCATTTTCGTGTTCATTTGGTTTTTGACACTGTCACAATCCTACAATATACGAAACTATGGGACAGTCAACCTCAATAGTTCTGCAATGAAGTACGTTGTGATGTTTGGTTTGTAGTGTGGATATTTGTTGTTTGATTGCGAGTACTTTGATTTCTAATATCTAAGTCACTTTCCCTTCAAATAGATCTTTACCAGGTGTACGTATATATAATCTTGAAATAGTTGCACCCATTGCTCATTGTGTGACACTGTGAATTCTGTTTGAATATTTGAATTTGCTGCACTGAACATACTAAGTAAGTGATTCGAATGTTGTTATTATGTTTCAATAGGCTCAGTTATACTGTTTCTATATTGCTATTGATTTCAAATCACATTCTTGCCATATTGCCAGATCGACATTATTCAACAAGCATTGAAGCCCACCATGTTTAAGTGTGTTCTGTAATTATGAGATAGTATATAGTCTATTACGTGATATCGGCATACAGCTGGTTATATAAATATTTATTACACAGTCTATTACGTGATGTCGGCATGCAGTTGGTTATATAAATATTTAATACACAGTCTATTACGTGATGTCGGCATACAGTTGGTTATAGAAATATTGAATACACAGTCTATTACGTGATATCGGCATACAGTTGGTTAAAGAAATATTTAATACACAGTCTATTACGTGATATCGGCATACAGTTGGTTATATAAATATTTAATACACAGTCTATTACGTGATATCGGCATACAGGTTTTTATATAAATATTTAATACACAGTTTATTACGTGATGTCGGCATACAGTTGGTTATATAAATATTTAATACACAGTCTATTACGTGATATCGGCATACACTTGGTTATATAAATATTTAATACACAGTCTATTACGTGATATCGGCATACAGTTGGTTATATAAATAGTTAATACACAGTCTATTACGTGATATCGGCATACAGTTGGTTATATAAATATTTAATACACAGTCTATTACGTGATATCGGCATACAGTTGGTTATATAATTAGTTAATACACAGTCTATTACGTGATGTCGGCATACAGTTAGTTATAGAAATATTTATTACACACTATATTACGTGATGTTGGCATACAGTTGGTTATAGAAATATTTAATACACAGTCTATTACGTGATATCGGCACACAGTTGGTAATATGAATATTTAATACACAGTCAATTACGTGATGTCGGCATACAGTTGGTTATAGAAATATTTATTACACAGTCTATTACGCGGTGTCGGCATACAGTTGGTTATATAATTATTTATTACACAGTCTATTACGTGATATCGGCATACAGTTGGTTATAGAAATATTTATTACACAGTCTATTACGTGATATCGGCATACAGTTGGTTATATAAATATTTAATACACAGTCTATTACGTGATGTCGGCATACAGTTGGTTATATAAATATGTACTACATAATCTATTACGTGATGTCGGCATACAGTTGGTTATAGAAATATTTAATACACAGTCTATTACGTGATGTCGGCATACAGTTTGTTATATAAATATTTAATACACAGTATATTACGTGATATAGGCATACAGTCGGTTATAGAAATATTTAATACACAGTCTATTACGTGATATCGGCATACAGTTGGTTATATGAATATTTAATACACAGTCTATTACGTGATATCGGCATACAGTTGGTTATATAAATATTTAATACACAGTCTATTACGTGATATCGGCATACAGTTGGTTATATAAATATTTAATACACAGTATATTACGTGATGTCGGCATACAGTTGGTTATATAAATATTTAATACACAGTCTATTACGTGATGTCGGCATACAGTTGGTTATACAAATATTGAATACACAGTCTATTACGTGATGTCGGCATACAGTTGGTTATATAAATATTTAATACACAGTCTATTACGTGATGTCGGCAGACAGTTGGTTATATAAATATTTAATACGCAGTCTATTACGTGATGTCGGCATACAGTTAGTTATAGAAATATTTATTACACACTATATTACGTGATGTTGGCATACAGTTGGTTATAGAAATATTTAATACACAGTCTATTACGTGATATCGGCACACAGTTGGTAATATGAATATTTAATACACAGTCTATTACGTGATGTCGGCATACAGTTGGTTATAGAAATATTTATTACACAGTCGATTACGCGGTGTCGGCATACAGTTGGTTATATACTTATTTATTACACAGTCTATTACGTGATATCGGCATACAGTTGGTTATAGAAATACTTATTACACAGTCTATTACGTGATATCGGCATATAGTTGCTTATATAAACATTTAATACACAGTCTATTACGTGATGTCGGCATACAGTTGGTTATAGAAATATTTAATACACAGTCTATTACGTGATGTCGGCATACAGTTTGTTATATAAATATTTAATACACAGTCTATTACGTGATATCGGCATACAGTCGGTTATAGAAATATTTAATACACAGTCTATTACGTGATATCGGCATACAGTTGGTTATATGAATATTTAATACACAGTCTATTACGTGATATCGGCATACAGTTGGTTATATAAATATTTAATACACAGTCTATTACGTGATATCGGCATACAGTTGGTTATATAAATATTTAATACACAGTCTATTCTGTGATATCGGCATACAGTTGGTTATATAAATAGTTAATACACAGTCTATTACGTGATATCGGCATATAGTTGGTTATATAAATATTTAATACACAGTCTATTACGTGATATCGGCATACAGTTGGTTATATAAATAGTTAATACACAGTCTATTACGTGATGTCGGCATACAGTTAGTTATAGAAATATTTATTACACACTATATTACGTGATGTTGGCATACAGTTGGTTATAGAAATATTTAATACACAGTCTATTACGTGATATCGGCACACAGTTGGTAATATGAATATTTAATACACAGTCTATTACGTGATGTCGGCATACAGTTGGTTATAGAAATATTTATTACACAGTTTATTACGCGGTGTCGGCATACAGTTGGTTATATAATTATTTATTACACAGTCTATTACGTGATATCGGCATACAGTTGGTTATAGAAATATTTATTACACAGTCTATTACGTGATATCGGCATACAGTTGGTTATATAAATATTTAATACACAGTCTATTACGTAATGTCGGCATACAGTTGGTTATATAAATATTTAATACACAGTCTATTACGTGATGTCGGGATACAGTTGGTTATATAAATATGTACTACATAGTTATTACGTGATATCGGCATACAGTCGGTTATAGAAATATTTAATACACAGTCTATTACGTGATATCGGCATACAGTTGGTTATATGAATATTTAATACACAGTCTATTACGTGATATCGGCATACAGTTGGTTATATAAATATTTAATACACAGTCTATTACGTGATATCGGCATACAGTTGGTTATATAAATATTTAATACACAGTCTATTACGTGATATCGGCATACGGTTGGTTATATAAATATTTAATACACAGTCTATTACGTGATATCGGCATACAGTTGGTTATATAAATATTTAATACACAGTCTATTACGTGATGTCGGCATACAGTTGGGTATATAAATATTTAATACACAGTCTATTACGTGATATCGGCATACAGTTGGTTATATAAATATTTAATACACAGTCTATTACGTGATATCGGCATACAGTTGGTTATATAAATATTTAATACACAGTCTATTACGTGATATCGGCATACAGTTGGTTATATAAATAGTTAATACACAGTCTATTACGTGATGTCGGCATACAGTTAGTTATAGAAATATTTATTACACACTCTATTACGTGATGTTGGCATACAGTTGGTTATAGAAATATTTAATACACAGTCTATTACGTGATATTGGCATACAGTTGGTTATAGAAATATTTAATACACAGTATATTACGTGATATCGGCATACAGTTGGTTATATAAATATTTAATACACAGTCTATTACGTGATGTCGGCATACAGTTGGTTATATACATATTTAATACACAGTCTATTACGTGATATCGGCATACAGTTGGTTATATAAATATTTAATACACAGTCTATTACGTGATATCGGCATACAGTTGGTTTATAAATAGTTAATGCACAGTCTATTACGTGATTTCGGCACACAGTTAGTTATAGAAATATTTATTACACACTCTATTACGTGATGTTGGCATACAGTTGGTTATTGAAATATTTAATACACAGTCTATTACGTGATATTGACATACAGTTGGTTATAGAAATATTTAATACACAGTCTATTACGTGATATCGGCATACAGTTGGTTATATAAATATTTAATACACAGTCTATTACGTGATGTCGGCATACAGTTGGTTATATAAATATTTAATACACAGTCTATTACGTGATATCGGCATACAGTTGGTTATATAAATATTGAATACACAGTCTATTACGTGATGTCGGCATACAGTTGTTATATAAGTATTTAATACACAGTCTATTACGTGATATCGGCATACAGTTGGTTATATAAATATTTATTACACAGTCTATTACATGATATCGGCATACAGTTGGTTATATAAATATTTAATACACAGTCTATTACGTGATATCGGCATACAGTTGGTTATATAAATATTTAATACACAGTCTATTACGTGATATCGGCATACAGTTGGTTATAGAAATATTTAATGCACAGTCTATTACGTGATATCGGCATACAGTTGGTTATAGAAATATTTAATACACAGTCTATTACGTGATGTCGGCATACAGTTGGTTATATAAATATTTAATACACAGTCTGTTACGTGATAGCGGCATACAGTTGGTTATAGAAATATTTAATACACAGTCTATTACGTGATGTCGGCATACAGTTGGTTATAGAAATATTTAATCCATAGTCTATTACGTGATATCGGCATACAGCTGATTATAAAAATATTTAAATACATAGTCTATTACGTGATATCGGCATACAGTTGGTTATAGAAATATTTAATACATAGTCTATTACGTGATATCGGCATACAGTTGGTGCCATGAATAAATTCTGTTTTCTACAATGTTTCTACAATGTTCAATGTTCATTGGAATGTGTGAAATCGACATAAGAGTAGAAGAAGTAAACGTAAAGTAAATATTGACAGCAATACACACCCCCTTATACTTTCATTTACAATATTTTCATAGTGTGGCTAAGATCATCCTACCATTGAACTCGAGAGAACGGCGTTAGGTACTGGTGCTGCCTGTAGGGGAATGTGTGAAGCATTGATTTACGTAAAGCTGCAACTCATTATATACCTAGCTGATGTTCTATGTTTTTATTTTATTTTATCTTTTTGTTGAATTATCCAAAATATATATTAAAATAACATCCACTATTTATGGTTTACCGTAGTCGTCGGAGCGAATCAATAAGGTTTACTATGAGTATTATAATGAGTAATTCGAAACTGTTGTTAGAATAATAAATAAATGCACTTTTTATAGGCTAATTTGTGTCATTTTAAATAATCTGCCGAACCCATTCCACTCTTTCCCGGTAACACAGTGCATTGTGTACGTTTCCGGTGTTTGATCCTGGCGTTCAATGATCTGCATAGAAAACCTCTCACTGTAATCGAAGAATTTTAATCAGCTGTAATTAAAAATGTTTGAAAGTTTTCCCAGTGCTCTCCTACAGTCCACATGGCCCAAAATAACAGGAATTAAAACATTCATTGAACATTCAAACGAGAGCTCACAAACACCAACGAAATATTTGTTGTTGTACTTAACAAAGGAGATTGGCTCTAAACACGAAGGAACGTTTGTAGAATTAAAATAGGCTTTAGATCGTGTTACCAGATATTGTCATATGTATAGAAGAAGCGGCCATTCTGGAACATTTTCTACAGCACTTGTAAACACAAAACACAATACTATATTTTTTTCGCAACAGCAAACGACCGAAAAGGAAGGTATTATAGATTATAGGTACAGGAATGCAACAGTACCTGTAGATCAATGCGTTGTGAGTGAGGGGTTCTGACGTGTTTGTTTTTTTCTTCTTTAAAACAATAGATTCGGTTTGTGTAATAGAACATTATTACGTTGTTTGAGTCATTAAACTATAATTTATTCTCTTCATTAATGGTTTGCTATTCAATACATTTCCGGTGGTGACCGTATGTACCGATTGCTAATGCTTTTATTATTGATTATCATTGGCAGAAACAGCAATGTTGTAACTCTAAGTGTAGCAGCCTCTACACAACACAAACAGATCGCAGCCGCCCCAGTAAGAAAAAGTAAGAGATATAAAAATACTATTGTCATACACTTCGGTACAACCACAACTAATTTATTTCGGTAAAAAGACCACATACCTCTTCAAAAGTAAATACGGTGATACACCAACAACTGTGTCAAACGATTCAAATAACAATTGCCTTGACCTTCGTATTATTTCGTTAAACAAAAATGATGTCCAGCTGCGGTATAACTGGTAAAATAGCTCAATGTCACACATCCACCTCAATATGTAAATTAGATTTTAAGTCCGCGTGCGATTGTTAAAATTACATACTACCGACAAGGCAGCTATCATATGTACATAAATGCACTAGCACGAACGTTGTTGACACGTGAAAACCGTATAATTGAATAAAGATTTATGATAAGCAAAAAAATGACATGATTAGAAACTAGAAAATAATACAAAGTAAATGAAACGTCTTTCCAAATAGGTAAATACAATTAATGTATGGTTTATGCTGAACTCTACATAAGCTGACCAACATTGCTGTACAATACTGAATAAATAATATAAAATAAGTAATACATATATTTTATTCCATTTTCAAGAGTACAGTGTGCATATATATATATACCCTGCACACTGTACTCTTGAAAATGGAATAAAATGGAAAAAAAAAAACAAAGTACACCAAGTAGCTGTTTACACAATACACCAAGTCTTATAATAGCAAAACATTAATGTTTGTTCAAAACAAATCCATTGAATCGTATTGGGCAATAAGACATGTAAGAATTTAGATGTAAAAATAATATTGATATACATTTCATTACAATCAAATCTAATTTATTTCGGTAATGACGAACACTGTGAAACACCAACAACTGCGATTGGAATATCAATTGGCCTGACATACGTTTTGTTTCTTTAAACCAATATGGTATTTTGTTGCGGAATAATTATATGCATTAATTATATGTACAGAGACTCGCGTTGATCAAATTTGATGTATACCGGAACATTAAACGAGAAATCAGCTTACGATAGATGACCTCCACAGAAATTGTAGGAAAACATGCAGCGGGTGGTTATTAACGGTATGCTTGTCATTCTGCAGTCGTGTAGGTAAATATGCGTCTGTGTTTTGTTATCGCGTTCTTTGCTGCGTTCGCTTTGGTAAGTATTTTTTTTATTCTCAACGTCATGAGTTGTTTTTATGGTTTTCATATTTGCATTTTTAGTTGACTTAAACAAAATTAAATTGTGTTTTTAATACAGTTCATTGCTCACTAGTGATTATTTAACAACAAACTCCGAAAAAAAAATAGCAGGGAATTATTATTTTGCTTCTGACTTCAAATAAACAAATAAATAAATAAAATGGGTAATTTTATGGCAGCATAATAATACAGTCAGAAAAAAAGGTAGGTTGAGAAAATGAAATGTTTGAATTATACTAGTTCTTGTTTCTGATCTATATCTATATTTCGATTTTATTATTTCTAACTTCTATATGATAAATCGCTATAAGCATGAAACATTTCAAAGAGAAGAAAATAATGTAGTCACAGCAGGTGAGTGGTATTCGTATTATTACTAAGAACTCGATAACTAATATACAACTTGTAGCAACGTGGTAATGTTAAAAAAAATCCAGCGTCTCAATGTTTATATCAATGGTTTAATTTTCTTATCACAGGCCATCATAATTATCAAACGCACTACCGGTAGCATGACTATAGTTAATTGGTTCTAGTTAGGCAGCAAAGAATGAAAACAAAAATTGCAGACCACGTTCGAATTGTATAGAAAGCGATGTTCATGTAGAAATGATATAAACGCTACTTATTTGCAATCAACCCGGTCCATTTACGCAACAAATAAACAAACCGATATTACAAAAAAGTTAGAGAATAATATTTAACAATCTCGTGTTATTATATTAATTATATTCTAATAGTACGCGATGACTATAGAGTGACGCATTGTCAATCGGGATTATGATGTTAATGGGATTTATTGTGTATTTATATTTATATAAGGTTTTCGCTCCAATGACAATAAATAAATTGGTTCGTACAAACAAAATAAACAAACTACAAGCTTTTTAATCCTGCGTGATGTTTTCCAATCCCGCGTTCAAAATTTGCGAACTGCCTTGTGGAAGCGAATTACGTAGGAATTGTAAACTGATATCACGAAACCTGTTACGTATAATTCTTCCCCACCCCCGGGCGGGCAGTACTATAAACGTATGAGCACGTGGCTGCGATTATATTTCTGATGGAAACAAACTTAAAATACGTAAATCGGACAGATTGCTCATCTATTCCTCCTTTTGGTATGTATTACAGCTTGTGAGACGATCCCAGTGTGTGTTAATGGTACTCTGAGGGCGAGATCATGTACATGTATATGTTATGCGGGTTTCATTGGGGCTACTTGTTCAGGTAAATTTCACTGTATCATACGAATCTTTACACCACATAAAATGATCGCTACGCATCGTTTCCTGGATCCTAATATCATTTAAGAAAATCAAAACATGTATTTATTATCCAGTGAGGAGATTATTTTCTACACACAATTTACGATGCCCATGGTCTTCTGAAACACTAAAATTAAATACATACTATTACAATATTAGGTGACAGTTATTGAGAACCATTAGCAGATTAAGTGTATGACAATGAACTTATAGAAAGAGGCACATATATTACAACCCAAAACAAATATCTAGGGAAGACTTTATTATGATAAACTGGCACAGGATTCATTAATTTTGATATCATCAAGACTCGAACATTTTATAGTGGGTAAATAGATCACGATCAGATCATACCTCAATTGAGTTTTTAGAGGTGTTTTATAGAAAAAGTCCGATTCTGGGCGGAAACCTGCTATAGATTTAACTTTAAAACCTTAAGTGGAACATCACTAATAGGCAAATCTATTATAGCATGTTTTACACATTTCAAAAGCGAAACAAAGTACGATTAGTTGTATTATAATATTTCCAGTGAACGAAACATGAATGCAGTGATCAACATGACAGATATCATCTTCGCAATCACCTCATTATTCATATGCCGTGCATTTTCAACTGTATTCATAATCAGTATTGAATAGCAACAAGTTACAAACTAAATGACAGACAAGCTCAGGGGTTGTAACCAGACATTCCATTCCCATCTTTTTCCTCTCAATTTCATGCGATGACAGAACAGTTTGGGGTTTATAAAAGAGTTCTGTAAATTCGTTTTAGGTATAGGTTCAACAGCTGATAAATGTCGATGTTACGGGAATTAGGGCGACAGTCATTAGAAATATATATTAACACTGAAATTATACGTTATTGGCTAAAATTTTGACAAATTTGAGGTGGCAGAATAGGATATTGATTAAAAGCTATTTGTAAATAAATTAATCCTATGATGTGCGTTTGGCCGTATCGAGGTTTCACACACGGGTAAGGGTAAAGGTTTTACCGTAATATTAAACAAATTGTATGTATTCGCAAAACTCTGATTGGCGATACTTGAAAAACATAAAATGTTAAACAATATAAAAATTATCCAAATTATGACTTCTCAACGCCGGTTTGTCGCGCTCACAACACATGATTCAAAAAGGTAGAGCGAATGCTAATATACAAGACAGAGCTAGTATGCCTATCTGGATGTAATGTAATGGCGAATGGCGTTAACGTCACTAAACGATTTTTCACAAGACCCAGGCTTCAAAAATGTACTTGTAGTGGTACGATAAGTTCCAATCTACAATTCCTCGTAAATTAGAAACAATTTTAGAACTTTATTTTCAGAAGAGCAACTTTATAACATGGTCTGGAGGTAAAATGAATGTCTATGGGCGTGGGTGCGACATCAATCTGCCTTGTTCTCGCAAACGAACAGAAACGAAACTGTAATACATGTCGTATCGTGTTATTTCTGACCTTATTAATTCAGCTCATGTTGGTAATTGTACCCACGTCTGTACGGTTGTAACACCGAGACGATTGGGCCAGTGTATAATAAAATAGCATAATGTAGCAGAGCACCGTATGATTTGTTCGATTTTATTGCTACGTAAAACATATGATTCACATCAAACAATTGAAATAGTTAACAACAAAGTCGTTACATATATACTTCAATCGATGATTTGTTACAGATTATGACTATAAACTGGTACTTGAAAAATCTTTACTATTTTATGAAACTCAAAGATCGGGATATCTACCCCCGGCGAACAAAAATGACCGAAGAAAGTATCAATATGAGAACAGAATACCCTACCGCGATGACTCAGCCACTGGTGATGTTAATAATCGTGGCGGTGATATGACCGGAGGCTACTATGATGGTAATACAATAATTTATAGAAATAATTAAACTCGTTCTAAATCCTCCTCTCACTCAATTCCTAAGCCTTACAATGTCTTAAAGTAGCATTTGCCTCAGACCTCCGGTTATTATTAAAAATGTAATAATATTAAAGGAAAATTCAAAGCTATCAACACAATGCTCCTAGATGAAAGAGCGCGGCAAATGTAAGAAACTGCAATTTACGTTATTTTGTTATCACTTTTCATTGCTAGATTTCCAACTTTTCATCCATTTATGCAAAAGGTAATGAGTTCATAATGAGTTCATCTATAACTTCAAAAGTTGAACTTCAACTTAGTTGAAAGATTGGTAGATTACCGGTGCCAAAAATGCACAGAAAAAGTTGTCATGGTAGAACTGAAAATATTCATTATTGTGTATTTCAACCAAATGCTTAATTTTTCGTATATTTTATACAATTTATCGATGTGAGTAGGTATACATGTGATATATAACCAAAAAAGGGACAAAAAAGTGTCAGTCTATTTATAGCGACAAAAATTATGATTTCATTTAATTTACTTCTTGAATATTCATAACATTCAAATTCGCTTTATTATGCATATAAGAATAGGTTATATGCACACCGAAAATATGAACTGATTCGTATTAGTATTTGCCACGTCATAGATGAAGTCATTTCCGCGTTTTTCCATAACAGTGGATGTGACATCACACTTTACACACTACTATGCTGGAGAATCAAGATGGCGGACTTCATAATATTGATGCAAAATTGAATATATAAAGAATAAAACACATATAGAAAACTGAAAATTGCATTCTCGCACATATGTTGAGCTCTTTCGTCTGGGAGCATTATGTTGTTTGCTTTGACTTTAAACTAATATTTTTTTTATAATACGTTCTTTGTATAGCTGGCAATCACGTGAAAGTCACAGCGACGATAGCGTACAGTATGACCGTCATTGCATGAGGTTTAATTCACTTCAGAGATGCTTATATTTCGGCTGCTCAGTACAAATACGCCTTGGACTGCATCAGATGGGGGACTGACTATCTATTGAAAGTGAAGAATAAAAATGACCTGATCGTTCTTGTAAACATGTTTTTCTGTAATTTACCTCAGAATCTCCATTACGTGTTACCGTTGTCAAAACACGGATACTAACGTTATTGCTATAATAGTTACCTGCGGTCAATGAAAGTGGCTATTAAATTGATTAAATTAAATATGTTGCATGTCAAGATTCAGATTAACTAGTAGTGGTTATCGAAATAGAAAAACAAGTATGAAACATGAACAAAATAAATAATTCATTTATTTTGTGACACGCAATGGAACAGTCGTCTATGTAATGTAATGTCAATGACAACGAAATTACGTAGCGGATGTTTTGGGGGTATTCGAAATTTTGCAGGTTGGTCTAACTAAAGCGTGTGAGTTTAAGATATATACCATTTACATTGTAAGGTAGCATCGCCAAACCAAGATATTTGTTTATAAGAACATAGATTTAAAACACTCAGGTGTATACAATTGCAACTATGTATAATTGTTCCTACAGCTCGGAGATTTTACGCTAGACCGCCAATTCTGGGGACGTCCTGAAGACATGACTATGCCGAGACCTGCTTGTCATGCTTCTTTCAGATATGATCACCCAACAGCAGAGGCGATGCTTACTTCATCGGCACTGTCAGCAGCTAGTATTGTTTTCAGACCAATCGGTAAAGTATGGTGACGAATGGAAAAGTTGCATGCAATACACGTCGTATGGCGTCTTTCTTCTATAACGTAAATGGATCAAACAAAATCCGCTCAAACCGTTAAGATCTGTGGTCAATACAACTATGATTGTTCTGGTATTACTAGACAGACAATCAAGTAAACACAAGGATGAACTGGAATACCTTCACCCGTGTACGCCATTTTGACGTCAAAGATGAGTTTCATTACGAGAGGGCGCGACCTAAAATATGATATATATGTATATTCACTATGCTATATTATAGCATTACATCCATTATATATAAATTGTCTAACTATCAATTAATAATAATAAATTTGGAAGAAAGTTTCTTGATTATATATGTGTTCTCTAGATACCCGGTACTCGATCACACTACGTGCAAATGCAAAAACAATATACGAGATGTTGGAATAAAAACCTGGTTTATTCGATGGACCGTGCCTCGAACAATATGAGTGAGTACTATTCTCTATCAAATTATAGCTTCCCGTCATGCAGTATGATTAATGCACGGCATATATATTATATAAGTGTGTTATGAATAATTTTTGAAATAATAATCATTTCCATTTCCGGCCTCTTGTCTAGATTTCCCAGATACACAGACAAGGTAGTATGGGCCGAAGCTTGGTATTACAAGTCGTCGAATAATGACGTCTTCAAGGGTAAGGCTGTAGTTCACTATAGCCAATGGCGCCTAGATTCTATCGTTGAACCGTTTGCTCGGAATGATGTTGGAGCCGGGGCTCAGGTATTTACTATGTCCCAACTGATTTTTACTTTATTTTTACTATTTATATACCACTATAGTAAACGTCAATGTGTCTAAGGTTGTTAGACCATTTATTACTATTTCACAGCATTCTAGCAATTGAACAGCTTATGGCAATATTTCTAGTTTCCTAGTTTTGTACTGAATGAACTATAATTCATGATTAGTAATCATTTATACATGTTGATGTCATCGTTAGATATATGATCGTTTGATTGTTTGTTTCCATTTTCTTATTTCTTCTCTCGTTTTAAAATGTTCGCGTTAGCCTAATATATGTGACAGATACCTCGATGGGTTTGTTACGTAAAACCAGGCAATACTATACAATATATTCGAAAGTTTTCATTAAATAACATAATTTTTTAGATGTAAAACTCAGTTCCTCTGAGTTGATATTGTGTTCGCATTCGTACAAGAATATTTTCGATAATGCGGGTATCGTGTGATCATCAACACATCGCACAACTGTTTGAACATTCTTATCACTGTTTACCAGCTTTTAATGTATGATGTGACCCAAGAAAATGAATATGCAAATAACTTCAAGAAATACTTGAACGACTGGCTACCTGGTCGTACAGTTCCGTACACACCATTGGGTTTAGCTTATTACAAGGAGTTGTCACCACTCAGTCTGGCAGGTAAGTATAACATCATGTAATATACTGTTTCTTGTCCACGCTGTGCCAATGTGACTGTGATACACATAAAGTGACCCAGTACATTTTCACGCGAGATATATTTATCTAGCTGGCAGCATTTTGGTTGATGATGCTTGGTTATGATCGATTGTCCCAGTGTTGGTTTTCCACACAGGTAGGATGATAATGCATGTAATCACATAAATTATGTACGCAGTTAGTTGTGTTTCGTTGTCACTGAACATAATAGGTTGCAGAATGAAAAGAATATTTACAAACAGGACAGTAACCACGGCTAGCAAACTCAAAATGTAGACACATCGATCATTTATTTGGTGTCACTCGCGCCACGAATGTATGTATAAGAAATGTGGTCTGGAAATGTGAATTCAATTCAAGTTTAGTAAAAAGGGGTCGTACAAGAATATAAACTCTGTTATTATATCGTTAGCGTTTTATTTGACACCCACCTCACATCCCAATCAATCTATAATGTGATTCTGATTTGATATATAACAAATATTTTCAAACTATTTCATAATTCTTACAATAAAAATATTGGTAAACTCTGTTATATAGTATTGTATAGTCATGTAAAATGATATTAATAGGACAGTATACCAAACATCTGAAATAACTTCTTGGTCTTAACCTTGAAATCAATATATCATTTTTTTGTATATTAATTGACTGAAAATTTCCTCTCGGGTAGCATATTGAATTTTGTAAATGTACCTTTTCAATGAATACTGCCATTGCTACTCTTATATGTCAATTGTACTTGGTTTAAAATAATCCATATACGACTATTGCTATTGCGTTAATGGATGATCGTGCTGTGCTCCCTATTTAACTTGCATCTGAAATATTATGTGGCCCTAACGTATTTAATGAAAGACGACAAATGTTACATTTCGCTCAATTGAAATTTGGTTCTATCGTGTACATGATGCTCCAGTGTTGAAATAATTGTGATCAGGTCTAGAACAAACTGTAAGTTAACGTAGGCCGCCGCCGCATGGCGTGCTGTCTGGTTATTATACACCTTTTCCTTCCAAAGATACATCATGGGAATGCCAAAATCAACAAAGTTTAGAACATAATCTGCGAACGTCTCTGTGCGGAGTCCGGTGAAACTCTGGTTGTTATTATTAGAGGACACTTACGCGCGGAATCATTCCATATTTGGAATTCGCATTTCCTTATTTGGTATGATGAAAATACCCCGTAAAATACCGCAAAATTACGGCACTTATGGATTTATGGTGACTGGTGTATAATAATATATATGGTAGGACTATGAATATAAAAAAAATAAAACATTTATAACGACATCGTTCATAATCCATACAATAACCAATTTTAATGACTATATGCGTATACGTGGTGTAACAAGAGAGACTAATAATGCGATACATATGTAAACACATATAGACAACTATTTGCATTTGATAATATTTAAATATATGTCATGCCATGTGACATGCCATAACTCATTTAGTTTCACGAACGTATTTCATAAACAACTCATATCACTGTTACTTGTTTATGCGCTCATTAAATACATGTTTTAATTTTGTTTAGCAAACCAGGCGTTTTTAGCTATACTCGCAAATAAACTCAGTGTTGGACCTTAAATCTACACAGAGTTTGCTAAAAGTCAAATTGGTTATATGCTAGGAGACACAGGAAGAAGCTTCGCAACAAACTTTGGAGTAAATCCTCCTCTCAGACCGCACCATAGAAGCAGGTATGTAAATTGATCCATAACGACCGGACGACTTTCTTTATTCTATAAATTATCGCATGAATAATTGTGCAGTACTCTTTGGCATGGAATCATCAAGGAGTTATGAGCTATATAATAATGAGAATTAGTATTATTATTAGTAATGGTAGACAAACATATTAACTGATTTCGTTGACTTATTTTTTACGACCACCGTAGTTCCTGCCCTTCAGAACCTGACGAATGTGGCTGGGGTTTCCTAACTGCACCAGATCCAAATATTCAGACTTTAGAAGGAGGACTTGTTGGTGGCCCTCTAAGTGACGACTCATATACGGACAGTCGTCAAAACGTTTTGACGAATGGCGTTGCAATTCACTTCAATGCTGGATTTCAGTCAACAATAGCAGGTAATGTCTTCGGGACCAATGTTGTACAGTAGCGTCATATAACGCAAATTACAAACTTTAATGATATAGCAAACAGTCTGACGAAGCATCACATCACCGTAAATTCGTTGGGCCCTCTCTGAATACACCCACGCTTAAGAATGTCACATTGTTTTATAACTATGTGCACTACCAATAAGCATTTTATTCTATACAGAGGAGTATACAATTTCAGAAAGCATTGTTTTTCTGTTGCGGAGTAAAATATATAGTTATCTTCATTGTATAAGTATATACGTACCACATGTCAATGTTCATAATGATTAGTCGGGATGCGGTCATATGATAATCGTGAAATATTAAATTAAAAAGGGTGCAGTTGTCATGTTTGATTGCAAGGACGATTACGTCATATGTTTTTTTTTTTTCGTTTTTTCCTAGGCCTACTCCTCCACAGGATTCGTCCTTCTTCATTTGCTAGTATCAGGACTATAAATGGAATGGATTCTATTGTTGCCCCGGAAAACTAACGTTATTTATATCCATTTTTTTCAATAGTTGAAACATTATCATAAAAACAGTATGATATGTTTTTATTTTACTATATATATGCATCTACAATGATGGTAGTTTTTATTATTTGAAATAAAGCTTGGTAAGGCTGATGTTCACACATTGTCAGGTACATCACGTCACGTTGGTACATCACATGCAAAATAAAAAAAGGGGACTGTCAATGACAATGACGTGATAATAATTGCATTAACATCGCAACATGTAGGGCTCGTGAAATGATTATCAAAGAGCCAAATAATTGCAATCGAGCCAATATGTCGACATGTAAAAGATTTTCAATGTACCAATATTCACAAAACAAAGTTAAATTTTATTTTTGCCCAATTATCTTATATGGTTATATTGCCCACATTTGCATGTTTCGCTCTATATGATAATAACTTGTGATGTTTTATTGATTAGATAAATACAAATAAAATACTGACGCTCTCATTTTTTCATTCAGGTTGATATTTTGTGGTAAACACAAAACCGTCAAGCCGTTGGCGTTCATTTAACTGCTTTGCTGACCCTATGACACTTCACACTACACGGGGTCCTATTTTAGGACACTGAAACGTTGTACGTTGGGTAGTACTTTCAAATACTCACGACAGCCTAGAGAGTTTAAATAATTAATTCCGATCTTTTTCCACTGAAAGACTGCCAGGTTCAGATAACCAAAAAAGTATCCTATGCCAAAACAAGTTTTCTTTTTTTTTATCAAGGAATCAGTTTGTTGAATTGCTACACCATATCTTTCACATGCTCGCAATAAACAACAATAACACAATTATAGTATATCACATGAAGTCATTGAATTGCAACCGGTTTTGTGAAACGCTGTTTGCAATAATTTGTCCAACCCCGTGTTCACAAAATTACTCACAGCTTCAACGCGACCCGCAGCAATGGCGATTTCCTACAGCATATAGTTCACTTTTAGCCATATACTCAACCAGCCATATACTCAACACTTACACCGAAACAGTCTTTGGCTCTTGACTTAAACATTCAGTACAAGCGCCGCACAGACAACCTACGCTCACGGATTTTTCCGCTCTTCCGACCTTTGACGTGATCGATCTGAAAAGGCTTTTACCTTAAAATTACAATGTCAAATGACAAATCAATTCTTTAAATACATATTTAAAACCAAAAATATATATAATAAACGGCGGTACACCAAAAAGAACTATAGAGTGCAATATATCCATATCTGAAAAAAACTTGGTAGATTGAAATAAATATTCCTGCCCTCAAAAAATACAGTTTTTAAAAACTAACAACATAAGTACCTAATTTACAAAATGTAAACATGGACTGTAACCTTGGGTTACATTATTAGTCAGTACAACATCAGTATCTCACGTTATCTGCATAATATAAATCGTTCTAACTTGAACTTGGTTTTCATATTTACTCTATCAAGCCTCATCTAGTATGTTACATATACAATATGCGTGAATCCACTGTTTAACACATAGACTGAAAGTCGCAAAACGATGATTTTGTTTCTGCTATTTTTTGCCAATTATGAAATTGGCGACTGTGTGATAATTATAAATATGAGTAATGAGCTAGTTGTTGACAGTCAGCAACTTGGCTTCATGCGATTCTAGCCGACCAATGGTTAGAAAATAGTCGTTAGGCTAAATATGATAAATCTGTTAAAACGGCAATAGCTATGATTTCAGACTTGTTTTTATTTAAATTTAACCACATGTATACGACTAAATCTATCCGAAACATTGTTTCAGACACTCTACACGTGAATCAAAGTCAATAGGTAATTTTTCGTTCAACTGCGAGATCTCGCGAGATGCATGAAATACGCGCGTCAAACGTCTGCCGCAAAAATCGAACGATTTGATTTTGAACTCGAATGTCTTTATTTCGTCGCTCAAATCGACCGGCCGATCTTCGATAGAGGAATATTGCTTTCGAATACCCTCACTTAATCGAAATTGTATATTATCAAATGTGTAGAGCACATTATTAAACATGGAAATGCCCTCCAAAATATGTTTGCGTTTGTCGAATCCTACGCGATGTTTGTCACCACTACGACGCTATGACCTTTGTTTGTCCTGTTTTTACGTTCGATTTCACGCATGATGCGTGATTCTTGCAGTGAACGGAAAATGGTCTATTGAAAACTAAGGTTTGAGATGTCATAGAAAACTATCACGCATGTTACACACTATTACGGGAAATTACACATAAAATAACCAACGAGAGATCGCCAGAGGGAGGCTTAGTCTTCCAAGATGGCAACGTATTTGACGATTTGCCAGGACGCCCGGTCAGTTGTTATCTTGTGCCGCAAACTCTAAGGCTCGCATGGGAAACTGGATTTCAGTAGACGGCGCCCTCTAGGTACCCGGACGCAACCCCTTCGATCATCATTTTTTATTTGCAAGCTATAGCGTGTGTGCTATACATTCAGTGTTAATATTTCGGTGATGGACATTTCGAATTACCGATGTTTTATTGAAAATATATATCAGAGAAAAATAGAACATAGTTAAATATTTTGCCGCTTTGAGACACTATCAACTAATTGGATATCATAGTTAATAACCACCTAGACTAGTTACCCAATTGTAAAAATTCAGTCGCAAAACAGCAGTAGTTAGTCAAATCGCGAGGTGTGTAGCCAGCTTATTATTCGTCTCAAGAGCCAGATTCCCATATGCGTTTTCATACTCTTTAACTTTTGAAACCACAATACATAAAACGTATAGTAGTGATAACCGTAACGTACCTGATACCATGTGCTTGCCGAGAGTCGGTGGTAGCAGATACAAGTGTATCCAATAAATGTTGAACCTAACGTATTTTGTGATAATGATTTTGAAATAGCGGTGCTTGGGTTCACGAACCCAACATCTGTCAGACCCAGGTAAATTTACGACGTTATGTTGTGGAGATCACCTTGGAGCCTGGAAGAATTTTTAGATACTCCATTCAGGCACACTATACTATGATGAAGGCTATGCGGACCCATTTGGTTAAGAGTTTGCCTCAAAACTCACACTCATAGAAAACGACAGTACAGGTGAAAGTGATATCAAGGCTTGGCACATAATTATTAGTTTTGAAAAAAAAATATCTGTTCTATTCTCTCTTGATATGTACAGCGCCCTCAATTATAGATTGTTTTATTGATAATCTGGTTCAACCTAACCGTAAAAACTTGATAGAAGCGAAACGAACATTCGGCTTAGCCGCCAAATAATACAATGCGTAAAATATACTAGTGTTCAAACCCAACAATTATCAGCAGGTTACACAAAACGTGAGTGCAAACCAAAACCAAGTCGTAAAAATGAGGGTGTATCAGCTAGGGAGAGAATGTCTTTCTAGCAAGGCTGGTCAGTGCAGCCATTACTCCGTTTTAGTGAAGGACATCAATTGTTATTTCATTAATTACATATGGATATGCATGGTAATAACTTTTTGTTAAAATCAAGGTCCGGTTCACCACCTAAAACAATTGTAAAGAAAACACAAGCCTTAAGACAAATTTACAAAAACACGCTCTATTACATTGTATATTGATAGTATATTTAACTTGATATGAAGTTAATACATAATTTATTGTCAACTGCAAATATACACTAGTTCAAAATACATGGTAAAAAGAACCCCTAGACTAATATGAAACATATTTCAAATAAATTTGGAATGCCTCACACACCTGCATGTATGTTCCACCTAGAGAATCTGCCCTGATAAGAAACAAAAATGGAGGGTTACAAGCCTTGAGTTATTTTGCTCATATACTCACACCGCCTGGCTCTTACCAGAATAACTCGCTTGTGACGCGTAGATCGATGTGAAAAAAACATGATACCACATGACCGGGGAAGTAGAAGCCAGAGTGTATGCATGACCAAGATAAATGTTAGGTAATTGTTATAATGTTTTTTTTTTTTTTACCCAAAACTGTAACTATACTCCGTAACTTAGAGCCAATTTCCCACAGCTGGGTGATTTAAGCGTCAGTTTTTTCTACCGATATTCCTTTGGAAGAGCGACGGTTATGATTGTTCCTGTGCGAGCACAGTGTAATTTTTAGAATAGTCGAAGAATGCTTACATTTTTAATTTGAAAACTGTCACTATATTTCAACCAGGCACGGTAAAGTTCGGTGTAAAGTTAAAATAACAATAACAAAACAGTGTACCATGTGGTTGTTTCGCTTCGCTAAGTGTTACAGATAGCAAAACGCCGATAGGGAGCGATTGAGGGCGGTCAATGTGCTGTAGCGGCTCTCAATAAACCGTGCCCTCAATGGCTGTATTTTAGTGTTCTTATGGTTTTTGAACTTGTCAAAATTCTAAAACATACACAACCTTGGGCGGTCACCTTTAATGATTATTTCTATTGTTTGTTCATTTTGACAGAATTTTGTAGTAATTACACAACATATATATGATGATCCTTGTTCCGATTGCATCGATTTAAATGCATTCAAGGACTAATGGTTTTTGTTCGTATGGGGAATGTTATTATTTTGTACTACATCAGTATCTCATGTTATCAGCATATACGTTGATCCTCGAAAGTCGAAAAACGATAATTTTGTTCCTGCCATTTTTTTTATCAAGTCAGCAACTTGGCCATGCGATTCTAGCCTACCAACGGTCAGCAACGGTCGTTATGCTGAAAATGTTAAATCTTTAAACGCGACAATAGCTGTTTTTGCTTAAATAACCACATAATGATAATCCAACCAAACTGAAATATTGTTTTAGACAAAAACCGATTGGCAACGTGAGTTTACACAAATACACATTAAATGCGATTGGAAACTGTGGTTCAGGTTGGCGCCATTTTATTGAAATGTGTTACGTAGCGGTGTACCATAGAACATTATGATACACGTTGCACACTATTATAAGAAAGCACACGTAAAATCATCAGTGAGAGATAGAGTTAAGCTCATCTTCTCAAGATGACTACGTATGTGACGAGTTTTCAGGGCCCTGGTAAGTTGTTATCTTGTACTGGAATGCCAAAAGGTTTGCTTGACAATACTGGATTTCAGTAGATGGCACCTCCTTGAGACCTGGACACATGCCTGCGGACATTTTATTTTATTTGCAAACTGGAATATGTGCTGTACTTCAAGTGTTAGGTAATGGAATATTTTATCAAAAATACATATCAGAGTAAATCGACATATATTGTCGCATCTTAGTTAATAGCCACCTGGACAATTCAAGTTACCCGACTGTAACATTCAGTCGTATAACTACGTATAGTAGTGTTGACCGTAACGTATCTGATGTCATCTGCTGGCCAAGAGTCGACTGTAACAGATACAATTGTACCCAATAACTGTTACAGAGCAGAAAAAAATCAATAATCAAACTGTGGGCCGAGTGGTTGTTGACAGGGGCAGGGGCTTTGTGTTGTAGCGGATCGTAATACATCATGCCCTCAACGGCTGTTCTTTTTGTTTTTGAATCTGTCACAATTATACAACAAATGGACCGTCACCCTCATTTGTTTAGCAATGAAGTAAATCTCTCTCTGTGTAGTGTATATATTTTGTTATTTTAATAGGGGAGTTTGAAAGACGTTGCCGGTGTGTTTTGGCAAGTAAGGTCAATTACAGCGATGCACACTGATCTGTGTATTACTCAATACATCACACGTGGTTGCCTTGTAGTGGTGAGAATATAACATGTTATCTTGTACCGGAATTACGACAGATGACCAAGATCTGTAAAGCGATATAATTTAAACATACATAATAACACACCAATTCCACTAACAGCTTGATAAACGTACATTTACATGGATTGAGTAAATAGTCTATTTTCTAATTATTAGACCAGAAGTGATATACGCTACAAGCATATACTCTCAGTTGTTTTGAAATGTATGATTATCATTGCCATGGAAACACCCAATACAATATACCTTTAGTGACATGGCCAATTAGCTGTGCCTTGGTTCAATTGTCAAAATAAATCATCGTTCCACATGAATAAATTAGTGCTTTATTAGTGTATTATAAGTGTAGATTTATATATTAAGCTACAACCAACACAATAACATTTGGGCCAAAATGAAAACTATTTATGAATCGAAAAAAAATAGGTGAAATATTTCATCAGTTCAGTCGCTATTGAGTGTTGATAACTGTTCACGTGTATTCACTTTTAACCGTGGATGCGCAATGCCATGTTATTCGATCCTGCAACTGAAATAAGAAAAGAATTACAATTTAGTAGTATGACAGAGTGTTCAATGGATTCATTAGTTGCAACATGCAACTAAACATTAGTTAATTTGCGAGAATTTAGAGCGACGCTCTTTATCATGTTATGACAGCCCAAATTATTACTTTGCAATACTCACCTGTCTTTTATTTGCCAGCTCATTGCAAAATCATTTACATTCTCAACTAATTGTAATCCTTCACTTGTGAGCTCCTGTAAATCATCATCCGGGTTATCATTGGCATTTCCAAGCAGACCGCATACTTCGCCGTTAAAATTGTCGTTAACCTTTACATCGACACGTCCCTTACCATCCCAACACACACTAAATTCGTCACGTTTTGTAACCAGTATTTTATAATTGAATTGCCTTATTGTAATGCCATTTTCCACATCTTCCCATTTATCCACTATATCCACGATATGGATTGATGTCTGGTTGTTAATCTACAAGTTAATAATACAAGTCTCTTTGTAATATGCTGATTAATATGACAATACAATCAGTTCTGACTCCCATGAGAAGTGAAAGTGCAGAACGCACAGAAACGGTCAAAACGGCAGGTCAACGTGATTACTACTGGGCATATACGCAACACCTCCACAATGAAGAGAAAACTGTTTTACTGACAAACATTCTTGACAAAATTTCATAAATGCCTCATCAACAATGACAAAATATAGCCCTGGTGAATTAGAATGTACCCGAATATACACAACAGTGACACTACCACAAATATTTTTTTTATCGAAGATTAAAAGTTAGAGACTACTGTGATCGAAAACTAATCCAATAAAAAAAGTCATTTGTATAAATTACCAGTTTATGTTTATAAATAAACAAACAAACAAAACAAACAAACAAACAAACAAACAAAAAACAAACTAAAACACTAAGCTACATTTATTTGGCGATGTGTTCCTTTCACAATATCTCAATATCAATTTAATATTATAATCTGTTATTCTGGCATAGACTTTACTAACAGGAATGAAGGATTTCATAACATACATTATAACTCACAAATAAACAGCATACATTTTCTAGTAATTTATAAAATATTTCATTAAACTGAGTTCAAATTTTTATCAGAACACATAATAAACGATTTCAACACGAAATAAGAACAGACCTTAAATTTATTCTATCATGACAAAAGCAGTAGGGGTAAACCTATATTTCTGAACAGTAGTCAATTGGTAAACAATTTATCTAATACGCTGATTCCTCATTGTATAGTTTTCCTTTTTGAGTATGCTGGATGCGGAAGACGATTGACTGGCAACTCTTCCGTTCAGCTGATGGCCGGAATTCTTGTAGTTAGTTTTAAAAGTGAACCCAATGCGTTCACAATTATCTTTTAAATTTACTGTATTACACACAACTTCTCCAAACATCCGAATAACCAAGCAATCATCCAGCCAGTAAATCGAGCAATCAACCAGCCGTCCAAACAATCGATCGTCCGTACACGGCTACCAGAAATTAAATAAACGGTCGAGCGCACATTTTAGTGACCATTGAGGGCGTTAAAATACAGTCAAAATAATCAGAAGAATAATCGTGGTTGTAAATTCATATATATTTATAAATATAGTTTTTTTCCCATATCCTCGAATATGTTTATGCTGTATCTATTTCTCTTCTTTAATAACTCTATGAAACACGTGTAGTATTATCATTATGACGTGTTCAATAAACATTTAGCGAACTGTGCCACGGTGGTTTCTACAAATAAAGCTTATTGAATGCTGCGATTCATACAATCTACTTTACAATCGCTTATTACTTCTCTTCATTACTTACTGAAAGATATTTTCCTTGTAGTAGATCAACTCTGAAGACACTTCCTCCTTCTAAATCTATTAGCACGTAGACGGTGTCAATGTAAACGGCAGCTGTGTACGGTGTATTCAATGTTCTGGCATTCACAATATTCACAGAGAAACGTGGTGGTCCTAATGGGTCGTGACACTCTCTCAGCAACACGTACGAGCAATTGCCGCTGAATACGTACATTCGGCCATCAATAGTGTCAAACTCGGGATCTCCCCAACCACCTTCACATGCATGATTTAAATGATACAATGTTTAGACAAAGCACATATATTGGTACTTCAAATGTTCCTTAGGATAACGAGATCGAATCACAAAATTACTAATTACTAACTGCGTTATGTATATGGATTGTTTAAATAAACAAAAAGTAACATACCTGCTCGCACACCTATGCTATGATGGTTCTGATGAAGGAAAATACACGTTGATTGTTACAATATTTTAAACGTGTTAAGAGTTCCTAATGCTCTGTCATTTTATACACTATTGCTGTATAAATCATTATTCACGATAATGTGTGTTTGTTTGTTGCCGCGGACCCACATTTAACATCTATAAATATAATTCGCGTGATTATGTTGAAAAATGATGTGAGAAACAAATTGTCCGTAATATAATAACAAACTACTTTTACATGAAGTTAATGGTGTATTTCCAGTAATGTGACACAACACAATATATAACAACATATACAACAACATGCTGTAACTTGCTGGGAAAAATAAGGTGCAACAAAATGGACTGTACACGCATGCGTGTAATGATTTACAGGAAACAGATCTACCCATGAAATAGTGCTTAACTATTCACCAATGTTATATCTAATAATATTTTAGTAGATGTGGTTTTTGTGTGGAAAGTTGTTTTTACGTTTTGTTTGCGGACAATAATATTTAGTTGCCTTTGCCTATAATGTTGTTTACCGGTTGTCCAAGCTTCATTGACATAACGTGACTGGCTGTTGCTGCCACCAACGTGTAAACAAGCACGAATCTGTACATTCTGAAATGACATAATAATGAGAGGACATGACATTATTTTTACCATTGACTTGTCTGCATGCAGAACATATGAACATAACTCTGATATGTTATCACCGGACAGTTTTCCTAAAATTTCAATCTGAATTTTAACAGAAGATTTATACTCAATTTAGTAAAATATCTGCCCAAATTTTCGTTTTGTAAGTCACGTATATTTGAATCATATATTTGGCCTCTACTCGTGTACTCAGTGTATAATTTTAAAAAAATTCTAAAATCTCAGTAACTGATTAAAAAGTATTAATTGCTGCTACTATAGATAAAAGAAAGAAATCTAGAATATTGAAGCTATCGCGGTTGTTCGTATAAGTTTGTGATTGGTAACTAGAAAACAAAACATGGTAAAAATATAGATGTATCTCCAAAATATGCAACACTTCTGTGGTTCAATCCATTCATTAAATAAGCTAGATTACTACAGTACCTCAATGAGCTGCGTCGATCTAAACGGTGATTTCAATTGTAAGGATACAATGTATTTCGATGTGCAACTCCAAACTCTGGATAGGAGAGAATGAGTGAATGAGTGGATATAAAATGGTTCGTGGTGCCCAACAAATTAGTGACAATTCACCCGTTTTCAAGCTGTGCCAATACCTGTGTCTGTTTTGTGAAGAAACAATTATACCAGGCGGTGGAGCTTCGGAATAAAAGGTGACAGCACACGACTGCACAAGACTTCCACATCACAGAATCGTTTATTGTTCATATTATTTTCATGACAAAACATTATGCGTTATTGAGACATATAATTATTTCAGTGGTTTGGAACCACGGCACTGACAAACCAAAAATTACACAAAAATGTCCTGTCTCATACGGCACTTTTGCCAAAAAAAAATCGACGATCTAAATTTCAGCAGATGACGCAGAAAAAATATCTCATGCCTTGAAATGTTGCTCTGTGAAATGTGCTGCACATGTTATTATTTTATTTAACAGAATTCAAATTGTTACATACATAGACTGTAAACCATGAGATAATTGATTATTATTTATTTTTTCAAAGGACGTTTTCTTCAATGACGCACTGCATGCATATTCAGTACACGCTTACCATCTGCGACACTTGTTTATTTGGCGTATGCGTTCAACACACTCTTACTTCAAAGGGGGAGACTAGTATAGTGTAGCGAGAAACAAAGTCTTCAGTGTTTTTGTCTTGTCAGCCAAGCGTATTTAAACATTTCATAATGGCAAATACAACCAATGTGAACGTGTAGTGCAGCAATCTATGTTCCCTGCAGTTGGAATAAAATTGTTCATAACTAAATAGAAAATCATAATAAAGGTTTGTTTTAATTTCACTGAAAACGCATACACTTCCTTGCGGTAATGACAAAACACGGTGGCCTAGCCCTTGCATTAAAATTTACAATGGGAAGTATATGTTTCTCGACCAATAATTTTTTGATCAAATCAGACTAACAGACAACTCCACCTTGCTGCATGTAGTGATGTATGCAATACATACCTTTCCTATGCTACTCAAAAGACCTTTACTGATTTAATAATTATAAGTTTTATCCCCTAAAATTCGCTACGTCACAATCACTAAACTTAAATTAAATACGCAAATACACCTACCTTGTATATTCTCACTGATTCTATGGAGACTGGTGAATGGTCAATCAAGGTGAGTCGCTACCATTAAAACATGTATCACAGTAAAATATTCAATAATTATTGTGCGATGTTACACATACACGCAAGTCATTGACATTTAAAGTTATTACGGAGAAACAACGATATGTTTTTAAGAGAATATTTGCTAAACATGTATCATAGGATATCATATAAACGTACTGTGGTGTGGATAACTTACACTAGTATTCAAAACACTCAGCCTGTCACATCTTATAATATTTTTTTACAGCGTAGGTCGCCAAACAAAAGTTTGAGATACAATGGAATGTCTCCGATTGCAAACTTAAAACCTATTTCCGAATTCGTTTTCTGCAAACTTAGTTTCGTTGACCACATATTTTTATTTACGAATTTTAATGTTAGCAATCGTCCTTAAAACACCCGCTTACAGTCAGGTTGGACATGCGATATGATAAATACTGACTTGACGATAATATGAGAATCACGTGACATGCATACAAAAAATAAATATTTTTGACGCTCAGATTATATAAATATCTACAGATTATATATGTACAAGTTTTATATTCACATGGCAGTTTTTTTTGAAACAACATATTTAAAACTATCTACTAGTACAACATACACATGTATACAACTAATATATAATTATTATCTTTAGTTGGATGAGAATTTCCACTAAATAGCAGCGACAACATATCCTATAAACAACCGGCCACGACGTCTCGTTGATATCAATGGAATCACATGACTTCTCCACCTAACAGTGTTTTATTTACCGCCATTGCGGTCACTGTTCTGCTGGCCTATATAACCGTGGTAATTGAAACAGTAAACGCATATGTCGACAGAGATTGAAATATTTCGAAGGTGAAAACAAGTTGCGTAACTTTGTTGCTCTTAACGACATTTCGATGCTTACCCGAGACTAAGGCGTATTGACACAAATATAATTATTTTACAAGGCATCTATAATTTTTTATATCGTGTAGTAACTATGTTGCTCATGCAATTTGTTTTAGTCTTACTATTTAATAGTTTACTATTCCCGAACCATTTTAAATTACTTGAGGCTCTGAGAAGAACATGTGTACGTGAGTTCTGTGGATCAGACCAATGATTGATTTTGAAGGTAGACCATATATGCAATCGTATACAGAAAATCGGTCGAATCCTAAATTTGATTATAGCGCCATTAATTTGTTACATAAGAGGAAAAAAACAGGTTTCATTGACCGCAAGTCAATCACAGTACAATTAGGGGGATTGGTTTGCCAAAGTTTATTATGCATTTTCTTGCGTGCTTGAACGTATGTTAACTTGAAGATATGGACTTTTTTCTGTTTCCTCTCTGATTCCTCACATAGCATTTTAGATTAATCAAGGTAAATATATTATAAAATAACAAAAAAGTATCTTGATTATTCGCACATGTAGTTGCTTATTCTTATGGTGGCTTAGTCTCTCCGTATTGTTATTATGACTAAATTTGCATACTTACATTATTTTTTTACACTGAAATCGATTTAACATCAGGATCAGTCAGCAGAGATGTTAACCTCAACACAGTATTTGAATATCAATATTCTTAATCACCTGGGTAAAATTGACTATTTATCTTAAAGTCTGCACAGGTTATCCCCGGTCGCTTGGGATATCGTGGGTAACACTGATGGTGCAGTTCCATTGTATACATAAATAAACATATACAACGTATTGGTGGATACCATATATGCCATACATATGTATATATCTATACATGCAGACACACATATACACTTAAACACACTCGTAGCATATTTGTGTCACATTTGTTGGTAGCAACAAAAACAACGCCCTCTACAGGTGCATGACAGGATAAATGACAGAATAATTTTATTTCTTACACTTGGTGTAATGTGAAGTAAAGAAGGCAAACCGCCAGTAATATAACTGATGTGAATTAGGCATGTTCTGTGTATTATAAAATGGTTCTAGTATAACATATTGTTCAAGGAGCGGGAAAACCGGTAATTATTTAAGCATTCATTTATACACACAACTTCTGATTTTATAGACGTATTTTTTTGTCACACATAAGCGATTGTGCCAATGAGATGACGCAATAAAATGTTTGGGTATTTAATACAGTGAGCAAAGTGTTTCTTTCTGATGTTTCTGTTGTTGTTGTTGTTCATTATTACTTGAACGCCACAACGTCCTCCGCTAATGTGTATGTGCCACGCTTTGCACATTTATATGTATATTTATATGTTGATTTTCCATTAAATGCAGGGTTGACCAACATACTATAGTGTTAACCACTGATAACATCTTTCATGGACAATGTAAGAGTTGAATGTGAGAACATGCACCTTCCACGTGTACACACATTTATACACAATTATCGCTCGTTGTGTATTACTTTATAATTACGGACTGACGTTGTGTTGTCTTTCTTCTTCATTTGTATTGCAAATCTCTCATGTATTTTTGTGATTATGAATATTAATCACCATAAGGGTTTAATCATTAAAAGGATTAGCCAAAATTGATTATTTATAGCACAGTTATAGCACTGCAACGACAACAATAGTGCCCACACGCAAAATACATTTACACAACCCTCTCATCACAACTCGTTTTTTACCAACAGCTGTAGTTAATCGCGGCTATCATTTTACACATATATTGTTGTGAACACGTTTCCTGGGAGCAATATAGATTTATGTTAAATATTAAGTTATTTTAGTAATATTTTTATAATACTTTATTAATAATACGGCCACACACCCAGTCATAGATTTGTTCACACAAATTGTATAAGTAATTTCACAAGTGCAATAACACAAAAAAAATCGACACACCAATCCATAATAAGTGATACCACACTTCATAGAATTATTTATGAATCTCAAGTTAATAATTAATAGATTTTTGTATATCATTTTAGTAGAAAAAATAGGCTTTTACTAATTGTGTCATTGTCACTGCCCAAATACTGCATTTGCCTCGTTTTTAACACTGGAAATTTAATAATTCTTTGTGTAAAGGTAGAAATTATGTCCTAAAGCTATCAAATCAAATCAAGGAGTGGGAGCCTCAGCTTTTAGACAATGAACCAATGATTTCCTTGGAGTATCTAAAGTATAAAATAAGACGTTTTACAATGACCTATTCAAATTCAAAAGCTCAAGAAAAAAACACAAAACTTCATTAACTGGAATCGTTAATTGAGGACTTGGAAAATATTCTTGATAATAAATTTAAAACAGAGCAATATCATGAGACAAAATTGAAAATAGAGAAAATCTGGAATGATAAAGTACAGGGTTCCATTATACAATCTAGATGTAATCATTACGAGCTGGAAGAAAAAAGTAATAATTTTTTTCAGCATTTGGAGAGATCAAACAAAACTAAAACAACTGTGAAGCGCTTACATATTAACAATACTGAGGAAACAAATACTGATCACATCATGTCCTATATTAAAGAGTTCTATTGAAATGTGTAAGATCATTTGATAGAATCAGAACTGGGCGTCCAACAATTTTTATATAATACTAACATTTCTTGCCTAAGTGAGTAAGCAAAGTGGTCTTATGAGGGAGCACTAACTTTGAATGAATGTTTTAGAGCCTTAAACATATTACCAAAAGATAAAACACCGGGTAATGATGGCTTGTCAGCTGAATTTCATCAAACATTTTGGAACATTATTAGTTCACATTTACTCAATAGCTTAAATTACTCTCATAGAAAGGGACAGTTAACAGGGTCATAATCCTGATTGCTAAAAAAGGCAAATATAAAACATTCCTTGAAAACTATAGACTACTCTCCCTCATTAATACCGATGTCAAGATAGCCTCTAAACGCATTTATGCCATCCTGCCAACTATCATTCACCCAGACCAATGTGCGTTTGTGAAGGACAGATTTATATGTGATGCAATTCGCACAGTTTTTGATGTAATGTGGCTAACTAGACATCAAAATACACATGGCGTGTTAATATCACTGGACTTCAAAAAAGCTTTTGATTCTGTTGATCACAAATTTCTGATAAAAACATTGGAGGTATTTAATTTTGGTAACTCCTTTATAAATTGGGTAAACACGTTTTACAGTAGCATCTCTTCCTGCGTGATGAATCATGGAAGGTCAACTGGTTATTTTTCCCATTGTAGAAGGTGTGCGGCAGGGAGACCCCTTATCCCCTTATCTGTTTATAATAGTAGTGAAATTACATAATCTAACTATAAATGGTATTGGTACCGTTAAAAAAAGTATTAAGTTAGTAATGTATGCAGACGACATAACCTGTACAATTAAGCCCACCTCAATGATACCGCTCTTCAATACAGTTGACAAATTTGGAAAATGTTCAGGATTAAATCTAAATCAGGATAAAACTGAGGCACTTTTGTTGACGTGTGTTCACAGGCCAAAAGAGAAAATAAATATTAAATGGTCGAATGGAATAACAATTTTGGGATTTTTTTTTACCTATGCATCTGTCTATGAAGAAAATTTTTCAGAGAAAATTAACAGTCTGAAGTCAGTATGCTCATTGTGGTCTAGAAGAAAACTCTCAATAATTGTTAAAATACAGATCCTTAAAACCTCCGGCGTATCAGTGCCAAAATCAATTATAAAAAAAATCAATAGTATTATTTACAATTTTATTTGGAATGGAAAGGATACAATTAAAAGAAACATCCTTATTTCAGATATTGAAAGGGGTGGATTACATATGATTGGGGTGGACTCTTTTTTTAAGCACAACAGATTATATGGGTGAAACGGTTTGTTTCTGATAGCCAAGCCGGGTGGAAGGATATATTGAAGGGACTATTGAAAAAGTTTGGGGACTATGTTTTTTTGCAACTATGATGAATCACAATTTGAAAATCAAATCCCACCCTTTTATTATGATATTATCCGAGAATGTTCATCTCTGACATCATACACTCCAAAAACAACATCTGAAATTGATAAACAAATACTATGGAACAATAGATTATTAAAAAACGGCTATCGTACAGTCTATCTGAAAAGTTTGGAAAGAAAAAAAGTATTAAGAATAATAGACCTAATCGATTTCTATGGAAACTTTCATCACTGGCAATATTGGAAGGGAAAAGGTATCACTTTGACAGAATACCATACTATACAAGACCTAATCTCTGAAATACCAGATGACTGGAGAGAGAACATTCATGCTAATACCCATGAGTGGTGTGATTTTCAAAATAAAGTCAAATGGAATTCTAAGTACGTTGCAATTAATACACTGACGAGCAAAACGATGTATAAATCTTTGTGTGAAAACATTATTAAAGAGCCAAATATCGCCATAGCCTTCCAATATTTGTATGGAATGAAACAAAATGTAATTTTCAAACTACCTTTCAAGACAACAATCTCCACAAATCTTAAGGCATTCCAATACAAAATTCTACACAGAGTTTTAACAACTAATGTAAAACTGTATAAATGGAAAATAATCAAGTCCCTCCACTGTTCTTTTTGTGAAAGAGAAGAAGACACATTAGAACACTTATTTGTTAAATGTATTGTTGTAAAGAGACTTTGGAGACTGTTGCAAAGTGATTGCACACTTATTGCCAATTTTGTTTGTAATGTCAAAAATATTATTATAGGTCTATGTGAACCGGAAAATATATTATTAAATCATTTTATTTTATTATTTAAATAATATGTATATACCTGTAGGGTTCAAAAGGTTCATCCAACAAAATACGCATATAAAAGTTGGAACAGGGAAAATAGAAATATTGAACTACAAATCGCAATAAACAAAAACAAAGAGCTTATCCATTATCAGAAATGGGAACCATTAACTAATTGGCTATATAATGGGTAAATTTAGATGTTATACCAGATCACTTTTTTTTCTTCTCCTTATTTTCTTCCTCTTAATTTTACTTCCTTGTACTTCTATGCAATGTAATATTTTGTGCTGTATGTCTATATTATTGAAACGAAATAAAAAATATTGTTTAAATAAAAAAACAAAAAAACAAACAAACACTGTTGCACTTTTATTTCAGACAGACAGACAGACAGACAGACAGACAGACAGGTTTGTAATTTTGTAACGTCATTTATATCTCTTCCATAATAGAAGACGTCGAACGTCAATGACACCTCAGTGATTTTTAACTAAACAGGCCTTTTCGAAATCTCCTTTTTTGAATAATAATGTTTCATAGAGTTTGGGTTGTTTGATTGCACCTAGAATTGATATTATTTCTATAAACTAACATGTAGCAGGAATGCTTGGTGAGCAAGTACAGCCGAGCAGTTTATTAACCCACTAAAAATAGAACTGACGTAAACATCGAACGTTGTAGTTCGTTAATTGCGGAAATCTAGGTATCAGTTCACTCGCGACGTGAGTGGGATTGAAGATGACCCAATACATGCATGAGTCGTGTCTCGCCGCTGATCAAAATGGCTCTTAACTGTAGTTGCCAAAAAATGATGGTTTTATCATTAAACAACATTCTGAAGATATTTTATCATGAATGAGTTGTTTTGCTTCACATAGTTTGTGAAACAACAAACAAAATGGAGGCGCCCATTGACCGGAAGTGAACCATTTTGAAATCCTGAATGTGACAGCACACCATAATATGTTACTGCATTTATCCACTCGGTCTCGGATTCTAATTGAATGTTAATTGAATTCCAATAAAAAAAAAATTATAAAATTGTAATTCCAGTTACATGTTTATTTTTTTCTATTGTGTTCACATTATACGGTCTTAGTACCACGCGGGTTCACATAGAAAGTAATAACATGACTAGCAATGTAGTGTAAAATACAGAGAATAACGATCAAGATACAAATGCCTGATACATATTAATTAAGTATTGTTCAATCAACATAATGTCTTATTTCCTAATATGGTGAACTCGTGTTAGGGTCCCTTGTATGACAGTAAATATTTTCGAGTTTTCGCAAATGTAAGACTTTAATTAAGTTGAATTTTCATTGAATTGTCCAACGTTTCGTTCATCCAAAGTCCATACAGTTTAGCTTGTCATTTATCGTCGCCAAGATGAAGATACACTGAATATGTTATTCACATTATACAACTTCCCTTTTAAAATGAATGGGTGTGATGAGAATATCTGAAATGTGTCCTTAATATTTATCCATTAAACGAATATTTAAAACAGAGTAGTTGCATTTCTCCAACATTTGGCGGCTAGTATTTCTAATAGAATATCATTCTACTTTAACATACGGCATCGAAAAAAATGATGATCCGCGGGTCGGTTGAAAATAGATAAATTTCTCACATAAAAATTCAAGAGGTTGATTATATGACAGATCTGTTTTCGCTCTGTCTAGAATCGTGCTGAACGAATGACTTCTTCTATTGAACAACCGTCAGCTTGTGCACTATAAATACATACACTAACTCACAATTGTATAAAATGTGTTACTAATAATGTTTACTGAACACAATATGACTGAGTTAATATTGAATACAAATTATACAGTTTTTTACGATCAGTTTATTTAGCACACATGTGTAACATAAATAGCCTCATCTGTCACATACGTCCAGCCATTTTGTTTCTACAATAACCATCGCATGTATAAACTATATTCGTGTTTAAATGGAATAAAGTGCTGCTCGTCTCAAATCTTCTGTCATCCACCTTTTCTTAGTAACGCACATGTGCTTCCAACTACACCATACTATCAATGGAGGTAATTTTCTACTTTTAAATATGATGATACTCTGGCGAGGCTGGTGTAAAGTTTGCAATGGCTGACACTGCGTTGGGAATCAAACAATGATTAAACCGCAGTGTTGACGACGAAGCCATGGCCCTCAGCCGATATTTGTACACCCATTGACATTTTTGATACGTGTCTTCAAACATGTCATAAGCACTTGTCAATATATGTGTTGTCAAGACAACAGCGCTAATAATATTAGTTGAGGCTTGGCGTGGAAATATACTGAATGCAAAGTATCAAAATCAAGTTAGTTATAAATATATAGGTTATGATGTCAACTAACTTGTTAGTTTTCCAATGAAAACGTGGGTCCTATTGAAATAATTCCAGATCTTCCTGGTTAAAGATCATTAGCAAGATGTTTGCCCTCCAGTGTTCCCTTGATTGAGAAATGCTTCGAGTTAAATTTTCTTCAGGGCATATGACTACAACGTCTGGATTTTCCTTCATAAAGATGCATTTCCAAATCACTTGCCACGCTGCGACGTTTGACTCACTGACCTTAGCCCTTCGTGTGGATGTAGTTTAACAAATATTTTATTACATACATGTGCTCTTACCACTGTCCTACAGACTTTTATTAAACCCCCGCATTTTTCTATCATGCCCTGATGTCCCACAATTGTGATGAATTATTCACTTGACCATACGTCGGGTCAGTGTCATTTTCTAGCTGTGTTGCTATGCCGTGCATGCCAAACACATTCTTTAGCTTTCTCTTTGTTGGTTTATTGACTGTGGGCTAGACCGTTATCATCTGTGGATATCCGGTTATTATGCTCAATGTTACGTATTTATAGTGGCCATGTGAAATTTAAATTCATAGCAAAATCCTTATGTTGTTGTCTTTGCTTGTTGTTTGCTCAAACGTGGGCTAATCATAATTTTAGACCAATTTCATGGTGTCTAACAAGTTCAAGAATTTTTAAATGAGGTAAGTGGTGTCTGAACAGGTATTCTTTACTTGACGATTGTAGCTGCATTCTTTGTCTAATGGGGAAAGTTGCAAACACTTCGTCATGGTTTGTAATATATCTTTATATTCTACTAAACTGACATAACTCTTCCACTGTGAAAATGAAGTGAAAAAGTTGTACTTTACTAATAATTATTGGATATATGTAGCGTTCAATGAAATAATAATAGTTAGGTATATTCAAATAGCAACCGTAATGCTCAGAGGCGTGTGTTTCCGTGGTCTGAATAAACAATTACCATAGTGTATCACCGAATACATATGCTAATACTAACACTTACACAAAGGATAATGTGAATAATGACTTGCTCAAACTTTGCAACATTTTTTTTTCACAGATATAAGCTTTTGCATAAAAAATTACAACACTGATCTACATGTGATTTCATGCACTTGTATGTCAAAGACGTCAGCTTGCTTACAAAAATCATTTGATTATGACTCAGATTGAGAAATGGCGGGTCTCACATGTGAAGTAGAATGTGCTCACTCCTTTCAAAAGCTATTGTAATATTGTAAGTTTCTTATATCTTTCTCTTATTTATTTGGCTGTTTTGTTTGATCTACGTTGGTTTGTTGGTGTCTTATGGTGTCTTATATTTTTGAATTTGAGGACCTACTCCTAACTACGTCGATGTCGTCATAAACGTCTTACAAAATTCCTCTTGTCTTTCCCACTCCATGGATAATCGCCTCCAATATAACAATTTAGTCTCACGTCATTAGTTTTGCTTATTTTTCTGACTACCTAATATGTTTTACTGTTATGACGTGTCTGTATCTATCTCTGTGACCTAAATCTGTAAATGTATTTATTGTACATGCAATTTAATGCATTCACCAATTTTTTCCCTATTTTATCCAGTCAGTTCAAACTAGGATTTTGTATTAGTAGACAACAATAAGCTCAAATTTCCACCGAAATCACCCGAGAATTGATATCTTTCTAGTCTGGATTGCCGTGTCTGAGATTTAGTCCATCCTTGATCACAATGTAATATCTGTGTTATCGTAAATTACCCGTGATGATTGCTTGTGTAGTTTTTATGCTAATTTTGACAGAACATATCATATGTGCTAACTGTAGCAACTTAAATAACTCCCATTTATGATAGAGTAACACATATTTTATTCACTATTGTATTAACTACATTTGAATGTCACATCCAAATACGTTGGTTATACATTTACTTTCTATATTCCCAGCATCACATCTGCTAAGACAAGAACGAGCAAGCAAAGTTAAATTTATTTCCACTTATGAACCCGAGAAAAAATTGATTACGTAAAGTAAATTAATCGCCAGTGTTGTTAACTGTTCACATTGGAGCATTACACCGTGGATGCAATGTAAATAACCATATTATTTGATCTTGCAACTAAAAAAAAGAAAAAAAAAGAAAATATTAAAACTATGATGGCAATATGATACGAAGTGCTCGGCATTTAATGGAATACAAAGCAACCACATTTACTAGTAATGATAGCTTGAAAAATATTTATAGATTTTGGACTTTTGGTTTTTCGTGTCGAAAGCCCTTGTAACAGAAGGAAAATGTTACAAAAGTAAATGCTTTTTTTCAGTATCCAAGGCTTGATATTATAGCAAAATATATGGGTATTTATGCTGATAGAGGAATTAGGATCCAAACTAATTAATATTAAAACGATACGGCATTGTTTGGTAAGGTACAACCATCATACTCGTCGGAGATTTATGTTATGTAAACGTAGCAAATTTGTTAGAGCCCCGATTGCGAAATGAGTCTTTCGCTTGGTATATAACGCTACACTGTAAACAAATTCCGGCCAGTAGACGTGTAATAACCAGACCTTGGAAGCTTGATTAATTTCATATTATTCATGTAATGCTGGTTTTACATAAATCAAACAATCTCGCCCAGGTTTAACAAATTCTACATAAATATAGTGGAACATATATATATATATATATGATATGTTCCACTATATATATGTAGAATATATATATTCAAATCACAATATCATTTAGTGTTCATAAATTTTATACAATATCATGAACGGTCTGAGTGTATCCTCAAAAAATGTACTTGTAAAACAAGTGTTGTAAAGATTCAAAGCCGAATGTAGATTCTCGAAACGAATGAACTGGCACTCTGGGCGATATTATAATTTTACCTTACCTGTCACATGTTAAAATCGAATTTTAAAATGTGTTTTGTCACACAATGTATCATTACAATCATGTTATAATTCTAGTGCTAACACAATTATATCTTAATACACATACTATTAAACTATTATTTTCTCGTTTTGTTATAAGCATCACTCACCTATCTTTGATTTGCCAGCTATTTGCAAACTCTTTCACATCCTCTACTAATTTTAAACCTTCTGTTGTGAGCATCTTGAAATCATCATCCGGATCATTGTTGGCAGTTCCCATGAGACCGCATACTTTGCCATGGAAACTGTCGTCTACCTTTACATCGACACGTCCAATTCCATCCCAGCACACGCAGAATTCGTTCTTTTTTGTTACAACAATTTTATTGTCCTTTTCTTTTATGCTAATGCCATTTGTTTTATCTTCCCATTTATCTACGATATCGACAATGTGGATGGATGTATTGTTGTTGATCTGCGGAATAAAGATTATCATATTTATATTAAGTGTGTGTAGATAGATGATAATAAAAATGTTCATACACGACGGACAGAGAAAGTGTTGTTACCACTGAACAGTAAACATATAAATATATATAAATATATATATATATATATATATATATATATATATATATATATATATATATATATATATATATATATATATATATATATATATATATATATATATATATATATATATATATATATATATATGTATATTTACCATGATTTGTGAAAAAAAGCTTAGAAAGAATGTGCTGATCCAAGTGCACAACCCAAGTGTACAACACACCGAAGCATTTGCTGTAACACATTATTGGGGTAGTGGATTAAACATCACATATTCACTGACGGTATTCGATCAAATAAATTAAAATGTAATTTAATAAAGGTTACATAAAGGCAAAAGGACACATGTCCTAACTTTAACTTTCTGATGTATTCGATCGCTTTGTACTTACTGACAAGTATTTGTTTTGTAGTAGGTCAACTCTGAAGACACCTCCTCCTTCTAAATTTATTATCACGTAGACGCTGTCAATGTAGACGACATATTTGTACGGGGTCTTCAATGTTCTGGAGTTCACAATATTCACGGAGAAACGAGGTTGTTCCAATGGGTCCTGACACTCTCTCAGCAACACGTACGAGCAATTACCGTCAAACGAGTACTGCTTACCATCAACGGTGTGAAACTGAGGGTCTCCCGAACCCGTTCCGCCTGATAAGAATAATACGTTAATAAGTGTTTGTATTAATACCGGCATTTGAATTGCGTTTTATTTTTTTTCAAAAAAACGAGAACAAGTTTGGTTTATTTGAAAATATTTTTATTATAACTTACTTTTTCGCACACCAACGTCATGAAACTCCTGTTAAGAATTAAATAAGTTAGACGGCAGTATATTTTAGTTCATTGTAATAATGTATGAGTATTACTACCACTATTATTTATAGTAATATACTACGTGTTACAAGACCAAAACTTTGCATTTTCATGAGTTGGATTCTCTAATAATCAACAAATATTGGAACTTATTCATGAGCATTTTGAGTTACGGCTACACTATTTTCAAATAGTATAATATTATTACGGATTGTTGCTTTTTGAATCCACATGTTCAAGATCATATAATCATATCATTGTTGAAGTTGCAGAATGCGGATACGTGAAAATAGTGTTTCCTGTTATATCGGTCTAAATCATTTGTGTAGTGACTGTAGGTGTGATTTAACGTACTCCCAATAAACGGTACTAATTCGAATGTTTCAGGCCACCAAGTGTGTAGAACATTATCAATACAAAAAAAGCCATCGCCATTGGTCAATTGTGACCCGTGAATGGGGAAGAATGTATATTAATATGAATTACAAGCATGTACGAAAAACAATGGTACAATGTTTGGAACATGTTTTCTCTATTTGAAGTGTATTTTTCCTCGCTCAATGTCCACTCACAAATAAACTAAAAAAAAACATGTAGTTTACCTGTTGACCGAGCTTCATTGATATAGCAGCTCTTGTAGTTGCTGCAACAAGCATGTAACAAAGTAAGTATCTGTTCATTCTGCAATGTAAATAAAAAGCAATTTCAGAATAACATGTATTATTATTTTATAAGAAATTGAAATGACTGCATGGATGTATTATTTCAAGAGAAACTTTTGTAAAATTTATTTTTTGAGCTATTCATTTAGTAACTTATTTGTTTAGATAGTTATTGTATTTATGTATTTACATGTTTTGCCATCTAGTAGTAAATTGTAATTGTTGTTCTGAGAAATAGAAAAACAACATTCTGGAAAAACGATAAATTCACTATGTGTGTGTTTATGTCTGTTCTGTTTGTCAATATCATGAGCATGTCTAGTTTCTCGCGTTGTGGGTGAATAGATTAAACATTGGCTATCTGTCGATACTTTAGATTGTGCACATTATACGAAAGACAGCGACGCGAACGTTCACATTATTATATAAATTCGTGAGGCATTTCAATTCCCTGAAGCGTCTACTCGTTCAAGTAACGTAATTCACTGCGCTACAAATATTAAAACCTCCAGACACGTAGACATCGACGGCGAGAGTATAACGTCAATGAACTCTTAGCCAAGGAACATTACAATATTCATTTCCTAGCTTAAACTATACGCAACAAACATATAAAACGAATTGACATGAAATTGTACACGTTCAGACTGCAAATATTAAACTTTTCCGGTAATGGCTTTGACTTTCGACTAGATAAAAAAAGGCATACTTATTCCGAAGTGCTTTTTTTCATTTTAGAAACTGTGGACAGAGAGGCCCATGTCAATGCGAGTGTGTATCAGGCATAGTGCGTTATATAGTGTAGTTTTGCCCAAGCCGGTCAAACAAGGGAACGTTGATGTACTGAACAAAACAAACTGAACCTGACACGCCATAAGTCTAGCCATGTCAAAGTAAGAGTAGTTTTCAATATAATCTATGGAAACAGCAAAATTGAAAGATTGTTGAAAGATGATATAAACTGTACCATTTGTCGATATCTCTATCGTCTAAAGCAAGAAAAGTGTATGTATAATTTCTGTAAAACAGTAAACATGCATAAATTAGTACCTTAAGCAACTGCGCAATTCAATGACTTGTACAGAGATGATGTAATTCGATGTGTCGCCACAGACTCTGGAACGCATAGAATGACTGACTGGCTGAATATAGAATAAATTCTAGCAAATTAGTGACAATCCAACAGGTCTCAAGCTGTTACAATACCTGTGTCAGTTTTGTGATGAAACAATGGCACCGGAGATGAGATGTTTTTCCAACAAAGGGCAAAAGGGAAAAATAACCATCCACGCCTTATAGAGTCGATGTTGCAAAATAAAAAAGGCAATATAAAAAATAACGTGTCATCTGACACATTTGTTGTAAGTTATCTTTTATATTGACTGTGAAAAATTAACATGGTTTGAAAAGAAGAATTTTGAAGCTGTGCATTTCATGTATTGATATTATTAACAATATACTAAGCTTCAATTGCGATAACACTTTATCATTTAAAAAATGAATTTCACTCTCATGATGCATATGATTAATAAACAGTTCATGCTTACCGCAACGCCTGTCTGCGGCACCTGTGTCCATTGCGATCTACATCATCTACGTTTAATGGTCGATGCTATTGTTTTGAAAAACACTGTAAATGTATCCCAATGGCGTATGTGAGGGTTTTATCAGCAGACGAGCTATGGATATTTGGAATGAGAGACCCGAGGTTTGACTTTGAACACATCATTCTAGAATACGCTGTGTCGCATCTTCTTTTGTTATATTCAAATACACACTTGCTAGTTTAAATAACAGTTTTTGTTCACAAATTCATGACCTTAATTCTCGTACAACATAATTTTATTCCGACGAAGTTTAATGTTGATTTAAAAGAAATATGTATGAGTAACGTTATTGTGTATGTTGTTTGGATGGATTTGTACAACGATCGAAAAAAATGGAGATAGGTGGTATGGATTTAAAATGACATTGCTGTTACGAGGTTTGCTATGTTATATTGGAGAAAAAAATATTTTTTTATAAGCGTATAAAGCATTTTCCAAATTTAATGTTGTAAGTAGTACGCAATTTCCAATTTTGATTCAAAAAATAAAAAATTATCAAAAATATTATCAAAATATAATTAGGAGTTTTCTCTATCTGTAAAAACCTATTTTTTACTGTAAATGGAACTTTCATTTTATTTTTTGTAAAAGCGTAAAAATCCGTTTTTATTTCCAGTAACCTGTATCAGTCCCCTCAATAAAAGTCATCGTTAATTGGTCTACAACAAGTTCACTGTTAGTTCCTCATTATACAATATCTATACATTTAGGGACGACGTCAAAAGATCGATGTCGGATAAAAAACTTATTTCCTTTAGTTTGGGGGTGGGGGGTTTTGACCTCAAAAAGCTCCCATCCTACAAAAACGATTTTATTTTTTTAATGAAGTCAAAAAAATCTTGGAGTATTTGTAGTTCGTTTTTTTTCTATTTTGATTGTGACATGTAAAGCTAGCAAAACTTATCGAAAGACGTAGGCTTTTAAATAACAGTTACTGAAAAGTCGTAAATTTAACGCTCATACAACTACGATAATGACGCAAAGTGATAACATGTTACAACTTCATATAAAATGATAACATAGAGTTTACAGTCATAACCTTTTTATATTATTTTTTTTGATGACAGTTTATAGCCAAAACTCGAAACAAATAATGTTCAACTTGCGTGAACGTTTGCGGGTAGTGGCAAGTGTTATTTCCATCACGCGCTGCACGCTGTTTCTGTGCCCCATGTAAACAACTGCAAATATTCAAATATAACGTTCATACCCTTAAACACGTTCATGCAAGGTAAGCAATGTATCACATATAGTTCAAATGAACGCAAATACGTTTCTTTGCGCCAATGCAGATGATGTTTATTTACAAACACGAAAGGTTAATTCAGAAAACCTACTCGAATCGAAACATAGAAAAGGGAAACAAGCTAGCAAAAAAGTGAACAAAGCAAGATAACTTTCGTCAGTGCGCCCGCAAATAGGAAATGAAATTTATGTACGTGTAGGTGGCGCTATTTAAGTGAGACCGCCCTCAGTGAAGATAACTTAGGTTACATCGTATTTAATTTCCCAAACCAAATAAACTAAGTTTGTTTACGTAGACCGTAATTCTCCTTGGTAACTCAGATGATTTCTCAATGGTAACAACGTCAATTATGTTAATTTCGTTTAGCAAAACTAGCATTAATGACTGGTACAATAAAACAACCAGAAATAGCTGGTTCTTCATCAAATCTTGTATTATTTAAAACCAGTTATATATAACAACGAAACAGATTGTTGACGGAATCCAATGTGGTAGACTTTTTTTTCAGGAAAAAACCATTCATTATTTACCTGTGATGAAAACACATTCGATAGAATGCCGCTGGTAAGATTTTACACATGAAAACAAAACAAAAAGGGTGGCTCCGCTTTCTAGTACATACTCCAGTGTACTCGGCCACCAAGCCAGTCATCAGTCAGCTATAATGTTCAACGTTGTTACTAACATGTTATATCAATGATATGGATGATGGCGGATAAATAAAGTTTCCCGCTTTTTGCCAGTGTAGTTTATATTTTTTTATTGTGTATAATTTTCGAGTTCCGTTGCATTATACCTGATTGTTCTTAGTTATGTTATCGTTATTATTTTAGTAATGTGAGTTTTAGTTTTGGCGGTTTTATACATTTGGCTGTTTTGGAATGGCGTTTGTGAAAATGAGTAAATAAATCGTTGGTCGGACTGTCCCAGTGGCTACATCCTGCAACCTAACCTTATACCTATCGTGTATAGTGTGCTGTGTGTTAATGAGTTGGTCTGCAGTCCGGGGAAGATTGTGAAACAAAACATATGAGGGCGCTATTCCTTAGTATGCCACCAGATTAATGGTATCACATCAACGCGTAATATGACAGAATAAAACATCTCCCATTAATGGTTGTAAACTGTACATAACTCATCGACGACCAAGCCGAGTTCCTTCTGAGTTATAACTATAAATATGAGCTGACACAGACAGATGGCACAAACATAATTGACAAAATTCAGCATCCAAATTTCCTTGGGAGAATCTGTACTGTACAGTACACAATAGAGTAATATCATAGTATCGGGGCAACTCGTGCAGGCTTCCCTTTTACTTGAATTGTTGCTCAGCGGCAACGATGATGACATTCTACATAAGTACATCTAATATGCTACTAATTTTCAGACAAAATTATACCAACACACATTTATGTACCTCGTAGCATTGTAAATACAGCCATCAAACCAACCAATAATTCCTTGGCACTTTACTCACCTACAATTAGGTAAGTGCTAATCACACTGGTCGGAATTTGTCCCTAGTTCCAAACAATCAATACATGTATAATTTTATTATTTGCGTACAGTTAAGGGAACCTCGGATGATTTTACGCAAAACGGGATGTTTTGACGTAACTTACACCCTCCTGCAAAATTCTATTCCTTCAACCGCACGTTGCTTTTTGTGAAAAGGTCAAGAAGAAATCATACATGGGCAAACAGAGTCAATTTTCGTTGGTAAGTGTTCGATGGTGTAGGTGTTAATTATGTTTTGCTCCGCGAATTACTATGGATCATTACTTTGAAAACCATCACAGTGAATATTTTATTTGTTTGAGTCGTTCATGTAGAATAAAACCGGGAATTTATTTGCATAAACTTGCATAAACATTACACAGAAGAATATATATTGCCACTGTAAATCAGCAATAGCTATCGTAACGGCGATCAACCAATACGATCAACTGTTAGTCCGCCGAAAGTATAAATCGCTAAAACTCGTCGTCTGGTGTTCATCTTTTGAAAGTCTCTCACGTTGAATTTCCTATCAGCTACGAAAGTTTGTTCGATGTAGCTGTCCGCTCCAGTATGAGTTGAAACAATTATAAACTGTCATATAATTATGTTTAAGCTTTCACATTTAAAAAAAAAAACCAATATTAATGTACAATTTATAAGAAAGTCTTCAAAATTGGCTGTGAATGTGCCTACGAGCAGTTCAGAAAAACAGAAAAATAAAATGAGTTTATGAACGTGATGTAGTTTGAATGTACTTGTGGTATTACTTACAAACATCGTATTATTATTATCCAATATGATGTTTAATCCCGATGCTGAATTGAATGAACGCCATGTACACCGTGATTTTCTCTTTCTATGTATAGTGTTGCTCAAAGAACACAGTGATTTTGAACTGATATTGATATTGATATGCACGACTCATTGCTTAGATAGTAACGTATTGAAAATAACGTGGTTCTGTTCATGTCTGATGATCAACCTTAAAAATGTAATCGAAAACTATTGCCAAAACAACAAAAAGCAGACATTTTAAATAAAGCCATCAACGGTTTACGTTCTAAAAGTACGCGAGCAGGCCCTAAGTTTGTGAGACTGCTGTCCGGTCTTAGAGAATGAATCTTTAAAGTCTCCATTAATGATGATTACACGTCTGTAACACTTCTTATCTTTGTCGTGAAAGATTCTACTTTTGCTAAGCGAAATATTCTATTCACGTTGGTGTACATACTATTGTGCATAATAAAGAAATGCAGCGTATTTTTCGTACCATATGTTACATTCTAATCCCATGGGGGCGCCATCATGGCGGCTCGTTCATATTGGATGTTTTGTTCGACAACGTATCATAATTATGACACTGGGAACACACATGCATTTGCAATTGGATTTTGCTCTTGGCACCGTGGTAGTCATTCATGGTTTATCATTTGTATTAACTGAAAATTTGTAATTTGTTTTAGTCATTTTGTCGACAGTTGTCTCGACATTTGGGTATTTGGGTGTCAGGGGGAAATTCTTCTCCTCTGGATTCTCCACACGTGTCAGGGGGGATCTCGTCTTTTCTCTCTATCACGTCCCCTTGAGGTACGGGATCGGGAAAGACGCTTAAACATTACAGTCAAATAAACGCACACAACGAAATACGTTTCAACTCTCGTCTTTAGTCGGTCAGTCGAGCACTCTATAAGACACAGCGCCCTTGGGAAAAGTCCCCAAGATTATCGCAAGGCTGACCCAAGACTAGACCAAGACTGCGTCTATAGTGATGTACTCGCCAAGACCAACTCAAAACTCTCTTTATTCATCTTCAAAACCTTGACCAATTACAAAGCAGTTAAAAGTCGAGTTCCGTCCAGGACCTCGCATGAGCCTAAATGATGACAGATATAACACAGCCATTCGCTAGTAATCAGCTAAATAAGTCGATCATCAGATACGCGCAAACAAATTCATGACAGTGCCCTCTAAGACAAGGTGTAAACCATTATTCTCATCTTGGACATTTTAACATGGAGTCGATGGTTTAAATGTTGCTTTTTAGTTTGATACCATAAGATATCAATAGTTCTAGACAAAACTTACCACAGGAAAGGTTTACAAGATTGCACAGTGACCTATTTTTCTAGTGCATGTGTTGATTCCATTTAAATGGGTGACAGGCCGACTGTAAAATTCGTGATTCACACATTTAAACACAAATGCGTATCAACTCTCTTTTATTAAGTTTTGTTCGTAACGTAATTTGTTATGGCAAAAATTATAATATTAGATTCGACTGATTCTGTGTGAAATGAACTAGCATGATTGTTTCTACTAGGTTCAATGTATTAACGTTCAGATGTTTACATGTGGAGTATAGGAATGGATCTCTTTGGAACAGTTAAAGCAAGTTTAGTTAATAACATGAATAAATTAAATACACATAACAATTGTACCTTCGATCGAATCATTTAAAAATAATTAATAATAAATATACGACATCAACAATATGGAAGATCGGTTTAAAGCGGGAGGGTCGTCACCTGCGCACGCGCGATAATTGGGTGCCTTGCGATGATAACAACATACGATAAAAACGCAAAGGCTCATGGGTAGACGATTAAGCTTGTTTGTAAACAATGACACGCTATGGCCATCTGACGCATGCGCAGGTGACTCACCCGCTTTAAGATGAAACATTTGCTGTGGCACATTCTTGCATGAGTCTTGGCAAAAGTATAATCTGTTATAGCATGTGCGTTATATATTCCGATGCCGCGGCCACACAGATAGAAGAACTTTATCTTAATTGTGGAAGCGAAGTAAAATGTATCCTTTTGTTAGGAAACTGTACGGACTCGTTCAAATAAATGAACGGACTCGTTTAATTTGTTAAACTGTCGTCAATATTTGGTAAATATGTGCCATATGTATGTCTTTGTTTGTTCAGATCGGACACACTATTAAACAATGCTTGAACTAAACAGAATATCGGCAAAAACAAATAAACCATGCATGGCACAGTTCCATTCATTATCAAATTTAAAATATATAGTTTTCGTTTTTAGTAATATAGTTGGAACATAAACATGTCAGAGATATGAATCCAGAAACTTAATTTGAATATGATGATTTTTTACATTAACATGTTTGACATTCAGTCATCATGTTTCTGATTGTCAAACGAGTACTTTTCCATATTGAGAGATTTTGCCCTGAAACATTTTGAATACTTCTGTATATCTATGATGATGACATATGAAATTTGAACATAATCAGTCAAAGCATATCAGATATATTGCTATATGAAAAACAAAACGACTAGCATCAATAATGTCTACTGTATGTACCACGTTTAAAAAAATCCATATATAACGACCGATATATTGTTCCGAAATACCAAAAATCCTTGATTTTTGATGATTTTTGCTTTTTCTGCACAAAAATAGCCCCCCATTTTGAATCGGATATACCTGTATATCTATGTTATGATGTACGAGGGGCGATCAATAAGATATCGGCCTTCCTCATAAAACGTTAAAAAAAAAAGATTTTTCTTACACTATTTTCAATATAGTCCATCGATGTTCCAGTTTTCCTATTCCCTGCTGGAAGAAGGTTTTATCTTGGATTTTAGATATGGCTCAACAGATTGGATGACGTCATCAGTCTCAAAACAGTGACCACGCAAGTGGGACTTTAGTTTAGGAAACAGGTAGAAGGCCGACGGTGCCAGGTCAGGTGAGTAGGCTAGACAAGGGTTCAAATATACATTCGGCTGCTGCTGCCACTGCCATATGTGTTGTGTGGACGATCCCCCCCCCTTTTACTTGGGCGCCTGGGAACCCTTGTGTGTATATTGTTTCCTCTGCTCTTTTGATTATGGATCAAAGTGGTGAACCCATGTCTCATCTTGGGTTACATATCTCTTGAGGAAGTTGTCAGGATTTGACCGGCAACTAGCCAAAAGCGTCCATGAAACTTCCAACCAGTTCAACTTCTGATGTGGAGTCAACATTCGGGGCACCCACCTTGTAGACAGCTGGCTCATCACCAAGTTGTCGGACAAAATATTTTGAACTGCGCCACAATCGATGGCTGGTGAATGCCCGATATGTCAGATGGCCTCAACCTGATTGTAGGACATCCAGACCTTGGGTCATCTTTCATGCTCTCATGGCTTCGTTTAAAGTTAGCAACCCACTTCTTTACAGTGAAATAAGTAGGGGAGTTCTCCCCTGTCGTGACAATGTCTTCTTCGATTTCTTTAGTAGCCAATCGTATTTGATAGAGATACTTGATCACAGCACTAACTTCTGTCTGGTCCATTTTGTGATTTTCGTCTCACCTGCTGATTTTAAATGGGCACCACGTGCACGTGCTATTTATTGAATACCCAAATTTGAATTACTACAGGTAGACATACCCCAGAATAGGAGTTCCGCCCCTTGTTTCGTTGTGGGGTCGAGAACTTATTGATCATCCCGTTATAATGAATATGCAAAATGTGAATATAATTAGTCAAAGCATCTCAGAGATATAGAACTAGTACTGCATTTATTAAAACAAAATGTTTAACTCGTCTTTTCTCTGTTGTTACTTTATAAAGCGACGTGACTGCAAAATAATACAACCACATTATTCTACATACTCAATGCACACATACACTTATATAATGAGATAAGGTTCAGGGCTATTTTCTGACAAGCAAAAACAAATCTAAAGTTGAAAATGATGCTGCAACAATAAGACATGTATATTTATTAGCTTTCTCACGATCCCCCATTAAACAAATGGTACATTTTGAATAGCTGTACAATAAGACACACAAATACTGCAACAATGATATTGTTGAATTCTTTCGTTTTTATGGAGGAAAATATATGTTTTTGCCAAGTAATGTCCTATTTATTAAAGTTATTATTCAAACATGAAATGTTGAACACACTAGATAGTTTGTACTTTCATTCCCATTCGTTCAGTAATAATTTAGCAAATATATTAGTCAGTTATTTTCAGGGCTGTTTTTTTGAAAACACGAAATAATTTCACAAATCGAAAAGGGAAACGCAGTTTTCACATTACAATGCTTGGCATCACAATGGAGTACATATGAGCTAACAACACATAATTTACCCCTTGCACTCGAATACACCGTGTTTGGTGATCAGAGACCAAGTTGTACGAAATCGTAATTATTTCACATATGGATGTGCCGAAGGTAAATAGAAATAAATGAAGGATTTTGTTCGATTGCGTTGCTGCATGTGTTGGAGCGATAGCTTGGTATTGTCGCTGCATCTGTGCACTGTCCTGTATGTATGTGAAACATGCAAACGTATTTTGTATATTGTATTCGGTAGCTTTTAATTGAACCATCGCAAACTTTTCTATATAAAACGTCATCTCTAAAAACGATATCAATTACAACCAGTGTAAGCTTAATAGAAACCCTCAAAAAATAAAACCAATTGTAGGTTACCAGGGCTTGATATGCAATACTTTATTATGTATCTCGGAATTATGTAAATCACAGTTGTTACCATGGTACCATGGAATAATGAACAGATATGATTAGTTTCAGCGCAATGTCAAATATTTCATTTCAGTCTGTGTAAGCAAATATTTCTCATTACATTTTGATCCAATTTGGTATTTTGGTAATGTGGTTATATGCAGTCATGAACCAACATTTCAAAACATCCTGATTGGAGTTTAATAATTTTGTTTTCATAAAAAGAAAATGTCAGCATTTATTCTATATTTATATGGGAGGCTCGTAGTGCTTAACTTTATTTTCATTTATTCATTTAATTGTCCATTTTTAATAAAGTAGATTTTATTTTAATTATTTAGTTAAAGCGCGGTGGTCGTCGCGCAGCGCGTGTTTGAAAATTATTTAAACAAACAATGTATTTTACATGCGTTGTATACGTCGCTATGAGTCCCATGTCGAACAGGACGCGACGCGACGACTGCCGCCCTTTAAGTTATTGCGAGAAAAAGAAAACCAAAAAGCTGCTGGGGATTCTAGACATCTGAATGAGCTGGATGTAGTGGCAGACTGACGAGTGGCATAATTTTAATGGATATTCATTCACCCTGCAGTCGGTCACAAGACAGTATGATGATTGTGATGATGGTGATGTTGAGTAGTGCTATACTATACAATATGGCTATGCGTTTTAACAAATTCCAATTGTTATCAGCATTTTCATGAGCATTCATAGTTTGACAACGCCAGCTTTAAGTTGCAGTGCATTTAGCATAATAAGTGTACAGTTTTTTATATGAACATAACCAAAATTCGCCGACATGGCGTTTGATATACCGTACCATGTTTTGCTTTAGTGCCGGAAAAGCCTTTAACCAAATATGAAAATAAGGTTTCAGTACAGATTATCCAAAGAACCTTTTAAATTATATTGATATTTTCAAACTACAGTGAGCATTGACAATTCACCATTTATAAACTCTGGTAAGTTGACTATTATATTGAGCGGAGACGAAAATTGTATTTTCTCGTTGCGAGGTTCAACATAATTTCAATTAAAAAAACAGACTCCCATTAGCGCTGCACACTCGGTTGCGTTTTTGGAATCGACAAAGGCTTGGGATTCACAAGGTAATGGAGACGACAATCAATTTCTTGTTTGTGTACTTCTGATGTTCTTCCTCGCGTGATACGTTGGTAGCGTAAAATAATAGTTTTGTCGATTTCAGTTGACAGAAGCGTTTAAGCTTTAAAGTTGATGCGTGTTATTCAGGCCTTGGGCCTACTTCCAAACAAAGAAAACTGAGGTATATCGATCATTTTATACCGGATTGCATAGACTAAAACTACATCTCATTCAATCGCAATCGTGCATTTACAGGCGTGACATACTTTTGAAACAGCATCGCCATTTTCGGTGATAATACAATTTTAGTTTCATTACTACCTCTCACTGTTATGTAATAAAAAGTTGCAATATTAAAAATGTGAATATTCCGGCGAAATGAGCACCCCTATGTCATTATACACGACATTGTATTTGTTTGATGCATCACATATTTATGAAACGGAATAAATATAAATATCTAATATAGTAACCTTATTTGACGTCTTGCATCTAAACGAATATCAGTGGAAGTATAGCAAAACAAGACACGGATAAGGCGGTTAATTAGATTAAAGAATTGTCAACATCTGTAACAAAACTCAATCCAATTTGAATATTTTAAAACTAGACACTCAAGCCGTCGTTCTTTTATTGCGTATGGAAGGCATTCGCGAAGTTTGTACATAAGCTCGCAGCGTACATATTTACGATGTATCTGAGCGTTGGATTTTAGTCTGACCTAAAGTAAACGAAGCTATGGTCATTTTGTATCACCCAAATTCATTTTTATTGATCATTGATATAGAAACACCTATAATGATAATCGCTACTATACATGCATATAGCAAACCTTAATAGACATGTGCATTTATAACGAGGAGTGCGGACGATAATAACGTCTGTTCCATAACTATACAATGCACGAGCAGTGAAATAAATAAGCAATGCAAAAATGCCGCCAACAAACCAGTAGAACATCGTCTTGGCTAGTATCCCAACGTTATTGTCAGTAACAACTATCACATGTATCGGTCGTTTTGTATATTATTTAGATGGACAACTGAAAAAGAAAAAGAAAACGGCGCAGTTAGATAATCATACGCTGATGTGCAGATATTTGTTTTCCCCGATATGTAAATATTCTCGAATCTACCAACTCACCTATCTGGTATTTCCCAGCTTTTTGCGAATTCGTCTGTATTCGTTGTCAACTTCAAACCATCTGCTGTTAACTCCATAAGATCATCATCTGGATTGTCATCTGCATTTCCCAGCAGCCCACATACGTGACCTTTGTAAGTGTCATCAAGTTTAATATTGACGCGTCCAATTCCATCCCAACTCAAGCTGAATTCACCGGCTTTGTTCAACACAATTTTATTGTCGCGTTCCATGATTGAAATACCATTAACCTTGTCTTCCCATTTGTCTACTATGTCTACAATGTGGATTGATTTCTCGTTGTTGATCTATATAATAAATCATAAAAAATCTACATAATTAATATATGTGCATTGTTAGTTATTGTTCACTTTTATTTATTTCATTTTTATATTTAAAGATACATACAGTACAGTTTGTTAAGTGTTGCCATTTAATATTTAAATATATCAATTCGTGTACACAATACGGTCCAGGATCATCATACTCATCACTCGTCCGTCACAATTATAATCTGTTTGACATCTGATTAACTAAATTTGGCTAAAAATATATACACTTATAATGGTAATATTGTCGAATTGTTCATTCGCGTTGTATAGATCATACACAATCATATCACAATTGATTTTGTTTTGCCCGCAAATCGCTTTTTGTTGTTGCATGCGGTAAATGTAGATCCCATTCGGCGGAATATTCATCTATTGTGAATGTAACTTGTGAATGTTTCTGTGTTGAAATGGGACATCCTTAGCGATTTCTAAAATTATACCGTTATGTTTTATATGCATTTTATTTTTCTAAATAATAAATAAATGTTTCAGCTTTTAAACCATACATCTAAACACAATATAAATGGTCATGTGTACATTTGAATAGTATGAATAGTTCCAATCAACGATAACAACACACGCTAAAACGCAAAGGCTCATGGTAGACGCTTGTTTGTAAAGAGTTACACGCTATGGCCATCTGACGCATGCGCAGGTGACGACTCCCCGCTTTAACTCTTATAGTAAAATAACACAATTTATTACTAGCTAGGTCACGACATATTTTGACGTAAGCTCGTAATATTTTTTTTTTATTTTAAATCTATCATATTAGAATATATAAGATAAATTAACTTATATTAACAAACAATTAGCCACGAAGTAGAATTATTTCGAAAAGACAAATTACGCTTATTGAAATAAAGATTAAACGCCGTAGACCAATTTGGCATATTTAGCAAATATGCTCAATTTATACGACATAAGTTTACCCTAATGAATCGCATACATTCTGTAATTAGTAAACTCATCTAATTGGTTTCCTATTGTATCAAATGTGTTTCATAATGTTATGCAGCCCATGCATAATTAGTATGGCCACACACAAAAAGAACTATACATTTTTTCTTAAATTTATGATATATTGATTTTTGCATGAATAATGATGTCAACCGGCATGAGGTGCATTTCGCTGAATAGTCATTTTGTTGACTGTCCGCTTTAAACTTGATTTAATATTCAAATCATTTATAATTAATTAAGTTATATGTTGGGTGTAACTAGACAACAACACGTGGTATTTTAGGTATACATATTTATGTCATAACACCAATACATATTTGTCATTTATATTTTGGTTTTATGTGTGAAAAATCGTTTGCACATCCGCTTTAGACAAATAATGTTAATTCAAACAAATAAAATAATCATGTGAAACATAGAATGTCAAAATGATTTGCTCATGTGAATGACATAGTTCGCAACAAAACACAGCGACAAAAATAGTGCAACGACAACAAAAGAACAAAATAATGTCAATTTGGTAATTTTCACAATAGTAATTATACTCACAGAAAGATATTTTTGTTGTAGAAGATCGACTCTGAAAACACCCCCTTCTTCTTTATCTATGATTACGTAGACGCTGTCAATGTAAACAACACTTGTGTATGGGGTACTCAGGGATTCTGCATTTACGATGTTTATGGAGAAATGAGCTTGAGCCAACGGATTGAAACATTCCCGCATCAACACGTATGAGCAATTTCCTTCGAAAGTGTAACTCTTTCCATCAAGTGTGTCGAATACAGGGCCTCCGGACATTTTCGGTTCTAATTCGAACGTGAAATATTATGGTACATGTTAGCAGTAGATTTTTGTGGATATTATAAATGAATGGACTTATACCTAATATAAATGACATGTCTCGTGTACAGGCTTTTCAGGGAGAAAGCATTTGCAAAAATAAACTTACCGAATCGTGAAGTCACGCCATGGATCTCCTGTAACATAAGTGAATTGTTATCATTAAATACTCTGACGTCATCATTAACATAGTTGGTCACGTGTTTCAACAGCGTCGCCATTTTAAAATAGTGTTAATAAAATATTTAGGACTGATTGCAAATGACCTAATTTATTCATCTATAATCAAAATTAAACCATGAATCAATTAAGTTATGACGCTATATATCACTTTTGTTCATGTAATATTGATGTGATCATTGAATTGGGTGATGGGTGTGCAAAGAATATCACAAGTAGTACCATATTCTATGATGAGTTGAATGACAATATATTAACAATAAAAGCCATTGTTTAAATCATTACTGTATATTCATTTAATTGAGATATACATGAAGATTTATGTGTGCGCATGCCTCACTGTGCTAATATTTTAAACCACAATTGAAACATATTAAAGGGAAACAGTGGTCTGGTTTTTGTCACTCAGTGCATGGAATTTGAGATTTATGATCTATGATTTAATTATCTATAATTATGTGCACGCAATCTGACCCTTTGACCTAGATTTGATTGGGATGGAATAATATTTTTTTAAATAATATTCTGACGATACTTACTGCGCACAAAATATATTAAAACACAATTACGGTATGATTGTCAGATTACATCGGTGTAATTTCTAGGTTTCCTTTTCTGATTGTTGAATCTTCACGACGTGTTTGTATAATTAATGTTTGTAGTCTTCTGATAATAATTTCGATTGTTTGAAATGCCTATTGACCGTGGTCCGTTAATAATTTCTTTAAAATGTCGATCTCTCCATACTGAGTTTAGGATGCGTCAGTGTCGACGTCTGTCATTCAAGCCGAGACAGAACAAACATTGACCGTAATTCATGCGATCATAGTCAGTAATTTGACGGCTGAAAACCCAAATAATTAAACAAATAGTATTCATTATATATATTTGTTATTTTTTACCTTGAAATGAAAAAAATCGTAGAGCATCGGGTAATATATTAACAACCATTCTTACCAATCGCTTCAAGGGAGAGTAGGAAATCAAACGGCCGCAGGTCGCCTACGTTCTATGCTTAGATTTCATGACGTCGGCTGACCGTGATTGTGTATAATAGCCTAGCACAGCAATTCACACTTATTGTAAAGACCATGAAATAACATAAAGGACTTGAAAATTAACGAAAAGCTTAAAAACTAGTCTATAATAGTTGGCAGAAGACTGAGTGATCAACGGCGTCATTTTGGGCGCTATTGAACTTCAAGTACTGCATTGCAAAACTTATTGCGCGGCGATGCTGACATCTAGTGTATATTTACCAAAGTTTAACCCCAAGTCACGCACTGAACTGGCGCGTTACCTTAGCAATCATTTTCTTTGATGCTCCGAGCGTCGATCTTGTAAAATTGTTTTTATTTCTGGCGGTGCTGTAATTACGCACACTTGTATATTTCAAAATCGTTTACTTAGTGTGCTGTTTTTCTAATTACACAAATTTGTTTACAATATTGTACCGGCTCTAAAAATGTCAACATTGTAATATATCGCTTTCATAATAATTACGCAAACTCATTTATTCGATATTGGACTCAGATGAAGCTGCGTTCGCGAACGATACAAAGTGGTATAGATTTAAAGAATTGTTTAGAATTTAATAATAGTTAGTACCCGTTGTATCCTCAAACTGTATCACTAATATCACCATTTCGACCACTCCTGTACCAGTGATCAGTGCTAGGGGACCGGTCTGTGTTTTCAATGAGCCAGCGAAAGGACGAAAACAATAGAAAGGCGGTCGTTTTCCGGTCGGAAAATATCGTGCCGTCGGATAAGCGATACGCGGTCGATTAAAAAGTGGGAAGCTGTGCGAAATGAGTGCTGTAGTTCAAGTGATGTTAACGTATTTCTACTTTAGTTTCAACCCGTACAATATTTATTCATTAACTGTTTACTATAGCTAGAACGCCGTACGTACGCTGCACTTTCAGGTTAGTTCTTCTGCCGATTTCTCGCAACCAACAACATGATTTTTCCTTTGGAATTTCGATAAACTTAGCATTTTGCAGCACATACAATATGTTTTTGTAGACAGAATTCATTTTTAGATCTCAAATTCCATGTACAGAGCGTCAAAACCTAACCTCTGCTCCCCTTTAATGATTTGATATATGAGAATAAGTATAGTTTATGTTCTAAATGAGTAATAACACCACCCTGATTCATATATTGGTGGCAAAGTTGTAATGTTAATCAGCCCCGGAGAAGTTGCCTTATTCAATTTAAATTGTTTGTAAACTAAATGACAAAAACGGTATAATGCTTTGTAAAACTTAATGAGTTATACATGATACGGACATTCTCTCATCGATGTTCAAAACCAAAATCAGACCTGGAATAGTCCCCGAAATATACATTGCAAACTCGTGGACACCGAACTGGCACACGTGGTCCTGGGGAAATACAACATCCATCCTATTAGTTTTTTTATTTGCTTTGGCAACGAACATGGCTGTACGTTGAATTGACGGCAATACACAATACACATATATGTGGTGAGGAATGTACTGAAGTTTAGAAATACCAGACATGACTTCATGTATACCAAAGGGTTTCTATTTTTTTTTTCTTTTACTGCCTTTACTGATTTTTCAAGTTGTTTCCTAAACACTATCTGTGAAGGCAATAGTAGCGATTCGGTATCCAAAAAACCGGGACATTGACATGCAATTCTGCGAAAGGAAATTACAGAGAAAGCAGATCTGAGGAAGCATTTGCAAGACTCCGATGACTGTTAAACCCACAAATACACCTGCAAAGATTGAATTGCTCACGATTTCCATAAGAACTAAGAACAGTTTAGATTTACTTACCTTATGTCCAAGTTTCATTGACATGCAGTGACCAACACATGATGCAACGAAAATGTAGATCACTAAGTGTTTACACATTCTGGTAAATAAAGAATAAATTGTTAACTTTTGTATGGATAATAAATGTGTACATGGATAGCCAGTTGATGGTTGCATTCCTCACATTATTTGGAATAAACTAGTCAATAGCCGTCAATTTGACTGCAAGGAATGCATTTCAAATTATTATGAACAATCGATAAATTGGAAGCAGCAACGTGTCCAGTAATAAAGCGTGTGACTTCAGTGAGTATTGTTTATGTAAATCAAAATTGCATTTAGTAACCACATTATATTCATATAGTTCATATATGGATTTCAATATATTTCGACCGAGAAGAAATAAACCGTTCAGATTTAATATGAATACATATGTATATCATCATCAACATGCTTTATACGTGCTCCAATGTGACAAATTAAGCCACAGTTTCGGAAAAAATAATAGATTTAAAAAAATAACACAGGCCTGTAGCGCATGTTTGCAACCCAGTTGAATGCACAGTAACAACAGACATTCAATTGATCGTCCCTTTGCATTTCTCTAGTACGAATCCAGTACCTTAAATTATATGATTGCGAATTACATGGAAAATCACAGTTAATTATATAATTTATGTTCTGTATGTAAAGAAACAACTTTAGTATGCACGAACTCCGTCCATGGCATCAATTTCGATATATGTTCACGTGATATTGTTAGTTCGTTCAGCAACAAATTCAGTAAATGGCGGCAATTTTGACCATTTAAATGCTCGTACTAGTACTATATAACGTAATTGTACATAGTCGTTTAAGGTTCAATGTTTTGTTGTGTTAAAATTTGCAAAAATGCCTTAGTTTGATTATAAAATCTACAAGTAAAGACATGTTTTATTTCGATGTCATCAAACTGTCCCCTATTATCTAATACGAATTAACCGTGTTTACAAAAATCTGACTGCGTAACGCATTCTGTCACTAGTAATGTTTCGCAGTAATATATTACAATTATCTTCTAAATTTCATATACATGACTGTCCGAGTAAAGCGAAAAAAAACAGCTATAACAATGTGGTGAAATATTTATTTATATATGTAATAAGGTGAAAGCAACTCGGAACCAAAGCAATTTTTACTTCAAGGGATAAAATATAAGTAAATATGATAACACATAATAAAAGTAAAACATAATATTACCTGAGAGATACGACTGCGCCTATGTATAAGATGATATTATATGAAGTGACTATTCTGACTGAACACAAAATATTACTCGTGTACAAAATAACGTCATTTTTTTGTTTGTCCAGTTAGGGGCTCTACATCTGTTCACAAGAATCTATTATCAGGAATGTGTCATGATTAACGAAAGGACAACAAGTCAGGCGCAAAATAATTGGTCATTTACCACCCACTCACGCAGGCTTACTTACCAGTCAAGTCTATGGGCTTGAATTTAAGTGATAAATAAATGTGAAATAAATGTAATAATACTGATAACAACATATGAAAATAAACCAACTATCAAGTACATGACTCGCTGCTATTCAGCAAAGGTACCTTATAATGAAGTGGAATTGTACAGCGATTGTCAACGATTGAGACAAAACGTCATATATGTTCAATTGGCACATGACTCTCGAAGCATATTTCACTACGACTGAGAACACAAACCATTTCGTCTATTTTTATTGTAATTTGCCTACTATTATTTAAAATAAATTTAAAATTATTGTACCATAGAAAAAAACAGGATCAGTTGAATAAATGAAATGACGTTATTTACCCAGGTTGTAAGTCACGAGTTTTTCTACTATGATTTATTTTCGTAGATTATATATTTTGATATTCACGCTTCTATGTTACCGCCTACGTTTCTCATTTTGTCAGTGTGCGTATTTTTGTTTTATTATTCTCGTTCAGTCGACCGATAAACTCGAAACAGAATTAGCTGACAATTTTGTCGTTTTGTGTCCATGCATGCTCACATTAGTATTTTATGATTGTGATCATGATGTGGTTGATGATCAAGTTTATTCAGATTTGACATTCTGTCGGCGGAAAATATCTGTGATGGAGTAGCTAAAATACCGCAAAAATTTAGTATCAAATTTATGTATAAATCAATGAACGTGTCCATGTAAAACACAACACAACAGTGTATCAGGCACACATGTCATTGGGGTTCTGAATTCAATTGATCAAACGATTTGTCATGGTACCGCCTACTGCTACATAATCACGAACACATGTTTCTAAAACTGGCTCTCATTTTGAACTTCAAGAAAGAAAAACAAAAAGAATAATTAATTCTTCGTCCACAAAAAAATTATATTTATTCAAATCCGAGAATATAATTAGTTTTAATTTGATCTAGCTAGGCAATGTACACCCGAAGTGGACTTACGCAACGCGATAGGCATAAATGTGACCATTCTTTCACATAAAACATATGGGTCAGTTTGGTTAACACACTGAATGTACTGCTGCATATATTCTGCCGCCAGTCCATCGCCGGTATGTATTATCATCATCGTGATGACACATGTCAATAAAGTGAAGCAGATTTGATTTTCAATATTCACCACACCATAAGGTCAGTCTGCGTCCACCCACGAAATATTTTCACTACAACATCCAATATATAACATATAACCATTTTTAAGTAAGATAACTTTGCAACCGAGTGGTTAATCGTACACTCAAATATGTAGTATGTTTAAATACGAAATATCACGTATATGTATGTTGGTGGGTGTTATACTAAAATCCTACTGTATTTTCATCGACATTTATTGAAATATTGTATGATTGGATCAATGCATCTGATTGTTTTATCAGCAAAATCACCCTTTCTGTTACTATTCATCGTTTATGTCGTTGGGATGATTTTGTTATGTTAAATAATATTTATGTTTTCCATTTTCGAATGTATCGACCCGTCGTTAGAATTTGCAAAATAAAAACAAAACATTATAGAGTTAGAAAACAGCATATCATAACTCACTCTGTGTGTGAGTGTTCGAATCTATTTTTCTGTGACGATGTTCTATAGTATTGCCAAGCATGCGTCTGTTAGAATCGTCCTTTTTTGTTCATATCCACCTGCTGGCGAGAGATTAAATCTAATCTATAGAACATACCTCGTATTACAAAAGACTGAATTGTTATCCTATTATCTGGTTCACTAATATGATGGTCTGTTTTCACATTTACAAATTCATGTGACACGTTATTATTTTTTGATATTTTATTATTTATTTATTTACTTCGTACACAACTGTGGGTTAGTACTAGGAGTGCGTTGTCTAAAGTTTGACAGAGTGGGTTTCAAATGAAGTTATATGTCAATACATACAAAATAATGAATATCGTTACACTAACATTGGTTTAGCATCATCACATGTTCAAGCATAATCTTTGTATTCTCCATTTGTTTGCGAGGCGATTCTATTGAAATATCACCAGGGTGAAGTGATCTGAGTGTCAGCTGCAGCGTGATGAAGTCAATATAACTCTAAATATATCACCCTTTTGAAAAAGCCATGCTTAATATGTATTATCCGCCCCTGCACGCATTCTCACCTCTACTTGCTTGTGTTGAAATCGTGTAAACAATGTGACCACTGAATTTATAATTATGCTGGAGTATATCTAATGACTGACCCACGATTATCATATCAGATGTATTAAACTAGCCTAGTTATTGCCATATCTTTCTCGCTAATGGCTCGCAACAGTGTGGTCATTGTTACACGAGTTTAATACATCTGATATCACGAGTCACGACTTTTGATATTCGGTTCATCACATGTATCCAATTCGCCGCAAGTTTCAGACTCGGTTCAGTCGTTTTATGTTCAACCAGTGAAGATACTATGGAGTTTGGGTGTTCATTGAAATTTCCGTAATTATTGCCAGACCGATCAACCGGAAAAAACATGACAGATGTATTATTTTTTAGAATGCTATTTCTTAATCGAAGGAACTGGAATCGATTGCGTCAATTTGACATTATTATCAGAATACATGAGTTTTCATTACACCTTGCAATTCGATTGCACACCAATCGTTTACTAACTTTTAATATGTAGCCGAAACTATTGGATAATTGAAATATGTATAAATACATATATACATATATATATATATATATATATATTAAGCAGCAACATAATATGTAATAATGTTTGAACTATGAATTTTCACCTTTTAGTCCCCGTATTTGATCTGTTTACTCTAAACCCTTATTATTTGCCAAATGTTCGCTAGCGGTCACCGCAAATTCGTTAATTCAAGAATTTATATCCAGATTATGAAAAACAGTGTGTTTTTGCATCAAGAGGATCAGTAATCACATATGTATACACAGTTCATAATTTCTAGAATTGAAAAAAAAAGAAACGTTAATAAAAAAAGTTTTATATCTGGGTTCAGGGAATACCAGATTCAGATGTGAGCATAGACTAATACAGGCGTTTATAGTTTGCTATCATATGAACAGCTCTTCGTTTAACATTGTGTCACTTGTTACTACAGGAGCAACAATACTTTGATCACATTCATACATAACATTGAGATGCACCGGGAATATTTTGGTACCCATTTACCTTCGGTCGACGCTATATTCTCTGATGTTGTAATACTGGAATAAATTGGAACAGCATATTCCTATGCAGAGCGCGAACACTTTTAACTACAATCTGGCTGTGCAAATATCCATTTGTGGAGATATTCACAAAAATGTACACTTAAGGTAGAGATGCAGTTTAGTATTTTATTTAGTATTTTGACAAGTATTTTAATTAGTTAATCAGGAAGCCAAGATGACCTCCCTTGTCCACAAAACTATATATTTTCGGAAAGCTTATTGTATGAATTTTAAAAATTGTTTTTTTTTATATGGACACTGTAGTTTTAAATATGCACAAAAATGAGCTTTTTTGGTCAAAAGTGATTTAAAAAAAATAGCTTCTAAACCATGCTTCTTATTTCCTGTCAAAATTGGTTCATGGGTACATCTGTTTACTATTAAAACTTGAAAACTGTCTACCAGTTGTCAATTTTGCAGGGCAGCAGCTCAAATTTCACTACTTCAAGTTTATGCATAAATTAACACCCAGGCTAGTTGTCTGTTCGATTATTGTAACACTGTTCAACCAAAAACAATGCCCCGACGGCGTTTTGAAGATTGTCAATCATTTGTGAAAATTTCAAAACAAAAGATCAAAGCGCCTATGAGCTATTTTTTTTAAAGTTCTGGGATATGCACTAAAAATAAGCTGAGATAATTATAAAAAGTTAAATATGGAAATCCCGTCATTACTTTTTTTTCACCATGTTCCTTTTTTATTATTTATATACAGCCTTGCTAAATCTTGCCAAGCATTCAAAAGAGAGAATGTTTGCACCTGTTATCTATATTTTAAAATCGTTTTCGAGTATGTTCCACTATTCACAATTCTAAGACTGTTTGGATAATAAAAAGCAAAAAAACTAAATTTCACTCCAAAGGGCCCACGAACCTGCATCTCTACCTTAAGTTATATTTTCAGAGATTAACGATGTGTACGGCATAATTTTGTTCATATTGTTCTGTTGGATATGTTGAAAATTATTTACCTTCAATTTGACGCTCAAAATGTATTCATCAGTGATAAATTGAATTGAAATCTCTGACTCAACAGTTGTTGCTAACTGTCCTTCGCTAGCGCCTAGTGTATAATTGAAATACAGTACGATCCGTGCGCCAGCAGTCACTCGTGTCCGATTCTATAAATATTACTTATTGTAACAGTAGTATTTGCCGAACGGAGGATTCGTTGCATATATGTATGTACCATGTATCTCTACGGGCTATGCACGCGTTGCTGCAGAATGCCGGAGCTAATGAAAAAGGAAAAACAGATCAAACTCAACTTTAAAGTAATCCTGAGCAACTAAATTGATATATGTTGCATATGTAGGGTTTGTCTACACTGTTCAGAAGAGCCAACAACACCAGTGCGTCGTCCTATGAATCACTTGGCCGTTCGTTCTAAATAAAAGTAACTGTGAAATGTTTAAGCTATAATAAAAACATGAACTACCTGGAGAAAACATGGCAGCACAACCTTCTGATGTGCTGCGCTGCGTAAACCCTTACAAAGAATGCATATAGTGGGTTTAATAGGCTAGTGTAATATTTATTACAGTATTGTGCCATTATGTGCATTTGCATACGACAAGCTAGTGGCTCGGTGGGATACGGTCGATATAGTCATTAGTCCGCGATGACATCACACTTAGGATACCGGCGCATCAAATACATAATAAACGACAGGTTGCATTACATCACAAATCGCCAGCTTATGGAATCCCAAATTGATATTTTCAGTATAGCTACATGTAATTCCTTAGGCAAAGCACTTCAATGACCAGTACACTCTTATATGAATTGTTCACCCACGGTAGTTACACTATAAAATACATAAACACTTCAACTGAGTTTCAATGCTGAAAACTCACAATAATTATTCTACCAGCACTCAAATGATTATTACGACAGGGCAGTCTGATCACCCGTACGATATGCTCGAGTGTAATGCGATGTCCTTTTCCAGAATGAGACGCTTACCAATTAATTTCGCCGCTCACAGATCGCGGCAATATAAAGCTTCCACATTGCAGAGTACTTTCGGCGTGAAAGGGTTATGCAATGACGGGTAGCGTCGATGCCTTAGAAGTATTGGAAACCTTGAACGTTACATAGGAATTTATATATCTTGTTTATGAATGTGCAAAGGATTCATAAAGGGTGTATATAAAGTCATAATAAGACGATGACATTGAATGTTGATTAGAAAGTAAGACAAGTACTCTGCAATCAACAATGTCGAAAAAGGCAATTGCAGAGCAGTAACATTGTATGAGGAGAACAAGTGAATGATAGTGCGTAAGAAGCAAACTGTTTATAACGAATAATCGTCAATGTCAGAAACGTTATTTTGAGCGGTTATAAGTGGAAGGTGGACAACTGTATAAAAAGTTGCCAAATAAAACATAGTAAAATATTTGGCAGGTGCGAAGTTCTAGTTGACGCCTTACACTGTCCATTTTACATATTGTATAGAAAGCCTTAAAAGTTATTTGCAACAACATGAAATTATCTGCAATGTCGGGAAAGTTTAATAGTATGTTTTGAATATATTTTGTAACAATAGAAAATCATCTACAAGATCGAGTAAAAACCATGGCAACGGCAAATTATTGACGTGGTCGCAAAATATCGAAAATATCCTTGTAACACGATGTATCAATCGACAGTTTATTTTAGCCGAGGTTTCGTAAAATTCAAATACAATAACGTCTTTGTGTGACAGAGCGTGTTTGTTATAAACACATTATGTATATTGATGAAGGCAGCGTCGTTCATATCGACCACTCCGTTTCATCTAGAACCTAGTAAAAATTTCAAACAAAAATATAATCGTCGTTGATGGACGACAACAGACAATATCGGTACTTGAAACGGTTCTCGTTTCACTATTTACTCGTATGTCGTATTAGGGTCTCGTCACTGGAAGGCGGGTTTTATTTTTGGAAAGCCAGACTCACCATCACTTTGCTAGCCAGATCGCCCCGTCACATACATTGTAGCCTAGCAACCTTATAAACGGAAACTTGAAATTAACACACCAGAAATACGTATTTTGACATTTCTTTTCGCGGACAAATGTTTTTTTTTTTCGACTGAACGCTGTGTTGATATGGAAATGCAACTCTGTTCTAGAACAAAGAAAACGATGATAATAATAATTACTATAAATTATATCCACTTGCTATAATGATATTATTACGAGTCATCGTGCACATGAACGGCAAATAAGATTCGAAAAACAATTATTTTGTTACGTTGATGTAGCATAGCAAAAAAAAAAAAACGGTTGCAGTAGCACATAATCATGCGTTTGCATTCATTTCATTCATTACGGCAGCATCCGACCATATATAGCTCCACTCCCCCATCCACATATAATCAGTATAAGTTCTCTTCAATTCACCACCGAGGGCGTGAATTCGGCTCGTGTCGTGCGTTCAGGCATCAAATTGTGGCACGTGCCGAATTTGGGTGCCGAGCATCTATCAGTAGCATCTATCTAGCACGTGCCGTTCACGTGCCAACTCGGTTCCGACCGTTCACATACACATACACAGTATTTTTCATGTTGATTAAATACGAATACTGTAATTTAACTTGTTCGAGTGCCATAAAAACAACAATGGTGCGACGAACAGAATCACCTGCTTCCAAACTTCGTTAATAACTCCGTGAGTCATATCAGAAATGTACACTTGTAAGATTACACTCCGCGATTATTCATGTATAACGCAATAATAACTATTTAAGGTGTAGATGCAAGTTCGTGTGCACTGGGGAGTACATTTGTTTTTTCTTGTTATTGTCCAAACAGTCTTGGCTATAGACTGTTAACAAAACAGGTACAAACATTCTCTCTGTTTTGAATGTTTAGCAAAATTTAGCAATGCTGTACATAAATAATCAAAAAGAAACATGGTGCACTATATTATGCACTATATTTAACTTTTTACAAAACGATAATAGGTTTAAATTTGCAACTGTTACAGCCATTTCAATTATGAGCACTAGAAAACTTCTTACTGAGTGAATGGTTAATATGCAAATTATCCATTATCTCCACTTGTGTTTTTCACTTTACAGTGGAAGTTCAAATCTAAATAGCTCGAAAAATTCTTGTTTATTTTGAATAAAACTTTCACACAAAAGTTATCAGCGTATATACAGGCGTATATATATATATATATTATGTTTTGTTTTCATATTACAATGTTGTCATGCAGGATGTGTGCCGTATATTCAATCTCGGTCAGTATTTCATACTTCGAATGTCAGTGTCCGAGAATGCAAAGCTTTAAAAATAAGCCCAAACGTCATTTTGTTCGTGGAGACGTTGAAAAACTAGTGTAAACATGTCAAAATTCACTCCGAGTGCCCACGAACCCGGTTCTATACCTTAGTTACACTGACACATAGAAATTTGAGCCATTTTAGCGCCCTCTATACGTGTGAATGAGAATTGCATTTTTTTCACTAAGGGTGGCGCTATAATGAGTTTGTATCTCTCACGTCACTGGAAGTTAGGGTAATGTTGTGTTTCTTTGGTATCATTGGAAACAATTTTTGTTATCATCACAAATTGCCATGCGTGACCGATAGCCGAAATATGAAACACTTGACACAATATACCCGTTCGAGACTTATGATTTTCAACTAAGCAACATGTTACACAGGCCACATTTCAATTACCCTCGTCGATGAATATGTCAAAAACGCAACACAGACTGAACCACCAGACGTAATATATCCGACCGATATGCACTGCGACATAACCACTCTACGATAAAGCAGATGAAGGATACATTTCAGAGAGTACTAACACGTATTGTGTATTGCATCATATAAACGCAAATGCATGCAGTTAAGACCTCGTGACAACAAATACAAAACCCAGGGACTAGCGAATTTAATCCAATTTAATAGAAAATCACCATTGAATAGTTTGGTTACAGCAAACATGTGCCAACCCAATAAAACTATGACTCGTTTAGGGAAAATATTCGAACCAAACGAGATGAAATTAGCATATCCGCAAGTAAAATCGTAGAGCGAAAATATGTTTTGATAACTACCTAAAACACTTTTCTGAAAATACTAAAACACTACTGTTTTGATAGAAAATACTTTGTTATATAATACACATGTTTTTAATTACAGCAGTGTGCTTTCAATTAAAACGATATGTTTTAATGACAAACGCGAATGTGCTTTACATATAAAGTATACATGTATGTAATGGTGTAGTAAACACCACATGTTACCGTATTTTGAGTACCCTTGAATAAAAAATAAGTAAATATACCTCTCTGTGTTGAGGTATTAGATCAAAGAAGTGTTACATGTAATAGAAACCAAGTGAAAGAGAATTTCGATGGAATTCACAAAATCGAGACATATTACAACTTTTTTCGTGGATTATGTCTGTTTATTTTCTAAACCGCGGGTCCGGATATAATGGAAAGATATCCGACAGTTTTCAGTTGGCAAATGACACTCAATCGTGAAACATCGCTACGGGGTGCTCCGCAAAATCACTCTTTTCGGCACGACAAACGTTGTATCGCTATGGCAATTCTGAATTTGACGTAATTAAAATAACGTGCTCGAATGTGACGTAAACGTCGCGCAAATTTTCCAAATGACGAAGACGTTGCTACCTTTCCATATGCTGTTTTAGAAATTGTATTGTATATCTAAAAATGCATATTACATATATTCAGTTTTTATCTGTTTTTAAAAACAAAAAAGTTTAACGGATTCAGATGCAAACAAATCCGTTGGAAAATAAAACATTTCTCATTGATTACCGTGGTACGAATTCGAATTCAACATTTTATACTTATTCGTCCAAAAAAGACGGACGTAGATGGAATTGGTACATTAAAGTGAAAGTAATGTACTACCGTGTAGTCCAGTACAGTATCATATATTGAAGTGTGGGAAAATACACTGCCGTGTTGTGCAGTACAGTATCATGTATTGAAGTGTAGGTAAGTGCACTGCCGTGTAGTGCAGTACATTACCATGTATTGAAGTGTAGGTAAGTGCACTGCCGTATAGTGCAGTACAGTATCATGTATTGAAGTGTAGATAAGTGCATTGCCGTATAGTGCAGCACAGTATCATGTATTGAAGTGTAGGTAACTGCACTGCCGTTAAGTGCAGTACAGTATCATGTATTGAAGTGTAGGTAAGTGCATTGCCGTATAGTGAAGTACAGTATCATGTATTGAAGTGACGGTAACTGCACTGCAGTGTAAGGCAGTACAGTAACATGTAATGAAGTGTGGGTAAATACACTGCTGTGTAAGGCAGTACAGTATCATGTAATGAAGTGTGGGTAAATACACTGGCGTGTTGTGCAGTACAGTATCATGTATTGAAGTGTAGGTAAATGTACTGCCGTGTAGAGCAGTACAGAATCATGTATTGAAGTGTCGGTAACTGCACTGCAGTGTAAGGCAGTACAGTATCATGTAATGAAGTGTGGGTAAATACACTGGCGTGTTGTGCAGTACAGTATCATGTATTGAAGTGTAGGTAAATGTACTGCCGTGTAGAGCAGTACAGAATCATGTATTGAAGTGTCGGTAACTGCACTGCAGTGTAAGGCAGTACAGTATCATGTAATGAAGTGTGGGTAAATACACTGCCGTGGAGCGCAGTACAGTATCATGTAATGATGTGTAGGTAAATGTACTGCCGTGTAGTGCAGTACAGTATCATGTATTGAAGTATAAGTAACTGCACTGCCGTGTAGTGCAGTACAGTATCATGTAATGAAGTGTAGATAAGTGCACTGACGTATAGTGCAGCACAGTATCATGTATTGAAGTTAGGTAACTGCACTGCCGTGTAGTGCAGTACAGTATCATGTAATGAAGTGTAGATAAGTGCACTGACGTATAGTGCAGCACAGTATCATGTATTGAAGTGTAGGTAACTACACTGCCGTGTAGTGCAGTACAGTATCATGTATTGAAGTGTCGATAAGTGCACTGACGTATAGTGTAGTACAGTATCATGTATTGAAGTGTAGGTAAGTGCACTGCCGTATAGTGCAGTACGGTATCATGTATTGAAGTGTAGATAAGTGCATTGCCGTATAGTGCAGCACAGTATCGTGTATTGAAGTGTAGGTAACTGTACTGCCGTGTAGTGCAGTATAGTATCATGTATTGAAGTGTAGGTACGTGCATTGCCGTATAATGAAGTACAGTATCATGTATTGAAGTGTCAGTAACTGCACTGCAGTGTAAGGCAGTACAGTATCATGTATTGAAGTGTCAGTAACTGCACTGCAGTGTAAGGCAGTACAGTATCATGTAATGAAGTGTGGATAAATACACTGCCGTGTTGTGCAGCACAGTATCGTGTATTGAAGTGTAGGTAAATGTACTGCCGTGTAGAGCAGTACAGAATCATGTATTGAAGTGTAGATAAATGTACTGCAGCGTAAGGCAGTACAGTATCATGTAATGAAGTGTGGGTAAATATACTGCCGTGTTGTGCAGTACAGTATCATGTAATAAAGTGTAGGCAACTGCACTGCCGTGTCGTGCAGTACAGTATCATGTATTGAAGTGTAGGTAACTGCACTGCCGTATAGTGCAGCACAGTATCATGTATTGAAGTGTAGGTAACTGCACTGCAGTGTAAGGCAGTACAGTAACATGTAATGAAGTGTGGGTAAATACACTGCCGTGTTGTGCAGTACAGTATCATGTATTGAAGTGTAGGTAAGTGCATTGCCGTATAGTGAAGTACAGTATCATGTATTGAAGTGTCGGTAACTGCACTGCAGTGTAAGGCAGTACAGTATCATGTAATGAAGTGTGGGTAAATACACTGGCGTGTGGTGCAGTACAGTATCATGTATTGAAGTGTAGGTAAATGTACTGCCGTGTAGAGCAGTAGAGAATCATGTATTGAAGTATCGGTAACTCCACTGCAGTGTAAGGCAGTACAGTATCATGTAATGTAGTGAGGGTAAATACACTGCCGTGTTGTGCAGTACAGTATCATGTATGAAAGTGTAGGTAAATGTACTGCCGTGTAGCGCAGTACAGTATCATGTAATGATGTGTAGGTAAGTGCATTGCCGTATAGTGCAGTACAGTATCATGTATTGAAGTGTAGGGAAATAGACAACCGAGTAGAGCAGTACAGTGTCATGTATTGAAGTGTAGGTAAGTGCACTGCAGTATAGTGCAGCACAGTATCATGTATTGAAGTGTAGGTAACTGCACTGCCGTGTAGTGCAGTACAGTATCATGTATTGAAGTGTAGATAAGTGCACTGACGTATAGTGCAGCATAGTATCATGTATTGAAGTGTAGGTAACTACACTGCCGTGTAGTGCAGTACAGTATCATGTGTTGAAGTGTAGATAAGTGCACTGACGTATAGTGCACTACAGTATCATGTATTGAAGTGTAGGTAAGTACCCTGCCGTATAGTGCAGTACAGTATCATGTATTGAAGTGTAGACAAGTGCATTGCCGTATAGTGCAGCACAGTATCGTGTATTGAAGTGTAGGTAACTGTACTGCCGTGTAGTGCAGTACAGTATCATGTATTGAAGTGTAGGTAAGTGCATTGCCGTATAGTGCAGCACAGTATCGTGTATTGAAGTGTAGATAAATGTACTGCCGTGTAGAGCAGTACAGAATCATGTATTGAAGTGTAGGTAAATGTACTGCAGCGTAAGGCAGTACAGTATCATGTAATGAAGTGTGGGTAAATACACTGCCGTGTTGTGCAGTACAGTATCATGTAATAAAGTGTAGGCAACTGCTCTGCCGTGTCGTGCAGTACAGTATCATGTATTGAAGTGTAGGTAACTGCACTGCCGTATAGTGCAGCACAGTATCATGTATTGAAGTGTAGGTAACTGTACTGCCGTGTATTGCAATACAGTATCATGTATTGAAGTGTAGGTAAAAATACTGCCGTGTAGTGAAGTACAGTATCATGTATTGAAGTGTGGGAAAATACACTGCCTTGTAGAGCAGTACAGTATCATGTATTGAAGTGTAGGTAAGTGTACTGCCTTGTAGTGCAGTACAGTATCATGTATTAAAGTCTAGGTAAGTGCATTGGCGTATAGTGAAGTACAGTATCATGTATTGAAGTGTCGGTAACTGTACTGCAATGTAAGGCAGTACAGTAACATGTAATGAAGTGTGGGTAAATACACTGCCGTGTTGTGCAGTACAGTATCATGTATTGAAGTGTAGGTAAGTGCATTGCCGTATAGTGAAGTACAGTATCATGTATTGAAGTGTCGGTAACTGCACTGCAGTGTAAGGCAGTACAGTATCATGTATTGAAGTGTCAGTAACTGCACTGCAGTGTAAGGCAGTACAGTATCATGTAATGAAGTGTGGGTAAATACACTGGCGTGTTGTGCAGTACAGTATCATGTATTGAAGTGTAGGTAAATGTACTGCCGTGTAGTGCAGTACAGTATCATGTATTGAGGTGTAGATAAGTGCACTGCCATATAGTGCAGCACAGTATCGTGTATTGAAGTGTAGGTAAGTGCATTGGCGTATAGTGAAGTACAGTATCATGTATTGAAGTGTCGGTAACTGTACTGCAGTGTAAGGCAGTACAGTAACATGTAATGAAGTGTGGGTAAATACACTGCCGTGTTGTGCAGTACAGTATCATGTATTGAAGTGTCGGTAACTGCACTGCAGTGTAAGGCAGTACAGTATCATGTATTGAAGTGTCAGTAACTGCACTGCAGTGTAAGGCAGTACAGAATCATGTAATGAAGTGTGGGTAAATACACTGCCGTGTTGTGCAGCACAGTATCGTGTATTGAAGTGTAGGTAAATGTACTGCCGTGTACAGCAGTACAGAATCATGCATTGAAGTGTAGGTAACTGCACTGCCGTATAGTGCAGCACAGTATCATGTATTGAAGTGTACGTAACTGCACTGCCGTGTAGTGCAGTACAGTATCATGTATTGAAGTGTAGGTAAAAATACTGCCGTGCAGTGAAGTACAGTATCATGTATTGAAGTGTGGGAAAATACACTGCCTTGTAGAGCAGTACAGTATCATGTATTGAAGTGTAGGTAAGTGTACTGCCTTGTAGTGCAGTACAGTATCATGTATTAAAGTCTAGGTAAGTGCATTGGCGTATAGTGAAGTACAGTATCATGTATTGAAGTGTCGGTAACTGTACTGCAGTGTAAGGCAGTACAGTAACATGTAATGAAGTGTGGGTAAATACACTGCCGTGTTGTGCAGTACAGTATCATGTATTGAAGTGTAGGTAAGTGCATTGCCGTATAGTGAAGTACAGTATCATGTATTGAAGTGTCGGTAACTGCACTGCAGTGTAAGGCAGTACAGTATCATGTAATGAAGTGTGGGTAAATACACTGGCGTGTGGTGCAGTACAGTATCATGTATTGAAGTGTAGGTAAATGTACTGCCGTGTAGAGCAGTAGAGAATCATGTATTGAAGTATCGGTAACTCCACTGCAGTGTAAGGCAGTACAGTATCATGTAATGTAGTGAGGGTAAATACACTGCCGTGTTGTGCAGTACAGTATCATGTATGAAAGTGTAGGTAAATGTACTGCCGTGTAGCGCAGTACAGTATCATGTAATGATGTGTAGGTAAGTGCATTGCCGTATAGTGCAGTACAGTATCATGTACTGAAGTGTAGGGAAATAGACAACCGAGTAGAGCAGTACAGTGTCATGTATTGAAGTGTAGGTAAGTGCACTGCAGTATAGTGCAGCACAGTATCATGTATTGAAGTGTAGGTAACTGCACTGCCGTGTAGTGCAGTACAGTATCATGTATTGAAGTGTAGATAAGTGCACTGACGTATAGTGCAGCATAGTATCATGTATTGAAGTGTAGGTAACTACACTGCCGTGTAGTGCAGTACAGTATCATGTGTTGAAGTGTAGATAAGTGCACTGACGTATAGTGCACTACAGTATCATGTATTGAAGTGTAGGTAAGTACCCTGCCGTATAGTGCAGTACAGTATCATGTATTGAAGTGTAGACAAGTGCATTGCCGTATAGTGCAGCACAGTATCGTGTATTGAAGTGTAGGTAACTGTACTGCCGTGTAGTGCAGTACAGTATCATGTATTGAAGTGTAGGTAAGCGCATTGCCGTATAGTGCAGCACAGTATCGTGTATTGAAGTGTAGATAAATGTACTGCCGTGTAGAGCAGTACAGAATCATGTATTGAAGTGTAGGTAAATGTACTGCAGCGTAAGGCAGTACAGTATCATGTAATGAAGTGTGGGTAAATACACTGCCGTGTTGTGCAGTACAGTATCATGTAATAAAGTGTAGGCAACTGCTCTGCCGTGTCGTGCAGTACAGTATCATGTATTGAAGTGTAGGTAACTGCACTGCCGTATAGTGCAGCACAGTATCATGTATTGAAGTGTAGGTAACTGTACTGCCGTGTAGTGAAGTACAGTATCATGTATTGAAGTGTGGGAAAATACACTGCCTTGTAGAGCAGTACAGTATCATGTATTGAAGTGTAGGTAAGTGTACTGCCTTGTAGTGCAGTACAGTATCATGTATTAAAGTCTAGGTAAGTGCATTGGCGTATAGTGAAGTACAGTATCATGTATTGAAGTGTCGGTAACTGTACTACAATGTAAGGCAGTACAGTAACATGTAATGAAGTGTGGGTAAATACACTGCCGTGTTGTGCAGTACAGTATCATGTATTGAAGTGTAGGTAAGTGCATTGCCGTATAGTGAAGTACAGTATCATGTATTGAAGTGTCGGTAACTGCACTGCAGTGTAAGGCAGTACAGTATCATGTATTGAAGTGTCAGTAACTGCACTGCAGTGTAAGGCAGTACAGTATCATGTAATGAAGTGTGGGTAAATACACTGACGTGTTGTGCAGTACAGTATCATGTATTGAAGTGTAGGTAAATGTACAGCCGTGTAGTGCAGTACAGTATCATGTATTGAGGTGTAGATAAGTGCACTGCCATATAGTGCAGTACAGTATCATGTATTGAAGTGTAGATAAGTGCATTGCCGTATAGTGCAGCACAGTATCGTGTATTGAAGTGTAGGTAACTGTACTGCCGTGTAGTGCAGTACAGTATCATGTATTGAAGTGTAGGTAAGTGCATTTCCGTATAGTGAAGTACAGTATCATGTATTGAAGTGTCGGTAACTGCACTGCAGTGTAAGGCAGTACAGTAACATGTAATGAAGTGTGGGTAAATACACTGCTGTGTTGTGCAGTACAGTATCATGTATTGAAGTGTAGGTAAATGTACTGCCGTGTAGAGAAGTACAGAATCATGTATTGAAGTATCGGTAACTCCACTGCAGTGTAAGGAAGTACAGTATCATGTAATGAAGTGAGGGTAAATACACCGGCGTGTGGTGCAGTACAGTATCATGTATTGAAGTGTAGGTAAATGTACTGCCGTGTAGAGCAGTAGAGAATCATGTATTGAAGTATCGGTAACTCCACTGCAGTGTAAGGCAGTACAGTATCATGTAATGTAGTGAGGGTAAATACACTGCCGTGTTGTGCAGTACAGTATCATGTATGAAAGTGTAGGTAAATGTACTGCCGTGTAGCGCAGTACAGTATCATGTAATGATGTGTAGGTAAGTGCATTGCCGTATAGTGCAGTACAGTATCATGTATTGAAGTGTAGGGAAATAGACAACCGAGTAGAGCAGTACAGTGTCATGTATTGAAGTGTAGGTAAGTGCACTGCAGTATAGTGCAGCACAGTATCATGTATTGAAGTGTAGGTAACTGCACTGCCGTGTAGTGCAGTACAGTATCATGTATTGAAGTGTAGATAAGTGCACTGACGTATAGTGCAGCATAGTATCATGTATTGAAGTGTAGGTAACTACACTGCCGTGTAGTGCAGTACAGTATCATGTGTTGAAGTGTAGATAAGTGCACTGACGTATAGTGCACTACAGTATCATGTATTGAAGTGTAGGTAAGTACCCTGCCGTATAGTGCAGTACAGTATCATGTATTGAAGTGTAGACAAGTGCATTGCCGTATAGTGCAGCACAGTATCGTGTATTGAAGTGTAGGTAACTGTACTGCCGTGTAGTGCAGTACAGTATCATGTATTGAAGTGTAGGTAAGTGCATTGCCGTATAGTGCAGCACAGTATCGTGTATTGAAGTGTAGATAAATGTACTGCCGTGTAGAGCAGTACAGAATCATGTATTGAAGTGTAGGTAAATGTACTGCAGCGTAAGGCAGTACAGTATCATGTAATGAAGTGTGGGTAAATACACTGCCGTATTGTGCAGTACAGTATCATGTAATAAAGTGTAGGCAACTGCTCTGCCGTGTCGTGCAGTACAGTATCATGTATTGAAGTGTAGGTAACTGCACTGCCGTATAGTGCAGCACAGTATCATGTATTGAAGTGTAGGTAACTGTACTGCCGTGTATTGCAATACAGTATCATGTATTGAAGTGTAGGTAAAATACTGCCGTGTAGTGAAGTACAGTATCATGTATTGAAGTGTGGGAAAATACACTGCCTTGTAGAGCAGTACAGTATCATGTATTGAAGTGTAGGTAAGTGTACTGCCTTGTAGTGCAGTACAGTATCATGTATTAAAGTCTAGGTAAGTGCATTGGCGTATAGTGAAGTACAGTATCATGTATTGAAGTGTCGGTAACTGTACTGCAATGTAAGGCAGTACAGTAACATGTAATGAAGTGTGGGTAAATACACTGCCGTGTTGTGCAGTACAGTATCATGTATTGAAGTGTAGGTAAGTGCATTGCCGTATAGTGAAGTACAGTATCATGTATTGAAGTGTCGGTAACTGCACTGCAGTGTAAGGCAGTACAGTATCATGTATTGAAGTGTCAGTAACTGCACTGCAGTGTAAGGCAGTACAGTATCATGTAATGAAGTGTGGGTAAATACACTGGCGTGTTGTGCAGTACAGTATCATGTATTGAAGTGTAGGTAAATGTACTGCCGTGTAGTGCAGTACAGTATCATGTATTGAAGTGTAGATAAGTGCACTGCCATATAGTGCAGTACAGTATCATGTATTGAAGTGTAGATAAGTGCATTGCCGTATAGTGCAGCACAGTATCGTGTATTGAAGTGTAGGTAACTGTACTGCCGTGTAGTGCAGTACAGTATCATGTATTGAAGTGTAGGTAAGTGCATTGCCGTATAGTGAAGTACAGTATCATGTATTGAAGTATCGGTAACTGCACTGCAGTGTAAGGCAGTACAGTAACATGTAATGAAGTGTGGGTAAATACACTGCTGTGTTGTGCAGTACAGTATCATGTATTGAAGTGTAGGTAAATGTACTGCCGTGTAGAGAAGTACAGAATCATGTATTGAAGTATCGGTAACTCCACTGCAGTGTAAGGAAGTACAGTATCATGTAATGAAGTGAGGGTAAATACACTGCCGTGTTGTGCAGCACAGTATCATGTATTGAAGTGTAGGTAACTGCACTACCGTGTAGTGCAGTACAGTATCATGTATTGAAGTGTAGATAAGTGCACTGACGTATAGTGCAGCACAGTATCATGTATTGAAGTGTAGATAACTACACTGCCGTGTAGTGCAGTACAGTATTATGTATTGAAGTGTAGATAAGTGCACTGACGTATATTGCAGTACAGTATCATGCATTGAAGTGTAGATAAGTGCACTGCCGTATAGTGCTGTACACTATCATGTATTGAAGTGTAGATAAGTGCATTGCCGTATAGTGCAGCACAGTATCGTGTATTGAAGTGTAGGTAACTGTACTGCCGTGTAGTGCAGTACAGTATCATGTATTGAAGTGAAGGTAAGTGCATTGCCGTATAGTGAAGTACAGTATCATGTATTGAAGTGTCGGTAACTGCACTGCAGTGTAAGGCAGTACAGTAACATGTAATGAAGTGTGGGTAAATACACTGCTGTGTTGTGCAGTACAGTATCATGTATTGAAGTATAGGTAAGTGCATTGACGTATGGTGAAGTACAGTATCATGTATTCAAGTGTCAGTAACTGCATTGCAGTGTAAGGCAGTACAGTATCATGTAATGAAGTGTGGGTAAATACACTGCCGTGTTGTGCAGCACAGTATCATGTATTGAAGTGTAGGTAAATGTACTGCCGTGTAGAGCAGTACAGAATCATGTATTGAAGTGTAGGTAAATGTACTGCAGTGTAAGGCAGTACAGTATCATGTAATGAAGTGTGGGTAAATACACTGCCGTGTTGTGCAGTACAGTATCATGTAATAAAGTGTAGGCAACTGCAATGCCGTGTCGTGCAGTACAGTATCATGTATTGAGGTGTAGGTAACTGCACTGCCGTATAGTGCAGCACAGTATCATGTATTGAAGAGTAGGTATCTGCACTGCCGTGTAGTGCAATGCAGTATCATGTATTGAAGTGTAGGTAAATACACTGCCGTGTAGTGAAGTACAGTATCATGTATTGAAGTGTGGGAAAATACACTGACTTGTAGAGCAGTACAGTACCAAGTATTGAAGTGTAGGTAAGTGTACTGCCGTGTAGTGCAGTACAGAATCATGTAATAAAGTGTAGGTAAGTGCACTGCCGTATAGTGCAGTACAGTATCATGTATTGAAGTGTAGATAAGTGCATTGCCGTATAGTGCAGCACAGTATCGTGTATTGAAGTGTAGGTAACTGTACTGCCGTGTAGCGCAGTACAGTATCATGTTTTGAAGTGAAGGTAAGTGCATTGCCGTATAGTGAAGTACAGTATCATGTATTGAAGTGTCGGTAACTGCACTGCAGTGTAAGGCAGTACAGTAACATGTAATGAAGTGTGGGTAAATACACTTCTGTGTTGTGCAGTACAGTAGCATGTATTGAAGTGTAGGTACGTGCATTGCCGTATAGTGAAGTACAGTATCATGTATTGAAGTGTCAGTAACTGCACTGCAGTGTAAGGCAGTAAGTATCATGTATTGAAGTGTCAGTAACTGCACTGCAGTGTAAGGCAGTACAGTATCATGTAACGAAGTGTGGGTAAATACACTGCCGTGTTGTGCAGCACAGTATCATGTATTGAAGTGTAGGTAAGTGCATTGCCGTATAGTGAAGTACAGTATCATGTATTGAAGTGTCGGTAACTGCACTGCAGTGTAAGGCAGTACAGTATCATGTAATGAAGTGTGGGTAAATACACTGGCGTGTTGTGCAGTACAGTATCATGTATTGAAGTGTAGGTAAATGTACTGCCGTGTAGAGCAGTACAGAATCATGTATTGAAGTGTCGGTAACTGCACTGCAGTGTAAGGCAGTACAGTATCATGTAATGAAGTGTGGGTAAATACACTGGCGTGTTGTGCAGTACAGTATCATGTATTGAAGTGTAGGTAAATGTACTGCCGTGTAGAGCAGTACAGAATCATGTATTGAAGTGTCGGTAACTGCACTGCAGTGTAAGGCAGTACAGTATCATGTAATGAAGTGTGGGTAAATACACTGCCGTGTTGTGCAGTACAGTATCATGTATGGAAGTGTAAGTAAATGTACTGCCGTGGAGCGCAGTACAGTATCATGTAATGATGTGTAGGTAAGTGCATTGCCGTGTAGTGCAGTACAGTATCATGTATTGAAGTATAAGTAACTGCACTGCCGTATAGTGCAGCACAGTTTCATGTATTGAAGTTAGGTAACTGCACTGCCGTGTAGTGCAGTACAGTATCATGTATCGAAGTGTAGATAAGTGCACTGACGTATAGTGCAGCACAGTATCATGTATTGAAGTGTAGGTAACTACACTGCCGTGTAGTGCAGTACAGTATCATGTATTGAAGTGTCGATAAGTGCACTGACGTATAGTGTAGTACAGTATCATGTATTGAAGTGTAGGTAAGTGCACTGCCGTATAGTGCAGTACAGTATCATGTATTGAAGTGTAGATAAGTGCATTGCCGTATAGTGCAGCACAGTATCGTGTATTGAAGTGTAGGTAACTGTACTGCCGTGTAGTGCAGTATAGTATCATGTATTGAAGTGTAGGTACGTGCATTGCCGTATAATGAAGTACAATATCATGTATTGAAGTGTCAGTAACTGCACTGCAGTGTAAGGCAGTACAGTATCATGTATTGAAGTGTCAGTAACTGCACTGCAGTGTAAGGCAGTACAGTATCATGTAATGAAGTGTGGATAAATACACTGCCGTGTTGTGCAGCACAGTATCGTGTATTGAAGTGTAGGTAAATGTACTGCCGTGTAGAGCAGTACAGAATCATGTATTGAAGTGTAGGTAAATGTACTGCAGCGTAAGGCAGTACAGTATCATGTAATGAAGTGTGGGTAAATATACTGCCGTGTTGTGCAGTACAGTATCATGTAATAAAGTGTAGGCAACTGCACTGCCGTGTCGTGCAGTACAGTATCATGTATTGAAGTGTAGGTAACTGCACTGCCGTATAGTGCAGCACAGTATCATGTATTGAAGTGTAGGTAACTGCACTGCCGTGTAGTGCAATACAGTATCATGTATTGACGTGTAGGTAAAAATACTGCCGTGTAGTGAAGTACAGTATCATGTATTGAAGTGTGGGAAAATAAACTGCCTTGTAGAGCAGTACAGTATCATGTATTGAAGTGTAGGTAAGTGTACTGCCTTGTAGTGCAGTACAGTATCATGTATTAAAGTCTAGGTAAGTGCATTGGCGTATAGTGAAGTACAGTATCATGTATTGAAGTGTCGGTAACTGTACTGCAGTGTAAGGCAGTACAGTAACATGTAATGAAGTGTGGGTAAATACACTGCCGTGTTGTGCAGTACAGTATCATGTATTGAAGTGTAGCTAAGTGTACTGCCTTGTAGTGCAGTACAGTATCATGTATTAAAGTCTAGGTAAGTGCATTGGCGTATAGTGAAGTACAGTATCATGTATTGAAGTGTCGGTAACTGTACTGCAGTGTAAGGCAGTACAGTATCATGTAATGAAGTGTGGGTAAATACACTGGCGTGTGGTGCAGTACAGTATCATGTATTGAAGTGTAGATAAGTGCATTGCCGTATAGTGCAGCACAGTATCGTGTATTGAAGTGTAGGTAACTGTACTGCCGTGTAGTGCAGTACAGTATCATGTATTGAAGTGAAGGTAAGTGCATTGCCGTATAGTGAAGTACAGTATCATGTATTGAAGTGTCGGTAACTGCACTGCAGTGTAAGGCAGTACAGTAACATGTAATGAAGTGTGGGTAAATACACTGCTGTGTTGTGCAGTACAGTATCATGTATTGAAGTATAGGTAAGTGCATTGCCGTATGGTGAAGTACAGTATCATGTATTCAAGTGTCAGTAACTGCATTGTAGTGTAAGGCAGTACAGTATCATGTAATGAAGTGTGGGTAAATACACTGCCGTGTTGTGCAGCACAGTATCATGTATTGAAGTGTAGGTAAATGTACTGCCGTGTAGAGCAGTACAGAATCATGTATTGAAGTGTAGGTAAATGTACTGCAGTGTAAGGCAGTACAGTATCATGTAATGAAGTGTGGGTAAATACACTGCCGTGTTGTGCAGTACAGTATCATGTAATAAAGTGTAGGCAACTGCAATGCCGTGTCGTGCAGTACAGTATCATGTATTGAGGTGTAGGTAACTGCACTGCCGTATAGTGCAGCACAGTATCATGTATTGAAGAGTAGGTATCTGCACTGCCGTGTAGTGCAATGCAGTATCATGTATTGAAGTGTAGGTAAATACACTGCCGTGTAGTGAAGTACAGTATCATGTATTGAAGTGTGGGAAAATACACTGACTTGTAGAGCAGTACAGTACCAAGTATTGAAGTGTAGGTAAGTGTACTGCCGTGTAGTGCAGTACAGAATCATGTAATAAAGTGTAGGTAAGTGCACTGCCGTATAGTGCAGTACAGTATCATGTATTGAAGTGTAGATAAGTGCATTGCCGTATAGTGCAGCACAGTATCGTGTATTGAAGTGTAGGTAACTGTACTGCCGTGTAGCGCAGTACAGTATCATGTTTTGAAGTGAAGGTAAGTGCATTGCCGTATAGTGAAGTACAGTATCATGTATTGAAGTGTCGGTAACTGCACTGCAGTGTAAGGCAGTACAGTAACATGTAATGAAGTGTGGGTAAATACACTTCTGTGTTGTGCAGTACAGTAGCATGTATTGAAGTGTAGGTACGTGCATTGCCGTATAGTGAAGTACAGTATCATGTATTGAAGTGTCAGTAACTGCACTGCAGTGTAAGGCAGTAAGTATCATGTATTGAAGTGTCAGTAACTGCACTGCAGTGTAAGGCAGTACAGTATCATGTAACGAAGTGTGGGTAAATACACTGCCGTGTTGTGCAGCACAGTATCATGTATTGAAGTGTAGGTAAGTGCATTGCCGTATAGTGAAGTACAGTATCATGTATTGAAGTGTCGGTAACTGCACTGCAGTGTAAGGCAGTACAGTATCATGTAATGAAGTGTGGGTAAATACACTGGCGTGTTGTGCAGTACAGTATCATGTATTGAAGTGTAGGTAAATGTACTGCCGTGTAGAGCAGTACAGAATCATGTATTGAAGTGTCGGTAACTGCACTGCAGTGTAAGGCAGTACAGTATCATGTAATGAAGTGTGGGTAAATACACTGGCGTGTTGTGCAGTACAGTATCATGTATTGAAGTGTAGGTAAATGTACTGCCGTGTAGAGCAGTACAGAATCATGTATTGAAGTGTCGGTAACTGCACTGCAGTGTAAGGCAGTACAGTATCATGTAATGAAGTGTGGGTAAATACACTGCCGTGTTGTGCAGTACAGTATCATGTATGGAAGTGTAAGTAAATGTACTGCCGTGGAGCGCAGTACAGTATCATGTAATGATGTGTAGGTAAGTGCATTGCCGTGTAGTGCAGTACAGTATCATGTATTGAAGTATAAGTAACTGCACTGCCGTATAGTGCAGCACAGTTTCATGTATTGAAGTTAGGTAACTGCACTGCCGTGTAGTGCAGTACAGTATCATGTATCGAAGTGTAGATAAGTGCACTGACGTATAGTGCAGCACAGTATCATGTATTGAAGTGTAGGTAACTACACTGCCGTGTAGTGCAGTACAGTATCATGTATTGAAGTGTCGATAAGTGCACTGACGTATAGTGTAGTACAGTATCATGTATTGAAGTGTAGGTAAGTGCACTGCCGTATAGTGCAGTACAGTATCATGTATTGAAGTGTAGATAAGTGCATTGCCGTATAGTGCAGCACAGTATCGTGTATTGAAGTGTAGGTAACTGTACTGCCGTGTAGTGCAGTATAGTATCATGTATTGAAGTGTAGGTACGTGCATTGCCGTATAATGAAGTACAATATCATGTATTGAAGTGTCAGTAACTGCACTGCAGTGTAAGGCAGTACAGTATCATGTATTGAAGTGTCAGTAACTGCACTGCAGTGTAAGGCAGTACAGTATCATGTAATGAAGTGTGGATAAATACACTGCCGTGTTGTGCAGCACAGTATCGTGTATTGAAGTGTAGGTAAATGTACTGCCGTGTAGAGCAGTACAGAATCATGTATTGAAGTGTAGGTAAATGTACTGCAGCGTAAGGCAGTACAGTATCATGTAATGAAGTGTGGGTAAATATACTGCCGTGTTGTGCAGTACAGTATCATGTAATAAAGTGTAGGCAACTGCACTGCCGTGTCGTGCAGTACAGTATCATGTATTGAAGTGTAGGTAACTGCACTGCCGTATAGTGCAGCACAGTATCATGTATTGAAGTGTAGGTAACTGCACTGCCGTGTAGTGCAATACAGTATCATGTATTGACGTGTAGGTAAAAATACTGCCGTGTAGTGAAGTACAGTATCATGTATTGAAGTGTGGGAAAATAAACTGCCTTGTAGAGCAGTACAGTATCATGTATTGAAGTGTAGGTAAGTGTACTGCCTTGTAGTGCAGTACAGTATCATGTATTAAAGTCTAGGTAAGTGCATTGGCGTATAGTGAAGTACAGTATCATGTATTGAAGTGTCGGTAACTGTACTGCAGTGTAAGGCAGTACAGTAACATGTAATGAAGTGTGGGTAAATACACTGCCGTGTTGTGCAGTACAGTATCATGTATTGAAGTGTAGCTAAGTGTACTGCCTTGTAGTGCAGTACAGTATCATGTATTAAAGTCTAGGTAAGTGCATTGGCGTATAGTGAAGTACAGTATCATGTATTGAAGTGTCGGTAACTGTACTGCAGTGTAAGGCAGTACAGTATCATGTAATGAAGTGTGGGTAAATACACTGGCGTGTGGTGCAGTACAGTATCATGTATTGAAGTGTAGGTAAATGTACTGCCGTGTAGAGCAGTAGAGTATCATGTATTGAAGAATCGGTAACTCCACTGCAGTGTAAGGCAGTACAGTATCATGTAATGTAGTGAGGGTAAATACACTGCCGTGTTGTGCAGTACAGTATCATGTATGAAAGTGTAGGTAAATGTACTGCCGTGTAGCGCAGTACAGTATCATGTAATGATGTGTAGGTAAGTGCATTGCCGTATAGTGCAGTACAGTATCATGTATTGAAGTGTAGGGAAATAGACAACCGAGTAGAGCAGTACAGTGTCATGTATTGAAGTGTAGGTAAGTGCACTGCAGTATAGTGCAGCACACTATCATGTATTGAAGTGTAGGTAACTGCACTGCCGTGTAGTGCAGTACAGTATCATGTATTGAAGTGTAGATAAGTGCACTGACGTATAGTGCAGCACAGTATCATGTATTGAAGTGTAGGTAACTACACTGCCGTGTAGTGCAGTACAGTATCATGTGTTGAAGTGTAGATAAGTGCACTGACGTATAGTGCACTACAGTATCATGTATTGAAGTGTAGGTAAGTACACTGCCGTATAGTGCAGTACAGTATCATGTATTGAAGTGTAGACAAGGGCATTGCCGTATAGTGCAGCACAGTATCGTGTATTGAAGTGTAGGTAACTGTACTGCCGTGTAGTGCAGTACAGTATCATGTATTGAAGTGTAGGTAAGTGCATTGCCGTATAGTGCAGCACAGTATCGTGTATTGAAGTGTAGATAAATGTACTGCCGTGTAGAGCAGTACAGAATCATGTATTGAAGTGTAGGTAAATGTACTGCAGCGTAAGGCAGTACAGTATCATGTAATGAAGTGTGGGTAAATACACTGCCGTGTTGTGCAGTACAGTATCATGTAATAAAGTGTAGGCAACTGCTCTGCCGTGTCGTGCAGTACAGTATCATGTATTGAAGTGTAGGTAACTGCACTGCCGTATAGTGCAGCACAGTATCATGTATTGAAGTGTAGGTAACTGTACTGCCGTGTATTGCAATACAGTATCATGTATTGAAGTGTAGGTAAAAATACTGCCGTGTAGTGAAGTACAGTATCATGTATTGAAGTGTGGGAAAATACACTGCCTTGTAGAGCAGTACAGTATCATGTATTGAAGTGTAGGTAAGTGTACTGCCTTGTAGTGCAGTACAGTATTATGTATTAAAGTCTAGGTAAGTGCATTGGCGTATAGTGAAGTACAGTATCATGTATTGAAGTTTCGGTAACTGTACTGCAATGTAAGGCAGTACAGTAACATGTAATGAAGTGTGGGTAAATACACTGCCGTGTTGTGCAGTACAGTATCATGTATTGAAGTGTAGGTAAGTGCATTGCCGTATAGTGAAGTACAGTATCATGTATTGAAGTGTCGGTAACTGCACTGCAGTGTAAGGCAGTACAGTATCATGTATTGAAGTGTCAGTAACTGCACTGCAGTGTAAGGCAGTACAGTATCATGTAATGAAGTGTGGGTAAATACACTGCCGTGTTGTGCAGCACAGTATCGTGTATTGAAGTGTAGGTAAATGTACTGCCGTGTAGAGCAGTAGAGAATCATGTATTGAAGTATCGGTAACTCCACTGCAGTGTAAGGCAGTACAGTATCATGTAATGTAGTGAGGGTAAATACACTGCCGTGTTGTGCAGTACAGTATCATGTATGAAAGTGTAGGTAAATGTACTGCCGTGTAGCGCAGTACAGTATCATGTAATGATGTGTAGGTAAGTGCATTGCCGTATAGTGCAGTACAGTATCATGTCTTGAAGTGTAGGGAAATAGACAACCGAGTAGAGCAGTACAGTATCATGTATTGAAGTGTAGGTAAGTGCACTGCAGTATAGTGCAGCACAGTATCATGTATTGAAGTGTAGGTAACTGCACTGCCGTGTAGTGCAGTACAGTATCATGTGTTGAAGTGTAGATAAGTGCACTGACGTATAGTGCAGCACAGTATCATGTATTGAAGTGTAGGTAACTACACTGCCGTGTAGTGCAGTACAGTATCATGTATTGAAGTGTAGATAAGTGCACTGACGTATAGTGCACTACAGTATCATGTATTGAAGTGTAGGTAAGTACACTGCCGTATAGTGCAGTACAGTATCATGTATTGAAGTGTAGGTAAGTGCATTGCCGTATAGTGCAGCACAGTATCGTGTATTGAAGTGTAGATAAATGTACTGCCGTGTAGAGCAGTACAGAATCATGTATTGAAGTGTAGGTAAATGTACTGCAGCGTAAGGCAGTACAGTATCATGTAATGAAGTGTGGGTAAATACACTGCCGTGTTGTGCAGTACAGTATCATGTAATAAAGTGTAGGCAACTGCTCTGCCGTGTCGTGCAGTACAGTATCATGTATTGAAGTGTAGGTAACTGCACTGCCGTATAGTGCAGCACAGTATCATGTATTGAAGTGTAGGTAACTGTACTGCCGTGTATTGCAATACAGTATCATGTATTGAAGTGTAGGTAAAAATACTGCCGTGTAGTGAAGTACAGTATCATGTATTGAAGTGTGGGAAAATACACTGCCTTGTAGAGCAGTACAGTATCATGTATTGAAGTGTAGGTAAGTGTACTGCCTTGTAGTGCAGTACAGTATCATGTATTACAGTCTAGGTAAGTGCATTGGCGTATAGTGAAGTACAGTATCATGTATTGAAGTGTCGGTAACTGTACTGCAGTGTAAGGCAGTACAGTAACATGTAATGAAGTGTGGGTAAATACACTGCCGTGTTGTGCAGTACAGTATCATGTATTGAAGTGTAGGTAAGTGCATTGCCGTATAGTGAAGTACAGTATCATGTATTGAAGTGTCGGTAACTGCACTGCAGTGTAAGGCAGTACAGTATCATGTATTGAAGTGTCAGTAACTGCACTGCAGTGTAAGGCAGTACAGTATCATGTAATGAAGTGTGGGTAAATACACTGCCGTGCTGTGCAGCACAGTATCGTGTATTGAAGTGTAGGTAAATGTACTGCCGTGTAGAGCAGTACAGAATCATGTATTGAAGTGTAGGTAAATGTACTGCAGCGTAAGGCAGTACAGTATCATGTAATGAAGTGTGGGTAAATACACTGCCGTGTTGTGCAGTACAGCATCATGTAATAAAGTGTAGGCAACTGCACTGCCGTGTCGTGCAGTACAGTATCATGTATTGAAGTGTAGGTAACTGCACTGCCGTATAGTGCAGCACAGTATCATGTATTGAAGTGTAGGTAAAAATACTGCCGTGTAGTGAAGTACAGTATCATGTATTGAAGTGTGGGAAAATACACTGCCTTGTAGAGCAGTACAGTATCATGTATTGAAGTGTAGGTAAGTGTACTGCCTTGTAGTGCAGTACATTATCATGTATTAAAGTCTAGGTAAGTGCATTGGCGTATAGTGAAGTACAGTATCATGTATTGAAGTGTCGGTAACTGTACTGCAGTGTAAGGCAGTACAGTAACATGTAATGAAGTGTGGGTAAATACACTGCTGTGTTGTGCAGTACAGTATCATGTATTGAAGTGCAGGTAAGTGCACTGATGTATAGTGCAGCACAGTATCATGCATTGAAGTGTAGGTAAGTGTTCTGCCGTACTGTGCAGTATAATGTATTGAAGTGTAGGTAACTGCACTGCCATGTAGTGCAGTACAGTATCGTGTATTGAAGTATAGGTAAGTGCAGCACAGTATCATGTATTGAAGTGTAGGTAACTGCACTGACGTATAGAGCAGCACAGTATCATGTATTGAAGTGTAGGTAACTACACTGCCGTGTAGTGCAGTACAGTATCATGTATTGAAGTGTAGATAAGTGCACTGACGTATAGTGCAGTACAGAATCATGTATTGAAGTGTAGGTAAGTGCATTGCCGTATAGTGAAGTACAGTATCATATATTGAAGTGTCGGTAACTGCACTGCAGTGTAAGGCAGTACAGTATCATGTAATGAAGTGTGGGTAAATACACTGGCGTGTTGTGCAGTACAATATCATGTATTGAAGTGTAGGTAAATGTACTGCCGTGTAGAGCAGTACAGAATCATGTATTGAAGTATCGGTAACTCCACTGCAGTGTAAGGCAGTACAGTATCATGTAATGAAGTGAGGGTAAATACGCTGCCGTGTTGTGCAGTACAGTATCATGTATGGAAGTGTAGGTAAATGTACTGCCGTGTAGCGCAGTACAGTATCATGTAATGATGTGTAGGTAAGTGCATTGCCGTATAGTGCAGTACAGTATCATGTATTGAAGTGTAGGGAAATAGACAACCGAGTAGAGCAGTACAGTATCATGTATTGAAGTGTAGGTAAGTGCACTGCAGTATAGTGCAGCACAGTATCATTTATTGAAGTGTAGGTAACTGCACTGCCGTGTAGTGCAGTACAGTATCATGTATTGAAGTGTAGATTAGTGCACTGACGTATAGTGCAGCACAGTATCATGTATTGAAGTGTAGGTAACTACACTGCCGTATAGTGCACTACAGTATCATGTATTGAAGTGTAGGTAAGTGCACTGCCGTATAGTGCAGTACAGTATCATGTATTGAAGTGTAGGTAAGTGCATTGCCGTATAGTGAAGTACAGTATCATGTATTGAAGTGTCGGTAACTGCAATGCAGTGTAAGGCAGTACAGTAACATGTAATGAAGTGTGGGTAAATACACTGCTGTGTTGTGCAGTACAGTATCATGTATTGAAGTGTAGGTAAGTGCATTGCCGTATAGTGAAGTACAGTATCATGTATTCAAGTGTCAGTAACTGCACTGCAGTGTAAGGCAGTACAGTATCATGTAATGAAGTGTGGGTAAATAACTGCCGTGTTGTGCAGCACAGTATCATGTATTGTAAAGTAGGTAAATGTACTGCCGTGTCGTGCAGTACAGTACCATGTATTGAGGTGTAGTTAACTGCACTGCCGTATAGTGCAGCACAGTATCATGTATTGAAAAGTAGGTAACTGCACTGCCGTGGAGTGCAATACAGTATCATGTATTGAAGTGTAGGTAAATACACTGCCGTGTAGTGAAGTACAATATGATGTATTGAAGTGTGGTAAAATACACTGACTTGTAGAGGAGTACAGTATCATGTATTGAAGTGTAGGTAAGTGTACTGCCGTGTAGTGCAGTACAGAATCATGTAATAAAGTGTAGGTAAGTGCACTGCCGTATAGTGCAGTACAGTATCATGTATTGAAGTGTAGATAAGTGCATTGCCGTATAGTGCAGCACAGTATCGTGTATTGAAGTGTAGGTAACTGTACTGCCGTGTAGAGCAGTACAGTATCATGTATTGAAGTGTAGGTAAGTGCATTGCCGTATAGTGAAGTAAGGTATCATGTATTGAAGTGTCGGTAACTGCACTGCAGTGTAAGGCAGTACAGTATCATGTATTGAAGTGTCAGTAACTGCACTGCAGTGTAAGGCAGTACAGTATCATGTAACGAAGTGCGGGTAAATACACTGCCGTGTTGTGCAGCACAGTATCATGTATTGAAGTGTAGGTAAATGTACTGCCGTGTAGAGCAGTACAGATCATGTATTGAAGTGTAGATAAGTGCACTGCCATATAGTGCAGTACAGTATCATGTATTGAAGTGTAGATAAGTGCATTGCCGTATAGTGCAGCACAGTATCGTGTATTGAAGTGTAGGTAACTGTACTGCCGTGTAGTGCAGTACAGTATCATGTATTGAAGTGTAGGTAAGTGCATTGCCGTATAGTGAAGTACAGTATCATGTATTGAAGTGTCGGTAACTGCACTGCAGTGTAAGGCAGTACAGTAACATGTAATGAAGTGTGGGTAAATACACTGCTGTGTTGTGCAGTACAGTATCATGTATTGAAGTGTAGGTAAATGTACTGCCGTGTAGAGAAGTACAGAATCATGTATTGAAGTATCGGTAACTCCACTGCAGTGTAAGGCAGTACAGTATCATGTAATGAAGTGAGGGTAAATACACTGCCGTGTTGTGCAGCACAGTATCATGTATTGAAGTGTAGGTAACTGCACTGCCGTGTAGTGCAGTACAGTATCATGTATTGAAGTGTAGATAAGTGCACTGACGTATAGTGCAGCACAGTATCATGTATTGAAGTGTAGGTAACTACACTGCCGTGTAGTGCAGTACAGTATTATGTATTGAAGTGTAGATAAGTGCACTGACGTATAGTGCAGTACAGTATCATGCATTGAAGTGTAGATAAGTGCACTGCCGTATAGTGCTGTACAGTATCATGTATTGAAGTGTAGATAAGTGCATTGCCGTATAGTGCAGCACAGTATCGTGTATTGAAGTGTAGGTAACTGTACTGCCGTGTAGTGCAGTACAGTATCATGTATTGAAGTGAAGGTAAGTGCATTGCCGTATAGTGAAGTACAGTATCATGTATTGAAGTGTCGGTAACTGCACTGCAGTGTAAGGCAGTACAGTAACATGTAATGAAGTGTGGGTAAATACACTGCTGTGTTGTGCAGTACAGTATCATGTATTGAAGTATAGGTAAGTGCATTGCCGTATGGTGAAGTACAGTATCATGTATTCAAGTGTCAGTAACTGCATTGCAGTGTAAGGCAGTACAGTATCATGTAATGAAGTGTGGGTAAATACACTGCCGTGTTGTGCAGCACAGTATCATGTATTGAAGTGTAGGTAAATGTACTGCCGTGTAGAGCAGTACAGAATCATGTATTGAAGTGTAGGTAACTGCACTGCCGTGTAGTGCAATACAGTATCATGTATTGAAGTGTAGGTAAATACACTGCCGTGTAGTGAAGTACAGTATCATGTATTGAAGTGTGGGAAAATACAGTGACTTGTAGAGCAGTACAGTATCAAGTATTGAAGTGTAGGTAAGTGTACTGCCGTGTAGTGCAGTACAGAATCATGTAATAAAGTGTAGGTAAGTGCACTGCCGTATAGTGCAGTACAGTATCATGTATTGAAGTGTAGATAAGTGCATTGCCGTATAGTGCAGCACAGTATCGTGTATTGAAGTGTAGGTAACTGTACTGCCGTGTAGAGCAGTACAGTATCATGTTTTGAAGTGAAGGTAAGTGCATTGCCGTATAGTGAAGTACAGTATCATGTATTGAAGTGTCGGTAACTGCACTGCAGTGTAAGGCAGTACAGTAACATGTAATGAAGTGTGGGTAAATACACTGCTGTGTTGTGCAGTACAGTAGCATGTATTGAAGTGTAGGTACGTGCATTGCCGTATAGTGAAGTACAGTATCATGTATTGAAGTGTCAGTAACTGCACTGCAGTGTAAGGCAGTACAGTATCATGTATTGAAGTGTCAGTAACTGCACTGCAGTGTAAGGCAGTACAGTATCATGTAACGAAGTGTGGGTAAATACACTGCCGTGTTGTGCAGCACAGTATGATGTATTGTAGTGTAGGTAAATGTACTGCCGTGTAGAGCAGTACAGAATCATGTATTGAAGTGTAGGTAAATGTACTGCAGTGTAAGGCAGTACAGTATAATGTAATGAAGTGTGGGTAAATACACTGCCGTGTTGTGCAGTACAGTATCATGTAATAAAGTGTAGGCAACTGCACTGCAGTATACTGCAGCACAGTATCATGGATTGAAGTGTAGGTAACTGCGCTGCCGTGTAGTGCAATACAGTATCATGTATGGAAGTGTAGGTAAAAATACTGCCGTGTAGTGAAGTACAGTATCATGTATTGAAGTGTGGGAAAATGCACTGCCTTGTAGAGCAGTACAGTATCATGTATTGAAGTGTAGGTAACTGCACTGCCTTGTAGTGAGGTACAGTATCATGTATTACAGTGTAGGTAAGTGCATTGGCGTATAGTGAAGTACAGTATCATGTATTGAAGTGTCGTTAACTGCACTGCAGTGTAAGGCAGTACAGTAACATGTAATGAAGTGTGGATAAATACACTGCTGTGTTGTGCAGTACAGCATCATGTATTGAAGTGTAGGTAAGTGCATTGCCGTGTAGTGCAGTACAGTATTATGTATTGAAGTGTAGATAAGTGCACTGACGTATAGTGCAGTACAGTATCATGCATTGAAGTGTAGATAAGTGCACTGCCGTATAGTGCTGTACAGTATCATGTATTGAAGTGTAGATAAGTGCATTGCCGTATAGTGCAGCACAGTATCGTGTATTGAAGTGTAGGTAACTGTACTGCCGTGTAGTGCAGTACAGTATCATGTATTGAAGTGAAGGTAAGTGCATTGCCGTATAGTGAAGTACAGTATCATGTATTGAAGTGTCGGTAACTGCACTGCAGTGTAAGGCAGTACAGTAACATGTAATGAAGTGTGGGTAAATACACTGCTGTGTTGTGCAGTACAGTATCATGTATTGAAGTATAGGTAAGTGCATTGCCGTATGGTGAAGTACAGTATCATGTATTCAAGTGTCAGTAACTGCATTGCAGTGTAAGGCAGTACAGTATCATGTAATGAAGTGTGGGTAAATACACTGCCGTGTTGTGCAGCACAGTATCATGTACTGAAGTGTAGGTAAATGTACTGCCGTGTAGAGCAGTACAGAATCATGTATTGAAGTGTAGGTAAATGTACTGCAGTGTAAGGCAGTACAGTATCATGTAATGAAGTGTGGGTAAATACACTGCCGTGTTGTGCAGTACAGTATCATGTAATAAAGTGTAGGCAACTGCAATGCCGTGTCGTGCAGTACAGTATCATGTATTGAGGTGTAGGTAACTGCACTGCCGTATAGTGCAGTACAGTATCATGCATTGAAGTGTAGATAAGTGCACTGCCGTATAGTGCTGTACAGTATCATGTATTGAAGTGTAGATAAGTGCATTGCCGTATAGTGCAGCACAGTATCATGTAATGAAGTGTGGGTAAATACACTGCCGTGTTGTGCAGCACAGTATGATGTATTGAAGTGTAGGTAAATGTACTGCCGTGTAGAGCAGTACAGAATCATGTATTGAAGTGTAGGTAAATGTACTGCAGTGTAAGGCAGTACAGTATAATGTAATGAAGTGTGGGTAAATACACTGCCGTGTTGTGCAGTACAGTATCATGTAATAAAGTGTAGGCAACTGCACTGCAGTATACTGCAGCACAGTATCATGTATTGAAGAGTAGGTAACTGCACTGCCGTGTAGTGCAATACAGTATCATGTATTGAAGTGTAGGTAAATACACTGCCGTGTAGTGAAGTACAGTATCATGTATTGAAGTGTGGGAAAATACAGTGACTTGTAGAGCAGTACAGTATCAAGTATTGAAGTGTAGGTAAGTGTACTGCCGTGTAGTGCAGTACAGAATCATGTAATAAAGTGTAGGTAAGTGCACTGCCGTATAGTGCAGTACAGTATCATGTATTGAAGTGTAGATAAGTGCATTGCCGTATAGTGCAGCACAGTATCGTGTATTGAAGTGTAGGTAACTGTACTGCCGTGTAGAGCAGTACAGTATCATGTTTTGAAGTGAAGGTAAGTGCATTGCCGTATAGTGAAGTACAGTATCATGTATTGAAGTGTCGGTAACTGCACTGCAGTGTAAGGCAGTACAGTAACATGTAATGAAGTGTGGGTAAATACACTGCTGTGTTGTGCAGTACAGTAGCATGTATTGAAGTGTAGGTACGTGCATTGCCGTATAGAGAAGTACAGTATCATGTATTGAAGTGTCAGTAACTGCACTGCAGTGTAAGGCAGTACAGTATCATGTATTGAAGTGTCAGTAACTGCACTGCAGTGTAAGGCAGTACAGTATCATGTAACGAAGTGTGGGTAAATACACTGCCGTGTTGTGCAGCACAGTATGATGTATTGAAGTGTAGGTAAATGTACTGCCGTGTAGAGCAGTACAGAATCATGTATTGGAGTGTAGGTAAATGTACTGCAGTGTAAGGCAGTACAGTATAATGTAATGAAGTGTGGGTAAATACACTGCCGTGTTGTGCAGTACAGTATCATGTAATAAAGTGTAGGCAACTGCACTGCAGTATACTGCAGCACAGTATCATGGATTGAAGTGTAGGTAACTGCGCTGCCGTGTAGTGCAATACAGTATCATGTATTGAAGTGTAGGTAAAAATACTGCCGTGTAGTGAAGTACAGTATCATGTATTGAAGTGTGGGAAAATGCACTGCCTTGTAGAGCAGTACAGTATCATGTATTGAAGTGTAGGTAACTGCACTGCCTTGTAGTGCAGTACAGTATCATGTATTACAGTGTAGGTAAGTGCATTGGCGTATAGTGAAGTACAGTATCATGTATTGAAGTGTCGTTAACTGCACTGCAGTGTAAGGCAGTACAGTAACATGTAATGAAGTGTGGATAAATACACTGCTGTGTTGTGCAGTACAGCATCATGTATTGAAGTATAGGTAAGTGCATTGCCGTATAGTGAAGTACAGTATCATGTATTGAAGTGTCGGTAACTGCACTGCAGTGTAAGGCACTACAGTATCATGTAATGAAGTGTGGGTAAATACACTGGCGTGTTGTGCAGTACAGTATCATGTATTGAAGTGTAGGTAAATGTACTGCCGTGTAGAGCAGTACAGAATCATGTAATGAAGTATGGGTAAATACTCTGCCGTGTTGTGCAGTACAGAATCAAGTAATAAAGTGTAGACAACTGCACTGCCGTGTAGTGCAGTACAGTATCATGTATTGAAGTGTAGGTAAGTGCACTGCCGTATAGTGCAGCACAGTATCATGTATTGAAGTGTAGGTAACTGCACTGCCGTGTAGAGCAGAACAGTATCGTGTACTGAAGTGTAGGTAAGTGTTCTGCCGTGTAGTGCAGTACAGAATCATGTATTGATGTGTAGGTAAGTGCACTGCCGTATAGTGCAGCACAGTATCATGTATTGAATTATGGTTAACTGCACTGCCGTGTAGTGCCGTACAGTATCATGTATTGAAGTGTAGATAAGTGCATTGCCGTATAGTGCAGCTCAGTATCATGTATTGAAGTGTAGATAACTGCACTGTAGTATAGTGCAGTACAGTATCATGTATTGAAGTGTAGGTAAGTGCACTGCCGTATCGTGCTGCACAGTATCATGTATTGAAGTGTAGGTAACTGCACTGCCGTGTAGAGCAGAACAGTATCATGTATTGAAGTGTAGACAACTGCACTGCCGTGTAGTGCAGTACAGTATCAGGTATTGAAGTGTAGATAAGTGCACTGTCGTATAGTGCAGCACAGTATCATGCATTGAAGTGTAGGTAACTGCACTGCCGTATAGTGCAGTACAGTATCATGTATTGAAGTGTGGGTAAGTGCACTGCCGTATAGTGCAGCACAGTATCATGTATTGAAGTGTAGGGAACTGCACTGCCGTGTAGTGCAGTGCAGTATCATGTATTGAAGTGTAGATAAGTGCACTGACGTATAAAGCAGCACAGTATCATGTATTGAAGTGTAGGTAAGTGCACTGCCGTATAGTGCAGTACAGTATCATGTATTGAAGTGTAGATAAGTGCATTGCCGTATAGTGCAGCACAGTATCATGTATTGAAGTGTAGGTAACTGCACTGCCGTGTAGAGCAGAACAGTATCATGTATTGAAGTGTAGGTAAATGTACTGCCGGATAGTGCAGCACAGTATCATGTATTGAAGTGTAGGTAACTGCACTGCCATATAGTGCAGTACAGTATCATGTATTGAAGTGCAGGTAAGTGCACTGATGTATAGTGCAGCACAGTATCATGTATTGAAGTGTAGGTAAGTGTTCTGCCGTACTGTGCAGTATAATGTATTGAAGTGTAGGTAACTGCACTGCCATGTAGTGCAGTACAGTATCGTGTATTGAAGTATAGGTAAGTGCAGCACAGTATCATGTATTGAAGTGTAGGTAACTGCACTGCCATGTAGTGCAGTACAGTATCATGTATTGAAGTGTAGATAAGTGCACTGACGTATAGAGCAGCACAGTATCATGTATTGAAGTGTAGGTAACTACACTGCCGTGTAGTGCAGTACAGTATCATGTATTGAAGTGTAGATAAGTGCACTGACGTATAGTGCAGTACAGAGTCATGTATTGAAGTGTAGATAAGTGCATTGCCGTATAGTGCAGCACAGTATCATGTATTGAAGTGTAGGTAACTGTACTGCCGTGTAGTGCAGTACAGTATCATGTATTGAAGTGTAGGTAAGTGCATTGCAGTATAGTGAAGTACAGTATCATGTATTGAAGTGTAGATAAGTGCATTGTCGTAAGTGTGCAGCACAGTATCATGTATTGAAGTGTAGGTAACTGTTCTGCCGTATAGTGCAGTACAGTATCATGTATTGTAGTGTAGATAAGTGCATTACCGTATAGTGCAGCACAGTATCATGTATTGAAGTGTAGGTAACTGTTCTGCCGTATAGTGCAGTACAGTATCATGTATTGAAGTGTAGGTAAGTGCATTGCCGTATAGTGAAGTACAGTATCATGTATTGAAGTGTAGGTAAGTGCACTGCCGTATAGTGCAGCTCAGTATCATGTATTGAAGTGCAGAAAACTGCACTGCCGTATAGTGCAGTACAGTATCATGTATTGAAGTGTAGATAAGTGCACTGCCGTATAGTGCTGTACAGTATCATGTATTGAAGTGTAGATAAGTGCATTGCCGTATAGTGAAGTACAGTATCATGTAGTGAAGTGTCGGTAACTGCACTGCAGTGTTAGGCAGTACAGTAACATGTAATGAAGTGTGGGTAAATACACTGCTGTGTTGTGCAGTACAGTATCATGTATTGAAGTATAGGTAAGTGCATTGCCGTATAGTGAAGTACAGTATCATGTATTCAAGTGTCAGTAACTGCATTGCAGTGTAAGGCAGTACAGTATCATGTAATGAAGTGTGGGTAAATACACTGCCGTGTTGTGCAGCACAGTATCATGTATTGAAGTGTAGGTAAGTGCATTGCCGTATAGTGAAGTACAGTATCATGTATTGAAGTGTCAGTAACTGTACTGCAGTGTAAGGCAGTACAGTATCATGTATTAAAGTGTCAGTAACTGCACTGCAGTGTAAGGCAGTACAGTATCATGTAACGAAGTGTGGGTAAATACACTGCCGTGTTGTGCAGCACAGTATGATGTATTGAAGTGTAGGTAAATGTACTGCCGTGTAGAGCAGTACAGAATCATGTATTGAAGTGTAGGTAAATGTACTGCAGTGTAAGGCAGTACAGTATCATGTAATGAAGTGTGGGTAAATACACTGCCGTGTTGTGCAGTACAGTATCATGTAATAAAGTGTAGGCAACTGCACTGCCGTGTCGTGCAGAACAGTAACATGTATTGAAGTGTAGGTAACTGCACTGCAGTATACTGCAGCACAGTATCATGGATTGAAGTGTAGGTAAATGCACTGCCGTGTAGTGCAATACAGTATCATGTATTGAAGTGTGGGAAAATACACTGCCTTGTAGAGCAGTACAGTATCATGTATTGAAGTGTAGGTAACTGCACTGCCTTGTAGTGCAGTACAGTATCATGTATTACAGTGTAGGTAAGTGCATTGGCGTATAGTGAAGTACAGTATCATGTATTGAAGTGTCGTTAACAGCACTGCAGTGTAAGGCAGTACAGTAACATGTAATGAAGTGTGGGTAAATACACTGGCGTGTTGTGCAGTACAGTATCATGTATTGAAGTGTAGGTAAATGTACTGCCGTGTAGAGCAGTACAGAATCATGTAATGAAGTATGGGTAAATACTCTGCCGTGTTGTGCAGTACAGAATCAAGTAATAAAGTGTAGACAACTGCACTGCCGTGTAGTGCAGTACAGTATCATGTATTGAAGTGTAGGTAAGTGCACTGCCGTATAGTGCAGCACAGTATCATGTATTGAAGTGTAGGTAACTGCACTGCCGTGTAGAGCAGAACAGTATCGTGTACTGAAGTGTAGGTAAGTGTTCTGCCGTATAGTGCAGTACAGAATCATGTATTGAAGTGTAGGTAAGTGCACTGCCGTATAGTGCAGCACAGTATCATGTATTGAATTGTGGTTAACTGCACTGCCGTGTAGTGCAGTACAGTATCATGTATTGAAGTGTAGATAAGTGCACTGCCGTATAGTGCAGCTCAGTATCATGTATTGAAGTGTAGATAACTGCACTGCCGTATAGTGCAGTACAGTATCATGTATTGAAGTGTAGGTAAGTGCACTGCCGTATCGTGCTGCACAGTATCATGTATTGAAGTGTAGGTAAATGCACTGCCGTGTAGAGCAGAACAGTATCATGTATTGAAGTGTAGACAACTGCACTGCCGTGTAGTGCAGTACAGTATCAGGTATTGAAGTGTAGATAAGTGCACTGTCGTATAGTGCAGCACCGTATCATTTATTGAAGTGTAGGTAACTGCACTGCCGTATAGTGCAGTACAGTATCATGTATTGAAGTGTGGGTAAGTGCACTGCCGTATAGTGCAGCACAGTATCATGTATTGAAGTGTAGGTAACTGCACTGCCGTGTAGTGCAGTGCAGTATCATGTATTGAAGTGTAGATAAGTGCACTGACGTATAAAGCATCACAGTATCATGTATTGAAGTGTAGATAAGTGCAATGACGTATAGTGCAGTGCATTATCATGTATTGAAGTGTAGGTAAGTGCACTGCCGTATAGTGCAGTACAGTATCATGTATTGAAGTGTAGATAAGTGCATTGCCGTATAGTGCAGCACAGTATCATGTATTGAAGTGTAGGTAAATGTACTGCCGGATAGTGCAGTACAGAATCATGTAATAAAGTGTAGACAACTGCACTGCCGTGTAGAGCAGAACAGTACCATGTATTGAAGTGTAGGTAACTGCACTGCCATATAGTGCAGTACAGTATCATGTATTGAAGTGCAGGTAAGTGCACTGATGTATAGTGCAGCACAGTATCATGTATTGAAGTGTAGGTAACTGCACTGCCATATAGTACAGTACAGTATCATGTATTGAAGTGCAGGTAAGTGCACTGATGTATAGTGCAGTACAGTATCATGTATTGAAGTGCAGATAAGTGCACTGATGTATAGTGCAGCACAGTATCATGCATTGAAGTGTAGGTAAGTGTTCCGCCGTACTGTGCAGTATAATGTATTGAAGTGTAGGTAACTGCACTGCCATGTAGTGCAGTACAGTATCGTGTATTGAAGTATAGGTAAGTGCAGCACAGTATCATGTATTGAAGTGTAGGTAACTGCACTGCCATGTAGTGCAGTACAGTATCATGTATTGAAGTGTAGATAAGTGCACTGACGTATAGAGCAGCACAGTATCATGTATTGAAGTGTAGGTAACTACACTGCCGTGTAGTGCAGTACAGTATCATGTATTGAAGTGTAGATAAGTGCACTGACGTATAGTGCAGTACAGAATCATGTATTGAAGTGTAGGTAAGTGCACTGCCGTATAGTGCAGTACAGTATCATGTATTGAAGTGTAGATAAGTGCATTGCCGTAAAGTGCAGCACAGTATCATGTATTGAAGTGTAGGTAACTGTATTGCCGTGTAGTGCAGTACAGTATCATGTATTGAAGTGTAGGTAAGTAAGTGCATTGCAGTATAGTGAAGTACAGTATCATGTATTGAAGTGTAGATAAGTGCATTGTCGTAAGTGTGCAGCACAGTATCATGTATTGAAGTGTAGGTAACTGTTCTGCCGTATAGTGCAGTACAGTATCATGTATTGTAGTGTAGATAAGTGCATTACCGTATAGTGCATCACAGTATCATGTATTGAAGTGTAGGTAACTGTTCTGCCGTATAGTGCAGTACAGTATCATGTATTGAAGTGTAGATAAGTGGATTGCCGTATAGTGCAGCACAGTATCATGCATTGAAGTGTAGGTAACTGTACTGCCGTGTAGTGCAGTACATTATCATGTATTGAAGTGTAGGTAAGTGCATTGCCGTATAGTGAAGTACAGTATCATGTATTGAAGTGTAGGTAAGTGCACTGCCGTATAGTGCAGCTCAGTATCATGTATTGAAGTGCAGATAACTCCACTGCCGTATAGTGCAGTACAGTATCATGTATTGAAGTGTAGGTAAGTGCACTGCCGTATCGTGCTGCACAGTATCATGTATTGAAGTGTAGGTAACTGCACTGCCGTGTAGAGCAGAACAGTATCATGTATTGAAGTGTAGACAACTGCACTGCCGTGTAGTGCAGTACAGTATCAGTATTGAAGTGTGGGAAAATACACTGCCTTGTAGAGCAGTACAGAATCATGTAATAAAATGTAGGTAATTGCACTGCCGTTTAGTGCAGTACAGTATCATGTATTGAAGTGTAGGTAACTGCACTGCCGTGTAGTGCAGTACTGTATCATGTATTGAAGTGTAGGTAAGTGCATTGGCGTATAGTGAAGTACAGTATCATGTATTGAAGTGTCGGTAACTGCACTGCAGTGTAGTGCAGTACAGTATCATGTATTGAAGTGTAGATAAGTGCACTGACGTATAGTGCAGTACAGAATCATGTATTGAAGTGTAGGTAAGTGCACTGCCGTATAGTGCAGTACAGTATCATGTATTGAAGTGTAGATAAGTGCATTGTCGTAAGTGTGCAGCACAGTATCATGTATTGAAGTGTAGGTAACTGTTCTGCCGTATAGTACAGTACAGTATCATGTATTGAAGTATAGATAAGTGCATTGCCGTATAGTGCAGCACAGTATCATGTATTGAAGTGTAGGTAACTGTACTGCCGTATAGTGCAGTACAGTATCATGTATTGAAGTGTAGGTAAGTGCATTGCCGTATAGTGAAGTACAGTATCATGTATTGAAGTGTAGGTAAGTGCACTGCCGTATAGTGCAGTACAGTATCATGTATTGAAGTGCAGATAACTGCACTGCCGAATAGTGCAGTACAGTATCATGTATTGAAGTGTAGGTAAGTGCACTGCCGTATCGTGCTGCACAGTATCATGTATTGAAGTGTAGGTAACTGCACTGCCGTGTAGAGCAGATCAGTATCATGTATTGAAGTGTAGACAACTGCACTGCCGTGTAGTGCAGTACTGTATCAGTATTGAAGTGTGGGAAAATACACTGCCTTGTAGAGCAGTACAGAATCATGTAATAAAGTGTAGGTAAGTGCACTGCCGTTTAGTGCAGTACAGTATTATGTATTGAAGTGTAGGTAACTGCACTGCCGTGTAGTGCAGTACTGTATCATGTATTGAAGTGTAGGTAAGGGCATTGGCATATAGTGAAGTACAGTATCATGTATTGAAGTGTCGGTAACTGCACTGCAGTGTAAGGCAGTACAGTAACATGTGATGGAGTGTGGGTAAATACACTGCTATGTTGTGCAGTTCAGTATCATGTATTGAAGGGGAGGTAAGTGCATTGCCGTATAGTGAAGTACAGTATCATGTATTGAAGTGTCGGTAACTGCACTGCCGTGTAGTGAAGTACAGTATCATGTATTGAAGTGTGGAAAAATACACTGGCGTGTTGTGCAGTACAGTATCATGTATTGAAGTGTAGGTAAATGTACTGCTGTATAGTGCAGCACAGTATCATTTATTGAATTGTAGGTAACTGCACTGCCGTGTAGAGCAGAACAGTATCATGTATTGAAGTGTAGGTAAATGTACTGCCGTATAGTGCAGTACAGAATCATGTAATAAAGTGTAGACAACTGCACTGCCGTGTAGAGCAGAACAGTACCATGTATTGAAGTGTAGGTAAGTGTTCTGCCGTATAGTGCAGCATAGTATCATGTATTGAAGTGTAGGTAACTGCACTGCCATATAGTGCAGTACAGTAACATGTATTGAAGTGTAGGTAACTGCACTGCCATATAGTGCAGTACAGTGTCGTGTATTGAAGTATAGGTAAGTGCACTGCCGTATAGTGCAGCACAGTATCATGTATTGAAGTGTAGGTAACTGCACTGCCATGTAGTGCAGTACAGTATCATGTATTGAAGTGTAGATAAGTGCACTGACGTATAGAGCAGCATAGTATCATGTATTGAAGTGTAGGTAACTACACTGCCGTGTAGTGCAGTACAGTATCATGTATTGAAGTGTAGATAAGTGCACTGACGTATAGTGCAGTACAATCATGTATTGAAGTGTAGGTAAGTGCACTGCCGTATAGTGCAGTACAGTATCATGTATTGAAGTGTAGATAAGTGCATTGCCGTATAGTGCAGCACAGTATCATGTATTGAAGTGTAGGTAACTGTACTGCCGTGTAGTGCAGTACAGTATCATGTATTGAAGTGTAGGTAAGTGCATTGTCGTATAGTGAAGTACAGTATCATGTATTGAAGGGTAGATAAGTGCATTGTCGTAAGTGTGCAGCACAGTATCATGTATTGAAGTGTAGGTAACTGTTCTGCCGTATAGTGCAGTACAGTATCATGTATTGAAGTGTAGATAAGTGCATTGCCGTATAGTGCAGCACAGTATCATGCATTGAAGTGTAGGTAACTGTACTGCCGTGTAGTGCAGTACAGTATCATGTACTGAAGTGTAGGTAAGTGCATTGCCGTATAGTGAAGTACAGTATCATGTATTGAAGTGTAGATAAGTGCACTGACGTATAGTGCAGTACAGCATCATGTATTGAAGTGTAGGTAAGTGCACTGCCGTATAGTGCAGCTCAGTATCAAGTATTGAAGTGCAGATAACTGCACTGCCGTATAGTGCAGTACAGTATCATGTATTGAAGTGTAGGTAAGTGCACTGCCGTATCGTGCTGCACAATATCATGTATTGAAGTGTTGGTAACTGCACTGCCGTGTAGAGCAGAACAGTATCATGTATTGAAGTGTAGACAACTGCACTGCCGTGTAGTGCAGTACAGTATAAGTATTGAAGTGTAGATAAGTGCACTGCCGTATAGTGCAGCACAGTATCATGTATTGAAGTGTAAGTAACTGCACTGCCGTATAGTGCAGTACAGTATCATGTATTGAAGTGTGGGTAAGTGCACTGCCGTATAGTGCAGCACAGTATCATGTATTGAAGTGTAGTTAACTGCACTGCCGTTTAGTGCAGTGCAGTATCATGTATTGAAGTGTAGATAAGTGCACTGACGTATAAAGCAGCACAGTATCATGTATTGAAGTGTAGATAAGTGCAATGACGTATAGTGCAGTACATTATCATGTATTGAAGTGTAGGTAAGTGCACTGCCGTATAGTGCATTACAGTATCATGTATTGAAGTGTAGATAAGTGCATTGCCGTATAGTGCAGCACAGTATCATGTATTGAAGTGTAGGTAACTGTACTGCCGTGTAGTGCAGTAACAGTATCATGTATTGAAGTGTAGACAACTGCACTGCCGTGTAGTGCAGTACAGTATCAGTATTGAAGTGTGGGAAAATACACTGCCTTGTAGAGCAGTACAGAATCAAGTAATAAAGTGTAGGTAAGTGCACTGCCGTTTAGTGCAGTACAGTATCATGTATTGAAGTGTAGGTAACTGCACTGCCGTGTAGTGCAGTACTGTATCATGTATTGAAGTGTAGGTAAGTGCATTGGCATATAGTGAAGTACAGTATCATGTATTGAAGTGTCGGTAACTGCACTGCAGTGTAAGGCAGTACAGTAACATGTGATGGAGTGTGGGTAAATACACTGCTGTGTTGTGCAGTACAGTATCATGTATTGAAGTGGAGGTAACTGCACTGCCATATAGTGCAGTACAGTAACATGTATTGAAGTGTAGGTAACTGCACTGCCATATAGTGCAGTACAGTGTCGTGTATTGAAGTATAGGTAAGTGCACTGCCGTATAGTGCAGCACAGTATCATGTATTGAAGTGTAGGTAACTGCACTGCCATGTAGTGCAGTACAGTATCATGTATTGAAGTGTAGACAACTGCACTGCCGTGTAGTGCAGTACAGTATAAGTATTGAAGTGTAGATAAGTGCACTGCCGTATAGTGCAGCACAGTATCATGTATTGAAGTGTAAGTAACTGCACTGCCGTATAGTGCAGTACAGTATCATGAATTGAAGTGTGGGTAAGTGCACTGCCGTATAGTGCAGCACAGTATCATGTATTGAAGTGTAGTTAACTGCACTGCCGTTTAGTGCAGTGCAGTATCATGTATTGAAGTGTAGATAAGTGCACTGACGTATAAAGCAGCACAGTATCATGTATTGAAGTGTAGATAAGTGCAATGACGTATAGTGCAGTACATTATCATGTATTGAAGTGTAGGTAAGTGCACTGCCGTATAGTGCATTACAGTATCATGTATTGAAGTGTAGATAAGTGCATTGCCGTATAGTGCAGCACAGTATCATGTATTGAAGTGTAGGTAACTGTACTGCCGTGTAGTGCAGTACAGTATCATGTATTGAACTGTAGACAACTGCACTGCCGTGTAGTGCAGTACAGTATCAGTATTGAAGTGTGGGAAAATACACTGCCTTGTAGAGCAGTACAGAATCAAGTAATAAAGTGTAGGTAAGTGCACTGCCGTTTAGTGCAGTACAGTATCATGTATTGAAGTGTAGGTAACTGCACTGCCGTGTAGTGCAGTACTGTATCATGTATTGAAGTGTAGGTAAGTGCATTGGCATATAGTGAAGTACAGTATCATGTATTGAAGTGTCGGTAACTGCACTGCAGTGTAAGGCAGTACAGTAACATGTGATGGAGTGTGGGTAAATACACTGCTGTGTTGTGCAGTACAGTATCATGTATTGAAGTGGAGGTAACTGCACTGCCATATAGTGCAGTACAGTAACATGTATTGAAGTGTAGGTAACTGCACTGCCATATAGTGCAGTACAGTGTCGTGTATTGAAGTATAGGTAAGTGCACTGCCGTATAGTGCAGCACAGTATCATGTATTGAAGTGTAGGTAACTGCACTGCCATGTAGTGCAGTACAGTATCATGTATTGAAGTGTAGATAAGTGCACTGACGTATAGAGCAGCATAGTATCATGTATTGAAGTGTAGGTAACTACACTGCCGTGTAGTGCAGTACAGTATCATGTATTGAAGTGTAGATAAGTGCACTGACGTATAGTGCAGTACAATCATGTATTGAAGTGTAGGTAAGTGCACTGCCGTATAGTGCAGTACAGTATCATGTATTGAAGTGTAGATAAGTGCATTGCCGTATAGTGCAGCACAGTATCATGTATTGAAGTGTAGGTAACTGTACTGCCGTGTAGTGCAGTACAGTATCATGTATTGAAGTGTAGGTAAGTGCATTGTCGTATAGTGAAGTACAGTATCATGTATTGAAGGGTAGATAAGTGCATTGTCGTAAGTGTGCAGCACAGTATCATGTATTGAAGTGTAGGTAACTGTTCTGCCGTATAGTGCAGTACAGTATCATGTATTGAAGTGTAGATAAGTGCATTGCCGTATAGTGCAGCACAGTATCATGCATTGAAGTGTAGGTAACTGTACTGCCGTGTAGTGCAGTACAGTATCATGTACTGAAGTGTAGGTAAGTGCATTGCCGTATAGTGAAGTACAGTATCATGTATTGAAGTGTAGATAAGTGCACTGACGTATAGTGCAGTACAGCATCATGTATTGAAGTGTAGGTAAGTGCACTGCCGTATAGTGCAGCTCAGTATCAAGTATTGAAGTGCAGATAACTGCACTGCCGTATAGTGCAGTACAGTATCATGTATTGAAGTGTAGGTAAGTGCACTGCCGTATCGTGCTGCACAGTATCATGTATTGAAGTGTTGGTAACTGCACTGCCGTGTAGAGCAGAACAGTATCATGTATTGAAGTGTAGACAACTGCACTGCCGTGTAGTGCAGTACAGTATAAGTATTGAAGTGTAGATAAGTGCACTGCCGTATAGTGCAGCACATTATCATGTATTGAAGTGTAAGTAACTGCACTGCCGTATAGTGCAGTACAGTATCATGTATTGAAGTGTGGGTAAGTGCACTGCCGTATAGTGCAGCACAGTATCATGTATTGAAGTGTAGTTAACTGCACTGCCGTTTAGTGCAGTGCAGTATCATGTATTGAAGTGTAGATAAGTGCACTGACGTATAAAGCAGCACAGTATCATGTATTGAAGTGTAGATAAGTGCAATGACGTATAGTGCAGTACATTATCATGTATTGAAGTGTAGATAAGTGCACTGACGTATAGAGCAGCATAGTATCATGAATTGAAGTGTAGGTAACTACACTGCCGTGTAGTGCAGTACAGTATCATGTATTGAAGTGTAGATAAGTGCACTGACGTATAGTGCAGTACAATCATGTATTGAAGTGTAGGTAAGTGCACTGCCGTATAGTGCAGTACAGTATCATGTATTGAAGTGTATATAAGTGCATTGCCGTATAGTGCAGCACAGTATCATGTATTGAAGTGTAGGTAACTGTACTGCCGTGTAGTGCAGTACAGTATCATGTATTGAAGTGTAGGTAAGTGCATTGTCGTATAGTGAAGTACAGTATCATGTATTGAAGGGTAGATAAGTGCATTGTCGTAAGTGTGCAGCACAGTATCATGTATTGAAGTGTAGGTAACTGTTCTGCCGTATAGTGCAGTACAGTATCATGTATTGAAGTGTAGATAAGTGCATTGCCGTATAGTGCAGCACAGTATCATGCATTGAAGTGTAGGTAACTGTACTGCCGTGTAAGTGCAGTACAGTATCATGTACTGAAGTGTAGGTAAGTGCATTGCCGTATAGTGAAGTACAGTATCATGTATTGAAGTGTAGATAAGTGCACTGACGTATAGTGCAGTACAGCATCATGTATTGAAGTGTAGGTAAGTGCACTGCCGTATAGTGCAGCTCAGTGTCAAGTATTGAAGTGCAGATAACTGCACTGCCGTATAGTGCAGTACAGTATCATGTATTGAAGTGTAGGTAAGTGCACTGCCGTATCGTGCTGCACAGTATCATGTATTGAAGTGTTGGTAACTGCACTGCCGTGTAGAGCAGAACAGTATCATGTATTGAAGTGTAGACAACTGCACTGCCGTGTAGTGCAGTACAGTATAAGTATTGAAGTGTAGATAAGTGCACTGCCGTATAGTGCAGCACAGTATCATGTATTGAAGTGTAAGTAACTGCACTGCCGTATAGTGCAGTACAGTATCATGTATTGAAGTGTGGGTAAGTGCACTGCCGTATAGTGCAGCACAGTATCATGTATTGAAGTGTAGTTAACTGCACTGCCGTTTAGTGCAGTGCAGTATCAGGTATTGAAGTGTAGATAAGTGCACTGACGTATAAAGCAGCACAGTATCATGTATTGAAGTGTAGATAAGTGCAATGACGTATAGTGCAGTACATTATCATGTATTGAAGTGTAGGTAAGTGCACTGCCGTATAGTGCATTACAGTATCATGTATTGAAGTGTAGATAAGTGCATTGCCGTATAGTGCAGCACAGTATCATGTATTGAAGTGTAGGTAACTGTACTGCCGTGTAGTGCAGTACAATATCATGTATTGAAGTGTAGACAACTGCACTGCCGTGTAGTGCAGTACAGTATCAGTATTGAAGTGTGGGAAAATACACTGCCTTGTAGAGCAGTACAGAATCAAATAATAAAGTGTAGGTAAGTGCACTGCCGTTTAGTGCAGTACAGTATCATGTATTGAAGTGTAGGTAACTGCACTGCCGTGTAGTGCAGTACTGTATCATGTATTGAAGTGTAGGTAAGTGCATTGGCATATAGTGAAGTACAGTATCATGTATTGAAGTGTCGGTAACTGCACTGCAGTGTAAGGCAGTACAGTAACATGTGATGGAGTGTGGGTAAATACACTGCTGTGTTGTGCAGTACAGTATCATGTATTGAAGTGGAGGTAAGTGCATTGCCGTATAGTGAAGTACAGTATCATGTATTGAAGTGTCGGTAACTGCAATGCCGTGTAGTGAAGTACAGTATCATGTATTGAAGTGTGGGAAAATACACTGGCGTGTTGTGCAGTACAGTATCATGTATTGAAGTGTAGGTAAATGTACTGCCGTATAGTGCAGCACAGTATCATTTATTGAATTGTAGGTAACTGCACTGCCGTGTAGAGCAGAACAATATCATGCATTGAAGTGTAGGTAAATGTACTGCCGTATAGTGCAGTACAGAATCATGTAATAAAGTGTAGACAACTGCACTGCCGTGTAGAGCAGAACAGTACCATGTATTGAAGTGTAGGTAAGTGTTCTGCCGTATAGTGCAGCACAGTATCATGTATTGAAGTGTAGGTAACTGCACTGCCATATAGTGCAGTACAGTATCATGTATTGAAGTGCAGGTAAGTGCACTGATGTATAGTGCAGCACAGTATCATGTATTGAAGTGTAGGTAAGTGTTCTGCCGTACTGTGCAGTAACATGTATTGAAGTGTAGGTAACTGCACTGCCATATAGTGCAGTACAGTATCGTGTATTGAAGTATAGGTAAGTGCACTGCCGTATAGTGCAGCACAGTATCATGTATTGAAGTGTAGGTAACTGCACTGCCATGTAGTGCAGTACAGTATCATGTATTGAAGTGTAGATAAGTGCACTGACGTATAGAGCAGCACAGTATCATGTATTGAAGTGTAGGTAACTACACTGCCGTGTAGTGCAGTACAGTATCATGCATTGAAGTGTAGATAAGTGCACTGCCGTATAGTGCAGTACAGTATCATGTATTGAAGTGTAGATAAGTGCATTGCCGTATAGTGCAGCACAGTATCATGTATTGAAGTGTAGGTAACTGTACTGCCGTGTAGTGCAGTACAGTATCATGTATTGAAGTGTAGGTAAGTGCATTGTCGTATAGTGAAGTACAGTATCATGTATTGAAGTGTGGATAAGTGCATTGTCGTAAGTGTGCAGCACAGTATCATGTATTGAAGTGTAGGTAACTGTTCTGCCGTATAGTGCAGTACAGAATCATGTAATAAAGTGTAGACAACTGCACTGCCGTGTAGAGCAGAACAGTACCATGTATTGAAGTTTAGGTAAGTGTTCTGCCGTATAGTGCAGCATAGTATCATGTATTGAAGTGTAGGTAACTGCACTGCCATATAGTGCAGTACAGTAACATGTATTGAAGTGTAGGTAACTGCACTGCCATATAGTGCAGTACAGTATCGTGTATTGAAGTATAGGTAAGTGCACTGCCGTATAGTGCAGCACAGTATCATGTATTGAAGTGTAGGTAACTGCACTGCCATGTAGTGCAGTACAGTATCATGTATTGAAGTGTAGATAAGTGCACTGACGTATAGAGCAGCACAGTATCATGTATTGAAGTGTAGGTAACTACACTGCCGTGTAGTGCAGTACAGTATCATGTATTGAAGTGTAGATAAGTGCACTGACGTATAGTGCAGTACAATCATGTATTGAAGTGTAGGTAAGTGCACTGCCGTATAGTGCAGTACAGTATCATGTATTGAAGTGTAGATAAGTGCATTGCCGTATAGTGCAGCACAGTATCATGTATTGAAGTGTAGGTAACTGTACTGCCGTGTAGTGCAGTACAGTATCATGTATTGAAGTGTAGGTAAGTGCATTGTCGTATAGTGAAGTACAGTATCATGTATTGATGGGTAGATAAGTGCATTGTCGTAAGTGTGCAGCACAGTATCATGTATTGAAGTGTAGGTAACTGTTCTGCCGTATAGTGCAGTACAGTATCATGTATTGAAGTGTAGATAAGTGCATTGCCGTATAGTGCAGCACAGTATCATGCATTGAAGTGTAGGTAACTGTACTGCCGTGTAGTGCAGCACAGTATCATGTACTGAAGTGTAGGTAAGTGCATTGCCGTATAGTGAAGTACAGTATCATGTATTGAAGTGTAGATAAGTGCACTGACGTATAGTGCAGTACAGTATCATGTATTGAAGTGTAGGTAAGTGCACTGCCGTATAGTGCAGCTCAGTATCAAGTATTGAAGTGCAGATAACTGCACTGCCGTATAGTGCAGTACAGTATCATGTATTGAAGTGTAGGTAAGTGCACTGCCGTATCGTGCTGCACAGTATCATGTATTGAAGTGTTGGTAACTGCACTGCCGTGTAGAGCAGAACAGTATCATGTATTGAAGTGTAGACAACTGCACTGCCGTGTAGTGCAGTACAGTATCATGTATTGAAGTGTAGGTAAGTGCACTGCCGTATAGTGCAGCTCAGTATCAAGTATTGAAGTGTAGATAAGTGCACTGCCGTATAGTGCAGCACAGTATCATGTATTGAAGTGTGGGTAAGTGCACTGCCGTATAGTGCAGCACAGTATCATGTATTGAAGTGTAGATAACTGCACTGCCGTTTAGTGCAGTGCAGTATCATGTATTGAAGTGTAGATAAGTGCACTGACGTATAAAGCAGCACAGTATCATGTATTGAAGTGTAGATAAGTGCAATGACGTATAGTGCAGTACATTATCATGTATTGAAGTGTAGGTAAGTGCACTGCCGTATAGTGCATTACAGTATCATGTATTGAAGTGTAGATAAGTGCATTGCCGTATAGTGCAGCACAGTATCATGTATTGAAGTGTGGGAAAATACACTGCCTTGTAGAGCAGTACAGAATCAAGTAATAAAGTGTAGGTAAGTGCACTGCCGTTTAGTGCAGTACAGTATCATGTATTGAAGTGTAGGTAACTGCACTGCCGTGTAGTGCAGTACTGTATCATGTATTGAAGTGTAGGTAAGTGCATTGGCATATAGTGAAGTACAGTATCATGTATTGAAGTGTCGGTAACTGCACTGCAGTGTAAGGCAGTACAGTAACATGTGATGGAGTGTGGGTAAATACACTGCTGTGTTGTGCAGTACAGTATCATGTATTGAAGTGGAGGTAAGTGCATTGGCATATAGTGAAGTACAGTATCATGTATTGAAGTGTCGGTAACTGCACTGCAGTGTAAGGCAGTACAGTAACATGTGATGGAGTGTGGGTAAATACACTGCTGTGTTGTGCAGTACAGTATCATGTATTGAAGTGGAGGTAAGTGCATTGCCGTATAGTGAAGTACAGTATCATGTATTGAAGTGTCGGTAACTGCACTGCCGTATAGTGAAGTACAGTATCATGTATTGAAGTGTGGGAAAATACACTGGCGTGTTGTGCAGTACAGTATCATGTATTGAAGTGTAGGTAAGTGCATTGGCATATAGTGAAGTACAGTATCATGTATTGAAGTGTCGGAAACTGCACTGCAGTGTAAGGCAGTACAGTAACATGTGATGGAGTGTGGGTAAATACACTGCTGTGTTGTGCAGTACAGTATCAGTATTGAAGTGTGGGAATATACACTGCCTTGTAGAGCAGTACAGAATCATGTAATAAAGTGTAGGTAAGTGCACTGCCGTTTAGTGCAGTACAGTATCATGTATTGAAGTGTAGGTAACTGCACTGCCGTGTAGTGCAGTACTGTATCATGTATTGAAGTGTAGGTAAGTGCATTGGCATATAGTGAAGTACAGTATCATGTATTGAAGTGTCGGTGACTGCACTGCAGTGTAAGGCAGTACAGTAACATGTGATGGAGTGTGGGTAAATACACTGCTGTGTTGTGCAGTACAGTATCATGTATTGAAGTGGAGGTAAGTGCATTGCCGTATAGTGAAGTACAGTATCATGTATTGAAGTGTCGGTAACTGCACTGCCGTGTAGTGAAGTACAGTATCATGTATTGAAGTGTGGGAAAATACACTGGCGTGTTGTGCAGTACAGTATCATGTATTGAAGTGTAGGTAAATGTACTGCCGTATAGTGCAGCACAGTATCATTTATTGAATTGTAGGTAACTGCACTGCCGTGCAGAGCAGAACAGTATCATGTATTGAAGTGTAGGTAAATGTACTGCCGTATAGTGCAGTACAGAATCATGTAATAAAGTGTAGACAACTGCACTGCCGTGTAGAGCAGAACAGTACCATGTATTGAAGTGTAGGTAAGTGTTCTGCCGTATAGTGCAGCACAGTATCATGTATTGAAGTGTAGGTAACTGCACTGCCATATAGTGCAGTACAGTATCATGTATTGAAGTGCAGGTAAGTGCACTGATGTATAGTGCAGCACAGTATCATGTATTGAAGTGTAGGTAAGTGTTCTGCCGTACTGTGCAGTAACATGTATTGAAGTGTAGGTAACTGCACTGCCATATAGTGCAGTACAGTATCGTGTATTGAAGTATAGGTAAGTGCACTGCCGTATAGTGCAGCACAGTATCATGTATTGAAGTGTAGGTAACTGCACTGCCATGTAGTGCAGTACAGTATCATGTATTGAAGTGTAGATAAGAGCACTGACGTATAGAGCAGCACAGTATCATGTATTGAAGTGTAGGTAACTACACTGCCGTGTAGTGCAGTACAGTATCATGCATTGAAGTGTAGATAAGTGCACTGACGTATAGTGCAGCACAGTATCATGTATTGAAGTGTAGGTAACTGTTCTGCCGTATAGTGCATACAGTATCATGTATTGAAGTGTAGATAAGTGCATTGCCGTATAGTGCAGCACAGTATCATGCATTGAAGTGTAGGTAACTGTACTGCCGTGTAGTGCAGTACAGTATCATGTACTGAAGTGTAGGTAAGTGCATTGCCGTATAGTGAAGTACAGTATCATGTATTGAAGTGTAGATAAGTGCACTGACGTATAGTGCAGTACAGTATCATGTATGGAAGTGTAAGTAAGTGCACTGCCGTATAGTGCAGCTCAGTATCATGTATTGAAGTGCAGATAACTGCACTGCCGTATAGTGCAGTACTGTATCATGTATTGAAGTGTAGGTAAGTGCACTGCCGTATCGTGCTGCACAGTATCATGTATTGAAGTATAGACAACTGCACTGCCGTGTAGTGCAGTGCAGTATCAGTATTGAAGTGTAGATAAGTGCGCTGCCGCATAGTGCAGCACAGTATCATGTATTGAAGTGTAGGTAACTGCACTGCCGTATAGTGCAGTACAGTATCATGTATTGAAGTGTGGGTAAGTGCACTGCCGTATAGTGCAGCACAGCATCATGTATTGAAGTGTAGGTAACTGCACTGCCGTGTAGTGCAGTGCAGTATCATGTATTGAAGTGTAGATAAGTGCACTGACGTATAAAGCAGCACAGTATCATGTATTGAAGTGTAGATAAGTGCAATGACGTATAATGCAGTACATTATCATGTATTGAAGTGTAGGTAAGTGCACTGCCGTATAGTGCATTACAGTATCATGTATTGAAGTGTAGATAAGTGCATTGCCGTATAGTGCAGCACAGTATCATGTATTGAAGTGTAGGTAACTGTACTGCCGTGTAGTGCAGTACAGTATCATGTATTGAAGTGTAGACAACTGCACTGCCGTGTAGTGCAGTACAGTATCAGTATTGAAGTGTGGGAAAATACACTGCCTTGTAGAGCAGTACAGAATCATGTAATAAAGTGTAGGTAAGTGCACTGCCGTTTAGTGCAGTACAGTATCATGTATTGAAGTGTAGGTAACTGCACTGCCGTGTAGTGCAGTACTGTATCATGTTTTGAAGTGTAGGTAAGTGCATTGGCATATAGTGAAGTACAGTATCATGTATTGAAGTGTCGGTAACTGCACTGCAGTGTAAGGCAGTACAGTAACATGTGATGGAGTGTGGGTAAATACACTGCTGTGTTGTGCAGTACAGTATCATGTATTGAAGTGGAGGTAAGTGCATTGCCGTATAGTGAAGTACAGTATCATGTATTGAAGTGTCGGTAACTGCACTGCCGTGTAGTGAAGTACAGTATCATGTATTGAAGTGTGGGTAAGTGCACTGCCGTATAGTGCAGCACAGTATCATGTACTGAAGTGTAGGTAACTGCACTGCCATGTAGTGCAGTACAGTATCATGTATTGAAGTGTAGATAAGTGCACTGACGTATAGAGCAGCACAGTATCATGTATTGAAGTGTAGGTAACTACACTGCCGTGTAGTGCAGTACAGTATCATGTTTTGAAGTGTAGATAAGTGCACTGACGTATAGTGCAGTACAATCATTTATTGAAGTGTAGGTAAGTGCACTGCCGTATAGTGCAGTACAGTATCATGTATTGAAGTGTAGATAAGTGCATTGCCGTATAGTGCAGCACAGTATCATGTATTGAAGTGTAGGTAACTGTACTGCCGTGTAGTGCAGTACAGTATCATGTATTGAAGTGTAGGTAAGTGCATTGTCGTATAGTGAAGTACAGTATCATGTATTGAAGTGTAGATAAGTGCATTGTCGTAAGTGTGCAGCACAGTATCATGTATTGATGTGTAGGTAACTGTTCTGCCGTATAGTGCAGTACAGTATCATGTATTGAAGTGTAGATAAGTGCATTGCCGTATAGTGCAGCACAGTATCATGCATTGAAGTGTAGGTAACTGTACTGCCGTGTAGTGCAGTACAGTATCATGTACTGAAGTGTAGGTAAGTGCATTGCCGTATAGTGAGGTACAGTATCATGTATTGAAGTGTAGATTAGTGCACTGACGTATAGTGCAGTACAGTATCATGTATTGAAGTGTAGGTAAGTGCACTGCCCTATAGTGCAGCTCAGTATCATGTATTGAAGTGCAGATAACTGCACTGCCGTATAGTGCAGTACAGTATCATGTATTGAAGTGTAGGTAAGTGCACTGCCGTATCGTGCTGCACAGTATCATGTATTGAAGTGTAGGTAACTGTACTGCCGTGTAGTGCAGTACAGTATCATGTATTGAAGTGTAGACAACTGCACTGCCGTGTAGTGCAGTACAATATCAGTATTGAAGTGTGGGAAAATACACTGCCTTGTAGAGCAGTACAGAATCATGTAATAAAGTGTAGGTAAGTGCACTGCCGTTTAGTGCAGTACAGTATCATGTATTGAAGTGTAGGTAACTGCACTGCCGTGTAGTGCAGTACTGTATCATGTATTGAAGTGTAGGTAAGTGCATTGGCATATAGTGAAGTACAGTATCATGTATTGAAGTGTCGGCAACTGCACTGCAGTGTAAGGCAGTACAGTAACATGTGATGGAGTGTGGGTAAATACACTGCTGTGTTGTGCAGTACAGTATCATGTATTGAAGTGGAGGTAAGTGCATTGCCGTATAGTGAAGTACAGTATCATGTATTGAAGTGTCGGTAACAGCACTGCCGTGTAGTGAAGTACAGTATCATGTATTGAAGTGTGGGTAAGTGCACTGCCGTATAGTGCAGCACAGTATCATGTATTGGAGTGTAGATAACTGCACTGCCATGTAGTGCAGTACCGTATCATGTATTGAAGTGTAGATAAGTGCACTGACGTATAGAGCAGCACAGTATCATGTATTGAAGTGTAGGTAACTACACTGCCGTGTAGTGCAGTACAGTATCATGTATTGAAGTGTAGATAAGTGCACTGACGTATAGTGCAGTACAATCATGTATTGAAGTGTAGGTAAGTGCACTGCCGTATAGTGCAGTACAGTATCATGTATTGAAGTGTAGATAAGTGCATTGCCGTATAGTGCAGCACAGTATCATGTATTGAAGTGTAGGTAACTGTACTGCCGTGTAGTGCAGTACAGTATCATGTATTGAAGTGTAGGTAAGTGCATTGTCGTATAGTGAAGTACAGTATCATGTATTGAAGTGTAGATAAGTGCATTGTCGTAAGTGTGCAGCACAGTATCATGTATTGATGTGTAGGTAACTGTTCTGCCGTATAGTGCAGTACAGTATCATGTATTGAAGTGTAGATAAGTGCATTGCCGTATAGTCCAGCACAGTATCATGCATTGAAGTGTAGGTAACTGTACTGCCGTGTAGTGCTGTACAGTATCATGTACTGAAGTGTAGGTAAGTGCATTGCCGTATAGTGAAGTACAGTATCATGTATTGAAGTGTAGATAAGTGCACTGACGTATAGTGCAGTACAGTATCATGTATAGAAGTGTAGGTAAGTGCACTGCCGTATAGTACAGCTCAGTATCATGTATTGAAGTGCAGATAACTGCACTGCCGTATGGTGCAGTACAGTATCATGTATTGAAGTGTAGGTAAGTGCACTGCCGTATAGTGCAGCACAGTATCATGTACTGAAGTGTAGGTAACTGCACTGCCATGTAGTGCAGTACAGTATCATGTATTGAAGTGTAGATAAGTGCACTGACATATAGAGCAGCACAGTATCATGTATTGAAGTGTAGGTAACTACACTGCCGTGTAGTGCAGTACAGTATCATGTTTTGAAGTGTAGATAAGTGCACTGACGTATAGTGCAGTACAATCATTTATTGAAGTGTAGGTAAGTGCACTGCCGTATAGTGCAGTACAGTATCATGTATTGAAGTGTAGATAAGTGCATTGCCGTATAGTGCAGCACAGTATCATGTATTGAAGTGTAGGTAACTGTACTGCCGTGTAGTGCAGTACAGTATCATGTATTGAAGTGTAGGTAAGTGCATTGTCGTATAGTGAAGTACAGTATCATGTATTGAAGTGTAGATAAGTGCATTGTCGTAAGTGTGCAGCACAGTATCATGTATTGATGTGTAGGTAACTGTTCTGCCGTATAGTGCAGTACAGTATCATGTATTGAAGTGTAGATAAGTGCATTGCCGTATAGTGCAGCACAGTATCATGCATTGAAGTGTAGGTAACTGTACTGCCGTGTAGTGCAGTACAGTATCATGTACTGAAGTGTAGGTAAGTGCATTGCCGTATAGTGAGGTACAGTATCATGTATTGAAGTGTAGATTAGTGCACTGACGTATAGTGCAGTACAGTATCATGTATTGAAGTGTAGGTAAGTGCACTGCCCTATAGTGCAGCTCAGTATCATGTATTGAAGTGCAGATAACTGCACTGCCGCATAGTGCAGTACAGTATCATGTATTGAAGTGTAGGTAAGTGCACTGCCGTATCGTGCTGCACAGTATCATGTATTGAAGTGTAGGTAACTGTACTGCCGTGTAGTGCAGTACAGTATCATGTATTGAAGTGTAGACAACTGCACTGCCGTGTAGTGCAGTACAATATCAGTATTGAAGTGTGGGAAAATACACTGCCTTGTAGAGCAGTACAGAATCATGTAATAAAGTGTAGGTAAGTGCACTGCCGTTTAGTGCAGTACAGTATCATGTATTGAAGTGTAGGTAACTGCACTGCCGTGTAGTGCAGTACTGTATCATGTATTGAAGTGTAGGTAAGTGCATTGGCATATAGTGAAGTACAGTATCATGTATTGAAGTGTCGGCAACTGCACTGCAGTGTAAGGCAGTACAGTAACATGTGATGGAGTGTGGGTAAATACACTGCTGTGTTGTGCAGTACAGTATCATGTATTGAAGTGGAGGTAAGTGCATTGCCGTATAGTGAAGTACAGTATCATGTATTGAAGTGTCGGTAACAGCACTGCCGTGTAGTGAAGTTCAGTATCATGTATTGAAGTGTGGGTAAGTGCACTGCCGTATAGTGCAGCACAGTATCATGTATTGGAGTGTAGATAACTGCACTGCCATGTAGTGCAGTACCGTATCATGTATTGAAGTGTAGATAAGTGCACTGACGTATAGAGCAGCACAGTATCATGTATTGAAGTGTAGGTAACTACACTGCCGTGTAGTGCAGTACAGTATCATGTATTGAAGTGTAGATAAGTGCACTGACGTATAGTGCAGTACAATCATGTATTGAAGTGTAGGTAAGTGCACTGCCGTATAGTGCAGTACAGTATCATGTATTGAAGTGTAGATAAGTGCATTGCCGTATAGTGCAGCACAGTATCATGTATTGAAGTGTAGGTAACTGTACTGCCGTGTAGTGCAGTACAGTATCATGTATTAAAGTGTAGGTAAGTGCATTGTCGTATAGTGAAGTACAGTATCATGTATTGAAGTGTAGATAAGTGCATTGCCGTAAGTGTGCAGCACAGTAAAATGTATTGATGTGTAGGTAACTGTTCTGCCGTATAGTGCAGTACAGTATCATGTATTGAAGTGTAGATAAGTGCATTGCCGTATAGTCCAGCACAGTATCATGCATTGAAGTGTAGGTAACTGTACTGCCGTGTAGTGCTGTACAGTATCATGTACTGAAGTGTAGGTAAGTGCATTGCCGTATAGTGAAGTACAGTATCATGTATTGAAGTGTAGATAAGTGCACTGACGTATAGTGCAGTACAGTATCATGTATATAAGTGTAGGTAAGTGCACTGCCGTATAGTACAGCTCAGTATCATGTATTGAAGTGCAGATAACTGCACTGCCGTATGGAGCAGTACAGTATCATGTATTGAAGTGTAGGTAAGTGCACTGCCGTATCGTGCAGCACAGTATCATGTATTGAAGTGTAGGTAACTGCACTGCCGTGTAGAGCAGAACAGTATCATGTATTGAAGTGTAGACAACTGCACTGCCGTGTAGTGCAGTACAGTATCAGTATTGAAGTGTAGATAAGTGCACTGCCGTATAGTGCAGTACAGTATCATGTATTGAAGTGTAGATAAGTGCATTGCCGTATAGTGCAGCACAGTATCATGTATTGAAGTGTAGGTAACTGTACTGCCGTGTAGTGCAGTACAGTATCATGTATTGAAGTGTAGGTAAGTGCATTGTCGTATAGTGAAGTACAGTATCATGTATTGAAGTGTGGATAAGTGCATTGTCGTAAGTGTGCAGCACAGTATCATGTATTGAAGTGTAGGTAACTGTTCTGCCGTATAGTGCAGTACAGAATCATGTAATAAAGTGTAGACAACTGCACTGCCGTGTAGAGCAGAACAGTACCATGTATTGAAGTGTAGGTAAGTGTTCTGCCGTATAGTGCAGCATAGTATCATGTATTGAAGTGTAGGTAACTGCACTGCCATATAGTGCAGTACAGTAACATGTATTGAAGTGTAGGTAACTGCACTGCCATATAGTGCAGTACAGTATCGTGTATTGAAGTATAGGTAAGTGCACTGCCGTATAGTGCAGCACAGTATAATGTATTGAAGTGTAGGTAACTGCACTGCCATGTAGTGCAGTACAGTATCATGTATTGAAGTGTAGATAAGTGCACTGACGTATAGAGCAGCACAGCATCATGTATTGAAGTGTAGGTAACTACACTGCCGTGTAGTGCAGTACAGTATCATGTATTGAAGTGTAGATAAGTGCACTGACGTATAGTGCAGTACAATCATGTATTGAAGTGTAGGTAAGTGCACTGCCGTATAGTGCAGTACAGTATCATGTATTGAAGTGTAGATAAGTGCATTGCCGTATAGTGCAGCACAGTATCATGTATTGAAGTGTAGGTAACTGTACTGCCGTGTAGTGCAGTACAGTATCATGTATTGAAGTGTAGGTAAGTGCATTGTCGTATAGTGAAGTACAGTATCATGTATTGAAGTGTAGATAAGTGCATTGTCGTAAGTGTGCAGCACAGTATCATGTATTGATGTGTAGGTAACTGTTCTGCCGTATAGTGCAGTACAGTATCATGTATTGAAGTGTAGATAAGTGCATTGCCGTATAGTCCAGCACAGTATCATGCATTGAAGTGTAGGTAACTGTACTGCCGTGTAGTGCTGTACAGTATCATGTACTGAAGTGTAGGTAAGTGCATTGCCGTATAGTGAAGTACAGTATCATGTATTGAAGTGTAGATAAGTGCACTGACGTATAGTGCAGTACAGTATCATGTATAGAAGTGTAGGTAAGTGCACTGCCGTATAGTACAGCTCAGTATCATGTATTGAAGTGCAGATAACTGCAGTGCCGTATGGTGCAGTACAGTATCATGTATTGAAGTGTAGGTAAGTGCACTGCCGTATCGTGCAGCACAGTATCATGTATTGAAGTGTAGGTAACTGCACTGCCGTGTAGAGCAGAACAGTATCATGTATTGAAGTGTAGACAACTGCACTGCCGTGTAGTGCAGTACAGTATCAGTATTGAAGTGTAGATAAGTGCACTGCCGTATAGTGCAGCACATTATCATGTATTGAAGTGTAGGTAACTGCACTGCCGTATAGTGCAGTACAGTATCATGTATTGAAGTGTAGATAAGTGCATTGCCGTATAGTGCAGCACAGTATCATGTATTGAAGTGTAGGTAACTGTACTGCCGTGTAGTGCAGTACATTATCATGTATTGAAGTGTAGACAACTGCACTGCCGTGTAGTGCAGTACAGTATCAGTATTGAAGTGTGGGAAAATACACTGCCTTGTAGAGCAGTACAGAATCATGTAATAAAGTGTAGATAAGTGCATTGCCGTATAGTGCAGCACAGTATCATGTATTGAAGTGTAGGTAACTGCACTGCCGTTTAGTGCAGTACAGTATCATGTATTGAAGTGTAGGTAACTGCACTGCCGTGTAGTGCAGTACTGTATCATGTATTGAAGTGTAGGTAAGTGCATTGGCATATAGTGAAGTACAGTATCATGTATTGAAGTGTCGGTAACTGCACTGCAGTGTAAGGCAGTACAGTAACATGTGATGGAGTGTGGGTAAATACACTGCTGTGTTGTGCAGTACAGTATCATGTATTGAAGTGGAGGTAAGTGCATTGCCGTATAGTGAAGTACAGTATCATGTATTGAAGTGTCGGTAACTGCACTGCCGTGTAGTGAAGTACAGTATCATGTATTGAAGTGTGGGAAAATACACTGGCGTGTTGTGCAGTACAGTATCATGTATTGAAGTGTAGGTAAATGTACTGCCGTATAGTGCAGCACAGTATCATTTATTGAATTGTAGGTAACTGCACTGCCGTGTAGAGCAGAACAGTATCATGTATTGAAGTGTAGGTAAATGTACTGCCGTATAGTGCAGTACAGAATCATGTAATAAAGTGTAGACAACTGCACTGCCGTGTAGAGCAGAACAGTACCATGTATTGAAGTGTAGGTAAGTGTTCTGCCGTATAGTGCAGCACAGTATCATGTATTGAAGTGTAGGTAACTGAACTGCCATATAGTGCAGTTCAGTATCATGTATTGAAGTGCAGGTAAGTGCACTGATGTATAGTGCAGCACAGTTTCATGTATTGAAGTGTAGGTAAGTGTTCTGCCGTACTGTGCAGTAACATGTATTGAAGTGTAGGTAACTGCACTGCCATATAGTGCAGAAAAGTATCGTGTATTGAAGTATAGGTAAGTGCACTGCCGTATAGTGCAGCACAGTATCATGTATTGAAGTGTAAGTAACTGCACTGCCATGTAGTTCAGTACAGTATCATGTATTGAAGTGTAGAAAAGTGCACTGACGTATAGAGCAGCACAGTATCATGTATTGAAGTGTAGGTAACTACACTGCCGTGTAGTGCAGTACAGTATCATGTATTGAAGTGTAGATAAGTGCACTGACGTATAGTGCAGTGCAATCATGTATTGAAGTGTAGGTAAGTGCACTGCCGTATAGTGCAGTACAGTATCATGTATTGAAGTGTAGATAAGTGCATTGTCGTATAGTGCAGCACAGTATCATGTATTGAAGTGTAAGTAACTGTACTGCCGTGTAGTGCAGTACAGTATCATGTATTGAAGTGTAGGTAAGTGCATTGTCGTATAGTGAAGTACAGTATCATGTATTGAAGTGTAGATAAGTGCATTGTCGTAAGTGTGCAGCACAGTATCATGTATTGAAGTGTAGGTAACTGTTCTGCCGTATTGTGCAGTACAGTATCATGTATTGAAGTGTAGATAAGTGCATTGCCGTATAGTGCAGCACAATATCATGCATTGAAGTGTAGGTAACTGTACTGCCGTGTAGTGCAGTACAGTATCATGTACTGAAGTGTAGGTAAGTGCATTGCCGTATAGTGAAGTACAGTATCATGTATTGAAGTGTAGATAAGTGCACTGACGTATAGTGCAGTACAGTATCATGTATTGAAGTGTAGGTAAGTGCACTGCCGTATAGTGCAGCTCAGTATCATGTATTGAAGTGCAGAAAACTGCACTGCCGTATAGTGCAGTACAGTATCATGTATTGAAGTGTAGGTAAGTGCACTGCCGTATCGTGCTGCACAGTATCATGTATTGAAGTGTAGGTAACTGCACTGCCGTGTAGAGCAGAACAGTATCATGTATTGAAGTGTAGACAACTGCACTGCCGTGTAGTGCAGTACAGTATCAGTATTGAAGTGTAGATAAGTGCACTGCCGTATAGTGCAGCACAGTATCATGTATTGAAGTGTAGGTAACTGCACTGCCGTGTAGTGCAGTGCAGTATCATGTATTGAAGTGCAGATAAGTGCACTGACGTATAAAGCAGCACAGTATCATGTATTGAAGTGTAGATAAGTGCAATGACGTATAGTGCAGTACATTATCATGTATTGAAGTGTAGATAAGTGCACTGCCGTATAGTTCATTACAGTATCATGTATTGAAGTGTAGATAAGTGCATTGCCGTATAGTGCAGCACATTATCATGTATTGAAGTGTAGGTAACTGTACTGCCGTGTAGTGCAGTGCAGTATCATGTCCTGAAGTGTAGGTAAGTGCATTGCCGTATAGTGCAGCACATTATCATGTATTGAAGTGTAGGTAACTGTACTGCCGTGTAGTGCAGTGCAGTATCATGTCCTGAAGTGTAGGTAAGTGCATTGCCGTATAGTGAAGTACAGTATCATGTATTGAAGTGTAGATAAGTGCACTGACGTATAGTGCAGTACAGTATCATGTATTGAAGTGTAGGTAAGTGCACTGCCGTATAGTGCAGCTCAGTATCATGTATTGAAGTGCAGATAACTGCACTGCCGTATAGTGCAGTACAGTATCATGTATTGAAGTGTAGGTAAGTGCACTGCCGTATCGTGCTGCACAGTATCATGTATTGAAGTGTAGGTAACTGCACTGCCGTGTAGAGCAGAACAGTATCATGTATTGAAGTGTAGACAACTGCACTGCCGTGTAGTGCAGTACAGTATCAGTATTGAAGTGTAGATAAGTGCACTGCCGTATAGTGCAGTACAGTATCATGTATTGAAGTGTAGGTAAAGGTACTGCCGTATAGTGCAGCACAGTATCATTTATTGAATCGTAGGTAACTGCACTGCCGTGTAGAGCAGAACAGTATCATGTATTGAAGTGTAGGTAAATGTACTGCCGTATAGTGCAGTACAGTATCATGTATTGAAGTGTAGACAACTGCACTGCCATATAGTGCAGTACATTAGCATGTATTGAAGTGCAGGTAAGTGCACTGATGTATAGTGCAGCACAGTATCATGTATTGAAGTGTAGGTAACTGTACTGCCGTGTAGTGCAGTACAGTATCGTGTATTGAAGTATAGGTAAGTGCACTGCCGTATAGTGCAGCACAGTATCATGTATTGAAGTGTAGGTAACTGCACTGCCATGTAGTGCAGTACAGTATCATGTATTGAAGTGTAGATAAGTGCACTGACGTATAGAGCAGCACAGTATCATGTATTGAAGTTTAGGTAACTATACTGCCGTGTAGTGCAGTACAGTATCATGTATTAAAGTGTAGATAAGTGCACTGACGTATAGTGCAGGACAATCATGTATTGAAGTGTAGGTAAGTGCACTGCCGTATATTGCAGTACAGTATCATGTATTGAAGTGTAGATAAGTGCATTGCCGTATAGTGCAGCACAGTATCATGTATTGAAGTGTAGGTAACTGTACTGCCGTGTAGTGCAGTACAGTATCATGTATTGAAGTGTAGGTAAGTGCATTGCCGTATAGTGAAGTACAGTATCATGTATTGAAGTGTAGATAAGTGCATTGTCGTAAGTGTGCAGCACAGTATCATGTATTGAAGTGTAGGTAACTGTTCTGCCGTATAGTGCAGTACAGTATCATGTATTGAAGTGTAGATAAGTGCATTGCCGTATAGTGCAGCACAGTATCATGCATTGAAGAGTAGGTAACTGTACTGCCGTGTAGTGCAGTACAGTATCATGTACTGAAGTGTAGGTAAGTGCATTGCCGTATAGTCAAGTACAGTATCATGTATTGAAGTGTAGATAAGTGCACTGACGTATAGTGCAGTACAGTATCATGTATTGAAGTGTAGGTAAGTGCACTGCCGTATAGTGCAGCTCAGTATCATGTATTGAAGTGCAGATAACTGCACTGCCGTATAGTGCAGTACAATATCATGTATTGAAGTGTAGGTAAGTGCACTGCCGTATCGTGCTGCACAGTATCATGTATTGAAGTGTAGGTAACTGCACTGCCGTGTAGAGCAGAACAGTATCATATATTGAAGTGTAGACAACTGCACTGCCGTGTAGTACAGTACAGTATCAGTATTGAAGTGTAGATAAGTGCACTGCCGTATAGTGCAGCACAGTATCATGTATTGAAGTGTAGGTAACTGCACTGCCGTGTAGTGCAGTACAGTATCATGTATTGAAGTGTAGATAAGTGCACTGACGTATAGTGCAGTGCAATCATGTATTGAAGTGTAGGTAAGTGCACTGCCGTATAGTGCAGTACAGTATCATGTATTGAAGTGTAGATAAGTGCATTGCCGTATAGTGCAGCACAGTATCATGTATTGAAGTGTAGGTAACTGTACTGCCGTGTAGTGCAGTACAGTATCATGTATTGAAGTGTAGGTAAGTGTATTGTCGTATAGTGAAGTACAGTATCATGTATTGAAGTGTAGATAAGTGCATTGTCGTAAGTGTGCAGCACAGTATCATGTATTGAAGTGTAGGTAACTGTTCTGCCGTATTGTGCAGTACAGTATCATGTATTGAAGTGTAGATAAGTGCATTGCCGTATAGTGCAGCACAATATCATGCATTGAAGTGTAGGTTACTGTACTGCCGTGTAGTGCAGTACAGTATCATGTACTGAAGTGTAGGTAAGTGCATTGCCGTATAGTGAAGTACAGTATCATGTATTGAAGTGTAGATAAGTGCACTGACGTATAGTGCAGTACAGTATCATGTATTGAAGTGTAGGTAAGTGCACTGCCGTATAGTGCAGCTCAGTATCATGTATTGAAGTGCAGATAACTGCACTGCCGTGTAGAGCAGAACAGTATCATGTATTGAAGTGTAGGTAAGTGCACTGCCGTATCGTGCTGCACAGTATAATGTATTGAAGTGTAGGTAACTGCACTGCCGTGTAGAGCAGAACAGTATCATGTATTGAAGTGTAGACAACTGCACTGCCGTGTAGTGCAGTACAGTATCAGTATTGAAGTGTAGATAAGTGCACTGCCGTATAGTGCAGCACAGTATCATGTATTGAAGTGTAGGTAACTGCACTGCCGTGTAGTGCAGTGCAGTATCATGTATTGAAGTGCAGATAAGTGCACTGACGTATAAAGCAGCACAGTATCATGTATTGAAGTGTAGATAAGTGCAATGACGTATAGTGCAGTACATTATCATGTATTGAAGTGTAGATAAGTGCACTGCCGTATAGTTCATTACAGTATCATGTATTGAAGTGTAGATAAGTGCATTGCCGTATAGTGCAGCACAATATCATGCATTGAAGTGTAGGTAACTGTACTGCCGTGTAGTGCAGTACAGTATCATGTACTGAAGTGTAGGTAAGTGCATTGCCGTATAGTGAAGTACAGTATCATGTATTGAAGTGTAGATAAGTGCACTGACGTATAGTGCAGTACAGTATCATGTATTGAAGTGTAGGTAAGTGCACTGCCGTATAGTGCAGCTCAGTATCATGTATTGAAGTGCAGATAACTGCACTGCCGTATAGTGCAGTACAGTATCATGTATTGAAGTGTAGGTAAGTGCACTGCCGTATCGTGCTGCACAGTATCATGTATTGAAGTGTAGGTAACTGCACTGCCGTGTAGAGCAGAACAGTATCATGTATTGAAGTGTAGATAAGTGCAATGACGTATAGTGCAGTACATTATCATGTATTGAAGTGTAGATAAGTGCACTGCCGTATAGTTCATTACAGTATCATGTATTGAAGTGTAGATAAGTGCATTGCCGTATAGTGCAGCACAATATCATGCATTGAAGTGTAGGTAACTGTACTGCCGTGTAGTGCAGTACAGTATCATGTACTGAAGTGTAGGTAAGTGCATTGCCGTATAGTGAAGTACAGTATCATGTATTGAAGTGTAGATAAGTGCACTGACGTATAGTGCAGTACAGTATCATGTATTGAAGTGTAGGTAAGTGCACTGCCGTATAGTGCAGCTCAGTATCATGTATTGAAGTGCAGATAACTGCACTGCCGTATAGTGCAGTACAGTATCATGTATTGAAGTGTAGGTAAGTGCACTGCCGTATCGTGCTGCACAGTATCATGTATTGAAGTGTAGGTAACTGCACTGCCGTGTAGAGCAGAACAGTATCATGTATTGAAGTGTAGACAACTGCACTGCCGTGTAGTGCAGTACAGTATCATGTATTGAAGTGTAGATAAGTGCATTGCCGTATAGTGCAGCACAGTATCATGTATTGAAGTGTAGGTAACTGTACTGCCGTGTAGTGCAGTACAGTATCATGTATTGAAGTGTAGGTAAGTGCATTGTCGTATAGTGAAGTACAGTATCATGTATTGAAGTGTAGATAAGTGCATTGTCGTAAGTGTGCAGCACAGTATCATGTATTGAAGTGTAGGTAACTGTTCTGCCGTATTGTGCAGTACAGTATCATGTATTGAAGTGTAGATAAGTGCATTGCCGTATAGTGCAGCACAATATCATGCATTGAAGTGTAGGTAACTGTACTGCCGTGTAGTGCAGTACAGTATCATGTACTGAAGTGTAGGTAAGTGCATTGCCGTATAGTGAAGTACAGTATCATGTATTGAAGTGTAGATAAGTGCACTGACGTATAGTGCAGTACAGTATCATGTATTGAAGTGTAGGTAAGTGCACTGCCGTATAGTGCAGCTCAGTATCATGTATTGAAGTGCAGATAACTGCACTGCCGTGTAGAGCAGAACAGTATCATGTATTGAAGTGTAGGTAAGTGCACTGCCGTATCGTGCTGCACAGTATCATGTATTGAAGTGTAGGTAACTGCACTGCCGTGTAGAGCAGAACAGTATCATGTATTGAAGTGTAGACAACTGCACTGCCGTGTAGTGCAGTACAGTATCAGTATTGAAGTGTAGATAAGTGCACTGCCGTATAGTGCAGCACAGTATCATGTATTGAAGTGTAGGTAACTGCACTGCCGTGTAGTGCAGTGCAGTATCATGTATTGAAGTGCAGATAAGTGCACTGACGTATAAAGCAGCACAGTATCATGTATTGAAGTGTAGATAAGTGCAATGACGTATAGTGCAGTACATTATCATGTATTGAAGTGTAGATAAGTGCACTGCCGTATAGTTCATTACAGTATCATGTATTGAAGTGTAGATAAGTGCATTGCCGTATAGTGCAGCACAATATCATGCATTGAAGTGTAGGTAACTGTACTGCCGTGTAGTGCAGTACAGTATCATGTACTGAAGTGTAGGTAAGTGCATTGCCGTATAGTGAAGTACAGTATCATGTATTGAAGTGTAGATAAGTGCACTGACGTATAGTGCAGTACAGTATCATGTATTGAAGTGTAGGTAAGTGCACTGCCGTATAGTGCAGCTCAGTATCATGTATTGAAGTGCAGATAACTGCACTGCCGTATAGTGCAGTACAGTATCATGTATTGAAGTGTAGGTAAGTGCACTGCCGTATCGTGCTGCACAGTATCATGTATTGAAGTGTAGGTAACTGCACTGCCGTGTAGAGCAGAACAGTATCATGTATTGAAGTGTAGACAACTGCACTGCCGTGTAGTGCAGTACAGTATCAGTATTGAAGTGTAGATAAGTGCACTGCCGTATAGTGCAGCACAGTATCATGTATTGAAGTGTAGGTAACTGCACTGCCGTGTAGTGCAGTGCAGTATCATGTATTGAAGTGCAGATAAGTGCACTGACGTATAAAGCAGCACAGTATCATGTATTGAAGTGTAGATAAGTGCAATGACGTATAGTGCAGTACATTATCATGTATTGAAGTGTAGATAAGTGCACTGCCGTATAGTTCAAGTCAGTATCATGTATTGAAGTGTAGATAAGTGCATTGCCATATAGTGCAGCACATTATCATGTATTGAAGTGTAGGTAACTGTACTGCCGTGTAGTGCAGTGCAGTATCATGTCCTGAAGTGTAGGTAAGTGCACTGCCGTATCGTGCTGCACAGTATCATGTATTGAAGTGTAGGTAACTGCACTGCCGTGTAGAGCAGAACAGTATCATGTATTGAAGTGTAGACAACTGCACTGCCGTGTAGTACAGTACAGTATCAGTATTGAAGTGTAGATAAGTGCACTGCCGTGTAGTGCAGTGCAGTATCATGTATTGAAGTGTAGATAAGTGCACTGACGTATAAAGCAGCACAATATCATGTATTGAAGTGTAGGTAAGTGTACTGCCTTGTAGTGCAGTACAGTATCATGTATTAAAGTCTAGGTAAGTGCATTGGCGTATAGTGAAGTACAGTATCATGTATTGAAGTGTCGGTAACTGTACTGCAGTGTAAGGCAGTACAGTAACATGTAATGAATTGTGGGTAAATACACTGCCGTGTTGCGCAGTACAGTATCATGTATTGAAGAGTAGATAAGTGCAATGACGTATAGTGCAGTACATTATCATGTATTGAAGTGTAGGTAAGTGCACTGCCGTATAGTGCAGTACAGTATCATGTATTGAAGGGTAGATGAGTGCATTGCCGTATAGTGCAGCACAGTATCATGTATTGAAGTGTAGGTAACTGTTCTGCCGTATAGTGCAGTACAGTATCATGTATTGAAGTGTAGATAAGTGCATTGCCGTATAGTGCAGCACAGTATCATGTATTGAAGTGTAGGTAACTGTACTGACGTGTAGTGCAATACAGTATCATATATTTAAGTGTAGATAAGTGCACTGACGTATAGTGCAGTACAGTATCATGTATTTAAGTGTAGGTAAGTGCACTGCCGTATAGTGCAGTACAGTATCATGTATTGAAGTGTAGGTAAGTGCACTGCCGTATAGTGCAGCACAGTATCATGTATTGAAGTGTAGGTAACTGCACTGCCATGTAGTGCAATACAGTATCATGTATTGAAGTGTAGGTAAGCGCACTGACGTATAGTGCAGTACAGTATCATGCATTGAAGTGTAGGTAAGTGCACTGCCGTATAGTGCAGCACAGTATCATGTATTGAAGTGTAGATAACTGCACTGCCATGTAGTGCAATACAGTATCATGTATTGAAGTGTAGGTAACTGCACTGCCGTGTAGTGCAGTACACTGTCATGTATTGAAGTGTAGGTAAAAGCACTGCCGTATAGTGCAGCACAGTATCATGTATTGAAGTGTAGATAACTGCACTGCCGTGTAGTGCAGTACAGTATCATGTTTTGAAGTGTAGGTAAGTGCATTGCCGTATAGTGAAGTACAGTATCATGTATTGAAGTGTCGGTAACTGCACTGCAGTGTAAGGCAGTACAGTATCATGTAATGAAGTGTGGGTAAATACACTGCCGTTTTGTGCAGTACAGTATCATGTATTGAAGTGTAGGTAAATATACTGCCGTGTAGAGCAGTACAGAATCATGTAATGAAGTGTGGGTAACTGCACTGCCGTGTAGTGCAGTACAGTATCAAGCATTGAAGTGTAGGTAAGTGCACTGCCGTATAGTGCAGCACAGTATCATGTATTGAAGTGTAGATAACTGCACTGCCGTGTAGTGCAGTACAGTATCATGTATTGAAATGTAGGTAAATACACTGCCGTATAGTGCAGCACAGTATCATGTATTGAAGTGTAGATAACTGCACTGCCGTGTAGTGCAGTGCAGTATCATGTATTGAAGTGTCGGTAACTGTACTGCAGTGTAAGGCAGTACAGTATCATGTATTGAAGTGTAGGGAAATAGACTGCCGTATAGAGCAGTACAGTATCATGTATTGAAGTGTAGGTAAGTGTACTGCCATGTAGTGCAGTACAGAATCATCTAATAATGTGTAGGCAACTGCACTGCCGTGTAGTGCAGTACAGTATCATGTATTGAAGTGTAGGTAAGTGCATTGGCGTATAGTGAAGTACAGTATCATGTATTGAAGTGTCGGTAACTGCACAGCAGTGTAAGGCAGTACAGTAACATGTGATGGAGTGTGGGTAAATACACTGCTGTGTTTTGCAGTACAGTATCATGTATTGAAGTGGAGGTAAGTGCATTGCCGTATAGTGAAGTACAGTATCATGTATTGAAGAGTCGGTAACTGCACTGCCGTGTAGTGAAGTACAGTATCATGTATTGAAGTGTGGGAAAATACACTGGCGTGTTGTGCAGTACAGTATCATGTATTGAAGTGTAGGTAAAGATACTGCCGTATAGTGCAGCACAGTATCATTTATTGAATTGTAGGTAACTGCACTGCCGTGTAGAGCAGAACAGTATCATGTATTGAAGTGTAGGTAAATGTACTGCCGTATAGTGCAGTACAGTATCATGTATTGAAGTGTAGACAATTGCACTGCCATATAGTGCAGTACATTATCATGTATTGAAGTGCAGGTAAGTGCACTGATGTATAGTGCAGCACAGTATCATGTATTGAAGTGTAGGTAAGTGTTCTGCCGTACTGTGCAGTAACATGTATTGAAGTGTAGGTAACTGCACTGTTATATAGTGCAGTACAGTATTGTGTATTGAAGTATAGGTAAGTGCACTGCCGTATAGTGCTGCACAGTATCATGTATTGAAGTGTAGGTAACTGCACTGCCATGTAGTGCAGTACAGTATCATGTATTGAAGTGTAGACAATTGCACTGCCATATAGTGCAGTACATTATCATGTATTGAAGTGCAGGTAAGTGCACTGATGTATAGTGCAGCACAGTATCATGTATTGAAGTGTAGGTAAGTGTTCTGCCGTACTGTGCAGTAACATGTATTGAAGTGTAGGTAACTGCACTGTTATATAGTGCAGTACAGTATTGTGTATTGAAGTATAGGTAAGTGCACTGCCGTGCAGTGCAGTACAGTATCATGTATTGAAGTGTAGATAAGTGCACTGACGTATAGTGCAAGACAATCATGTATTGAAGTGTAGGTAAGTGCACTGCCGTATATTGCAGCACAGTATCATGTATTGAAGTGTAGGTAACTGTACTGCCGTGTAGTGCAATACAGTATCATGTATTGAAGTGTAGGTAAGCGCACTGACGTATAGTGCAGTACAGTATCATGCATTGAAGTGTAGGTAAGTGCACTGCCGTATAGTGCAGCACAGTATCATTTATTGAAGTGTAGATAACTGCACTGCCGTGTAGTGCAGTACAGTATCATGTATTGAAGTGTAGGTAAATACACTGCCATGTAGTGAAGTACAGTATCATGTATTGAAGTGTGGGAAAATACACTGCCGTGTTGTGCAGTACAGTATCAGGTATTGAAGTGTGGGTAAGTGTACTGCCGTGTAGTGCAGTACAGAATCATGCAATGAAGTGTAGGTAACTGCACTGCCGTGTAGTGCAGTACACTGTCATGTATTGAAGTGTAGGTAAATGCACTGCCGTATAGTGCAGCACAGTATCATGTATTGAAGTGTAGATAACTGCACTGCCGTGTAGTGCAGTACAGTATCATGTTTTGAAGTGTAGGTAAGTGCATTGCCGTATAGTGAAGTACAGTATCATGTATTGAAGTGTCGGTAACTGCACTGCAGTGTAAGGCAGTACAGTATCATGTAATGAAGTGTGGGTAAATACACTGCCGTTTTGTGCAGTACAGTATCATGTATTGAAGTGTAGGTAAATGTACTGCCGTGTAGAGCAGTACAGAATCATGTAATGAAGTGTGGGTAACTGCACTGCCGTGTAGTGCAGTACAGTATCAAGCCTTGAAGTGTAGGTAAGTGAACTGCCGTATAGTGCAGCACAGTATCATGTATTGAAGTGTAGATAACTGCACTGCCGTGTAGTGCAGTACAGTATCATGTATTGAAATGTAGGTAAATACACTGCCGTATAGTGCAGCACAGTATCATGTATTGAAGTGTAGATAACTGCACTGCCGTGTAGTGCAGTACAGTATCATGTATTGAAGTGTCGGTAACTGTACTGCAGTGTAAGGCAGTACAGTATCATGTATTGAAGTGTAGAGAAATAGACTGACGTATAGAGCAGTACAGTATCATGTATTGAAGTGTAGGTAAGTGTACTGTCATGTAGTGCAGTACACAATCATCTAATAATGTGTAGGCAACTGCACTGCCGTGTAGTGCAGTACAGTATCATGTATTGAAGTGTCGGTAACTGCACTGCCGTGTAGAGCAGAACAGTATCATGTATTGAAGTGTAGACAACTGCACTGCCGTGTAGTGCAGTACAGTATCAGTATTGAAGTGTAGATAAGTGCACTGCCGTATAGTGCAGCACATTATCATGTATTGAAGTGTAGGTAACTGCACTGCCGTATAGTGCAGTACAGTATCATGTATTGAAGTGTAGATAAGTGCATTGCCGTATAGTGCAGCACAGTATCATGTATTGAAGTGTAGGTAACTGTACTGCCGTGTAGTGCAGTACATTATCATGTATTGAAGTGTAGACAACTGCACTGCCATGTAGTGCAGTACTGTATCATGTATTGAATTGTAGGTAAGTGCATTGGCATATAGTGAAGTACAGTATCATGTATTGAAGTGTCGGTAACTGCACTGCAGTGTAAGGCAGTACAGTAACATGTGATGGAGTGTGGGTAAATACACTGCTGTGTTGTGCAGTACAGTATCATGTATTGAAGTGGAGGTAAGTGCATTGCCGTATAGTGAAGTACAGTATCATGTATTGAAGTGTCGGTAACTGCACTGCCGTGTAGTGAAGTACACTATCATGTATTGAAGTGTGGGAAAATACACTGGCGTGTAGTGCAGTACAGTATCAAGCATTGAAGTGTAGGTAAGTGCACTGCCGTATAGTGCAGCACAGTATCATGTATTGAAGTGTAGATAACTGCACTGCCGTGTAGTGCAGTACAGTATCATGTATTGAAATGTAGGTAACTGTACTGCAGTGTAAGGCAGTACAGTATCATGTATTGAAGTGTAGGGAAATAGACTGCCGTATAGAGCAGTACAGTATCATGTATTGAAGTGTAGGTAAGTGTACTGCCATGTAGTGCAGTACACAATCATCATATAATGTGTAGGCAACTTCACTGCCCTGTAGTGCAGTACAGTATCATGTATTGAAGTGTAGGTAACTGCACTGCCGTATAGTGCAGCACAGTATCATGTATTGAAGTGTAGGTAACAGCACTGCCGTGTAGTGCAATACAGTATCATGTATTGAAGTGTAGGTTAATACACTGCCGTGTAGTGAAGTACAGTATCCTGTATTGAAGTGTGGGAAAATACACTGCCGTGTAGAGCAGTACTGTATCATGTATTAAAGAGTAGGTAACTGCACTGCCGTGTAGTGCAGTACAGTTTCATGTAATAATGTGTAGGCAACTGCACTGCCGTGTAGTGAAGTACAGTATCATGTATTGAAGTGTCGGTAACTGCACTGCAGTGTAAGGCAGTGCAGTATCATGTAATGAAGTGTGGGTAAATACACTGCCGTGTAGTGCAGTACAGAATCATGTATTAAAGAGTAGGTAACTGCACTGCCGTGTAGTGCAGTACAGTATCATGTATTGAAGTGTAGGTAAGTGCATTGCCGTATAGTGAAGTACAGTATCATGCATTGAAGTGTAGGTAACTGCACTGCCGTGTAGCGCAGTACAGTATCATGTATTGAAGTGTAGGTAACTACACTGCCGTGTAGTGCAGTACAGTATCATGTATTGAAGTGTAGGTAAGTGTACAGCCGTGTAACGCAGTACAGAATCATGTAATGAAGTGTAGGAAAGTGCACTGCCATATAGTGCATCACAGTATCATGTATTGAAGTGTAGGTCACTGCACTGTCGTTTTGTGCAGTAAAGTATCATGTATTGAAGTGTAGGTAAGTGCACTGCCGTATAGTGCAGCACAGTGTCATGTATTGAAGTGTAGATAACTGCACTGCCGTGTAGTGCAGTACAGTATCATGTATTGAAGTGTAGGTCAATACACTGCCATGTAGTGAAGTACAGTATCATGTATTAAAGTGTGGGAAAATACACTGCCGTGTTGTGCAGTACAGTATCAGGTATTGAAGTGTGGGTAAGTGTACTGCCGTGTAGTGCAGTACAGAATCATGCAATGAAGTGTAGATAAATGCACTGCCGTGTAGTGCAGTACAGTATCATGTATTGAAGTGTAGGTAAGTGCATTGCCGTATAGTGAAGTACAGTATCATGTATTGAAGTGTCCGTAACTGCACTGCAGTGTAAGGCAGTACAGTATCATGTAATGAAGTGTGGGTAAATACACTGCCGTGTTGTGCAGTACAGTATCATGTATTGAAGTGTAGGTAAATGTACTGCCGTGTAGAGCAGTACAGAATCATGTAATGAAGTGTGGGTAACTGCACTGCCGTGTAGTGCAGTACAGTATCAAGCATTGAAGTGAAGGTAAGTGCACTGCCGTATAGTGCAGCACAGTATCATGTATTGAAGTGTAGATAACTGCACTGCCGTGTAGTGCAGTATAGTATCATGTATTGAAATGTAGGTAAATACACTGCCGTATAGTGCAGCACAGTATCATGTATTGAAGTGTAGATATCTGCACTGCTGTGTAGTGCAGTACAGTATCATGTATTGAAGTGTCGGTAACTGTACTGCAGTGTAAGGCAGTACAGAATCATGTAATGAAGTGTAGGTAAGTGCACTGCCATATAGTGCATCACAGTATCATGTATTAAAGTGTAGGTCCCTGCACTGTCGCTTTGTGAAGTAATGTATCATGTATTGAAGTGTTGGTAAGTGCACTGCCGTATAGAACGCCACAGTGTCATGTATGTAAGTGTAGATAAGGGTACTGCCGTGCAGTGCAGTGCAGTATCATGTATTGAAGTGTAGACAACTGCACTGCCATATAGTGCAGTACATTAGCATGTATTGAAGTGCAGGTAAGTGCACTGATGTATAGTGCAGCACAGTATCATGTATTGAAGTGTAGGTAACTGTACTGCCGTGTAGTGCAGTACAGTATCGTGTATTGAAGTATAGGTAAGTGCACTGCCGTATAGTGCAGCACAGTATCATGTATTGAAGTGTAGGTAACTGCACTGCCATGTAGTGCAGTACAGTATCATGTATTGAAGTGTAGATAAGTGCACTGACGTATAGAGCAGCACAGTATCATGTATTGAAGTGTAGGTAACTATACTGCCGTGTAGTGCAGTACAGTATCATGTATTAAAGTGTAGATAAGTGCACTGACGTATAGTGCAGGACAATCATGTATTGAAGTGTAGGTAAGTGCACTGCCGTATATTGCAGTACAGTATCATGTATTGAAGTGTAGATAAGTGCATTGCCGTATAGTGCAGCACAGTATCATGTATTGAAGTGTAGGTAACTGTACTGCCGTGTAGTGCAGTACAGTATCATGTATTGAAGTGTAGGTAAGTGCATTGCCGTATAGTGAAGTACAGTATCATGTATTGAAGTGTAGATAAGTGCATTGTCGTAAGTGTGCAGCACAGTATCATGTATTGAAGTGTAGGTAACTGTTCTGCCGTATAGTGCAGTACAGTATCATGTATTGAAGTGTAGATAAGTGCATTGCCGTATAGTGCAGCACAGTATCATGCATTGAAGTGTAGGTAACTGTACTGCTGTGTAGTGCAGTACAGTATCATGTACTGAAGTGTAGGTAAGTGCATTGCCGTATAGTCAAGTACAGTATCATGTATTGAAGTGTAGATAAGTGCACTGACGTATAGTGCAGTACAGTATCATGTATTGAAGTGTAGGTAAGTGCACTGCCGTATAGTGCAGCTCAGTATCATGTATTGAAGTGCAGATAACTGCACTGCCGTATAGTGCAGTACAATATCATGTATTGAAGTGTAGGTAAGTGCACTGCCGTATCGTGCTGCACAGTATCATGTATTGAAGTGTAGGTAACTGCACTGCCGTGTAGAGCAGAACAGTATCATGTATTGAAGTGTAGACAACTGCACTGCCGTGTAGTACAGTACAGTATCAGTATTGAAGTGTAGATAAGTGCACTGCCGTATAGTGCAGCACAGTATCATGTATTGAAGTGTAGGTAACTGCACTGCCGTGTAGTGCAGTACAGTATCATGTATTGAAGTGTAGATAAGTGCACTGACGTATAGTGCAGTGCAATCATGTATTGAAGTGTAGGTAAGTGCACTGCCGTATAGTGCAGTACAGTATCATGTATTGAAGTGTAGATAAGTGCATTGCCGTATAGTGCAGCACAGTATCATGTATTGAAGTGTAGGTAACTGTACTGCCGTGTAGTGCAGTACAGTATCATGTATTGAAGTGTAGGTAAGTGCATTGTCGTATAGTGAAGTACAGTATCATGTATTGAAGTGTAGGTAACTGTTCTGCCGTATTGTGCAGTACAGTATCATGTATTGAAGTGTAGATAAGTGCATTGCCGTATAGTGCAGCACAATATCATGCATTGAAGTGTAGGTAACTGTACTGCCGTGTAGTGCAGTACAGTATCATGTACTGAAGTGTAGGTAAGTGCATTGCCGTATAGTGAAGTACAGTATCATGTATTGAAGTGTAGATAAGTGCACTGACGTATAGTGCAGTACAGTATCATGTATTGAAGTGTAGGTAAGTGCACTGCCGTATAGTGCAGCTCAGTATCATGTATTGAAGTGCAGATAACTGCACTGCCGTATAGTGCAGTACAGTATCATGTATTGAAGTGTAGGTAAGTGCACTGCCGTATCGTGCTGCACAGTATCATGTATTGAAGTGTAGGTAACTGCACTGCCGTGTAGAGCAGAACAGTATCATGTATTGAAGTGTAGACAACTGCACTGCCGTGTAGTGCAGTACAGTATCAGTATTGAAGTGTAGATAAGTGCACTGCCGTATAGTGCAGCACAGTATCATGTATTGAAGTGTAGGTAACTGCACTGCCGTGTAGTGCAGTGCAGTTTCATGTATTGAAGTGCAGATAAGTGCACTGACGTATAAAGCAGCACAGTATCATGTATTGAAGTGTAGATAAGTGCAATGACGTATAGTGCAGTACATTATCATGTATTGAAGTGTAGATAAGTGCACTGCCGTATAGTTCATTACAGTATCATGTATTGAAGTGTAGATAAGTGCATTGCCGTATAGTGCAGCACAATATCATGCATTGAAGTGTAGGTAACTGTACTGCCGTGTAGTGCAGTACAGTATCATGTACTGAAGTGTAGGTAAGTGCATTGCCGTATAGTGAAGTACAGTATCATGTATTGAAGTGTAGATAAGTGCACTGACGTATAGTGCAGTACAGTATCATGTATTGAAGTGTAGGTAAGTGCACTGCCGTATAGTGCAGCTCAGTATCATGTATTGAAGTGCAGATAACTGCACTGCCGTATAGTGCAGTACAGTATCATGTATTGAAGTGTAGGTAAGTGCACTGCCGTATCGTGCTGCACAGTATCATGTATTGAAGTGTAGGTAACTGCACTGCCGTGTAGAGCAGAACAGTATCATGTATTGAAGTGTAGACAACTGCACTGCCGTGTAGTGCAGTACAGTATCAGTATTGAAGTGTAGATAAGTGCACTGCCGTATAGTGCAGCACAGTATCATGTATTGAAGTGTAGGTAACTGCACTGCCGTGTAGTGCAGTGCAGTATCATGTATTGAAGTGCAGATAAGTGCACTGACGTATAAAGCAGCACAGTATCATGTATTGAAGTGTAGATAAGTGCAATGACGTATAGTGCAGTACATTATCATGTATTGAAGTGTAGATAAGTGCACTGCCGTATAGTTCAAGTCAGTATCATGTATTGAAGTGTAGATAAGTGCATTGCCATATAGTGCAGCACATTATCATGTATTGAAGTGTAGGTAACTGTACTGCCGTGTTGTGCAGTGCAGTATCATGTCCTGAAGTGTAGGTAAGTGCACTGCCGTATCGTGCTGCACAGTATCATGTATTGAAGTGTAGGTAACTGCACTGCCGTGTAGAGCAGAACAGTATCATGTATTGAAGTGTAGACAACTGCACTGCCGTGTAGTACAGTACAGTATCAGTATTGAAGTGTAGATAAGTGCACTGACGTATAGTGCAGCACAGTATCATGTATTGAAGTGTAGGTAACTGCACTGCCGTATAGTGCAGTACAGTATCATGTATTGAAGTGTGGGTAAGTGCACTGCCGTATAGTGCAGCACAGTATCATGTATTGAAGTGTAGGTAACTGCACTGCCGTGTAGTGCAGTGCAGTATCATGTATTGAAGTGTAGATAAGTGCACTGAGGTATAAAGCAGCACAGTATCATGTATTGAATTGTAGATAAGTGCAATGACGTATAGTGCAGTACATTATCATGTATTGAAGTGTAGGTAAGTGCACTGCCGTATAGTGCAGTACAGTATCATGTATTGAAGGGTAGATGAGTGCATTGCCGTATAGTGCAGCACAGTATCATGTATTGAAGTGTAGGTAAATGTACTGCCGGATAGTGCAGTACAGAATCATGTAATAAAGTGTAGACAACTGCACTGCCGTGTAGAGCAGAACAGTACCATGTATTGAAGTGTAGGTAACTGCACTGCCATATAGTGCAGTACAGTATCATGTATTGAAGTGCAGGTAAGTGCACTGATGTATAGTGCAGCACAGTATCATGTATTGAAGTGTAGGTAACTGCACTGCCATATAGTACAGTACAGTATCATGTATTGAAGTGCAGGTAAGTGCACTGATGTATAGTGCAGTACAGTATCATGTATTGAAGTGCAGATAAGTGCACTGATGTATAGTGCAGCACAGTATCATGCATTGAAGTGTAGGTAAGTGTTCCGCCGTACTGTGCAGTATAATGTATTGAAGTGTAGGTAACTGCACTGCCATGTAGTGCAGTACAGTATCGTGTATTGAAGTATAGGTAAGTGCAGCACAGTATCATGTATTGAAGTGTAGGTAACTGCACTGCCATGTAGTGCAGTACAGTATCATGTATTGAAGTGTAGATAAGTGCACTGACGTATAGAGCAGCACAGTATCATGTATTGAAGTGTAGGTAACTACACTGCCGTGTAGTGCAGTACAGTATCATGTATTGAAGTGTAGATAAGTGCACTGACGTATAGTGCAGTACAGAATCATGTATTGAAGTGTAGGTAAGTGCACTGCCGTATAGTGCAGTACAGTATCATGTATTGAAGTGTAGATAAGTGCATTGCCGTAAAGTGCAGCACAGTATCATGTATTGAAGTGTAGGTAACTGTATTGCCGTGTAGTGCAGTACAGTATCATGTATTGTAGTGTAGATAAGTGCATTACCGTATAGTGCATCACAGTATCATGTATTGAAGTGTAGGTAACTGTTCTGCCGTATAGTGCAGTACAGTATCATGTATTGAAGTGTAGATAAGTGGATTGCCGTATAGTGCAGCACAGTATCATGCATTGAAGTGTAGGTAACTGTACTGCCGTGTAGTGCAGTACATTATCATGTATTGAAGTGTAGGTAAGTGCATTGCCGTATAGTGAAGTACAGTATCATGTATTGAAGTGTAGGTAAGTGCACTGCCGTATAGTGCAGCTCAGTATCATGTATTGAAGTGCAGATAACTCCACTGCCGTATAGTGCAGTACAGTATCATGTATTGAAGTGTAGGTAAGTGCACTGCCGTATCGTGCTGCACAGTATCATGTATTGAAGTGTAGGTAACTGCACTGCCGTGTAGAGCAGAACAGTATCATGTATTGAAGTGTAGACAACTGCACTGCCGTGTAGTGCAGTACAGTATCAGTATTGAAGTGTGGGAAAATACACTGCCTTGTAGAGCAGTACAGAATCATGTAATAAAATGTAGGTAATTGCACTGCCGTTTAGTGCAGTACAGTATCATGTATTGAAGTGTAGGTAACTGCACTGCCGTGTAGTGCAGTACTGTATCATGTATTGAAGTGTAGGTAAGTGCATTGGCGTATAGTGAAGTACAGTATCATGTATTGAAGTGTCGGTAACTGCACTGCAGTGTAGTGCAGTACAGTATCATGTATTGAAGTGTAGATAAGTGCACTGACGTATAGTGCAGTACAGAATCATGTATTGAAGTGTAGGTAAGTGCACTGCCGTATAGTGCAGTACAGTATCATGTATTGAAGTGTAGATAAGTGCATTGTCGTAAGTGTGCAGCACAGTATCATGTATTGAAGTGTAGGTAACTGTTCTGCCGTATAGTACAGTACAGTATCATGTATTGAAGTATAGATAAGTGCATTGCCGTATAGTGCAGCACAGTATCATGTATTGAAGTGTAGGTAACTGTACTGCCGTATAGTGCAGTACAGTATCATGTATTGAAGTGTAGGTAAGTGCATTGCCGTATAGTGAAGTACAGTATCATGTATTGAAGTGTAGGTAAGTGCACTGCCGTATAGTGCAGTACAGTATCATGTATTGAAGTGCAGATAACTGCACTGCCGAATAGTGCAGTACAGTATCATGTATTGAAGTGTAGGTAAGTGCACTGCCGTATCGTGCTGCACAGTATCATGTATTGAAGTGTAGGTAACTGCACTGCCGTGTAGAGCAGAACAGTATCATGTATTGAAGTGTAGACAACTGCACTGCCGTGTAGTGCAGTACTGTATCAGTATTGAAGTGTGGGAAAATACACTGCCTTGTAGAGCAGTACAGAATCATGTAATAAAGTGTAGGTAAGTGCACTGCCGTTTAGTGCAGTACAGTATCATGTATTGAAGTGTAGGTAACTGCACTGCCCTGTAGTGCAGTACTGTATCATGTATTGAAGTGTAGGTAAGGGCATTGGCATATAGTGAAGTACAGTATCATGTATTGAAGTGTCGGTAACTGCACTGCAGTGTAAGGCAGTACAGTAACATGTGATGGAGTGTGGGTAAATACACTGCTATGTTGTGCAGTTCAGTATCATGTATTGAAGGGGAGGTAAGTGCATTGCCGTATAGTGAAGTACAGTATCATGTATTGAAGTGTCGGTAACTGCACTGCCGTGTAGTGAAGTACAGTATCATGTATTGAAGTGTGGAAAAATACACTGGCGTGTTGTGCAGTACAGTATCATGTATTGAAGTGTAGGTAAATGTACTGCTGTATAGTGCAGCACAGTATCATTTATTGAATTGTAGGTAACTGCACTGCCGTGTAGAGCAGAACAGTATCATGTATTGAAGTGTAGGTAAATGTACTGCCGTATAGTGCAGTACAGAATCATGTAATAAAGTGTAGACAACTGCACTGCCGTGTAGAGCAGAACAGTACCATGTATTGAAGTGTAGGTAAGTGTTCTGCCGTATAGTGCAGCATAGTATCATGTATTGAAGTGTAGGTAACTGCACTGCCATATAGTGCAGTACAGTAACATGTATTGAAGTGTAGGTAACTGCACTGCCATATAGTGCAGTACAGTGTCGTGTATTGAAGTATAGGTAAGTGCACTGCCGTATAGTGCAGCACAGTATCATGTATTGAAGTGTAGGTAACTGCACTGCCATGTAGTGCAGTACAGTATCATGTATTGAAGTGTAGATAAGTGCACTGACGTATAGAGCAGCATAGTATCATGTATTGAAGTGTAGGTAACTACACTGCCGTGTAGTGCAGTACAGTATCATGTATTGAAGTGTAGATAAGTGCACTGACGTATAGTGCAGTACAATCATGTATTGAAGTGTAGGTAAGTGCACTGCCGTATAGTGCAGTACAGTATCATGTATTGAAGTGTAGATAAGTGCATTGCCGTATAGTGCAGCACAGTATCATGTATTGAAGTGTAGGTAACTGTACTGCCGTGTAGTGCAGTACAGTATCATGTATTGAAGTGTAGGTAAGTGCATTGTCGTATAGTGAAGTACAGTATCATGTATTGAAGGGTAGATAAGTGCATTGTCGTAAGTGTGCAGCACAGTATCATGTATTGAAGTGTAGGTAACTGTTCTGCCGTATAGTGCAGTACAGTATCATGTATTGAAGTGTAGATAAGTGCATTGCCGTATAGTGCAGCACAGTATCATGCATTGAAGTGTAGGTAACTGTACTGCCGTGTAGTGCAGTACAGTATCATGTACTGAAGTGTAGGTAAGTGCATTGCCGTATAGTGAAGTACAGTATCATGTATTGAAGTGTAGATAAGTGCACTGACGTATAGTGCAGTACAGCATCATGTATTGAAGTGTAGGTAAGTGCACTGCCGTATAGTGCAGCTCAGTATCAAGTATTGAAGTGCAGATAACTGCACTGCCGTATAGTGCAGTACAGTATCATGTATTGAAGTGTAGGTAAGTGCACTGCCGTATCGTGCTGCACAATATCATGTATTGAAGTGTTGGTAACTGCACTGCCGTGTAGAGCAGAACAGTATCATGTATTGAAGTGTAGACAACTGCACTGCCGTGTAGTGCAGTACAGTATAAGTATTGAAGTGTAGATAAGTGCACTGCCGTATAGTGCAGCACAGTATCATGTATTGAAGTGTAAGTAACTGCACTGCCGTATAGTGCAGTACAGTATCATGTATTGAAGTGTGGGTAAGTGCACTGCCGTATAGTGCAGCACAGTATCATGTATTGAAGTGTAGTTAACTGCACTGCCGTTTAGTGCAGTGCAGTATCATGTATTGAAGTGTAGATAAGTGCACTGACGTATAAAGCAGCACAGTATCATGTATTGAAGTGTAGATAAGTGCAATGACGTATAGTGCAGTACATTATCATGTATTGAAGTGTAGGTAAGTGCACTGCCGTATAGTGCATTACAGTATCATGTATTGAAGTGTAGATAAGTGCATTGCCGTATAGTGCAGCACAGTATCATGTATTGAAGTGTAGGTAACTGTACTGCCGTGTAGTGCAGTACAGTATCATGTATTGAAGTGTAGACAACTGCACTGCCGTGTAGTGCAGTACAGTATCAGTATTGAAGTGTGGGAAAATACACTGCCTTGTAGAGCAGTACAGAATCAAGTAATAAAGTGTAGGTAAGTGCACTGCCGTTTAGTGCAGTACAGTATCATGTATTGAAGTGTAGGTAACTGCACTGCCGTGTAGTGCAGTACTGTATCATGTATTGAAGTGTAGGTAAGTGCATTGGCATATAGTGAAGTACAGTATCATGTATTGAAGTGTCGGTAACTGCACTGCAGTGTAAGGCAGTACAGTAACATGTGATGGAGTGTGGGTAAATACACTGCTGTGTTGTGCAGTACAGTATCATGTATTGAAGTGGAGGTAACTGCACTGCCATATAGTGCAGTACAGTAACATGTATTGAAGTGTAGGTAACTGCACTGCCATATAGTGCAGTACAGTGTCGTGTATTGAAGTATAGGTAAGTGCACTGCCGTATAGTGCAGCACAGTATCATGTATTGAAGTGTAGGTAACTGCACTGCCATGTAGTGCAGTACAGTATCATGTATTGAAGTGTAGACAACTGCACTGCCGTGTAGTGCAGTACAGTATAAGTATTGAAGTGTAGATAAGTGCACTGCCGTATAGTGCAGCACAGTATCATGTATTGAAGTGTAAGTAACTGCACTGCCGTATAGTGCAGTACAGTATCATGTATTGAAGTGTGGGTAAGTGCACTGCCGTATAGTGCAGCACAGTATCATGTATTGAAGTGTAGTTAACTGCACTGCCGTTTAGTGCAGTGCAGTATCATGTATTGAAGTGTAGATAAGTGCACTGACGTATAAAGCAGCACAGTATCATGTATTGAAGTGTAGATAAGTGCAATGACGTATAGTGCAGTACATTATCATGTATTGAAGTGTAGGTAAGTGCACTGCCGTATAGTGCATTACAGTATCATGTATTGAAGTGTAGATAAGTGCATTGCCGTATAGTGCAGCACAGTATCATGTATTGAAGTGTAGGTAACTGTACTGCCGTGTAGTGCAGTACAGTATCATGTATTGAAGTGTAGACAACTGCACTGCCGTGTAGTGCAGTACAGTATCAGTATTGAAGTGTGCGAAAATACACTGCCTTGTAGAGCAGTACAGAATCAAGTAATAAAGTGTAGGTAAGTGCACTGCCGTTTAGTGCAGTACAGTATCATGTATTGAAGTGTAGGTAACTGCACTGCCGTGTAGTGCAGTACTGTATCATGTATTGAAGTGTAGGTAAGTGCATTGGCATATAGTGAAGTACAGTATAATGTATTGAAGTGTCGGTAACTGCACTGCAGTGTAAGGCAGTACAGTAACATGTGATGGAGTGTGGGTAAATACACTGCTGTGTTGTGCAGTACAGTATCATGTATTGAAGTGGAGGTAACTGCACTGCCATATAGTGCAGTACAGTAACATGTATTGAAGTGTAGGTAACTGCACTGCCATATAGTGCAGTACAGTGTCGTGTATTGAAGTATAGGTAAGTGCACTGCCGTATAGTGCAGCACAGTATCATGTATTGAAGTGTAGGTAACTGCACTGCCATGTAGTGCAGTACAGTATCATGTATTGAAGTGTAGATAAGTGCACTGACGTATAGAGCAGCATAGTATCATGTATTGAAGTGTAGGTAACTACACTGCCGTGTAGTGCAGTACAGTATCATGTATTGAAGTGTAGATAAGTGCACTGACGTATAGTGCAGTACAATCATGTATTGAAGTGTAGGTAAGTGCACTGCCGTATAGTGCAGTACAGTATCATGTATTGAAGTGTAGATAAGTGCATTGCCGTATAGTGCAGCACAGTATCATGTATTGAAGTGTAGGTAACTGTACTGCCGTGTAGTGCAGTACAGTATCATGTATTGAAGTGTAGGTAAGTGCATTGTCGTATAGTGAAGTACAGTATCATGTATTGAAGGGTAGATAAGTGCATTGTCGTAAGTGTGCAGCACAGTATCATGTATTGAAGTGTAGGTAACTGTTCTGCCGTATAGTGCAGTACAGTATCATGTATTGAAGTGTAGATAAGTGCATTGCCGTATAGTGCAGCACAGTATCATGCATTGAAGTGTAGGTAACTGTACTGCCGTGTAGTGCAGTACAGTATCATGTACTGAAGTGTAGGTAAGTGCATTGCCGTATAGTGAAGTACAGTATCATGTATTGAAGTGTAGATAAGTGCACTGACGTATAGTGCAGTACAGCATCATGTATTGAAGTGTAGGTAAGTGCACTGCCGTATAGTGCAGCTCAGTATCAAGTATTGAAGTGCAGATAACTGCACTGCCGTATAGTGCAGTACAGTATCATGTATTGAAGTGTAGGTAAGTGCACTGCCGTATCGTGCTGCACAGTATCATGTATTGAAGTGTTGGTAACTGCACTGCCGTGTAGAGCAGAACAGTATCATGTATTGAAGTGTAGACAACTGCACTGCCGTGTAGTGCAGTACAGTATAAGTATTGAAGTGTAGATAAGTGCACTGCCGTATAGTGCAGCACATTATCATGTATTGAAGTGTAAGTAACTGCACTGCCGTATAGTGCAGTACAGTATCATGTATTGAAGTGTGGGTAAGTGCACTGCCGTATAGTGCAGCACAGTATCATGTATTGAAGTGTAGTTAACTGCACTGCCGTTTAGTGCAGTGCAGTATCATGTATTGAAGTGTAGATAAGTGCACTGACGTATAAAGCAGCACAGTATAATGTATTGAAGTGTAGATAAGTGCAATGACGTATAGTGCAGTACATTATCATGTATTGAAGTGTAGATAAGTGCACTGACGTATAGAGCAGCATAGTATCATGAATTGAAGTGTAGGTAACTACACTGCCGTGTAGTGCAGTACAGTATCATGTATTGAAGTGTAGATAAGTGCACTGACGTATAGTGCAGTACAATCATGTATTGAAGTGTAGGTAAGTGCACTGCCGTATAGTGCAGTACAGTATCATGTATTGAAGTGTATATAAGTGCATTGCCGTATAGTGCAGCACAGTATCATGTATTGAAGTGTAGGTAACTGTACTGCCGTGTAGTGCAGTACAGTATCATGTATTGAAGTGTAGGTAAGTGCATTGTCGTATAGTGAAGTACAGTATCATGTATTGAAGGGTAGATAAGTGCATTGTCGTAAGTGTGCAGCACAGTATCATGTATTGAAGTGTAGGTAACTGTTCTGCCGTATAGTGCAGTACAGTATCATGTATTGAAGTGTAGATAAGTGCATTGCCGTATAGTGCAGCACAGTATCATGCATTGAAGTGTAGGTAACTGTACTGCCGTGTAGTGCAGTACAGTATCATGTACTGAAGTGTAGGTAAGTGCATTGCCGTATAGTGAAGTACAGTATCATGTATTGAAGTGTAGATAAGTGCACTGACGTATAGTGCAGTACAGCATCATGTATTGAAGTGTAGGTAAGTGCACTGCCGTATAGTGCAGCTCAGTGTCAAGTATTGAAGTGCAGATAACTGCACTGCCGTATAGTGCAGTACAGTATCATGTATTGAAGTGTAGGTAAGTGCACTGCCGTATCGTGCTGCACAGTATCATGTATTGAAGTGTTGGTAACTGCACTGCCGTGTAGAGCAGAACAGTATCATGTATTGAAGTGTAGACAACTGCACTGCCGTGTAGTGCAGTACAGTATAAGTATTGAAGTGTAGATAAGTGCACTGCCGTATAGTGCAGCACAGTATCATGTATTGAAGTGTAAGTAACTGCACTGCCGTATAGTGCAGTACAGTATCATGTATTGAAGTGTGGGTAAGTGCACTGCCGTATAGTGCAGCACAGTATCATGTATTGAAGTGTAGTTAACTGCACTGCCGTTTAGTGCAGTGCAGTATCATGTATTGAAGTGTAGATAAGTGCACTGACGTATAAAGCAGCACAGTATCATGTATTGAAGTGTAGATAAGTGCAATGACGTATAGTGCAGTACATTATCATGTATTGAAGTGTAGGTAAGTGCACTGCCGTATAGTGCATTACAGTATCATGTATTGAAGTGTAGATAAGTGCATTGCCGTATAGTGCAGCACAGTATCATGTATTGAAGTGTAGGTAACTGTACTGCCGTGTAGTGCAGTACAATATCATGTATTGAAGTGTAGACAACTGCACTGCCGTGTAGTGCAGTACAGTATCAGTATTGAAGTGTGGGAAAATACACTGCCTTGTAGAGCAGTACAGAATCAAATAATAAAGTGTAGGTAAGTGCACTGCCGTTTAGTGCAGTACAGTATCATGTATTGAAGTGTAGGTAACTGCACTGCCGTGTAGTGCAGTACTGTATCATGTATTGAAGTGTAGGTAAGTGCATTGGCATATAGTGAAGTACAGTATCATGTATTGAAGTGTCGGTAACTGCACTGCAGTGTAAGGCAGTACAGTAACATGTGATGGAGTGTGGGTAAATACACTGCTGTGTTGTGCAGTACAGTATCATGTATTGAAGTGGAGGTAAGTGCATTGCCGTATAGTGAAGTACAGTATCATGTATTGAAGTGTCGGTAACTGCAATGCCGTGTAGTGAAGTACAGTATCATGTATTGAAGTGTGGGAAAATACACTGGCGTGTTGTGCAGTACAGTATCATGTATTGAAGTGTAGGTAAATGTACTGCCGTATAGTGCAGCACAGTATCATTTATTGAATTGTAGGTAACTGCACTGCCGTGTAGAGCAGAACAATATCATGCATTGAAGTGTAGGTAAATGTACTGCCGTATAGTGCAGTACAGAATCATGTAATAAAGTGTAGACAACTGCACTGCCGTGTAGAGCAGAACAGTACCATGTATTGAAGTGTAGGTAAGTGTTCTGCCGTATAGTGCAGCACAGTATCATGTATTGAAGTGTAGGTAACTGCACTGCCATATAGTGCAGTACAGTATCATGTATTGAAGTGCAGGTAAGTGCACTGATGTATAGTGCAGCACAGTATCATGTATTGAAGTGTAGGTAAGTGTTCTGCCGTACTGTGCAGTAACATGTATTGAAGTGTAGGTAACTGCACTGCCATATAGTGCAGTACAGTATCGTGTATTGAAGTATAGGTAAGTGCACTGCCGTATAGTGCAGCACAGTATCATGTATTGAAGTGTAGGTAACTGCACTGCCATGTAGTGCAGTACAGTATCATGTATTGAAGTGTAGATAAGTGCACTGACGTATAGAGCAGCACAGTATCATGTATTGAAGTGTAGGTAACTACACTGCCGTGTAGTGCAGTACAGTATCATGCATTGAAGTGTAGATAAGTGCACTGCCGTATAGTGCAGTACAGTATCATGTATTGAAGTGTAGATAAGTGCATTGCCGTATAGTGCAGCACAGTATCATGTATTGAAGTGTAGGTAACTGTACTGCCGTGTAGTGCAGTACAGTATCATGTATTGAAGTGTAGGTAAGTGCATTGTCGTATAGTGAAGTACAGTATCATGTATTGAAGTGTGGATAAGTGCATTGTCGTAAGTGTGCAGCACAGTATCATGTATTGAAGTGTAGGTAACTGTTCTGCCGTATAGTGCAGTACAGAATCATGTAATAAAGTGTAGACAACTGCACTGCCGTGTAGAGCAGAACAGTACCATGTATTGAAGTGTAGGTAAGTGTTCTGCCGTATAGTGCAGCATAGTATCATGTATTGAAGTGTAGGTAACTGCACTGCCATATAGTGCAGTACAGTAACATGTATTGAAGTGTAGGTAACTGCACTGCCATATAGTGCAGTACAGTATCGTGTATTGAAGTATAGGTAAGTGCACTGCCGTATAGTGCAGCACAGTATCATGTATTGAAGTGTAGGTAACTGCACTGCCATGTAGTGCAGTACAGTATCATGTATTGAAGTGTAGATAAGTGCAATGACGTATAGAGCAGCACAGTATCATGTATTGAAGTGTAGGTAACTACACTGCCGTGTAGTGCAGTACAGTATCATGTATTGAAGTGTAGATAAGTGCACTGACGTATAGTGCAGTACAATCATGTATTGAAGTGTAGGTAAGTGCACTGCCGTATAGTGCAGTACAGTATCATGTATTGAAGTGTAGATAAGTGCATTGCCGTATAGTGCAGCACAGTATCATGTATTGAAGTGTAGGTAACTGTACTGCCGTGTAGTGCAGTACAGTATCATGTATTGAAGTGTAGGTAAGTGCATTGTCGTATAGTGAAGTACAGTATCATGTATTGATGGGTAGATAAGTGCATTGTCGTAAGTGTGCAGCACAGTATCATGTATTGAAGTGTAGGTAACTGTTCTGCCGTATAGTGCAGTACAGTATCATGTATTGAAGTGTAGATAAGTGCATTGCCGTATAGTGCAGCACAGTATCATGCATTGAAGTGTAGGTAACTGTACTGCCGTGTAGTGCAGCACAGTATCATGTACTGAAGTGTAGGTAAGTGCATTGCCGTATAGTGAAGTACAGTATCATGTATTGAAGTGTAGATAAGTGCACTGACGTATAGTGCAGTACAGTATCATGTATTGAAGTGTAGGTAAGTGCACTGCCGTATAGTGCAGCTCAGTATCAAGTATTGAAGTGCAGATAACTGCACTGCCGTATAGTGCAGTACAGTATCATGTATTGAAGTGTAGGTAAGTGCACTGCCGTATCGTGCTGCACAGTATCATGTATTGAAGTGTTGGTAACTGCACTGCCGTGTAGAGCAGAACAGTATCATGTATTGAAGTGTAGACAACTGCACTGCCGTGTAGTGCAGTACAGTATCATGTATTGAAGTGTAGGTAAGTGCACTGCCGTATAGTGCAGCTCAGTATCAAGTATTGAAGTGTAGATAAGTGCACTGCCGTATAGTGCAGCACAGTATCATGTATTGAAGTGTGGGTAAGTGCACTGCCGTATAGTGCAGCACAGTATCATGTATTGAAGTGTAGTTAACTGCACTGCCGTTTAGTGCAGTGCAGTATCATGTATTGAAGTGTAGATAAGTGCACTGACGTATAAAGCAGCACAGTATCATGTATTGAAGTGTAGATAAGTGCAATGACGTATAGTGCAGTACATTATCATGTATTGAAGTGTAGGTAAGTGCACTGCCGTATAGTGCATTACAGTATCATGTATTGAAGTGTAGATAAGTGCATTGCCGTATAGTGCAGCACAGTATCATGTATTGAAGTGTGGGAAAATACACTGCCTTGTAGAGCAGTACAGAATCAAGTAATAAAGTGTAGGTAAGTGCACTGCCGTTTAGTGCAGTACAGTATCATGTATTGAAGTGTAGGTAACTGCACTGCCGTGTAGTGCAGTACTGTATCATGTATTGAAGTGTAGGTAAGTGCATTGGCATATAGTGAAGTACAGTATCATGTATTGAAGTGTCGGTAACTGCACTGCAGTGTAAGGCAGTACAGTAACATGTGATGGAGTGTGGGTAAATACACTGCTGTGTTGTGCAGTACAGTATCATGTATTGAAGTGGAGGTAAGTGCATTGGCATATAGTGAAGTACAGTATCATGTATTGAAGTGTCGGTAACTGCACTGCAGTGTAAGGCAGTACAGTAACATGTGATGGAGTGTGGGTAAATACACTGCTGTGTTGTGCAGTACAGTATCATGTATTGAAGTGGAGGTAAGTGCATTGCCGTATAGTGAAGTACAGTATCATGTATTGAAGTGTCGGTAACTGCACTGCCGTATAGTGAAGTACAGTATCATGTATTGAAGTGTGGGAAAATACACTGGCGTGTTGTGCAGTACAGTATCATGTATTGAAGTGTAGGTAAGTGCATTGGCATATAGTGAAGTACAGTATCATGTATTGAAGTGTCGGAAACTGCACTGCAGTGTAAGGCAGTACAGTAACATGTGATGGAGTGTGGGTAAATACACTGCTGTGTTGTGCAGTACAGTATCAGTATTGAAGTGTGGGAATATACACTGCCTTGTAGAGCAGTACAGAATCATGTAATAAAGTGTAGGTAAGTGCACTGCCGTTTAGTGCAGTACAGTATCATGTATTGAAGTGTAGGTAACTGCACTGCCGTGTAGTGCAGTACTGTATCATGTATTGAAGTGTAGGTAAGTGCATTGGCATATAGTGAAGTACAGTATCATGTATTGAAGTGTCGGTAACTGCACTGCAGTGTAAGGCAGTACAGTAACATGTGATGGAGTGTGGGTAAATACACTGCTGTGTTGTGCAGTACAGTATCATGTATTGAAGTGGAGGTAAGTGCATTGCCGTATAGTGAAGTACAGTATCATGTATTGAAGTGTCGGTAACTGCACTGCCGTGTAGTGAAGTACAGTATCATGTATTGAAGTGTGGGAAAATACACTGGCGTGTTGTGCAGTACAGTATCATGTATTGAAGTGTAGGTAAATGTACTGCCGTATAGTGCAGCACAGTATCATTTATTGAATTGTAGGTAACTGCACTGCCGTGCAGAGCAGAACAGTATCATGTATTGAAGTGTAGGTAAATGTACTGCCGTATAGTGCAGTACAGAATCATGTAATAAAGTGTAGACAACTGCACTGCCGTGTAGAGCAGAACAGTACCATGTATTGAAGTGTAGGTAAGTGTTCTGCCGTATAGTGCAGCACAGTATCATGTATTGAAGTGTAGGTAACTGCACTGCCATATAGTGCAGTACAGTATCATGTATTGAAGTGCAGGTAAGTGCACTGATGTATAGTGCAGCACAGTATCATGTATTGAAGTGTAGGTAAGTGTTCTGCCGTACTGTGCAGTAACATGTATTGAAGTGTAGGTAACTGCACTGCCATATAGTGCAGTACAGTATCGTGTATTGAAGTATAGGTAAGTGCACTGCCGTATAGTTCAGCACAGTATCATGTATTGAAGTGTAGGTAACTGCACTGCCATGTAGTGCAGTACAGTATCATGTATTGAAGTGTAGATAAGAGCACTGACGTATAGAGCAGCACAGTATCATGTATTGAAGTGTAGGTAACTACACTGCCGTGTAGTGCAGTACAGTATCATGCATTGAAGTGTAGATAAGTGCACTGACGTATAGTGCAGCACAGTATCATGTATTGAAGTGTAGGTAACTGTTCTGCCGTATAGTGCATACAGTATCATGTATTGAAGTGTAGATAAGTGCATTGCCGTATAGTGCAGCACAGTATCATGCATTGAAGTGTAGGTAACTGTACTGCCGTGTAGTGCAGTACAGTATCATGTACTGAAGTGTAGGTAAGTGCATTGCCGTATAGTGAAGTACAGTATCATGTATTGAAGTGTAGATAAGTGCACTGACGTATAGTGCAGTACAGTATCATGTATGGAAGTGTAAGTAAGTGCACTGCCGTATAGTGCAGCTCAGTATCATGTATTGAAGTGCAGATAACTGCACTGCCGTATAGTGCAGTACTGTATCATGTATTGAAGTGTAGGTAAGTGCACTGCCGTATCGTGCTGCACAGTATCATGTATTGAAGTGTAGACAACTGCACTGCCGTGTAGTGCAGTGCAGTATCAGTATTGAAGTGTAGATAAGTGCGCTGCCGCATAGTGCAGCACAGTATCATGTATTGAAGTGTAGGTAACTGCACTGCCGTATAGTGCAGTACAGTATCATATATTGAAGTGTGGGTAAGTGCACTGCCGTATAGTGCAGCACAGCATCATGTATTGAAGTGTAGGTAACTGCACTGCCGTGTAGTGCAGTGCAGTATCATGTATTGAAGTGTAGATAAGTGCACTGACGTATAAAGCAGCACAGTATCATGTATTGAAGTGTAGATAAGTGCAATGACGTATAATGCAGTACATTATCATGTATTGAAGTGTAGGTAAGTGCACTGCCGTATAGTGCATTACAGTATCATGTATTGAAGTGTAGATAAGTGCATTGCCGTATAGTGCAGCACAGTATCATGTATTGAAGTGTAGGTAACTGTACTGCCGTGTAGTGCAGTACAGTATCATGTATTGAAGTGTAGACAACTGCACTGCCGTGTAGTGCAGTACAGTATCAGTATTGAAGTGTGGGAAAATACACTGCCTTGTAGAGCAGTACAGAATCATGTAATAAAGTGTAGGTAAGTGCACTGCCGTTTAGTGCAGTACAGTATCATGTATTGAAGTGTAGGTAACTGCACTGCCGTGTAGTGCAGTACTGTATCATGTTTTGAAGTGTAGGTAAGTGCATTGGCATATAGTGAAGTACAGTATCATGTATTGAAGTGTCGGTAACTGCACTGCAGTGTAAGGCAGTACAGTAACATGTGATGGAGTGTGGGTAAATACACTGCTGTGTTGTGCAGTACAGTATCATGTATTGAAGTGGAGGTAAGTGCATTGCCGTATAGTGAAGTACAGTATCATGTATTGAAGTGTCGGTAACTGCACTGCCGTGTAGTGAAGTACAGTATCATGTATTGAAGTGTGGGTAAGTGCACTGCCGTATAGTGCAGCACAGTATCATGTACTGAAGTGTAGGTAACTGCACTGCCATGTAGTGCAGTACAGTATCATGTACTGAAGTGTAGATAAGTGCACTGACGTATAGAGCAGCACAGTATCATGTATTGAAGTGTAGGTAACTACACTGCCGTGTAGTGCAGTACAGTATCATGTTTTGAAGTGTAGATAAGTGCACTGACGTATAGTGCAGTACAATCATTTATTGAAGTGTAGGTAAGTGCACTGCCGTATAGTGCAGTACAGTATCATGTATTGAAGTGTAGATAAGTGCATTGCCGTATAGTGCAGCACAGTATCATGTATTGAAGTGTAGGTAACTGTACTGCCGTGTAGTGCAGTACAGTATCATGTATTGAAGTGTAGGTAAGTGCATTGTCGTATAGTGAAGTACAGTATCATGTATTGAAGTGTAGATAAGTGCATTGTCGTAAGTGTGCAGCACAGTATCATGTATTGATGTGTAGGTAACTGTTCTGCCGTATAGTGCAGTACAGTATCATGTATTGAAGTGTAGATAAGTGCATTGCCGTATAGTGCAGCACAGTATCATGCATTGAAGTGTAGGTAACTGTACTGCCGTGTAGTGCAGTACAGTATCATGTACTGAAGTGTAGGTAAGTGCATTGCCGTATAGTGAGGTACAGTATCATGTATTGAAGTGTAGATTAGTGCACTGACGTATAGTGCAGTACAGTATCATGTATTGAAGTGTAGGTAAGTGCACTGCCCTATAGTGCAGCTCAGTATCATGTATTGAAGTGCAGATAACTGCACTGCCGTATAGTGCAGTACAGTATCATGTATTGAAGTGTAGGTAAGTGCACTGCCGTATCGTGCTGCACAGTATCATGTATTGAAGTGTAGGTAACTGTACTGCCGTGTAGTGCAGTACAGTATCATGTATTGAAGTGTAGACAACTGCACTGCCGTGTAGTGCAGTACAATATCAGTATTGAAGTGTGGGAAAATACACTGCCTTGTAGAGCAGTACAGAATCATGTAATAAAGTGTAGGTAAGTGCACTGCCGTTTAGTGCAGTACAGTATCATGTATTGAAGTGTAGGTAACTGCACTGCCGTGTAGTGCAGTACTGTATCATGTATTGAAGTGTAGGTAAGTGCATTGGCATATAGTGAAGTACAGTATCATGTATTGAAGTGTCGGCAACTGCACTGCAGTGTAAGGCAGTACAGTAACATGTGATGGAGTGTGGGTAAATACACTGCTGTGTTGTGCAGTACAGTATCATGTATTGAAGTGGAGGTAAGTGCATTGCCGTATAGTGAAGTACAGTATCATGTATTGAAGTGTCGGTAACAGCACTGCCGTGTAGTGAAGTACAGTATCATGTATTGAAGTGTGGGTAAGTGCACTGCCGTATAGTGCAGCACAGTATCATGTATTGGAGTGTAGATAACTGCACTGCCATGTAGTGCAGTACCGTATCATGTATTGAAGTGTAGATAAGTGCACTGACGTATAGAGCAGCACAGTATCATGTATTGAAGTGTAGGTAACTACACTGCCGTGTAGTGCAGTACAGTATCATGTATTGAAGTGTAGATAAGTGCACTGACGTATAGTGCAGTACAATCATGTATTGAAGTGTAGGTAAGTGCACTGCCGTATAGTGCAGTACAGTATCATGTATTGAAGTGTAGATAAGTGCATTGCCGTATAGTGCAGCACAGTATCATGTATTGAAGTGTAGGTAACTGTACTGCCGTGTAGTGCAGTACAGTATCATGTATTGAAGTGTAGGTAAGTGCATTGTCGTATAGTGAAGTACAGTATCATGTATTGAAGTGTAGATAAGTGCATTGTCGTAAGTGTGCAGCACAGTATCATGTATTGATGTGTAGGTAACTGTTCTGCCGTATAGTGCAGTACAGTATCATGTATTGAAGTGTAGATAAGTGCATTGCCGTATAGTCCAGCACAGTATCATGCATTGAAGTGTAGGTAACTGTACTGCCGTGTAGTGCTGTACAGTATCATGTACTGAAGTGTAGGTAAGTGCATTGCCGTATAGTGAAGTACAGTATCATGTATTGAAGTGTAGATAAGTGCACTGACGTATAGTGCAGTACAGTATCATGTATAGAAGTGTAGGTAAGTGCACTGCCGTATAGTACAGCTCAGTATCATGTATTGAAGTGCAGATAACTGCACTGCCGTATGGTGCAGTACAGTATCATGTATTGAAGTGTAGGTAAGTGCACTGCCGTATAGTGCAGCACAGTATCATGTACTGAAGTGTAGGTAACTGCACTGCCATGTAGTGCAGTACAGTATCATGTATTGAAGTGTAGATAAGTGCACTGACATATAGAGCAGCACAGTATCATGTATTGAAGTGTAGGTAACTACACTGCCGTGTAGTGCAGTACAGTATCATGTTTTGAAGTGTAGATAAGTGCACTGACGTATAGTGCAGTACAATCATTTATTGAAGTGTAGGTAAGTGCACTGCCGTATAGTGCAGTACAGTATCATGTATTGAAGTGTAGATAAGTGCATTGCCGTATAGTGCAGCACAGTATCATGTATTGAAGTGTAGGTAACTGTACTGCCGTGTAGTGCAGTACAGTATCATGTATTGAAGTGTAGGTAAGTGCATTGTCGTATAGTGAAGTACAGTATCATGTATTGAAGTGTAGATAAGTGCATTGTCGTAAGTGTGCAGCACAGTATCATGTATTGATGTGTAGGTAACTGTTCTGCCGTATAGTGCAGTACAGTATCATGTATTGAAGTGTAGATAAGTGCATTGCCGTATAGTGCAGCACAGTATCATGCATTGAAGTGTAGGTAACTGTACTGCCGTGTAGTGCAGTACAGTATCATGTACTGAAGTGTAGGTAAGTGCATTGCCGTATAGTGAGGTACAGTATCATGTATTGAAGTGTAGATTAGTGCACTGACGTATAGTGCAGTACAGTATCATGTATTGAAGTGTAGGTAAGTGCACTGCCCTATAGTGCAGCTCAGTATCATGTATTGAAGTGCAGATAACTGCACTGCCGCATAGTGCAGTACAGTATCATGTATTGAAGTGTAGGTAAGTGCACTGCCGTATCGTGCTGCACAGTATCATGTATTGAAGTGTAGGTAACTGTACTGCCGTGTAGTGCAGTACAGTATCATGTATTGAAGTGTAGACAACTGCACTGCCGTGTAGTGCAGTACAATATCAGTATTGAAGTGTGGGAAAATACACTGCCTTGTAGAGCAGTACAGAATCATGTAATAAAGTGTAGGTAAGTGCACTGCCGTTTAGTGCAGTACAGTATCATGTATTGAAGTGTAGGTAACTGCACTGCCGTGTAGTGCAGTACTGTATCATGTATTGAAGTGTAGGTAAGTGCATTGGCATATAGTGAAGTACAGTATCATGTATTGAAGTGTCGGCAACTGCACTGCAGTGTAAGGCAGTACAGTAACATGTGATGGAGTGTGGGTAAATACACTGCTGTGTTGTGCAGTACAGTATCATGTATTGAAGTGGAGGTAAGTGCATTGCCGTATAGTGAAGTACAGTATCATGTATTGAAGTGTCGGTAACAGCACTGCCGTGTAGTGAAGTTCAGTATCATGTATTGAAGTGTGGGTAAGTGCACTGCCGTATAGTGCAGCACAGTATCATGTATTGGAGTGTAGATAACTGCACTGCCATGTAGTGCAGTACCGTATCATGTATTGAAGTGTAGATAAGTGCACTGACGTATAGAGCAGCACAGTATCATGTATTGAAGTGTAGGTAACTACACTGCCGTGTAGTGCAGTACAGTATCATGTATTGAAGTGTAGATAAGTGCACTGACGTATAGTGCAGTACAATCATGTATTGAAGTGTAGGTAAGTGCACTGCCGTATAGTGCAGTACAGTATCATGTATTGAAGTGTAGATAAGTGCATTGCCGTATAGTGCAGCACAGTATCATGTATTGAAGTGTAGGTAACTGTACTGCCGTGTAGTGCAGTACAGTATCATGTATTAAAGTGTAGGTAAGTGCATTGTCGTATAGTGAAGTACAGTATCATGTATTGAAGTGTAGATAAGTGCATTGCCGTAAGTGTGCAGCACAGTATCATGTATTGATGTGTAGGTAACTGTTCTGCCGTATAGTGCAGTACAGTATCATGTATTGAAGTGTAGATAAGTGCATTGCCGTATAGTCCAGCACAGTATCATGCATTGAAGTGTAGGTAACTGTACTGCCGTGTAGTGCTGTACAGTATCATGTACTGAAGTGTAGGTAAGTGCATTGCCGTATAGTGAAGTACAGTATCATGTATTGAAGTGTAGATAAGTGCACTGACGTATAGTGCAGTACAGTATCATGTATATAAGTGTAGGTAAGTGCACTGCCGTATAGTACAGCTCAGTATCATGTATTGAAGTGCAGATAACTGCACTGCCGTATGGTGCAGTACAGTATCATGTATTGAAGTGTAGGTAAGTGCACTGCCGTATCGTGCAGCACAGTATCATGTATTGAAGTGTAGGTAACTGCACTGCCGTGTAGAGCAGAACAGTATCATGTATTGAAGTGTAGACAACTGCACTGCCGTGTAGTGCAGTACAGTATCAGTATTGAAGTGTAGATAAGTGCACTGCCGTATAGTGCAGTACAGTATCATGTATTGAAGTGTAGATAAGTGCATTGCCGTATAGTGCAGCACAGTATCATGTATTGAAGTGTAGGTAACTGTACTGCCGTGTAGTGCAGTACAGTATCATGTATTGAAGTGTAGGTAAGTGCATTGTCGTATAGTGAAGTACAGTATCATGTATTGAAGTGTGGATAAGTGCATTGTCGTAAGTGTGCAGCACAGTATCATGTATTGAAGTGTAGGTAACTGTTCTGCCGTATAGTGCAGTACAGAATCATGTAATAAAGTGTAGACAACTGCACTGCCGTGTAGAACAGAACAGTACCATGTATTGAAGTGTAGGTAAGTGTTCTGCAGTATAGTGCAGCATAGTATCATGTATTGAAGTGTAGGTAACTGCACTGCCATATAGTGCAGTACAGTAACATGTATTGAAGTGTAGGTAACTGCACTGCCATATAGTGCAGTACAGTATCGTGTATTGAAGTATAGGTAAGTGCACTGCCGTATAGTGCAGCACAGTATAATGTATTGAAGTGTAGGTAACTGCACTGCCATGTAGTGCAGTACAGTATCATGTATTGAAGTGTAGATAAGTGCACTGACGTATAGAGCAGCACAGCATCATGTATTGAAGTGTAGGTAACTACACTGCCGTGTAGTGCAGTACAGTATCATGTATTGAAGTGTAGATAAGTGCACTGACGTATAGTGCAGTACAATCATGTATTGAAGTGTAGGTAAGTGCACTGCCGTATAGTGCAGTACAGTATCATGTATTGAAGTGTAGATAAGTGCATTGCCGTATAGTGCAGCACAGTATCATGTATTGAAGTGTAGGTAACTGTACTGCCGTGTAGTGCAGTACAGTATCATGTATTGAAGTGTAGGTAAGTGCATTGTCGTATAGTGAAGTACAGTATCATGTATTGAAGTGTAGATAAGTGCATTGTCGTAAGTGTGCAGCACAGTATCATGTATTGATGTGTAGGTAACTGTTCTGCCGTATAGTGCAGTACAGTATCATGTATTGAAGTGTAGATAAGTGCATTGCCGTATAGTCCAGCACAGTATCATGCATTGAAGTGTAGGTAACTGTACTGCCGTGTAGTGCTGTACAGTATCATGTACTGAAGTGTAGGTAAGTGCATTGCCGTATAGTGAAGTACAGTATCATGTATTGAAGTGTAGATAAGTGCACTGACGTATAGTGCAGTACAGTATCATGTATAGAAGTGTAGGTAAGTGCACTGCCGTATAGTACAGCTCAGTATCATGTATTGAAGTGCAGATAACTGCAGTGCCGTATGGTGCAGTACAGTATCATGTATTGAAGTGTAGGTAAGTGCACTGCCGTATCGTGCAGCACAGTATCATGTATTGAAGTGTAGGTAACTGCACTGCCGTGTAGAGCAGAACAGTATCATGTATTGAAGTGTAGACAACTGCACTGCCGTGTAGTGCAGTACAGTATCAGTATTGAAGTGTAGATAAGTGCACTGCCGTATAGTGCAGCACATTATCATGTATTGAAGTGTAGGTAACTGCACTGCCGTATAGTGCAGTACAGTATCATGTATTGAAGTGTAGATAAGTGCATTGCCGTATAGTGCAGCACAGTATCATGTATTGAAGTGTAGGTAACTGTACTGCCGTGTAGTGCAGTACATTATCATGTATTGAAGTGTAGACAACTGCACTGCCGTGTAGTGCAGTACAGTATCAGTATTGAAGTGTGGGAAAATACACTGCCTTGTAGAGCAGTACAGAATCATGTAATAAAGTGTAGGTAAGTGCACTGCCGTTTAGTGCAGTACAGTATCATGTATTGAAGTGTAGGTAACTGCACTGCCGTGTAGTGCAGTACTGTATCATGTATTGAAGTGTAGGTAAGTGCATTGGCATATAGTGAAGTACAGTATCATGTATTGAAGTGTCGGTAACTGCACTGCAGTGTAAGGCAGTACAGTAACATGTGATGGAGTGTGGGTAAATACACTGCTGTGTTGTGCAGTACAGTATCATGTATTGAAGTGGAGGTAAGTGCATTGCCGTATAGTGAAGTACAGTATCATGTATTGAAGTGTCGGTAACTGCACTGCCGTGTAGTGAAGTACAGTATCATGTATTGAAGTGTGGGAAAATACACTGGCGTGTTGTGCAGTACAGTATCATGTATTGAAGTGTAGGTAAATGTACTGCCGTATAGTGCAGCACAGTATCATTTATTGAATTGTAGGTAACTGCACTGCCGTGTAGAGCAGAACAGTATCATGTATTGAAGTGTAGGTAAATGTACTGCCGTATAGTGCAGTACAGAATCATGTAATAAAGTGTAGACAACTGCACTGCCGTGTAGAGCAGAACAGTACCATGTATTGAAGTGTAGGTAAGTGTTCTGCCGTATAGTGCAGCACAGTATCATGTATTGAAGTGTAGGTAACTGAACTGCCATATAGTGCAGTTCAGTATCATGTATTGAAGTGCAGGTAAGTGCACTGATGTATAGTGCAGCACAGTTTCATGTATTGAAGTGTAGGTAAGTGTTCTGCCGTACTGTGCAGTAACATGTATTGAAGTGTAGGTAACTGCACTGCCATATAGTGCAGAAAAGTATCGTGTATTGAAGTATAGGTAAGTGCACTGCCGTATAGTGCAGCACAGTATCATGTATTGAAGTGTAAGTAACTGCACTGCCATGTAGTTCAGTACAGTATCATGTATTGAAGTGTAGAAAAGTGCACTGACGTATAGAGCAGCACAGTATCATGTATTGAAGTGTAGGTAACTACACTGCCGTGTAGTGCAGTACAGTATCATGTATTGAAGTGTAGATAAGTGCACTGACGTATAGTGCAGTGCAATCATGTATTGAAGTGTAGGTAAGTGCACTGCCGTATAGTGCAGTACAGTATCATGTATTGAAGTGTAGATAAGTGCATTGTCGTATAGTGCAGCACAGTATCATGTATTGAAGTGTAAGTAACTGTACTGCCGTGTAGTGCAGTACAGTATCATGTATTGAAGTGTAGGTAAGTGCATTGTCGTATAGTGAAGTACAGTATCATGTATTGAAGTGTAGATAAGTGCATTGTCGTAAGTGTGCAGCACAGTATCATGTATTGAAGTGTAGGTAACTGTTCTGCCGTATTGTGCAGTACAGTATCATGTATTGAAGTGTAGATAAGTGCATTGCCGTATAGTGCAGCACAATATCATGCATTGAAGTGTAGGTAACTGTACTGCCGTGTAGTGCAGTACAGTATCATGTACTGAAGTGTAGGTAAGTGCATTGCCGTATAGTGAAGTACAGTATCATGTATTGAAGTGTAGATAAGTGCACTGACGTATAGTGCAGTACAGTATCATGTATTGAAGTGTAGGTAAGTGCACTGCCGTATAGTGCAGCTCAGTATCATGTATTGAAGTGCAGAAAACTGCACTGCCGTATAGTGCAGTACAGTATCATGTATTGAAGTGTAGGTAAGTGCACTGCCGTATCGTGCTGCACAGTATCATGTATTGAAGTGTAGGTAACTGCACTGCCGTGTAGAGCAGAACAGTATCATGTATTGAAGTGTAGACAACTGCACTGCCGTGTAGTGCAGTACAGTATCAGTATTGAAGTGTAGATAAGTGCACTGCCGTATAGTGCAGCACAGTATCATGTATTGAAGTGTAGGTAACTGCACTGCCGTGTAGTGCAGTGCAGTATCATGTATTGAAGTGCAGATAAGTGCACTGACGTATAAAGCAGCACAGTATCATGTATTGAAGTGTAGATAAGTGCAATGACGTATAGTGCAGTACATTATCATGTATTGAAGTGTAGATAAGTGCACTGCCGTATAGTTCATTACAGTATCATGTATTGAAGTGTAGATAAGTGCATTGCCGTATAGTGCAGCACATTATCATGTATTGAAGTGTAGGTAACTGTACTGCCGTGTAGTGCAGTGCAGTATCATGTCCTGAAGTGTAGGTAAGTGCATTGCCGTATAGTGCAGCACATTATCATGTATTGAAGTGTAGGTAACTGTACTGCCGTGTAGTGCAGTGCAGTATCATGTCCTGAAGTGTAGGTAAGTGCATTGCCGTATAGTGAAGTACAGTATCATGTATTGAAGTGTAGATAAGTGCACTGACGTATAGTGCAGTACAGTATCATGTATTGAAGTGTAGGTAAGTGCACTGCCGTATAGTGCAGCTCAGTATCATGTATTGAAGTGCAGATAACTGCACTGCCGTATAGTGCAGTACAGTATCATGTATTGAAGTGTAGGTAAGTGCACTGCCGTATCGTGCTGCACAGTATCATGTATTGAAGTGTAGGTAACTGCACTGCCGTGTAGAGCAGAACAGTATCATGTATTGAAGTGTAGACAACTGCACTGCCGTGTAGTGCAGTACAGTATCAGTATTGAAGTGTAGATAAGTGCACTGCCGTATAGTGCAGTACAGTATCATGTATTGAAGTGTAGGTAAAGGTACTGCCGTATAGTGCAGCACAGTATCATTTATTGAATCGTAGGTAACTGCACTGCCGTGTAGAGCAGAACAGTATCATGTATTGAAGTGTAGGTAAATGTACTGCCGTATAGTGCAGTACAGTATCATGTATTGAAGTGTAGACAACTGCACTGCCATATAGTGCAATACATTAGCATGTATTGAAGTGCAGGTAAGTGCACTGATGTATAGTGCAGCACAGTATCATGTATTGAAGTGTAGGTAACTGTACTGCCGTGTAGTGCAGTACAGTATCGTGTATTGAAGTATAGGTAAGTGCACTGCCGTATAGTGCAGCACAGTATCATGTATTGAAGTGTAGGTAACTGCACTGCCATGTAGTGCAGTACAGTATCATGTATTGAAGTGTAGATAAGTGCACTGACGTATAGAGCAGCACAGTATCATGTATTGAAGTGTAGGTAACTATACTGCCGTGTAGTGCAGTACAGTATCATGTATTAAAGTGTAGATAAGTGCACTGACGTATAGTGCAGGACAATCATGTATTGAAGTGTAGGTAAGTGCACTGCCGTATATTGCAGTACAGTATCATGTATTGAAGTGTAGATAAGTGCATTGCCGTATAGTGCAGCACAGTATCATGTATTGAAGTGTAGGTAACTGTACTGCCGTGTAGTGCAGTACAGTATCATGTATTGAAGTGTAGGTAAGTGCATTGCCGTATAGTGAAGTACAGTATCATGTATTGAAGTGTAGATAAGTGCATTGTCGTAAGTGTGCAGCACAGTATCATGTATTGAAGTGTAGGTAACTGTTCTGCCGTATAGTGCAGTACAGTATCATGTATTGAAGTGTAGATAAGTGCATTGCCGTATAGTGCAGCACAGTATCATGCATTGAAGTGTAGGTAACTGTACTGCCGTGTAGTGCAGTACAGTATCATGTACTGAAGTGTAGGTAAGTGCATTGCCGTATAGTCAAGTACAGTATCATGTATTGAAGTGTAGATAAGTGCACTGACGTATAGTGCAGTACAGTATCATGTATTGAAGTGTAGGTAAGTGCACTGCCGTATAGTGCAGCTCAGTATCATGTATTGAAGTGCAGATAACTGCACTGCCGTATAGTGCAGTACAATATCATGTATTGAAGTGTAGGTAAGTGCACTGCCGTATCGTGCTGCACAGTATCATGTATTGAAGTGTAGGTAACTGCACTGCCGTGTAGAGCAGAACAGTATCATGTATTGAAGTGTAGACAACTGCACTGCCGTGTAGTACAGTACAGTATCAGTATTGAAGTGTAGATAAGTGCACTGCCGTATAGTGCAGCACAGTATCATGTATTGAAGTGTAGGTAACTGCACTGCCGTGTAGTGCAGTACAGTATCATGTATTGAAGTGTAGATAAGTGCACTGACGTATAGTGCAGTGCAATCATGTATTGAAGTGTAGGTAAGTGCACTGCCGTATAGTGCAGTACAGTATCATGTATTGAAGTGTAGATAAGTGCATTGCCGTATAGTGCAGCACAGTATCATGTATTGAAGTGTAGGTAACTGTACTGCCGTGTAGTGCAGTACAGTATCATGTATTGAAGTGTAGGTAAGTGTATTGTCGTATAGTGAAGTACAGTATCATGTATTGAAGTGTAGATAAGTGCATTGTCGTAAGTGTGCAGCACAGTATCATGTATTGAAGTGTAGGTAACTGTTCTGCCGTATTGTGCAGTACAGTATCATGTATTGAAGTGTAGATAAGTGCATTGCCGTATAGTGCAGCACAATATCATGCATTGAAGTGTAGGTTACTGTACTGCCGTGTAGTGCAGTACAGTATCATGTACTGAAGTGTAGGTAAGTGCATTGCCGTATAGTGAAGTACAGTATCATGTATTGAAGTGTAGATAAGTGCACTGACGTATAGTGCAGTACAGTATCATGTATTGAAGTGTAGGTAAGTGCACTGCCGTATAGTGCAGCTCAGTATCATGTATTGAAGTGCAGATAACTGCACTGCCGTGTAGAGCAGAACAGTATCATGTATTGAAGTGTAGGTAAGTGCACTGCCGTATCGTGCTGCACAGTATAATGTATTGAAGTGTAGGTAACTGCACTGCCGTGTAGAGCAGAACAGTATCATGTATTGAAGTGTAGACAACTGCACTGCCGTGTAGTGCAGTACAGTATCAGTATTGAAGTGTAGATAAGTGCACTGCCGTATAGTGCAGCACAGTATCATGTATTGAAGTGTAGGTAACTGCACTGCCGTGTAGTGCAGTGCAGTATCATGTATTGAAGTGCAGATAAGTGCACTGACGTATAAAGCAGCACAGAATCATGTATTGAAGTGTAGATAAGTGCAATGACGTATAGTGCAGTACATTATCATGTATTGAAGTGTAGATAAGTGCACTGCCGTATAGTTCATTACAGTATCATGTATTGAAGTGTAGATAAGTGCATTGCCGTATAGTGCAGCACAATATCATGCATTGAAGTGTAGGTAACTGTACTGCCGTGTAGTGCAGTACAGTATCATGTACTGAAGTGTAGGTAAGTGCATTGCCGTATAGTGAAGTACAGTATCATGTATTGAAGTGTAGATAAGTGCACTGACGTATAGTGCAGTACAGTATCATGTATTGAAGTGTAGGTAAGTGCACTGCCGTATAGTGCAGCTCAGTATCATGTATTGAAGTGCAGATAACTGCACTGCCGTATAGTGCAGTACAGTATCATGTATTGAAGTGTAGGTAAGTGCACTGCCGTATCGTGCTGCACAGTATCATGTATTGAAGTGTAGGTAACTGCACTGCCGTGTAGAGCAGAACAGTATCATGTATTGAAGTGTAGATAAGTGCAATGACGTATAGTGCAGTACATTATCATGTATTGAAGTGTAGATAAGTGCACTGCCGTATAGTTCATTACAGTATCATGTATTGAAGTGTAGATAAGTGCATTGCCGTATAGTGCAGCACAATATCATGCATTGAAGTGTAGGTAACTGTACTGCCGTGTAGTGCAGTACAGTATCATGTACTGAAGTGTAGGTAAGTGCATTGCCGTATAGTGAAGTACAGTATCATGTATTGAAGTGTAGATAAGTGCACTGACGTATAGTGCAGTACAGTATCATGTATTGAAGTGTAGGTAAGTGCACTGCCGTATAGTGCAGCTCAGTATCATGTATTGAAGTGCAGATAACTGCACTGCCGTATAGTGCAGTACAGTATCATGTATTGAAGTGTAGGTAAGTGCACTGCCGTATCGTGCTGCACAGTATCATGTATTGAAGTGTAGGTAACTGCACTGCCGTGTAGAGCAGAACAGTATCATGTATTGAAGTGTAGACAACTGCACTGCCGTGTAGTGCAGTACAGTATCATGTATTGAAGTGTAGATAAGTGCATTGCCGTATAGTGCAGCACAGTATCATGTATTGAAGTGTAGGTAACTGTACTGCCGTGTAGTGCAGTACAGTATCATGTATTGAAGTGTAGGTAAGTGCATTGTCGTATAGTGAAGTACAGTATCATGTATTGAAGTGTAGATAAGTGCATTGTCGTAAGTGTGCAGCACAGTATCATGTATTGAAGTGTAGGTAACTGTTCTGCCGTATTGTGCAGTACAGTATCATGTATTGAAGTGTAGATAAGTGCATTGCCGTATAGTGCAGCACAATAGCATGCATTGAAGTGTAGGTAACTGTACTGCCGTGTAGTGCAGTACAGTATCATGTACTGAAGTGTAGGTAAGTGCATTGCCGTATAGTGAAGTACAGTATCATGTATTGAAGTGTAGATAAGTGCACTGACGTATAGTGCAGTACAGTATCATGTATTGAAGTGTAGGTAAGTGCACTGCCGTATAGTGCAGCTCAGTATCATGTATTGAAGTGCAGATAACTGCACTGCCGTGTAGAGCAGAACAGTATCATGTATTGAAGTGTAGGTAAGTGCACTGCCGTATCGTGCTGCACAGTATCATGTATTGAAGTGTAGGTAACTGCACTGCCGTGTAGAGCAGAACAGTATCATGTATTGAAGTGTAGACAACTGCACTGCCGTGTAGTGCAGTACAGTATCAGTATTGAAGTGTAGATAAGTGCACTGCCGTATAGTGCAGCACAGTATCATGTATTGAAGTGTAGGTAACTGCACTGCCGTGTAGTGCAGTGCAGTATCATGTATTGAAGTGCAGATAAGTGCACTGACGTATAAAGCAGCACAGTATCATGTATTGAAGTGTAGATAAGTGCAATGACGTATAGTGCAGTACATTATCATGTATTGAAGTGTAGATAAGTGCACTGCCGTATAGTTCATTACAGTATCATGTATTGAAGTGTAGATAAGTGCATTGCCGTATAGTGCAGCACAATATCATGCATTGAAGTGTAGGTAACTGTACTGCCGTGTAGTGCAGTACAGTATCATGTACTGAAGTGTAGGTAAGTGCATTGCCGTATAGTGAAGTACAGTATCATGTATTGAAGTGTAGATAAGTGCACTGACGTATAGTGCAGTACAGTATCATGTATTGAAGTGTAGGTAAGTGCACTGCCGTATAGTGCAGCTCAGTATCATGTATTGAAGTGCAGATAACTGCACTGCCGTATAGTGCAGTACAGTATCATGTATTGAAGTGTAGGTAAGTGCACTGCCGTATCGTGCTGCACAGTATCATGTATTGAAGTGTAGGTAACTGCACTGCCGTGTAGAGCAGAACAGTATCATGTATTGAAGTGTAGACAACTGCACTGCCGTGTAGTGCAGTACAGTATCAGTATTGAAGTGTAGATAAGTGCACTGCCGTATAGTGCAGCACAGTATCATGTATTGAAGTGTAGGTAACTGCACTGCCGTGTAGTGCAGTGCAGTATCATGTATTGAAGTGCAGATAAGTGCACTGACGTATAAAGCAGCACAGTATCATGTATTGAAGTGTAGATAAGTGCAATGACGTATAGTGCAGTACATTATCATGTATTGAAGTGTAGATAAGTGCACTGCCGTATAGTTCAAGTCAGTATCATGTATTGAAGTGTAGATAAGTGCATTGCCATATAGTGCAGCACATTATCATGTATTGAAGTGTAGGTAACTGTACTGCCGTGTAGTGCAGTGCAGTATCATGTCCTGAAGTGTAGGTAAGTGCACTGCCGTATCGTGCTGCACAGTATCATGTATTGAAGTGTAGGTAACTGCACTGCCGTGTAGAGCAGAACAGTATCATGTATTGAAGTGTAGACAACTGCACTGCCGTGTAGTACAGTACAGTATCAGTATTGAAGTGTAGATAAGTGCACTGCCGTATAGTGCAGCACAGTATCATGTATTGAAGTGTAGGTAACTGCACTGCCGTATAGTGCAGTACAGTATCATGTATTGAAGTGTGGGTAAGTGCACTGCCGTATAGTGCAGCACAGTATCATGTATTGAAGTGTAGGTAACTGCACTGCCGTGTAGTGCAGTGCAGTATCATGTATTGAAGTGTAGATAAGTGCACTGAGGTATAAAGCAGCACAGTATCATGTATTGAAGTGTAGATAAGTGCAATGACGTATAGTGCAGTACATTATCATGTATTGAAGTGTAGGTAAGTGCACTGCCGTATAGTGCAGTACAGTATCATGCATTGAAGGGTAGATGAGTGCATTGCCGTATAGTGCAGCACAGTATCATGTATTGAAGTGTAGATAAGTGCATTGTCGTAAGTGTGCAGCACAGTATCATGTATTGAAGTGTAGGTAACTGTTCTGCCGTATAGTGCAGTAGAGTATCATGTATTGAAGTGTAGATAAGTGCATTGCCGTATAGTGCAGCACAGTATCATGTATTGAAGTGTAGGTAACTGTACTGCCGTGTAGTGCATTACAGTATCATGTAATGAAGAGTAGGTAAGTGCATTGCCGTATAGTGAAGTACAGTATCATGTATTGAAGTGTAGATAAGTGCACTGACGTATAGTGCAGTACAGTATCATGTATTGAAGTGTAGGTAAGTGCACTGCCGTATAGTGCAGCTCAGTATCATGTATTGAAGTGCAGATAACTGCACTGCCGTATAGTGCAGTACAGTATCATGTATTGAAGTGTAGGTAAGTGCACTGCCGTATCGTGCTGCACAGTATCATGTATTGAAGTGTAGGTAACTGCACTGCCGTGTAGAGCAGAACAGTATCATGTATTGAAGTGTAGACAACTGCACTGCCGTGTAGTGCAGTACAGTATCAGTATTGAAGTGTAGCTAAGTGCACTGCCGTATAGTGCAGCATAGTATCATGTATTGAAGTGTAGGTAACTGCACTGCCGTATAGTGCAGTACAGTATCATGTATTGAAGTGTGGGTAAGTGCACTGCCGTATAGTGCAGCATAGTATCATGTATTGAAGTGTAGGTAACTGCACTGCCGTGTAGTGCAGTGCAGTATCATGTATTGAAGTGTAGATAAGTGCACTGACGTATAAAGCAGCACAATATCATGTATTGAAGTGTAGGTAAGTGTACTGCCTTGTAGTGCAGTACAGTATCATGTATTAAAGTCTAGGTAAGTGCATTGGCGTATAGTGAAGTACAGTATCATGTATTGAAGTGTCGGTAACTGTACTGCAGTGTAAGGCAGTACAGTAACATGTAATGAATTGTGGGTAAATACACTGCCGTGTTGCGCAGTACAGTATCATGTATTGAAGAGTAGATAAGTGCAATGACGTATAGTGCAGTACATTATCATGTATTGAAGTGTAGGTAAGTGCACTGCCGTATAGTGCAGTACAGTATCATGTATTGAAGGGTAGATGAGTGCATTGCCGTATAGTGCAGCACAGTATCATGTATTGAAGTGTAGGTAACTGTACTGCCGTGTAGTGCAGTACAGTATCATGTATTGCAGTGTAGGTAAGTGCATTGCCGTATAGTGAAGTACAGAATCATGTATTGAAGTGTAGATAAGTGCATTGTCGTAAGTGTGCAGCACAGTATCATGTATTGAAGTGTAGGTAACTGTTCTGCCGTATAGTGCAGTACAGTATCATGTATTGAAGTGTAGATAAGTGCATTGCCGTATAGTGCAGCACAGTATCATGTATTGAAGTGTAGGTAACTGTACTGACGTGTAGTGCAATACAGTATCATATATTTAAGTGTAGATAAGTGCACTGACGTATAGTGCAGTACAGTATCATGTATTTAAGTGTAGGTAAGTGCACTGCCGTATAGTGCAGTACAGTATCATGTATTGAAGTGTAGGTAAGTGCACTGCCGTATAGTGCAGCACAGTATCATGTATTGAAGTGTAGGTAACTGCACTGCCATGTAGTGCAATACAGTATCATGTATTGAAGTGTAGGTAAGCGCACTGACGTATAGTGCAGTACAGTATCATGCATTGAAGTGTAGGTAAGTGCACTGCCGTATAGTGCAGCACAGTATCATGTATTGAAGTGTAGATAACTGCACTGCCATGTAGTGCAATACAGTATCATGTATTGAAGTGTAGGTAACTGCACTGCCGTGTAGTGCAGTACACTGTCATGTATTGAAGTGTAGGTAAAAGCACTGCCGTATAGTGCAGCACAGTATCATGTATTGAAGTGTAGATAACTGCACTGCCGTGTAGTGCAGTACAGTATCATGTTTTGAAGTGTAGGTAAGTGCATTGCCGTATAGTGAAGTACAGTATCATGTATTGAAGTGTCGGTAACTGCACTGCAGTGTAAGGCAGTACAGTATCATGTAATGAAGTGTGGGTAAATACACTGCCGTTTTGTGCAGTACAGTATCATGTATTGAAGTGTAGGTAAATATACTGCCGTGTAGAGCAGTACAGAATCATGTAATGAAGTGTGGGTAACTGCACTGCCGTGTAGTGCAGTACAGTATCAAGCATTGAAGTGTAGGTAAGTGCACTGCCGTATAGTGCAGCACAGTATCATGTATTGAAGTGTAGATAACTGCACTGCCGTGTAGTGCAGTACAGTATCATGTATTGAAATGTAGGTAAATACACTGCCGTATAGTGCAGCACAGTATCATGTATTGAAGTGTAGATAACTGCACTGCCGTGTAGTGCAGTGCAGTATCATGTATTGAAGTGTCGGTAACTGTACTGCAGTGTAAGGCAGTACAGTATCATGTATTGAAGTGTAGGGAAATAGACTGCCGTATAGAGCAGTACAGTATCATGTATTGAAGTGTAGGTAAGTGTACTGCCATGTAGTGCAGTACAGAATCATCTAATAATGTGTAGGCAACTGCACTGCCGTGTAGTGCAGTACAGTATCATGTATTGAAGTGTAGGTAAGTGCATTGGCGTATAGTGAAGTACAGTATCATGTATTGAAGTGTCGGTAACTGCACAGCAGTGTAAGGCAGTACAGTAACATGTGATGGAGTGTGGGTAAATACACTGCTGTGTTTTGCAGTACAGTATCATGTATTGAAGTGGAGGTAAGTGCATTGCCGTATAGTGAAGTACAGTATCATGTATTGAAGAGTCGGTAACTGCACTGCCGTGTAGTGAAGTACAGTATCATGTATTGAAGTGTGGGAAAATACACTGGCGTGTTGTGCAGTACAGTATCATGTATTGAAGTGTAGGTAAAGATACTGCCGTATAGTGCAGCACAGTATCATTTATTGAATTGTAGGTAACTGCACTGCCGTGTAGAGCAGAACAGTATCATGTATTGAAGTGTAGGTAAATGTACTGCCGTATAGTGCAGTACAGTATCATGTATTGAAGTGTAGACAATTGCACTGCCATATAGTGCAGTACATTATCATGTATTGAAGTGCAGGTAAGTGCACTGATGTATAGTGCAGCACAGTATCATGTATTGAAGTGTAGGTAAGTGTTCTGCCGTACTGTGCAGTAACATGTATTGAAGTGTAGGTAACTGCACTGTTATATAGTGCAGTACAGTATTGTGTATTGAAGTATAGGTAAGTGCACTGCCGTATAGTGCTGCACAGTATCATGTATTGAAGTGTAGGTAACTGCACTGCCATGTAGTGCAGTACAGTATCATGTATTGAAGTGTAGATAAGTGCACTGACGTATAGAGCAGCACAGTATCATGTATTGAAGTGTAGGTAACTACACTGCCGTGCAGTGCAGTACAGTATCATGCATTGAAGTGTAGATAAGTGCACTGACGTATAGTGCAAGACAATCATGTATTGAAGTGTAGGTAAGTGCACTGCCGTATATTGCAGCACAGTATCATGTATTGAAGTGTAGGTAACTGTACTGCCGTGTAGTGCAATACAGTATCATGTATTGAAGTGTAGGTAAGCGCACTGACGTATAGTGCAGTACAGTATCATGCATTGAAGTGTAGGTAAGTGCACTGCCGTATAGTGCAGCACAGTATCATTTATTGAAGTGTAGATAACTGCACTGCCGTGTAGTGCAGTACAGTATCATGTATTGAAGTGTAGGTAAATACACTGCCATGTAGTGAAGTACAGTATCATGTATTGAAGTGTGGGAAAATACACTGCCGTGTTGTGCAGTACAGTATCAGGTATTGAAGTGTGGGTAAGTGTACTGCCGTGTAGTGCAGTACAGAATCATGCAATGAAGTGTAGGTAACTGCACTGCCGTGTAGTGCAGTACACTGTCATGTATTGAAGTGTAGGTAAATGCACTGCCGTATAGTGCAGCACAGTATCATGTATTGAAGTGTAGATAACTGCACTGCCGTGTAGTGCAGTACAGTATCATGTTTTGAAGTGTAGGTAAGTGCATTGCCGTATAGTGAAGTACAGTATCATGTATTGAAGTGTCGGTAACTGCACTGCAGTGTAAGGCAGTACAGTATCATGTAATGAAGTGTGGGTAAATACACTGCCGTTTTGTGCAGTACAGTATCATGTATTGAAGTGTAGGTAAATGTACTGCCGTGTAGAGCAGTACAGAATCATGTAATGAAGTGTGGGTAACTGCACTGCCGTGTAGTGCAGTACAGTATCAAGCCTTGAAGTGTAGGTAAGTGAACTGCCGTATAGTGCAGCACAGTATCATGTATTGAAGTGTAGATAACTGCACTGCCGTGTAGTGCAGTACAGTATCATGTATTGAAATGTAGGTAAATACACTGCCGTATAGTGCAGCACAGTATCATGTATTGAAGTGTAGATAACTGCACTGCCGTGTAGTGCAGTACAGTATCATGTATTGAAGTGTCGGTAACTGTACTGCAGTGTAAGGCAGTACAGTATCATGTATTGAAGTGTAGGTAAGTGTACTGTCATGTAGTGCAGTACACAATCATCTAATAATGTGTAGGCAACTGCACTGCCGTGTAGTGCAGTACAGTATCATGTATTGAAGTGTCGGTAACTGCACTGCCGTGTAGAGCAGAACAGTATCATGTATTGAAGTGTAGACAACTGCACTGCCGTGTAGTGCAGTACAGTATCAGTATTGAAGTGTAGATAAGTGCACTGCCGTATAGTGCAGCACATTATCATGTATTGAAGTGTAGGTAACTGCACTGCCGTATAGTGCAGTACAGTATCATGTATTGAAGTGTAGATAAGTGCATTGCCGTATAGTGCAGCACAGTATCATGTATTGAAGTGTAGGTAACTGTACTGCCGTGTAGTGCAGTACATTATCATGTATTGAAGTGTAGACAACTGCACTGCCATGTAGTGCAGTACTGTATCATGTATTGAATTGTAGGTAAGTGCATTGGCATATAGTGAAGTACAGTATCATGTATTGAAGTGTCGGTAACTGCACTGCAGTGTAAGGCAGTACAGTAACATGTGATGGAGTGTGGGTAAATACACTGCTGTGTTGTGCAGTACAGTATCATGTATTGAAGTGGAGGTAAGTGCATTGCCGTATAGTGAAGTACAGTATCATGTATTGAAGTGTCGGTAACTGCACTGCCGTGTAGTGAAGTACACTATCATGTATTGAAGTGTGGGAAAATACACTGGCGTGTAGTGCAGTACAGTATCAAGCATTGAAGTGTAGGTAAGTGCACTGCCGTATAGTGCAGCACAGTATCATGTATTGAAGTGTAGATAACTGCACTGCCGTGTAGTGCAGTACAGTATCATGTATTGAAATGTAGGTAAATACACTGCCGTATAGTGCAGCACAGTATCATGTATTGAAGTGTAGATAACTGCACTGCCGTGTAGTGCAGTACAGTATCATGTATTGAAGTGTCGGTAACTGTACTGCAGTGTAAGGCAGTACAGTATCATGTATTGAAGTGTAGGGAAATAGACTGCCGTATAGAGCAGTACAGTATCATGTATTGAAGTGTAGGTAAGTGTACTGCCATGTAGTGCAGTACACAATCATCATATAATGTGTAGGCAACTTCACTGCCCTGTAGTGCAGTACAGTATCATGTATTGAAGTGTAGGTAACTGCACTGCCGTGTAGTGCAATACAGTATCATGTATTGAAGTGTAGGTTAATACACTGCCGTGTAGTGAAGTACAGTATCCTGTATTGAAGTGTGGGAAAATACACTGCCGTGTAGAGCAGTACTGTATCATGTATTAAAGAGTAGGTAACTGCACTGCCGTGTAGTGCAGTACAGTTTCATGTAATAATGTGTAGGCAACTGCACTGCCGTGTAGTGAAGTACAGTATCATGTATTGAAGTGTCGGTAACTGCACTGCAGTGTAAGGCAGTGCAGTATCATGTAATGAAGTGTGGGTAAATACACTGCCGTGTAGTGCAGTACAGAATCATGTATTAAAGAGTAGGTAACTGCACTGCCGTGTAGTGCAGTACAGTATCATGTATTGAAGTGTAGGTAAGTGCATTGCCGTATAGTGAAGTACAGTATCATGCATTGAAGTGTAGGTAACTGCACTGCCGTGTAGCGCAGCACAGTATCATGTATTGAAGTGTAGGTAACTACACTGCCGTGTAGTGCAGTACAGTATCATGTATTGAAGTGTAGGTAAGTGTACAGCCGTGTAACGCAGTACAGAATCATGTAATGAAGTGTAGGAAAGTGCACTGCCATATAGTGCATCACAGTATCATGTATTGAAGTGTAGGTCACTGCACTGTCGTTTTGTGCAGTAAAGTATCATGTATTGAAGTGTAGGTAAGTGCACTGCCGTATAGTGCAGCACAGTGTCATGTATTGAAGTGTAGATAACTGCACTGCCGTGTAGTGCAGTACAGTATCATGTATTGAAGTGTAGGTCAATACACTGCCATGTAGTGAAGTACAGTATCATGTATTAAAGTGTGGGAAAATACACTGCCGTGTTGTGCAGTACAGTATCAGGTATTGAAGTGTGGGTAAGTGTACTGCCGTGTAGTGCAGTACAGAATCATGCAATGAAGTGTAGATAAATGCACTGCCGTGTAGTGCAGTACAGTATCATGTATTGAAGTGTAGGTAAGTGCATTGCCGTATAGTGAAGTACAGTATCATGTATTGAAGTGTCCGTAACTGCACTGCAGTGTAAGGCAGTACAGTATCATGTAATGAAGTGTGGGTAAATACACTGCCGTGTTGTGCAGTACAGTATCATGTATTGAAGTGTAGGTAAATGTACTGCCGTGTAGAGCAGTACAGAATCATGTAATGAAGTGTGGGTAACTGCACTGCCGTGTAGTGCAGTACAGTATCAAGCATTGAAGTGAAGGTAAGTGCACTGCCGTATAGTGCAGCACAGTATCATGTATTGAAGTGTAGATAACTGCACTGCCGTGTAGTGCAGTATAGTATCATGTATTGAAATGTAGGTAAATACACTGCCGTATAGTGCAGCACAGTATCATGTATTGAAGTGTAGATATCTGCACTGCTGTGTAGTGCAGTACAGTATCATGTATTGAAGTGTCGGTAACTGTACTGCAGTGTAAGGCAGTACAGAATCATGTAATGAAGTGTAGGTAAGTGCACTGCCATATAGTGCATCACAGTATCATGTATTAAAGTGTAGGTCCCTGCACTGTCGCTTTGTGAAGTAATGTATCATGTATTGAAGTGTTGGTAAGTGCACTGCCGTATAGAACGCCACAGTGTCATGTATGTAAGTGTAGATAAGGGTACTGCCGTGCAGTGCAGTGCAGTATCATGTATTGAAGTGTAGACAACTGCACTGCCATATAGTGCAGTACATTAGCATGTATTGAAGTGCAGGTAAGTGCACTGATGTATAGTGCAGCACAGTATCATGTATTGAAGTGTAGGTAACTGTACTGCCGTGTAGTGCAGTACAGTATCGTGTATTGAAGTATAGGTAAGTGCACTGCCGTATAGTGCAGCACAGTATCATGTATTGAAGTGTAGGTAACTGCACTGCCATGTAGTGCAGTACAGTATCATGTATTGAAGTGTAGATAAGTGCACTGACGTATAGTGCAGTACAGTATCATGTATTGAAGTGTAGGTAACTATACTGCCGTGTAGTGCAGTACAGTATCATGTATTAAAGTGTAGATAAGTGCACTGACGTATAGTGCAGGACAATCATGTATTGAAGTGTAGGTAAGTGCACTGCCGTATATTGCAGTACAGTATCATGTATTGAAGTGTAGATAAGTGCATTGCCGTATAGTGCAGCACAGTATCATGTATTGAAGTGTAGGTAACTGTACTGCCGTGTAGTGCAGTACAGTATCATGTATTGAAGTGTAGGTAAGTGCATTGCCGTATAGTGAAGTACAGTATCATGTATTGAAGTGTAGATAAGTGCATTGTCGTAAGTGTGCAGCACAGTATCATGTATTGAAGTGTAGGTAACTGTTCTGCCGTATAGTGCAGTACAGTATCATGTATTGAAGTGTAGATAAGTGCATTGCCGTATAGTGCAGCACAGTATCATGCATTGAAGTGTAGGTAACTGTACTGCTGTGTAGTGCAGTACAGTATCATGTACTGAAGTGTAGGTAAGTGCATTGCCGTATAGTCAAGTACAGTATCATGTATTGAAGTGTAGATAAGTGCACTGACGTATAGTGCAGTACAGTATCATGTATTGAAGTGTAGGTAAGTGCACTGCCGTATAGTGCAGCTCAGTATCATGTATTGAAGTGCAGATAACTGCACTGCCGTATAGTGCAGTACAATATCATGTATTGAAGTGTAGGTAAGTGCACTGCCGTATCGTGCTGCACAGTATCATGTATTGAAGTGTAGGTAACTGCACTGCCGTGTAGAGCAGAACAGTATCATGTATTGAAGTGTAAACAACTGCACTGCCGTGTAGTACAGTACAGTATCAGTATTGAAGTGTAGATAAGTGCACTGCCGTATAGTGCAGCACAGTATCATGTATTGAAGTGTAGGTAACTGCACTGCCGTGTAGTGCAGTACAGTATCATGTATTGAAGTGTAGATAAGTGCACTGACGTATAGTGCAGTGCAATCATGTATTGAAGTGTAGGTAAGTGCACTGCCGTATAGTGCAGTACAGTATCATGTATTGAAGTGTAGATAAGTGCATTGCCGTATAGTGCAGCACAGTATCATGTATTGAAGTGTAGGTAACTGTACTGCCGTGTAGTGCAGTACAGTATCATGTATTGAAGTGTAGGTAAGTGCATTGTCGTATAGTGAAGTACAGTATCATGTATTGAAGTGTAGGTAACTGTTCTGCCGTATTGTGCAGTACAGTATCATGTATTGAAGTGTAGATAAGTGCATTGCCGTATAGTGCAGCACAATATCATGCATTGAAGTGTAGGTAACTGTACTGCCGTGTAGTGCAGTACAGTATCATGTACTGAAGTGTAGGTAAGTGCACTGACGTATAGTGCAGTACAGTATCATGTATTGAAGTGTAGATAAGTGCACTGACGTATAGTGCAGTACAGTATCATGTATTGAAGTGTAGGTAAGTGCACTGACGTATAGTGCAGTACAGTATCATGTATTGAAGTGTAGGTAAGTGCACTGCCGTATAGTGCAGCTCAGTATCATGTATTGAAGTGCAGATAACTGCACTGCCGTATAGTGCAGTACAGTATCATGTATTGAAGTGTAGGTAAGTGCACTGCCGTATCGTGCTGCACAGTATCATGTATTGAAGTGTAGGTAACTGCACTGCCGTGTAGAGCAGAACAGTATCATGTATTGAAGTGTAGACAACTGCACTGCCGTGTAGTGCAGTACAGTATCAGTATTGAAGTGTAGATAAGTGCACTGCCGTATAGTGCAGCACAGTATCATGTATTGAAGTGTAGGTAACTGCACTGCCGTGTAGTGCAGTGCAGTATCATGTATTGAAGTGCAGATAAGTGCACTGACGTATAAAGCAGCACAGTATCATGTATTGAAGTGTAGATAAGTGCAATGACGTATAGTGCAGTACATTATCATGTATTGAAGTGTAGATAAGTGCACTGCCGTATAGTTCATTACAGTATCATGTATTGAAGTGTAGATAAGTGCATTGCCGTATAGTGCAGCACAATATCATGCATTGAAGTGTAGGTAACTGTACTGCCGTGTAGTGCAGTACAGTATCATGTACTGAAGTGTAGGTAAGTGCATTGCCGTATAGTGAAGTACAGTATCATGTATTGAAGTGTAGATAAGTGCACTGACGTATAGTGCAGTACAGTATCATGTATTGAAGTGTAGGTAAGTGCACTGCCGTATAGTGCAGCTCAGTATCATGTATTGAAGTGCAGATAACTGCACTGCCGTATAGTGCAGTACAGTATCATGTATTGAAGTGTAGGTAAGTGCACTGCCGTATCGTGCTGCACAGTATCATGTATTGAAGTGTAGGTAACTGCACTGCCGTGTAGAGCAGAACAGTATCATGTATTGAAGTGTAGACAACTGCACTGCCGTGTAGTGCAGTACAGTATCAGTATTGAAGTGTAGATAAGTGCACTGCCGTATAGTGCAGCACAGTATCATGTATTGAAGTGTAGGTAACTGCACTGCCGTGTAGTGCAGTGCAGTATCATGTATTGAAGTGCAGATAAGTGCACTGACGTATAAAGCAGCACAGTATCATGTATTGAAGTGTAGATAAGTGCAATGACGTATAGTGCAGTACATTATCATGTATTGAAGTGTAGATAAGTGCACTGCCGTATAGTTCAAGTCAGTATCATGTATTGAAGTGTAGATAAGTGCATTGCCATATAGTGCAGCACATTATCATGTATTGAAGTGTAGGTAACTGTACTGCCGTGTTGTGCAGTGCAGTATCATGTCCTGAAGTGTAGGTAAGTGCACTGCCGTATCGTGCTGCACAGTATCATGTATTGAAGTGTAGGTAACTGCACTGCCGTGTAGAGCAGAACAGTATCATGTATTGAAGTGTAGACAACTGCACTGCCGTGTAGTACAGTACAGTATCAGTATTGAAGTGTAGATAAGTGCACTGCCGTATAGTGCAGCACAGTATCATGTATTGAAGTGTAGGTAACTGCACTGCCGTATAGTGCAGTACAGTATCATGTATTGAAGTGTGGGTAAGTGCACTGCCGTATAGTGCAGCACAGTATCATGTATTGAAGTGTAGGTAACTGCACTGCCGTGTAGTGCAGTGCAGTATCATGTATTGAAGTGTAGATAAGTGCACTGAGGTATAAAGCAGCACAGTATCATGTATTGAAGTGTAGATAAGTGCAATGACGTATAGTGCAGTACATTATCATGTATTGAAGTGTAGGTAAGTGCACTGCCGTATAGTGCAGTACAGTATCATGTATTGAAGGGTAGATGAGTGCATTGCCGTATAGTGCAGCACAGTATCATGTATTGAACTGTAGATAAGTGCATTGTCGTAAGTGTGCAGCACAGTATCATGTATTGAAGTGTAGGTAACTGTTCTGCCGTATAGTGCAGTAGAGTATCATGTATTGAAGTGTAGATAAGTGCATTGCCGTATAGTGCAGCACAGTATCATGTATTGAAGTGTAGGTAACTGTACTGCCGTGTAGTGCAGTACAGTATCATGTAATGAAGAGTAGGTAAGTGCATTGCCGTATAGTGAAGTACAGTATCATGTATTGAAGTGTAGATAAGTGCACTGACGTATAGTGCAGTACAGTATCATGTATTGAAGTGTAGGTAAGTGCACTGCCGTATAGTGCAGCTCAGTATCATGTATTGAAGTGCAGATAACTGCACTGCCGTGTAGTACAGTACAGTATCAGTATTGAAGTGTAGATAAGTGCACTGCCGTATAGTGCAGCACAGTATCATGTATTGAAGTGTAGGTAACTGCACTGCCGTATAGTGCAGTACAGTATCATGTATTGAAGTGTGGGTAAGTGCACTGCCGTATAGTGCAGCACAGTATCATGTATTGAAGTGTAGGTAACTGCACTGCCGTGTAGTGCAGTGCAGTATCATGTATTGAAGTGTAGATAAGTGCACTGAGGTATAAAGCAGCACAGTATCATGTATTGAAGTGTAGATAAGTGCAATGACGTATAGTGCAGTACATTATCATGTATTGAAGTGTAGGTAAGTGCACTGCCGTATAGTGCAGTACAGTATCATGTATTGAAGGGTAGATGAGTGCATTGCCGTATAGTGCAGCACAGTATCATGTATTGAACTGTAGATAAGTGCATTGTCGTAAGTGTGCAGCACAGTATCATGTATTGAAGTGTAGGTAACTGTTCTGCCGTATAGTGCAGTAGAGTATCATGTATTGAAGTGTAGATAAGTGCATTGCCGTATAGTGCAGCACAGTATCATGTATTGAAGTGTAGGTAACTGTACTGCCGTGTAGTGCAGTACAGTATCATGTAATGAAGAGTAGGTAAGTGCATTGCCGTATAGTGAAGTACAGTATCATGTATTGAAGTGTAGATAAGTGCACTGACGTATAGTGCAGTACAGTATCATGTATTGAAGTGTAGGTAAGTGCACTGCCGTATAGTGCAGCTCAGTATCATGTATTGAAGTGCAGATAACTGCACTGCCGTATAGTGCAGTACAGTATCATGTATTGAAGTGTAGGTAAGTGCACTGCCGTATCGTGCTGCACAGTATCATGTATTGAAGTGTAGGTAACTGCACTGCCGTGTAGAGCAGAACAGTATCATGTATTGAAGTGTAGACAACTGCACTGCCGTGTAGTGCAGTACAGTATCAGTATTGAAGTGTAGCTAAGTGCACTGCCGTATAGTGCAGCATAGTATCATGTATTGAAGTGTAGGTAACTGCACTGCCGTATAGTGCAGTACAGTATCATGTATTGAAGTGTGGGTAAGTGCACTGCCGTATAGTGCAGCATAGTATCATGTATTGAAGTGTAGGTAACTGCACTGCCGTGTAGTGCAGTGCAGTATCATGTATTGAAGTGTAGATAAGTGCACTGACGTATAAAGCAGCACAGTATCATGTATTGAAGTGTAGGTAAGTGTACTGCCTTGTAGTGCAGTACAGTATCATGTATTAAAGTCTAGGTAAGTGCATTGGCGTATAGTGAAGTACAGTATCATGTATTGAAGTGTCGGTAACTGTACTGCAGTGTAAGGCAGTACAGTAACATGTAATGAATTGTGGGTAAATACACTGCCGTGTTGCGCAGTACAGTATCATGTATTGAAGTGTAGATAAGTGCAATGACGTATAGTGCAGTACATTATCATGTATTGAAGTGTAGGTAAGTGCACTGCCGTATAGTGCAGTACAGTATCATGTATTGAAGGGTAGATGAGTGCATTGCCGTATAGTGCAGCACAGTATCATGTATTGAAGTGTAGGTAACTGTACTGCCGTGTAGTGCAGTACAGTATCATGTATTGCAGTGTAGGTAAGTGCATTGCCGTATAGTGAAGTACAGAATCATGTATTGAAGTGTAGATAAGTGCATTGTCGTAAGTGTGCAGCACAGTATCATGTATTGAAGTGTAGGTAACTGTTCTGCCGTATAGTGCAGTACAGTATCATGTATTGAAGTGTAGATAAGTGCATTGCCGTATAGTGCAGCACAGTATCATGTATTGAAGTGTAGGTAACTGTACTGACGTGTAGTGCAATACAGTATCATATATTTAAGTGTAGATAAGTGCACTGACGTATAGTGCAGTACAGTATCATGTATTTAAGTGTAGGTAAGTGCACTGCCGTATAGTGCAGTACAGTATCATGTATTGAAGTGTAGGTAAGTGCACTGCCGTATAGTGCAGCACAGTATCATGTATTGAAGTGTAGGTAACTGCACTGCCATGTAGTGCAATACAGTATCATGTATTGAAGTGTAGGTAAGCGCACTGACGTATAGTGCAGTACAGTATCATGCATTGAAGTGTAGGTAAGTGCACTGCCGTATAGTGCAGCACAGTATCATGTATTGAAGTGTAGATAACTGCACTGCCATGTAGTGCAATACAGTATCATGTATTGAAGTGTAGGTAACTGCACTGCCGTGTAGTGCAGTACACTGTCATGTATTGAAGTGTAGGTAAAAGCACTGCCGTATAGTGCAGCACAGTATCATGTATTGAAGTGTAGATAACTGCACTGCCGTGTAGTGCAGTACAGTATCATGTTTTGAAGTGTAGGTAAGTGCATTGCCGTATAGTGAAGTACAGTATCATGTATTGAAGTGTCGGTAACTGCACTGCAGTGTAAGGCAGTACAGTATCATGTAATGAAGTGTGGGTAAATACACTGCCGTTTTGTGCAGTACAGTATCATGTATTGAAGTGTAGGTAAATATACTGCCGTGTAGAGCAGTACAGAATCATGTAATGAAGTGTGGGTAACTGCACTGCCGTGTAGTGCAGTACAGTATCAAGCATTGAAGTGTAGGTAAGTGCACTGCCGTATAGTGCAGCACAGTATCATGTATTGAAGTGTAGATAACTGCACTGCCGTGTAGTGCAGTACAGTATCATGTATTGAAATGTAGGTAAATACACTGCCGTATAGTGCAGCACAGTATCATGTATTGAAGTGTAGATAACTGCACTGCCGTGTAGTGCAGTGCAGTATCATGTATTGAAGTGTCGGTAACTGTACTGCAGTGTAAGGCAGTACAGTATCATGTATTGAAGTGTAGGGAAATAGACTGCCGTATAGAGCAGTACAGTATCATGTATTGAAGTGTAGGTAAGTGTACTGCCATGTAGTGCAGTACAGAATCATCTAATAATGTGTAGGCAACTGCACTGCCGTGTAGTGCAGTACAGTATCATGTATTGAAGTGTAGGTAAGTGCATTGGCGTATAGTGAAGTACAGTATCATGTATTGAAGTGTCGGTAACTGCACTGCAGTGTAAGGCAGTACAGTAACATGTGATGGAGTGTGGGTAAATACACTGCTGCGTTTTGCAGTACAGTATCATGTATTGAAGTGGAGGTAAGTGCATTGCCGTATAGTGAAGTACAGTATCATGTATTGAAGAGTCGGTAACTGCACTGCCGTGTAGTGAAGTACAGTATCATGTATTGAAGTGTGGGAAAATACACTGGCGTGTTGTGCAGTACAGTATCATGTATTGAAGTGTAGGTAAAGATACTGCCGTATAGTGCAGCACAGTATCATTTATTGAATTGTAGGTAACTGCACTGCCGTGTAGAGCAGAACAGTATCATGTATTGAAGTGTAGGTAAATGTACTGCCGTATAGTGCAGTACAGTATCATGTATTGGAGTGTAGACAATTGCACTGCCATATAGTGCAGTACATTATCATGTATTGAAGTGCAGGTAAGTGCACTGATGTATAGTGCAGCACAGTATCATGTATTGAAGTGTAGGTAAGTGTTCTGCCGTACTGTGCAGTAACATGTATTGAAGTGTAGGTAACTGCACTGTTATATAGTGCAGTACAGTATTGTGTATTGAAGTATAGGTAAGTGCACTGACGTATAGAGCAGCACAGTATCATGTATTGAAGTGTAGGTAACTACACTGCCGTGCAGTGCAGTACAGTATCATGTATTGAAGTGTAGATAAGTGCACTGCCGTATATTGCAGCACAGTATCATGTATTGAAGTGTAGGTAACTGTACTGCCGTGTAGTGCAATACAGTATCATGTATTGAAGTGTAGGTAAGCGCACTGACGTATAGTGCAGTACAGTATCATGCATTGAAGTGTAGGTAAGTGCACTGCCGTATAGTGCAGCACAGTATCATGTATTGAAGTGTAGATAACTGCACTGCCGTGTAGTGCAGTACAGTATCATGTATTGAAGTGTAGGTAAATACACTGCCATGTAGTGAAGTACAGTATCATGTATTGAAGTGTGGGAAAATACACTGCCGTGTTGTGCAGTACAGTATCAGGTATTGAAGTGTGGGTAAGTGTACTGCCGTGTAGTGCAGTACAGAATCATGCAATGAAGTGTAGGTAACTGCACTGCCGTGTAGTGCAGTACACTGTCATGTATTGAAGTGTAGGTAAATGCACTGCCGTATAGTGCAGCACAGTATCATGTATTGAAGTGTAGATAACTGCACTGCCGTGTAGTGCAGTACAGTATCATGTTTTGAAGTGTAGGTAAGTGCATTGCCGTATAGTGAAGTACAGTATCATGTATTGAAGTGTCGGTAACTGCACTGCAGTGTAAGGCAGTACAGTATCATGTAATGAAGTGTGGGTAAATACACTGCCGTTTTGTGCAGTACAGTATCATGTATTGAAGTGTAGGTAAATGTACTGCCGTGTAGAGCAGTACAGAATCATGTAATGAAGTGTGGGTAACTGCACTGCCGTGTAGTGCAGTACAGTATCAAGCCTTGAAGTGTAGGTAAGTGAACTGCCGTATAGTGCAGCACAGTATCATGTATTGAAGTGTAGATAACTGCACTGCCGTGTAGTGCAGTACAGTATCATGTATTGAAATGTAGGTAAATACACTGCCGTATAGTGCAGCACAGTATCATGTATTGAAGTGTAGATAACTGCACTGCCGTGTAGTGCAGTACAGTATCATGTATTGAAGTGTCGGTAACTGTACTGCAGTGTAAGGCAGTACAGTATCATGTATTGAAGTGTAGAGAAATAGACTGCCGTATAGAGCAGTACAGTATCATGTATTGAAGTGTAGGTAAGTGTACTGCCATGTAGTGCAGTACACAATCATCTAATAATGTGTAGGCAACTGCACTGCCGTGTAGTGCAGTACAGTATCATGTATTGAAGTGTCGGTAACTGCACTGCCGTGTAGAGCAGAACAGTATCATGTATTGAAGTGTAGACAACTGCACTGCCGTGTAGTGCAGTACAGTATCAGTATTGAAGTGTAGATAAGTGCACTGCCGTATAGTGCAGCACATTATCATGTATTGAAGTGTAGGTAACTGCACTGCCGTATAGTGCAGTACAGTATCATGTATTGAAGTGTAGATAAGTGCATTGCCGTATAGTGCAGCACAGTATCATGTATTGAAGTGTAGGTAACTGTACTGCCGTGTAGTGCAGTACATTATCATGTATTGAAGTGTAGACAACTGCACTGCCATGTAGTGCAGTACTGTATCATGTATTGAAGTGTAGGTAAGTGCATTGGCATATAGTGAAGTACAGTATCATGTATTGAAGTGTCGGTAACTGCACTGCAGTGTAAGGCAGTACAGTAACATGTGATGGAGTGTGGGTAAATACACTGCTGTGTTGTGCAGTACAGTATCATGTATTGAAGTGGAAGTAAGTGCATTGCCGTATAGTGAAGTACAGTATCATGTATTGAAGTGTCGGTAACTGCACTGCCGTGTAGTGAAGTACACTATCATGTATTGAAGTGTGGGAAAATACACTGGCGTGTAGTGCAGTACAGTATCAAGCATTGAAGTGTAGGTAAGTGCACTGCCGTATAGTGCAGCACAGTATCATGTATTGAAGTGTAGATAACTGCACTGTCGTGTAGTGCAGTACAGTATCATGTAATGAAATGTAGGTAAATACACTGCCGTATAGTGCAGCACAGTATCATGTATTGAAGTGCAGATAACTGCACTGCCGTGTAGTGCAGTACAGTATCATGTATTGAAGTGTCGGTAACTGTACTGCAGTGTAAGGCAGTACAGTATCATGTATTGAAGTGTAGGGAAATAGACTGCCGTATAGAGCAGTACAGTATCATGTATTGAAGTGTAGGAAAGTGTACTGCCATGTAGTGCAGTACACAATCATCATATAATGTGTAGGCAACTTCACTGCCCTGTAGTGCAGTACAGTATCATGTATTGAAGTGTAGGTAACTGCACTGCCGTATAGTGCAGCACAGTATCATGTATTGAAGTGTAGGTAACAGCACTGCCGTGTAGTGAAGTACAGTATCCTGTATTGAAGTGTGGGAAAATACACTGCCGTGTAGAGCAGTACTGTATCATGTATTAAAGAGTAGGTAACTGCACTGCCGTGTAGTGCAGTACAGTTTCATGTAATAATGTGTAGGCAACTGCACTGCCGTGTAGTGAAGTACAGTATCATGTATTGAAGTGTCGGTAACTGCACTGCAGTGTAAGGCAGTGCAGTATCATGTAATGAAGTGTGGGTAAATACACTGCCGTGTAGTGCAGTACAGAATCATGTATTAAAGAGTAGGTAACTGCACTGCCGTGTAGTGCAGTACAGTATCATGTATTGAAGTGTAGGTAAGTGCATTGCCGTATAGTGAAGTACAGTATCATGCATTGAAGTGTAGGTAACTGCACTGCCGTGTAGCGCAGTACAGTATCATGTATTGAAGTGTAGGTAACTACACTGCCGTGTAGTGCAGTACAGTATCATGTATTGAAGTGTAGGTAAGTGCACTGCCGTATAGTGCAGCACAGTGTCATGTATTGAAGTGTAGATAACTGCACTGCCGTGTAGTGCAGTACAGTATCATGTATTGAAGTGTAGGTCAATACACTGCCATGTAGTGAAGTACAGTATCATGTATTAAAGTGTGGGAAAATACACTGCCGTGTTGTGCAGTACAGTATCAGGTATTGAAGTGTGGGTAAGTGTACTGCCGTGTAGAGCAGTACAGAATCATGCAATGAAGTGTAGATAAATGCACTGCCGTGTAGTGCAGTACAGTATCATGTATTGAAGTGTAGGTAAGTGCATTGCCGTATAGTGAAGTACAGTATCATGTATTGAAGTGTCCGTAACTGCACTGCAGTGTAAGGCAGTACAGTATCATGTAATGAAGTGTGGGTAAATACACTGCCGTGTTGTGCAGTACAGTATCATGTATTGAAGTGTAGGTAAATGTACTGCCGTGTAGAGCAGTACAGAATCATGTAATGAAGTGTGGGTAACTGCACTGCCGTGTAGTGCAGTACAGTATCAAGCATTGAAGTGAAGGTAAGTGCACTGCCGTATAGTGCAGCACAGTATCATGTATTGAAGTGTAGATAACTGCACTGCCGTGTAGTGCAGTATAGTATCATGTATTGAAATGTAGGTAAATACACTGCCGTATAGTGCAGCACAGTATCATGTATTGAAGTGTAGATATCTGCACTGCTGTGTAGTGCAGTACAGTATCATGTATTGAAGTGTCGGTAACTGTACTGCAGTGTAAGGCAGTACAGAATCATGTAATGAAGTGTAGGTAAGTGCACTGCCATATAGTGCATCACAGTATCATGTATTAAAGTGTAGGTCCCTGCACTGTCGCTTTGTGAAGTAATGTATCATGTATTGAAGTGTTGGTAAGTGCACTGCCGTATAGAACGCCACAGTGTCATGTATGTAAGTGTAGATAAGGGTACTGCCGTGCAGTGCAGTGCAGTATCATGTATTGAAGTGTAGGTAAGTGTACTGCCGTGTTGTGCTCACAGTAACACGTATTGACGTGTAGGTAAGTGTACAACAGTGTATTGCTCTACAGTAACATGTACGATTCCTGTGGTAAATATTGAACTATTTGTTTTTGCATTTACCCGAATTATAATAGCTGTCACGCTCATGCTGGTTGATGCAGTGTACACACAAACCTTCAGTGGAAAACACCTCCACTCAATTACCATACGATAATCTGTAACTAGTATGTATATTTGTTTCATTTAAATGTGACAGCAGATATGCACATAATTCAGTGAGAGCCAAAACACACTATCAGTAAACATAACGGATTGTGTAGAATTAGTTGACGGCAGTGAATTAACTTGATAAACAGATTGCTCGTTCGTCCATTGACTGAGAACTACCTGAATTTACATCCTTCGGAAATAACAGTAAGTTATATACATGGCATATATATGAATACACCAAATTGTAATAGAAGATGACGTTTCCTTTAAGTACATTTATGTATAGTGATTGTCATACAACAAGTATCCTGTATACACATGTATTTGTTATTTAAAATTCGAAGGGAATAATTCGAATTATTTCTCACGTCAACAGACTCTTCCAGAATTCAGAATCATGATTAGATGTACTTGCGTCAGTTGTATTTGGAAATGTGGAATTGGTAATTTCATGGTGAGTTATTCAAAATCAGTCGCCCCTTGTGTTAATAGTAATAACAATCCGTAATAATCCATTTTCCATTCACTGTGAGATCTCGCGATATGCGTGACATCGAACGTAAAAACATGACAAACAAAGGTCGTAGCGTCGTAGTGGCGACAAACATCGCGCGGGATTCGACAAACGCGAAAGTATTGTGGAGGACATTCCCATGCCTAATAATGTGCTGTACACATTTGATGGTGAAGTAAGGATAACCAAACGCAATATTACCCTGTGTCAAAGATCGGTTTTTCGATGTGAGCTACAACATAAAGAAATTCAAGTTCAAAACCAAATCTTTCGATTTTTCGGCAGACGTTTGTTGAGCGTCTTTGGCGCACGTCACGAGAACTTACAGTTTAACAGAAAATCACCCATTGACTAAATATCGATCTATGTCTTCAAACAAAATTAAATTAGTATCGCGATTATAATTTGTATGGTATAGCACATGTCACGTCGTATTAATATAAATAATGACATGGATTACGGAATAGGGATTTTAATAAATTTACGTGAATTTACGGCTGTAACACATGTTGATTAGAGGCATATTGTATGCTGTTTCCAGCCTCATATTACTGCTAGTTCATGTGTTTACATTTTTATCACACGATGTGCACCATAACATTGTTCAATACATTTCGCGTAGCACAATTCCGAATTAATGAATTTCCCCATAAACTACTAACACGTACTCTTACACATATACCATTCGCCAACCGAACCACTCAAATTTCAACGGTATTAGGAGGCTGCCAAAATTGCACAAAGTTAATTATAATTGCTATGAAAAATGAATTGTCACAGAGGGATTTGTTGCTAACTGTTCGATATTTTTTCTTATATAGCTACTCAGTAAATACGTGGTCTTCGGAATGTTCGCGACGGCAATTTAGGGTATTCGGCCTATGAGCAGTCCAAACATGTGTTCAGGACAAATAACCGTATAATCTTACTTGCTGATTTCTGAAGATTTGCGAATTATAATAATTTTACTTTAAACGGAATTGATTGAACAAAATATTTAAGTAAAAATTTGTAGAAAAATAGCCTTAACATCAACACTGGCAAGTGCTTACGTTTGAATTTTTGATATAGTATAATTACTTTTTTAGTTTTATTTTTTTTTTTTAAATAAAACATTCTATGATCACTTTTTTAAGATAAAAAGTGTATTTACCGTTGTATTTATGTTAAAAACATGCAACTTACATAAACATAGATCATATAATGGATACATTTGTTTGTCTATTGTCGATGGATTGTAACATTTGTGTCCAGATTGTTCATTTATTAAGTTTAGTGTTTGAAGATTTATGTTTTGTTGTGATATTCATTGCATGACTTGATTGTAATACATTTACTTGCATGATGCAGGATCATATGTACAAAAAAAACAGCAACCGTAAGCGGCACTTTGCTATCACAACCTTAGTTTTCCTATCCACTGGTCCAGGATTGGTTTCATCATAGATAAATTCAACTGTTGCTAAAGTCACAATCGGAAATGTTAATTGACTTTCATCACTCAGACACTCTTCCAACGGATTTACATTTTAAAAATACTAACACTTGTTTTCGATTAAACAAGTTTGTTAAAAATACTTGAACATTATTTTACTACAGAGGAAATACTTTAGCTTTCTATTCCGATGGTGACAAGTCAATGTCTGCACGATGAACAACCGATGAATTTGACTGATGTCAGAATTGTTTGCATGTAACATAACCAGTGTGCATCGATGACATGAGATGTTAATAAACAGGAACTTACCATCTTTCTGTTTTGGTGTCATATTTGATATTTCAGATAATAACCACGATGATCACCGTAACTATGTTGATATGGATTAATATCAATGAATCATCGTTCCATTTTTCGGCTGGTAAATACCCGTTCTACAAAGCAGTGCAATTAAGGAAACAAAGATTGCCAGTTATGAAATGCCACCCAGTAAATAACGTGGTATTCATCAAAACACACAAGACCGCAAGTACTTCGCTTCACTGTATCATCTGTCGTTATGGTTACAATAAGAAACTATCATTTGTGTTTTGTAAATTCAACATGTACAATGGTCACATAAGAAAGACAGCTCTGAATACAAGTCGATTCTTACCACCTCTTCACTACAATGGTACTGGGAATCCAATGTACAATATTCTGACTGGTCACGTGACATACGCAAAACGTACAATAAACACGTTTATGTCGGGGAAACCAAAATTCATCACTATTGTAAGAGAACCAGCAAGTCAAATCGAATCGCATATGAACTTTTTTCATCACAAGAGTGAAGTATTAAGTGGAATAGACACATTTCTGAAAGACGTGAATTATTTCCAAAATGGCGGCACAGCAGGGAGCAGAAACAATCAAATTAGGGATCTTGGTTTGACACTCATTCAGACAGCCAATGAGACTATTGTTAATGACACTATTAACAAACTAGACGAGGAATTTGATTTAGTTCTTATAGCTGAATATTTCGACGAGTCCTTGATTTTGCTGAAAAGACTCATGTGTTGGGAGTTTGAAGATATAGTTTATTTAGCTAAGAATACCCGACTGAAGCGAGACACGATTACTAACACATTTAGGCGAAATGTATATAAGTGGTCTAGAGCTGACATGTTGATGTATAACTACTTTAACTTCACGCTATGGAGCAACATCCGTGGGTTGGGATCAGAATTTTACGTTGAGTTAGCAACATTTCGTGCTTTACTCACTGATACTAGTACACGATGCTCCGCGTCCAAAATCTCAAAAAGAAACCGTAGTGGAGTGAAACATATTGAATATTCCACAAGCAACACGAAATTCTGCAAACAGTTGGGAATGACCAACGTAGATTGGTATCAGTCAATTTCTAAACGCCAACAATAAAACACATGTGTTAAAGCGGGGCGGTCGTCACCTGCGCACGCGCGGGAATTGAGTGCCGTGCAACGAAAACTACACACGCTAAAAAGAAAGTCTCGTGGCCATCTGGCGCATGCGCTGGAGGTGGCTCCCCGCTTTAAATAAATGTCCACGGTTACAAGGCTATACAGATATCTTTCGTTAATGGCATTATGCTACTGCGTCTGTTTGAATAAAGTCAATTTATTTTTAAGCTGCCCTGTGAGCCTGTGACACGATTTGGGGTTTATTTTTTATTCAGCTGGTTAAATCCAGAGAGTGATATCCGGTCATTGCGCATAAGTAGAATGTATCAACCACTGCGTTATTGGGGTTTCTTTAAAAAGCACTGGTGGTTTAATCTATTAAGTGAAGTGTAAATAGCAAAGTATGTGCATTATATAGAAATTGACGCATATTTCAAAATGTCAGAAAATGTTCGCAATCGAAGCAGATAAATCTAAATAATCTTTGCATTTACACAAGGTATTTTTTTATTGACAATATCACATCTGTAGAATTACAATCGTTTAAAACTGGCTTGACAAATGATTCAGTAACATATGAAATGTAGAATGAAAAAAAAATATTTATTTTATCTCTAAACAGATTTGTCAAATGCTCAAAATATGATACCTCGCAGACGCCTGGCGCTATTGAAATATTAAGAAAATGATTATTAAAGGCGTCAGCAATTTACACTGTATATCTATATTCTTTTAAAACATATTTTCATCCCACTTTAAGTGATTTATAATATAAACACATTAAGCGTTTTTTTTCTTAAAATCGCAAATGAGTTATTTACAACACTACTTTTTAAAATAACAAAATTTACCGTTTTGTGATAACACATTTAAAGTGTTTATAAGCTCGCCCCCACTTTAAAAATACTTAAAGTGTTTAGAATCTGCTTAATTGCGAAAAGTGTATATTATGAAAACACTTTTATTACAACATTTCAGGGATGGTTTGGCACATGACACATTATTAAAAAAGTTTTCATTAGAAACACGTTTTTCAAAAGTGTTTCCACCAGAAACATGTATAAAAAGCCACATATACACGTTTTAAAATGTATTTACACTGACAACATGGTGAAAAATCATCAACATTATCATTTTTTGAAAACAAAATATATCAATGATGCGTTTCATGATCAAGTACTTTGCACTATTTTGTACAGTAATCATAGCAAACAACTAACAAATCACACAATCAAGCAAGTATTTATTCCTACATATAAACACATTAACAAGGGAAGTGCGAGTGTAACATTTGAAAAAAAGGACATATATATTTGTTGTGAAAGATATTATCAATTGCATAAAACAGTGTCATTGACTTACTTTTTGCTGTAGATATAAACATTAAACTGTTGATACAATACCCACAATTTGTGAACATTTAGAGGTTATAAACGGCACGCGGGGGTATTTGGTATCATCGCTGCGCTCGGTGATTATTTCCCGCCAAATATACTAATTTTCCCCTAGGAGGTCTTATATCTGCTACCAAATACCCGACCGCTTATAACCTCATTATAATATGACAGCGTTGAATATTTAATCACGTTCTGGGGCCTCATCATACACTCTGTAATTCCAAGATAAAATAATAGAACAGATTATTATAAAATTGCAAATGTTCAAGTTCATTACTTAAAATACATCGTCAATAAATAGAACAGTTTTATACAAATATAAAACAGAAAAAAAATATACACATGAATCGACATTATAAATATCGCGGGTTAATACATTAACAAATATTAAGAGTGGTTAATTTGAACCTGGCGGTTTGAATTTTTTTAAGTTGTCGTTTTCGAGGATTTTAGCTTGGTTTTGGGGAAATATAATTGCTAGTATACACATATACAGAGTCTCCGAAATTGCAGTTTATAAACTGGTTTTCTGTGGCAACTGAGCTTGAGCACACCGTTTCACTTGTGGAGATAGTTCTTTGACACTACTTGAGCCATGCCCGATGTTAACGGCCGAACGACGCTGGAACTGGGTGCCATCGGAAGGTTATTTTTACCACGCTCATCGACGGTAGGAACACTAACTGTTGACATTAAAATGTCACTATACTGACGGTTTTGTTCACCAGAACTGTCGCGACAGTAACTCCTGATACTCCCTTCATTCCGATGGCCACTAAATTTCATGATTATCTGTGTTGGTATTGCAGCGTCGTTAAATGATTTTATGGTGGTTGCTCTCACACAGTGGTTAGTGTACAGCATGCACAACTCTGCGGCCACTGATATTTTTTTCATCATTTTCCCCAAAGTAATGTGACCCAAAGGAGCGTTTGTATACCATGTTGTTTCCCTACCTCTAAAATTACTAATAGGCCGCTGGAAAAAAGCATTTTTGCTTGGGTGACAAAGTGGGAAGTATGTTTTGTACATCCGTTTCTCTGATTCAAAATCACCCTTCAAAACCCCGGGGTGGTGTTTGGTTACTTCCAAAAATGCGAAAGTGATATAATCCCATCCCCTGTCATCTTTCTTTAAAATAAAACTTTCTTCTTCGGCAAAAGAAAAACTCTACATAAAACCACATCAAACGTAAAAGGGACACCTCAGGTAAATATCTTACTCATGTCTCCCGCACTGATAACCGTTTGGATTTTATCTTTCCCCTCCCGCTTCAAACTTTTTACTTTTCCTATCAATACATTATTGGCCGTTTGGAATTCCCGATCTTTGATAATGTTAATGGGGCGATTGAATGGAACATTGGTTACGTGGCGATTGATTGCTGCTCGAATTCCAGCGTAGCTTTTTATGCTGTATTCTTTCCGTCTCTAGCCCTGATCTCGGCATAAACATGCTTCATTATTTTTGCCAGCTTTTGCACTTCCACCATTTCGAAGTCTGGGTCGATTTTCCGTACAGAACACCACACTATACAAAAAACAAAACAAAAAAAACATAATTTTAGTACGGAAATTGGGTCATCATGGGGGTCAAACGTTCAACGCAGAAAACGAAAATGGCGGTGTTCGCCGGTACAAACTATAGTTACGATATGTTATTTTTTTAATTGTGATTTTTATCACACTTACATTTGAGTAATTTCACAACCCATATTTTGGAGGCGTTAGTATTCACTTTATTTTTTTTGCTGCAATCGATCATTTCTTCAGAGAATTCGGGGAATCTTTGCCCTTCGGCAGACACCGGCATTTGTTGATCTGGCTCGTTATTAACGCCAGCGTTCTGTTGATCCTAATCAATTGTAGCTTGAAGAAGTTCTTCATCAGTAGCGTCAATTTCATCCAGCTGGTCTCATTTAAAATTGAGATCAAAATTGATCTGAGGCTCGTCGTCTGACATAATTACTATGTTCTGAAAATGCCGCTAGTGACTTGCAGACGATAATATTTATCATGTTTCAATCCAGTTTATACCAGTTTTTGTTTTATAAATTATTAATCAAACAGGTCCCGAGTCATATTTAGCCAGATATAAACCCTGGCTTCAGCCAATCAGATGGATAGATTCACACACATATTATAATGACACTTCAAAGCAGATGAGTAATGAACTGGAACGAACAATAATTAATTATTTCATTTATTGCGATTCCATTCGCAGTCAATTGTTAGTTATTAATGTAGTGAACGATTAATCAAAAGATATGACGTATTAAGTACTTAGTGTGATTGGCTTCATGATTGAAGGTTACGCCCTAGAGTCTTTTTACTGTTTTGTAATTGGTTAGAGTTTTGAAAATGAATAAAGAGAGTTTGAGTCGGTCTTGGCAAGTACTCTACGATAGACACAGTCGAAAGTCGAGGGCAGTCCTGGAGAGTCGTGGTCCAGTCCTGGAGAGCCTTGGGGCGACTCTAAGCACAGTCTTGGGCGAGTTTTGGGTCAGCCTTGTGATAGCCTTGGGGATTTTTTCCCCAGGGTGCTGTGTCTTATAGAGTGCTCGATTGACCGACTAAGACGAGAGCTGAAACGTATTTCGTTGTGTGTGGATTATTTGACTGTAAAGTATAAGTGACTTTCCCGATCCAGCACCTCAAGGGGACGAGATATAAAGACGAGACGAGATTCCCCCCTGACACGTGTGGAGAACCCACAGAGAAGAGAAGTATTTCCCCCTGATACAATCTTCGAATCTGCATACATGCACTAAATCTATTCTATTTCATTTAACTTTCACTTTTATATCCGTCAAATAGATATTTTCACCACTTTTATAATCACCTCTAAATTGAGGACGAGGGCACTAAACCAACGATTACCCATATTAACAGGACAAAATTAATTCCGAATATTATCAGTTTCATCTTGTCCGCTCCGATTGTTTGCTCTTAAAATCTGAAAAGTATAATATTATCAAAACCTAGTAAGCAATGCTTAATTAATTATCATTATTGTTTCAAGCAATGCGATATTTAAATCAGAATTATGCGATGTAAAATATTATTGTTGTTATAATCCAACACGCATGTAATTAGAAAACGAAAATATGACTACACACCACTAGCACGAATTGAACTGCATTTTTCTATTTAATTCTGAAACATTTTTATGATTTTATTTTGTAACTTAGATCTTGTGTCTGGGGTGTCTGCATGGACGTTATGCAGTATGGACTTCTCTGGTCCTGTAAATGCGTGAAATTGTCCCTAGCAGTTATAATTATTGGGTTCATTATTCAGGCCTCAAGACGTAACGTCAATCCACTAAATGCCAAGATCAACCTCCAAGTAAGTTCTTCCAATATTGGCTCATTGGAACAAACGTTCGCAAGGAACCCCCCCCCCCCACAATCTATATACACTATGTGTGGAATCACGAAATTGATATCATAATTATGTTCATTCAACAAAGTGTCAGCAAAAAAATGATATCGGTTCTAAAATGATTGACGTGAAGCTTCAATTTGTCGATTTTGTTTGGTATGTGTTGTATATGCTTCCCTGCAACGGTGATTTACTATTTAAATGGAAAATGTCGAAAATATAAGTATTAAATATGCAATTTTCACAAACAGAATAAGTAAGATGAACAATAACTTTCAGTAGAAGAGACCCTTCAGCAGTGTTATTCTTTAAAGCGAAAATTATTGTCATCAATGAACTTCCATTAGCATTTAAACTTGAAATTTTCAATTCTTGGACAGACACTCATAGCCAAAACAGTGATTCCACCACACGAAATATTACTCGCTTTGTCAATGAGCAATTCATAATTAACAATAATTTCATCACGGAATAATTCCTTGACAACTTGTTTGGAAGCGTTCATCGGAATAGGACATTGCATTACATAAGCGATTCATCGATGACCCTGGTAAAAATGATACCATATAAGTGAACCGGAAACCATATCATAAAACAACAATCATTAAGAAATTTGTACATCGAAAGCATTGTTCGGCACATATTTGCACTTCAAAGAGACCAAACTAGAACATTATTATTAATAGCATAAACACAGTCAAGATAAAACAAATTAAAGCATTGTCATATATATTAATAACATATACTGTCATTCTCTGTGTATTGTTTATATAATTCCCTAGCGGTTATAAATATTGGTTTCATTATTCAGGTCTCAAGACCACTGTAGCACAACAATTATCACCTCTTATATATGATGGAACCCTGCTATGTCAATATCTGAAATACAAAAACTATTATGTAGATAATATATAACATGAAATTACAAACATATTATTCCTACATAGTAGAGTAATATATAGATTGTAGACTGCAGCCTTTCAGGTCTTTACAATGCACTCAAGATCTTACATTTTCTTATTATAAAGTGTGTTACGCGGGAATAAGTACATTGTACAGTTTCAATTATGTATGTTTTATTTATTTCAAACCATGTATTTTACGGAAAATATGATTTTATTAAAGTTTATCAGTGTATGATTTCATCGCAATAGTTAAAAAGATGCTTCGTTGCTTTTCTAAGAAATTTGTTCTCAATTGATGGACTGACGTCTGTTTCACAATTGACGACATATATCGTCCAATGACATGAACAAGTTGACACCAATTTTTAATCCCGTTTACCTTAATTTGAGTATATTCCCGCATATTCCTGGTGTTAATATCCACAAATACATTGAGCATTATTATGTTCACATAGTACAGATACATAATAGTGGTATCGTAGCATTAAATCGAGAAACTGAATGGATACAAGAAAATATAATGGTTCAATAATGAAACATTTATTCCTGGTGCCAATATTATTTTCATTACCATTACATTTTTGTAACTTGAAATTAAAAAAATCGAAATGGGTCCGACATACTTCGATTCTATAATAAGCAAACAATATACGTCACTTGGCAAAATATTAAGGTGTACGAACTGATAAATAAATCACGTAACGATATTAAAAAAGTGCATGGAAACGTACATATTAAAAGCCTTATCCTATGTCTAAAGGTCGCTATAAAACACAACATATTAGAATTATGCAATGGTAGTTGAGTGGTGATAGGGAAAATACATGATATACCCACACGACTACATTAAATGACAAACAGACGTGCGTATATACGAAAACAAGTGGTACACCAGAGTAGACAAAAACGAAACATTTTGAACAACACCCGAATGTGCGATCGCTTGAAATTCAACATGCTTGCCTAATTTGCTCCATTACTATAAATGTCGAGGTAAAGGTAATATTGCGCGAGACATTGATCTTATGTCTTGTCTAACTAGATGGTGTATCTATCAAACTTGACTTCGTGCCTTGACAACAATACGTCTTATTTTCGATGAATTGAATAGGTACTATTGTTAAAAATAAATTTTGTCATGCGTGTTGCTTTTGTGGCTAGTTTGTTAGTTATTTTGTTTTTACTTGTGAATTGTGTCAGACTTTTGATTTTGTGCTGCTGATTCTTGGCCATATTTTTAGTAGTCAAATTGTAAGTGTTATTAAAGGTGAATCAAACGTTAGTAAACTCATTTCATTCGTTCAGACAAACCACAGTGAAAACAAGTATGGACATGGATGGTAAAAGGCCCGCTGTGCTGATTAATCATGATGTACTTATATCATCAACATTCTCATTTAGGTCTTTCAGATTTCCAATATGTGCTGCAAAATATTCATACATAACAATTTCATGTTATGTAGTCCACTTTAAAACCCGAGAAAAGCATATGAGATTATGGACAGACCTCTACATCAGTTAATTAACACTTTATACAATGCGAACATGAAAAGCGAGATTGTCTTATATTGTGAATAATTTGAACAAAATGATCATTACTCTGGTTGTCTTTATGAAAGGAACAACCTGTAGACGCAAATAGCTGCGATGATCGCATTGAAAGCGATTATTACGTGGCTATTTTTTTTAGCCATTATTGGATAGTGTTTAAATGTCTTTCGTCACAGCGCCCGCAGTTCATGTTCACATTGTTACATCGGTATGATAAACCGAGAACACTATGATGGCCTATTATTGTGGGCGGGAGGGGGGGGTGTAAGTACAAGTTTCGAGGTTTTCTCATTGTAAACGAAATCTGACAGCCATCTGCGAAGACCTTCTGTTCATAAAAACACGCTGATTGCACACGAGTATACACTGTAAACCACTAATACAGCTACAAACATCTCAATAAATACCATTTTGAACATCTTGTTGTCAGTGCTACCACATATTTGTTCTGTTTTTTCATATTACGCACATTTTCACAAGTAGCATTTTATTTACCGTGGTAAAACCTACTCCCGCCAACAACGTAATAACGTTCACGATAATGAATTCAACAAAATAATAAGTGCGCATTAGCGACGTCATACTATGTGACACAGACCCGAGTACTATAGCAGCTGTTCGTCCAATAACAAGTACATGCTCTCATATGAAATCAATAAAATAAAAAATAACAACTTCCGTGACAAAATAGGTTATTTCTTTAATCGGATGCCCTTTGCTTATTAAGATTCATATTCTGATATTTGTTTTTATGTATTACTGATATATAGTAGATTTACTCTATGATGACATGTATCTAGTTGTAAGTCGGAAATCTTGAAAGATATTAAAATCATCGCGCTTTATTTATCAACAGTAACGATAGCACAATACACCTACAGGCATGTACATAATATGCTTTATACTACCATATGTTGTAATGTATTTGTGTATGATTAATCGGTAGCCTTATCACATTTTACTTTGCGTACTGAAGTTGTACCTTCAAGCTATGGCTTGATTACGTTTCATCACGTGGTCAATCCATTCACTTACTCGCAACATGGAGGCAAGTGGGTCTGCTTCGCAACATTCTGAAAAACGGATAAGTATTGTTGTAGTTATCCTAATGATTCTTATGACAGTTATGGCTACAGAACTTATAGTTATAGTGTTGTCCACCAAATGTTGCTCAAGTAAGTTTATGACGCATATTCTTGTTTCTCTGTTCACTTTTTTACGATAAAACGAATGACAGGATATATATTTATATATATATATATATGTATATAAATATATATATATATATATATATATATATATATATATATATATATATATATATATATATATATATATATATATATATATATATATATATATATATATATATATATTTATTTTCCCTTTTCAATTTTGACTTACGAAACAATGTATGTCAAGGAGTGTTGTGGTAATGCTTAGACAACTACTAGTGAAATATCTATTGTCAAAGAATCTATTTGATCACACGTACTGAATATATTACCTGTTTAATAATTAATGTAAAACTTCATTCAAATGGTCGTCATTACTTGAAATATGCACTCGTATACTTGAAAAGCCTATATCAGATTATTAAAAAAACAGCAAAACATTGTTCATATATTTTTTTCATTTAAAAAAAAAAAAAAACCTTGAAAGCATGTTCCAAAATAACCTAAATTTTGGCGTTTAAGGTATTGAATACAAACACATTTCGAAATGACAATGTTATTCAGACTATTCTAATACGTCGATGTCAGATTTTCCTGACAAATCCAATAAAATCACAAGCAATTTACAGGTATTATTATGAAACCGGAACAATACTTGTAAATGTAAGTGGTGACATATGTAATGCAATCTTTCTGCTGCATTCAACACCACTCCTCTCAAGTTTTGTTTTCATTTGGTCTAGACAAAAAATTAAATAAACAAATAAAATCAATAAAAAACAATTTACCTATTCATGTTATTTTAATTGAGAAGAGACATTTTGTTTGATTTATTATCATTTTTGTTCTGTGAATACCGATATTTCTCACGCAGCTTGTAACTATAATTACTCAAATACAAATGTATTGTTCAAGAGATCTTTACTGCAAATGCCCCCTTTGCCTACAACAGAGACAGCTAGAATGATGAACAAAACAGTGTCAAGTACTTCCGAAATAATGGAGGATATAACTGAAATGTTGGAAACAAACTTCACGACAGTTGACACTATGTTGACACCGCGGCCGTGTGTCCAAGTGGAAGCAGGTAACTTTGATATAATAGTTATTAAATATCCAAACGCTGTCTTCGTAACCCTCGGAACCATTACATACCACGTCCCTGTAGACTGACTGAAGTCAATATTCTACACTGAGCTGGTGAATTGAATAATTGCATTTGGTATGAATCCGTGTCAGTGATTATTCGTACTTGCTAGCTGGAGATGTGTCAAATATTGATTTTATCTCAATTTAATTGTGTTACATAGAAACATGCATCGTATTTCAAGTTGTCATTATTATATGTATTTTTATCTAACACTATTTTGTGTATGAATTGTTGTCAAAAATCTGGAAGATTTAGATGAAGTTATTTATTCATTTAACTCCGAAAACAGAGATATTTAGTGTGTTAGTTCATTCGCAAATGTATTAGAATATATATTTCTGATTGACCAATCTAAAAACTAATACAACAGTATATATGAAAACGTTTTTATTTGAAGATTGCGGATCGAAAGTAGGGGCACTAATGGTCCTGCTAGCAGAACTATCTAAGACAGCTGAGGAAAATGGTTTCTCATTTTGAAAAAAAAATGATTTTTTGAAAAAAAAACAAATGAACTGAAAAGACGATGATACACATTACTGTAATATAGTTTTTGCCAATCTCAGAGGCTATTTTAGATATGTTATTTTTGATGCTGTGAGTTAGAAATCTGAGAAGCGGTGTACCGTGTCTCAAATTGAGAATCAGAAACTCAATAATATTCCAATTAGTTTGAATATTTTGATTATCATGTGTCTATGTGTATGCTTGCACTTTGCAATACTGTCCACAGCTTTAATAATATGTTTCCTATAATAATAATTGTAAACAAATATATATTAGGCTGCCGTATGTCTTTCAACATGTATTACCCATATATTGGCCTTCAAGTGCTTGAATGTAATGATAACGGTATAATAGCTTTATATTAGCGAGTGGATCTAAAACAACATCGAAATTGATTTAACATACTATGCAAATTGACAACTCTAAAGCCGATTTATTACAATATTAGATTAATGTTGCATTCTATATCATCAGACAGTGATGGAAATGCTATTTATGAACTCGCTCATCGCCGCCCAGCGTCTCAAAGCACAACAAAGAACAATAGAATGGCTAGTTATGCAGTTGATGGCGATTACAATAATAATATGAGAGATTTAGGTGCGCAATGTACACACACAATATTCGAATATCAGCCTTGGTGGATGGTGCATTTAAAAACGAGCTACACTGTCACCAGAGTTGTTATAACCAACAGATTGGATTGTTGTTGTAAGTATAATCTCACTGTATCTGTGGATGAGTTATGCAAGTTGACCGCTGTGTTGTGAAAATTGCACACAGTCAGTGATTTGAGTTATCCCCGTGGATCAAGAATTGGTGAGAGGCTATAACTTTTGACTTTATTTTTACCAAATAGTCTGGGCATGTCGCCTAAAACCAATACGTTGTCAAAAACAATAAAACGGATGGTATATTCACCATGTATATGTGGCTAACAAGGTGTGTATCGGCTTACTGTGGTATGGCGCGTTTGTTGTTGTTGTGAATTCGATTCTCATGTTTCTGTATCTGCTAGTGACATGGAACCAGAATAGGTCATTCTGAATCATACCGAAACACATGTGTACGTGTTTACATGTTCGTATATGCTTACATTAAATATATAATACTGTGCATATATATTGACAAATTATCAATTTGACAGCAGGAATCATGCATACAAATTTCATGAATAATGTAAATTACCCCGACAATCCGTCATAGATTAATTCAAATAGTTGAAGTGTGTGTGACATATGTTTTGAATAATAACATGTGAATTGTGTTCCATGGCAAATTTTGGAATTAATGAGACCTATTGTTATTGTATTCTAAAGCACGCAATATGTATATCATTCACAGCTATGCGCATTGATGGCGCTGTTGTACTTGTTGGAGACCACCAGAACATAACTCGGAATGAGCAATGCGGCAATCAAGTCAATTGGAGTTTCAAGACGTATGACACGAACATACAGTTTAATTGCTTCATAAGTGGTCAATATGTTGGTGTGATGTTAAAACATCATACAAACTATTTGACTTTGTGTGAAGTTGAAGTTTTTGGTTATTGAAATGGTGTTTTAGATTTAGATTTACAATGACAAATACATTGATTGTGTTGTGTGATTTTATTCACCCTAAAATTTGCATCGTTTGATATTTGTCAGTAGATCCTTTTGTCATTCTATTTTCTTCTATTTTGAAGTGATGCTGTATAATAGTCCATCTGACCTCTTCAAATGTGAGTTTACAAAGTTATTGACATGTAATTGTACAATTTCTTTTACTATAGGTTCATACACGAATTTATGTTCGACAATATTTGGTTGGACATATTTGGTAAAGCATGTATGTGCAATCTCAGAGTTTGTGGGTAATAACTTGTGTTTATCGTGCTTTTTATTACTAGTCTGAGAATGCTTTTAAAGGTTGTTCAATTTGTACACCGAGATGCATGAACTGGTTCAGTTGTTCATGAAAACTATTCTAGTAGCCTACTTTTTTTGAAGCATAAAATCAAGGGTGTTTTCATAGTTGGGTATTAGTTTCGAAATTCATTTCAATAAAAACTATGTATTTTACATGCGATGTGTACGTCATTATCTGACCCATACCCAGCAGGACGCGCCACGACGACTATCTCCTTTTAAGTCAATAAGCCTTGTTTAAGTTGTTCTTAAAACGAATATCCACTGAGTGCAGAAATCAGTACGACGTTGAAAACCAGCAACCAAAATACTATTACATTTAGGAGGGGTAACCACAATCCACACAAAAGTCAAGATCGATATTTTCCAAGCAGGAAAGGAAACCTTCTCCACTCTATAAACTCTATAAAGTGTGGAATTAAGAAAATAACATTATAATCATGTTCATCAACAAAGTGTCAGGAATGAAAATAATATCAGTCCTAAAAGAATTCAGGTGAAGCTTTAGTTTGTCGATTTTGTTTGGTACATGTTGAATATTTCAGTAGCCAAAAAGCAGAACTTTATGATTCTATGAGTCGATGGTTACATATGCGACACGGCTTGAATCCGTCGTGATTGCCAAGTAATAACTACGTGAACGAGTGGAAAGCTACATACATTGAGTTACGATTACGCACTTGCATACAATGATGTTTTACTATTTACAAGGTAAATATCGAATGGCAGTTTCCATTTGAGGAAGAGATCTTTAAACAGTGTCATTCTTTAAAGCGATAATTAGATTGAACTTCCGTCAGTAGTTACACTTGAAATTTGAAATATTACTCGCTTTGTAAATGTGCACTACATAATCAGCAATAAGTTTATCATAGAATCAATCACAATCAATTACCAACATTATTGGTAACTTATTTTGAAGCGTTCATCAGAATGGGTCATTGCATTACAAATGTGATTTATCGATGACCCTGGGAAACATGATACCATATAGGTGAATCAGAAACCACATCGCATACGAACCAACATTAATCAACACGAAATGTTGATATTGAGTGTTTGCCACCGTTCCAAAGAGTAGTTACTGATCAGAACATGGCTGCCGTAAAAAAAATCACTTCATTCTTTTGAGCACTTTGACACTTTCCATTTGATGAATTGGCGGGACATCGTTTTAATGCGGGTAGGATTGATTGCTAGCTTCGTGAAATTTAAAAACAAGATATTTAAATAGCATAAAGTTTAGTGACTTACGGCAGATACATTCCATGCATACTGGCCGGAAAATCTGAAGAAAAAAAATTGCGTCACATTCAGAACTGTTTTTGTGAAACAGTTATTGCCCTGCTCTCACATTTAGCTTGGCAGTTGAGCAGCAAATGTTCAAATTGTTAGGTGTACATTACACTAAATCCAATATCAAATCATATGGAATATGGCCTATAACAAATATTGATGTATCTCTGGTCAATCATCATCCAAATACTTACATTGACGACAATTCTCCATTCGAATCTTACAACACTACACTAATTGAATTCACAAGACATTTTCTGACAACTAAATATATTAATTGTATCTGACCTAGTGAAAGGTACAATTTATATACGAATGCATCACACTCGTGTATTATTCTTTACAGATTGTCGCTGGGCTGGACGTAATTCCGCCTAAACAATCCTGTCCACGCAGAACACTATTCAATACTCGATATTGGATTCTACTGTGGGTTGCTTTTACCCGACGAAAACATTAATTTGATATCTTAAGTTTATAGAATGTTTTAAAATTTGCATGTATTTTCAATGTATGCCTAGTTTTTGCGGTCTGCACATAATGGATGTAAGCTATTAAAACAGTGTGCAAAGATGTGCAAAGTGAATGCAAATTATTAGATTTGTGTATTTGAACTAAGTTGTATTCATTTCTAACCATGAAGATATGCAGTGGGAAAAGTGAATAAAATGCAAGTCCGAGTCCCGTATATTGGCAGAATGTCGTATGAGCTGCCCATAATATGTTCTAAAACAGCCTGAAAAGATATGAAAAACAATTTGAAAAGTTGGTGGGTTTGCTAATATATTTGACCTAAGTCATTCTTATATCGTCCCCGCAGTTAAAAATCTAGAAAAAATGAGCAAATATGTTGAACAAAGAAGGCAAGTTTACCTAGGTATATATATTATTAAGACCCACCGTTAAGTACCGTTCGGAAAAGTTAATAAATGCAATTGAATTCTATTTTATTCATTTATTAGGTCAACGGGCAAACCCATTAACAGAACTGGAAAAAATAAACAATGCATAACGAAAACAAATACAAATACGAAAATAAGCAGATATACATCCAAATTACAAAGTAAAAACATAAAATTAAAAATAGTTATGCAGTACAGATTAAAACTACATAAAGATGAAAAAATATCAATATTACATTCAATTGAAATGTCATTAAATAATGTTATACACCTTAAAATCGACGAATGCTTCTGCAGTTGACTGATCCACAGTCAGGTTTAAAAAATGCTTTGCGTCTCAAACACCTATTTGGAACAAAAAATAAGTATTCACAAGAATAGCAGGGCAGTCGTAAAAGAATTAACAATTTTCTATTAAAAGAGAAGATCAAGAATAGTTCGCATATTAGATAAACGAAGAATGTTAAAAAGTTTGTAATAAATAGGTTAACATGAAATATGTACTACAATGCACACGTAACTTTCTACATAAATATTTAACAGTTTGTAATTTTAAATTAGAAGTGATCGGGTAAAATCCGACCAGAAATGACCTAACACAAGACTTTCAGATAACCAAGGCACGCGCGAAGGTAAAATCGATGTCAAAGGTCAGACAGAGGTCATCAGGTCAAATAGTGAACAATGGGAGCCAGGGAACAAAGGAGCCGCAAAATGAACAAATGAGCCGCCTATGAAACAATGAATGACTGTCCTGGTGCAAATTTGAGGCCAAATTAATACGCAAACAAATCTGGCACCTTATCGGGCTTTGCAGTAGTTTTCAGGTTTTCTAGATTTGCGCACTAGGGTTATTTAGACATGTCATGGTCGAATTGACCGTGTACAGCAACAAGCGCAGTGAAATCCGACCAGAAATGACCTAACACGAAACCTTTAAAGAACCAAGGCACGTTCAGAGGTAAAATCGAAGTCACGCGGTCAAACCGAGGTCATGGGTTCAAACCGAGGTCATGGGGTCAAATAGAGAATAATAGGGGCAAAAAAAAAACACCAATGGAACAACAGAGGGCTGTCCTAACGTCAATTTGAGGCAAATTGAGACGGAAAAATGTGGCACCTTCTTGCGCAGTAGTTTACGTCTTCTATAATTCACATTTTGAATGGTCATGGCAGAATTAACCGTCTACAGTGAAAACTGGACGCAAATTCGACCAGAAATGACCTAACACTAAACTTTTAAAGAACCGAAGCACGTACAGAGGTCAAATCGAGGTCAAATGGTCAAATCAAGGTCATTAGGTCAAATCAATGTCACGGGGTCAAATGGACGTCACGGGGTCAAATATAGAACAGTAGTAACCAGAGAACAAAGGAGCTGCTAAGGGAACAAAGGAGCCGCCAAAGGTACAATGGAGGGCTGCCCTGGCGCCAATTTGCGCCGGTAAAATACATTTTGGCAACTTCTGTACGGCGCAGTAGTATTCCAGGTCCTCTAAATTTGCGTATTAGCGTTATTTCGACTCGCCATGGTCGAATTGACCGGCTACAGCGAAAACCGCAATCAAATCCGACGATAAATGACCTAACACAAAACTTTCAAAGTACAAAGACCAAATCGAGGTCAAATGTAAAATAGAGGTAATGAGGTCAAATCATTGTCACGTGGTCAAATTGAGTTAACGGGGTCAAACATAGTTCAGTAATGGCCAGAGAACAAAGGAGCCGCTAAGGGAACAAAGGAGCCGCCAGAGATACAATGGAGAGCTGCCCTGGCGCCGATTTGAGGCCAAATTGAGCCGGAAAAATACAATCTAGCACCTTTTTCGCTGAGCAGATTTGTGTACTAGCATTATTCAGGCTTGCCATGGTCAAATTGACCGGGTACAGCGAAAACCACAGTCAAATCCAATCAGAAAGAACCGAAACTTTCAAAAAATTAAGGCACGCACTGAGGCAAAATCCAGGTCACGAAGTCAAAACGAGTCATGGATTCAAACCGAGGTCACGGAGTCAAACCAAGGTCAAGGGGTCAAATAGAGAACAATATGGGCAAATAAAAGGAACCGCTAATGGAACCATGGAGGGTTGCCCTGATGCCAATTTGAGGCAAAACTGAGACAGAACCATATCTGGCACTTTCTTTCTTCTAGATTTGCGGATTGGCATTATTTAGAATGGACATGGTAGAATTAACCGTACACAGCGAAAACTGTCAAATTCGACCAGAAATGACCTAACACGAAACTTACAAAGAACCAAGATACGCACAGAGATCAAATCAAGATCGAAATGTCAAATCAAGGTCATGATCGGAGTCAAACATAGAACAGTAGTGGCCAGGGAACAAAGGAACCGCTAAGAGAACACAGGAGCCGCCAAAGGTACAATGTAGGGATGTCCTGGCGCCGATTTGAGACCAAATTGGGCCGGGAAAATACAATCTAGAACCTCCTTTTGGGGTGCACAGTAGTTTACCGGGTCCTCTAGATTTATGTACTAGCGTTTTTTCAGACTCGCGATGGTCGAATTGACCAGGTACAGCGAAAAGCGCAGTTAAATCCGACCAGAAATGACCTAACATGAAAGTTTAAAAAAACAAGACATTCACAGAGGTAAAATCCATGTCACGAGGTCAAACCGAGGTCATGGGTTCAAATCGAGAACAATAAGGGTAAAGAAAAGAAGCCGCCAATGGCACAATGACCCTAGCCCCAATTTGAGGCAAACTGTGACGAAAAAAATATATGGCAACTTCTTGGGCTGCGCAGTAGTTTATCAGGTCTTCTAGAATTGCGGATTGGCGTTATTAAGAATGGGCATGGTAGAATTAACCGTACACAGCGAAAAATCGAGAACAATAAGGGTAAAAAAAAGAAGCCGCCAATGGCACAATGGCCCTAGCGTGAATTTGATGCAAACTGAGACAAAAACAAAATATGGCAACTTTTTGGGCTGCGCAGTAGTTTTCCAGGTCCACAAGATTTACGTACTAGCGTTATTTGGACTCGCCATGGTCGAATTGACCGGGCAGAGTGAAAACCGCAGTCAAATCCGACCAGAAATGACCTAACACGAAACTTTCACAGAACCAAGGCATGCACAGAAGCAAAATCGAAGTCACGAGGTCAAACCGAGGTAATGGAATCAAACCGAGGTCACGGGGTCAAATATAGATCACGGAGTTAAGCCAAGGTCAAGCGGTCAAATAGAGAACAATAAGGGTCAAGGAACAAAGCAGCCAGCATCGGAAGATTGGAGGGCTGCTGTAGCGCAAATTTGAGGCCAAATAGAGCCGGGAAAACAAATCTGGCACCTTATTGGCTGTACAATAGTTATCCCTGTCTTCTAGATTTGCGAACTAGTATTGTTTAAAATCGCCATGGTTGAATTGACCGGGTACAGCGAAAACGGCAGTGAAATCAGACCAGAAATGACCTAGCACAAAAGTTTCAAAGAACTAAGGCACGTGCAGAGGTAAAATCAGAGTGCCAACGTCTATCCGAGACCATGGGGTCAAACCGATGTCACGGGGTCAAATAGAGTACAACAGCCGCACAACAACAAAGGAGCCGCCAAGAGAAAAAAATAGCCTCCAGGTGAAAAAATCAAGGTCTCCTCTGGCGTTCATTTGAGTCCAAATTAAGCCCGGCCGGAAAAAATCTGACACCTTCTGGAGCTGAGCAGTAGTTTTTCAGGTCCTAAAGAGTTGCACACTAGCGTTATTCATATTCGCCATGGTGGAATTGACCAGCTAGAGCAAAAACCGGAGTCAAATCCGACCAAACATTACCTAACACGCAGCTATAGAGTTGCGCGCTATCGTTATTAAGACTCGCCTTGGTTGAATTGACCCGATACATCAAGAGTCAAATCTTACCAGAAATGACAAAACAACCAAAGAACCAAGACGCGCACAGATGTTAAATCGAGGTCGCGAGGTCAAATATAGATCACTGGGTCAAATATATATATTCTATCTTCTCTGTCATTGACTGTAAACGAACAATAGGGCCAGGGAACAAAGGAGCCGCCAAGAGAACGCCAGACAGCAAGCACTTCCCGTCCAGTGGGAATGCCGTTTTTTTCTGGCAATTTCTTGCTCATGGTAGCCCGTACAGTAGCTCCTGCAAACGATGCATTCTATGTTCGAAGGAAAAAAAGTATCATAATTTTTAAATCTCACAACTCCACACTAAAAAAAAAGAAATGAACCCGTATCAACATGCCAACACAGATCAAAAGCCTTATTATGTAACACGTAAACCTGTATGTTTTTTTTATTTTTATTTATTATGTTAATTTGCGAAGTTTATGGTGTATGCTGTTGGTGCAGCGAATTATTAAACATAAAGCTCCTGATCAGTGAGGTACTTGTACCTTACGAAAGAGTGTCGAGTTTCAATATTCATGTAGTTGTGTATTAATACCTATATTACCGTACTTATTCGCTCTACAAATACTTTGTATTGAGCACTTTTGTTTTGGAATAATCGACTCCCATATATATATATATCTGTTTAATTTGTTTAAAAGATTCCTCTCATTAGTAAATAGCGCCCTCGCTGAACAATATTTAGAATGAGTGGTTGGTCAAAAGTTTGATGAGTCAGGTGCATCTATTGGCTAAGCTTGTTGTACATATATGCAAATGAGTATAGGAACCATTACTGTAGTGTGTACTGGGAGGGGTGGAATATTTCATGTTTGTAATGACTGATTGTAATGTGCTATCTCGTTTTTTTCAAGATGCAGCCTGATATTTGTTGCCTTCTTGGTTGTTCAATTGTCGCTAAAATTTGTGTGGTGGGTGGAAGATGTGTTTATTGTTTGTTGAGTCAATGTTTAGACACTCTGCAGCTTGAAACGGTATGGTCCAAATCCAAATTCGATATGGCGGTGTTGAATATCTGTGCGATATGGCAGTGTCGTCTAAAAACATGACATCAAAATGATTTATGTTTATGTATTTACTGCTGTAGATCCTGACAACTAGCCATTGAATATGATGTCGGGAATAAATGGTTTTCTGAACAAGCTTTATTAACTATTTTTGGTAATATTACAGTATGAATTGGGAGCAAACTGTGACACCAAATCTAGTCGTTGTATTGTTATGCTTCTAAAATATTTTTTTTTCAAATGTCTTCAAACAGATTCAAATATAAGGATATGGACTGTAAAATATTAAGATTATATAGTGTCCAACACATTAAAGTTGTAAATGGTATTTTTTTTTTAAATTCAGTGGCAATATTATATTATAAAATAAAATAAATTAAATAGAAATATTATGTGTATTTTTGTATGTGGAAACTTGGCTGGCCCACTCAAAAATATAAAGAAGTGAGGTCTGCAGTTCTTTTTTTTAATTTTTGTATTTGTCAAAAAAATGGTATTTAACAGAGTGTAAACAATAAAACACTCACAGTGCAAGGCTAGTTCACCAACATGTCTATTCTCTTGCTTGAGTGTGAAAGTACATGGTTTAGTGACTACCTCTTATGTTTTTAAATTTTAGAATTTCTTTTATTTGGAAGGTTCTTCTATAAAAATAGAAGAGAGAGAGAGAGAGAGAGAGAGAGAGAGAGAGAGAGAGAGAGAGAGAGAGAGAGAGAGAGAGAGAGAGAGAGAGAGAGAGAGACTACGTTACAAGCGTTACAGATTTGCATAACGATGGAGTGGGTTTACGATATTAAATTTAGTTTGGTTCTGTGTCTACATGAAGACAAAAGCCCATTTCTTTTTTTTTAAACTACAGTGATGCGGTTGGAAAATTAAATTATATTTCTCTCTAATGCATAAGTTGCAACGTTTGCTTGAAAACTTATATGGTGAAGCACGCGATAACGCCCTCCATTTAATGTCATAATCGATGTTATTGTGTTTTACTGACCAAGCGTATTTACTGAGATCTGTTGGTTGCGTAGCGACGCTATATACGTGTTCACTATTTGTGCATATACACATAGACGCCTCTACCTTCATTGCTTTTCATTGCCGTATGTAGTTGTTTTGTCTACGCTTTTTACGCTGTGTGAGCAACCATTGTTTGAGGAAATGGCAGGAATGTCGTAAAAAGCCCACTAGGGGTAGGAAGTATGCCCATATTTTGATTATCCGGGTGTAAGCGCTGCCTTTACCACCATTTTTTATCCATTTTGGCAAAATTTATAGCAGTTGTGGTTGGTTAAAAGCTCTATATTTTTGTCAAATAGTGGAAATCAACATTGATTTGTTTTTGTCAAGTTTTCAACCGGCCATGGGGCACTCCCACACAAAATCAATGGAGCACTCCAACGCATTATCAATGTGAGTACCTACCCCAGAGTATAACGAGAGCTTTAGGTGTATTACGTGTCAAATCTACTGGTGGACCATTAAGCTGAGTAACTCGTGAAACTACAGGTAAGCGTTCATAGTATGTTTTCAATACTATTGTCAATGCCATTTTTTTAAAAATCTATAGCATTTTTATGGAGTAACCATTGTTTGAGCAGTTGTAAGGAACGGCGTGAAAAGCCCGGGGTGCTCCTAAAAAGTATAAAAACAGTTTGCGTGACCTTATGTATGTGACAGGTACCCTTAGTACTGTGGTCCACTATCCATTCAAAGCTCGTATACTGTATACTGGTACATACTACCACCACAGCAGAGGGGGGATATCATGTGAAAACAAATGAAAACGGCTTGAGCAAACTTGAGCAATAGTACCAGTATAGTACGGTACAGTAACCATCTACAATATATGATAAACTTGTTCATTGCAACACCGCCGTAAACGAGAGAGAAAAGAGTCTCGTCACGATGTCCGCCATAATCGGCGATTATTCGTACGGGGAAAGGTGAGTTAAAAACACAAACCTCTATATTATTTTACATTTGCAACCTTTATTAAACATTTAAAATAAAACAAAACACGTTTTTTGAGGATTATCAACTTTACTGGTCTAATTCGTGTGTTTATTGTACCTGATGAATTGTCCATGTATGTTAATGACGTCGGAAAAGGTTCAATTACGTCATTCGACACAGTTCTCTTTATTTTCATAATGACCTTTTGCATGGCAGCATGCCATTCAAATAATGCGTCCCCCAATGAGAACGTTTCAAATAACAATAAATAACGCTAATTGAGCGGGCCTGTAACGCAGTGAAGTGTGTCAGCATATGTTATTCAATGCTTTTGTCAATGCTTTTACCCCAAACTCTATGAATAGATGTGTGCATGAGATCATGGGAAGAAACGGTGTGAATTGTCGTGTGATAACTCTCATAAAGGTGATTGACAGGCCATACATGTTGACAACTCTGGAATGATAATTAGAATCTACCAGGTTGTTTACGATTTACTGACTTGCCTAATTGGGACAGCTGCTAGCAAGACTGCATTCTGATTGGCTCATGTGGTGTACCTGAATCTGGGCCATTTATGCCTATACAGTTGGGTGCATCTTTTCAACAATTTCCACACCCTGGAACTGTGATTTATCATTATCACCGATGCACACTTCCCTCGACAATCCCCTATTTTAGTGTATTTATTCATTGTATTATTTCGGGATTATTTTGTGTTTATTGTGAGTATTTTGAAAGGTATTAAAGCAAGGAGCTTTAACTTGATATGTTGGTGTATGTGTATTTCATTGCCAGTATTATTGTCTTGTCTACACTATTCAACAGTGAAAAAACCCTCTGTCAATATCATTAAGCAGACCTTACACTGTGATACTTGTCAAAAGTGGGATTGTGATTCTGATTCGTATTGGAATTCCGTTTTAGTTTAGGATTTTGATTCTGATTCAGTATTGATTCTTTCTTTGATTCACTATCGACTTTGATTCTGTTGTCAATAATCCCGTGATTAAATTGACTGTTTCCGCTTAAACTTGAATTACACCTTCTCTGCATGAATTTTGTTAATAAACTTAAATAGTTAGGTCGAGAATTGGGGTATGAGGCGGGAGGTTTAAGGCTCGTGGGGGCAGAGTGGAAAGACCTTGAGAATATAGAGGGAGTGTATGGATAGGGGTGAGAGAGCAGCCAAACATGGAGCTGAAAGGTTGAGACGTGAGGCCATATAGAGAGAATGAGACTATGAAGAGAAAATAAAACAGCATGAACTTGAAGTGTTGAGGTTGCATGGGGAAACTAATAGTCAAAATGATGTTGTAGAACAGTTGGCTCAGTTCACGGTATGTTCCAAGGGTCAAAATCTATCATTGTCCGATGAGACTAGGTATGAGATGGACGCATTTATTTTAAGGTTTGAGTGATTTGCTGGACCCCCAAAAAAGGTTGTGTGAGAGTTGGGTTATGTTATGAATGAAGAAGGCTATACAAAGAGATTTAGAACTTGTACGGCAGAAGTTGGTGAGAGCATTTCACAATTTGCAGTTACATTAAGTAGTTATTTTGAATGATGGGTAGAGCTGTCTGAAGTTGATAACAGTTTTGAAGGAGCTAATGATTTAGTGATGAGAGATCAGTTGATAGGTACTTTTGGTAACGAATTGTCTATTTTTACAGTGAAAGGACAGTCAGTTAGCTAATGTTTAGAGAAGCATGTATACAGACGGGTGGTAACATTCTAAAATCTAGGCAGTGGTAGACAGAAGAGTTAGTTCTGGAGCACAGGTCAGAAAGGTAAAGGACAAGGTCGATTTGGCCAGTTAAAGCCAAAGTAAGGCTGTTATATGTGCAGTGATCCAAATCACTCAACTGGCATGTATCTTAAGCGCTATCAAAATTCAAAAGTATCGGGTTAAGCCAGCCTCTATGTTGGCATGTGATCGGAATCTAAATAACGATTCACGGGAAGTCACTGCTACTTGTGTAGTTTCTGAAGTCACAGATGCAAGTGGGCATCCAGGTTCACAGGAACGAGATAAAGTTGAGTTGAATGTGGCCATAAGATGCCAATTATTAGTGTTGCAAGTGTTGCACCAGTTAATAATATAGTGAGTGGTATGGATGTTGTTCAATGCTTTATTGGCAGTATTGAGGTAGATGTTCTTTGTGATAGCGGGTGTAGTTTGGTTGTAGTACATAAACAGTTTGCAGAGGGTAGTAAATTGACTTGGGATAGTCGTACCACTGCAAAGATGGGTGATACATATCTGGAAGCCCCAGTAGCTAATTATAGATACACTGTTTTACGTTGGTGAAGTCGAGGCACTGTGTATGAATACCCCAGTGTATGATCTTATTATTGGTAATATTAGTGGGGCAAGGGAGCCCAAGGACCCTGATTCTGGTTGGAAACTAGGTTCAGCTAAGGTTGGTTTGAGTGATGGGATTAGTATGCCCTTTAGTATTGAAGGTTGTTACCCTTCCGGTATTGAGCTCAGTGTTTAGCTAATGAATTGTGTACATCAACTAATAATCAAGCTAGTGTGCCCTATGTGGATGACGGTTGTTCTCCAGGTGTTGAGATAAGAAAGCCTTCAGTTATAATTATCAGTTAGTAGTAGTGGTTGTGAACCCTATATTGATTTCAGTGAAGATGATAGTGTTGATGTTGTACAGGCGGTACAGGGCTCAAAAGTAAGCTGAGAAAAAAACATTATGTAGTCTTAGAGTTTAAGAAATTGCATGGTGACAGCATCCTGTGTTTCATGTTTTTGTAATCTTACCTCAAACCCTGCAAATGAAAGTGTGTATGGAATCATGGGAAGAAACGGTGTGCATTGTGATAACTGTCATTAAGGTGATTGACAGATCATGCTTGTTTTCAACTTCGTGAAATCTGCCAGGTGTACTTGTAATTTACATAACAAAGGGTTTTTACAACTTTGAACGGAGAATTGGAATCTGCCAGGTTTGCTGTTATCTGAATAACAATGGATGTTTATGATCTACTGAGTTGCCTACGAGACACAGCTGCTGGTAAGATCACATTCTTATTGGCTTATGTGGAAACCCAGGTGGTGATACTGAATCATGCCTATAAACTAGACAAACTCAGGACAGTTTGGGTCGATCTTTTCAACATTGGTGTCCGTCACTTCAACTTGCTTTCCTGTGTGTTCTGTTACAATATTGTTTGACAAGTGATACAGGCTACAACAATCATTCTGCGATCTCCTGCTTTCAGCGGTGCCCTCCAGAATACCAGCGTTCCTCTGCAAGCAAGACTCCTGTATTTCTTTGTTGTTGTGTTGCTGAAGCCATTGACTGTCGTCCATTAATACATCCTGGAACTGTGAGTTATCATCAATGCATACTTTCCTACGTAATCCCCTATTTTAGTGACTTTATTCATTGTATTTTTCTGTGCTTTATTTCTTGTAATTATTTTGAGAGGTATTAAAGCCAGGAGCTTTAACTCGATATTTTGGTGTTTGTGTATTTCATTTCCATTGTCTATCTCATTCCAGCAGCGAAAGAACCCCCTGTTCAGTGTGACTTCTGTAGGTGGCCTTCTCAATTGCGATAAGCAGGTCTTAAACTGTGACACACTGTAACGCTAAAATATCTTTAAATTTGCGTCCGTACATATAGACGTATATCTTATATATGCATGAACCAATCGCATGCACATCAATTTGTTTCCCGATCTGATTCAAGATGGCCGAATAGTGAACATTTTTGTGCTAAAAAATCATTAAAATCAAGCATTTATGGATGGATTTTGTTCAAACTTGGTTCATTCGTTGAACATTATGGGACCTTGATGCACATCCTTTTTTTCTGATCGGATTTGAATGGTCGACTGGCGGCCATTTTGTTTTAATGAATGCAGTTCTAGTGCAACATCTCTGCCTTGCTTTGACTGATTATGTTCAAATTGTATATATTCAATATACATCATGACATATATATATTGGTTTGACTATCTTATTCAAAATGGCCAAATGGCAGCCATTTTTTCTGCTGAAAAGTCACCAAAAATCAGTTATTTCGGGCATTCCAGAACTGGATCTTGGCGTTTATGAATGGATTTTGTTCAAACTTCGTACATACATTAGACATTAAGGGTTCCTGACGGCCAGTTTTATTTTAATAAATGCGCTTATAGAGCCATATCTCTGACATGCTTTGATTCATTATGTTCCAATTTTATATATTCGTTGTACATCATTTTATAGGTATATAGATGTATTAAAAATGGCCGACCGCTGGCCATTTTGTTTTAATTATTGCTGTTCCAGAGCACTATTCCTCAATATGGACAAGTACTCGTTTCACAATCAGAAACATGATGTAAATCATTTGTATGTTAACAAATCATCATAATCAAGTGTCAGCTTCCGGATCCTTACTTCTGGCATGCTATAAACAAAACTATATATCTTTAATTTGATAACTAAAGTGGTCTTTTCCATGCATAACTTTTTCAGTTTTACTTCAGACAGGAATGAAGATGTTTTTATGTTTTTTAATCCACTCACTTACACACTTACTTACACACTCACACACTCGCTCGCTCACTCCCTCCCTCCCTCCCTCCCTCCCTCACTCACTCACTCACTCGCTCGAATATATTTGAACAAAACTATAGAAACATCATGCCTCAACTGTGGGAATGTTTCTCAGTGTGGATGTTTCCCCTGAGCATTAATTATTTATTTATTTATTTTTGCCAGAGTTGGAAACCATGAAATACAAACTAATTACTGCAACAATCACCGTATTCATGGTGACAAGTGTTGTTTATTTCTCCATATACAGGACGTTATGGGTAAGTACGATTTAGTAAACGTCTGTCGGTGGCGCAGTGTTAAAGGTGACATATGAAACTATATGCTTTGTAATAGTTGTTTTTGATACTTCTAAGACCAAATGGGGTTGTGATTTTTGTCGTGAACTAATACTATTGCTCTAACTGGACGCGTAGCAATATATGTATATTGAAAATTGGAATTGTTATTGTACGAAACAAAACAAATAAGACACATATTTGAAAACTGCGTATTTGAAAACTGCATTTTTCATTGAACAGATATTTATTTTGTGACACATTACCTTTTCAAGATGGCACGCAAACATGTCTGTCTCCCGGCACAAGCACAATGTCTGTGCAAAATATAGCTAATTACCCAAAATAGCCCAATAATAAAGTGTTCGTTATGCAAGGGTAGTATGATTTGTGGATATTGTTTCTTTTTAACAATATCCCACCGCTGCCACCAATGTCAAGAGGGGTATATATATATATATATATATATATATATTGTATTAAATCTGAAATAATTCATACAAAGCGAATGGGAATGCCAAACAGTGATTCGTACAACTTAAACTATATAGATCACACTTGTTGTGGATTCTTTTCACGGGCCATAAAGGCATTGGAAATCATTAAGATGGTTATCGTTACAAGACGACAATGATCTCAGGCCAATAACAATTGGACATCTAAGAACCATAGAGTATTTATAAATAAGGGAACGAACACATTCATCATACACGCACAGCACTAAATGACACCAAATTTGAATTAACTGCAATGTGCGTACGCACACTTTAATACAAAGAACAAAAGTTTGACAATAAATACACAAATAGCTTCACAAAATCGGCTAATTAAATAATACTGCATTGCCTAAATATTTGAGACGGTTCCGATAAACGTAACCGCGGTCGAAATATGCAGGTAAGGCAGGGTGAAACTGAAACCAGGCTGTTTGTGCGTGTAAGGCAGATGTACTATACCGGACGTAACGATGTCGAACTGAAGCAACAAACGTGGCGACAAACTTCAGACGGCTTGGTTTCCAGGGATGGCTCACATCACGAGGACGCTGTACAGTGCTATAGCTGACACCAGGACGACCAGAGAGTGAATTCTCAATCCGGAGTTCAATGGTGACGTTATCTGTGTTATACCGTACTTCTGGTGGATCGTCCAACATGCCCACCAAGGCACGCTTTCTTGTTCAATTTATTGGGGAACATATGTAAATCAAGATGACACCCCTTTGTTTACACTGCTCATTTCTAATTGGTCGAAACCAGAAGAATTGCGAGAAACTACCACATCAGGTGCGACAGGAATGTTATGCAAACTGACAGAAATGCAGAACCGAGTTTGTTGACCCGTCTAACCAAATTCACCAAAGTTTATGAACCTCAAATTCATTCTGATTCTCGGGAATCAAGTCTTCGGTACCATAGTATTTGGAGACAAATCTCACCCCAGGTAAATTCTTTGTCGTCCAATCAGGCTGCTCTCCTTGCGAAGAATGTAACAATTCATGCATGCAATATATGTATTAAGTATTTCTTTATTTCTCCACCTATAACAAGTAACAAAGTATTCCCCTTTCTATGTAAATCACGTATGCATTTAAAAGCTTATAATCCTAACAGGGAGGGCGTAATACTTGGAAATAAATTAAACTTTGGATTCCTGTCATACTGCAACTGTAAAATAAAACGGTAAGGAGTACATGGCATGAGGAAATTGAAAATTAAGACATGCAAAACGTAGATGAATAAATCAAGTTTGGTATGAAGATTGGCACAATAAGAGAGTTTAACTCGGATAAGGTAATTTTTAAGGGGATTAGCGTGAATGGTTTGACTGTTATCATTTGTAAGATTACATTTGATTATTCATTACGTGCTAGTCTGATGAAATTTAGTTGTTCCAAACTCAACTAAACATTACGAAATTGTTGTTATGGTACAAGATCCAAACTAAAAAACTCTTCTAAATGTTAGGTTGCGAATAATTACCATTCAATTTGAGCGGCGACTCGTGAGAATTAACTAATATGATGATGAAATATATGATGAACTATATCACTGTATGTTCCTTGTATGATAATAACTTATAATGTGTATTCGTAGTTTGTTAAATGTCCATAAACAAAAATTTCAATTATACAAACAGTTAAGAAGAAAATTGTCTAACTATGATTTCCATTGCATCTAACAACAAAAAAACATTAAAACTGAGCGAAGATCTTTGCAGCACTTTACGTAGCAGCATAGATAATATAATATTTGCTTTGTCATATATGAATGAGAGGGATATAGCATAATTTCATGCAGCTATCATTCCGTTCAACAGACACTGTTCTCTATGGTGCCAATTGTTAGGAACTTAAGTTCGCCACTTTTTAAAATCAATCATGATGTCAATGCTAACAAGAACAGTCACAGAGTACTTTACCGAAGCCATGATCTTTTCCCGTATGATGATTATAATCGATTTGCCATGGACTGGATAGGAATTGTAGACGAGTTGGAGTGGTCACATCAACATACTGAACATGAACCTGTTAGAATAAACATGAGCGAACCGTTTGATATCGGTAATGGTTTTCGTGGGCTAACATCAGCCAAAAAAACAAGGTAATAATCTATGCCAGCTTGAATGATGTTTGGCGTAGTATTCTATCCACACTGCGCAATGTTTGTTTTAAAGGCTGTTTTTCGAACGGTCTATGGTTCGGGTGATTACAATCGGTGTATTGATACTCAAAATTGATCATGATATGCACGTTTTCAGAAATCGGTGAATATTTAACAATCGTCAGTTTAAGTTTTATTTAGAGTCTATAATTCTATAAATCAATATGTTTCGCATCAATAATGAGGTCGCGTTTCAAGGTATGGATACTGTAACAAGTCTCGACCACAATTAATTTTCTTTACACTTCTCCGTGATCACTGATTATTTTGTGGTATTCATTGCTAATACTTTAGATAATGTATATATTTTATTCAAGTATTGTGTGAGTTGCTTGTTTGTTAAATATATGTTCTTCTAGTATGTTATGTAACATCCCACAATGCAAATAATGTCAACCATAGATCAAATAATTGATTCGTCATACATTAAACATAAATACATGAGCTGACCTGAATTAGTTGTTTATAGTAACAATGAAATATAGGTAGAAACAATGCGACAAGTATTGTAAATTTATATTCATTACTAGAGGGATTATGTATTTTCAGTTTCATATTTGATTTCACAATGCCATATTTTGCAATACAATAGTAATAATAATAATATTAACGCTAAATTGATTTATTCACTGACATGTTCATTCACATTTTACTTATAGAGTGGCATTGTACAACAAAAAGAGTGACATTAAAAAGGGAGATTATGTGCATGTCGTCATAGTAACTATTGATGATAATGGTCGGAGCAGAGACATAGGAGGAGATTTCTTTTTAGCATTTATGTCCTCCGACTCGTTAAATAAGAGTACTGCTGGACGAGTGGTCGACTACGGTAATGGTACTTACTCGGTCTTTTTTTATGCTGCCTGGTCAGGTGAAGCACATGTTCATATTGAACTGATACTCAACAGGGAAGGTGTACTATTTCTGAAAAACATGTTAAGAAATAAAGAGAAACTCATAACATACAAAGCGGAGTACACAGATGGTACTTCAACTGAAATTAGACATTGTGCATTGGTTAATGAAGGCATCTGGATGAATCAGTGTGAATATGTCAACCAACATGCAATGGGGAATACGGTTATAATATGTGATAAACCTCACAATTTTACTTGTGACCAACTGCAGAATGTTACCCATGAAGTTAAAAGTATGAATGCAGCAGCTGCTGCTATGATAACAGATGTAAAGTATATTTTTGAGAGGTGAGTTGTTTTGCTTTGTTAGTTTGTACAACTCTAGTTTTACCCGCTCACATACTCGTTCCAAATATTGAGTGTTCCTTAAAAAATAAACTATAGTATTCTAATATTATTAACAAAGAACAATAATTCAATAATTAGGTGGTATATAAAATGCATGATGACAAATTCTTAATAACATTGGTACTGGTACTGTGATAACCTTAAGGTCATTGTTAAAATATTTTGCTCAATATCAATGATTTTTTTCTTATATTTCCACAGGAAATTTGTGAAGCCGCAACTAAAAGGAACACCGATTGCACTGCAAATAAAAGGTAAAATATAATATGATGAGTTTATTGAAATAAACGTGATGCAATTATTTAAATGGTGAACAATCAGGTACACATTAATTGTGATTGTAAGCAAGACGAATTAACCCTACAATAAAAATAAAAAGCATTGTTATTTCCTTATAATAGATTTACTGCAATCGCCAGAAATATTACAGCCATGTACCACGGATTTACCTGTGCCGTTAAGCGATGGGTATTGGAAGGATAGGTCTGTATTTGTGCCTCTGGTGTGCAGAAGTCAGCAGTGGACAAAAAAACAGGCAGCCATATGTCTAGATGATAAAAAACTCATTCTTTATGGTGATTCCACATTGTTGCAAATAAAAAAAGTGCTCGCTAATATTTTTGAAATAAAAAATAATGTCTTTCACTTCGTGTTCCCAAGAACTGGAGACATTGTAGTTAAATTTAAAACAGGTGTTTTAGAAACTGATTTACTGGATAGAATTGTTCAATCTAATTGCTCCACAACAAACCATGTAATCGTTTTAAATTTTGCATATCATTACGGTGCTTTCACAAACCGAGCGTTCTTAGAAAGAATATATCAGGCTAAATTGGCTGTTCAGCGTCTAATGTTAAGGTGTCCCACTACAAAAATTGTAATCAAACTTGCGCATCCACGTGATAACGCATTTATAGAACAAACAATACACAGTGCCAACTGGGTTTTCTATGACATAAACAGAATGATACGTCGGGTGTTTGGGGGTATTGGAATACATTTTTTAGATATATGGGATATGGTTTTGTCGTCGTTTAAGAAATATACTGTTCACATGCCTGACACTGTCATAGTACAAGAAGTGCATCTCATGTTATCCTACATATGTCCAGAGCTAGTCGTTTCTAACTAATTTATTTTGCCATGTTCCTCGTTTACGCCATAACGTATTGTTCCAAAACGAAAACTTAAAGGAATACATATTATCGAATGAATGCCCTCTTACAATGTACGTTATCTGCATAAAAGTGATGTAAGAGCATAGAGTTCCTCAACAATAGAAATGAAAAAGCTAGTATGCACTTATTTATTGATTTGGATTTGGATTTTATAATTTCATTATATTATACAGCAGATGCATTTTATACAATATGGTATTCGTTCGAAGATAAAATTAACAGAGGAATTAAATACTAAAATCGATGGTAAGCACAGTGACTCAATAATTAAACAATACAATAAATATACAATAATGAACGACCCGCCGCACGGAGCACTAACTGTGCTTTAGTCAATTATTGGTTGGCGGAGAGTTTATTATTGTTATTATTTTGTAGCGTTCTCAAAATCGGGTCATTTACTGAATAATAGAGACAAAACAGTACAGTGAACGGCACAGTTTTACAGTCACTGGCCCGCGGATCGGCATAGTTTAAAACGTATTTCCGCAATCTCATATGACCATCTGAGTAAGAAACTTGTTTTAATCATCAAATATTATTGTATTTAAAGTTTCAAGTGACTATTAAGTGTTGTGGTATAGCATTGTAAATCACAAATGAGTTATTTTACTGTGTAACAGTTACTTTTAAAATTCTACGTGAGCCCGGGCGAAACTTACAGGCGTAACAAGTGAACGAATATAGATGAAATTGTAAAATGCTCTGTAATCTCTTTTGTAAATAAAAAAATATACTAGTAATTTTCTATTAATGGTTTATGCAAGTTAATTTATTGAGCTGTACACCTGAATTGATGGGAAGAATATAATGTACAGGAAGATTGCCCATAGAGTATTGCTACGCTGAAAAATAAGAATTGCAAAACAGTTGATACTAGAGCGATAAACTGTCACTTCATCGCGTCTCATTTACACGTGATATTATCCTCACCACTGATATTTTTTCTATGTGGTGGTGCAGAAGTTTGAAATAAAATTATTTGATGACGAATTTCCAAATTCTCACTGATAATTTGTGAGAATTATCAAAGGTCAAAAAAAAATGTCCGAGAAAATGCATATGATAAACAAATTATCACCAACACCGATGAGAACGACCATTGCCAACCTGCGAAAAATATGTGCTTCTCACACTTTAACAATTTGAGGTGCGAGTGACAGCAATAATACTAAAGTCAATCTAAATGTTACTGCAAATCAAGTACGCAATAGTTGCATTCAAATTTGCCTAAAAAAATTGCAGTTGTATTTTATGCCAGTCATAGCAGCCACCTCCACCCCTATCAAAAAATAAACAAGAGTTTGCGGAGCCATCTCGATGCTGGGAAAATAAGAGTTTTAAAGCTGTGTTTTGGAGAAATGGATTGGCGAACAGACAGAAAAGCAATTTCAAAGACTTTGACTTTGTTTTAATGAAAACCTGAAGTATACATGAGGGTACGTATTATTTATTTATTTTTGTCACACGCAACGTAATATTACCGTAATAGGTATAGTACAGGTGTGATGGTTCAAATACCAAAATGGCAACAGTAACAGAAAGACTTCCCTGGCGGCGATGATAAAATACGAACACGGAGCCAACAGATGAGGTTTCAACTGGTACTGGTATTATTATACTCTGCAAACATCAAGTACAATAACGCGGTAAAACTCCACTACTCCAATAACTAGATACTTAAACTCCAATACAATTCAACGAGATCTCCGATCTGATCCCAGTGCTGAACAACTCCCCTATATGTACCCACACTGTCTATAAATAGACCATTACATCAGCATACATAATGAGTCTGGAACTTACTACACATTTCCAGAATGTTCCATTACCTTCTATTGCCTCCTACAGTGTTCTATTACCTATTCAACCAGTTTCTAAAAATTCCACCCAGACACAGTACGGTTCTAGAACATTCTCAGTCACACGGAAGTGGTAAACAAGTCGTATGCGATAATTTTGGAAACTCAATTTTTAACTGAAGCAATTAAACAAAATTAAATAATCATGTTAGAAATGACTACTGTTCAACTCCGGACTAGTAGTTTAATTGTACTTAGCGTTTTTGGCTATGACAATCAACCAATTCGAGAAAAAAACAGTCGACAATGACTAAATGCATGGTCACAGCCAAATCGCGTTTAGTTGAAATAAAAAAAAATCAAAGAAAACAGAGAACTCTAAGACAGAAAGAGAAACACGAGCGATGTAGTCAAACATGCATTACGGCAACCATGTTTGTTCCATATCAATCAATACAGTATTACTCATGATGCACTATTCCCATAAGCGTGGGTAAGTGGAAGTTCATTGCCAAGCGTACTGCGGTCAAGAACAAGGTAAGAAATTACGTGACAAGACCATCCCGATTTGAGGTCGATTTCCGGGTGCGGGTGCGTTTCATACGAGACCGATACGAACTACACCACCGAGTGTAGTAGACATAATCACGAAGGCAATAGGAAGTTCTAAAGGAAGCAAACATAGTTGATTTATAACAAACTAAGTAAATGGAAATCACTTTTCAATCCTCGTTGAGACACAAACGTATTTAAATGAGAGACGATGGCAATTCCACGTTGTGGCAGATTTAATACACACTACTACAGTTCGACTAAAGTTTACAGACACTACGGTCAGTCACACAAAGTCCCCCAAATTCAAAAGGGAAACACGAAACGAACAATTGTGCATACTTAGATGACGACTCCACTCTAAACACAGCGTGAAAATTGCAATTTAAACTTTCCGGGGCAGATTTCCATAATACTACAGTTCGATAGCATGGCCAGTCACATAAAATCCATCAAAAGGGAGCTGCAAGTCGTATCATGCCAAAACAGTACCATGATTTCACAACTTTCAAATACGTTCGCTTTTATCGATGTCTACTGTTCAATAGTTTAAAGTCTTCCCGTTCGCAAGAACACAAAACCTAAACTATCGGAAATTTGTAACACATAATTCGAGGGATGGTATAACAAAATAACTCATCATTTGTAAATTCAATCCATCGAAAAAGTATAAAGAACATTTTTATAATCAATGTTTAATTATATAAGTACACTTTTAAAAGAAACAAGATTTATAAACATAAATCTATTTAAATACATTCTCACTACAAATTACACAATACGTATTTTCTAATGGAGTTTCTTCACAGCACAAACTATTGGAATCATGCACACGTGTGAGTACTTCGGTGACACATTTTATAGCTACGCCCAAAATAGTCCATCATTTATTACGTAACTGTGACCATATGACATCCTTCTGTTAACATCCACACATTTTCATAAAATCTCCATGCACTTTTTGACCTTTCATAAGTACAATACACTACAATTTACTCCAGAAAAACAATTTTCTTGGTACATTCCTACTTTCTTGCATACTTATGAGGGATTCAGGCACATTTCAAGCTGAACAATTTTCTTGGACTAACAACAAAGCTGGTCAATCCTTTCCCAGCAATAATCCTGCTGGACAGAGCTTCGGCAGGCAACCGTACATTTAGATCGCCGGGGCAATGACGATCTAGATAGTACATTATTTGCTGTCAAGAAAATGTAGACAAGAACACGTCAGTAAAACGACAAATTAATTAAACTGTCCGTCGCAGTACACGACAGCACGTGAATTTGTAGTCTTAAAATTTTAAAAAATTACCCGAGTATCTAACCATATTTTCCGGGCATTTTCCCTGGCTAACTGTTGACCGAGTCGATTGACTTCAAAATGAAACATATGCGTCGTAACACGATCTTGCTTGACATTCTAACCGAACGATTATATAGTTGTATTCTTAGATGCAATAAATTCCTGTTTCATACAAGATTACGTTGTAGGTAAAATCATATTAGGGATGAAATGCTTTTGCTGACATAAGTAAACATTAAAACTTAGTTTCACATCAAAACACTCAATTCAGTCACTCATGCTTAATATCAAGTTATTGCTGTAAAATCCACAAACTTTAATTATCGCTGCAGTGCGGACACTTTTTATGAAGCAGCGCTATTACTAGATACACAGCCTCCACTTTGTTATATTTGAAGTTAGTCCTATGCCGGACGATATTATTTTTAATGGCGAAAAAATAACGATAGTATACATGCAGTACTGCAGATTATGACATGTTGTTTGAAACCAACTTCCAATGTAAGTATGTATCCATAGTGTGTTTACATTTATTACGTATATAATTCTATTAATTGTAATCATATCAATATCGAGATAGCTGGTGTAATTGTTTCAATTAAATTACATTCACATTATTCCACACATTAATTACATATATCACCTTTTCCTAACGCCATTTGGTTGAAATGAAATACGTAGCGCATGAGCATATCGTGTCGAGGGGAAATAAGCTTTGGAGGCGAGACTGGACGCATGTAATAAAGTCGTAATCTCAATGAATAATAACACACCAACCCACCATTTGCTATAAATATTCAATAATAGCCGAACACGTTTGGTTGACGAAATGTTTAAATATAAACACTGATCACTATACACGCAGTTTAAATAAACACCCAAATTCCCTTATCGGTTTAGTAAAAAATGCAGGTGGTACCTTATACTGTTCAACTGAACCGAAAACACACAATACTTAATATTATATTCGTCATTTTCCTACTGCGCAATATACATACTACTGTACAATCGATGATCTACATACAGTTAAATTCAGCATGAGAAACGTATTGAGAATGCGCCATTGTGCTATTTTAATAATCATAGTTGTTGTTTTTGGTAATTTTTATGTGGTGAGTATAATTCATTGCGTCTTAACTCAAACACAACGCGTGATTACATGTGTATGGAACGCCACGATATCTTATCATCTTGTCATGACATGATATGCCTTTGCTATTTCATAATAGGCTTTCACCCTAACAGGATTGGAATTAGCAACAACATGATACACATTCTACTTTAAATAACATATATTAACCGTTAATGCTTTATTGTCCACTTTAAACATTTGAAAAGAGGGAAATTTACAAGTTTTTCGCGACAAAGCAAAAACTGCAGAAACTCGTCATTACACTGTCTGGAGTGATATCCTTTTAATCAAACATGGAGATACCCCAAATTGCAAAGGATGCTTTCTATTCCAATAAAAAAAATAACGGCGACCTGAATTCCATATGGCAAGTACGCCACAAGCTGTTCCCTAAAACCAAAACTGCCTATATTTTGTTTGTGTATATTTTGTCACGAAATAGATACCAGGCCATATTTCCATGTGACAAAGATTAGCAGTCGATACTTCCGCTGTACAGTCGTCGTGCATACTTTGCAGTGTCTTCGTAATAACCTAATATTATTACTACAATACAGATTCAATTCAACAGTTCAATAAAATTAAAGCACTAGTTCCACACTGACGCAGAAGTCTACGTTAAAAGAAGAGTACAACTCTTACTCGGTGACGCATTTCCGCACCACATTCATGTCAAAGTGGTGTCAACAATACCAAGGACGCATTATCAACCGTTATGGATCAATTTCTGCATTATTGTACGTATATCAAGAGAATACTGACCAGAAACGAAGCACAATTGATGAGTAAACCGTGACATACATGAATTGAATCATTTGACCGTTATTAGTTATGTTCTCTATTACACATGATTACGTAAATTTATTTTCTTCTTTCTTTATTCTCCGACTTCATAGTTTGCTAATTTGTGCATTTTGTGCACGTTTCAGCCAATCATATCAGTGTGTCTACCGCGTCTCTCGCTATTAACAAATTTCAAACTATATCATTTGGTTCATACTTTCATTTTAGATTCGTGCCTTTTTCTATGTATTTTTTTTAATTCTTCACGTTTTATCTGGTTTGTCAATATATACATCTAGGACAATTGTTTCTCCGAAAATCAATACTCCGTTTAGTCAACACGTTGCACCTGACCTGCGACATGCCACTCCGACGTCTTCACACATAAAGGCGGGCCCCTCACGCGAGTACTACATCGTCATTTCCATGATTTTAGTCAAAGGCGACCAGTATCGTGGAATAGGCGGCTTAGACTCTGAAACGGTGAGACTCGTGATAAACCCTACTTTTCTCGCATACCAGTCATTTCTAATGCGTTAAATGTGTGTTTGTATGGAGATTTTACGCATTGTGTCGATTAATGCTTCATAACACCACTATATGGCAGTTTGAGCTCATTCTCTTCTCAAAATATGACATCACGTTATACTTAATCATCCGCTATTTAGAATGTGGCACAGTTGCCTCGAAAAATGAACGACCTCGATGTTATATCTATTTAAAAACTAACTTCTGCCAGTACGGAATACAAACAAATAACATCGTAACACTGTAACATTCTTTTTTGACAGAGAAAGTTAAACCTTGTGCCAGCAATGTTTTATAGCAGCACTAAATTTGTTCCGTATGCCATTCCTAGGGATGCTTTTTCTACCGGCAATGATCAAGGAGTAGCTTACCGAAGCCGCGATCTTTTCTCGTATGATGATTATAATCGATTTGCCATGGACTGGATATGAATCGTAGACGAGTTGGAGTGGTCACATCAACACACTGAACATGACACTATTAGAATAAACATGAGCGAGCCGTTCGATATAGGTGATGGGTTGTGTGGTATAACATCAATGAATAAAACAAGGTAATACTGTCAACATGCACGATTCATGTATAAAAAGTATTATATTTATATAAGGGTTGTTTATTTAGTTCTAGCTCAAGCTTCTAAAAAAACAAGCTCACGGTTTGTCTTCTAATTGCAGCATTAGATGTAGAAATTCGTAAAGCACGATTCGGCCATTGTTAATGGGACAAAGAAAATGACTTGAACAAAGCGGGCGCCCACACGTGTGGGTGTCCTACATAGAGCAACCGAAATAATTAATCAAGTATCGTAAGAAATCACAACATATTTCCCTTTATTGTTAAATTGTGAAACGGCACGAAATTCGGCAAATATACAAATTTATGAGCTCTATTTAAAAAAGTAGAGCAACACATAAGAATCAAATAAGTTAATTCAGTTATGAATATAGCTATTTTAGTCGACAGAGGTAGATTTTAAAGTTTAATTTGAATGTATAATTTATATAGATATGCCGTCTGTCAATTTAATAGGATGTACGATAACGAAAACATAACTATATTTAATTTTGGGCATGTAATGAAGCGCATGGTATTTCAAACAAACACATCAATCTCAACTGAGTTACACAATTTTCAACTTTACATTTAATTATACAATACCCGAATATTCTTGGTCGACTTCAACACTCAATTACGGTTAACACATAATTACGTGTTTTTAATTTAATTATATAGGGTGACATTATGCAAACAAACGTTTAAATTCAATTCCAAAATGATTCAATAAACCAGTTTAACAATGAAGTCAAATACGTGACTGCTCTAACCCAAATTCCCGATTTACTTTTAATATTGCTCAGTAATTGTCATTACTATAATCTATTACCACTAGCACCAAGCTTTCCTATTCAATATTCTCGTTTCATAGACGCCATTTTTACAATTTTTACCACTAACCAAACCGATATTACCCAATTTCATCAGTTTGTCAATACATTTCATGACACTATTAAATTCACCGTAAAATATTCACAACCAGTCATTTCATTTCTTGATGTAAAAGTTCACATAGACCAGGCAGGCAATATTAATACAGACCTATATAAGAAACCAACGGATACTAACCAATATCTACATTTCATGTCATCACATGCTAGGCACATGAAAACTAGCATTCCATATGGCCTCTCATTGAGAATTTGCCGTATATTGTAATATTGTAAGGTAGAATTCTAGAAGTCGAGTCAAATAATAAACCACACACTAAATAATAACCAATAATCTGACTACCCCGTCATAGTCATAATTGTAATACTACGGACTAGTATTTTGATATATTTATTTTGTGCACTTTCAATTCTACTGCTTATCAGCATGGTTGTTCAAACACTTCTCTATCCACACGATGGGTGAATAAAGTGTATGTCAAACTGATTTGTACCACACCCATCATAACTTTAGATCACAATAACGTCCCTATGACAATTTAACATGACCCGTTTTGGTATGCCCGCAATAGAATCACGCGTTCCAATGTACACCTGGCAATATTGCTGAATTTGTGTCCAACCAACATTGCAATGACGAGATTGTAAATATGTCATTCCTATTCGATGAAATTGAGTTTACTTACATTAACGTACAACAAGTATCTGTCCTTGGCGTATGATCCCGGAAGTTTAATTTCCCCGACTCTCCATTTTCCGCAGGAATATTTGTGGCCAGACAAAGCTATTTAGAAATAAACACATATCCAGTGGTCAACACCGAATGTAATACCGTCATGAAAGACTAAAATATTGAATGATATAAAATTAAGATATATATCAAGTTTTCGAAGACTATTTCTCGTCATTATAATGTAAATCACTTCATCGAATATCCGTTATTATTTAGGAAATGCGTTTGTGACCGTACCTCTTGAAGCCAATGCATGTTGAGGAAATGTTATCGTTAAATATGCTTCTAGCGCACTCTCTTCTGCAAAATCACTTTAACAATGGCTGATCCCATCTATGAAGAAGTCATCATTTCATCCATATATTCATAGTCAACTAAACTAACAATTTAATGTGCATATCAGTCAAGATTATATCAAATGCAAATGTTATTTTGTAACAGGCTGATACATTGCTGAAATCCAGCAACAATTATCGCTGTATTCATACTCTGATATTACATTACATAAATTAGAATCACTTTTCGATAACGATTAAAACAAATAGTATTAGCAATGAATAAGAAATTGCACAATTGTTGCACAATTCACAAAACGTAATTTCTTATTTGCACATGAATACTGTAACAACTATGGATATATGGAAATAGAATTCAGCCCCGATGGCGTCATCTGAAAGTGTAATCAGCTGTCTGATGTACTTTACAGCATCAAAATAGTAATATAGCTTCTTTTGTAAAGCATCTTTGATATTTTGACAGGGACAGGCATAGTGTAGTTTTATCGTTCAGTGGGAACGTTATCACGTTTCAACAGTACGCACATAACTGTCTCAATAATTTTTGATTCTAACAAGCAATTTTTTTAGATGTATGTATTATAAGGTCAAAATGATTCCACATCCTTCCTTGCGAGATGCACAATACTAAAAGTACTTCTGGAAATTCGGTAACAGCTGTTAAATAACTGACACTATTGATAAAATTCTGGTTTATTAAATGATTTAGGAATTGATTTCAGGCAAATTATATATATATATATATATATATATATATATATATTACACTGAAAAACCACAGTCATACTGACCGAAGGTTAATTAGAATGACCTGGATTTCATTTTCAATTAGCTGAGCAACTCATGTTTTGAAATGTTATAGATCGTTTCATATATAACACAGACTTGGATTGAAAAATAAGTACAATAATTAGCCAGTATTATTATTACTTATGTAGGTTTTATAACACATTACAGCTAAACCGTAAATTAAATAACTGTCTGAATAGCTTGACATTATCAAATTAGCATATTTCAATTAAGACACAGGACAACAAATTTATCTCAGTATTGACATCGAGAAAAGAAAGAGAAATAAGCCGTCACTATGTAAAATCGCAAACACCTTATTCATATGTCATTGAAACTCTTGTTGCAAAAACAAATAAAAAATGAATTGAATGTTACTAGTCGTAAACATTGTGAAATGGGATAACTAATTAATTAAGAACAAAATAATTGAAAAAAGTACCAAATCATCCATTACAATAGACAATTTAATTTCAGCCTGAAGTCACAATGATTGCCATCATTCATTGTGAACATATAATTTTCCTGAAATACAATGCACTGACAATTTTAAAATAATTAACACAAAACATCATGAAATTAGAAAAATCAACACAAATTCTAAAAAGGAATTATTTCTGGAGAGTTGGTCTTCTATCAATTTTCCATCATGAATCATCAATGTGGAAAAATTGAACTTCAACATAATGTAATGATAAAAAACTAATCTTTACCTTTGCATAAAATCTACAGATAGAACAACTCAACATACTTAGCTGCGAACAGTAAATGATAGTTTATACAAAAAAATCATAAGATGCAGTGTGATTACAATCTTCCCCTATAATACATACATGGTTTGAGTCAAATTAATAAAACAATATTAAAAGAAAAACTTTTTTGAAGATTTCACTGACTAATTTAGAAAAAGATGGATATCAAAGTAAAAGGCAGAATAATTTGATTTTAAAGTAGCAAATAAATTAAAATAAACAAGTCAGCCATCTACAATAGATAATTCTAATAAAAGACAGTATAATAGTCTCATAATAATAGTAACATGGACAAAGGAAAAAAGAAATAAAATGATCAAATTCAAGCTAAATCATAATATACAGCATTCACCCATATGGATAGGCATTTATTATGGACACAAAAACAGCCTACATCATGGATAGAAGTGCTATTATGCAATGGGCTTATCAAATTTATCGTGAAGCATTTCAATGTTACTACACTTTATATATAAATTCAGACAAAGCTGTTGTGATATTCTTTTTTTTCTTTTTATAGTAATGTGTTGTGATATTGTCCACTTAGCTAGTGAGGCTTGTAAAGCTGTGGATTTAGAATATACAGCGTGTATTGAAATTGATAATTAATATTCAATTGTTCTTGTGCAACATAATCGAGACCAATGTTAGTCAGTTGACACACGGCTTCCAGCCGGAGTCGTGAGTTGCAGTTCAGCTCAAATGTTGACGTGTCAGCGAGCACATCTTTCATGATGATGAATGTTCTGTACATAATGTTGGACCGATACAAACAAGACAGCCTTTCGTGATTTCGTGTCCTAAAATCAACATCATTAAATCTGTATATATGATGTCATGTCCAGCAGCTGTAAATATGTTCCAGTACTCCTTCAAGCATTTGGCGAAATCATCAATACAGTACTCACATATCATGTTTCGCCACTGTTGTTTTTATTGATGCATCATCGTTGATCTCAATATTTCCCAATAATGTCTTTTGGTAGTACTTTTTTATCAATGTCACATGATGTTGTAAAACTTCCATTAATAAACCAGTTTCTACGTATACATGTTATGGTAGAAGATCACCAAACTACATTGAAATTATATTATCCCTTGTTTCCTAGGCAACAAGATTGGACACAATTACATTCCCAGACACAATAGTTCGGATTTTTGCTGTTTAACAAGATGTAAAGTACTCATTCCTCTTCCAATCTCACAATGTTAATTACTCAATGTTCAATTCAATTAGTTCTGGACAATTCATTTATCATTAACTAAGTCCGTGACTATGTTCTATTATTGGTTGATTATTCTGTGAATATTACAGAGCTCAGTTATAAAAGGAATATGCATTTAAAATAAGTAAAAGGTGACAAAAGATCAATATTATTACTAAGAAATATATATGGTGATTGTAGATGTGTTTAAAAATTGCAAAACACCTGACACCACTCAGTGTTTATCAGAAGGTTCATAAATAATTTTCTTACAGGTATGAACACAGTGTGTAATATAAGATGCAGACTATTTTTTTTTATTTTGATGAATAATTGCAAAAAAATGTCGTAAAGCCAGTGTGGCTAGAAAAGAGACACAAAATTTAGAAAACTCCGCTACGAAATAAAAAAAACAACAGACTGGATAATTTGCATTATTCTCATTATAACCCTATGGTATATAAATAACTGACCCGTTCAAATAAGAGTAAACTATTATTGGGAGAGGTGTGGTTTGTGTTAATTGTCTACCTAGGATGATTTATGGGTTGTTTTTAGGGTTTTCTTTTCATTCAGATGTAATACAAGGTGTAACTAATGATTCTGCCAAATAGTAAATAATATAAATTATGGTGTTAAAAAACATGTTATCAACATAGTTGTCATCTGTGAATTTTAAAATACCTAAAACAATGTTGGCAGCTTACGAATTAATAGAAAACAATAAATATAAAAAAGAGATAGATGACACTAACCGAAAACAATAGTGAGGCTGAATTTTGTTAACAAGGTTATTCCAGTCTCAAAAGAAGTATGTTTTGTTCACCTTGTCACGATAATGATTTTTTTTTGTATACACTCTGTTAATTAACATTTATTTTTATTATTTTGTCATAAGTGATTCTTTTAAATACTTTAAAGAAAGATTTTTGACAATATTCCACGGAATGATTATTGTCACCCCTGTGGCGATAATGGTTTCGTTGACATCAGCGCGATTCAAAAACAGAACAAAATATTATTATGCTGGTAGTAAATGGTTGTACTGCTGAAATGTCATCAAACTATAATAAATTGTATTTCAGTATTTAATTTTTTGTATTTCCATATGTAAATATATTAATTACTTGTTGTTTTATCTCGACTATTATAAACATGATCTGTCAGGGAATTTATCGATATAGCTAACTCGTTTTGCCAGTCAAAGAGACACAAGGATTATAGAGTAAAACATAACAAAAATGCTAAAAATATTTAATGTAGAGATGCAGTTTACCTGAGAGATATTTTAATTAGTTAACCAAGATGACCTCCCTTGTCCACAAACTATATATTTTAGGAAAGCTTATTGTATGAATTTTAAAATTGTTATTTCTTTTTTTATGGACACTGTAGTTTGAAATATGCACAAAAATAAGCTTTTTTTCGGTCAAAAGTTATTTAAAACAAAAAATGCTACTAAACCATGCTTCTGTTTCCTGTCAAAATTGGTTTATGTATACATCTGTTTGCTATGAAGAAAGTGCCGTCTTGAAAATAGTCTACCAGTTGTCAATTCTGCAGGGCAGCAGCTCAAATTTCACTACTTCAAGTTTATGCATAAATTGACACCCAGGATAGTTGTCTGTACGATTGTTGTAACACTGTTCAACCAAAAACAATGCCCGACGGCGTTTTGAAGATAAACACATTGTCAATCATTTGTGAAAATTTTAAAACAAAAAGTCAAAGCGTCTAGTTGCTATTTCTTTATAAATTCTGTGATGTGCACTAAAAAGAAGCTGAGATAATTGCTAATTTGCATAACAATTCACTCAGTAAGAAGTTTGCTAATGCTCATAATGAAAATAGCTGTAACAGTTCCAAATTTAAATGTATTATCGTTTTGTATTACCCGGAAATGAATTGGCAATTGCACTCTGGTTTTTGTCTGACCTCATAAATAAACGTAGTATTTGTGTTGCTCTTGTAGATCGTTCATTGTAAGTGAAGCAAACAAATTATCTTCTTCGACCAACAACTTTCGACCTTGACATCTTACTTAATTGTAATAGTCTCTAGTTCACTTTGAAAATTCACATGCATTGCCCTATAAGGTGCCAGTTTTATTCATTCCATAAATGAATTCTGTTAACAAGATTATTCCAGTCTCAAAAGAAGTATGTTTTGTTCACCTTGTCACGTGAATGATCGTTTTTATATACACTCTGTTAATTCACATTTATTTTTATTATTTTGTCATAAGTGAATCGTTTAAATACTTTAAAATATAGTGTTCAAAAAGAAAGATTTTTGACAATTTTCCACGGAATGATTACTGACACCCCTGTGCCGATAATGGTTTCGTTGACATCAGCGTAATTCAAAAACAGAACAAAAATTTATTATGCTATTAGTAAATGGTGGTACTGCTGAAATGTTATCAAACTATAATAAATTGTTTTTCAGCATTTATTTTTTGTATTTTCATACATAAATATATTAATTACTTGTTGTTTTATCTCGACTATTATAAACATAATCTGACAGGGAACTTATCGATATAGCCAACTCGTTTTGCCAGACAGAGAGACAAGGATTAAAGCATAACAAAAATGCTAAAAATATTTAAGTGATGACGCATAGTAGTCATATTGCGTAAACATAGGTAGCACTGTGAAACTAACATTAACTGGGCTTGCAAGGTTTGACAGTTTTCACGGCAATAATACAGGTTTGACTTGTTTCATTTAATCTAAGACTTGTTTTAAATATGTATGTGGTTTCACTATTGGTTGCCATGTCTGTATTCATTTTGTAGACATGTCCATCAGCATCCGAATCAGTAGGTTGAATTATTTGCACATATTGAAAAAACGGGGTCGTATTCATGAACACACCCTGGATATATTGATCAAAAACTAGATACAAATTATACATGACAAGGGCAGCAGGTGAACCCCATTGGCTTATAGATTTTTCACTTGAGTCTTTTATTTGTCTTTCTACCTTACCTTGTTCCCACATTTGATTGTCATACGGTACTAATCTTACAGCTTTCCCGAGAGTCACTATTTCATGCTTTATCAAACCCGTCCTTCGAATATCCCAATAACGGTATCTGAATACATCACTCAATTTTACATTTGAACTGTATTCCGTATTTTCCAAAACAAATCAAGGAGATACATTCATACGGAACAGACCCATGTTAACCACTGTGAACCTATTGTTTTTCATCCCAGTGGGCGAACAAAGCTTCAACAATAGTAAGTAACTAATGTATCGACCTTTAAAAAGGCAAACATTACTTGCATACACCAACTAAACTGAACATGCATCAGAGGTATTAGAAACTGCAGTAAAATAATTTTTCATTATAACGAACAGCTCTAACAGACCTTCCATTACTTGTCTCATAAGAGCGCACTTTGTCAGTTTAAAATCTATGTTTACCCGGAATTGAATTGACCATTGTACCCAGCTCTTTGTCGTGACCTCGTAAATAAACGTAATATTTGTGCTGCTCTTGTAGATCGCCCATTGTAAACAAACAAATTATCTTCTTCGAACAACAACTTTCGACCTTGACATCTGACATAATTGTAATAGTCTCTAGTTCACTTTGACAAATTCACATGCATTGCCCTATAAGGTGCCAGGTTTATTCATTTAATAAATGAATTTTGTTAACAAGGTTATTCCAGTCTCAAAAGAAGTATGTTTTGTTCACCTTGTCACGATAATGATTGTTTTTGTATACACTCTGTTAATTAACATTTATTTTTATTATTTTGTCATCAGTGAATCTTTTAAATACTTTAAAATATAGTGTTCAAAAAGAAAGATTTTTGCCAATATTCCACGGAATGATTATTGTCACCCCTGTGGCGATAATGGTTTCGTTGACATCAGCGCGATTCAAAAACAGAACAAAATATTATTATGCTGGTAGTAAATGGTGGTACTGCTGAAATTTCATCAAACTATAATAAATTGTATTTCAGTATTTAATTTTTGTATTTCCATAAATAAATATATTAATTACTTGTTGTTTTATTTCGACTATTATAAACATGATCTGTCAGGGAATTTATCGATATAGCTAACTCGTTTTGCCAGACAAAGAGACACAAGGATTAAAGATTAAAACATAACAAAAATGCTAAAAATATTTAAGGTAGAGATGCAGTTTGCCTGAGAGATATTTTAATTAGTTAACCAAGATGACCTCCCTTGTCCACAAACTATATATTTTCGGAAAGCATTTTGTATGAATTTTAAAATTGTTATTTCTTTTTTATGGACACTGTAGTTTGAAATATGCACAAAAATGAGCTTTTTTCGGTCAAAAGTTATTTAAAACAAAAATTGCTTCTAAACCATGATTCTGTTTCCTGTCAAAATTGGTTTATGTATACATCTGTTTACTATGAAGAAAAAAGCCGTCTTGAAAATAGACTACCAGTTGTCAATTTTGCAGGGCAGCAGCTCAAATTTCACTACTTCAAGTTTATGCATAAATTGACACCCAGGCTAGTTGTCTGTACGATTGTTGTAACACTGTTCAACCAAATACAATGCCCGACGGCGTTTTGAAGATAAACACATTGTCAATCATTTGTGAAAATTTTAAAACAAAAAGTCAAAGCGTCTAGTGGCTATTTTTTTTAAATTATGTGATGTGCACTAAAAAGAAGCTGAGATAATTGCTGAATTGCATAACAAACATGTTTCCTTTTTATTATTTATGTACAGCCTTGCTAAATCTTGCTAAGCATTCAAAAGAGAGAATGTTTGCACCTGTTATCTATATTTTAAAATCGTTTTTTGAGTATGTTCCATTATTCACAATTCTACAAAATTTTAACAGTCTTTAGCCAAGACTGTTTGGATAATAAAAAGCAAAAAAGAAAATCACTCCTAAGTGCCCACAATCCTGCATCTCTACCTTAAGTGATGACGCATAGTAGTCATATTGAGGACACATATGTAGCACTGTGAAATAAACATTAACTAAGCTTGCAAGGTTTGACAGTTTTCATGGCAATAATACAGGTTTGACTTGTTTCATTTAATCTAAGACTTGTTTTAAACATGTATGTGGTTTAACTATTGTTTGTATTCATTTCGTAGACAAGTCCATCAGTATCCGAATCAGTGAGTTGAATTATTTGCACACATTGAAAAAAATGGGGTCATATTCATGGACACACCAACGATATATTGATCAAAAACTAGATAAAAATTATGCATGACAAGGACAGCAGGTGAAGCCCCTTGGCATACAGATCTTTCACTTGAGTCTTTTATTTGTCTTTCTACCTTACCTTGTTCCCACATTTGATTGTCTTACGGTACTAATCTCACAGCTTTCCCGAGAGTCACTAGTTCATGCTTTATCATACCCGTCCCTCGAGTATCCCAATAACGGTAAAAGAATACATCACTGAATGTTATATTTGAACTGTATTCCGTATTTTCCAAAACAAATCGAGGAGATACATTCAAACGTATCAGACTCCTGTTAACAACTATGAACCTATTCCTTTTCATCCCAGTGGGCGAACACAGCTTTAACAATAGCAAAAACCTTAAGTAAACAACTAATGTATCGACCTTTAAAAAGACAAACATTACGTGCTTACACCAATTGAACTGAACAAGCATCATAGATAATAGACACTGCAGTAAAATAATTTTTCATTATAACGAACAGCTATAGACGACCTTTCATTACTTGTCTCATAAAAGCGTACTTTGTCAGTTTAAAATCTCTGTTTACCCGGAATTGAATTGACCATTGCACCCATCTCTTTGTCGTGACCTCATAAATAAACGTACCATTTGTGCTTCACTTGTAGATCGTTTATTGTAAGTGAAGGAAACAAATTATCTTCTTCGACCAACAATTTTCGACCTTGACATCAGACTTAATTGTAATAGTCTCTAGTTCACTTTGAAAAATTCACATGCATTGCCCTATAAGGTGCCAGTTTTATTTCATTCCATAAATGAATTTTGTTAACAAGATTATTCCAGTCTCAAAAGAAGTATGTTTTGTTCACCTTGTCACGTGAATGATCGTTTTTATATACACTCTGTTAATTAACATTTATTTTTATTATTTTGTCATAAGTGAATCTTTTAAATACTTTAAAATATAGTGTTCAAAAAGAAAGATTTTTGACAATTTTCCACGGAATGTTTACTGACACCCCTGTGCCGATAATGGTTTCGTTGACATCAGCGCAATTCAAAAACAGAACAAAAATGTATTATGCTGGTAGTAAATGGTGGTACTTCTGAAATGTTATCAAACTATAATAAATTGTTTTTCAGCATTTAATGTTTTTATTTTAATATATAAATATATTAATTACTTGTTGTTTTATTTCGACTATTATAAACATAATCTGACAGGGAACTTATCGATATAGCCAACTCATTTTGCCAGACAAAGAGGCAAGGATTAAAGCATAACAAAAATGCTAAAAATATTTAAGTGATGACGCATAGTAGTCATATTGCGTACACATAGGTAGCACTGTGAAACAAACATTAACTGGGCTTGCAAGGTTTGACTGTTTCCAGGGCAATAATACAGGTTTGACTTGTTTCATTTAATCTAAGACTTGTTTTAAATATGTATGTGGTTTCACTATTGGTTGCCATGTCTGTATTCATTTCGTAGGCATGTCCATCAGCATCCGAATCAGTGAGTTGAATTATTTGCACATATTGAAAAAACGGGGTCGTATTCATGAACACACCCTGGATATTTTGATCAAATACTAGATAAAAATTATACATGACAAGGACAGCACGTGAAGCCCATTGGCTTATAGATTTTTCACTTGAGTCTTATATTTGTCTTTCTATCTTACCTTGTTCCCACATTTGATTGTCATACGGTACTAATCTCACAGCTTTCCCGAGAGTCACTATTTCATGCTTTATCATAACCGTCCTTCGAATATCCCAATAGCGGTAACTGAATACATCACTCAATGTTCCATTTGAACTGTATTCCGTATTTTCCAAAACAAATCGAGGAGATACATTCATACATTCAGACCCATGTTAACCCACTATGAACCTATTTATTTTCATCCCAGTGGGCGAACACAGCTTCAACAATAGCAAATAACTAATGTATCGACCTTTAAAAAGGCAAACATTTCTTGCTTACACCAACTGAACTGAACATGCATCAGAGGTATTTGACACTGCAGTAAAATAATTTTTCATTATAACGAACAGCTCTAACATACATTCCATTACTTGTCTCATAAGAGCGCACTTTGTCAGTTTAAAATCTCTGTTTACCCGAATTGAATTGACCATTGCACCCAGCTCTTTGTCGTGACCTCATAAATAAACGTAATATTTGTGCTGCTCTTGTAGATCGCCCATTGTAAACAAACACATTATCTTCATCGACCAACAACTTTCGACCTTGACATCTGACATAATTGTAATAGTCTCTAGCTCACTTTGAAAAAATCACATGCATTGCCCTATAAGGTGCCAGTTTTATTCATTTAATAAAATTGTTGCTCTTTTAATAAGGCAATGATGGCGTTCTCCATATATTTATTTATTTATGCAACCAGTATAACATAGAAATAAACTTGCGTTCGTTTGTTTGTTTGTAGATAGAAAAAATGTCAAACTAAAATCAGCCAACCCCAAATTCGATCAGTTCGCGTCATGCTGAAAATATGCGTCCTGTGCAGTAACATTTGGTTCGTACCTGGAAATACAGAAGCCACTATCGGTATTAAATATAAAGAGCATTACTCGCATAGAACGAATCAGCTTGATCCCGCCCAACCTTGTTCTAAAAAATGCAATTAGCATTGGAAAATATATAACATTCAACAACATTGAATTTAGATAAAACTTAAATAAATATTAATTATGTCTTCGCCTCAACAGAACAAAGTTGACTAAAATATGTTTGTGTCTAACTATGATTGGTTGAACTGTCCATGAGCATGTCAGTAATAGATAGAAAATTCCAGACATGATAAAATCATGGAGGACAAGATAGGCTCTTGCAATACTAATTTTTCTCGAGTATATATTTACTGCGTCTGTTACTAAAGACATTCCGAGCCTGCTGTTGAATGTTGTGATGCTTTATTCTTTTTCTCGTATTAACTAATATTTATCTATTCATTTCCAGGAACTATGTTTGCATCACTTTCATTGTGCGGTCTGATCATGATGACAGTTACATCAATTGCTCAACATCACCCTGGAAACCCTGCTAATGGCACTTGCACGGATGGTAATGCAGTCATGTACGACAATGGAGTATGGCATGTTGTGTGCACTGAAGAGTTCACCTGCCCACTTCACATAGAAGAAATTGAAAATACAATTGAAGGGAAAAATGTTTCTTTTCACGGAGCATATTATTTGGGGAATACAGCATTCATACCTGGTACCCGTCACTATGAGTTTGACGCAATACTCGCATCACGAATTGACTCAATTAAAAAGAATGATATAGTATGTTGTTTCGTGTCAATCTGTATATTTGTAACACGCAATCAGAAATATAATGTTGCTAATTCAAGTCAAACATGTTTGACACAACTAATGATTAGTATGTTTAGGGAAATTTTACTTTAACTGGTCATATTTCGATATTCCAATATGTGCATTTGTGAACAATAGCAACTTAGTGATTTCTGATAGGCAGTTTTTGTTATTGTGTGATAAAACAATTATTTCCACTTAGGACTATTTGGTCAAATCGAGTACTAAACCAGACCTCACGACATGTATTGTCCTTAATAATAATAGAAACTTCTAAAAAGGGAAATTTACTGTGTGGCCTCACAAGACTGTTATTATTATTCTGTATTATATTAACTAAAAACAATGTATATATCGACATTATTTTACAGGGAACTTTAGCGGTACCAACCGACAATTGTCAACTATGTGAGATTGATTTAATAGAAGATGCATGGGTCAAATTTGTTTGTAAAATTGTGGTGAGTATCTTGCCACGATTATTTGTATATCAACATACACTACAAAAATCTTACTGAAAAAGCTGATTAGCTAGCATTTGAGGTAAATAAATGATATAATAATATAATTTCAATGATACAATTATAAAACATGTTTGATGTGGTATGGTTTGTATTTACTTCATTAATTACGAATATATAATTCCATATTTCACACTAAATAAACTAGAACCACTGAAAAACTTATTGTTTGGATTTGATAACAATACTACCTGAAAAACGCAAATTGATTTTGAAAATTCTTTGGGGAAATAGTCATATGTCTCTACATGTTATTACGTTTCAACATTGACTGCTCTGATTCCTTTTGTTTTCATATAGGATTGCCCACCAGCCATCGCCGAGCAAGTAGAGTTAAAAGCGTCACTTCCTGAAAAACTATCAACGCGTGATAAAATCTGTTTCACTCGCAGAAATGATGAGTATACCATCTATACCTGTGAATTTTGCTCTGATGATCCTAATTTTGCTGATAATGTAATTCAAGCTAGTACATAAAAAAATTGAATCAGTTATTTCTGTGGCAGTTACCAATAGTTAAGTTCTTTTAATTGTGTAGTGTTGGGTACTTTGTCATTATCGACCACGCGACCACTTCCATCAACGTAAATTATATTAGCTTCGAGATGTACTCTTTTCGAATATAAATCTAAGTTCATTTGACGTGTGCACAAAATTATATATGAAACCGCTTGAATAAATTGAAATAGAGGTTTCAATTTTGTCAACCCGACTGACAATCAATACAAGTCTTCACGCCGTACACATCGGCAGCTGAATATTTAAGATGGGAATTTATTTTATATTATCTGTATCTATATAGTGATCAGGCAAGTGGAACACTGATTCTCAAATATTAAATATGTAATATAATCATCGATGAGAAGGTTGAAATCTATAGGCAGTAAAGTGTTATTCATTGTCTTAGATCAAATGTACTGTCATTATTTTGTAGTTACTTGTACGCCACCATATTTTATGAATATATCTATAATAGCATGAACGGAAATAATAATCAACCTGTAAAATACATGTATCGGGTAGTTAGCTTAAAATGTCGATAACTGTGCGATAAATGATGTGATTATGACATTATACTGCATTTGTAGTAGTTGTTAATTGTGATGTGGATTTCCCATTTATTATTTTTGGCCATGTTGTTGTAACAGTTTACAATATCCAGATAAAACAAGTGAAACAGTTTACGCTCTCATTATAGATGTAGGTGTAATAGTCTCCATTCATATGAAAGTAGAATTATTCACAATCTAGATTATATAAAAAATAGTTGCGTACAGCCTCAAAATGATCTAAAATCATAAATATATGTGTATTGGTTTACCTACCTCTCTTGCATCCAAAGGTGGTGGGTTACAGAAATAAACGTGTAGTATGAATATGAATACATGTGAATTAGATTACATTGTTTACAAAGACACGGGTTTAGTCGTTTGTAATCTATAAGTGAATACAACTGAAATGGTTATCATATAATAGTTTGACTATTACTTAAAAAAAACAATTATCAATTTTCATTTACTATGTAAATACCAGACTAGGTTATGATAAATACGACGCAATAACAATCGGTTACATTATTAGTGCTCTGACAATACAGTTGCGAATATAACCAAGGCAATGTAATGCAAATTACCTAAGAACCACATTGTCAACATACTTATAAAGAAACCCGCCGTCATTTGTTTCAAAGTATTTATATATAACATTATTTCTGTACATTGTTTATATGTTTGTATATAAATATATATTTAAGATTTAGTCCGGACGTTGGTAATGTTGCGTTGATACCTGCCTTCTAGAAACATTTACATTGTTTTGTTTGTTAATTTTCGAACCGTAAAGATGTAGTGTAAGCCGCCAGCTGGCTAAGTTAAACTTTTACGTAAATTGCGAATATAGCGAAACAGTGACTCGATGGAAATTGATTAATGCTGCGGAGAAAGGGAACACAACAAAACAATAACTGTGCCAGAGGTGTTTTATACATGTAAATATATAAGTAAAATTATTTACTACGACAAACGTCTTGAAGGTATATATGTAGTTTTATGAGCTTTATGTGGCCACATATAGCATGAACCTAATCTAATCATATGAAACTTTGTGCTGTACTCCGTTGAATATGGTGAGTCTATATAAGTCTCCTTACAAACGACTTACTATGGAAGCGTCCTCACAATGTAACATCATAACAATACCTTTTCACCTTACATCAATTTAATAATTATATTTAATTGTGTTACTTTTTTTGAGGAAATATGATTTGTTATCATTAAAATGACTGACATTCAGCCATCTTGTATTTTATTGTCGAACATGTACTTGTCAAAGCTGTGATGTATTGCTCTGGTACAGAATTAAATGAAACAAGAAAGACCACCAGTCGGCTGTAATGTGTGAACGGTTATAAACTGTGGTGTGAGGGACATTTGAATACATCTGAGAGATAGTAGTAATAATGGTAATTAATACCTTGCTAACACTATATATATCTTAGTAGAATAACATATATCAAGTGGAACGCAGCGTCGATTCTTACAAATTAGTGGACTATATTTGAATTGTCGATCTGTATGCACTGCTTTATAAAACACGTAATTTTTGAGAAGCTTCGATTAGTACATCTTGTCACGTTATTTATCAACGTTCAAGTGCGTCCACTGATGTTTCCGCCACCATCCATTGGCAGTGGCAACTAACGCTGGCAAATAACGAAAAGGATTGGTGCTATCCATTACACTTGAATCGGAGTAATTTGATTTTGACTGTTGGGGGCGACATAGAAGAACGATACGGACGATACTTTGATTGAGTTGCAGTAGTGGAAAAGATAGCTCATGATCAGAAAAATATGAGTATTATCATTTATGATAATTATTATTCGGTGCTAGTCGACTGCCATCCTTCCGACTTCAACGATTATTACGCCGGATCTTCGACTTATGGAATGCTACACCTTAAGCGTACTTGGTGCGTTAAACAAATATTTCCTGCCTATCAGTAGCACGAGACGTTATACGGAGTAACGTATGTAACAAATACTTACTTACGCAAGTACTTTGTCGAGAACAAGTATTACCGCCGTTAATTTTGTACAAAATCTGTCGAATGAACCATATTGAGTGATCTCGTTTAAATTATGTTAAAATGGACGCCATGTTGATTTATAACCCCACTGTCTGCTTTCCTAGTTCTTGTCTCAATTGTAAAAGCACAGCAAGCTACACGATTCTCAACGGACGCCAGGAACCAGTGAAACTGATGGCGCTATATCCAGAAACCCGTCTATTGTTACAGTGTATTGATGTTCTTGATGGTTTGTTGCTGATATTTACGTTGTAACCACAAATAGTTAGTCTTATACGAATAGAAAGGATGGCTTCATAACTGAAACGGTGCGTATTACATACAAATTGTGAAATGCACAAACAAAACATAACTTGTTAGACTTCTAAATGAGAGAAAGCGGAATAACTGTGTTCAGAGTAGTAAGGTGAAGTAATTCAGTTTAAAGATAATTTTTAGTTCGAAGATCATAAAATGATAACTAATTCTTATGAACGTTTTTGGTTTTTGAATTACTTCTTCTGTTGTTCTTTTTAAAGATATTTCTGTTGGCCGGGCGTCTATTTTAGAACACAACACAAATGTAACAGGTATGATGTGGCCAAAATAAAACATGGTTGTGGCAACCAGAAATATCAACAGCAATATTCGAGTTTCTGTCTTGTCCAGAGCTGAAATAACAAACACAGAATGTATTAGCATATACAAATGACCCGGAGAAGAGTATGATGTGTACATATAGTGTGAAAGCAATGAGTTGTGTTATGTTATTTTCTTATTGTGATGAGTATACATCTCGATAGAAACGGCTTGATATAACTTCAATGTAACTTCCGCAATATGTAAGTTTCGTTGTTTATAAGCATATTTGATCTTGCCGTAATACTATATACGTTCATGACGATAACAGAGCATGTATCCAATGTGTTTACAGTATTTTAATCAGGTTGTCCCTCCCGCACACACGCACAACTATAATAATGCATACACTGATCTTGAAAGTAATTTCTGTATTATGCTTTATATGATTCAATATACCTCAACACACGTATATTCTTCTATTTTGAACCTCAACTAGCCAATGATTGTTCTTTATTATGAGCTTAGTATGCAACTAAAAATAATATGTTTGTTGATTAATTTGACATGACGATTAACTTCACTGTGCGTTAATTATGTCGGAGGCCTACTTTGCAACTTAGAAAACCGCGGTATATCAAGTATTTCAGACAGAAGCATCACATTGGTTAAATGTACTTTCTGACTTACACCACGATGAACTAATATGATGAGTTTATTGAAATAAACGTGATGTAATTATTTATATGGTGAACAATCAGGTATTCATTAATTGTGATTGTAAGCAAGACGAATTAGCCCCACAATAAAAATAAAAGCATTGTTATTTCCTTATAATAGATTCACTGCAATCGCCAGAAATATTACAGCCATGTACCACGGATTTACCTGTGCCGTTAAGCGATGGGTATTGGAAGGATAAATCTGTATTTGTGTCTCTGGTGTGCAGAAGTCAGCAGTGGACGAAAAAGCAGGCAGCCAAATGTCTAGATGATAAAAAACTCATTCTTTATGGTGATTCCACATTGTTGCAAATAAATAAAAACGCGCTCGATAACATTTTTGAAATAAAAAATACTGTCTTTCACTTCGTGTTCCCAAGAACTGGAGACATTGTAGTTAAATTTAAAACAGGTGTTTCAGAAACTGATTTACTGGATAGAATTGTTCAATCTAATTGCTCCACAACAAATCATGTAATCGTTTTAAATTTTGCATATCATTATGGTACTTTCACAAACCGAGCGTTCTTAGAAAGAATATATCAGGCTAACTTGGCTGTTCAGCGTCTAATGTTAAGGTGTCCCACTACAAAAATTGTCATCAAACTCGCGCATCCACGTGATAACGCATTTATAGAACAAACTATACACAGTGCCAACTGGGTTTTCTATGACATAAACAGAATGATACATCGGGTGTTTGGGGGTATTGGAATACATATTTTTAGATATATGGGATATTGTTTTATCGTCGTTTAAGACAAATACTGTTCACATGCCTGACACTGTCATAGTACAAGAAGTGTATCTCATGTTATCTCACATATGTCCAGAGCTAGTCGTTTCTAACTAATTTATTTTGCCCTGTTCCTCGTTTACGCCATAACATATTGTTCCAAAACGAAAACTTAAAGGCATACTTATTATCGAATGAATGCCCTCTTACAATGTACGTTATCTGCATAAAAGTGATGTAAGAGCATAGAGTTCCTCAACAATTGAAATGAAAAAGCTAGTATGCACTTATTTATTGATTTGGATTTTGATTTAATAATTTCATTATATTATACAGCAGATGTGTTTTATATAATATGGTATTTGTTCGAAAATAAAAATAACAGAGGAATTAAATACTAAAATCGACGATAAACACAGTGACTCATTAATTAAACAATAATGAACGACCCGCCGACCAATAATGCACGAACGCTCACTTTGAACGACGTATATTTGCGAGACGTGAGCCGAGTACATATATGGAGCACTAACTGTGCTTTAGTCAATTATAGGTTGGAGGAGAGTTTATTATTGTTATTATGTTTTAGCGTTCTCAATATCAGGTCATTTGCTGCCACTTAAAGCGGAATAAAAGAGACAAAAATGTACAGTTCACCGTCACTGGCCCGCGGCTCGGCATAATTTAAAACGTATTTCCGCAATCTCATATGATCATCTGAGTACGAAACTTGTTTTAATCATCAAATATTATTGTATTTAAAGTTTCATTAAAGTTTCAAGTGACTGGTAAGTGCTGTGGTATAGCATTGTAATGATCGCCCGTGCATTAAATCACAACTGAGTTATTTTACTGTGTAACAGTTACTTTCAAATTCTACGTGAGCCCGGACGAAACTTACAGGTGTAACAAATGAACGAATATGGATGAAATTGTAGAATGATGTGTAATCTCTTTGTAAATAAAAAGTATACTAGTACTTTTCTATTAATTGTTTATGCAAGTTAATTTATTGAGTTGTACATCTGAATTGAAAATATAATGTACAGAAAGATTGTCCATAGAGAATTGCTACGCTGAAAAATATGAATTGCAAAACAGTTGTTACTAGAGCGATAAACTATCACTTCCTCGCACCTCATCTACACATGATATTATCTTCACGACTGACATTTTTCTATGTGGTGGTGCAGAATTTTGAAACAAAATTATTTTATGACGAATTTCCAAATTCCTACTGATATTTTGTGAGAATTATCAAAGGTCAACAAAAATTTCCGAGAAAATGCATAGGATAAACAAATTATCACCAACACCGATGAGAACGACTATTGCCAAACTGCGAAAAGTATGCGCTGCTCACACTTTAACAATTTGAGGTGCGAGTGACAGTAATAATACTAAAGTCAATCTAAATGTTACTGCAAATCAAGTACGCAATAGTTGCATTCAAATTTGCCGAAAAAATAAAATTTGCAGTTGTATTTTATGCCAGTCGTAGCAGCCACCTCCACCCCAAAATAATTCCTGCTTGACAGGGCTTCGGCAGGCAATCTCACATTTAGATCGCCGGAACAATGACGATCTAGAAAGTACATGTGTGGCCGTCAAGAAAATATGGTCAAGAACACGTCAGTAAAACGACAAATTAATTAAACGGTCCGTCGCAGTACAGGACAGCACATGATTTTTTTGCCTTAAAATTGAAAAAAATTACCCGAGGATGTAACCATATTTTCCGGGCATTTTCCCTGGCTAACTGTTGATTGAGATGATTGACTTCAAAATGAAACCCATGCGTCGCAACACGATCTTGCTAGTACATTATAATTATTTGTTAATTATTTTCTTCAATGAATACGCCGGCGGCCATATAAAAGGCTAGCTGTGATTGGCTGTAGCTAATACGAGATTTGAACGAAATTTGTATAGGCATTGGGTCAGAACCTTATTTTGACATTCGCAACTACCAAAACTTTAAAAAGCTGTCAACATAATATATCAGAATAAAATAAAATAAAATAAAATAAATATATGTTTCACGTTCAAGTAACTGGTAAATTGTGTCGTAATAGCATATTCGTTAAAGAAGCAGCAACTTCAAGCGAACGATGCTTTTTAGATGTTCTGAGGAAAGAATGGAACTGGGAGTTATCCTAAAGAAAACTGAAGGTATGATGATATTGTTAATTCATTACGAACCGTGTGTAAAGTGCAAATTATAAATTGAGCCAGCATCGGCAGTTGTGTACTGATTTGTTATCTACATGTACAGGTTTTTACAATAACTGAATAAACTCAAGTTCATTGCATACTTAATAACTTTATGCACTCGCATACATGATCTGAGTTACAAAATAATATCATAGCAATGGTAGATTTTATCAGGAAAATGCAGTTCATTTCGTGTTAGTGGTATGTGGTCTCATTTTCGTATTTCGTAAAAACAATAACATTTTACATAATATAACCCAACTCTGTTTAGGTAAACATAGTTTTAAAATAGCACTAAATTTAAAAGTTGTGAAAATAAGCAATCAACCCAGACAGATATAAAAGTTAAAGATGAATGCAATAGAATGGATATATACAGATGAGAGGATTGAGTGAGAAATGGATTGCAACATAGTATTTTTTTTTTTGTATAAGCATGTTTCTCTGAAATTAATATTTTTTTTATTTATTTACGCCACTATTTTTTTTTTTGCAGTATTAGATAGTCTGAAACTTGTGTATGCCATCCACGGTATGCATCCATAATAAACACAATGCTTATTGTCGACTGAATGCAGAATATGTATTACAAAAATGCGCACACATGTCACTATTTTCAGCAGACATACTGTGCATTTTGCGACGAATTTATTGATTTTAGTAATAATTGTCAATAATGAACAGCTTAATATATTCATATATTTTGCTAGTGTACATAACATGTACCTGTACAAATTCATAGCTGATGGGATTTAACATGTACGATGTTGTTATCCTTGCTCGAGTTAGTAAGTTGGGTGACACAGCGCTAGACAGGCGTTAATTCCCTGTGATCTGATCATTTCATTGATTTTCTTTAGGACTATTCTATCTAATATAGTGTTTAATACACACCTGTGCAAATGTGCGTATAATTTAAGCGAAACTCTGGTAATACATAACCATTTAAATGTTATCTAGAAATGTTATATCACAATAAATATAATATGAAAACAAATATTGAACAATAATTTAGATTGCTACTTCTTTAATTTGCAAACATTTTGAGATACCTTTCGTAAGCAGTTTTCGCAACGAAAACATATAACGTGTTGCGTGCTGAGGTAACTGATGATAACGGAAAAAAAACATTATCATTTTAAAAGTGTTAATGAGCAAAATATGTCAAATGGTGCTTTGTATGATTAAGCACTTCACACCATTGGACAGTAATACACAATAAATATATCACATAATCAAGGAAGTACTTATTCCTAAATATAAACATTGATAATTAAAATGTATAATAAATAACAATTACAAAATATAATTTGTTTATTATAATAATGACGACAAATCTTATATGTGGATTTCATTTAGATGAACCTACTATATACACTAAACCATTACACATTTTTGTGATCAGTGTACAGCATTTGTGATTGTAAAATTCTGCTGTGCAAATATTAGGGAATTTAGCAAAATGCAAGATAGCCTAACTTTGGTATGGAAGTTATTGGATGGTAATACTCATCTAAGTGTTTAGTGAAACATCTGGTATTACCTTTTATTGTCATGAAGTTCCAAATGAAGCTTCGGTCTCAATGTATCCTGCTAATTCATCTTGGTCTTATTGTAGCTGTTTTGTAGACACGTCGTGTAAAAGAAAGTTCTTTCAATGTTGCAGCCAAAATGTGAGCAATAAGTCTGTTCGCGATAATTAGGCTTACAAAAATGGTTTGTCCCGTACATGCATAAAATTGCATTTGTTTACATTTAATACATGTATTTTATGTATAACAGAAAACATGGTATTCACTTTAGCTTTGTATAGTTGTATTCTTAGATGCAGTAAATGATGTTATATATATAAACAACAAGTTCTTGTTTCATACCAGATTACGTCGTATGTGAAACCATATTATGGATAAAACGCTTTTGTTGACATAAGTAAACATAACAACTTAGTTTCACATCAAAACACTCTTGCTCAATTCACTAACTGATGAACCATGCTTAATATCAAGTCATTGCTGTAAAATCCACAAACTTTAATTATCGCTGCAGTGCGGCCACTTTTTATGAAGCAGCGCTATTACTAGATACACAGCCTCCACTGTTTTCTATTTGAAGTTAGTCCTATGCTGGACGAAATTATTTTTGATGGCGAAAAAAAAAACGATAGTGTTCATGCAGTACTGCAGATTATGACATGTTGTTTGAAACCAACTTCCAATGTAAGTATCCATAGTGTGTTTACATTTATTACGTATATAATTCTATTAATTATAATCATATCACTATCCAGATATCTGGTGGAAACATGACCTGTAATTGTTTCAATTAAATTAAATTCACATTATTCCACAAATTATTTACATATATCACCTTTTCGTAACGCCATTTGGTTGAAATGAAATACGTAGTGCATAAGCATATCGTGTCGATGGGAAATAAGCTTTAGAGGCGAGACTGGACGCATGTAATAAACTCGTAATCTCAATGAATAATAATACAGCAATCCACACTTTGCTATAAAAATTCAATAACACGTTTGGTTGACGAAATGCTTAAATATAAACACTGATCACTATACACGCAGTTTAAATAAACACCCGAATTCCCTTATCGGTTTAGTAAAAAATGCAGGTGGTACCTTATACTGATACTGTTCCACTGAACCGAAAATATCCAATATTTAATATTATATTCGTCATCGTGTTAAAACCACTGTGGATTTCCTACTGCGCAATATACATACTACTGTACAATCGATGATCTACATACAGTTAAATTCAGCATGAGAAACGTATTGAGAATGCGCCATTGTGGTATTTTAATAATCATAGTTGCTGTTTTTGGTAATTTTTATGTGGTGAGTACAATTCCTTGCGCCTTAAGTTAAACACAACGCGTGATTACATGTGTATGGAACGCCATGATATATTATCATCTTGTCATGACATGATATGCCTTCGCTATTTCATAATATGCTTTCACTCTAACCCGATTGGAATTAGCAACAACATGATATACAATCTACTTTAAATAACATATATTAACCGTTAATGGTTTATTGTCCACTTCAAACATTTGAAAAGAGGGAAATTTACAAGTTTCTCGCGACAAACCTAAAACTGCCGAAACACGCGACTCGTCATTACACTGTCTGGAGTGATATCCTTTTAATCAAACATGGATATACCACGAATTGCAAATCAAAAAACAAATAACGGCGATCTGAATTCCATATGGCAAGTACGCCACAAGCTGATTCCTAAAATCAAAACTGACTACTTTTTGTATGTGTATACTTGCCACGAAATAGATGACCAGGCCCACATTTCCATGTGGCAAAGATTAGCAGTCGATAGTTCCGCTGTACAGTCGTCGTGCATACTTTGCAGTATCTTCGTAATAACCTATTATTATCACTACAATACAGATTCAATTAAATGCAACAGTTCAATAACATTAAAGCACTAGTTCCACACTGACGCAGAAGTGCACGATAATACTCGGATCAGAAAGAGGTTGAAAGAAGAGTACAACTCTTACACGGTAACGCATTTCCACGCCACATTCATGTCAAAGTGGTGTCTACGATACCAAGGACGCATTAGCAACAGTTATGGGTCAATTTCTGCAGTATTGTACGTGTATCAAGAGAATACTGACCAGAAAAGAAGCACAACTGATGAGTAAGCCGTGAAATACATGACTTGAATCATTTGACCGTTATTAGTTATGTTATCTATTACACATGATTACGTAATTTTATTTACTTCTTTCATTATTCTCCGACTTTTGTTTACTAATTTGTGAATTGTGTGCACGTTTCAGGCCAATCATATCAGTGTGTCCACCGCGCGTCTCTCGCTATTAACAAATTTCAAACTATATCATTTGGTTCATACTTTCAATTTAGATTCTTGCCCTTTTCCATGTATTTATTTTTTATTTTTTCACGTTTTATCTGGTTTGTCAATATATACATGTAGGAGAATTGTCACTCAGGAAATCAAGACTCCGTTTAGTCAACGCGTTGCACTTGCCCTGAGACTCCGACGTCTTCACACATAAAGGCGGGCCCATAAGTGGCACCCTCACGCGAGTGCCACATCGTCATTTACATGATTTTAGTCAGAAGCGACCAATATCATGGAATAGGCGGCTTAGACTCTGGAACGCTGAGACTCGTGATACACCCTACATTTCTCCCACACCAGTCATTTCTAGTGCGTTAAATGTGTGTTTGTAAGGAGGTTTTACACCTTGTTTTGATTAATGCTCCATAATACCAATATATGGCGGTTTGATCTCATTCTCTTCACAAAATATGACATCATGTTATACTTAATCATCCGCTATTTAGAATGTGGCACAGTTGCCTCGATAACAAAATTAACGTCCGCGATGTTATATCTACTTATAAAAACTAACTTTTGCGAGAACGGAATACAAACAATTAATGTCGTAACGCTATAACATTCTTTTTTGACAGAGAAAATTCAACGTTGTGCCAGTAATGTTTTGTAGCAACACTGAATCGGCTCCGCATACCATTCCGAGAGATGTTTTTTCTACCGGCAATAATCAAGAAGTAGCCTACCGAAGCCGCGATCTTTTCCCGTATGATAACTATAATCGATTTGCCATGGACTGGATAGGAATCGTAGACGAGTTGGAGTGGTCACATCAACACACTGAACATGAAACTATTAGAATAAACATGAGCAAACCGTTCGATATAGGTGATGGATTGCGTAGTATAACATCAATGAATAAAACAAGGTAATACTGTCAACATGCACGATTCATGTATAAAAAGTATTATATTCATATAAGGGTTGTTAGATTGAAATATCAATCCCACCTATTTAGTTCTAGCTCAAGCTTCTAAAAAAAACAAGCTCACGTTTTGTCTTCTAATTGCAGCATTTGATGTAGAAATTCGTAAAGCATGATTCGGCCATTGTTAAAGGGACAAATGAAATGACTTGAACAAGGCGGGCGCTCACACGTGTGGGTGTCCTACATAGAGCAACCGAAAAAATTAATCAAGTATCGTAAGAAATCACAAAACATTTCCCCTTATTGTTAAATTGTGAAACGGCACGAAATTCGGCAAATATACAAATTTATTAGCTCTATTTAAAAAAGTAGAGCAACACATAAGAATCAAATAAGTTAATTCAGTTATGAATATTGCTATTTTACTCGACAGAGGTAGATTTTAAAGTTTAATTTGAATGTATAATTTATATAAATATGCCATCTGTCAATTTAATAGGATGTACGATAACGAAAACATAACTAGATTTAATTTTGGGCATGTAATGAAGCGCATGGTATTTCAAACAAACACATCAATCGCAACTGAGTTACACAATTTTCAACGTTACATTTAATTATACAATACCCGAATATTCTTGGTCGACTTCAACACTCAATTACGGTTAACACATAATTACGTGTTTTCAATTTAATTATATAGGGTGACATTATACGGCGGGCGAAGTGACATTAAAAAAGGTGGGTTCATTCATGTGGTCATGATAACGTTTGATGAATATGGTCGATCCAGAGACAGAGGAGGAGATTTCGTTTCTCTAGTAATGTCGAACAAGGCTCTCAATAAAAGCACAGCTGGTCGTGTTATCGACTATGATAATGGAACATACTCTGTGTTTTGTTATGCTGCCTGGGCCGGTGACGCACATATTTCTATTAGACTCACGCTCAACAGGGAAGGTGTACAATTTCTGCAGAACATGATAAAAAATAAAGAGAAACTCATAACATACAACGCCGAGTACACAAACGGTACTTCAAATGAAAGAAGCAACTGTGCGTTGGTTAATGAAGGCGTGTGGGATAATCAGTGTGAATATGTCAATCAACATGCAATGGGAAAAACGGTTATTATATGCGATAAACCACAGTACTTTGATTGTGACCAGATAGAAAACATTACTATGAAGCTTCAAAGTCTTAATGTAGCAGCTGCTGCCATGGTTTCCGACTTAAAGTATATATTTGACAGGTTAGTATGATGTTTATAAGTGATATGAGTGTGTAGCTGATATATGTATTAAACACCTAGCTATGTCGAAACTCTTGATATCGGGGCTCGATGGTCACGTTTATCATTTGATGTTTATTTTAAAATATGTTTAAATATGGTCCCAATGGCTCGCGATGATGGGGGATTATAGCACGTTTATTAATAACTTCTTGAAGTTTGGAATGTTCTCTGCATGCATACGTCAGTTTGTCGTCAAATTGTGAGTGTGCCCTCGTCTACAAATATTTACATATCATTAGAATGGAATGCCGTATTAAGAGAACAACTTTGATATAATATTTAATAAAAACAGAACTTCCTCAACTGGCCTTTGACCTTTGTTGGGATATGCTGTCTTATTCATGTCAAAATTAAAAGTATGTCATTTAATGGTACGTTATATTTTTAGAAGCCAAATCATTTAATTTTACCATGCGAGATTTCAGTGTTTATATTGCAATTCCAAAATGCGCTAATCCACTCCAAACTGCGCATGTCATTCTATTATGCATAATATAATGACGTAAATTTTGAGATGGCTTGATTGCGCTACGGTTCTACTTTGATGTGGCTATTCATTTGAATTATGACGTATCTTATCATAGCTTTTACATTCCTATTTCACAATCTGCTTTATATTTTTGGCACCAACTAACTGCGTACATATGCCTATCGGCGTATCCTGAAATGTATCATTGCGGACAAATTGAAACACAATTCTCCTTTCCAAATTACGAAGTCATTTAACACGCCCTTGACAATGAACAATCAAGATGCATTCAATTAGCATATTGATCATGGAGAAGACCGGATGATTTGGAGGGCGATATCAAACATTACACTAAATAAATTAATGCATATATAACATAAACTGATGACTTTTACTTGTTGGGTGGAAAGTAAATGCTTGTGGTGCAATAATTATGTTTAATGTAACCCTTGTTTATAATTTTACAGAAAATATAACGAACAGTTATCATTGAAATTACAAATCGAAGGTACGGCGACTTTAAAATTATGCATAATTATTTATATAATATGGAATCTATTTAATATTAATACATTATAATTGAAATACTGAACGATAAGGTAACGATAAGTGTTAAATTAATAGTTTAATGTCTTCATGCTGCCATTTGTCCCTAATACATATTCTCATATCAGATGCACTGCTCCCACAAGAAAAACTGAAACCATGCGCTGCAGACTTGCGTATACCGCTGAGCGATGGATATTGGTACAACAAATCTGTATTTGTGCCTCTGGTATGTAAAAGTCAGCAGTGGACGATAGACCAAGCAGCAAGGTGTCTAGCTGATAAACAGATCATTCTTTATGGTGATTCAACTTTAATGCAAATAGGAATGGTACTGAAGAATACATTCAAAATAAAACACATTATCTCTACCTTTGTTTTTCCAATGGTAGCAAATGCTGTCATGCGATTCAAAAAAGGGGTTTTAGAAAGTGATCGTCTAGACAGAATCTCTCAGGTAAATTGCTCTATTGCAAATCATGTCATCGTTTTAAACTTTGCATACCATTTTGGTGCCTTCACAAACCGGGCATACTTAGAAAGATTATATCATGCTAAATTGGCTGTGCAAAATCTACTGTCAAGATGTCCCAAATCAATTGTGCTGATAAAACTATCACATCCGCGTGACAATGAATCTATAGAGCAAAGTGTGCATAGTAGTAACTGGGTCTTCTATGACATGAACAGAATGATACGTCGTGTGTTTGGTGGTATTGGAGTGCGTTTTTGGGATATATGGGATTTAGTAATTTCGTCGTTTGAGAACATCAATGTTCACATGAATACCCGCGTTATAGTTCAAGAAGTGCATCTTATGCTATCGTATATTTGTCCTGAGTTGGTGATGACTTAGGTATGTTATATGTTATGTTATATATATTGGGCAAAACAGGTAGAAACTGCGGATGTTGTAGTAAATACATTATTGATAGTCATTGCCGATTTTAGTAGGCCTATTCATTAGATATTGTTGACTGGATTCCATGAATAGTCGGTTTAACCAGCAGCAATAGTTTTTCTAACATTGACGGAATAAAGTAAGTAAATATAATATGAAGAAGCACTAAATACAAATATTGAAATTATATTATATTAAGCGCAGGGATTGATCATTTTGTACAATTTAATTGTAATCTAGAACAACACGTTAGTTTTAATGTTGTAATAATTATTGATGTTGCGTGATATATCAGTGACTACAAAAAACATATGTTTTTATTATTTGGTATGATTATTTAACTATGCCCAATTTACAATTATTTTCGTAGACATATTTTTCAAAGAAGTTAAAAGTAATATAAGATTATTTCAATTCATAACTTGTTTGTGTAAACTTGTGAAATTACACCTTTATTACATTCACACACGGAGCGGAACAACTAGTTTTGAAACTAAATATGTAAACAATATATTTTAATCCCGAGTTAATTTTCATGACTCGAGGAAAGATTTTGTCTGATTGAATCAACCGAGGACTCGACATTAATATATTTAGTATTCATTCGGACGCAGTCCAAAAACGGGGACATATGGATTGATTTATGTGTGTCCGTGTATCCATGCATTCGTGCGTGCTTCCGGACATGTATTTTAGACATGCCTGGGCCGATTACACACATGCATCATACGTAATATTACATATGCACATCCGATTTGTTTATAGATCTGATTCAAAATGAATGAATGGCGGTATTTTTTGTGCTGAAATATCATCAAAATCAAACTTGGTGCATATGTTGGATACTATGTGACCTTAATGCACGTCATTTTATTTTTCAGATTGAAAACAATAATTGGCCGACTGGCCGCTATTTTGCCATATTTCTACCATGTTATAACTGAATATGTTCGAATTTTAAATATTCATTATACATCATGTCATAGATAATACAGACATATTGATTTGACTTTCTGATTCAAAATAGCAAAATGGCCGGAAATCCGTAACCGGATCTTGGCGTTTGTGGATGGATTATGTTCAAACATGGTTCATACATTAAACATTTTGCGTCTCTTGTGCACGCCATTTTATTTTTTAGAACGAATTGGTTGAAGGGCGGCCATCTTGTTTTTATTAATGTTGTTTCAGATCAATATCTCTCAACATGCACAAGTACTCATTGGCAAAATTAGATAACTAACGGGGACTGTGCCAAGCTTGGCTGGTTACTTTGAGCTTTATGTACCCGTACATGTGTTACACGCAACGTCCACGTTTTAATCCTGTCAGAGGCAAATGTTGATTCTATGTTACTATATCAATAAAAACTGTTGTGTTTTTAACAGCTGTTTGACATGAAAATCTAATAAAACGTGATGGCAAATTGTTAGGGATACTGAATTATTTATTTATAAATGTCTGGCTAGTATACATATATAAAATACAAATAATTATGGATCACATTTTATGATACAAACGTTACGTTACTTGCATGAGAGTGTGCACGTGACACACGAACTTATAATTATGTATTTCTGCATGAGAACATTTCAATCCTGTTACCAACTCGTATTTATTCTATTTTTCTACGTCGAACTTTCACAAAACACAAAGCTCCTAGACAGTTCATTTTACAATTTACTGTTCACTTCCTCAACATTTTCCGAGTGGGATATTTAAACTCTTAATACCGACCAACCAGAAAGTATAGTTTGAGTATTTAAGAGCAGAACAAACCTTGACAAACTCATCACACATTTAAAATACAATTTTATTTTTAAATACAATGTGCTCTATTAACAACAGAAACATGAATAGAAATATTACTGGTCGGAAGAAAACGTGCTTTTTTGAACGCTCCTGCTGTCGGGCAACTGGCTAGTCTTTTTTCATCTTTTCACATTGCTTCATTGTTAACGTTTCTACTTGTTGCTGCGTGGCCAGGATGGCGGCTGTTCAAACGAAGGCTCCGAGCACGCCTGATATTTGTCTGACAAGAAACCATGTGGTTCGTTGTGAAAGTGTTGAAGGGATTCCAGTCCAAACATGTGTCAAAGCAGCGGCTGATTTAGGCGAAGGTAACAACACTATTGTTGCTTCAAGAATGAACAAATATCATGTCGTTGGTTTCGTGTGTTGACAAGGCCTGTGCTTATCGGATGGTTATTGGGTTTGATGAATACATGAACACATTTACTTGACATACATACTGGCAAACTCATCGCAACAGTTTTATAAATCTACAATGTTGGTGGGGAAATTGTAAAATATAAAATAAAATGACTAACACAAGATTGTCACTTAAAAAATAACAATTACAAAAACAATAAAGCCATGCTGAATGCCAATGAAATTCATCATATGGAAAACAGCATGGGAAGCGGAACATTCCCCGAGAGCTATCATGATAAAAATAATGCTTATAACACGCGTGCGCGCTACCGATTTTTGCATGGATGCGATGTTTCTCGTACTTTTTCAATTTGAAAAACAGAATAGTACGAAAAATAACATATTTCACCTTAAACAAAAGAAAACTACATATCACTAGAAACATTTACAAAAACTAGTATAACCCTGTTACCACTGATAAAAATTCACAAGACACCATTCTTGATGTCTTACCATAGCTTAGCGAAAGTGACGGTGATGACCTGGATGACGTATGATAAATTTAGAAAAACGGTCCAGCTTCTCTCTGTTGGGCGTACCCATAGTATTGATGGGATACTATCAGAAATTGTGAAGTGTCATTGGTCCACAAGAAAGGAGACAATACACTATTAAAAAATTGGCGCCCTGCGAGTCTGCATTGTAGTGACTACAACAAATAAAAACATTGTCACTACGTCTCCGCTCTGTTATTGGTTCAATTATATATACTGATTAAAGCAGCATTCCAAACCGTCACATTGATGACAATAATAACTTACGTCGTGATTGTACTGATTATTCCAACATTAATACATCTTCTCTGGGGATTGACCAGGAAAATGCTCTTGATCGGATTCATCATGAATACCTTTTTAAACTTTTGAAAGCTTTTGAGTTTCATCCTGTCATCAGCTATATCCGTTATAATGCACAATCATTGATCATAATAAACAGCTCCCTCACAGCCCCTGTTTTAAATTCGCAGGATATACACAGGGCTGTTCATTATCACCACTTCTTTGTGTCATTGCTGTCGAGCCATTACTTGATAAAATCAGAAAAGAAAATATTATCGAGGGTATTACAATCCCGAATAGTAATGGTCGTCACTGCAAATTGACAGCTCATTCACAAGACGTCGATTTTTTCATCACTCGCCGCCGCGATTTCGAGAAATTAGGGAAATGGATCTGTATACATGATTGAATTAGAAGGGTTAGGGTTAGCTCGTGGCGAAGAAACATCATCTAGCTACTGGGCATTAAATGAAACTGAATTAAATTAAATGTTGGGATGTACTTGGGCAACATCAAGCTTTTTACGGACTAGAACTTGACAGAGCTTGGACAAAAGGTCGAAAATAAAATAGAATTTTAGTCTCATTTTGCAACCAGCGTGTCATGTAGAGGGCGCCTGCTTGTTATTAACAATGTGTTATCTTCACATTTACTATAGAGAATACACAGCCTATCCCCATATACCTGACATAATTACTTCCCTCCAAAAACATTTGTTAAATGTTTGTGCCAAGGACGCTATTGGGTCCCGGCCGAAATATTATAAATATCTTTAGAAAACGGTGTGCAGAATTTTACTAACCTAGCTAGACGAATTAACACCATGCGTATTAAATACATTCAAAGATATCTCTCTTCAGATTTGCTAACGCCGCTAACAGCAATTTAATGTCTGCACGCCATCGGCTTTGACCCAACCTCAATATATCACTTCTTCATCTCCCACAATTGTATTCAGACTTACTACATTGTTAGAAACCAGTAGACAAGAGACACAATCTTGATATTCGTGCGACTAGTTTACTTGCTGAACCTCTCTTTCGTAACCCGTTCATACCTCACCCAGTCAGGAACGTCCTTTAAAACACTTGATCGATGCGGGAGTTGTAAGGTTTTGTGATTGGGGTCTTCAAGCTAATATTTTGTGCATAAAGTCAATATCCGCTCTGCAGGTATACTTAATGTCAGTATCAAGGTCAGCCACGATGCCATTCCAACTAAATGAAAAAATGTCATTAGCACAAAATTCAAAAACAACGATGTTAATAAACCATCTCCACCACATCTAATCTTGCATTTGCATGAGTCAGATGATTTAAACTTGCCACTGTATGAAATTGAAAAACGGTGCGATATATAAATATTTATTAATGGTTTTAATATAAATCACCATCCATATAAATTGTCTGGTGATACATACTCATACGCTCTTTGTTCATTTATCAATGCATTGTCAATGCTGTTAAGGTTATTTTCATGAAATAAGTCCTCGGACTGACGTTAAAACTGCATCAGATTGCAGGATTTTTGGACTTGGAAGAATGTGGTTTCCCTTGCCACATATAACTTCAGGTCACCCTTGGGCAAGGTGTAGTACTGTCACTGATACACTAAGATTCCTCTCATACACAATTTTGATCATGGTGATAGCAAAACATAGAAAACATAAGCAATGTGTTTTGCAGATATTACTATAATGGGCAACAAACTCAATGTTGTGAATATCCATCCGAAAACAAAGAATTAACTCAAGGTACCTTTGGTGAAATCATGAGTGTATTCTGAAGAAATGTACCAAAAATATTTACTATTCAAGGAAAATATTGAAAATCAATCACAGGTGCACCATATATGTACATCCTCTATTTTTTCTTCCATGAATTGTTCTAACTGAAATTAATTCACTTTTGTAGGATAAACACATTCTTTGGGTAAAGCAATTAAGACAGTCATCCTACATTGAATTATTGATTTTGTCCCTAATTAAGTTGATATGGTACATGCCTTTAACAAAGCGTTGAGGGCGCTGCACACGTGCGATCATATATTATTCAAGCAGTATAATTTTCGGTGATAGACGTTGAAGGCGCTGTCTGTATTTTAGCAATTCACGTACAGCCTTAGTTCGATATCAACGGTTTTAAAACAGTTTGATCATTTAAATCTCAACTTTCTTGATCAAGTTTTCAAACGCAATGTCCAAAAAGAGTTCGAATCATCCACACAAAGGAACACTGTCGACGCCAACACCGCCATTTGACCTCTATAGAAAAAGTTGGGAAAAGTGATAAATGTTGGGAAAAGTCAAAGTAACGAGAAATATTACTATACATTGCTCATTATATATTCATAAATATCGTAAACGAAAGTAGGAAACATTAAAAATGCCGTAACTCAGCCAAAAATTGACGGAAACGACAACGATAGAATGGCCAGAAAACATAGATGTTTTTTTTTTCCGGTTAGATATGAAAGTATGCGCCTGCTCGTTCTGCAATAGAATGACATTGCGAAAACACACGAAGCAGGTAAATGTGAGTACGTTCGGGAATCTTCGGGTAAGCTTGTGTCAATAAACTACCAACAAGATCTGCCGTGGTACGCATCGTACCGACGTGATCCCCAAGTCACACCTAAAACAATAGGCGTTGCTAGTCTGTTCTTTAGTGGTCTGAGTTTGTAATTTCGCGATGAAGCTAGCCAGGACATGGATACTATTCACAACGCTCGTTTATTTGTAGCACCACCATCTGTGTCTTATTGGACACCACCACCTGGTCGTAATGATACTCTGGATCATTATATAAGTGTGTGTAGACGAGAAATACATACTATTAAGTTTAATAATCAGAAATGGCAAAGTAGCAATATAACTCGTCAGGAACGTGACGCTCTAAATTCTCTAAAGTCACGACGTGATGAAATTGTTATTAAGCCAGCTGACAAGGGTGGGGCAGTGGTGGTTTGGCGTAGATATTTGTATCTGGTGGAGGCAGAGAGGCAGTTATCGGATACAGACTCCTACCGGGCACTTGATGTGGATATCGCGAATAAAATACAACGGGAAATAGGTGATGTGGTTAATGGCTATATTGCTAAAGGTGATTTGCCGAAAGAGGCCAAAAATCTTATAGTGCACAGACAACGGACATCAGTCTTTTATCTATTACCGAAGATTCACAAGGTAAACAATCCTGGTAGACCCATTGTCTCAGCATGTAATTGTCCGACTGAGCACATAGCTCGATATTTGGATTCAATGTTGAGACCAATTGTTGCGTCACAGCCTACGTATGTTCAGGATACTAATGAAGCACTTAGGAAACTAGAGTTATTTCGTTTCACACCGGATAAACCCAGATTTTTGTTTTCTATGGATGTAAAATCACTTTATACATCTATCCCGCACGCTGATGGACTGTTGGCTTTACAGCATTTTCTGAATAAAAGGGCAGTTAAGGATCCTCCTACGTTTGTGTTGGTGCGCTTAGCGGAATTAGTTTTGAACGGGAATTGTTTTTCTTTTAATGGTAAATATTATATACAGAAACGAGGTGTGGCTATGGGCAGTTGTTTTGGTCCGAGCTATGCATGTTTATTCATGTCATATCAAGAGGAGTTAATTTTTGTCGTCCTTTCAAGGCACTAAACCTGAATTTTATGTCAGGTACATTGATGATGGCTTTTGTGCCATGTCAAACAGTCGGGATGAGTTATTACAGTTCATTGACTTTGTTAACAACTTTAATCCCGCCATACATTACACACATGAGATATCAGAAATAACACTACCATTTCTCGATATTTCTACTAAGGTAGATGGTGATCGGATTTCTACATCAATTTACACAAAACCTACTGATTCACATTGTTATTTACAGTATGAATCATCACATCCTACTAGAATGAAGGATTCCATACCTTACTCACAGTTACTCCGGGTACGTCGTATTTGCAGCGATGATACTGATTTCCGTAACCAGGCGAGGAATTTATGTAATTTTTTCACAAAACCGGGTTATCCTCGTAATGTCACTGGGAAAGCATTGGCCAAGGTTGTGTCAATGTCAAGAACGGATTGTATCGGATCTACGGTTTCCCGTGACAATCAGGATCGTGTAATTTTGGCACTTACGTACCATCCTTTAAATGTCAGGATTAAAAACATTATGTACAAACATTTTCACATTTTACAGACCAGCGAGAAGACAAGTTCTACGTTTCCACTAATGTCTACTACTGCCTGGCGCCGTGACACTAATTTAAGGAGGTTATTGGTGCATACGGGTGAAAGGGGAGACCCTGAGAAATATGGTTCTGTCCCGGGTAATCGTCCTAGGTGTAATACTTGTCCTTTTATTACAGACACTAATCGTATATTTGGTCCCAAGGGAGATGTTGAGGTCAAATATCCGTTCAGTTGTATCACTATGAATGTTGTATATTGCATTTCATGTATTAAATGCGGGAAACTTTACATTGGTTCTACAGTCCGTCGGCTGGGTGATCGGTTTGCTGAGCATCTACGGCAAACTAGACGTTTGAAAGTAACATTCATTGTGTGTTTTAATCATAGGATAATCAACAGTATGTTTATAAGTTCAGTCACATCAGACAAAACAAATATCACTTGGTGCCACAGTCGTAACACCTCTTTTGTAGTAGAAGTAACACACGTGATTAGAAACAATGTATTAACAAACAAGTGTGAACTGCTGTGGCTGAGTTCAAGTGCAGCCCCTTACACGTTTTTTTTTTTTTTTCAAAACGTAAAATATGACGGAACTTCGTTCTATCATAACCCAACTAGACCTTTTAGATTTTGAAATGTGACTAAATTGATCTAACAAAGGCGTACAAGAAGCGTGATGTAATGGAGCTAAGCAATCTTCAAGCCTAGACTGTATTTGTCGTTGATGGCGGGCTCATAATGCGTGAGTAATTGTACTTAATGAGCAATCTCTACGAGGGCGCTATATACGAATGTGGACTAATTTTATATACATGTATTGTCAACGCTCCACTTAAAATTATAGTTAATACACATTTTAAATTGTATACAAACCACGTAAAAATAAATGTAATTTACAATGGGCGTACTCTGCGTACATGACGTGGAAAAACACAAGAATACGCCGGAAACCGTTAACGTAATGATCGGTTACCCAGCTGTAAATGCCGTTTCAGTTTCAACGTAAATTGGCGTATATTTCTGCATTTACTTTTCTTCCGTCCAACTTAATAAGCGGCTACTTAGAAGTATACGTTATAAACGTTGAATTATCGTTGATTTACGTTGAACTGAATGGACGACAAACGTAGCATTTTTGGCTGACGGTTACGCGACGGATATACCACCCCCATAGTCCGACGGTTACGCGACGGTTACACACGGTTTTACTGCATAACTGCCATGTAACAGTTGTGTAACCGGACCGGAAACACGCGATTCCATGCCGTGCAAGGGTATTGTGTTGTCACACAATGGAGAGGACTGTCATCTTGAATATAAAATCAGAGATATTACATGATTATTTTTGGCAATTTTTCTAGTAACATAGTGAATTGCTAACTGAAAATTGAAAGATGGTGTTTAAAGCCACTATACCGTAGTTGCTCTATTAGAAGCACATACTTTGAAGTACATAACAAATATGAGTTTAATTGTCAAAATTGCTTGTATTTCAAAGTTACAGTATACATTAAATGATTGGTTTAGGTTAGTAGGCTGGGGTGTGCTGCTATTTGACATGAACATGTTATAGAGAAACTATGGTATATATGAGTATTTATTTGAGTTTGTTGTGTGGAATTGTACATAGATTATTTGCAGCAAATGCCGAGAGGAGTGGGTTTGGTGGTACAAATAATGATTAAAATATTGTACTAGTCCACTTACAGCTGACAGAAAAAAATTGTGAATATTTGTAAAAGTAAATTTATTCTTGTTGTTATATTGTGGTTAATAAATCATAACCATGATAAATAATGTCGCATTTTGTCATTACTTTTTTATTACTAGTAGATGGACAATTATACATGAAATGAAGCAAAATATGATGTCTGCGGAAATTATAATACAGTATTTGATCTATTAGAAGTGCATGTGTTTACATAAATGATAGATGATTTATTGTACAAAATAAGCTGTTAACATTATAATATCTGGAAATGCAATGTTTGGTTTTGGTGTGCTTGCAATTGTATTGGAAAGCAAAACTACTGGGTGGGTATCAATAGAAAACAACTCAATGACAAACATGTTGCACCTCTGTGTATCGCTAGTTCATTGTTGTAGATCCTGTGTACAACCTGCCAATATTCTACCACAGTAATAGAGGGACAGTAATTCTATCACAAACACACATAAATATCATTGATCTTTGTGGATTTGCCCGTGATCACAATTCATGCATAATGTGAGATTTTGCAGTAAGTGGAACATTATTCGTGCCAACAAAAATATCTTTCCAATTTGTTCTGAAACTATTCACTATCATCTGTTGAACTAAATATTATGTTTGGTTGTCTTGTACGAAAACATAGAATGTCTGCACTGTCATCAGAGTCAATTTCAATGGCAGCAAGCACACTGACAGCTTCATCAATGCCATCCGAGTCGGATGCTGTTGACTCTTGTGATAACCGATCTGCACAGTCACTTTCTGACATCTCCAATACCTCACAGATTAAATTCCACAATCTGTTAGCATGGTCTTCATAAAAAACAAAAGAAAAATGTAATTGAAGAATGTCCTTGTTGCCAATGTAAGTTAGATAATTAACAATATTAGTGATGAGTGGCAGAGGAAAAACAGTAGCTACATCAGCTCCAATGAAAATTTCGTTTTCGTCCACATCGCCAAGAAGCGAACTTCTGTATTCTAGCAGGTAGGTATGTAACACTTTCATTTGTCTTGCATTAACCATTTGTTTTTTGTTCATGGTATTGAATACATCTTGGAGTTTATCTTTTCTTTTTCTTGACTGCTGGCTGAATTCAGTTATCTGCTTATGTGATTCGCTACAGTATTTGTTGGCGGAACATCTTTGTTCACAGGTGTCCTCACAATTACATAGGCACTGACCTTGATTTCCAGATATATCACAACAAGTGTGAGCCAAGTTGTTGGATTTAGCATCTAGAACAAAGTCATAGAGCAACATCTTCCTGCGACACAACTCTGTATTTTTGCACTAGAGTTTCATATTGTCCTGCTACGCATATAACCAGTGGCATTTAGGAGTAGTGCAGAGCTCATTTTAGTACTATCTCTTCCAATTCTACCAGTCTGTTGTAAGTATTCGTCGAAGTCATTTGGAGGTCCAATATGAATTACCTGGAATACCCCTTACAAACCCATTCCCATTCGAAATGCAATTTTTTGTTGTGCAAAGTACTCTCAAAATTCCATCTGCATCATTAAAAGAGGCAATGACGATGTCCTCAACCTCAGAAACAGTTTTGGAATGGAACATGTCAAAATACCTATTTCTGTCATCATTACTGCCATCAGGCTGGTAGTTGTAGTAAGCTTTTGTGCCCAGATGATGCGCAAACATTTCAAACAGTTCAGAGCATTGTTGTTTTTTTTTTCTGCAAAAAATTCCCTTTCATTACAATATCATCAATCAGCCAAGAAAACATACCTAGTATGTAATTATTAACCTTTATAACTGAGTGGAAGATGTTTTCATTGTTTGGATTGTCAAACACATCCACGCAGTCACTCATACACAAGTCACGTTTAATTATTGCTGTTGTTTTCTTGTTTGCTGTTGCAGTGAGTGTTACGATAAGTACATTATGGTGTAACACTGCCCTAAGCTCACCAAGTTGACCATACTCTTTTCGGAATGCAGCATCATTTGATCTGTCATTACCTTTTCCCCTTAGAACAAAAAAGTACAATTACAAGACTCAATGAACTAATTTACAAAATTAATTTGTTTATATTCAAATTACATTCTGCACTTTATAAAGTTATATTTCAAGACAGCATACTGTTGAAAATCTATTGTGCGTGTGAACTGCTATAGAGCCAACAATAAATTTATTTGAAATAAACCAACACTACCTGCTGAATAATTAGATAATTTATTTGCTCATTGAGACCCGTAGTTTGCCATTTATTAATATTAGATTTAAATGTTGTTCTTTTTTCCTGTTTGTAGCTTTACTTTATTGTAGTTGTGGTGAATATACTGCTTTGTTAATAAATGTTTTTTTAAATATAATATAGTAAGTTTATGCAAGGTAGTACAGTTACAATTTCTATATTCATTTCTTCCACTAAATTATACAGATTATAGTGTAACACTGTCTTCTCAACACGACAGCATGCATGTTTAAAGAAAACGATACTGGAAACAAAAACACTAGTGTCTTTGCTGGAACACCCCGTTTTGTTGCATTTTCACAAGTCATTATGTTCACAATGAGGTGAGATAAACAATTTTAACAGTTAGGATAAGAATATAAAAAACACGAGTTGGCCTACATCTGCTCTAAAAGCAAAGTGAATATTTTCTGAGATCAAGGGAATGCAAGACTGAAAGTCGGAACTTTTTTTGTTACGTCTAAAAATATATATTCAGTGTTTTTCGGCTTTTTTCGTTTAATCAAAATACGTGGAGAAATTAAAAATGATAAAAATGAATGCTGTAATGTGCGGTTGTTATACTGTATGACAACGCATCGGCTTCAAGTGACGCTTTCGCCACCAGCAAACAATAATCACAATTTCCAATCGGAAAGCATAAACAGATAAATATGAAAGTTTGCGGTATGTTATAGCCACTCACCATTTCGAGGCACAGTGACTTTCGTCAATAAATAGTGCTCCAAGTCCAGATCTGTAGACGTCTGATACCAACAACTTACGATTTTGCCTAAGTGATTTGGGGCTCGTAAATACCCAGTTAAATTTTACTGCTCCAGGCATGTCATATTAAGTGAGATAAGTTGCTTTTAAATCCAAAAATTAGAGCTTCCGGACTTGCTCTTTCATTAACGCTATCAAAGGAGAAATCTTAACAACTAGTGTCACCGGTTCGTCGCTCAGCTTCCCCAGGCGGCATTGATCTGAACAGAAAGGGGCTACTTCGTACGTCAGCGATTTTCCTATTCCCGTTGGAATGGCAACAAACACGTTCTAACCGGAGCAATAACTTTCAATAATCTTTCTTTGATTCGATCGCAAAGATGGATACCTTTAACTTGGTAAGTGCAAAGGCGACACGACACTTTCATTCATGTTTACAAGTCGATTTAAATGTCCTATGTATATACGTGGTCTTTCAAAATCGCCGGGACCTTAGAAGTGAAAGGTCACGTATATTAACATAGATAATATATGACGTATTCAGCTGCCACTCTGATTCGTTGTCAGCGCTAATCAACAATTTTACTTAGCATGATCACCGGAGTGATTCCGCTCCCGTTTTCATCCCAACGCGGGGGGGTCGCCTGTAGATGCGTCCAGTCGGGATATCTTTCGCGTTCACACTAGTTTTCATGATCACGCGAAAAAGGACAAATTGACAATTAATTATATTTTTTTGTAAAACAAAAAAGAAGTCCCGACTTTGCCAGTCTAGTGATATTCATATGCTGCCAATAGTTTATTTCATTGCCCTGTCAGCTTATTAGTGTATTAGTTATTTAAGCTTGTAAATACACTAGTCTCGAACCAGTTGCGTGCCTGTAAAAAATGATGTACAGATATGTCGACGCTGCACCCATTATATTCAAGTCATCAAAATATCTGTACCCTTATTAAAAGAAACTAAAAGTTGAGCTACACCAGAGCAAAGGAGATGAGCGTCTTCGGGAGGTGTGTGGTGATGATTTAAAGGAGCATTTTGTTTCATTGCGGTCAGGCGGCGCAACTGCCGAGTGGATGATAGATGGTGGAAACGCCACGGCCGCTGGAGGTCAGTTGTTTTTGACTCTCTAAGTAGTCGTTTGTCAGTTTCTCAAACACATGTTTATAGATGTACGCGCCCTGCTCTTTTTATCTATTTGACCACAACTGGCATGAACCTTAACTTAAGTAAGTGTGTGTTGTACATTGTTGAAAGTGTTAACCAAGTTTCGCGGTTTCTAGTCTGCTTATTAGTGTGTTATGGTGACTAAATGATTCGCCGGACTGACTGCACCTACATGGCAACATCCTTACTTTATGTAAGTGTGTGCTGTAATCTGGCGGATGTGCTGAGTCTAGAAAAGACGTAAATTTATAAACGTAGCAACAACTGGTGGAGCTCTTGAAAACGGAAACCACAACACAGTCTGTGCGGTGGCCTCTCATTTGCATATGTTTTTTCTCTTGTTCTCGGTAGTATTGTTTTGTTTAATTGGTATCAACACTTTATATAATATCTAGGAGTGGTTGTTATAGCTATGGGTACTGCTTTATAGAAACAACAATTTCGGGAATGATTTTTTTTATCATTTATTGCAATCAAGAGGTTATATATGGATCCCATCTTTTTTTTTTCTCCTGATACACGCACGATACCAGTACATGTTGGTACATATGTGATTACGGTTACCAATAAAATGATGCCAGATGAATCCATTAGAAATATGTCGGGAGAAGTCACAGGCAGATTTCTTGTGGTACGATGATATCGATCGTGAATGCAAAAATTAATGGAGTAGAAGTCAATAAGTCAACGCTAATGAAGAAGAAGACAGCGACAATGTTGTCTGATGCTTTATCTATAACTTTAATAATATCTATGGAAAAACTCTATATACTGTCGGTTTATACGTAAATGTAAATCATCATCGTTGATACAGCGGATAATAACCTACTTGACTTGTTAATGGGTGTAGTAATTATTGGAAACGCCCTACAGCTTATTATATCATAAAAGATGGTTAGTCGGCAATGTGCGATGATCATCAATGGTTTTGACACAAAATGTTTACTCGCCACATCTGAACGACTAAGCTGAACTCACTGAAAAATATTATTTATAGTTTAAGGTTGATCGTAACTTCTGCAACTTATTATTATTTGGGTTTTGGAAAAAAAAAACACGCTCTCCCCCGTTGATGAGTCTGAATATATACATGAGACGAGCATAGCATGTGGTACAACTGACTAGAAGGTCACTGACCTACGGCTCACAGTATTTTGTACAAATATAGTGGAAATAGTGGAAAATATATGCGTTACCACGTTTGGTAAAACGACTAATTTTTCAGGCCATCCAATATTTTTCTATGTTTATTTTTTTAATCGCCATAATGAGCATATTACGATAGTTTTGGCTTAAGCATATGTAGATAATCATTCATTCACACATCTGTTTGTGTTGGATACTTCTAAATTGGAATAAGTGTCAAAGTTTAGAAGTGGATATATGTTTTTCTTCAACTAATGAATCACTGGATTCAAACCTTACCTTGTTATTGATAGTCCGTAAGCATAACCCCTATTTTTAGAAGTATTTGGTTGGGATAACTATAAAAAAGACGAACACATTTAAGGAATACATTCACCGTGCTACTGAATAGAACATTTTGTGTTCGGGCAAATAATACTGGTCCGCTTCTGCCGTCTGACACTGCCACAAAAATGCACCATTATTAAAATATAAAAAGTTTCCCCAAACTGCCCCATGATGAACAACAGATAACGCACTATGTGTTACTCGATTCATATTATATTACATTGGTTCTGCAGTATTGATTCAGTTTTCATGTAGTGTAGTGATGTCATAAAGTTTTTACATCGCATTCCGTTTTTGCGCAACAAAAGAGAAAAAGTGCCGCATGATTCATTCAAAATTAAAATATGGAAATGAAGCTTACGTCTTCCACAACTTATCGGCAATATCCGCAACGACGTCATATTTGATCATTCACATCGATGTGCTCCGGAAACAAACATTGAGAAATCAAGACAATTGTGAATACTAACTTTGGGGGTGATTATTTCGTGTTTAGCGCATTTGTTTAGCCTAACATCTTCAAAATCAGTTATTTGGAACAACGACACAAAAACAGAACATCGGTCGCTATTTCGTTACTATTACAACGCGAGTTTTTCTTAATCATGTTAAGTGTTTCAACCCGCGATTATACAAAGTGGACGGTTTTGTTGTCACATCGCAAACAAACCTTAAATCTTACTTGAGGTTAAGTGTTTATCATAACGGGGTCCGTTTTATTTGAGGCTCAGTTTACCTCAGTCCTGGATTTTATGTCGCGAGTTTCAAAAAAAACATTTAACGGCAAAAGACAGCGACAACTTTCCGAGTTGATGCCAAAGTAACATTTCTCCCATTTTTGATAAAAACATTGAAAAGTCCTCCCAAAATTATCTCGCTACCTTAATTAAAGCATACAAATTCGCGATGCTGTGTATCCGCAAAAGCATTATAGAACTACAACGAGTAAAACAAAATAAACGCCGATTAATTAACTGGGACAGTGAGTCAGTGACACGCACACCAACCGCATCGAAATCATATTGTATTGACTGCATTGAGTTCAGTTTTAAAACTTTGAGTTAATCTCAATCGTGGCTGCTGCACTTTGTGTTGTCTACTCAGTTGAAAAGGTAACCAACATAACTGTAAAAAAGATGATATATTGTACATGCTTAGTGTATTAGTAAAGCTCTTACTCTATCAGGGTTCTCCCCAGAAAAAATGCATAGCGCCGGGGCTAATTTGCATAATAATTTGCATATCATTTACATATATTTCCTTCATTGATTAACAGAACTTATTTACAATTATGAATATTAGTGAGCTCAGTCACAAGGCAAATATTTTTTTTAATGGAATCAGCACATTATGTTTCACAATTTAGAAGAGTTTGAAACATTCTCGAAATACAAATGCTGCAGACTAAAAACAAACGCAAATACATTATTGTTGCAATTTAATTGTTTTGTAAAACGTTGAAGGAAACGCATTCAAAACGTTAAGCCAGATTTATGTTCACGAATCTCATAATTTTATTCACTCCAAAAACATTCTCCTTCAAAAAATCGATCACGTAATTAATTGACGTATTGTTGTAATTTATTATTCGTACCATCAACTTCTAAAACGTTTACAATTACAGTAATGAGCGAACAAATAAAGCTTCAAAACGATCATCAAAGTTACGACGTGACATAACTTACTTGGCCATGTTATACACCAGTTATAGCAATAATTCCTCAACAAATTTTACTTCTTTTTTTTTATATGAAATGTAAGTAAAATCAGACTTATTTTTATCGGGAGCGATTATTTTTGATCACTTGATCGCTTCGGTAAAAAAAAAACAGACCCGCCATGATGTTTGTGAAACATTAGCATGTGTCCTTTGACCCGATGGGTCAAGAATTCCATTAACCAATCAAAATGCCGCATGGTAATGCCGGTAGAACCCGAAGTTTTCCGAATGGTAGTGAGCATAAAAATTACATTGCGGAAGTAAAGCGATGTCGTAGCACGATGTGTTGGCATCGATTTCAATTGAAAACTGCATGACGGCTTTCGAAAGAGGTGATTTGCAATTTTTAAAAGGTAAATTAGGTCTTGAAAGAATAGTTTTTACATGATTCGCAATGATAACTGTTCAAATGTATTTTACCAAATCACGCAATAAACACGCCCCATGGGATTTATGTGAGAAAGATACGACTAATAATAATTTATTAAAATGATATATAACAGTATACACTTTATACACACCATTGTGTGGTCTATATTGGCAGATTCATGTGTCACATGTTATTTTTGCCCACATAGCTTCTAACTATCAAGAATTTTGTCGTGACGCCCTCGTGCGCAGTTGGTTGTTTAAAACCAACTAAGACTAGTTCAAATTATCCGTTTGAAAAACGTGAGCATATTACGGTGCGTGTCTTACACGAACAAGCCTGCATCGTCACTGACGTAATCAAATAACGCATCACACGCGTTTAAAACCAGAAACTATTCTAATGAATGGTATTATCAGGACTCAAATTATTTTATCTTGCAACAACACAATAATATGCCATCAGAGGATGTTGAAGCATTTGATCGAAATGTCTAAGATGCAAACTGTACCAGAACGATGTATATGTAAAAAAAACATATTGCACAAGAGTTTATGTCTTCTCTATTAAATGAGTGAATTTATTCAAAGTGCAAATTTAAACGAAACGTGCGAATACACATTTTAAAGTCAAATCCTTAATTCTGAAAATGAATACCTGACAGGAAGCTGTTGCCATAATGGTAAAACACATTGAAGTGATGCTGAAAAACCGTTAATGTGATATTGACTCAACCATTTAGTATATCAGCTTTTAAAGATTACAATAAAGACATTATCACTTTGGGTACATAACAATGTGGTATTGAAAAGTATAATTAAGACCGCTGTCGTTAGTTGAGGTATATCAATACAAATTACGTAATAATGGACAATAGTTATAGGAAAATATTGTCATTCCTGTAGGCGCAATACAGAAACGTTGATTAACTGTAACTTCGGCAGAATAACAATAATCAAAGTGAAGTTGATGCATTACGAAAGAATAATAACGAGTAGTGTTAAAACGAAACGTCGATTAACTGCGGAAATTATCATGATTATAAACAGACATAGAGCGCAATACTTTTAACACGTCACTTATAGAGTAAGAAATAAGTGTATGCCAAAGATAATCCTGTCTTATTAAATTGAATGAAAAATTCATAAAATTGCCACCCTTTTCTTTCGTTAAATAGTTTTTGTTCGCAAATGCTAGCAAAAATGTGAAAACGGTCACTTTGGTAACATGAATATGTTGTATTAACAATAATAATTAAGATCGCTGTCGTTAGTTGAGGTATATCAATAGAGATTACGTAATAATGGACAATAGTTATAAGAAAATATATGCGATGTAGGCGCAATACAGAAAAGTTGATTAACTGTAACTTGGCCAGAATAATCAAAGTCAAGTTGAGGCATTATGAAAGAAAGAAAGAAGACGAGTAGTATTAAAACGATACGTCGATTAGCTGCGGAGATTATAATGATAATAAAAGGAGGGATACGTATTTAAGTAATTGCAAGTTTGTTTATGACATCATGTGCAATGACGGCATCAGTCAAAACAAGATGACTGAAACGAATATTGACGTAATATTGTATTTACACGCTTAAATAACAAATAACCCCCCCCCCCCCAAAAAAAAAAAAAAACTGACAGGGCAATGATTGAAACTATAGGCAGTATATGGATGTACATGGCTATTAGTATTTACTTATATAACCTCTGGGTAATTGACAAGTGTATACATACTCGACGTCGATGTTTTTTTTAGTATTTCACTTCCCAACAAGTTATGTACCCATGGATTTTTACCCCAGTCCGTATGATACGCGTATAACACATAAATAAGTATTCTGTACTTCTACGACTTTGAATAGACAACGCGATTTGTTGGTGCAATCAGTGATTTTTTTACGTGAGATATACCGTTTCTAAAACTGTTATGTTTCAATTTATAATACTAAATTCCCATTTGTCTGCATAGCAGATATATTCTGCTAGAGATGACAAACGCTTAAACCATTAAAAATACATTTTTTTTGCATATATACAACTAATGTAAGTCTTCGAAATAAAATAAGAACCCAATATCGACAATACAGAAATGCAAGTAAACACTTTCTATGCAAGATGAATATTCATAGCCGTGGCGCATAACTTAGACTGCACGAAACATGAGTGTACTGAATATTAGATTAAGTATGGTCAATGTTCAATGGAATATAAACTCAGAACATAGACTTAGTCTACATCCTTATGAAAACAGACATAGAGCGCAATACACATACCATGCCATATACCGTAGAAAATAAGTGTATGCCAAAGATATTGAATGGAAGGTTTATAAAATCACCACCCCTTTCTTTGGTGAATCTTTTGTTTTGCAATTGCTAGCAAAAGTGTAAAAACGTTGTCTACAGTACAATAACCTTCACGGAAAATCAGAAATTATGCTCACATGACAAGGTCAACATACCAGACTGTCGTAAATAATAAGTGATACTTGACATCAGACGGTTCAGCAGGACCACTGCTGACTGGAGGACTGATTGGAAAGAGTATCACATTAGCCAATCGTACAGAGGAGAAGAATTGCATTAGGCAATCACAAACATCGTGAGTATTACATTAGCCAATCATACAAATAGCCGGTATAACAATAGCGAATCCTACACATGGGTTGTATCTCAATAGCCAATTAAACACAAGGCGAGTATAACAATAGCCAATCAAACACTGGCGAGTATCACATTAGCCAATCATGCATCGGGAGTATCACAATAGCCAGTTATACACATGTGGTGTATTACATTAACACACATACACATGGTATATGACATTAGCAAATCATACACGTGAAGAGTATTACATTAGCCAATCACACACATAGGGAGTATCAAATTTGACAATCATATACATAGGAAGTATCACATTGACCAGTCATACACATGGGGAGTATTATATTAGCCAATCACACATATAGGGAGTATCAAATTTGACAATTATATTCATAAGGAGTATTACATTAGCCAATCATATACATGGAGAGTATTACATTAGCCAATCACATATAGGGAGTATCACATAAGCCAATCACACACAAAGGGAGTATCAAATTTGACAATCATATACCTAGGGAATATCACATTAATCAAGCATACACATGTGGGTAATAAATTAGCCAATCATGCACATGGGGGTAATATATTAGTCAATCATGCACATGGCGAGTATTAAATTAGCTAATCATATACACGGGGAGTATTTCATTAGCCAATCATACATATGGGGAGTTTTAAATTAGCCAATCATACACATGGGGAGTATCCCATTAGCCAATTATACATATAGGGAGTATTAAATTAGCCAATCATACTTATGGGGAGTATTACATTAGTCAATCATACACATGGGGAGTATCTCAGTAGCCAATCATACATATAGGGAGTATTAAATTAGCCAATCATACATATGGGCAGTATTATATTAGCCAATCATACACACGGGGATAATCTCATTAGCCAATCATATATATATATATATAGGGAGCTTTACATTAGCCAATCATATACACGGGGAGTATCTCATTAGCCAATCATATATATATATATATAGGGAGTATTACATTAGCCAATCATACACATGGTTGGTATTACAATTGTTAAACAAACCATAGTGTTATGCGTTCGTCTCAACTTACATCTTGGGTCAGTATGGCGATTGCATTTCCTAGATCTGTGTCCAACGTTCCACAATCTCAACTATACCAAACTAAGTAAGTTTACTTTATTCTAGGCTGTGGTATGGCGAGTCAAAAAAAATATTCTATGGTGATGTATCCTAGTGGATCGTGGGGCCAGTTCTTCGTACGTAAATATTTTGTAGTGAGACCAGATAATTCATATCAGTTTTATGGACTGGATACGGCTTTTGCGGCCCGAGGTCGTGCGGCGGAAGAGCCCGAGCTTACGAGGGCGCGTAAGCCGTACGATCGAGTGCAGCAAAAGCCGTATCCAGTTGTCACACGCAACGTAATATTACCGTAATTGGTATAGTACAGGTGTGATGGTTCAAATACCAAACTGGCAACAGTAACAGAAAGACTTCCCTGGCGGCGATGATAAAACACGAACACGGAGCCAACAGATGATGTTTCAACTGGTACAGTTATTATTGTACTCTGCAAACATCAAGTACAAGAACGCGGTAAAACTCCACTACTCCAATAACTAGATACTTAAACTCCAATACAATTCAACGAGATCTCCGATCTGATCTCAGTGCTGAACAACTCCCCTATATATACCCCCACTGTCTATAAATAGACCATTACATCAGCATACATAATGAGTCTGGAACTTACTACAAATTGCTAGAATGTTCCATTACCTTGTATTGCCTTCTACAGTGTTCTATTACCTATTCAACCAGTTCCTAAAAATCTAGACTATTCTACCCAGACACAGTACGTTTCTAGAACATTCTCAGTGACACGGAAGTGGTAAACAAGTCGTATGCGACACCAGTCCATAAAGATTTTATCATATACCTTATATAAACAAAAATCTTTAGTTATGTTATTTTTCGCTCGTCTATTCGATTTATTCCGGGTTTCGATGCGGGTCGTTTTACAGTCGTGGATTTATACGGGGGATTCTAAACGACACAAAGGCGCCAACAACTCTCACACAATAGACAAACGAATGTCACCAAATATATCCAGAAATTACGTTTTAATGAAACAGCGAATGAATATAAGTTTGTAACAATATTTTAACGGTAGTAAATACAAACTCATTATAAACTTTCTTTCTTAAGAATGAACACGACAACGTGCGTTTTCTTGCAGCTGATGTTGTAGCCGCATGTAGAGACACGTTGATTTCACAGTTTTTAAAAACTGTAGTCGGTGAACGAGAAACAATTGCTTGACAAGAAGCAGTTTAATTTACAGATTCTGACGTAGCTCAACTAAGAATATCTGAAATGCGCCAATGATCTTCCGTGGAGACAGAATCGTCACAGTCAGCTTGCATCGGTGTCGCTGTATCTTAGTACTGTAAACTTGACACGTTTTTGTGACCAGTTATCTTTATGATTGGTTGTGGTGGAATGCCGACTTTCATCAGGGTAATAATGAGTCCAACTGGTCATTCGGTATATTTCACAGAAAGTAGTTCCAGGAAATAGACGCGTTTACCAAATATGGAAAACGGGCCCGGGCGTGATATGGAAAATTATTGCACGACTCGCGAATCGGGATTCCCATAGCGTTACGAGGCCGGGCAATACGAGGTATATGATAATACCCGTTATCGATCTCATTCATGATGTATTTTAATACTGAACATTCATCCAGAATTATTGCTGTATTGTTGTGCAGACTCATGGGACGGACTAGGTAATACATCACGTTAAGTTGAAATAGATGAATAGCGCCACCTTGCGGCGATTTTGATCGTCAAATGTAAGCTTTTCATTGGTCATTTTACTAATCAGGATTTATGAACCTTTAGGTCGTATTTTATTTCATTAACGCCTAATTATAATGGTTGTTACAAATATTTTTTTTTCTACGATTTTAAGGCTAAACTCGTTGTAATTTGATTTTTCAATTGTTCAATGTTAGAGACAAGTGCAGTATCTCACTGACCAGAGCCAATAGGGAAAATATGAGCCAAGCTATAAGTCACGACATTTGATTATTCACGGACTGCGTGACGGAAATACTTTAATCAGATGCAATCGACAATCATTAGAATTCAAGTATGCAATTGTCACAATATTACCGAGGATTCACTATCAAGCGTCTATTCCAGAAAGCACATGCTGTATTCACAAGGATTGAATGTTGTTTCCATGGTAATGAACTATAACCCTATGAACATAAAAGTGTAGAATAATTTAGTACACCAAATAATGCAATTGTTGGAAATGAACTGTTATCAAGCAAGTTGAGATTTAAATGGTCAAACTGTTATAAAACCGTTGACATCGAACTGAGGCTGTCTGTGAATTGCTAAAATATGGACAGCGGCTTCAACGTCTATCATCGAAAATTATACTGTGTGCTTGAAGAATAAATGATCGCACGTTTACAGCACCCTCAACGCATATAGTCGTATTTGAACTGAAAGAACACTTTCAATTACCAAATTTGAATACCACCCTCAGGGGTTAACTAAACTCAAGGCTTTTGTTTTCAAGGTAGTCTTTTTACATTCAAGAAAAGTCCATTCCTAAATATTGCGTTATTTAGCACAGGTCGACTATCAACTCGTCATTTAGTTTAAGGTATCATAATAAAGTGTTCATACAAATGTTACAAACGATACACAGGCAAATCAATGACGTTGTCATTTAGCCGCGAGTGCATAGAGTTGGCCTCCACTCAGAGGATGTTGAATTACGTAACATTATGCCGTTATCGTTAGTGCGTCATTGTGTGGATATTTCGCGGCATTACTTTTCTTCGGGAGTAAGTTATTTACTCGTACTTTGCATATCAGATGTTGTGAGAAGAGTGACCACATCCTGCTCCACATGTGTATGAATGGTATATATATATATATATATATATATATATATATATATATATATATATATATCAACTTTTTTTTCTTTTAAATTTGGTCCACTTATGATTGGGGCTCTCTATAGTTGAGATCAGTTTCTTTATTTCTGTTTCGTTTTGTCGCAAATGGTTACTAATGTTTTCAAATGAATCAACTGACTGCTGTCTGATGTTTTACGCAGCATCAAAATAGTCATTTGACTTGTTTTCAAAAGTCACTTACCTTGCACGGCATTTTCTTGTCTTACAGAACTGATACTTTTGGTTTTTCCATATTTCATTAATAAAAACGATGCTTTCAACGCATTGTTTCTCATCGACAAATTGTTTTTAACCCTGAAGCGATTCAGAAAATAACTACTTACGACACCTCTTGTCATGACAACTAAACATAGTTGGAATTTGCTTACGCAATTCACTGACACCATCATCTTGGTAATCACTTAACAGGTGGTTACAATAGATATCCGGCACACGTATGGCATGCGTCTCTTTGTGAATGGAGTTTTGACGTGTGTAAGTATGTCACAATCTACTAGCTCGGCTGTGAAATAATCCTACCTCTGACTGTATTATAATATAGTACCTTTTCTCCAAGCACTAAATTTAACCCAACGTATATACCGTAACAAACACCCCCCTATGCCAAGTCGTAATCAGAGACCATGATTATGCCAACACTCACAAGTTCTATTCTAATGCAATTGATATTTAATTTAACCCAACACACATTTGTCCGAACTCCTGCTAAGGTAATCCGCCCCTATGTTGTGACTACCTATAATTGTTATAATTCGATATGAAAATGATTGCAGATACAACGCTCATCTCATAACCCTGCTATTAGTAAATTTTGCACTCATATATACCAGAGGTTTGTGATTGGTTTCGATCCAGAAACTAGCAGTGTGGAGATACTGTTGAAATTTTCTCAGACCCCATATTAACGAAAGACATTCCTTCTCTATTACTGCATAATTTACCTCTGCTTTAGTAAGTTTTTGACTTGCAAATGCCACAAGAATGGCTACTTCATCGAAATATTGAAGCAACACTGCCCCTAGCCCCACTTCAGCAGCATCGGTTCTCATAACAAATGTACGATTAAAGTCTGGCAGTTTAAGGATTAGGGGATTGCTAAGAGCATGTTTCCGTTGTCAAAGGCAAGCTGATGAACCTTATTCCAAATTACTTTTTTCGGCAGACTTTTTCTGGTTAAATCGTACAAAGGAACGGCATTAGCTGTGAAATTGGGTACTAATTTGCGATAATATCCTGCATACCATAGCAGGGCCCTCACTTGGGTAACTGTTTCTGTTCTTCGTGTATTTTGTAAGGCATTGATTTTACTGGGTATGGTCAGAAACTCAAAGTGTCCGACGATGTGGCCGACAAATTCAAGTTGAGAAAAACCCAATATAACATTTTGATAGTTTGACTGTTAAACCGGTCTCTTGGAGACGCTGTAGAACCTCAACAAGGGTACACACATGATCGTCCCATTGTTTATTGTATATCAAAATATCGTCTACCAGATTAACAACCCTCCCATGCATTCCCCCAAGAATCACCCTCATTATTTTCGAGAACGTACTAGGACTATGGGCATGACTCTATACTGGAACAACCCAAGTGGAGTCAGAAAAGCAGTTTCAGGTTTTGACCCAGGGGTCAAGGGTATTTGCCAAAAGCCTTTGGTCAAGTCAAGTTTCGTCAAGTATCGTCCCTCAGCAAGATTGAAGAATAACTCTTCAGGGTTAGGTATTGGTTCGGCATCAAAGACGGTATTTGATTAAGACGACGAAAGTCTGTACAAAAACGGACCTTTCCATCTTTTTTTCTTAATCAAGACAATGAGAGCAGCATAGGGTGAATCTGACCGTTATATGATGCCATCTTTAACATATATTCCACCTCCTAAATGACTAACTTCTGAGTTACGAAGGGGTTTGCATATGCCTTGCATTTAACTGGTTGATCAACAACTTGTATGTTTAAGGTAGATATTATGACATTTAATACATGGATTTTATAAATAGATTGTATACTAAGTGTATACTGCGCTGGCAAGTTCGCAATGCTATAAGTTTGAGATACGTCCATTCAAAAGAAACAAACACTATTTTATTTTGTTTAGGACACATTTCAAGACAAATGCAAAACCATTTCGTAGATGTCATTTTCCAAAGTTGCGGTTTTTATCAGCTGACAACTATGTAGACAACACAATTTATTGATTCACATGATCTTAGGGATATTCTCGTCATTCTAAAACGGACAGTGTATATCACCGTATTTACGTTTTTCTTACTAACTAAATAATTATTCTTAGCATCGTATCACTGGTTTATAATAATCAAAGTCTAACTCAATGGAAATAGACGCTCTTAATCCCTCCTCAAATATCCCGACAGTACTTCACAAGCTCATCCAATACGAATGTGTGCGAAATTAAAGCACAGTCATGCCCAGATTATTGAATTTAATGGAGTAAATAGATAAATATGAGCCGCCAATAACACAACTGATTTGATTGCTCCCTATAATTACCCGTATAGTGTACAATTGAGCTCCGTCTGGGAACATGCTGTAAACAAATAATAGAATATAAAAATGGCTACAAGAAGAAGTGAGATCAGGGAGTGAGATCAGTGGTGACACTGTTAATAACGCAAAGCTATATTTACAGCCTGCTGCTCGAATCAACATAAATACGATCGATTAAAATACGTTAAAAACATGGCGAGCTGTTAGTAGGTCATGAATAGCATCGCATACATATGATAACATTAGTGAAAACACAAAAACAATAATTTGTTAATCGAGGCTACAATAAAACATACTGACATTGTTTATGAATTCATTCTAAATATTATTTGGGATGAGAATAATCAAACAAACAATTTACGTTTGAAAATGTGACTATGTAACCCAGTTTTGCGTTAAAAAAACATCGTCCGAATCGTACGGTTTCGCTAAAGCCGGTCATTCATAAACGGCCCACGAACCCGTGAGTGATCGTGTTAGGAAAAGCTGTATTTCACTGCTGTTAAATTGGCTCCACCAATCAGCCTTGCTGTATCATAAATGTGAACGTCTGGGGTCATCACAGATAAAAGCAATGGTGGTGTGTAGTGAAGAACACAAGGTCTAAATTCGTTGACACGTTTCGAAAGAAATATATTCCAACGTTGAAAATTAATTTAATAAACTGACAAAACTGTCGAAACTGGCAACATATCGACTTGCCCCATCCACTTTCGTTACAACAAACACATCATTTCCCTCAGATACAGCACAAAGCGCTTTCTTTTGATGGCCAGTAAGGTAATTCACATAGCAAAAAGCTAGCAACACGTTGATTTCTATATTGCAAGATTTAAATTTTACCAAGTACTGTAAAATACTTTATTTTAGCTGGAATTAATATTCGCTAAAAGGTGTTTTGGGTGTTTTCTATGGAATTTATTTTCCACTGATTTCTGACGAGTTGAATGTTAAATATAGGAAAAATGCATATTCGCTGGATTTTATTTTCACTGAATCATTCCTATAGCAAAAACTGATTGCAAGCGAAAATAAAGTATTTTATGGTAATCTGTAGTTTATATCATGAGTTCTGATTGGGCAATGTAAATGAGCCGAAGCAAATCTTATAATCGTTTGAGGGTGTGCGACATACAATAAATCGTAGTGAAATCTGCCAAGAGTTAATGTTGAGGCTTCAGCCGAATAAATGGTATTGGCTGGCGCAGATGTTAAGAAAACGTATTATGAGTTTAAGTGATGTGATGCTTCCCCTAGTAAAATGCACGTTAAAGTCTTTTCGTTGATGAACGCACGCACATAAGCTCGAAAAAGTATTGTTTGATTTGACGGATTGTATAGATACATAGTAATATCGAAGCGTCAGCCGTTGCACATTCATGATACCATGTATTAACATACGTGCTTGATAGAGTTTCAATAAGGACTGTTTATTATCATGTATAATTCCTATTGTGTACATATGTTACAGTATAAGGCGAAACACGTGATTTTGCTTGGTCCACTGTGAATATGTAAAATCATTTTTTTTATTCAATCAGCTTTCGACAAAAGGACTTCTGTTTTAAACCCTAGATATGCAATAGTCATATCATCGAAAGCTGACAATTTAGATGCATGATATATTGTGTCATAAAATATCATCGTAGTGCTTTGATACTTTGTTGCAAGGTACCTGCCCCACTTGAGCCGACCCAGGCCAAAATATTTGCAAGGCCAGTGTCTATCTAAGTAACACCCATTTTAGCCCCTCAAATGTGCTGAGTTGAATAATTCGTTGCTAAGTGGGTAGCATTTAACTACAATGATCCATCCAAGGACGCGTTAAGAACGATATCAACCTAAGTTATAAGCTGAAGTGAAGCAAATACCCCCAGTTTTGTAGTGATCTCAGCTATTTGCAAATACGCCGTTTACTATAAACACTGCTAATGTTCTACAATGTTTTTCCAAAATCATACCAAAATGGCAGGTGTAGTAAAAACAGTTATATAATTCTCTTAGTCGTTTTTCACTGATTGGTTTGGTGGATACAAGTGGTAACTTGTGACTCATCACTACCTGTCAGTTGAACATTACCTGAACATTGGGGAACCAATATCATCGGCCAAAGCAAGTGTTTCCCGAACTAACGTGCGGCGCATTTTTGAAATCCAGGAAATAGATGAGTGAGTGACTTTTCGGTTTTCCCGTGTCAAAAAAACAAAACAAAAAATACCCCACTGCACTATGTCTTCGCCACATAGCGTTCCCATTTGGATTAGAACATTGATACTGGCTGCACCCCGGCGTTATGCACTACTTGAGTATAGGTTCAACATGTAAACACCTTTTTTCCAAATAAACTTTACGTAATATGCTAAACCTTAATAATCCCCCAAGCCTACAGCCACGGTAACACACTTTATAAATATTAGCTATATGTATAAAATGCTAATAATAAAATAATGGATCATATTGTGTAAGATATCCGAATTGAATTGTGGGATATAACAGGGATAGTCATGCCAGTGTTCTGGATGTTGGAGACAATCAACCGTTTTATATTTGTTGCTATATATAATTTTACTCACACATTTAATCTTTCGGTCACCAGTGTCCATAACAACCATAAATGTTTACATATATAAGTCGTGAATTCTAGCAAATACAACAGCTACAGTTAAGTTATATCAAAATTATATGATCTTAGTCCCCCTTTGCTCTTTGTAGTATTTATTAAATTTGTTAAATGCTGATTGTGAAGCAAAGCAAATGTAAAGGTAAGAAGCAAAAATGATATCTACAATAACAAAAAGGGCAAAGCGATAAACAAATAAAACCATAAATATGTCCAGCTCCTGTATTCAATCTCAGAAACATATACACCCACTATCACATACTGTTTTGTTTTAAATGCAAAATTAAAAAAAATATATAAAACAAATACGTTACAATAACAATTAGTTAATAATAAATTAACATTTAAATTCTTTTTACTAGTCATTCCCCTCACGTAATATACATTGTATTTGATGAAGTAATCATTTCTATGTCACCATCTCAGGGCAAATGTAGGATAGCATGAGATGTACCTCTTGAACTATGACGGTTGGAGGCATGTGAACAGTTTTGTTCTCAAACGACGATAAAACCATATCCCATATATCTAGAAAATGCACACCAATACCCCCAAACACCCGACGTATTATTCTGTTCATGTCATAGAAAACCCAGTTGGCACTGTGTATACTTTGTTCTATAAATATGTTATCACGTGGATGCAATAGCTTGATTACAATTTTTGAAGTGGGACACCTTAACATTAGACGCTGAACAGCCAATCTAGCATGATATATTCTTTCTAAGTACGCCCTGTTAGTGAAAGCACCATAATGAAATGCAAAATTTAAAACGATTACAAAGTTTGATGAAGAACAATTTGGTTGAACAATCCTATCCAATAAATCACTCTCTAAAACACCGTTTTTAAATCGAACGACAACATTTCCAACTCTTGGGTACACGAAGTGAGAGACAATGTCTATTCCACGAATTGCTGTTAGTGAATGTTCTATTTGCATTAGTGTAGAATCGCCACAAAGGATGAGTTTTTTATCAGCTAGACACGTTGATATTTGTTGTTTTGTCCACTGTTGACTTTTACATACGAAAGACACAAATACAGATCTGTCTTTCCAATATCCATCGCTCAACGGTACAGGTAAATCTGCAGCACATGACTGCAGGACTGGTGGTAATGTCTGTGCATCTGAAAGAAATAGACGAATGCGTATTACGTTGATTTTGTTCAAAACATAAACCTCGTGTTCAACGCAAAAGTTATTGCCTAGTCTATTAGATACAACTACAACATTAATGGAACCTGTTTTGAGTGAATTAAAAACGTACAGTAAATAATACCTTTAATCTGTATTAGCATCGGTGTTCCACTTAGTTGTGCCCTTCTGTATTTTCTGTGAATAGTGCCGAAATAATAAGGTTAATACTGAAATATTTGTACGGGGTGAATTTAAGGTAGAGATGCAGTTTACCTGACAGGTATTTTAATTAGATGACCTTTCTTGTCCACAAAACTATATATTTTCAGAAACCTTATTGTATGAATTTTAAAATTGTGTTAGTATTTTTTATGGACACTATAGTTTGAGATATGCACAAAAATGTGCTTTTTCGGTCACAAGTAATTTTAAAAAATAGCTTCTAAACTATGCTTCTGCTTCCTGTCAAAATTGGTTTACGGGTACATCTAATATACTATGAAGAAATTGCCGTCTTGAAAACTGTCTACCGGTTGTCAATTTTGCAAGGCAGCAGCTCAAATTTCACTACTTCAAGCTTATGCATAAATTAACACTCAGGCTAGTTGTCTGTACGATTGTTGTTACACTGTTCAACCAAAAACAATGCCCCGACGGCGTTTTGAAGATAAACACATTGCCAATCATTTGTGAAAATTTCAAAACAATAGGTCAAAGCGTCTAGGAGCTATTGTTTTGAAAAGTTCTGGGATGGGCACTAAAAAAGCTGATATAATTGCTAATTTACATAACAATTCACTCAGTAAGAAGTTTGCTAATGCTCATAATTAAAATGGCTGTAACAGTTCCAAATTTAAATGTATTATCCTTATGTAAAAGGTTAAATATTGTGCATAATATGGATATCCCGTCATTACTTTTTTCACCGTGTTTTTTTTAATATTTATGTACAGCCTTGCTCAATCTTGCTAAGCATTCAAAAAAGAGAATGTTTGCACCCGTTATCTATATTTTAAAATCGTCTTTTGAATATGTTCGACTATTAAAAATTCTACAAAATTTGAACAGTCTATAGCCAAAACTGTTTGAATAATAAAAAAGATAAAAAAAAAATCACTGCAAAGTGCCCACAAACCTGCATCTATACCTCAATTATTTTTCTATTACGTACTTCTTATTTTGTATTACTTTAACTATCGAACTAACGTATATATAACAAAATTTCAATAATTTCCCCGCTGACTTTGGTCAGCCAATCACGTCACGTCCGATAAATAAATAGTAAATTGTCCACCGCAATTGTGAACAAAACAGTAGTTGTAGTATATTCACTGTGAATCCAGTTGTTTTGAAATATGACACATTTTGTCCCCACTTTAGAATCACTTTTAAGTGATTTATATTTGAACACATTGAGTGTTTTTCTTAAAATCGTAAATGAGTTATTTTACAACTTTGCTGTTTTACAATAAAACATTTTTACCGTTTTGTGATAACACATTTAAAGAGTTTATAAGCTTGTCCACACTTTAAAAACACTTAAAGTGTTTATAATCTGCATAATTGCGAAAAGTGTTTATTCTGAAAACACTTTTATTGGAACATTTCAGGGATGTTTTTGCCCATAACACATTATGTAAAGTGGTATGATTAGAAACACTTTTTTTAAAAGTGTTTCCACCAGAAACATGTATATAATGTGCTTCTTATCTCAACACTTTTGAAAGTGTTTTCACAAGTCACAGATGATGTAAATTGCTTCCACCAGAAACATAGATAAAATGTGTTTATTATCACAACACTTCTATAAGTGTTTTTACTAGTCAAACATTTTGTAAAATGTTTCCACCTGGAGCATATATAAAACGTGCTTATTATCACAACACTGTTAAAAGTGCTTTTACTAGACACATTTTTGTATAGTGTTTATAAACACGACACGTAGAAAAATGTCTCAACCGAAGACATGTTTTAATGAAGTGTCTACTGTCACAACTCTTTGAAAAGTGATTTCACTGGACACATATTTTGAAACGAGTTTCAACCAGAAATATACATTGAAAAAGTGTTTATCTTTGCAACACTTTGTAAAGTAAAACACAAACTGAATATTGACAAGTTTACGTAACAGAGACACATTTTAAAATGTATTCACACTGATAACATGGTAAAATATCATTAACATTATCAAATATTGCTTTTCATGATGAGGCACTTTGCACTATTGTTCAGTAATCATAACAAACGATAAACAAATCACACAATCAAGTAAAAATAAGTGTAACATATAGAGTTATTGTAAAAGATATTATCAATCGCGTGAATAAATGTGTTTACTGAAATTTAAACCTTTCGTGAAGCTGTAGATACAATACCCAATATTTGTGAACATTGACACTTCAAAACAGATGAGTAATTAACTGAAACGAACAATAACATCTTTTTGAACCCTTTCCTTTCCTTCTCATGTGATATTGTTGTCTCGGATGCAGTCCCTCCGGGCACACCAAATTCCTGGGGAAAAATAGTGGGAAATAAAAAATCATTAATTTCATCTATTGCGATCCCATTCACACTCAATCCTCGACTCTGAATATTTCACTACATCTATTATATTTCATTCATCTTTAACTCCAAAAACGGATAGTGTGGTATTTTGAAACTATATTTGCCTATTAAACCAAAGTTCCTCTCGCAAAGAAGACGAGGGCACTGAACTAATAATAACCCATATTAACAGGACAGAATTAACTCCGAATATTTCTCTTAAAATCTGAATAGTATAATATTATAAACATGCAGTGAGTAATGTTGAGTTAATTATCATTATTGTTTCAAGCAATGCGATATTTGAATCAATAAATTTATGAACTTGAGTTTAATCAGTCATCCCGCACATAAAGAAATGAATGGAGGCCGCTGCAAATATCAATGCAGTACACAACTGCCGACGCTGGCTCTATCAATTACACTACACAGAGTAACAGTATCATCATACCTTCAGGTTTGTTTAGGATAACTTCCGGTTCCTTTCCTTCCTCAGAAAATCAAAACAGTCGTCTTTCGGTTCAAGTTGTTATTGCTTCTTCAACGAGTATGCCACCTGTCCACACACTTCCGATAGTATAATGCAATTCACCAATCGTGATTATGAATCTGACACTGTTAATTCTACAATGCACACGAATACTTATAACACACAGCGGGCCAAAGCGCTACCTCAATCCAAAAGTGTCTGGTCGGTTCTGAATGCTTTATGGAATTCAACGTTCTCATAATGTTATTTATTTCCGTAAAAGTGTCACATTATAGATATAGTTACAGATGCTTTGTATTAAGATCATAAGCTTTGAAACTCATTTCATTCGTAAAACGTCATAGCATATTGAATCATAGCATATTGCATATTAGCGTATGCAGTTCATTGTGGATGATGAGCTATCCCTGTAATTGTCTCCCATTGGTATATGTGGGACAAGCAAGATTGTTTTGAGGTAACTAAAAAGACGATGTAAACTTTTTTTTAATTCTCGGCAATAAACTGCTTCGACAGTTATCAGGATTTTCACGTTCACCCTGCCAGTGCATGCACAATATATTAGAATGATAATTGTGTCAAGAATGTAAAAACAAATGTAATATTACTTGGGGAGGGTAACACATATCAATGTAGACAATTAAATGCAATTCATTATTGAGTTATCGTTGTCATTAAAGACTACTAATTTTATACAGGTTGAAAGTGGATGTCTTCAAAACGTATAATATGTGTGTGTGTTTTGTGTGTTGTGAGAGTTGTTTGCAGATTATATGCCTTTAAAATACATAATATAAATATAAACATTGATAGAAATATTATTGTTTGTAGCCCATATACAACTCCAATGGTTCTGTCATATTTATGTCGAATTGAAAAATATAGATCGTGCATAAATGCTTGGATAAATAAGAGATCTAATTTTGTGCACTTTTTACTTTTGTTGGCAAGCTTGGTAAATTAAAGCAATAAAACACAGAAATCAAAACAACTCACCCGTCGAAAATATATTTTACATCAGTGATCATCGCACGAGCTATTTTATTCATGTTTGTAATCTTTGCAGTAATATTTTCCAGCTGGTCGCAGTTGAAGTTCTGGGGTCTTTCACATATTATAACCGTTTTTCCCATTGCATGCCGATTGCCATATTCACACTGATTAGTCCACATACCTTCGTTAACCAATGCACATGGTCTGATATCAATCACACTGCCGTTTGTGTAATTAGCTGTGTATGTTATGAGTTTCTCTTTGTTTTTAATTACGTTTTCCAGAAATAGCACACCTTCCCTGTTGAATCTCAGACCGATATGAACATATGCGTCACCGGCCCAAGCAGCAAAGAAATAGACCGAATAAGTACCATTACCATAGTCGACCACACGTCCAGCTGTACTCTTATTTAGCGAATCGCTGGACATATATGCTAAGAAGAAATCCCCTCCCATGTCTCTACTCCTACCATAATAATCTAAAGTTACTATGACGACATGAACAAAACTTCCTTTTTCGATGTCATGTTTGTTGCCATACAATGTTACCCTAAAAAGAAGGTGAATCGAAGTTACAATCATAATTAGAAAACAATTAAATAAGTGAGTTAATTTTATTGCGAATTATTGCATTTTTAAACCAAGTATCACACTAAAGAAGCAACTATGTAGACTGTTGTTCATTCATGCGACAAAAGCAAATCAGACAAATCCCTGATGAAAATTACGAAAATTATACAAAATAATTAACATGTCACGCAAAGTGTTACATCTGGGTAATACAATGCTGTTTTTGTTGGATGCTTCGTGAGAATTGTAACATGGGTTATGTTTTAAATACTTGATTCGGAATAGGGACTTAAATTTAAATGAATATCTTTTTTAGTTTTTGAAATTATCCCAAACAAATCTAATTATTTATAAGACTTGATAGTTTGACATAATACAGTGGTAAGTAAATATGGTTTGTGAAGCTTATATTCCCAAGCTTGTAAATTTCATTAAAAAAACGCTATCACAAACATAAAGCCAACACAAACTGTAATCTGGACATTAGCTACGTCATTTATTGTTCTGTTCATGTTATTGGTTTTATTGACATGAGTGATACCAGAATGCTGCCGGTCAGTAAAAAAGCGGTGTTGTTTGTGCATAATATATATGCGGTGTAACATATATATATATATATATATATATATATATATATATATATGCACAAAATACTGCTTTTTAAATCAAAATGAAAAATATGTTGTATACATATTACTCACTGTATTTAGAATTATCATGACTTGATTCCATATTACTAACTGAACATCAATCGTTCGTGATTAAATATACGTTCATGGACGATTAGTCTGGGAAAATACTTACCTTGTGTTATTCGCTGATGTTAGTCCACGAAAACCATTACCGATATCAAACGGTTCGCTCATATTGATTCTAACAGGTTCATATTCAGTATGTTGATGTGACCACTCCAACTCGTCTACAATTCCTATCCAGTCCATGGAAAATCGATTATAGTCGTCATACGGATAAAGCTTGGGGCTTCGGTAAATGACTTTGTGACTATTCTTAGGATTAACATCGTGATTAATTTTGAAAAGTGTAGAAGCTAAACCTCGATCAAACGTTACTGGTGCAACAGTTGTGCATATTCTCTGTTGAACAAAATAATTACTGCGTGCTATAATTATTCTCCCAGAAAAGAGTTTATTATCAACATGTGTAACACCTAAAATGTTACACACAATCATTTGGTCGATGTGACGTAATGTGGCGCGACGACCATCCGTCATCAATAACTTTCATTAATATACATCTAATCTACTCATAGAAACAAATGGAATATCATTATCGTTCATGAAACGTATGATAATATATTTTAGTAATACCCCCACCAAGGACGGGTATATCATAATATATTGCATAATTCATATCTGCAGGAGCCGCTTACAAAGCATATATGAAGTGAATTGTGTAATATTGAGCGGTATATCCGACCTTGGTGATTGTCATTGCTATTACTTTATACAAGTATATTGACAATTCAAAAAAACTAGTGAAAATAAAAGTTTGCATCCACTATAAGATTATGATTAAAGACCTTGATAACGGATATTTATAAAAAGAACAGTATGTAGTTTTACACTGAATGTACACAAATTATACATACGCAATGCAGCTCAAATTCAATAACAACTTTGTTTATTTGCCTTTGCCTCGTAGTCAATGTTGGAATGTATTTTTTGGTTTTTGTTTGAACGCATACATTTCTAGAAATAGACAATAGAATCTGGTCAAGTAGAGATTTCCTGTCTATCCAATTGCAGTGACTATAATTACATGCAAAATTATTCAAGGCAACGGATGATGTCATAGACTTTAAATGTCTATTGTTTAGCTTGGGGTTGGAAACAATAGTAAGTGAGGTAATCTTTTGTTTCATTTGTTCTGTGCCTACTTGTATTTGTCAGCTGATCATATGAAGCCATGTAATAAATGGTTGTGGTTACCAGAGGACAATATACCCTTAGGTACACTCTTAAGATGGCATTGAAGACAGTCACCTGTTATATACTTAATACAAAAATATGTGGACAGACTAATCTTGTAAATATCATTGTGGTTGTCAACGGCGATTGGTATGCAAATTACGTTTGTCTGACGCATTACAAGACAAAAGTCGAGACTGTCGTGGAATAATACACAACTCACGGACAGACAGTGTGATGAAACCCCTTCTTTATAAAGAGGAAAAACGGCCGATACAATATATTGATCTTGTGGCCTGACCTTAAGCACCAAAAGCAATATGGTGATAGTGGTTCACGTTCGAAAAGTGGGATAATTTTTAACATGAAATAATGGACATAAAATAAATCTTGATTCAGGTTACTTCCTGTTGTTAATTGGATTAAAACAGTTATATTTGCTAACAACCGGATCGTACATCTGTGTAAAAAATGCATGAATTTTAACTCTAATTTGGGCAGTGAATACGGCGTCTACAACTGCGTCAGCTGCGTCGCCGTGTTCAAACTTGAACAGTCACCTGCGTCACTGCATTTTCCTATTTTTAAAAAGTCTGGCACACAATTACATATCGTCCATTGGTAATACACTGGGCCAGTGTAGAATTTATTATCAGGTTTTACGGCAAGTTGGGCATTTAATGGTGGAGTTTTAATGGAAACATCTATAACATATCGAAATCTTGGAACGTCACCTGTCTATTACGAAGCACACAAAAGTGAAAAAAATGAAAAATATAAACTCAAAATTAAATTTTGTTTTAATATATGTTTATGCAATGCATTCTCTATGGCACATCCTGTGATGTTTATTTGACTGGGGAACACTGGCCAGGGCGGAAGTCGGCCATCTTGTCCACTCATTTCTGGTGATGTTCAATGAATTTCATTCCACTAGCTTAGAATGTTTTCCTGCAATAATTCTTTGTTATCATTCACATATTTTCCGGCCACATGTTATAATTAGACTAACGGGGTTACACGTCGATGGTGTCGGCAAACCTCTTCAAATCTCCCCTGCAGATAGCTTTTTTTATTAAACTTTATCAAGGCATTTGAGTTTACGCTGTTTAATTAAACTTTTGAAGGTGTTGTTGGCAGTGTTGCGATTATATGATGGTGATTTTATGTATTGGTTGATCGCCGCTCGCACTGCACTGAAACACGATCTCCCGTACTTCTCTTCTGCTTGACTATGCATCTCAGCATAACACTGTCTAAAACATTGTTGAGATCTACAAAACTCGGATACTCAAAAACCGGGTTCTTCCCAGTTGATCTTAACCAGTCTTTTTAAAACAAATGGAAACAGCGTTGTAAACTGTATCGTCTTACCAGCGAAATGAAAACATTTCTAGTTGTTTGTTGGGTGATCTAGTTGGTGAGCAGTTAGACTCACAAATCTTATTTTCTTTGTTGGGGGTTCGCAATCCATCCATTTAGGGTTATATAATTTGTTCGATGTTTTTAATTAGGTGATTTTTTCAATATTTTTCAAAATTTCATCCAGTAAATTTCCCTTAAATCAAATAATACCGGTTTTATATATTTACGTATGTATTCCGTGGCCAATTTGTTTAGCGTAAGTGTTCATTATCAACCAATATACCCTTAATTGCATATGCAAGTTTTGTCTTGGACCAATCAAATCTATGAATTAATAACATCAATATACTGAAGTAATATGAGGTTATTGCGAGGATACTTCAAAGCACACACGAAAACAGTACTGTATGAGTACTGTATCCTCATAATAACCGTTCAAGGATACACCATGGCAATGCCGAAATCCAAAATGATTAGAAAGGTATCAAACTTCTTTGTGTGGAATCCGGTCAAACTCTGGTGAAAGCAATGTTTGTTTTTATTGTTAGAGGACACTAACATGCGGAAGCATTCCATATTTGGAATTCGCATTTCCTAATATGAAAATACTCCGTAAAATTCCACACGCTGTAACATTTACCGCGTGTTTATTTTTGTTCAGTGCTTTTTCTAGTTACTGTATTAACACAGTAAACGGGTATATGTAATTATAATTTAATAATTATTATTATGAAATAATTATTAATTCAACGCTTTTCAAATGGTGACGTATTCTTCTCAGTTGTATTTATGGCATGTGATTCGAAGTAGAATGACCACAATTCTTTCGCTATTTTCATTGAAAATACACGGGAGCACTCATTCATGAGATTATTTGTGGCAAAATCGAAATACACAAAATACATTTGTCCTTCTAATCGCACGAGTTGCTCTGTGTTTACGACTGTAAATTCCATAGATTTTGCAGCATTTTATAAACCATGTACAACTTGTAAACGCACAACAACGAGATGCGATTAACTCATACCACAACGGAATCGATAAAATTGAAAGTTTCGTTTCCAGCGAACAGCGATGAACGTATTCCAATTTACATAAATACAATTTAAATACATATAAGCTTTATCATTAACTATTAAAAAATTCAATACCTAACATGTAACATAGGCATGATCATTTTAATACGCATTTTTTCAAAGATTGCTATCAGAAATCACGTAGTTGTATGATCTAACTGCTTTGATTCATCCTACGGGTTCGAACCCCTTCCTTAGTCAAAAGAGCGGTAATCTGAAGCATATGTGATCGATTAACAATTAGCAAAACGACGTGTATGAAGTTACTAATATATACCAACGACAACAACAAGGATTCACATGACAAAGAGTTGTATAACCATAGTTAACGTCATAGCAGAAAACGTTGTATTGTATGTTAATTCGACAAATTTGTTTGAAAAGATGCTTTTGTTTTAAGATGGTGATCTTTCAATTCTTTGGATACTGTTGCAATTGTTTGTGATAACTCCCACATGAACAGTTACCCCGTTAATTGAAACCCTTCAAACTTAGAATACATAAAAAAGGAAATGATATGGAAATATTGGAATCGGCGATGTAATATTTGAAAAGAAGCACGTCATTGTTTCATACGTACATCAGAGTCTGGTTTACATGTGCTTGATTTGTCCGCGTAATTTTATTCTACGGAATAATATTTTTGAATGTTATTTGACAGTTTTGGAACGAAAACTATAGCTTTATTGCGAAAAAATAGTCCAGTAATATCACAAAATATGGAAAATATTTTTCCCTTGTGTTTGATATATATTTTTATTTATATTGTAACGCGGAGAGCATCAGAAACCCGCGGATATCAAAAGTTCCATGGTTGAAAAAGTTATATCAATGACAATTTATGTTATAGTATATCCAACGGTGGTGAAGAACACTAATTGATAATGCACTACACTTGAGTGGTTATATGTAGCTATGCGTTGTTATATAGAATGAATACTCACTAGGTACATTGTCCCGACAACAAATATGACGAGAAGAATAACACAGACGCGATATATTACCATGTTGCCCATGCTCCGATCATTTCATTTGTGCCGCAAAATAAAACACTGCCGTTCACAGATTAGAACTAAGGAAAAGCAGATTAACTAATGGTGGCATCAATACATTGATACATATATCAGCATATTCAACACAATAAGACATCGTTTACAGCTGTTCCACACTGAATAACTACAGATATTCACCATGTATTCACACCTATAAAACATGTCATCAGTGACATGCTGACTTGATTCAATGTGACAGTAATAAACATCCAGATGTATACTTTTAGTGTATTGCATGAGATAAGTAATTTAGTAATTTCGAGGATATTAATACACTGGCATTGTGGGAATCACATGGACATATATAATATATAGTATAATAGCTCCAGCAAACGATGCATTTTATGATTGAAGGAACATTTTATCATATTTTTTTAGACCCCACCACTCCACACTAAACAAAAGAAATGAACTCGTGTCATCATGCCGACACAGATCAAAAGCTTTAATATGTAACAATTAAACTTTCTATTTAATTTTAATTAATATGTTAATTTGCGAAGCTCATAATGTATGCTCTTTGGTTCAGTGAAATATTAAACATAAAGCTCTTGATGAGTGAAGTACTAGTACCTCACGAAACAGTGCTGTCGAATTTCAATATTCATGTAGTTGTGTATTAATTCTTTTATCACCGTATTCACCCGCTCTAAATGTACTTTGTATTGAGCACTTTTTTTTTCGAATATTGGACTTTCTTATCTACACTATATATATATATATATATATATATATATATATATATATATATATATATATATATATATATATATATATATATATATATATATATATATATATATATATATATATATATAGTGTAGGTCACTTTAATTCCACACTGTAGGTGCTCTTGTTTTTGTGATAATCTTATTGTTACATGTGTCTGGACTTCATTTATGACCATTGTGTCCGTATGACCGTTTTAATTCACTGAATTATTTGCATTCCCGTTTCATGTTTGGCAAGCAAATGGAAGTTGTCGATAGAATAATTGATAGGTAAATAGTTTATCTATAAATCGAGGTATATTTTCGTACAGCCATTTTGACGTCATAAAATGCAATGTAGGAGTACTACATGATGTACTGCCATTATGATTAATATTACATTAATTTATGTGATGATAATGCACATAGTGCAAGCTGTTGCATGCTTTTAGGCAACTACTGTTTGATAAACATCCATAATTAATAACACTAATTTATATTTACAAATCCATTCGACAGATGTTCACAATAGTTCGTAATGTAGTACATTTATATGCATTCTTCCAATTGACATTAGCGATATTTGCGCTAAAGGAATTGCAAATGCCAACCAATGCCGTAATTACATTGAACGTTTCAGACAGTCCAGTAGAATTTCATGATAGATCATTAATACATTTTTTAAAGATGTGTATTACAAATGCAACTATAAAGAAACTATATATTCACAGGATATTATTTAATAGAATAATATACGAAATAAATATAAACTCAAAGTGGATACTCTGCCATTATCTGTTTTCACCGAAAACGTTTGATATTGAGCCCATATGGATGCATGTAATGCATGATAGCACGGTATACGTAAACAATGGCACCAATATGGACAATCTGACGTTTTCAAAAAGCTCGTCGCAATATTGTGTGCGTGCTAGACTTACGTTTTCTCAAACTCAGAGTCGGAGCAACTTGAAGGCGCAACGTCCAGAGGAGTTCGAGTCGAAAAGTGTCTCCACTGTTGTATTAGTACTGTATTTTCTGACTGCGATATTAGTGATAACCTGTTTCAGGAGGACGATTTTCATGTAATATTTTCTATCTCTAGTATAGTACTAACTCGAGCACTTTTACCAACTACACTTGACAGTTCCCATCTGACCTCACCCATCTGCTACAATTCTATATCAATGTACCAATCATAATTGTTAGCTCATAGTTACGTAATCTTCTTGGGAACACCTTCACTGTAATCAACATTCATGCTATTCTCCTCATCAAGTCGGCACCTGATTGTTTTGACAGAGGCATAATAATACAACCACTGTCAGTTAATATATATAATGTAAATTCAATCTCATGCGAGGACGGGTGTGCGGAATAACAGTCTACTATTATAAATAATATTTACAGTGTATGATTACAATGCTACTAATTATGCTGTATCGACAAAAATAAACGTAATTTGCATTTTCTGACATCATTAGATATTATTTTCATATTTGATCAAACAATTTAGCGCCTATACGATGTCAGCTGTCTACAGGGTTCTACATGTATTCAATGTTAAGCTGAACCAAGTCGGTCACTGACTTACACATATATAATTCATAATAATTCTTTTCGGTTAAACGTTGACCAACACAACGAGAGCTGCTGTGCACATAAATTCAAGACACAAGTAGGTCAATCGTAATAAGTCAACAATCAGTTTGCCGATTGAGGTGCCAAACATTCAACTGTATATGGGTTAGATTAATCACCTAATGGGAGATGTTATCCGCATAAAGCTTTGTTCAAAACTGATAAATATACATATAAGTGAATACAAAAAATGTCACGCTGTATAACATGCGTCAAGCACAGACGAAATAGGTAGATAGGTTGACGACTCATGATTTTATATATACCGACTTTGGTATTAGAAACGGTTCATATTAGGTCTACACAGATCAAAAACTAATATACCATTATCTACTTAAGCAATAACCCCCGCCGAAGGCGGATATACCACGAGATATTGCACAATTCACGACATATATGCACGAGCCGCATGCTATTTTATTATACCAGTATATTGACAATTCGATAAAACTTGTAAAAAAAGAGCTTACTTTCATCTACTAAAAGATCATGATTATGGCCCTTGAACATGAATATTTATAAGAACAGTATGTAGTTGTACGCTGAATGCATACAAAAGTTACATGCGCAACACAGTTCAAATTGAATACAAACTAATTTTTATTCCACATGAAAAAAAACATATCCACGTCGAATAGAGCAGCGTAAACACACAAATTAGCATAACAAAGGTTGACCTTTCTGACCTTTTACTGACGCACAACGCGATTTGAAATACAGGGTCGTGTACAGTTTGGATCATTTAAACAACGGATTTTCCACGTTTTCATTCCGGTTTTTGTACAATTTGGACTGTAATTTGCCCATTGAAAGTACAGTTGTGAAATAAACCGGTTTTGTGACTCATCATGCTACTTGTAACTGTGGATATTTGACGTTCAGCGGTACGCGGCGGGAAGCGGTGTATCATGTACGGCGACCGGCACAGCGACCTCAGTTCCAACATCTGACCTGGATATCTTTGGTATAACCACAGTTTTGTGACAGTATTACTGACAAGTTTTGTCGCTGTTCTGGGGTAAGTTTGATGGTGTAAGATCGGATTTTCGCATCGTTTTTGTGACACGTACATGATATGCCTTGTCTCAACTCCGGCCGAAAGACTTTGCACGCCGTCGCTAATACAGTGGTTGGTGTACACTCGGCACAAATCTGTAGCTTTCGAAATTACCTTCATCATCTCATGTAATTTATTTACCCATAGTGAAGAATTACAATACCATATATCGTCGTCGAATCCTGCGTTTTTCCCGTGTTTTTTGAAACAGATGGCAATTACCCGGGTGCACTGCAATTTTGTCAGCTGCCGCTACCGGATACCGGTTGTTATTGGTGGCATATATTTTTGCCTGTGACTCATAGTTTTTTTTCATTTTTATGTCAATAAATCCCTCAATTATATCTTGTACTTAAAGATCATGTTTTCTTTGTTGGAAGTTCGCAATCCATTTCAAAGTAACAACACTGAGAACATAGCGTTCTGGCGTCCGTGTAGGCACCTCACGGTGTTAAGGGAGGGTGGTTTAGGTTTGTGTGGCGAACGACAATCACCCAACAACCGACGCTCACAACTTGGATCCCAACATTTACAAAAAGCAATATTATAGTTACATAACTTTTCAGATGTTTTTATTTCAGTATTCTTTTCAATATTCTTCTAAAATTCAACCACTATATTTCCCTAAAAATCAAATAATACCGGTTGTATGTATTTCCGTATTAAACCTGTAGTCAATTCATGTTCCAGGGCCACTTGGTTTAGCCGTGCATTATCAGCCAATATACCATGGATTGCATATGCAAATTTTGTGTTTGGACCAATCAAATCAATGGATTAACACCATCAATATACTGGTATAATATAATTTAAAATATCGTATTGTTATACACAGCCAATGTATTATTCTTCTGGAAACTAGTATCTTTTATTGCAATGACGACAATGTAAATATGTTATTCATATTTGATGAAATTGAGTTTATTTACAAAAAATGCCCAACCGATGTCAGTCCTGGGCGCCGAATCCTAGTTTACGTATGTCAGAAGTCCAATTGACGCGCAACTACAATTTCCCATTGAATATTTGACACAAATCCAAGCTGTTTAGAAATAATCACAAATTCGGTGATCAATACCGAATAAAAAACCGTCATGGAGAACTTAACATTCTAAAATATAATATGAAGATATATGCACGACATCTCGCACAATATAAATGTTGAATTTACGAAGCTATTTCTAGCCATTATAATGCAAATCACTCCATCAAATATCCTTTATCATTGTTGAAAGACATTTGTGAGTCCCTTTTGAAAGCAAAGCTTATGGAGGAAATCTGATTGCTAAATATGCTTCCAGTGCACTCTCTTCTGCAAAATCATTTTCCCAATGGAATCATACGCTCATACCACCTAGGAATATGTCATTATTCCATCCATATATTAAAAGAAAATTAAAACAATAACCCAAAAGCATATTAGTGAAGTTTACTAGCCGGTAAATAATTTTGTTTTGAATTATTTTATAATAAGTAAATCCTCTAAATTCTTAAAAATATAGAATTTCAAATGAGTGTATTTCCCGTCGAATGTCCACTGCCACCCCAGTGGCAAAAATGGTTTGGTTCATATCAGCGCAATTCAAAATAACAACAGTGCATTAATATGCTAGTAATAAATGGAGGTACTATTTAAACGTCACATAATTATAATAAACAGTGATTCAATGTTTAATTTTACATATATGTAATAAAAGTTTTCATCAAAAACAAAAAAACGGAAAAAAACATCAACCTTGCATGTTATCTCGACGTTTTATATGAACATGACTCAACGATATCTTGCTCGACAGGAAGATAAAAAGATTAGAAGATTAAACAATGACAAAAATGCTAAAAATATGACGCATATTAGTCATATTCCGAACACATAGGTCGCACTGAGAAATATAGACATTAACTGGGCTTGCAAGGTTTGACAGTATTCACGACAGTATTACAGGTTTGATTGTTTTATGTAATCTAAGGCTTTGTTATTTATGTATGAGGTTTCACTATTGGTTGCCATATTTTATATTAATTTCATAGATTAATCAATCAGCACCCGATTCAGTGAGCTTTATGCTTTATAGTCGGTTGCTATGTGTGGGACCTGTAACTGTTCATACCTTACATACTCGTAGATCAGCTCAAAATTACCACGAAAATAAGCAGTGATTGTTATTTATTGTGTGTTCAGTATTGGCAGTACATGCTTTGCATGTCTAGTATGGTAGAATAAGTAACCTCAACGTTTACATGGGTTGGAATTTATGTTTTAGTCATTTTCTAAAACCTACATTTACAACAGTAAGTGAGACAATTACGTTATACCTCGTGAAACCTCCACTCAGCGATACAAGCGAGTGGTTGTGAAGAAAAAAATATTCATATGTGTTTTCCTCTTATGCTCAATTAAAATATATTTATGATTCTACTCTCACTGTTACGTTTTACAATATAATACTTTTGTCGATATTCGTGTTCATCCATGTTATCAAATGGGTTGTGTTCTTAGCACAAAGTCTCAACTAATTCAGCTAAATTTCTATGTTGTTGACGGCCGATGATTTTATATATACCGATCTTGGTATTACAGATGGTTCAGATTACACCGATCAAAAAGTAATATTCCAATATCTTCTTAAACATACAGTATTTTTATACATAGCCAATGTCTTATTCTTCTGGAAAATAGTATCCTTCATTGCGACGACCACAATTTCACAAATTCCATTTGTATTTGACAAATCCAAATCCAGGCTGTTTAGAAATAATCACGAATTCGGTGATCAATATAAAAAAAACGTCACTAAGAACTAAAAATTCTATGATATAATATGAAGGTATATGCACGTCATCTCGCACAATATAAATGTTTAGTTCACGAAGACTATCTCTCGCAATTATAATATAAATCACCCCATCAATTATCCCTTATTTTTGTGGAAAGACATTTGTGACCGTAATTGTTGAAGACAAAGCTTGTAGAGGAAATGTAATTGTTATTATGCTTCTAGTTCTATCTTCATTGCAAAATGTCTTTGTATGGCTTCCTTATAAAAGCAACTTAATGTGTGGCATGCTATGTCTTGTCATGCATGTTCTGTGCCATTGTATACAACTAATTAGTTCTCTTTCTCCCAAGGGGTATCTCTGTAGGTCTCCCAAAGCGTAATTTTATGTAATCCGTGATATGCCCGTGTGGTTTTGAGGCTCCTGCCCGACATAAAAAATGCGTATTGGGTTACAAGGTCAATTGCTTTTTAATGACCTGTGGTAAACTGATACTGCAGGAACATTACACTTGGTTGGCCCTAACTACTATAGTGCTACATCTGGATAGCCTGTACTACCATAAATTACAGCTTGGATAGCTGTGAGTGTTTGACAACTACTTAAATAAACTACTTGGCTGACCGTGAATACCATAGGATGCATGAGGGGTTTTCACCAACTACTAAAATATGCTGTTTGGCTGGCAGTAACTACCATGGGACAACTTTCAGATAACTGATACTACAAATATATCATATTTGCCTGCCCCATGTTCAAGTAGCTTCGCAATGGCTCTGACAGAATGCATATATTTTTGGTTAGGCTCTACATTATGACATCTAATTACCTGCAAAACACAGTACTGCAGGGGCTCTACAAACGTATAATTGTGTATAGTAGTGATATATATCTTGTATTCTGAGGCTTTATCTTCTATGCTGCAATAATAAAAAAAACATGGTAAGCTTACATGTCACGTACATGTCTTCTCAGTCTCCTATCAAGACCCTCCACCCTGGGGCCCAATAATCTGTTCTTCAGACTTTTCTGATTCCTCCTCTTCTTCTTCCCCTTGTTCCAACTCTGCCGCCTCCTCTGCCACCTCTGACTGCTGTACCATCACTCCTGCCATGATCCCATCTTTTTCTGGACTCTTGAAGATCATTTTCACTGGTCTGTGTTGTCTTGGGTCTGTCTGGGCAACCTGTGGCCACATGGTGGTAGGGCAGAAAACAGCCCTTGCATAGGTTGATGCTACACTCCTGACATCTGAACACAGTCGATACAGGGCAACCTTTCCTTGTTTTTCTCCCTAACTGAATGCACCATCTGCAGGATGAGCCACGGGAGCGCTGACTATGTACTAAATGGTGGTTTTTGAATGAACTGATCACAGGTTCAGAATTTCTGGTATGCTGTTTTCGGGATGAAAAACCACCAACCAGTGCCATGCCAACTTCAATTTGGAAGGCTTTGTGCATTTTCTTTGGATCCACTGATTCTTTGTACAGGATCCAGCTGTTGCATATAGCAGTATCCAGAAGGTAGAAAAAAATATACTTCCACCATTTCTTTGACTGACGCTGGGCTGTATAATAGGACCTGAGTTGGTTTGACTTGTCAACTCCACCCATGTACAGATTGTAGTCATAAATTGCTTCTGGGGAAGGTAGAGAGTATGCTACTTTCCTGCCAGTATCTGGTGAGCGCACAAAACGGGTAACTCTTTGATTCTCGGTTCTATAGCCCTCATAGTATGTTGTCAGTATATTCAGGAGGTTGGAGTCCTTCCATGATATAGCCACCACTGTATCCTTTTGTCTGGATACAAACTGTCCCCTCTCTAAATTTGTTATTGCCTTGTGATTTGAATTTTTCTTAGGGTTGGTACGGAGGGCATTTGGAAATCCCACTCTATCTTGCCTAACGCTGCCAACCACATATATTTCATGATTTTCTAGCAGGTAACTCACCATGTCTACACTGGTATAATAACTGTCAGTGTACAGGACATGATGGCATCCCCTAATGTCAACGATAAGCCTTTCACACAGATCTCTTGTTCTGGACACATCCCTTCTATACTTCTCATGACTACCAGTAATTGACATGATCTCAATCCTGTAGTTGTAGCCTGATTTGCTATCAGCCAAGGCATATATTTTGAATCCCTTAGCAGGGGGTTTTCCCTGGATAAAAACTGTAGGTACTCCTCCATAACGACCCTTGTAGCCAACAATAGATTCATCTATGCTAACCTGGCGATGCATGTTGTAACATTCCCGGGAATTGGTGAAGACAGCATCCAGTACTGGCTGTACTTTATACAGAAGCGCTTCTTTTCTCCTTTCTCTGCGTTCTTCATCATTGACTATATTCATTGGGTCAGTTTCTGGGTTGTTACAGTGAAAATACTGCATCAGTTTTTGGTACCTGTTGCGGCTCATAACATTGGCAATGTAGTAATTTCTTAGAGCTTGGTAGGTGGACCAGTAGTCTGCTATCTCTGGTTTTGAATCAACACCCATGATGGCAATTATTCCAATCAGTGCACTTATTTCTTCACTGCTAGCTGGAGACCAGAATCTATTCCCTCCATTCTTAGTGATGCACCAGGTTGCATAACTGTTGGTTTCTTTCCATAATCTTTTCACCAGGGATCTTGGAAAGATGGAATAGAAAGCATCAATGGGTTTTGCACCCTCACCCAAATCAATGCTTGGTCCAGGTGTGTTACCAGTGAAGGGCTGTGTATGGCGTTTTTTTAGCATTGTACTCCATCCATCATCATCTATCCTACTACTGTCGTCTTCAGACTCAGAGTAGTGTGCTGGTTCAGTATATACTGTTTTCCAGGTGTTTTCTATAAATTTGGCATTGTGGTTACGTAATCTTAACCGTGCCATCTCTTCATCTTCAGATGAAAAACCACCTATTTCACTCCCTGATGAGGAATCTACTGGAGGTGGTGGGGATGGTGAGGACATGTATGAACCATCATCATCGTCAGAAGTACTGTCATGTACCAGGGCATGGCTTACAATTACCCCCTGCATTTGTGGTAGTGGTTGCTCCCTACTTTCTGATGGTGGTGGGTCTATATTTTCTGGTGGCGGTGGGTCTACACTTTCTGCAGATGTGTCATTGCTTGTATCCATCTTTTCCTCATTTTCAATGTCACTAACAATTGCATCTTTTTCAATATCCCCTTTTTTCTGCTGTTTTTGTCGCACTTTCCCAGACCTGGTTGTTGAAGGCTCTGTAAGGAGAAGCTTTTCTGCATCAGTAAGCTGCAAGGAGGACATGCTTCATACAAGTGGCTCGCAGTTGGACCAATTCCTGTAATAACAATGAATGAGAACCCACTGTTACTGACAGGAAACAGGTTTCCATGCACTTGGATAGAGAAATCAGCGTGTCCTCCTGCAACTCTCCAGGACACCATAAAATAAACGCCATGCAAAGGAATCACACAGAAATGACAGTAGTGCATATCACAAATATTTGCATTCTAGCAGAACCAACATGTAGTTGTCAATTTTTCATACCGCCCCAGTATGGATATTTTATAGTGTGGATGAACCAAGGCTTTTATATGTGTACTTGCTACCAGCAGAGTTGAACTGGCATGCACTCAGGCCATGCTCAGTGGTATGAAACAGTAGCCTCGTGTATCCATTACGGTATTTTATGTAAGCAAATAACACCGAATAAACGGCAAGGTAAAGACTATGTCTAATTATAGTAAATACGTACTGCGTGCGTGACTCGAACCGGCGCTCGCGTACGGCACCTAATCGCCTAGCTTCACGCCACTACACGTCTTCCCCTCGGCCACCGGGCATCCCCAAAAAAGGATGCTTAATAACCGAGCTTATTACGTGCAGAGAACGTGAACGTGAACGAAAACTACCTAGTCACCTATTATGATTACTCTACGTCGAGTATCCATTTTCTGTTTACATATTCTCCATTTTTGGTCGAAATCATTAGTGTAGTTTTTGCCAGACCGATAGCCAAGTTCTATACAAAACACAGCAGATGATAAATAATGTCTTCTATCGCATCACTCGCGGTTAACAAACGACAATTTAAGATGATTCATGAGGAGTGCATCATGTAAAGCGGAATAAAATATACATATGTTTAGTTCTTTTAATTTTAAACAATATTTATAAATGTTTCCAATTTCTGAAACACATATGAAACATGCTTTGTGGTTTAAATTTGGAAACCATTTCACGGACAGAATGATAATGCTAACATAACAAAACAAACTAAGACACACGTGAATGTCAATATTGATTTACAACTGGCAATTTATCCTTTTTTTTCAAAACATTCAAAAACAAAATGGCGATTATCATATGGCTTTTAAATGTATGATATGATGAATGCAATTCCTCCTCGACCAAGCCCTTGTTACCTAATTTACTCTTTCCCATATTCTTCAGGGTTTTGATTCAACCCGAAGGTTAAGTGATTATGCTTTCAACTGGCATATAATATACCTCAGGTTATCGTCATTAATCAGAGATAAATATTTTTCACACAAAAATGTATCTTATGTCTTGGTACATGTCAAGTGGTGAAGAATTTTGAGCATCTGTAGTCATGATTGTTTTTACATATCGCAAAGTTTCTGTTTGCAAAGTGACAAAAATTAACATCGTTTACTGATTCAAACAAAAAGCTCAATGCCGAGATAGAACAACAGTTTTTTTGTTTTGTGGGGGCCCAACATTAAAGATTATTTTCCTCCCTGATATATTGATACTGGTAACACTGTTAAACTTAACAATTCGGCAAAATTTTCAAATTTCTTAACAAAAACTTAATGGTATGCGAGTACATTAAATATTTTATAGCTACTAAAATTCCCCCATTAATAACAGGGTTTCTAGTATTGGAAAAGACATTCAAAAGATTAAAAATGTTCAATATGGTTTTTCGACATTACCCGCCATCAAACCCCAAAACTCACATACATTATTATTTGTAGTATCTTACAATGAAATGTTTATATTAACTTGTACGTCAATGGAACTATAATAAGACTGAAAACGTTTTAAAATAAACACTGCTTTGCATGTTTATTTTCCAGAAGGCTTTTTTGAGTGATAAACCAACGGCCACTAGAAAAAATTCTTCTGAAAACTACAATTTTGGTTTTGTTTGTTTGTTTGTATTTATTTTACTTTTATTCTACATTTTCTGTAGGCTGAAGCTAAATAAAATCAAAACATCCACAAAAAGGTCAACTATTTTTAACAAACCAACATATACGCAAGAGTATCATTAATGGATAGTGCAAATATAGTGGACAACACGGAACCTTGCTGAGCACCCACATAAGCATTTAAACACATCTGAGATACCATTTGGCGGACTTTTATATTGCTGCACATGAATCGAAAAACTACCAATAATGTAATCTCGCAACAAATATTAACACTATTTTATTTTGACCTCCCCCCGTTCTGATGAAGAAGTATGATCAAACCAATCATCCATTTATTTGTGAAAAATACCATTGACTAGTAAATTGTTACAAATTTTCATAGAAATTGACCATGTGGCGACAGGACACATATGCAGTATAGAAATAATACAGTCTAACGAGAGTAACAAGAACATGGTACAAAACTCACTCACATGTTGATTGTTCATTACACTCAACAAGCTTACTCACATTCCTCGTTGTCGACTCTAGTTTTGCTTAGAACAGCTCAGAGACTATATTCGCATATGCGTATGTATGTTTACCCGTATCATTTGTAACCGACTATTATTAAATTACTATATCTATTTTAAATTTGAATAAGAGTGTATTAATGTCATCTAAGCTTCAGTGCGATTTTATTTTCCCATATGGAAACGGTGACCTTAATTATTGCGACAGTTTACATCTTATACTTATTACCGTTACTTAAGTTTCATGAAAAACTAGCCAGGAGACTCACTAACACACATTATATTTATTTTATTTTATTTTAAACATTGGTAGGGTATCATCCGTGTTAATGACATGGGAATGTAAATTACACTAAATAAAATGAGGCATTATTCATCGATTTTTTATAGCAGAGAACATCGTCATGATGTCAACACGCAGTATTTTTATTTTAATTGTTTTGGTGTCGGCAATCTTCGTACTGGGAAATTTTTGATAGTGGTTATTACCGCTGGCTTGCCAAATCCGGGGAACCTGGTTCAATAACACCAATAATGTAGTAATTACACCTATTTATATCACAGATGTAATGAAATGTAGTACACCTTTGAGTAATTGAGTACTCCTCTCAGTGGGCCTTTAGCATTATGTTGTTGAAATGCACTCAAGGTCGAATTTTGGAGCCAATATATTTGAAATACCATGTAATCATCATGTATAACATACACTTACACACATTTACTTGAAAGTTAGAAAATTCAAAATGTGTATCTACTTGATGGCGTGAAATATACTCACAGGTAAAGTGTGTCTGCACCAAGAAACAACTCGCTGCTCAACAGAGAGTTCTTGTCGTGGCGAAGATTATATTTTCTTGGAAAAAATAATAATAAGATTATTGATTGAAACATGTTTCTATTCAATTTTTTCCAAGTGAAACTGCCGCATGATATAAGGTTTCTTAGTGCAAATAAATATTAGTGCAAGTATATCTTTCTAAACTTCGATTAGTATAGGAACGTGTGAACTCCCTGTAAACAATTGTGGACGATCATAAAAGATCCGTGTGTGATTGAATCGAGCCTTTTAATTTAGTAATTCGCTGCAGTACGAAAAAGTAAAAATCATCTTGCATACTTTCACTGAATGACTCGACAATTCAAGTGGATAGTGCATTTATTTGAGTCACGATAATTACACACTGATTATGGATAATTAATCCTGGTGGTCAAAGAAGAAAATATATTGTTCCTCAATATATTGTTGCTATGATTTGCATTGCTCCAATACACTCCCGAATGTTATATGATTTAGAGGTATGGGGTAAAATCCGTTGACTATATTCACACCTAGAAACAATGATCCAATTTAGCTATATGCTGGCAACGTTTTACACAGTACTATTGGTAAACCACGTGTGACCTGACAGGTAATAAGTCAAATTACAGCGCCTTCTATTTAATTAACCATGCTAATAAATCATTCATATAAAGTGCATGTTCAAGCAAAGCACTTGACAAAACCTTGAAATATTTCATTTGGACAATGTGTATGTAACAATGCTCTCACAGCTTATAATCAATTCATCAATAGCCAATTAGAATAAGTCTTTCATTAACTCGCTCTGTACAGTTATCAACACAAATATGCCTGTGCACAGTGGCGCTGTGTTGGTGTGACATATTTCTATGTATTTTTTGTGTATTTCATAGTTTTGGAATTGTGCTATTTAGCTTCTTCTTTTAAGAATGCGAACACATTTATTATTCAGCTAGAGAGACACCAATATTAATATTAATATTATTGCTATTGAGTTAAGATGTTGTTATGATATGACTGTGTTAGCGTATCGAGCCACAATGTAGTGTAATTTGTATAGTGATTAATGAGGTTTAGTGGTGTGTCAGATGCCACTGTTATATTACCTGAAATTAAGCTCGTTGATGTAAAACCCCGTAAAACAAAGCCGTTGCTTGGCGTAAAGATAATATATGCATGGATGTTCTAATCGCTTGGCCTTAGTTTATAATGAATTGAATACGGCTGGAATGTCGGTTATAATAAATGCACATTTCCGGTTCTGTGGGTTAATACGGTATACATGTATTTATAATCCAGTCACATACAGTTTGAGATTTAATAGTCATGAGTAATTGATATTTGAGGTACGTATTGTATTTGAGTGGTATTAAATGTATAGTAATTTATTGCAAGTAATTGGCATATACTGTACAATCTAGTGTGCACACAGAAGAAATAAATTTATATTTTGATAGTGATTTAATATTGTTTGTCGATCTTTGTCATTTTCTGCCGTTGGGAGGTAACATGCTTTGCTTTCTAGTCTTGGACCGTGACAGTTTGCTTGGAATTTCAACTAGCCTAATTTATACTTAATTCCGAGTCTGATATGCCAGTCGTTAGTCGCACTGGAAATACTAAATAATTATGCTTTACCGACCTTGCATCATCGACCATAGTAACAGTGTTTGTCACCGCTGTTGAATATTATGGAGGAGCAGGTGGTATACCTCAGTGCTCATGTCACTGCAACATATATCTCCAGAAATAAAGCGGAATATGAAGACATCAGAAATACCGAATTACAAGTATTTGTTGGCAGTCATTTGTAACAAAGCTATCTATTCGTTTGTAAACTTTCTATCGCCCAACCAATTGACATACACGGTTGTGAAGAGAGTTACTGCACGGGGCTTTGGAGGGAGGAATGTCTGAAATGACTAACGCCGTGCAGGCGTACGCTGATGTAATTCACCCATAAATCTTCCCCCTTTTGGCCTTCATGTCTGAACTTTATTAATCCTTACAGTATTTATTAATAGTACACATTTTCCTGTTCGCAGATTTATCATTTAAAAGATCAATCCGGTCTTTTCATACCAAATGAGAAAGTCATTTGTGTTCGCTTGGTATACATGAATGTACAAGAATATTGCTTAACCATGGTCACGATACTATTTTTATAGACGAATTTACTTGTTTGAAGCAAAACTTATATATATAAATATATCAATGCAAACATGCAAATATAATATATAGAAATCTGTTTTAAAGTTTAGTTAAAGTAAACGTTTTTTTATTTCCACATTATTGAATGCATTAGTAGATTCATTGAATCATGAAAGCATATGTGTATGGGTACATTAGTTGTTTGTACTAGTGTCGGTCTTCGTTTCAATATGTGGTTTAACATATTGGAGTGTTTTCCGATTTCGACGAGCTCTCCAACCCGACCACCACCATAAAAGACAGCTTCCAGTAAAAATCAAAATAATTCGTGTTGACATCATAACGACGTTCTGTGCTCTAAAGAAAATAGATGAATAATTCGTTACATTTCATTGTGTCAAGATGACTAGTATGTTAATTGTTTACATAATATACCCATATATAATCATACTCACTGTTGCCATTAGTTTCAAAAGTCCTCACAACTGTGTCTATGATAGCATATACTTGTAACAAATTATTGTACTTTTGAATAAGTAAATGTACTGGCGATGATACGTTATCCGATGATTTTTAACATAACGATTATAATGCAATGTGGGTATTGTTAGGAGAAATTTACCACTAAAATACACAATACTACAATAAATATGTTTGTTCATACGTTCTGTTTTATACATGATATGATACCTAATTACATTTTAGGTTGAGCAAATTAGCGTTGATATTTGAAGATTCACAAGATCGATAGTAGGTTTGTATATAAAATGAATTGGTAAAAATTGAGTGTGTAATTATTCCATTATATTAGACCAAGTTAATTTATCATACATATGATACAGTATTCTAATTGCATTTGTGGTTCAATTAAACGAGGTCTGGGACTATTATACATAGTTTATAAATACATAACAGATTCGTGCATTTAGTGATTTACTTGTATACATTATTACTTTACTTCGCTAAATGTACAATTGTATTGGTCGACATAATTCAAAAAAATGCACACCCTGAGTATAATTATAGGCGAACGTTGGTGTTACTGCAACTAAATACCTTTAGTAGTACGTGTAGTTGTAATCATGGTGTATGTACATAGCAAAGTCATCGCAATGTCAGATATCGGGTATGAACGTAAAAGGCTTATAACTTTGAATGCAACTTACTAAAATACGAAACAATACAAGTTGTTTAGAAAATTCTGTCCAGGGTCTAATCTATAGCCATCAAACGGAAATACTTTCAGTCAGTCTTCTTGTGTCAGTTATATAATGAAAATATTGTTTTTAAAAGAGCTGACGCAGTTTAGTAAGTAAGATAGATCACACATGAACGAACACGTTTAAGACAAAATTATAATGCAACAGAAACATTAAACCATCAAATACTACCTCATAAAAAACTCAATTAATTCATAAAGTGCGGAGCGTTGTAGGTGTTGCTAACATTTTACCTATGTTGACAATTTTGGTCATTCATGTTGTTTTTTACAGTGCCTTAAATGCTGATTATCAAGTTTAAAATCCTTATTGAGTATAATAAATGTAAATCAATTGTGCATACATAATTTGTGGGCATGTATTTTGTGTATATATTACGTATACATACTGTGTATATAATGCTAATTAATATTCTATTGCTTTTTGCTTGTACAAGATGACAGTGAACATGAGTTAGTCACACGCTTGTTGTCCAACTGCTGCCCAGTCCAAACGACGACGTGAAGGCATGTACGTGTTTCAAGATACCTCCTGCCTATTGACAGATGATAAACAGCAGTGGAACTACGCCATGAATATATCAGTATTTTGAAATCTGTGTTTCGAAAGTATGTGTGGTCGGCCAATCGTCTATTCTCTACACGGACTTTGTTCAAGTAGCCTGATATTACGTTTTGTTTCATGTACACTCGAATTAACTGATATCACTCCTTTGAGAGATATGGGACAGTCTTTGTCTTCTGTGTTAATGTGAGAACTCTGGGAATGCACTCCGAGTATTTTTTACCTGGGTACAGAGGAATTGCAAGCTGGACTGTTGTCAATATTGTTATTAATACGTATTTTAACATCCGTATGTTATAATCATGTCACAGAGCAAAAAACCTGAGAAGTGTGCAAACACAACACAATCCGAAGATAGTAACAAGAAAATGGCACCAAACTCGCTAATATGTTGAATGTCTATACTCTCAATAATTATATAGTTACTCACATTTCTTGTTGTTGACGTTAGTTTTGCTTGGAAGACCTCAGAGACATGGGACGTGTCTGTTATATAGTATTTTGTAGCGTCTGAATGCTTGACTGTTATTAATTTACCATATCTATTTTTAATTTGAATACCAGATTAATATTTTATCCGATTTTGATCCGATTCCGCACGTCGCTGCATTCAAAACATTTTACACCTGGTTATTTACATATTTCATGATGATTTTTCAATTTTCATCATGACAGGGGACTTTACATTATACATTTCACTTCCTAAATTTAGCTGCTGAGTAGAATGAAATAATAATGTGCTGTATTTTTAACAATAATATGCCGAATGATGGAGAAAGATGCGAATTCATTCAGTGGTCATACATTGCTTAATTTACGAGTACAATGCATTGTGCACAAGGCAAAATCGTTAATATACATCGTGTAAATTCGCGTATTCGCACGCTTATCGTATGTAAATCAGTTGTGTATATATATATGAATTGTGGGCATGTATTTTGCGTATTTGGTACGCATACATAATGTGTATATACTGCTAATTAATATTCTATTGATTATTGCTTGTGCAAGATGACAGTGAACACGAGTTAGCCACACGCTTGTCGTCCAGCTGCTGCCCAGTCCAAATGACGATGTGGAGGCAAATATGTGTTTCAAGGTAATTCCTGTCTATTGATAGATGTACAATAAACAGAAGTGGCTCTACGCCATGAATATATCAGTATTTGGAAATCTAATCGTGTATTCTCTACAAGGACATTGTTCAAGTAACTAGATTTTACGTTTTGTTTCATGCACACTGAATACACTGAGACCACTCGTTTGAAAGCTATATGACGGTCTTTGTCGTCTCTGTTAATGTGAGAACTCTGGGAATGCATTCTGTGTATTTTTTACCTGGGTACGGAGAAATTACAAGCTGGACTATTGTCAATATTGTTATTATGTGTTTTAACATCAGTATGGTTGAATCATGTTACAGAGCAAGAAACCTGTGAAGTGTGTAAACACAATGCAGTCCGAAGATAGTAAAATGAAATGGTACCAAGCTCTCTAATATGTTGATTGCCTATACTCTCAATAAGCAAATAGTTGCATTTCCTGTTGTTGACGTTACTTTTGCTTGGTAAACCTCAATGACAAAGGACGTGTCTGCTGTATAGTTTTCTTGTTGCGTATGAATGTTCGACTATTACTAAATTACCATATCTATTTTTAATTTGAATACCAGATTAATATTTATCCGGATTGTGATCCGATTCAGCACGTCACTGCATTCAAAACATTTTACACCTGGTTATTTACATATCAATGATGATTTTTTTTTAATTTCGATTATAACAGGAGACTTTACGTTATAGATTTAACTTCCTAAATATAGCTACGGAATTCGTTGAAAAATAATATAATGTGCTGTACTCGAAACAATAATATGCCAAATGATGGAGAAAGATGCAGATTTATCAGAAATTGCTGAACTTACGAGAACAATACATTTGTGCACAGGGCAAAATCATTGATATACGTCGTGTACATTCACGTATTCGCACGCGTATATTCCCGATATTCGAAGATATACGTCAGTAGGCGCACACGTACATTTATCCTGTGTACGGGGAATAGGCAACGTATATTCACACATCCTGGCAATATCACGAGCCCTTGTTACAGTCATATACATGTAATAATAAAGCAATGGTTATTCCCAGTGGTATGAAATGTTAGTGCTATATGACTACATCCAATTAGACTTGCATATAGTCTCTTGAAATTCGATCCACTGAATACAAGTTTTAATATTAGTAGTTGCAATGAAATGGTATGAACTAAGTGTGAAAATTGAACAATGACTTTTCTACGCGTGGCGGAAATGACACAGCTTGTCATGCTACATCGACTGCAAAGTAAAACAGAACTTACAAATATTGCAGGGCACGCTGAATTTCAGAACTTCTTAACAGATTGATATTATTCTCTCGTAGTGACTTGATTTCGGTTCCCAAAATAACACGCTTTATTCTGTCTGTTTTGATGTAGCCACAACTTCCGTGTGCATGCTATTATTTACTGTTGTAACGAAGGATCGTATATTTTGATGTTCCGAGGTGCTAGAAGACTGTGGGTGAGATCTTGAACTTGCAAAAAAAGCTTCGACTGGGTAAAGGTGAGATGGGGCTGAATATATCAGGGAAGTTTTGAGATGAAAACGTCTGAACGTCAGACATTCGACAACAACGATGTTTCTCGATTAATAAACTACAATTACGTGGTTAAAAGTCACGTCGGGCGTGTAGCATTTTGGTAGTAACGGTTTGAAATATTAATGCGATTGCCAAATTCGACATTTCACAGTTTCATCACGTTCGGTTATTGTTTTATTTTCACCAATAATACTATGCTGTACGTACTAAAACAAAGTGTTTTATTTGTTAGTCGATTGGTCCAACTCAGCTCATAATAATGACGTCCAATCAGTGTATTGCGCCCTCAATATTTTGGATAGTGTTCTACGGACTCCCGAAAAACTTCAAGTAAAGAACTGTGAAACACTCCAAAGAACTGTGAGACACTCTACATAAAAGCTGAAGGATATATATATACCCGAACGAGAGACTGCACCATTGCACCATTTCTCACGCACACCATGGAACATGGGAATACTTTGGGTAATTTCTAGTAAAAGGTATATAATAAGTCAATTTATGAATGAATGCTGATAACATAATACAAGATTACAGACAAATTCGGAAAAGGATCGTCGTGACCCAAGTATTAATATGCTTTCCTTTAAACAATAGGAAAATAAAGAAAAACGCCGAGAATTGATAAGCTGAGATCCGGCGCATTGAACACATCTGACGTAACTGCCGGCCTGAATAATAATGTGTGAAAGTAGCGAAAAAAAAAATAACTGATGTCGAGACTCACTTCCTGTTATACTACAATCTGCAATTTCTTAATTTCCTTTGGCATCGAACATATATGCCTTCCTTGTTACTTTACTGAGTAATCATAATATTTAAAATGACTGCAGATTGGGTTTGGGCGTTCCAGTGGACGGACGTTTCGGCCAAGGATTTCTGCTAGGGCGGACTTTACCGTCCGTGGCTTTTTCTGTAAAATAAACGATCTTCATTATTTTAAATTCAAACCTACCGTTATATGTGTTGGTATCAGTTACTTTATAACACAACGTTTATCGTTCCTTACGAGATGCACAATAATAAAAGTACGTATAAGAATTTAATACACAGAACAACAATATAATTAATAGAAAATAAATAGAATTAAGCCGTCGCTGTATGAAAATCACACAACAACTTTCTTTTATCTCATTGAAAGCCTTGCAAAAAAGAGAACTGCATGATTTGAATGTTACTAGCCCGAAAGATTATGAAATTAAATCTGACGGTAAATAATGAAATCAAGCACTTGCATACAGGCAGGCAGGAAAACAAGAATGGCACGGTGATATTGTGCAGACAAGTACTCTCAAAGTGGAAACTAATTAATTAAGAACAACAGAATTAAAAAAAATAACCATTACCAGAGCATGTGTTAACAATAGACAATTTAATTTCAGCCTGAAGTCACAATGATTGCAATCATTCATTGTGAACATATAATTTTCCCGAAATACAATGCACTGACAATTTTACAATAAGACAAAACATCCTGAAATTAGAAAAATCAACACAAATTCTAACAAGTAATTGATTATGGATAGTTGGACTTCTATCAATTACTCAACATGCATGATCAATGTGGAAAAATTGAACTTCAACATTTTGTAATAATAATAAACTAATCTTTACCTTTGCGATAAACTGTACAGATTGAACAACTCAAATTAAAACATTCTTTTCCCAACAATAGTTTAACGATATTTCAACGGGAAACTAATTTGAATATCATGGGGCATGTCGAGAATACTTTGAATTATCCCAGTCTGGTTAATTTATTTTGTGACGACATTTTTAATGTAGCTCGCAAATGTTATCTTGATTCAATTTAGAATAGTAGGCGAGATGAATACAATTATTCCCCTGGCAAATAATTTCATCCATACGTTGCAGCCAAGACCACACCTGCTTCACGACCTTACTGCTTATGGATGAGTCGATGATTTTTTTGCTGTTTTTATGAAAATAAAACAAAAAAGAATTATTATTCTGTAAAAAATCTGTCATGGACGGATTGTGCATACTACATAAGTGAATTGGGACAAAATATCATAATTATTATGGAAGAAATATGGAAATATGTGCTCACTCATATCACCTGATATTACTTCGTAGTTAACATGAGGTTCATTTATATTGTTCTTAAAGACATGACTGTGTCGTGTACTAACGACTCCCGTTATTCATTAGGTTTTGTTTTCAAAGATTTTTCTTGTACTGAAAATTATTCTACACGGCCTAAATAAAACGATCTGTGGTTTTCTACTTTCATTAGATGTCAATATGTGACTACATTTAGTCCGCAAGATTAAGCTTTTATTTGGAAGACAAGATGTATTTGGAAGACAATATACAATGTAGAAGATATAATGTTAGATAGCATTGCAGAAATAGATGATGTGATTGCTAAATGTGTGAGACAGTGTGAGACCTGCTTATTGCAAATGAGAGGGCCGCCTACAGAACTCACACTGGACAGGGGTTCTTTCTCTGCTAGAATATGATAGACAAGACAATAATACTTGAAATGAAATATACCTCTCAAAATAAATACAAGAAATACAGCACAGAATAATACAATGATTGAAGTTACTAAAATAGGGTATTGCGTAGGGAAGTGTACATTGGTGATAATAGGTGGAAATAGGTGACAGTCAATAGATTCTGCAACACAACGACGAAGAAATAAAGGGATCTTGTTTGCAATACGCTGGTATCCCAAAGAGCACCGGTGAAAGCAGGGGATAGCAGAAAAGTCTCACAGAATGATGATTGAAGCCTTGTCTCACAATATCGCAACAGAAACACACAGGGTACACAGTACTAATGATGGATTAAACTGTTCTCAGTTTGTCTAATTTATAGGCATGAATGACCCAGATTCAGGGACACAACCTGGGTGTCCACATAGACCAATCAACATGTGCTCTCGCTAGCAGCTGTGTCACGTAGGAAATTCAGTAAATCTTAAAGATCTTTGGTCGCATCTTGTTGTCCAGCTAACAAGGCGTAAGCCAGTTTCAATCAATTTACTATTCCCCGACAAACTCTCAAGATAGTGAAACATGCAGAGTATTTGGTGTCTATCTTATAAAATAACAGCAACAACATCAAAAATGATGTGGAGATTTTAGTCTAACCTTGTTGCCTGTTTATCAATCACCGACCAGACCAAGTATCAAGATAGCAAAGTGAAACTTATTGCATTGCGTCGTAAAGCACAGAACGAACGACTTCACAACCCTAATATGAATTACAATGAGCTGTTAACATTGTTACACCTTGTGAAATAGTTTTAACACTTCTATGGTTCACCGTTCATTGCTAGCAAGAATCATGGTGCCTTGAAATGTTTGGTGTATTTAAGTTGCCAGCTAGCCGAATGAAGTCTTGGAAATAAATTTTATTGTGGTACAAAATTGTATGAAATCGATGGGGGGGTGATGCAACTGAAAGAAGTGGTGCCCAGAACATTGAATGCAGAGACATGGAGAGCTTTGTACATTGCCACAGCTGAGCATAGCCAAAACTGTACAGTGAACTTCGACTGCAATAAGTGGGATGATTTGTCTAACATACCACAGTATTAGAACATTTAGTTACAAAAGATCACATGTTGTTACTTGTCACCAACTGCAAAATAATTGAACTGCCACACCAAATTTGTTCCTGCGTTGAACTTATCTTTTTGCGTATAGAGTTTCTGATGTTTGCCATACTGCACTTAAGATTTCTTATTATACATCTAGCCTAAACAAATTTAGCTGTGGTGAAATTGACCAAACAATCTCAGTAAGTTCAAGTAGAGAGCCGTGTTAACAGAGGCTTTTGTTTAAACAACATTTGGTGGTTCGTTCTTCAGATATGACTAAAAGACTTGCAAATCCTAGTCGAATCGTTTATGGACGCCTAAATAAAACAATTGATATATTGGTGTCATTAGTCCATTCTCCAGTCATGGATGTCAATTAATTTGTACACTCATCATTTAATGACATCAATATGAAGACATTTATTGACATATTTAAAGCACAATATCACCAAGTCATTTTTAAATCACACTTCACGTGCATTGAAAAACAAATGTTGTTAATTAAGTTCCTTGTGTTAAACATAGAACGTTAATAAGCAAACCCGACTCTGATGAATTTCTTAACGAGCAAACTTAGAAATAACTTTGGCAAATAAATGAATATGCCAAAAAATTGGGATACCGGAAATTTATTCAATAATACTGGTTTTGGGGTACGTTCACTCGGAGAATTTATAGTGTTCAGCACACAGGAACACCAATATATTCCCGTTTTTGAAGAGTACTTAAAAGTTGTGTGTTTCAAGAGTTTTGACATAGAAGTGTTTTTATGTAACGTAATTTAGAAAGCAGTACACTGCAGGTTGGCTGGAAACTGTAAGTGTAACTGGAGTGTGTGAGCTACTCCACTAGTTAAGATGTCGATTGGTTGATAAATATCGCGCACTTTTAATCTGAATATGATAATTGTCCAAGCAATGAATGACAGTTGTGTTTGTTTTTTTCTCGTGTGTTGGGTCAACTGACACATGCGATGGTAAAGAAAGTGTAGAAGCCTGATTATTATTCATGACGTTGAAATATTTTCAGACGATAAATTTTGTAATAATAATAACAAGGGGGACCAATTGTGGTCAGTGCGCTAAAGCAATGACCCTAACAACATCCAACAAAATAAACAAAACCAATACAATTTGCATTTGTATCCCTCATTAGTATTTCGGTTATATATATCAAATCTATGATTCTTTTAAACAACATTACAAGTTAAAAAATGTCAAAGACGAATCTATAAATACCGTGATTTTTTTATGAAATTTATATATATTAGTTAAAATCTAATGATACAAAAAAGATAAATCCTTTTTAATTTTATATTGTTGATGTACTTTTCAAGAACATTAATACATTTAGTCATTATTCATCTTTGAACTTTAGATTGGAAATAATAGAACATCTGCATTTAGATTATGAGCCGATAGTTTCTATTTTACTGTTCCACAGTTTTAATTTTTCACATCTCTGTAGCAATATACTACTAATTCCTATCTATTAGGTATGTATTTTCAAGCTCATCCGATATTCTTGACCCTGTAGTGCGCATGAAACCTGTTTAAAGAGTCACTGTGTTTTTTACAACTTATAAACCAAAGGTTTTCTGCAGAACAACATTAACATTCAACGCTTATCAGCAGATGTCACGAGTACTAGCTACATAAAATATAACAGTCCGATTTCATTCATACTTGTATTCGACCATTCTCGAGGTGTGGTACAAGTGTTCTACTAGTTTCCTAGATATTCCTTTACAAATATGGCTTGACATGATGTTGCTATCAGTAGTTTTAGATATGGCTTGTCCGACTGTTATCAAACGCTCACGAATTGTTTGTGATACGATATGATATAGCAAAATGTTGGCTATATGTTGTTAACATGAGTTGTACTGTTCGGAAGATTACATATTTACTGCAGTTTTCCAATTAGTGTTGTTTCAGTATTATATAGGTTATCACTGTATGTAATTTAAATACATGGTAATGAACATCATAGAGTATAGCGAACTACATCATGTTTGTTATGTACATAACGTACCTGACACCCACGGGGAGAATCAAATATTGTGAGCGGAATGGAATGGTGGCTACACTTCAGATGACGTTGTTATTTGATGAGCGGAATAGTTCTATAAAAAACAGAAGGACGATATTTTGAGGACATTCCACCAACCAAGTCTATTCTCCCTTTGCACGCTTTATCTGTCGTTAGAAAGCAGAATGTCAAAGATTAATAGTCGGACTTAATATCGTGGCGTTTAAGGTCCATACATTTAGATGACAACAAATACAACATCAGTGCTAAGAGGACGTGGAATAATCGTATTATTGTTGTGTGTTGGCAGCAAATATTACTTGCCCAACAAGTCATAATCGACTCCGAAAAACCATAAGAACTGATTTACTGAAAGTGTGATGAACATTCTGTGTTAGTGGTGATCAAAACACTGTTGCTGAACTACACCAGCTCTTTGGCCTTCGTGGTAAGAAAAATTAAGTGGATATATTGTAGATAATATGATACTCAAAATGGTCCAGCTTAGATAACCATGGAAGAACCCGAAATGCATCGGATGAACGTCACTTTCGTTTGTACAAAACACCAACATCGAGGACTTTATTCTACTTTGGCGTCAATTAAATTCCAACTCTATAAGCAAAAAAATCAAATAGGTATAAATAATCCGGTGAATAATTAAACATAGACGCCTGGTAGAGTGGAGTAAATATTCTGTACAACATCTGAAACAACTCCGTCAGATCGGTAAAATCAACAAAACCATTCACTGATTGCCGCGGCTATTAACGCATTGTACATAGCTGTTTTACCGCTACTAGCGCGGTAGATGTCTTGTAAATTCACTCCTTCACCCATTTACTACAATTAAACAATATGTTTAACAACACAAACACGGATATGAAATGTATCTTTTAATTTCAATCATTAATTTTACCAGCACCAAATTCTGTGTTTATTCAGCTCTAGGCATGGCAGAAACTCGAATATTGCTGTTGATTTTTCTGGTTGCCACAACCATGGTTTTCTCTGGTGAAATCCGGACTACATCTTCGCAGTCAGATGACATTCAAATTAATGATAATCGTCAAATTGAGGAGAACAACCATGACAGTGAAATGAACAAGAGATATTGTCCACCACGTTGTTAAGCAGAATTGCGACAGTTTCGCATACAGTAAATGAAAAAAATGTTATCTGCAAAATAAATGTGTATATTTTCACTCATCGAGATAATACTTATTCTTAGTACAAACCGTGTAGCCGTGCTTTCACATTTTTGACACAAACTAACTACGGTTAGGACCATTGGAAACTAGGGCGATGGCAGAGGAAATAAAACACTACTGCGCTCACCGACCCCGCAGTTAAAAGTTAGAAAAATTAATCAAATTTCGAGAGAGAAAAACCCATATGTGTTTCCAGACTGTATTACGAGCTCAACATAAAAGATTAAAAAATAGTAAACAAAGTTGTGAAAAACCAGTGTAAAGTTGGTAGATTTGATTGTAAATGTTAGGTAAACCCAAACCCAGAACTTGAATCTTCGAAAAATAACTCAGAAGTAGATTGAAAACAAGCCCAGTATATGTGAACAGACCATTTTATCCGAAAATATATACAAGTTAATAATAGCGGGCAAAGTTGTGTAAAATGATTGCAAAGTTGCCAGCTTTGCTAGGAAATTTGACCTAAGTGGTTGTAAATTCGAAACTAGTTGTTGAAACTTCAAAAAAGCGACAAAAATCTAGTCATGGAACCTCAAATAGCGGAATTGTCGTCTGAAGCAAGTAGAGGTAAATGGGCAAATCAGAATAGTATGAAAAATTTTAGATTTGGTTTTAAATGTTCCGTAAGTGCTCTTCCTAGCAAACCCCATACTTGAATGTTAAAATAAGTACTCAAAATTTGATTGAATGCAAGCTCGATATACATAAATACGAACCGAATGTATAACAAACTAAGAAATAGCGTTCAAAATTATGTAAAGTAATTTGGGCAAATCAGAATAGTATGAAAAATGTTAATATCCAAAAGACTTTGTAAATTTGCACGTATTGTCAATAAAATCTTGCTGCATTTAGACAATAAAGCTGGCACTAATCTGTTGCAAAGATCAAGTAAAGGTGTCGAAAGTAATGGGAATGTTGGTAGATTTGGTTTTAAATGTTCCGTAAGTGCTCTTCCTACCAAACCCCATACTTGAATGTTAAAATAATTACTCAAAATGTGATTGAATGCAAGCTCGATATACCTAAATACGAACCGAATGTATAACAAACTAAGAAATAGCGTTCAAAATTATGTAAAGCAATTGCGAAGTTGCTAGCTTTGCTGTAAATTTGACCTAAATGGTTGTGTTTTCGAAACTAGTAGCAAAATGTTTAAAAAACGACAAAAACTACCTGGTCACCCTTTTTGATTACTCTAGATCGAGTATACTTACCCATTTTGTGTTTACATATTTCCAAATGTTTGGTCTACAACACAACAATCGTGAATTATTGGTGAAGGAAGTACAAGACGCTGGGTAAGTATCGCCCAGTTACGTCTTTCTCGTGGATAGCAAAACTATTACCAATTTCGTTACATAAAATTAGTATGAAGTGAAACCTTTATGACTATGCAATATCGATGTTATGTTCTTTCGTTTTTATTAGCAAGTATAATAGTACTCCAAAGCGTGTAATGGGTCAAACTGTGTCTTCGTTTTATTAATCTTGTTTTGTAGGAGAAAAAATAAAATTAGTTTAACGAATGCAGTCGCAGAACACCGAATATTTACGTCGATGTCGAAATCAACCACTTCGTATTTACTGTGCCTACGCCTGAATCAACGCTATAACATGATGTAATACTTGGTGATAACAATATAATTTGTAACTAATATATACATTATTACTTTTATATTGCAGTTATGATGTTGTAAAGGTATGTGAATAGATTGAAAACACCGCTAGGAATAGACAACTAAAAAGGTAATGTCAACGGAAAATTAGATGGCTGTGTTACTGTACATGTGCTCACGCTCTCAGCTTGAATATTTTATTTCACCATTCTCGCGTTTTCACATAATACTAAAATTAATTACTCGTCACACACATGTCATATATGTATGCACTAAATATTGTACATTTTATCTTAGAAGGCGTCTTCCTCAATATTTATGATTTTTTTGTTTTTTCTTACGCAGAAAAAAGTGGCGACCCGCCCAATTGTCAGTACACTCTGCCTGTAACTGTGTTATCATTTGTCCGAGCTGTCTTGCCCATGAGTGTAAAAGGTGAATACTGGCCAGTTAGTAAAGTAATTTGAAACATTGAGTCTTATATAGTAATACATGTATAAAGGTAACTTTTTGCACCGTGTGGGATATACTTTCCTGCTGTTATATTATCAATTATACAATGTGCCTCTTAGTAATTATGGCAATTTGTTGTTTCTTCTAGCTGGATGCATACCATGTAATCAATCAAGAGTTTTGTACCACTGTATGTGATAGTATGTTGACGTCGCAAGGTTTCTAAAATGTATCTATGAGAGTGATTTTGTTTTCGATATTGAAATTTATGTCTTGTATGTTACCTGGCGTTTGCCTTTAATAGAAATAAACAATTATTTGAATATTTACGTTTGTTTGATATGAACTATTGGACTGTACAGTAGGTAGGTAGATAGCCACGACTCTAAATGAATGTTTCCCGGGACTGAAGACGAGTAATTTTCAACAAAAACAATCGTTTTGAGACATGACACGAACAAAATCGGGAATACAAATTTAACTGTTCATATTAACTGTGCAAAATATCGTATTCCTGTAGAGCACTTTCTCTAGACCAATCTGATTCATGACAACCGGTGAATTGTATAATAAAATAAAATAAAGATGGTATGGTATGAACACATTCATTATTTCCTATATTGTTGTAGACTATTTTATTAATATGCAATATTAAAATCAATACAGCAGGCATGGGCAGCTATTTTAAAAACATAAACGTTATTATGTCGTATATATGTGCAGTAGCACCATATATTAAGTTTCGGGCGTGCATCTCTTTTTTGAGTGACCCTTTCATGGTTTCTTACATACAAAGCACATCGGGGGTATTCGCGCTGTCTTCGATGTCGCGATAGATAATATGACAGCCTTTCTTGGTGTTCGAATCGGTCTACCATTTTCAGGTGTTTGTGTTTGTTAAACCTTCTGTGCTTTTAGCCTCACAGTCGCGTATTCTTTCTTTGTCCATGGAGCACCACACAATTTGGAGACTGGAAGTTTGAGCGCTTCTTAAAGTCTACAGTTAAACGTTTCCATGCCGCTGTTAAAGTGTGCCACTGCCATAAAAATGCTAACGTTAATACTTGACACTCCTTGGTTCTGCTCGTTGACACTATATTCCATATCATATTAAGCAATGACTCGTTTCAGTTTTGCGTCACACACATTCCATTGCCCTTGAGCAGATTCACGTTCGCCAAAGCGTCAATTACCGGTTGAAGCACTTCTACGACAGCTTTGGAGAATGGTTGCTTTATTGGCCGATAAGTGTTCTTTCCTGTTACCAGATCAGATTGGTATTTACACCATGCATCGGCACCCGTAGGGCAATGTGGATGTTTTGGTGATTCATATGTATTACTATAGTGGGCCAGTATTGTTTTGGTGCTTTCGCTCATCGCCTCTGCTTTCCCTGAAAAACAACCCAAAGATTGAATATTATTACATCGTAGGAAACGTATGATGTGATGATATACTGTCTTTGTATGTACATTATTTCGGGAATGTAGTCATTTGACTAAATTCACGACGTGCTCTTTCCCTTGTTATGTCGTAAAAAACATTCCATAAAATGTTTGGATGGAATTCATAACCGATTTTTTTCAAACGCCCACGACCAGTCTGGCACTTTCCATCTGAAATTTTCTTTCCTAAAACACAAACAAACCAGAGGGAAGTAAACACCAAGTGTAAGTCAATTCCTCTAATTGGTTATCATAGTGAAGTATCAAATCTGAATTTAAAAACAGTACTACTCTTATACCATCATCTCATTTTAAATAAAATAATTATTAGTAGTTCATACCTTTATGCCTCCCCAATAACCTACGAATTCTCGTTTTGGATATTGCCGTCACGAGTCCTCCTTTTGACGTGAAACCTCTTGAACTCCACGAAATATCTACGGAGACAGCTATATTTAATTGGTTTTCTAAATCCTCTTCCTCTTCTAAACCAAGGTTCAGTTGCCAGATTTCTTCAGCGCCATCTTGAAACTCTTCCTCAAGCTTTGCCCTTCTAAAATGCTTTCAGTGTGTTTTTATAAAAAGAAAATTACATGTTTCAAAAATCGGAGGCGGCAAATCCATATAACTGCTGAATTTTCTCAGCGCACAACGTCCCTTTCCTATCCCTCTGGCGGCAATGACAGACTGTCGATTAACGTTGAAAATGTTCCCGTTTTTAGGGGAACTTGGAAAAGTTTCTGACAGACGGCTGCAGCTTGAACAATAAAAGAACAAATGATTCCCCCAGCCATGTCTTTTTTTTAAGCTCCGGAATGTGCACTAAAAAGAAGCTGAGATAATTGCTAATTTGCATAACAATTCACTCAGTAAGAAGTTTGCTGATGCTCATAATTAAAATGGCTGCTACAGTTTCAAATTTAAATGTATTATCGTTTTGTAAAAAGTTAAATACAGTGCATAATATGGAGATCCCGTCATTTCTTTTTCTTACCGTGTTTTTTTTATTATTTATGTACAGCCTTGCTAAATCTTGCTAAGCATTCAAAAGAGGTAATTTTGCACCTGTCATCTATATTTTAAAATCGTTTTTTTTTAGTATGTTCCACTATTCACGATTCCACAAAATTTCAACAGTTTATAGCCAAGACTTTTTGGATAATAAAAAGCAAAAAAAATCACTACAAAGTGCCCACGAACCTGCATCTCTACCTTAAACAAACAAAAGTTTAAAATCAATTCCAAAATGATTCAATAAACCAGTTTAACAATGAAGTCACATATGTAACCGCTCTAATCCAAATTCCTGATTTACTTTTAATATTGCTCAGTAATTGTCATTACTATAATCTATTACCACTAGCACCAAGCTTTCCTATTCAATATTCTCGTTTCATAGACGCCATTTTCACAATTTTTACCACTAACCAGACCGATATTACCCAATTTCATCAGTTTGTCAATACATTTCATGACACTATTAAATTCACCGTAAAATATTCACAACCAGTCATTTCATATGTTGATGTTAAAGTTCAAATAGACCAGGCAGGCAATAATAATACAAACCTATATAAGAAACCAACGGATACTAACCAATATCTACATTTCATGTCATCACATGTTAGGCACATGAAAACTAGCATTCCATATGGCCTCTCATTGAGAATTTTCCGTATATTGTAATATTGTTCTTGGCGTATGATCCCGGAAGTTTAATTTCCCCGAATATCCGTTTTCCGCAGGAATATTTGTGGCCAGACTAATCTATTTAGAAATAATCACAGATCCAGTGGTCAACAATGAATATAATACCGTCATGAAAGACTAAAATATTGAATGATATAATATTAAGATATATATCAAGTTTACGAAGACTATTTCTCGTCATTATAATGTAAATCACTCATCGAATATCCGTTATTATTTAGGAAATGCGTTTGTGACCGTACCTCTTGAAGCCAATGCATGTTGAGGAAATGTTATCGTTAACTATGCTTCCAGTGCACTCTCTTCTGCAAAATCACTTTAACAATGGCTGATCCCATCTATGAAGAAGTCATCATTTCATCCATATATTCATAGTCAACTAAACTAACAATTAAATGTGCATATCAGTCAAGATTATATCAAATGCAAATGTTATTTTGTAACAGGCTGATACATTGCTGAAATCCTGCAACAATTATCGCTGTATTCATACCCTGATATCACATTGCATAAATTAGAATCACTTTTCGATAACGATTTAAACAAATAGTATTAGCATTGAATAAGTAATTGCACAATTGTTGCACAATTCACAAAACGTAATTTCTGATTTGCACATGAATACTGTAACAACTATGGTATATGGAAATAGAATTCAGCCCCGATGGCGTCATCTGAAAGTGTAATCAGCTGTCTGATGTACTTTACAGCATCAAAATAGTAATATAGCTTCTTTTGTAAAGCATCTTTGATATTTTGACAGGGTAGTTTTATCGTTCAGTGGGAACGTTATCACGTTTCAACAGTACGCACATAACTGTCTCAATAATTTTTGATTCTAACAAGCAATTTTTTTAGATGTATGTATTATAAGGTCAAAATGATTCCACATCCTTCCTTGCGAGATGCACAATACTAAAAGTACTTCTGGAAATTCGGTAACAGCTGTTAAATAACTGACACTATTGATAAAATTCTGGTTTATTAAATGATTTAGGAATTGATTTCAGGCAAATTATATATATATATATATATATATATATATATATATATATATATATATATATATATATTACACTGAAAAACCACAGTCATACTGACCGAAGGTTAATTAGAATGACCTGGATTTCATTTTCAATTAGCTGAGCAACTCATGTTTTGAAATGTTATAGATCGTTTCATATATAACACAGACTTGGATTGAAAAATAAGTACAATAATTAGCCAGTATTATTATTACTTATGTAGGTTTTATAACACATTACAGCTAAACCGTAAATTAAATAACTGTCTGAATAGCTTGACATTATCAAATTAGCATATTTCAATTAAGACACAGGACAACAAATTTATCTCAGTATTGACATCGAGAAAAGAAAGAGAAATAAGCCGTCACTATGTAAAATCGCAAACACCTTATTCATATGTCATTGAAACTCTTGTTGCAAAAACAAATAAAAAATGAATTGAATGTTACTAGTCGTAAACATTGTGAAATGGGATAACTAATTAATTAAGAACAAAATAATTGAAAAAAGTACCAAATCATCCATTACAATAGACAATTTAATTTCAGCCTGAAGTCACAATGATTGCCATCATTCATTGTGAACATATAATTTTCCTGAAATACAATGCACTGACAATTTTAAAATAATTAACACAAAACATCATGAAATTAGAAAAATCAACACAAATTCTAAAAAGGAATTATTTCTGGAGAGTTGGTCTTCTATCCATTTTCCATCATGAATCATCAATGTGGAAAAATTGAACTTCAACTTAATGTAATGATAAAAAACTAATCTTTACTTTTGCATAATATGTACAGATAGAACAACTCAACATACTTAGCTGCGAACAGTAAATGATAGTTTATACAAAAAAATCATAAGATGCAGTGTGATTACAATCTTCCCCTATAATACATACATGGTTTGAGTCAAATTAATAAAACAATATTAAAAGAAAAACTTTTTTGAAGATTTCACTGACTAATTTAGAAAAAGATGAATATCAAAGTAAAAGGCAGAATAATTTGATTTTAAAGTAGCAAATAAATTAAAATAAACAAGTCAGCCATCTACAATAGATAATTCTAATAAAAGACAGTATAATAGTCTCATAATAATAGTAACATGGACAAAGGAAAAAAGAAATAAAATGATCAAATTCAAGCTAAATCATAATATACAGCATTCACCCATATGGATAGGCATTTATTATGGACACAAAAACAGCCTACATCATGGATAGAAGTGCTATTATGCAATGGGCTTATCAAATTTATCGTGAAGCATTTCAATGTTACTACACTTTATATATAAATTCAGACAAAGCTGTTGTGATATTCTTTTTTTCTTTTTATAGTAATGTGTTGTGATATTGTCCACTTAGCTAGTGAGGCTTGTAAAGCTGTGGAATTAGAATATACAGCGTGTATTGAAATTGATAATTAATATTCAATTGTTCTTGTGCAACATAATCGAGACCAATGTTAGTCAGTTGACACACGGCTTCCAGCCGGAGTCGTGAGTTGCAGTTCAGCTCAAATGTTGACGTGTCAGCGAGCACATCTTTCATGATAATGAATGTTCTGTACATAATGTTGGACCGATACAAACAAGACAGCCTTTCGTGATTTCGTGTCCTAAAATCAACATCATTAAATCTGTATATATGATGTCATGTCCAGCAGCTGTAAATATGTTCCAGTACTCCTTCAAGCATTTGGCGAAATCATCAATACAGTACTCACATATCATGTTTCGCCACTGTTGTTTTTATTGATGCATCATCGTTGATCTCAATATTTCCCAATAATGTCTTTTGGTAGTACTTTTTATCAATGTCACATGATGTTGTAAAACTTCCATTAATAAACCAGTTTCTACGTATACATGTTATGGTAGAAGATCACCAAACTACATTGAAATTATATTATCCCTTGTTTCCTAGGCAACAAGATTGGACACAATTACATTCCCAGACACAATAGTTCGGATTTTTGCTGTTTAACAAGATGTAAAGTACTCATTCCTCTTCCAATCTCACAATGTTAATTACTCAATGTTCAATTCAATTAGTTCTGGACAATTCATTTATCATTAACTAAGTCCGTGACTATGTTCTATTATTGGTTGATTATTCTGTGAATATTACAGAGCTCAGTTATAAAAGGAATATGCATTTAAAATAAGTAAAAGGTGACAAAAGATCAATATTATTACTAAGAAATATATATGGTGATTGTAGATGTGTTTAAAAATTGCAAAACACCTGACACCACTCAGTGTTTATCAGAAGGTTCATAAATAATTTTCTTACAGGTATGAACACAGTGTGTAATATAAGATGCAGACTATTTTTTTTATTTTGATGAATAATTGCAAAAAAATGTCGTAAAGCCAGTGTGGCTAGAAAAGAGACACAAAATTTAGAAAACTCCGCCACGAAATAAAAAAAACAACAGACTGGATAATTTGCATTATTCTCATTATAACCCTATGGTATATAAATAACTGACCCGTTCAAATAAGAGTAAACTATTATTGGGAGAGGTGTGGTTTGTGTTAATTGTCTACCTAGGATGATTTATGGGTTGTTTTTAGGGTTTTCTTTTCATTCAGATGTAATACAAGGTGTAACTAATGATTCTGCCAAATAGTAAATAATATAAATTATGGTGTTAAACAACATGTTATCAACATAGTTGTCATCTGTGAATTTTAAAATACCTAAAACAATGTTGGCAGCTTACGAATTAATAGGAAACAATAAATATAAAAAAGAGATAGATGACACTAACCGAAAACAATAGTGAGGCTGAATTTTGTTAACAAGGTTATTCCAGTCTCAAAAGAAGTATGTTTTGTTCACCTTGTCACGATAATGATTTTTTTTGTATACACTCTGTTAATTAACATTTATTTTTATTATTTTGTCATAAGTGAATCTTTTAAATACTTTAAAGAAAGATTTTTGACAATGTTCCACAGAATGATTATTGTCACCCCTGTGGCGATAATGGTTTCGTTGACATCAGCGCGATTCAAAAACAGAACAAAATATTATTATGCTGGTAGTAAATGGTGGTACTGCTGAAATGTCATCAAACTATAATAAATTGTATTTCAGTATTTATTTTTTTGTATTTCCATATATAAATATATTAATTACTTGTTGTTTTATCTCGACTATTATAAACATGATCTGTCAGGGAATTTATCGATATAGCTAACTCGTTTTGCCAGTCAAAGAGACACAAGGATTAAAGATTAAAACATCACAAAAATGCTAAAAATATTTAATGTAGAGATGCAGTTTACCTGAGAGATATTTTAATTAGTTAACCAAGATGACCTCCCTTGTCCACAAACTATATATTTTAGGAAAGCTTATTGTATGAATTTTAAAATTGTTATTTCTTTTTTTATGGACACTGTAGTTTGAAATATGCACAAAAATAAGCTTTTTTTCGTTCAAAAGTTATTTAAAACAAAAAATGCTACTAAACCATGCTTCTGTTTCCTGTCAAAATTGGTTTATGTATACATCTGTTTGCTATGAAGAAAGTGCCGTCTTGAAAATAGTCTACCAGTTGTCAATTCTGCAGGGCAGCAGCTCAAATTTCACTACTTCAAGTTTATTCATAAATTGACACCCAGGATAGTTGTCTGTACGATTGTTGTAACACTGTTCAACCAAAAACAATGCCCGACGGCGTTTTGAAGATAAACACATTGTCAATCATTTGTGAAAATTTTAAAACAAAAAGTCAAAGCGTCTAGTTGCTATTTTTTTATAAATTCTGTGATGTGCACTAAAAAGAAGCTGAGATAATTGCTAATTTGCATAACAATTCACTCAGTAAGAAGTTTGCTAATGCTCATAATGAAAATAGCTGTAACAGTTCCAAATTTAAATGTATTATCGTTTTGTATTACCCGGAAATGAATTGGCCATTGCATTCAGGTTTTTGTCTGACCTCATAAATAAACGTAGTATTTGTGTTGCTCTTGTAGATCGTTCATTGTAAGTGAAGCAAACAAATTATCTTCTTCGACCAACAACTTTCGACCTTGACATCTTACTTAATTGTAATAGTCTCTAGTTCACTTTGAAAATTCACATGCATTGCCCTATAATATATCAGTTTTATTCATTCCATAAATGAATTGTGTTAACAAGATTATTCCAGTCTCAAAAGAAGTATGTTTTGTTCACCATGTCACGTGAATGATCGTTTTTATATACACTCTGTTAATTCACATTTATTTTTATTATTTTGTCATAAGTGAATCGTTTAAATACTTTAAAATATAGTGTTCAAAAAGAAAGATTTTTGACAATTTTCCACGGAATGATTACTGACACCCCTGTGCCGATAATGGTTTCGTTGACATCAGCGTAATTCAAAAACAGAACAAAAATTTATTATGCTATTAGTAAATGGTGGTACTGCTGAAATGTTATCAAACTATAATAAATTGTTTTTCAGCATTTATTTTTTGTATTTTCATACATAAATATATTAATTACTTGTTGTTTTATCTCGACTATTATAAACATAATCTGACAGGGAACTTATCGATATAGCCAACTCGTTTTGCCAGACAGAGAGACAAGGATTAAAGCATAACAGAAATGCTAAAAATATTTAAGTGATGACGCATAGTAGTCATATTGCGTAAACATAAGTAGCACTGTGAAACTAACATTAACTGGGCTTGCAAGGTTTGACAGTTGTCACGGCAATAATACAGGTTTGACTTGTTTCATTTAATCTAAGACTTGTTTTAAATATGTATGTGGTTTCACTATTGGTTGCCATGTCTGTATTCATTTCGTAGGCATGTCCATCAGCATCCGAATCAGTGAGTTGAATTATTTGCACATATTGAAAAAACGGGGTCGTATTCATGAACACACCCTGGATATTTTGATCAAATACTAGATACAAATTATACATGACACGGATAGCACGTGAAGCCCATTGGCTTATAGATTTTTCACTTGAGTCTTATATTTGTCTTTCTATCTTACCTTGTTCCCACATTTGATTGTTATACGGTACTAATCTCACAGCTTTCCCGAGAGTCACTATTTCATGCTTTATCATACCCGTCCTTCGAATATCCCAATAGCGGTAACTGAATACATCACTCAATGTTCCATTTAAACTGTATTCCGTATTTTCCAAAACAAATCGAGGAGATACATTCATACGTTCAGACCCATGTTAACCCACTATGAACCTATTTCTTTTCATCCCAGTGGGCGAACACAGCTTCAACAATAGCAAATAACTAATGTATCGACCTTTAAAAAGGCAAACATTTCTTGCTTACACCAACTGAACTGAACATGCATCAGAGGTATTTGACACTGCAGTAAAATAATTTTTCATTATAACGAACAGCTCTAACATACCTTCCATTACTTGTCTCATAAGAGCGCACTTTGTCAGATTAAAATCTCTGTTTACCCGAATTGAATTGACCATTGCATCCAGCTCTTTGTCGTGACCTCATAAATAAATGTAATATTTGTGCTGCTCTTGTAGATCGCCCATTGTAAACAAACACATTATCTTCTTCGACCAACAACTTTCGACCTTGACATCTGACATAATTGTAATAGTCTCTAGTTCACTTTGAAAAAATCACATGCATTGCCCTATAAGGTGCCAGTTTTATTCATTTAATAAAATTGTTGCTCTTTTAATAAGGCAATGACGGCGTTCTCCATATATTTATTTATTTATGCAACCAGTATAACATAGAAATAAATTTGCGTTCGTTTGTTTGTTTGTAGATAGAAAAAAATGTCAAACTAAAATCAGCCAACCCCAAATTCGATCAGTTCGCGTCATGCTGAAAATATGCGTCCTGTGCAGTAACATATGGTTCGTACCTGGAAATACAGAAGCCACTATCGGTATTAAATATAAAGAGCATTACTCGCATAGAACGAATCAGCTTGATCCCGCTCAACCTTGTTCTAAAAAATGCAATTAGCATTGGAAAATATATAACATTCAACAACATTGAATTTAGATAAAACTTAAAAAAATATTAATTATGTCTTCGCCTCAACAGAGCAAAGTTGACTATGAATATGTTTGTGTCTAACTATGATTGGTTCAACTTTCCATGAGCATGTCAATAATAGATAGAAAATTCCAGACCTGATAAAATCATGGAGGACAAGATAGGCTCTTCCAATACTAATTTTTCTCGAGTATATATTTACTGCGTCTGTTACTAAAGACATTCCGAGCCTGCTGTTGAATGTTGTGATGCTTTATTCTTTTTCTCGTATTTACCAATATTTATCTATTCATTTCCAGGAACTATGTTTGCATCACTTTCATTGTGCGGTCTGATCATGATGACAGTTACATCAATTGCTCAACATCACCCTGGAAACCCTGCTAATGGCACTTGCACGGATTGTAATGCAGTCATGTACGACAATGGAGTATGGCATGTTGTGTGCACTGAAGAGTTCACCTGCCCACTTCACATAGAAGAAATTGAAAATACAATTGAAGGGAAAAATGTTTCTTTTCACGGAGCATATTATTTGGGGAATACAGCATTCATACCTGGTACCCGTCACTATGAGTTTGACGCAATACTCGCATCACGAATTGACTCAATTAAAAAGAATGATATAGTATGTTGTTTCGTGTCAATCTGTATATTTGTAACACGCAATCAGAAATACAATGTTGCTAATTCAAGTCAAACATGTTTTGACACAACTAATGATTAGTATGTTTAGGGAAATTTTACTTTAACTGGTCATATTTCGATATTCCAATATGTGCATTTGTGAACAATAGCAACTTAGTGATTTCTGATAGGCAGTTTTTGTTATTGTGTGATAAAACAATTATTTCCACTTAGGACTATTTGGTCAAATCGAGTACTAAACCAGACCTCACGACATGTATTGTCCTTAATAATAATAGAAACTTCTAAAAAGGGAAATTTACTGTGTGGCCTCACAAGACTGTTATTATTATTCTGTATTATATTAACTAAAAACAATGTATATATCGACATTATTTTACAGGGAACTTTAGCGGTACCAACCGACAATTGTCAACTATGTGAGATTGATTTAATAGAAGATGCATGGGTCAAATTTGTTTGTAAAATTGTGGTGAGTATCTTGCCACGATTATTTGTATATCAACATACACTACAAAAATATTACTGAAAAAGCTGATTAGCTAGCATTTGAGGTAAATAAATGATATAATAATATAATTTCAATGATATAATTATAAAACATGTTTGATGTGGTATGGTTTGTATTACTTCATTAATTACGAATATATAATTCCATATTTCACACTAAATAAACTAGAACCACTGAAAAACTTATTGTTTGGATTTGATAACAAAACTACCTGAAAAACGCAAATTGATTTTGAAAATTCTTTGGGGAAATAGTCATATGTCTCTACATGTTATTACGTTTCAACATAGACTGCTCTGATTCCTTTTGTTTTCATATAGGATTGCCCACCAGCCATCGCCGAGCAAGTAGAGTTAAAAGCGTCACTTCCTGAAAAACTATCAACGCGTGATAAAATCTGTTTCACTCGCAGAAATGATGAGTATACCATCTATACCTGCGAATTTTACTCTGATGATCCTAATTTTGCTGATAATGTAATTCAAGCTAGTACATAAAAAAATTGAATCAGTTATTTCTGTGGCAGTTACCAATAGTTAAGTTCTTTTAATTGTGTAGTGTTGGGTACTTTGTCATTATCGACCACGCGACCACTTCCGTCAACGTAAATTATATTAGCTTCGAGATGTACTCTTTTCGAATATAAATCTAAGTTCATTTGACGTGTGCACAAAATTATATTTGAAACCGCTTGAATAAATTGAAATAGAGGTTTCAATTTTGTCAACCCGACTGACAATCAATACAAGTCTTCACGCCGTACACATCGGCAGCTGAATATTTAAGATGGGAATTTATTTTATATTATCTGTATCTATATAGTGATCAGGCAAGTGGAACACTGATTCTCAAATATTAAATATGTAATATAATCATCGATGAGAAGTTTGAAATCTATAGGCAGTAAAGTGTTATTCATTGTCTTAGATCAAATGTACTGTCATTATTTTGGAGTTACTTGTACGCCACCATATTTTATGAATATATCTATAATAGCATGAACGGAAATAATAATCAACCTGTAAAGTAAATGAATCGGGTAGTTAGCTTAAAATGTCGATAACTGTGCGATGAATGATGTGATTATGACATTATACTGCATTTGTAGTAGTTGTTAATTGTGATGTGGATTTCCCATTTATTATTTTTGGCCATGTTGTTGTAACAGTTTACAATATCCAGATAAAAGAAGTGAAACAGTTCACGCTCTCATTATAGATGTAGGTGTAATAGTCTCCATTCATATGAAAGTAGAATTATTCACAATCTAGATTATATAAAAAATAGTTGCGTACAGCCTCAAAATGATCTAAAATCATAAATATATGTGTATTGGTTTACCTACCTCTCTTGCATCCAAAAGTGGTGGGTTACAGAAATAAACGTGTAGTATGAATATGAATACATGTGAATTAGATTACATTGTTTACAAAGACACGGGTTTAGTCGTTTGTAATCTATAAGTGAATACAACTGAAATGGTTATCATATAATAGTTTGACTATTACTTAAAAAAACAATTATCAATTTTCATTTACTATGTAAATACCAGACTAGGTTATGATAAATACGACGCAATAACAATCGGTTACATTATTAGTGCTCTGACAATACAGTTGCGAATATAACCAAGGCAATGTAATGCAAATTACCTAAGAACCACATTGTCAACATACTTATAAAGAAACCCGCCGTCATTTGTTTCAAAGTATTTATATATAACATTATTTCTGTACGTTGTTTATATGTTTGTATATACATATATATTTAAGATTTAGTCCGGACGTTGGTAATGTTGCGTTGATACCTGCCTTCTAGAAACATTTACATTGTTCTGTTTGTTAATTTTCGAACCGTAAAGATGTAGTGTAAGCCGCCAGCTGGCTAAGTTCAACTTTTACGTAAATTGCGAATATAGCGAAACAGTGACTCGATGGAAATTGATTAATGCTGCGGAGAAAGGGAACACAACAAAACAATAACTGTGCCTGAGGTGTTTTATACATGTAAATATATAAGTAAAATTATTTACTACGACAAACGTCTTGAAGGTATATATGTAGTTTTATGAGCTTTAAGTGGCCACATATAGCATGAACCTAATCTAATCATATGAAATTTTGTGCTGTACTCCGTTGAATATGGTGAGTCTATATAAGTCTCCTTACAAACGACTTACTATGGAAGCGTCCTCACAATGTAACATCATAACAATACCTTTTCACCTTACATCAATTTAATAATTTTATTTAATTTTGTTACTTTTTTTGAGGAAATATGATTTGTTATCATTAAAATGACTGACATTCAGCCATCTTGTATTTTATTGTCGAACATGTACTTGTCAATGCTGTGATGTATTGCTCTGGTACAGAATTAAATGAAACAAGAAAGACCACCAGTCGGCTGTAATGTGTGAACGGTTATAAACTGTGGTGTGAGGGACATTTGAATACATCTGAGAGATAGTAGTAATAATGGTAATTAATACCTTGCTAACACTATATATATCTTAGTAGAATAACATATATCAAGTGGAACACAGCGTCGATTCTTACAAATTAGTGGACTATATTTGAATTGTCGATCTGTATGCACTGCTTTATAAAACACGTAATTTTTGAGAAGCTTCTTGTCACGTTATTTATCAACATTCAAGTGCATCCACTGATGTTTCCGCCACCATCCATTGGCAGTGGCAACTAACGCGGGCAAATAACGAAAAGGATTGGTGCTATCCATTACACTTGAATCGGAGTAATTTGATTTTGACTGTTGGGGGCGACATAGAAGAACGATACGGACGATACGTTGATTGAGTTGCAGTAGTGGAAAAGATAGCTCATGATCAGAAAAATATGAGTATTATCATTTATGATAATTATTATTCGGTGCTAGTCGACTGCCATCCTTCCGACTTCAACGATTATTACGCCGGATCTTCGACTTATGGAATGCTACACCTTAAGCGTACTTGGTGCGTTAAACAAATACTTCCTGCCTATCAGTAGCACGAGACGTTATACGGAGTAACGTATGTAACAAATACTTACTTACGCAAGTACTTTGTCGAGAACAAGTATTACCGCCGTTAATTTTGTACAAAATCTGTCGAATGAACCATATTGAGTGATCTCGTTTAAATTATGTTTAAATGGACGCCATGTTGATTTATAACCCCCCACTGTCTGCTTTCCTAGTTCCTGTCTCAATTGTAAAAGCACAGCAAGCTACACGATTCTCAACGGACGCCAGGAACCAGTGAAACTGATGGCGCTATATTCAGAAACCCGTCTATTGTTACAGTGTATTGATGTTCTTGATGGTTTATTGCTGATATTTACGTTGTAACCACAAATAGTTAGTCTTATACGAATAGAAAGGATGGCTTCATAACTGAAACGGTGCATATTAGATACAAATTGTGAAATGCACAAACAAAACATAACTTGTTAGACTTCTAAATGAGAGAAAGCGGAATAACTGTGTTCAGAGTAGTAGGGTGTAGTAATTCAGTTTAAAGATAATTTTTAGTTCGAAGATCATAAAATGATAACTAATTCTTATGAACGTTTTTGGTTTTTGAATTACTTCTTCTGTTGTTCTTTTTAAAGATATTTCTGTTGGCCGGGCGTCTATTTTAGAACACAACACAAATGTAACAGGTATGATGTGGCCAAAATAAAACATGGTTGTGGCAACCAGAAATATCAACAGCAATATTCGAGTTTCTGTCTTGTCCAGAGCTGAAATAACAAACACAGAATGTATTAGCATATACAAATGACCCGGAGAAGAGTATGATGTGTACATATAGTGTGAAAGCAATGAGTTGTGTTATGTTATTTTCTTATTGTGATGAGTATACATCTCGATAGAAACGGCTTGATATAACTTCAATGTAACTTCCGCAATATGTAAGTTTCGTTGTTTATAAGCATATTTGATCTTGCCGTAATACTATATACGTTCATGACGATAACAGAGCATGTATCCAATGTGTTTACAGTATTTTAATCAGGTTGTCCCTCCCGCACACACGCACAACTATAATAATGCATAAACTTATCTTGAAAGTAATTTCTGTATTATGCTTTATATGATTCAATATACCTCAACACACGTATATTCTTCTATTTTGAACCTCAACTAGCCAATAATTGTTCTTTATTATGAGCTTAGTATGCAACTAAAAATAATATGTTTGTTGATCAATTGGACATGACAATTAACTTCACTGTGCGTTAATTATGTCGGAGGCCTACTTTGCAACTTAGAAAACCGCGGTATATCAAGTATTTCAGATAGAAGCATCACATTGGTTAAATGTACTTTCTGACTTACACCACGATGAACTAATATGATGAGTTTATTGAAATAAACGTGATGTAATTATTTATATGGTGAACAATCAGGTATACATTAATTGTGATTGTAAGCAAGACGAATTAACCCCACAATAAAAATAAAAGCATTGTTATTTCCTTATAATAGATTCACTGCAATCGCCAGAAATATTACAGCCATGTACCACGGATTTACCTGTGCCGTTAAGCGATGGGTATTGGAAGGATAGATCTGTATTTGTGTCTCTGGTGTGCAGAAGTAAGCAGTGGACGAAAAAGCAGGCAGCCAAATGTCTAGATGATAAAAAAACTCATTCTTTATGGTGATTCCACATTGTTGCAAATAAAAAAAAGCGCTCGATAACATTTTTGAAACAAAAAATATTGTCTTTCACTTCGTGTTCCCAAGAACTGGAGACATTGTAGTTAAATTTAAAACAGGTGTTTCAGAAACTGATTTAATGGATAGAATTGTTCAATCTAATTGCTCCACAACAAATCATGTAATCGTTTTAAATTTTGCATATCATTATGGTACTTTCACAAACCGAGCGTTCTTAGAAAGAATATATCAGGCTAAATTGGCTGTTCAGCGTCTAATGTTAAGGTGTCCCACTACAAAAATTGTCATCAAACTCGCGCATCCACGTGATAACGCATTTATAGAACAAACTATACACAGTGCCAACTGGGTTTTCTATGACATAAACAGAATGATACGTCGGGTGTTTGGGGGTATTGGAATACATATTTTTAGATATATGGGATATTGTTTTATCGTCGTTTAAGACAAATACTGTTCACATGCCTGACACTGTCATAGTACAAGAAGTGTATCTCATGTTATCTCACATATGTCCAGAGCTAGTCGTTTCTAACTAATTTATTTTGCCCTGTTCCTCGTTTACGCCATAACGTATTGTTCCAAAACGAAAACTTACAGGCATACTTATTATCGAATGAATGCCCTCTTACAATGTACGTTATCTGCATAAAAGTGATGTAAGAGCATAGAGTTCCTCAACAATTGAAATGAAAAAGCTAGTATGTACTTATTTATTGATTTGGATTTTGATTTAATAATTTCATTATATTATACAGCAGATGTGTTTTATATAATATGGTATTTGTTCGAAAATAAAAATAACAGAGGAATTAAATACTAAAATCGACGATAAACACAGTGACTCATTAATTAAAGAATAATGAACGACCCGCCGACCAATAATGGACGAAAGCTCACTTTGAACGACGTATATTTGCGAGACGTCAGCCGAGTACATATATGGAGCACTAACTGTGCTTTAGTCAATTATAGGTTGGAGGAGAGTTTATTATTGTTATTATGTTTTAGCGTTCTCAATATCAGGTCATTTGCTGCCACTTAAAGCGGAATAAAAGAGACACAAATGTACAGTTCACCGTCACTGGCCCGCGGCTCGGCATAATTTAAAACGTATTTCCGCAATCTCATATGACCATCTGAGTAAGAAACTTGTTTTAATCATCAAATATTATTGTATTTAAAGTTTCATTAAAGTTTCAAGTGACTGGTAAGTGCTGTGGTATAGCATTGTAATGATCGCCCGTGCATAAAATCACAACTGAGTTATTTTACTGTGTAACAGTTACTTTCAAATTCTACGTGAGCCCGGACGAAACTTACAGGTGTAACAAGTGAACGAATATGGATGAAATTGTAGAATGATGTGTAATCTCTTTGTACATAAAAAGTATACTAGTACTTTTCTATTAATGGTTTATGCAAGTTAATTTATTGAGTTGTACATCTGAATTGATGGGGAAAATATAATGTACAAGAAGATTGTCCATAGAGTATTGCTACGCTGAAAAATATGAATTTCAAAACAGTTGTTACTAGAGCGATAAACTATCACTTCCTCGCACCTCATCTACACATGATATTATCTTCACGACTGACATTTTTCTATGTGGTGGTGCAGAATTTTGAAACAAAATTATTTTATGACGAATTTCCAAATTCCTACTGATATTTTGTGAGAATTATCAAAGGTCAACAAAAATTTCCGAGAAAATGCATAGGATAAACAAATTATCACCAACACCGATGAGAACGACTATTGCCAAACTGCGAAAAGTATGCGCTGCTCACACTTTAACAATTTGAGGTGCGAGTGACAGTAATAATACTAAAGTCAATCTAAATGTTACTGCAAATCAAGTACGCAATAGTTGCATTCAAATTTGCCGAAAAAATAAAATTTGCAGTTGTATTTTATGCCAGTCGTAGCAGCCACCTCCACCCCCAAATAATTCCTGCTGGACAGGGCTTCGGCAGGCAATCTTACATTTAGATCGCCGGAACAATGACGATCTAGAAAGTACATGTGTGGCCGTCAAGAAAATATGGTCAAGAACACGTCAGTAAAACGACAAATTAATTAAACGGTCCGTCGCAGTACAGGACAGCACATGATTTTTTTGCCTTAAAATTGAAAAAAATGACCCGAGGATGTAACCATATTTTCCGGGCATTTTCCCTGGCTAACTGTTGATTGAGATGATTGACTTCAAAATGAAACCCATGCGTCGCAACACGATCTTGCTAGTACATTATAATTATTTGTTAATTATTTTCTTCAATGAATACGCCGGCGGCCAATATAAAAGGCTAGCTGTGATTGGCTGTAGCTAATACGAGATTTGAACGAAATTTGTATAGGCATTGGGTCAGAACCTTATTTTGACATTCGCAACTACCAAAACTTTAAAAAGCTGTCAACATAATATATCAGAATAAAATAAAATAAAATAAATATATGTTTCACGTTCAAGTAACTAGTAAATTGTGTCGTAATAGCATATTCGTTAAAGAAGCAGCAACTTCAAGCGAACGATGCTTTTTAGATGTTCTGAGGAAAGAATGGAACTGGGAGTTATCCTAAAGAAAACTGAAGGTATGATGATATTGCTAATCCATTACGAACCGTGTGTAAAGTGTAAATTATAAATTGAGCCAGCATCGGCAGTTGTGTACTGATTTGTTATCTACATGTACAGGTTTTTACAATAACTGAATAAACTCAAGTTCATTGCATACTTAATAACTTTATGCACTCGCATACATGATCTGAGTTACAAAATAAAATCATAGCAATGGTAGAGTTTATCAGGAAAATGCAGTTCATTTTGTGTTAGTGGTATGTGGTCTCATTTTCGTATTTCGTAAAAACAATAACATTTTACATAATATAACCCAACTCTGTTTAGGTAAACATAGTTTTAAAATAGCACTACACTACAGATGATAGGATTGAGTGAGAAATGGATTGCAACAGAGTATTTTTTTTTTGTATAAGCATGTTTCTCTGAAATTAATATTTTTTTATTTATTTACTCCACTATTTTTGTTTGCAATATTAGATAGTCTGAAACTTGTGTATGCCATCCACGGTATGAATCCATAATAAACACAATGCTTATTGTCGACTGAATGCAGAATATTTATTAAAAAAATGCGCACACATGTCACTATTTTCAGCAGACATACTGTGCATTTTGCGACGAATTTAATGATTTCAGTAATAATAGTCAATAATAAACAGCTTAATATATTCATATATTTTGCTAGTGTGCATAACATGTACATGTACAAATTCATAGCTGATGGTATTTAACATGTACGATGTTGTTATCCTTGCTCGAGTTAGTAAGTTGGGTGACACAGCGCTAGACAGGCGTTAATTCCCTGTGATCTGATCATTTCATTGATTTTCTTTAGGACTATTCTATCTAATATAGTGTTTAATACACACCTGTGCAAATGTGCGTATAATTTAAGCGAAACTCTGGTAATACATAACCATTTAAATGTTATCTAGAAATGTTATATCACAATAAATATAATATGAAAACAAATATTGAACAATAATTTAGATTGCTACTTCTTTAATTTGCAAACATTTTGAGATACCTTTCGTAAGCAGTTTTCGCAACGAAAACATATAACGTGTTGCGTGCTGAGGTAACATATAACAGATAAAAAAAACATTATCATTTTAAAAGTGTTAATGAGCAAAATATGTCAAATGGTGCTTTGTATGATTAAGCACTTCACATCATTGGACAGTAATCATAATACACAATAAATATATCACATAATCAAGGAAGTACTTATTCCTAAATATAAACATTGATAATTAAAATGTATAATAAATAACAATTACAAAATATAATTTGTTTATTATAATAATGACGACAAATCTTATATGTGGATTTCGTTTAGATGAACTTACTATATACACTAAACCATTACACATTTTTGTGATCAGTGTATAGCATTTGTGATTGTAAAATTCTGCTGTGCAAATATTAGGGAATTTAGCAAAATGCAAGATAGCCTAACTTTGGTATGGAAGTTATTGGATGGTAATACTCATCTAAGTGTTTAGTGAAACATCTGGTATTACCTTTTATTGTCATGAAGTTCCAAATGAAGCTTCGGTCTCAATGTATCCTGCTAATTCATCTTGGTCTTATTGTAGCTGTTTTGTAGACACGTCGTGTGAAAGAAAGTTCTTTCAATGTTGCAGCCAAAATGTGAGCAATGAGTCTGTTCGCGATAATTAGGCTTACAAAAATGTTTTGTCCCGTACATGCATAAAATTGCACTTGTTTACATTTTAATACATGTATTTTATGTATAACAGAAAACATGGTATTCATTTTAGCTTTGTATAGTTGTATTCTTAGATGCAGTAAATGATGTTATATATATGAACAACAAGTTCTTGTTTCATACCAGATTACTTCGTATGTGAAACCATATTAGGGATAACACGTTTTTGCTGACATAAGTAAACATAACAACTTAGTTTCACATCAAAACACTCTTGCTCAATTCACTGACTCATGAACCATGCTTAATATCAAGTCATTGCTGTAAAATCCACAAACTTTAATTATCGCTGCAGTGCGGCCACTTTTTATGAAGCAGCGCTATTACTAGATACACAGCCTCCCCTTTGTTCTATTTGAAGTTAGTCCTATGCTGGACGAAATTATTTTTGATGGCGAACAAAAACGATAGTGTTCATGCAGTACTGCAGATTATGACATGTTGTTTGAAACCAACTTCCAATGTAAGTATCCATGGTGTGTTTACATTTATTACGTATATAATTCTATTAATTATAATCATATCAATATCCAGATATCTGGTGGAAACATGACATGTAATTGTTTCAATTAAATTAAATTCACATTATTCCACAAATTATTTACATATATCACCTTTGCTTAACGCCATTTGGTTGAAATGAAATACGTAGTGCATAAGCACATCGTGTCGATGGGAAATAAGCTTTAGAGGCGAGACTGGACGCATGTAATAAAATCGTAATCTCAATGAATAATAATACAGCAATCCACCCTTTGCTATGAAAATTCAATAATACGTTTGGTTGACGAAATGCTTAAATATAAACACTGATCACTATACACGCAGTTTAAATAAACACCCGAATTCCCTTATCGGTTTAGTAAAAAATGCAGGTGGTACCTTATACTAATACTGTTCCACTGAACCGAAAATATCCAATATTTAATATTATATTCGTCATCGTGTTAAAACCACTGTGGATTTCCTACTGCGCAATATACATACTACTGTACAATCGATGATCTACATACAGTTAAATTCAGCATGAGAAACGTATTGAGAATGCGCCATTGTGGTATTTTAATAATCATAGTTGCTGTTTTTGGTAATTTGTATGTGGTGAGTACAATTCCTTGCGTCTTAATTTAAACACAACGCGTGATTACATGTGTATGGAACGCCATGATATATTATCATATTGTCATGACATGATATGCCTTCGCTATTTCATAATATGCTTTCACCCTAACCCGATTGGAATTAGCAACAACATGATATACAATCTACTTTAAATAACATGTATTAACCGTTAATGGTTTATTGTCCACTTCAAACATTTGAAAAGAGGGAAATTTACAAGTTTCTCGCGACAAACCAAAAACTGCCGAAACACGCGACTCGTCATTACACTGTCTGGAGTGATATCCTTTTAATCAAACATGGATATACCACGAATTGCAAATCAAAAAACAAATAACGGCGATCTGAATTCCATATGGCAAGAACGCCACAAGCTGATTCCTAAAATCAAAACTGACTACTTTTTGTATGTGTATACTTGCCACGAAATAGATGACCAGGCCCACATTTCCATGTGGCAAAGATTAGTAGTCGATAGTTCCGCTGTACAGTCGTCGTGCATACTTTGCAGTATCTTCGTAATAACCTATTATTACCACTACAATACAGATTCAATTAAATGCAACAGTTCAATAACATTAAAGCACTAGTTCCACACTGACGCAGAAGTCCACGATAATACTCGGATCAGAAAGAGGTTGAAAGAAGTGTACAACTCTTACTCGGTAACGCATTTCCACGCCACATTCATGTCAAAGTGGTGTCTACGATACCAAGGACGCATTAGCAACAGTTATGGGTCAATTTCTGCAGTATTGTACGTGTATCAGGAGAATACTGACCAGAAAAGAAGCACAACTGATGAGTAAGCCGTGAAATACATGACTTGAATCATTTGACCGTTATTAGTTATGTTATCTATTACACATGATTACGTAATTTTATTTACTTCTTTCATTATTCTCCGACTTTTGTTTACTAATTTGTGAATTTTGTGCACGTTTCAGCCAATCATATCAGTGTGTCCACCGCGCCTCTCGCTATTAACAAATTTCAAACTATATCATTTGGTTCATACTTTCAATTTAGATTCTTGCCATTTTCCATGTATTTATTTTTTATTTTTTCACGTTTTATCTGGTTTGTCAATATATACATGTAGGAGAATTGTCACTCAGGAAATCAAGACTCCGTTTAGTCAACGCGTTGCACTTGCCCTGAGACTCCGACGTCTTCACACATAAAGGCGGGCCCATAAGTGGCACCCTCACGCGAGTGCCACATCGTCATTTACATGATTTTAGTCAGAAGCGACCAATATCATGGAATAGGCGGCTTAGACTCTGGAACGCTGAGACTCGTGATACACCCTACATTTCTCCCACACCAGTCATTTCTAGTGCGTTAAATGTGTGTTTGTAAGGAGGTTTTACACCTTGTTTTGATTAATGCTCCATAATACCAATATATGGCGGTTTGATCTCATTCTCTTCACAAAATATGACATCATGTTATACTTAATCATCCGCTATTTAGAATGTGGCACAGTTGCCTCGATAACAAAATTAACGTCCTCGATGTTATATCTACTTATAAAAACTAACTTTTGCGAGAACGGAATACAAACAATTAATATCGTAACGCTATAACATTCTTTTTTGACAGAGAAAATTCAACGTTGTGCCAGTAATGTTTTGTAGCAACACTGAATCGGCTCCGCATACCATTCCGAGAGATGTTTTTTCTACCGGCAATAATCAAGAAGTAGCCTACCGAAGCCGCGATCTTTTCCCGTATGATAACTATAATCGATTTGCCATGGACTGGATAGGAATCGTAGACGAGTTGGAGTGGTCACATCTACATACTGAACATGAAGCTATTAGAATAAATATGAGCAAACCGTTCGATATAGGTGATGGATTGCGTAGTATAACATCAATGAATAAAACAAGGTAATACTGTCAACATGCACGATTCATGTATAAAAAGTATTATATTCATATAAGGGTTGTTAGATTGAAATATCAATCCCACCTATTTAGTTCTAGCTCAAGCTTCTAAAAAAAACAAGCTCACGTTTTGTCTTCTAATTGCAGCATTTGATGTAGAAATTCGTAAAGCATGATTCGGCCATTGTTAAAGGGACAAATGAAATGACTTGAACAAGGCGGGCGCTCACACGTGTGGGTGTCCTACATAGAGCAACCGAAAAAATTAATCAAGTATCGTAAGAAATCACAAAACATTTCCCCTTATTGTTAAATTGTGAAACGGCACGAAATTCGGCAAATATACAAATTTATTAGCTCTATTTAAAAAAGTAGAGCAACACATAAGAATCAAATAAGTTAATTCAGTTATGAATATTGCTATTTTACTCGACAGAGGTAGATTTTAAAGTTTAATTTGAATGTATAATTTATATAAATATGCCATCTGTCAATTTAATAGGATGTACGATAACGAAAACATAACTAGATTTAATTTTGGGCATGTAATGAAGCGCATGGTATTTCAAACAAACACATCAATCGCAACTGAGTTACACAATTTTCAACTTTACATTTAATTATACAATACCCGAATATTCTTGGTCGACTTCAACACTCAATTACGGTTAACACATAATTACGTGTTTTCAATTTAATTATATAGGGTGACATTATACGGCGGGCGAAGTGACATTAAAAAAGGCGGGTTCATTCATGTGGTCATGATAACGTTTGATGAATATGGTCGATCCAGAGACAGAGGAGGAGATTTCGTTTCTCTAGTAATGTCGAACAAGGCTCTCAATAAAAGCACAGCTGGTCGTGTTATCGACTATGATAATGGAACATACTCTGTGTTTTGTTATGCTGCCTGGGCCGGTGACGCACATATTTCTATTAGACTCACGCTCAACAGGGAAGGTGTACAATTTCTGCAGAACATGATAAAAAATAAAGAGAAACTCATAACATACAACGCCGAGTACACAAACGGTACTTCAAATGAAAGAAGCAACTGTGCGTTGGTTAATGAAGGCGTGTGGGATAATCAGTGTGAATATGTCAATCAACATGCAATGGGAAAAACGGTTATTATATGCGATAAACCACAGTACTTTGATTGTGACCAGATAGAAAACATTACTATGAAGCTTCAAAGTCTTAATGTAGCAGCTGCTGCCATGGTTTCCGACTTAAAGTATATATTTGACAGGTTAGTATGATGTTTATAAGTGATATGAGTGTGTAGCTGATATATGTATTAAACACCTAGCTGTGTCGAAACTCTTGATATCGGGGCTCGATGGTCACGTTTATCATTTGATGTTTATTTTAAAATATGTTTAAATATGGTTCCAATGGCTCGCGATGATGGGGGATTATAGCACGTTTATTAATAACCTCTTGAAGTTTGGAATGTTCTCTGCATGTATACGTCAGGTTGTCGTCAAATTGTGAGTGTGCCCTCGTCTACAAATATTTACATATCATTAGAATGGAATGCCGTATTAAAAGAACAACTTTGATATAATATTTAATAAAAACAGAACTTCCTCAACTGGCCTTTGACCTTTGTTGGGATATGCTGTCATATTCATGTCAAAATTAAAAGTATGTCATTTAATGGTACGTTATATTTTAGAAGCCAAATCATTTAATTTTACCATGCGAGATTTCAGTGTTTATATTGCAATTCCAAAATGCGCTAATCCACTCCAAACTGCGCATGTCATTCTATTATGCATAATATAATGACGCAAATTTTGAGATGGCTTGATTGCGCTACGGTTCTACTTTGATGTGGCTATTCATTTGAATTATGACGTATCTTATCATAGCTTTTACATTCCTATTTCACAATCTGCTTTATATTTTTGGCACCAACTAACTGCGTACATATGCCTATCGGCGTATCCTGAAATGTATCATTGCGGACAAATTGAAACACAATTCTCCTTTCCAAATTACGAAGTCATTTAACACGCCCTTGACAATGAACAATCAAGATGCATTCAATTAGCATATTGATCATGGAGAAGACCGGATGATTTGGAGGGCGATATCAAACATTACACTAAATAAATTAATGCATATATAACATAAACTGATGACTTTTACTTGTTGGGTGGAAAGTAAATGCTTGTGGTGCAATAATTATGTTTAATGTAACCCTTGTTTATAATTTTACAGAAAATATAACGAACAGTTATCATTGAAATTACAAATCGAAGGTACGGCGACTTTAAAATTATGCATAATTATTTATATAATATGGAATCTATTTAATATTAATACATTATAATTGAAATACTGAACGATAAGGTAACGATAAGTGTTAAATTAATAGTTTAATGTCTTCATGCTGCCATTTGTCCCTAATACATATTCTCATATCAGATGCACTGCTCCCACAAGAAAAACTGAAACCATGCGCTGCAGACTTGCGTATACCGCTGAGCGATGGATATTGGTACAACAAATCTGTATTTGTGCCTCTGGTATGTAAAAGTCAGCAGTGGACGATAGACCAAGCAGCAAGGTGTCTAGCTGATAAACAGATCATTCTTTATGGTGATTCAACTTTAATGCAAATAGGAATGGTACTGAAGAATACATTCAAAATAAAACACATTATCTCTACCTTTGTTTTTCCAATGGTAGCAAATGCTGTCATGCGATTCAAAAAAGGGGTTTTAGAAAGTGATCGTCTAGACAGAATCTCTCAGGTAAATTGCTCTATTGCAAATCATGTCATCGTTTTAAACTTTGCATACCATTTTGGTGCCTTCACAAACCGGGCATACTTAGAAAGATTATATCATGCTAAATTGGCTGTGCAAAATCTACTGTCAAGATGTCCCAAATCAATTGTGCTGATAAAACTATCACATCCGCGTGACAATGAATCTATAGAGCAAAGTGTGCATAGTAGTAACTGGGTCTTCTATGACATGAACAGAATGATACGTCGTGTGTTTGGTGGTATTGGAGTGCGTTTTTGGGATATATGGGATTTAGTAATTTCGTCGTTTGAGAACATCAATGTTCACATGAATACCCGCGTTATAGTTCAAGAAGTGCATCTTATGCTATCGTATATTTGTCCTGAGTTGGTGATGACTTAGGTATGTTATATGTTATGTTATATATATTGGGCAAAACAGGTAGAAACTGCGGATGTTGTAGTAAATACATTATTGATAGTCATTGCCGATTTTAGTAGGCCTATTCATTAGATATTGTTGACTGGATTCCATGAATAGTCGGTTTAACCAGCAGCAATAGTTTTTCTAACATTGACGGAATAAAGTAAGTACATATAATATGAAGAAGCACTAAATACAAATATTGAAATTATATTATATTAAGCGCAGGGATTGATCATTTTGTACAATTTAATTGTAATCTAGAACAACACGTTAGTTTTAATGTTGTAATTGATGTTGTGTGATATATCAGTAACTACAAAAAACATATGTTTTTATTATTTGGTATGATTATTTAACTATGCCCAATTTACAATTATTTTCGTAGACATATTTTTCAAAGAAGTTAAAAGTAATATAAGATTATTTCAATTCATAACTTGTTTGTGTAAACTTGTGAAATTACACCTTTATTACATTCACACACGGAGCGGAACAACTAGTTTTGAAACTAAATATGTAAACAATATATTTTAATCCCGAGTTAATTTTCATGACTCGAGGAAAGATTTTGTCTGATTGAATCAACCGAGGACTCGACATTAATATATTTAGTATTCATTCGGACGCAGTCCAAAAACGGGGACATATGGATTGATTTATGTGTGTCCGTGTATCCATGCATCCGTGCGTGCTTCCGGACATGTATTTTAAACATGCCTGGGCCGATTACACACATGCATCATACGTAATATTACATATGCACATCCGATTTGTTTATAGATCTGATTCAAAATGAATGAATGGCGGTATTTTTTGTGCTGAAATATCATCAAAATCAAACTTGGTGCATATGTTGGATACTATGTGACCTTAATGCACGTCATTTTATTTTTCAGATTGAAAACAATAATTGGCCGACTGGCCGCTATTTTGCCATATTTCTACCATGTTATAACTGAATATGTTCGAATTTTAAATATTCATTATACATCATGTCATAGATAATACAGACATATTGATTTGACTTTCTGATTCAAAATAGCAAAATGGCCGTAAATCCGTAACCGGATCTTGGCGTTTGTGGATGGATTATGTTCAAACATGGTTCATACATTAAACATTTTGCGTCTCTTGTGCACGCCATTTTATTTTTTAGAACGAATTGGTTGAAGGGCGGCCATTTTGTTTTTATTAATGTTGTTTCAGATCAATATCTCTCAACATGCACAAGTACTCATTGGCAAAATTAGATAACTAACGGGGACTGTGCCAAGCTTGGCTGGTTACTTTGAGCTTTATGTACCCGTACATGTGTTACACGCAACGTCCACGTTTTAATCCTGTCAGAGGCAAATGTTGATTCTATGTTACTATATCAATAAAAACTGTTGTTTTTTAACAGCTGTTTGACATGAAAATCTAATAAAACGTGATGGCAAATTGTTAGGGATACTGAATTATTTATTTATAAATGTCTGGCTAGTATACATATATAAAATACAAATAATTATGGATCACATTTTATGATACAAACGTTACGTTACTTGCATGAGAGTGTGCACGTGACACACGAACTTATAATTATGTATTTCTGCATGAGAACATTTCAATCCTGTTACCAACTCGTATTTATTCTATTTTTCTACGTCGAACTTTCACAAAACACAAAGCTCCTAGACAGTTCATTTTACAATTTACTGTTCACTTCCTCAACATTTTCCCGAGTGGGATATTTAAACTCTTAATACCGACCAACCAGAAAGTATAGTTTGAGTATTTAAGAGCAGAACAAACCTTGACAAACTCATCACACATTTAAAATACAATTTTATTTTTAAATACAATGTGCTCTATTAACAACAGAAACATGAATAGAAATATTACTGGTCGGAAGAAAACGTGCTTTTTTGAACGCTCCTGCTGTCGGGCAACTGGCTAGTCTTTTTCCATCTTTTCACATTGCTTCATTGTTAACGTTTCTACTTGTTGCTGCGTGGCCAGGATGGCGGCTGTTCAAACGAAGGCTCCGAGCACGCCTGATATTTGTCTGACAAGAAACCATGTGGTTCGTTGTGAAAGTGTTGAAGGGATTCCAGTCCAAACATGTGTCAAAGCAGCGGCTGATTTAGGCGAAGGTAGCAACACTATTGTTGCTTCAAGAATGAACAAATATCATGTCGTTGGTTTCGTGTGTTGACAAGGCCTGTGCTAATCGGATGGTTATTGGGTTTGATGAATACATGAACACATTTACTTGACATACATACTGGCAAACTCATCGCAACAGTTTTATAAATCTACAATGTTGGTGGGGAAATTGTAAAATATAAAATTAAAATGACTAACACAAGATTGTCACTTAAAAAATAACAATTACAAAAACAATAAAGCCATGCTGAATGCCAATGAAATTCATGATATGGAAAACAGCATGGGAAGCGGAACATTCCCCGAGAGCTATCATGATAAAAATAATGCTTATAACACGCGTGCGCGCTACCGATTTTTGCATGGATGCGATGTTTCTCGTACTTTTTCAATTTGAAAAACAGAATAGTACGAAAAATAACATATTTCACCTTAAACAAAAGAAAACTACATATCACTAGAAACATTTACAAAAACTAGTATAACCCTGTTACCACTGATAAAAATTCACAAGACACCATTCTTGATGTCTTACCATAGCTTAGCGAAAGTGACCGTGATGACCTGGATGACGTATGATAAATTTAGAAAAACGGTCCAGCTTCTCTCTGTTGGGCGTACCCATAGTATTGATGGGATACTATCAGAAATTGTGAAGTGTCATTGGTCCACAAGAAAGGAGACAATACACTATTAAAAAATTGGCGCCCTGCGAGTCTGCATTGTAGTGACTACAACAAATAAACACATTGTCACTACGTCTCCGCTCTGTTATTGGTTCAATTATATATTCTGATTAAAGCAGCATTCCAAACCGTCACATTGATGACAATAATAACTTACGTCGTGATTGTACTGATTATTCCAACATTAATACATCTTCTCTGGGGATTGACCAGGAAAATGCTCTTGATCGGATTCATCATGAATACCTTTTTAAACTTTTGAAAGCTTTTGAGTTTCATCCTGTCATCAGCTATATCCGTTATAATGCACAATCATTGATCATAATAAACAGCTCCCTCACAGCCCCTGTTTTAAATTCGCAGGATATACACAGGGCTGTTCATTATCACCACTTCTTTGTGTCATTGCTGTCGAGCCATTACTTGATAAAATCAGAAAAGAAAATATTATCGAGGGTATTACAATCCCGAATAGTAATGGTCGTCACTGCAAATTGACAGCTCATTTATAAGACGTCGATTTTTTCATCACTCGCCGCCGCGATTTCGAGAAATTAGGGAAATGGATCTGTATACATGATTGAATTAGAAGGGTTATGGTTAGCTCGTGGCGAAGAAACATCATCTAGCTACTGGGCATTAAATGAAACTGAATTAAATTAAATGTTGGGATGTACTTGGGCAACATCAAGCTTTTTACGGACTAGAACTTGACAGAGCTTGGACAAAAGGTCGAAAATAAAATAGAATGTTAGTCTCATTTTGCAACCAGCGTGTCATGTAGAGGGCGCCTGCTTGTTATTAACAATGTGTTATCTTCACATTTACTATAGAGAATACACAGCCTATCCCCATATACCTGACATAATTACTTCCCTCCAAAAACATTTGTTAAATGTTTGTGCCAAGGACGCTATTGGGTCCCGGCCGAAATATTATAAATATCTTTAGAAAACGGTGTGCAGAATTTTACTAACCTAGCTAGACGAATTAACACCATGCGTATTAAATACATTCAAATATATCTCTCTTCAGATTTGCTAACGCCGCTAACAGTAATTTAATGTATGCACGCCATCGGCTTTGACCCAACCTCAATATATCACTTCTTCATTTCCCACAATTGTATTCAGACTTACTACATTGTTAGAAACCAGTAGACAAGAGACACAATCTTGATATTCGTGCGACTAGTTTACTTGCTGAACCTCTCTTTCGTAACCCGTTCATACCTCACCCAGTCAGGAACGTCTTTTAAAACACTTGATCGATGCGGGAGTTGTAAGGTTTTGTGATTGGGGTCTTCAAGCTAATATTTTGTGCATAAAGTCAATATCCGCTCTGCAGGTATACTTAATGTCAGTATCAAGGTCAGCCACGATGCCATTCCAACTAAATGAAAAAATGTCATTAGCACAAAATTCAAAAACAACGATGTTAATAAACCATCTCCACCACATCTAATCTTGTATTTGCATGAGTCAGATGATTTAAACTTGCCACTGTATGAAATTGAAAAACGGTGCGATATATAAATATTTATTAATGGTTTTAATATAAATCACCATCCATATAAATTGTCTGGTGATACATACCCATACGCTCTTTGTTCATTTATCAATGCATTGTCAATGCTGTTAAGGTTACTTTCATGAAATAAGTCCTCGGACTGACGTTAAAACTGCATCAGATTGCAGGATTTTTGGACTTGGAAGAATGTGGTTTCCCTTGCCACAAAAACTTCAGGTCACCCTTGGGCAAGGTGTAGTACTGTCACTGATACACTAAGATGCCTCTCATACACAATTTTGATCATGGTGATAGCAAAACATAGAAAACATAAGCAATGTGTTTTGCAGATATTACTATAATGGGCAACAAACTCAATGTTGTGAATATCCATCCGAAAACAAAGAATTAACTCAAGGTACCTTTGGTGAAATCATGAGTGTATTCTGAAGAAATGTACCAAAAATATTTACTATTCAAGGAAAATATTGAAAATCAATCACAGGTGCACCATATATGTACATCCTCTATTTTTTCTTCCATGAATTGTTCTAACTGAAATTAATTCACTTTTGTAGGATAAACACATTCTTTGGGTAAAGCAATTAAGACAGTCATCCTACATTGAATTATTGATTTTGTCCCTAATTAAGTTGATATGGTACATGCCTTTAACAAAGCGTTGAGGGCGCTGCACACGTGCGATCATATATTATTCAAGCAGTATAATTTTCGGTGATAGACGTTGAAGGCGCTGTCTGTATTTTAGCAATTCACGTACAGCCTCAGTTCGATATCAACGGTTTTAAAACAGTTTGATCATTTAAATCTCAACTTGCTTGATCAAGTTTTCAAACGCAATGTCCAAAAAGAGTTCGAATCATCCACACAAAGGAACACTGTCGACGCCAACACCGCCATTTGACCTATATAGAAAAAGTTGGGAAAAGTGATAAATGTTGGGAAAAGTCAAAGTAACGTGAAATATTACTATACATTGCTCATTATATATTCATAAATATCGTAAACGAAAGTAGGAAACATTAAAAATGCCGTAACTCAGCCAAAAATTGACGGAAACGACAACGATAGAATGGCCAGAAAACATAGATGTTTTTTTTCCGGTTAGATATGAAAGTATGCGCCTGCGCGTTCTGCAATAGAATGACATTGCGAAAACACACGAAGCAGGTAAATGTGAGTACGTTCGGGAATCTTCGGGTAAGCTTGTGTCAATAAACTACCAACAAGATCTGCCGTGGTACGCATCGTACCGACGTGATCCCCAAGTCACACCTAAAACAATAGGCGTTGCTAGTCTGTTCTTTAGTGGTCTGAGTTTGTAATTTCGCGATGAAGCTAGCCAGGACATGGATACTATTCACAACGCTCGTTTATTTGTAGCACCACCATCTGTGTCTTATTGGACACCACCACCTGGTCGTAATGATACTCTGGATCATTATATAAGTGTGTGTAGACGAGAAATACATACTATTAAGTTTAATAATCAGAAATGGCAAAGTAGCAATATAACTCGTCAGGAACGTGACGCTCTAAATTCTCTAAAGTCACGACGTGATGAAATTGTTATTAAGCCAGCTGACAAGGGTGGGGCAGTGGTGGTTTGGCGTAGATATTTGTATCTGGTGGAGGCAGAGAGGCAGTTATCGGATACAGACTCCTACCGGGCACTTGATGTGGATATCACGAATAAAATACAACGGGAAATAGGAGATGTGGTTAATGGCTATATTGCTAAAGGTGATTTGCCGAAAGAGGCCAAAAATCTTATAGTGCACAGACAACGGACTTCAGTCTTTTATCTATTACCTAAGATTCACAAGGTAAACAATCCTGGTAGACCCATTGTCTCAGCATGTAATTGTCCGACTGAGCACATAGCTCGATATTTGGATTCAATGTTGAGACCAATTGTTGCGTCACAGCCTACGTATGTTCAGGATACTAATGAAGCACTTAGGAAACTAGAGTTATTTCGTTTCACACCGGATAAACCCAGATTTTTGTTTTCTATGGATGTAAAATCACTTTATACATCTATCCCGCACGCTGATGTACTGTTGGCTTTACAGCATTTTCTGAATAAAAGGGCAGTTAAGGATCCTCCTACGTTTGTGTTGGTGCGCTTAGCGGAATTAGTTTTGAACGGGAATTGTTTTTCTTTTAATGGTAAATATTATATACAGAAACGAGGTGTGGCTATGGGCAGTTGTTTTGGTCCGAGCTATGCATGTTTATTCATGTCATATCAAGAGGAGTTAATTTTTGTCGTCCTTTCAAGGCACTAAACCTGAATTTTATGTCAGGTACATTGATGATGGCTTTTGTGCCATGTCAAACAGTCGGGATGAGTTATTACAGTTCATTGACTTTGTTAACAACTTTAATCCCGCCATACATTACACACATGAGATATCAGAAATAACACTACCATTTCTCGATATTTCTACTAAGGTAGATGGTGATCGGATTTCTACATCAATTTACACAAAACCTACTGATTCACATTGTTATTTACAGTATGAATCATCACATCCTACTAGAATGAAGGATTCCATACCTTACTCACAGTTACTCCGGGTACGTCGTATTTGCAGCGATGATACTGATTTCCGTAACCAGGCGAGGAATTTATGTAATTTTTTCACAAAACCGGGTTATCCTCGTAATGTCACTGGGAAAGCATTGGCCAAGGTTGTGTCAATGTCAAGAACGGATTGTATCGGATCTACGGTTTCCCGTGACAATCAGGATCGTGTAATTTTGGCACTTACGTACCATCCTTTAAATGTCAGGATTAAAAACATTATGTACAAACATTTTCACATTTTACAGACCAGCGAGGAGACAAGTTCTACGTTTCCACTAATGTCTACTACTGCCTGGCGCCGTGACACTAATTTAAGGAGGTTATTGGTGCATACGGGTGAAAGGGGAGACCCTGAGAAATATGGTTCTGTCCCGGGTAATCGTCCTAGGTGTAATACTTGTCCTTTTATTACAGACGCTAATCGTATATTTGGTCCCAAGGGAGATGTTGAGGTCGAATATCCGTTCAGTTGTATCACTATGAATGTTGTATATTGCATTTCATGTATTAAATGCGGGAAACTTTACATTGGTTCTACAGTCCGTCGGCTGGGTGATCGGTTTGCTGAGCATCTACGGCAAACTAGACGTTTGAAAGTAACATTCATTGTGTGTTTTAATCATAGGATAATCAACAGTATGTTTATAAGTTCAGTCACATCAGACAAAACAAATATCACTTGGTGCCACAGTCGTAACACCTCTTTTGTAGTAGAAGTAACACACGTGATTAGAAACAATGTATTAACAAACAAGTGTGAACTGCTGTGGCTGAGTTCAAGTGCAGCCCCTTACACGTTTTTTTTTTTTTTTTTTCAAAACGTAAAATATGACGGAACTTCGTTCTATCATAACCCAACTAGACCTTTTAGATTTTGAAATGTGACTAAATTGATCTAACAAAGGCGTACAAGAAGCGTGATGTAATGGAGCTAAGCAATCTTCAAGCCTAGACTGTATTTGTCGTTGATGGCGGGCTCATAATGCGTGAGTAATTGTACTTAATGAGCAATCTCTACGAGGGCGCTATATACGAATGTGGACTAATTTTATATACATGTATTGTCAACGCTCCACTTAAAATTATAGTTAATACACATTTTAAATTGTATACAAACCACGTAAAAATAAATGTAATTTACAATGGGCGTGCTCTGCGTACATGACGTGGAAAAACACAAGAATACGCCGGAAACCGTTAACGTAATGATCGGTTACCCAGCTGTAAATGCCGTTTCAGTTTCAACGTAAATTGGCGTATATTTCTGCATTTACTTTTCTTCCGTCCAACTTAATAAGCGGCTACTTAGAAGTATACGTTATAAACGTTGAATTATCGTTGATTTACGTTGAACTGAATGGACGACAAACGTAGCATTTTTGGCTGACGGTTACGCGACGGATATACCACCCCCATAGTCCGACGGTTACGCGACGGTTACACACGGTTTTACTGCATAACTGCCATGTAACAGTTGTGTAACCGGACCGGAAACACGCGATTCCATGCCGTGCAAGGGTATTGTGTTGTCACACAATGGAGAAGACTGTCATCTTGAATATAAAATCAGAGATATTACATGATTATTTTTGGCAATTTTTCTAGTAACATAGTGAATTGCTAACTGAAAATTGAAAGATGGTGTTTAAAGCCACTATACCGTAGTTGCTCTATTAGAAGCACATACTTTGAAGTACATAACAAATATGAGTTTAATTGTCAAAATTGCTTGTATTTCAAAGTTACAGTATACATTAAATGATTGGTTTAGGTTAGTAGGCTGGGGTGTGCTGCTATTTGACATGAACATGTTATAGAGAAACTATGGTATATATGAGTATTTATTTGAGTTTGTTGTGTGGAATTGTACATAGATTATTTGCAGCAAATGCCGAGAGGAGTGGGTTTGGTGGTACAAATAATGATTAAAATATTGTACTAGTCCACTTACAGCTGACAGAAAAAAATTGTGAATATTTGTAAAAGTAAATTTATTCTTGTTGTTATATTGTGGTTAATAAATCATAACCATGATAAATAATGTCGCATTTTGTCATTACTTTTTTATTACTAGTAGATGGACAATTATACATGAAATGAAGCAAAATATGATGTCTGCGGAAATTATAATACAGTATTTGATCTATTAGAAGTGCATGTGTTTACATAAATGATAGATGATTTATTGTACAAAATAAGCTGTTAACATTATAATATCTGGAAATGCAATGTTTGGTTTTGGTGTGCTTGCAATTGTATTGGAAAGCAAAACTACTGGGTGGGTATCAATAGAAAACAACTCAATGACAAACATGTTGCACCTCTGTGTATCGCTAGTTCATTGTTGTAGATCCTGTGTACAACCTGCCAATATTCTACCACAGTAATAGAGGGACAGTAATTCTATCACAAACACACATAAATATCATTGATCTTTGTGGATTTGCCCGTGATCACAATTCATGCATAATGTGAGATTTTGCAGTAAGTGGAACATTATTCGTGCCAACAAAAATATCTTTCCAATTTGTTCTGAAACTATTCACTATCATCTGTTGAACTAAATATTATGTTTGGTTGTCTTGTACGAAAACATAGAATGTCTGCACTGTCATCAGAGTCAATTTCAATGGCAGCAAGCACACTGACAGCTTCATCAATGCCATCCGAGTCGGATGCTGTTGACTCTTGTGATAACCGATCTGCACAGTCACTTTCTGACATCTCCAATACCTCACAGATTAAATTCCACAATCTGTTAGCATGGTCTTCATAAAAAACAAAAGAAAAATGTAATTGAAGAATGTCCTTGTTGCCAATGTAAGTTAGATAATTAACAATATTAGTGATGAGTGGCAGAGGAAAAACAGTAGCTACATCAGCTCCAATGAAAATTTCGTTTTCGTCCACATCGCCAAGAAGCGAACTTCTGTATTCTAGCAGGTAGGTATGTAACACTTTCATTTGTCTTGCATTAACCATTTGTTTTTTGTTCATGGTATTGAATACATCTTGGAGTTTATCTTTTCTTTTTCTTGACTGCTGGCTGAATTCAGTTATCTGCTTATGTGATTCGCTACAGTATTTGTTGGCGGAACATCTTTGTTCACAGGTGTCCTCACAATTACATAGGCACTGACCTTGATTTCCAGATATATCACAACAAGTGTGAGCCAAGTTGTTGGATTTAGCATCTAGAACAAAGTCATAGAGCAACATCTTCCTGCGACACAACTCTGTATTTTTGCACTAGAGTTTCATATTGTCCTGCTACGCATATAACCAGTGGCATTTAGGAGTAGTGCATAGCTCATTTTAGTACTATCTCTTCCAATTCTACCAGTCTGTTGTAAGTATTCGTCGAAGTCATTTGGAGGTCCAATATGAATTACCTGGAATACCCCTTACAAACCCATTCCCATTCGAAATGCAATTTTTTGTTGTGCAAAGTACTCTCAAAATTCCATCTGCATCATTAAAAGAGGCAATGATGATGTCCTCAACCTCAGAAACAGTTTTGGAATGGAACATGTCAAAATACCTATTTCTGTCATCATTACTGCCATCAGGCTGGTAGTTGTAGTAAGCTTTTGTGCCCAGATGATGCGCAAACATTTCAAACAGTTCAGAGCATTGTTTTTTTTTCTGCAAAAAATTCCCTTTCATTACAATATCATCAATCAGCCAAGAAAACATACCTAGTATGTAATTATTAACCTTTATAACTGAGTGGAAGATGTTTTCATTGTTTGGATTGTCAAACACATCCACGCAGTCACTCATACACAAGTCATGTTTAATTATTGCTGTTGTTTTCTTGTTTGCTGTTGCAGTGAGTGTTACGATAAGTACATTATGGTGTAACACTGCCCTAAGCTCACCAAGTTGACCATACTCTTTTCGGAATGCAGCATCATTTGATCTGTCATTACCTTTTCCCCTTAGAACAAAAAAAAGTACAATTACAAGACTCAATGAACTAATTTACAAAATTAATTTGTTTATATTCAAATTACATTCTGCACTTTATAAAAAATCCATTGTGCGTGTGAACTGCTATAGAGCCAACAATAAATTTATTTGAAATAAACCAACACTACCTGCTGAATAATTAGATAATTTATTTGCTCATTGAGACCCGTAGTTTGCCATTTATTAATATTAGATTTAAATGTTGTTCTTTTTTTCTGTTTGTAGCTTTACTTTATTGTAGTTGTGGTGAATATACTGCTTTGTTAATAAATGTTTTTTTTAATATAATATAGTAAGTTTATGCAAGGTAGTACAGTTACAATTTCTATATTCATTTCTTCCACTAAATTATACAGATTATAGTGTAACACTGTCTTCTCAACACGACACCATGCATGTTTAAAGAAAGCGATACTGGAAACAAAAACACTAGTGTCTTTGCTGGAACACCCCGTTTTGTTGCATTTTCACAAGTCATTATGTTCACAATGAGGTGAGATAAACAATTTTAACAGTTAGGATAAGAATATAAAAAACACGAGTTGGCCTACATCTGCTCTAAAAGCAAAGTGAATATTTTCTGAGATCAAGGGAATGCAAGACTGAAAGTCGGAACTTTTTTTGTTACGTCTAAAAATATATATTCAGTGTTTTTCGGCTTTTTTCGTTTAATCAAAATACGTGGAGAAATTAAAAATGATAAAAATGAATGCTGTAATGTGCGGTTGTTATACTGGCTTCAAGTGACGCTTTCGCCACCAGCAAACAATAATCACAATTTCCAATCGGAAAGCATAAACAGATAAATATGAAAGTTTGCGGTATGTTATAGCCACTCACCATTTCGAGGCACAGTGACTTTCGTCAATAAATAGTGCTCCAAGTCCAGATCTGTAGACGTCTGATACCAACAACTTACGATTTTGCCTAAGTGATTTGGGGCTCGTAAATACCCAGTTAAATTTTACTGCTCCAGGCATGTCATATTAAGTGAGATAAGTTGCTTTTAAATCCAAAAATTAGAGCTTCCGGACTTGCTCTTTCATTAACGCTATCAAAGGAGAAATCTTAACAACTAGTGTCACCGGTTCGTCGCTCAGCTTCCCCAGGCGGCATTGATCTGAACAGAAAGGGGCTACTTCGTACGTCAGCGATTTTCCTATTCCCGTTGGAATGGCAACAAACACGTTCTAACCGGAGCAATAACTTTCAATAATCTTTCTTTGATTCGATCGCAAAGATGGATACCTTTAACTTGGTAAGTGCAAAGGCGACACGACACTTTCATTCATGTTTACAAGTCGATTTAAATGTCCTATGTATATACGTGGTCTTTCAAAATCGCCGGGACCTTAGAAGTGAAAGGTCACGTATATTAACATAGATAATATATGACGTATTCAGCTGCCACTCTGATTCGTTGTCAGCGCTAATCAACAATTTTACTTAGCATGATCACCGGAGTGATTCCGCTCCCGTTTTCATCCCAACGCGGGGGGTCGCCTGTAGATGCGTCCAGTCGGGATTTCTTTCGCGTTCACACTAGTTTTCATGATCACGCGAAAAAGGACAAATTGACAATTAATTATATTTTTTTGTAAAACAAAAAAGAAGTCCCGACTTTGCCAGTCTAGTGATATTCATATGCTGCCAATAGTTTATTTCATTGCCCTGTCAGCTTATTAGTGTATTAGTTATTTAAGCTTGTAAATACACTAGTCTCGAACCAGTTGCGTGCCTGTAAAAAATGATGTACAGATATGTCGACGCTGCACCCATTATATTCAAGTCATCAAAATATCTGTACCCTTATTAAAAGAAACTAAAAGTTGAGCTACACCAGAGCAAAGGAGATGAGCGTCTTCGGGAGGTGTGTGGTGATGATTTAAAGGAGCATTTTGTTTCATTGCGGTCAGGCGGCGCAACTGCCGAGTGGATGATAGATGGTGGAAACGCCACGGCCGCTGGAGGTCAGTTGTTTTTGACTCTCTAAGTAGTCGTTTGTCAGTTTCTCAAACACATGTTTATAGATGTACGCGCCCTGCTCTTTTTATCTATTTGACCACAACTGGCGTGAACCTTAACTTAAGTAAGTGTGTGTTGTATATTGTTGAAAGTGTTAACCAAGTTTCGCGGTTTCTAGTCTGCTTATTAGTGTGTTATGGTGACTAAATGATTCGCCGGACTGACTGCACGTACATGGCAACATCCTTACTTTATGTAAGTGTGTGCTGTAATCTGGCGGATGTGCTGAGTCTAGAAAAGACGTAAATTTATAAACGTAGCAACAACTGGTGGAGCTCTTGAAAACGGAAACCACAACACAGTCTGTGCGGTGGCCTCTCATTTGCATATGTTTTTTCTCTTGTTCTCGGTATTATTGTTTTGTTTAATTGGTATCAACACTTTATATAATATCTAGGAGTGGTTGTTATAGCTATGGGTACTGCTTTATAGAAACAACAATTTCGGGAATGATTTTTTTATCATTTATTGCAATCAAGAGGTTATATATGGATCCCATTTTTTTTTCTCCTGATACACGCACGATACCAGTACATGTTGGTACATATGTGATTACGGTTACCAATAAAATGATGCCAGATGAATCCATTAGAAATATGTCGGGAGAAGTCACAGGCAGATTTCTTGTGGTACGATGATATCGATCGTGAATGCAAAAATTAATGGAGTAGAAGTCAAGAAGTCAACACTAATGAAGAAGAAGACAGCGACAATGTTGTCTGATGCTTTATCTATAACTTTAATAATATCTATGGAAAAACTCTATATACTGTCGGTTTATACGTAAATGTAAATCATCATCGTTGATACAGCGGATAATAACCTACTTGACTTGTTAATGGGTGTAGTAATTATTGGAAACGCCCTACAGCTTATTATATCATAAAAGATGGTTAGTCGGCAATGTGCGATGATCATCAATGGTTTTGACACAAAATGTTTACTCGCCACATCTGAACGACTAAGCTGAACTCACTGAAAAATATTATTTATAGTTTAAGGTTGATCGTAACTTCTGCAACTTATTATTATTTGGGTTTTGGAAAAAAAAACACGCTCTCCCCCGTTGATGAGTCTGAATATATACATGAGACGAGCATAGCATGTGGTACAACTGACTAGAAGGTCACTGACCTACGGCTCACAGTATTTTGTACAAATATAGTGGAAATAGTGGAAAATATATGCGTTACCACGTTTGGTAAAACGACTAATTTTTCAGGCCATCCAATATTTTTCTATGTTTATTTTTTTAATCGCCATAATGAGCATATTACGATAGTTTTGGCTTAAGCATATGTAGATAATCATTCATTCACACATCTGTTTGTGTTGGATACTTCTAAATTGGAATAAGTGTCAAAGTTTAGAAGTGGATATATGTTTTTCTTCAACTAATGAATCACTGGATTCAAACCTTACCTTGTTATTGATAGTCCGTAAGCATAACCCCTATTTTTAGAAGTATTTGGTTGGGATAACTATAAAAAAGACGAACACATTTAAGGAATACATTCACCGTGCTACTGAATAGAACATTTTGTGTTCGGGCAAATAATACTGGTCCGCTTCTGCCGTCTGACACTGCCACAAAAATGCACCATTATTAAAATATAAAAAGTATCCCCAAACTGCCCCATGATGAACAACAGATAACGCACTATGTGTTACTCGATTCATATTATATTACATTGGTTCTGCAGTATTGATTCAGTTTTCATGTAGTGTAGTGATGTCATCAAGTTTTTACATCGCATTCCGTTTTTGCGCAACAAAAGAGAAAAAGTGCCGCATGATTCATTCAAAATTAAAATATGGAAATGAAGCTTACGTCTTCCACAACTTATCGGCAATATCCGCAACGACGTCATATTTGATCATTCACATCGATGTGCTCCGGAAACAAACATTGAGAAATCAAGACAATTGTGAATACTAACTTTGGGGGTGATTATTTCGTGTTTAGCGCATTTGTTTAGCCTAACATCTTCAAAATCAGTTATTTGGAACAACGACACAAAAACAGAACATCGGTCGCTATTTCGTTACTATTACAACGCGAGTTTTTCTTAATCATGTTAAGTTTTTCAACCCGCGATTATACAAAGTGGACGGTATTGTTGTCACATCGCAAACAAACCTTATCTCTTACTTGAGGTTAAGTGTTTATCATAACGGGGTCCGTTTTATTTGAGGCTCAGTTTACCTCAGTCCTGGATTTTATGTCGCGAGTTTCAAAAAAAACATTTAACGGCAAAAGACAGCGACAACTTTCCGCGTTGATGCCAAAGTAACATTTCTCCCATTTTTGATAAAAACATTGATGCTGTGTATCCTTAAAAGCATTATAGAACTACAACGAGTAAAACAAAATAAACGCCGATTAATTAACTGGGACAGTGAGTCAGTGACACGCACACCAACCGCATCGAAATCATATTGTATTGACTGCATTGAGTGCAGTTTTAAAACTTTGAGTTAATCTCAATCGTGGCTGCTGCACTTTGTGTTGTCTACTCAGTTGAAAAGGTAACCAACATAACTGTAAAAAGATGATATATTGTACATGCTTAGTGTATTAGTAAAGCTCTTACTCTATTTTATCACGCCACATGGGATTTATGTGAGAAAGATACGACTAATAATAATTTATTAAAATGATATATAACAGTATACACTTTATACACACCATTGTGTGGTCTATATTTGCAGGTTCATGTGTCACATGTTATTTTTGCCTACATAGCTTCTAACTATCAAGAATTTTGTCGTGACGCCCTCGTGCGCAGTTGGTTGTTTCAAACCAACTAAGAATAGTTCAAATTATCCGTTTGAAAAACGTGAGCCTATAACAGTGCGTGTCTTACACGAACGAGCCTGCATCGTCACTGACGTAATCAAATAACGCATCACACGCGTTTAGAACCAGCAAATATTCTAATGAGTGGTATTATCAGGACTCAAATTATTTTACCTTGCAACAACACAATAATATGCCATCAGAGGATGTTGAAGCATTTGATCGAAATTTCTAAGATGCAAACTGTACCAGAACGATGTATATGTAAAAAGAAAACATATTGCACAAGAGTTCATGGCTTATCTATTAAATGAGTGAATTTATTCAAAGTGCAAATTTAAACGAAACGTACGAATACACATTTTAAAGTCAAATCCTTGATTATTCAAATGAATACCTGACAGGAAGCTGTTGCCATAATGGTAAAACACATTGAAGTGATGCTGAAAAACCGTTAATGTGATATTGACTCAACAATTTAGTATATCAGCTTTTCAAGATTACAATCAAGACATTATCACTTTGGTTACATGAAAATGTGGTATTGAAACGTATAATTAAGACCGCTGTAGTTAGTTGAGGTATATAAATACAAATTACGTAATAATGGACAATAGTTATAAGAAAATATTGTGATCCCTGGAGGCGCAATACAGAAACGTTGATTAACTGTAACTTCGCCAGAATAACAATAATCAAAGTCAAGTTGAGGCATTATGAAAGAAAGAAGACGAGTAGTGTAAAGACGAAACGTCGATTAACTGTGGAGATTATAATGATTATAAAAGGAGCGATTCATATTTAAGTAATTGCAATTTTGTTTAAGATGCCATGCGCAATGACAAAATCGACGAAAACAAGATGATTGAAACGAATATTAACACATATTGTATTTACATGCTTGCATAACTAACAAACTAAAAAAACTGACAGGGCAGTGAATAAAACTATAAGGAGTAACTAAATAATTCGTAGACGGCTATATAAGTACTTACTTATATAACCACTTGGTACTTGACAAGTGAATATATACTCGACATCGATGTTTTTACTCGTTTTTTTTAATTCGCAACAAGTCATGTACCCATGAATATAATACTCCAGTCCGTATGATATGTGTATAACACATAAAAATAAGTACTCTGTTAGCTGTACTTCTACGACTTCGCATAGAAAATGCGACTTGTTGATTTTTTTACGTGAGATATACCGTTTCTAAAACTGTTAGGTGTCAATTTATAATACTAAATTCTCATTTTTCTGCATAGCAGATAAATTATGCTAGCGATGACAAACGCTTAAAACATTAAAAATCACCTTTTTGCATATATACATCTATTGTATGTCTACCACATTCTCCCACAATTGCTTCAGTTTTCGCAATGAACTAAACACCCAATATCGCCAATACAGAAATGCAAGTAAACACTTTCTATGCAAGGTGAATATTCATAGCCGTGACACACAACTTACAATGCACAAAACATGAGTGTATTCTGAATAGGTTAAACGCTCAATTTTTTAACAGTCTGCATCTGTGTCAATAAAAGTCTGCTTTTTGATAAACTAATTACTCAAAGATACCACTTTTCCCATATAAATAATTGTTATTTTAGAATACCACTATAAACTAAAACTGGGGGTTGACTTGCAAGCACTGTTGACTTCTGAACAACTCAACTTGATAGATATTGTGTCGTAAAGAACCTTACTGGGCTGCAGAATCTGTCACATCGTTGGCATACATCAGTATTCCAAAATTTGACTAAATGTCATTAAAAATATGTCACCTCTATCACTTTTTTAATGTTCATTATCAGTTCATTGGTAAATACACTTAAAACATAGACTTAGTCTACATCCTTGGTGAAAACAGACATAGAGCGCAATACACATAACATGCCAAGAATAGCGTAGGTAATAAGTGTATGCCAAAGATAATCCTGTTCTAAAATATTGAATATAAGATTATAAAATTGCCACCATTTTTCCTTGTGACATTTTTGTTTTGCAATTGCTAGCAAAAGTGTAAAAACATTGTCTACAGTACAATAACCTTCATGGATAATCAGAAATTATGCTCACATGACAAGGTCAACATACCAGACTGTCGTAAATAATCTGCGAATAAGATCTACTTGACAGCAGACGGTTTAGCAGAACCACCGCTGACTGGTTGACTGATTGGAAAGAGTATCACATTAGCCAATCATACACGGAGGAGAATTGCATTAGGCAATCACACACATCGTGAGTATTACACTAGCCAATCATATACATGAGGAATATCACATTAGCCAATTAAACACAAGGCGAGTATCACAATAGCCAATCAAATACTGGTGAGTATCACATTAGCCAATCATGCACATCGGGAGTATCACAATAGCCCGTTATACAAATGGGGAGTATTACATTAGCCGATCATAGACAGGGCGAGTATCACATTAACCACACATACAAATTTGGAATATCACATTAGCCAATCATACACATGTGGATTCTCGTATTAACAATCTTACACATGGGGAGTATCACATACATTAGCCAATCACATGGGGAGTATTATATTATGCAATCATACACATGGGTAGTATTATAATAACCACTCATGCAGATGGGGAGTATCACATTAGCCAATCATACACATAGGGAATATCAAATAGGCCAATCATACACTTGGGTAGTATCACATTAACCAATCATACACAAAGGGAATAACAAATTAGCCAATCATACTCATGGTGAGTATTACATTAACCAATCACAAACAAAGGAAGTATAAAATTTGAAAATCATATACAAATGGAGTATCACATTAACCAATCATACACGTGGGGAGTATTATATTAGCCAATCATGCACATGGAAAGTATTACAATAGCCAATCATAAACATGGGGTGTATTACATTAGCCTATCATACACATGGGGAGTTTTACATTAGCCTAACATACACATGCGGAGTTTTACATTAGTCAGTCATACACATGAGGGTGTATTACATTAGCCAATCATACACATGGGGAGTATCTCATTAGCCAATCATACATATAGCGAATATTACATTAGCCAATCATATATATGGGGAGTATTACATTAGCCAATCATACACACGGGGAGTATCTCATTAGCCAATCATACATATGTGGAGTATTACATTAGCCAATCATACACATAGGGAATATCAAATTAGCCAATCATACACATGGTGAGTATTACATTAGCCAATCACAAAAAAAGAAGTATCAAATTTGACAGTCATATACACATGGAGTATCACATCAACCAATCATGCACATAGGAATTATTACAATAGCCAGTCATAAACATGTGGAGTATTTCATTAGCCTATCATACACATGGGAAGTTTTACATTAGTCAGTCATACACATGAGGTGTATTACATTAGCCAATCATACACATGGGGAGTATCTCATTAGCCAATCATTCATATGGGGAGTATTAAATTAGCCAATCATACATATGGGGAGTATTACATTAGCCAATCATACACACGGGGAGTATCTTATTAGCCAATCATACATATGTGCAGGATTACATTAGCCAATCATATACACAGGGAATTTTAATTTAGCTAATCATACACATGGTTGGTTTTACAATTGTTAAACAAACCATAGTGTTATGCGTTCGTCCCAACTTACATCTTGCGTCAGTATGGCGATTTTATTTCTTATCAGTTTTATTAACCGTTATTGATCTTATTCATGATGTATTTTAATACTGAACATTCATCCAGAATTAATGCTGTATTGTTGTGCAGACTCCTGGGATGGACAAAGTAATATATTACATTAAGCGGAAATATATGAATAGCGCCGCCTTGCGGCGATTTTGGGCGTCCAATGTTAGCTTTTCAATGGTCATTTTGCCATTCAGGATTTATGAACTTTTAGGTCGTATTTTATTTCACTAACGCCTAATTAGAATGGTTGATACAAATATTTTTTTCTACAATTTTAAGGCTAAAAGTAATTTGATTTTTTTTTCAATTTTTTAATATTAGAACAAATTTCGAGTGCAGTATCTCACTGACCAAAGCAAATAGGGAAAATACAAGCCAAGCTACAAGTCACGACATTTGAGAACCGCGGGACCTTTGACCTTGACCTTGGTCACAAGAATGAAAAGGTAAATTGACCGCAATGTGAAAAATATCATGAAAACAATATAAAGCTGTTTGCAGTAACACTACTTTATATTTCCAGGTGAAAATATGGGCCTTTGATTTTTGTCACGCAGGCATCATATTATTGACATTTGTCCCTGGACTAGACTGTGAGACGCAAAATATTTTAAGCAGATTCAATCGACAATCATTAGAATTCAAGAACGCAATTTTCACAATCTTACCGATGGTTCACTATCCAGCGTCTTTTCCAGAAATCACATGTTGTATTCACGTGGATTGAATTTTGTCTCCATGGTAATGAACTCTAACCCTATGAACATAAGAGTGTGAAATAATTTAGTACACCAATTATTGCAATTGTTGGAGATGAACTGTAATCAAGCAAGATCTAAATGGTCAAACTGTTTAAATCCGTTGACATCGAACTGGGCCCGATGGTGAATTGCTAAAATATGAACAGCGCCTTCAACGTCTATCATCGAAAATTATACCGTGTGCTTGAAGAAAAAATGATCGCGCGTTTACAGCGCCCTCAACGCATATAGTCGTATTTGAACTGAAAGAACACTTTCAATTACCAAATTTGAATACCACCCTCAGAGGTTAACTAAACTCAAGGCTTTTGTTTTCAAGGTAGTCTTTTTACATTCTAGAAAAGTCCATTCCTAAATATTGCGTTATTTAGCACAGGTCGACTATAAACTCGTCATTTAGTTTAAGGTATCATAATAATGTGTTCATACAGATGTTACAAACGATACACAGGCAAATCAATGACGTTGTCATTTAGCCGCGAGTACATAGAGTTGGCCTCCACTCAGAGGATGTTGAATTACGTAACATTATGCCGTCATCGTTAGTGCGTCATTGTGTGGATATTTACGGCATTACTTTTCTTCGGGAGGAAGTTATTTACTCGTACTTTGCATATCCGATGTTGTGAGAAGAGTGACCACATCCTGCTCCACATGTGTATGAATGGTATATATATATATATATATATATATATATATATATATATATATATATATATATATATATATATATATATATATATATATATATATATATATATATATATATATATATATATATCAACTTTTTTTTCTTTTACATTTGGTCCACTTATGATTGAGGCTCTCTATAGTTGAGATCAGTTTCTTTATTTCTGTTTCGTTTTGTCGCAAATGGTTACTAATGTTTTCAAATGAATCAACTAACTGCTGTCTGATGTTTTACGCAGCATCAAAATAGTCATTTGACTTGTTTTCAAAAGTCACTTACCTTGCACGGCATTTTCTTGTCTTACAGAACTGATACTTTTGGTTTTTCCATATTTCATTAATAAAAACGATGCTTTCAACGCATTGTTTCTCATCGACAAATTGTTTTTAACCCTGAAGCGATTCAGAAAATAACTACTTACGACACCTCTTGTCATGACAACTAAACGTAGTTGGAATCTGCTTACGCAATTCACTGACACCATCATCTTGGTAATCACTTAACAGGTGGTTACAATAGATATCCGGCACACGTATAGCATGCGTCTCTTTGTGAATGGAGTTTTGACGTGTGTAAGTATGTCACAATCTACTAGCTCGGCTGTGAAATAATCCTACCTCTGACTGTATTATAATATAGTACCTTTTCTCCAAGCACTAAATTTAACCCAACGTATATACCGTAACAAACACCCCCCTATGCCAAGTCGTAATCAGAGACCATGATTATGCCAACACCCACAAGTTCTATTCTAATGCAATTGATATTTAATTTAACCCAACACACATTTGTCCGAACTCCTGCTAAGGTAATCCGCCCCTATGTTGTGACTACCTATAATTGTTATAATTCGATATGAAAATGATTGCAGATACAACGCTCATCTCATAACCCTGCTATTAGTAAATTTTGCACTCATATATACCAGAGGTTTGTGATTGGTTTCGATCCAGAAACTAGCAGTGTGGAGATACTGTTGAAATTTTCTCAGACCCCATATTAACGAAAGACATTCCTTCTCTATTACTGCATAATTTACCTCTGCTTTAGTAAGTTTTTGACTTGCAAATGCCACAAGAATGGCTACTTCATCGAAATATTGAAGCAACACTGCCCCTAGCCCCACTTCAGCAGCATCGGTTCTCATAACAAATGTACGATTAAAGTCTGGCAGTTTAAGGATTAGGGGATTGCTAAGAGCATGTTTCCGTTGTCAAAGGCAAGCTGATGAACCTTATTCCAAATTACTTTTTTCGGCAGACTTTTTCTGGTTAAATCGTACAAAGGAACGGCATTAGCTGTGAAATTGGGTACTAATTTGCGATAATATCCTGCATACCCTAGCAGGGCCCTCACTTGGGTAACTGTTTCTGTTCTTCGTGTATTTTGTAAGGCATTGATTTTACTGGGTATGGTCAGAAACTCAAAGTGTCCGACGATGTGGCCGACAGATTCAAGTTGAGAAAAACCCAATATAACATTTTGATAGTTTGACTGTTAAACCGGTCTCTTGGAGACGCTGTAGAACCTCAACAAGGGTACACACATGATCGTCCCATTGTTTATTGTATATCAAAATATCGTCTACCAGATTAACAACCCTCCCATGCATTCCCCCAAGAATCACCCTCATTATTTTCGAGAACGTACTAGGACTATGGGCATGACTCTATACTGGAACAACCCAAGTGGAGTCAGAAAGGCAGTTTCAGGTTTTGACCCAGGGGTCAAGGGTATTTGCCAAAAGCCTTTGGTCAAGTCAAGTTTCGTCAAGTATCGTCCCTCAGCAAGATTGAAGAATAACTCTTCAGGGTTAGGTATTGGTTCGGCATCAAAGACGGTATTTGATTAAGACGACGAAAGTCTGTACAAAAACGGACCTTTCCATCTTTTTTTCTTAATCAAGACAATGAGAGCAGCATAGGGTGAATCTGACCGTTATATGATGCCATCTTTAACATATATTCCACCTCCTAAATGACTAACTTCTGAGTTACGAAGGGGTTTGCATATGCCTTGCATTTAACTGGTTGATCAACAACTTGTATGTTTAAGGTAGATATTATGACATTTAATACATGGATTTTATAAATAGATTGTATACTAAGTGTATACTGCGCTGGCAAGTTCGCAATGCTATAAGTTTGAGATACGTCCATTCAAAAGAAACAAACACTATTTTATTTTGTTTAGGACACATTTCAAGACAAATGCAAAACCATTTCGTAGATGTCATTTTCCAAAGTTGCGGTTTTTATCAGCTGACAACTATGTAGACAACACAATTTATTGATTCACATGATCTTAGGGATATTCTCGTCATTCTAAAACGGACAGTGTATATCACCGTATTTACGTTTTTCTTACTAACTAAATAATTAGCATCGTATCACTGGTTTATAATAATCAAAGTCTAACTCAATGGAAATAGACGCTCTTAATCCCTCCTCAAATATCCCGACAGTACTTCACAAGCTCATCCAATACGAATGTGTGCGAAATTAAAGCACAGTCATGCCCAGATTATTGAATTTAATGGAGTAAATAGATAAATATGAGCCGCCAATAACACAACTGATTTGATTGCTCCCTATAATTACCCGTATAGTGTACAATTGAGCTCCGTCTGGGAACATGCTGTAAACAAATAATAGAATATAAAAAATGGCTACAAGAAGAAGTGAGATCAGGGAGTGAGATCAGTGGTGACACTGTTAATAACGCAAAGCTATATTTACAGCCTGCTGCTCGAATCAACATAAATACGATCGATTAAAATACGTTAAAAACATGGCGAGCTGTTAGTAGGTCATGAATAGCATCGCATACATATGATAACATTAGTGAAAACACAAAAACAATAATTTGTTAATCGAGGCTACAATAAAACATACTGACATTGTTTATGAATTCATTCTAAATATTATTTGGGATGAGAATAATCAAACAAACAATTTACGTTTGAAAATGTGACTATGTAACCCAGTTTTGCGTTAAAAAAACATCGTCCGAATCGTACGGTTTCGCTAAAGCCGGTCATTCATAAACGGCCCACGAACCCGTGAGTGATCGTGTTAGGAAAAGCTGTATTTCACTGCTGTTAAATTGGCGCCACCAATCAGCCTTGCTGTATCATAAATGTGAACGTCTGGGGTCATCACAGATAAAAGCAATGGTGGTGTGTAGTGAAGAACACAAGGTCTAAATTCGTTGACACGTTTCGAAAGAAATATATTCCAACGTTGAAAATTAATTTAATAAACTGACAAAACTGTCGAAACTGGCAACATATCGACTTGCCCCATCCACTTTCGTTACAACAAACACATCATTTCCCTCAGATACAGCACAAAGCGCTTTCTTTTGATGGCCAGTAAGGTAATTCACATAGCAAAAAGCTAGCAACACGTTGATTTCTATATTGCAAGATTTAAATTTTACCAAGTACTGTAAAATACTTTATTTTAGCTGGAATTAATATTCGCTAAAAGGTGTTTTGGGTGTTTTCTATGGAATTTATTTTCCACTGATTTCTGACGAGTTGAATGTTAAATATAGGAAAAATGCATATTCGCTGGATTTTATTTTCACTGAATCATTCCTATAGCAAAAACTGATTGCAAGCGAAAATAAAGTATTTTATGGTAATCTGTAGTTTATATCATGAGTTCTGATTGGGCAATGTAAATGAGCCGAAGCAAATCTTATAATCGTTTGAGGGTGTGCGACATACAATAAATCGTAGTGAAATCTGCCAAGAGTTAATGTTGAGGCTTCAGCCGAATAAATGGTATTGGCTGGCGCAGATGTTAAGAAAACGTATTATGAGTTTAAGTGATGTGATGCTTCCCCTAGTAAAATGCACGTTAAAGTCTTTTCGTTGATGAACGCACGCACATAAGCTCGAAAAAGTATTGTTTGATTTGACGGATTGTATAGATACATAGTAATATCGAAGCGTCAGCCGTTGCACATTCATGATACCATGTATTAACATACGTGCTTGATAGAGTTTCAATAAGGACTGTTTATCATGTATAATTCCTATTGTGTACATATGTTACAGTATAAGGCGAAACACATGATTTTGCTTGGTCCACTGTGAATATGTAAAATCATTTTTTTTATTCAATCAGCTTTCGACAAAAGGACTTCTGTTTTAAACCCTAGATATGCAATAGTCATATCATCGAAAGCTGACAATTTAGATGCATGATATATTGTGTCATAAAATATCATCGTAGTGCTTTGATACTTTGTTGCAAGGTACCTGCCCCACTTGAGCCGACCCAGGCCAAAATATTTGCAAGGCCAGTGTCTATCTAAGTAACACCCATTTTAGCCCCTCAAATGTGCTGAGTTGAATAATTCGTTGCTAAGTGGGTAGCATTTAACTACAATGATCCATCCAAGGACGCGTTAAGAACGATATCAACCTAAGTTATAAGCTGAAGTGAAGCAAATACCCCCAGTTTTGTAGTGATCTCAGCTATTTGCAAATACGCCGTTTACTATAAACACTGCTAATGTTCTACAATGTTTTTCCAAAATCATACCAAAATGGCAGGTGTAGTAAAAACAGTTATATAATTCTCTTAGTCGTTTTTCACTGATTGGTTTGGTGGATACAAGTGGTAACTTGTGACTCATCACTACCTGTCAGTTGAACATTACCTGAACATTGGGGAACCAATATCATCGGCCAAAGCGAGTGTTTCCCGAACTAACGTGCGGCGCATTTTTGAAATCCAGGAAATAGATGAGTGAGTGACTTTTCGGTTTTCCCGTGTCAAAAAAACAAAACAAAAAATACCCCACTGCACTATGTCTTCGCCACATAGCGTTCCCATTTGGATTAGAACATTGATACTGGCTGCACCCCGGCGTTATGCACTACTTGAGTATAGGTTCAACATGTAAACACCTTTTTTTCAAATAAACTTTACGTAATATGCTAAACCTTAATAATCCCCCAAGCCTACAGCCACGGTAACACACTTTATAAATATTAGCTATATGTATAAAATGCTAATAATAAAATAATGGATCATATTGTGTAAGATATCCGAATTGAATTGTGGGATATAACAGGGATAGTCATGCCAGTGTTCTGGATGTTGGAGACAATCAACCGTTTTATATTTGTTGCTATATATAATTTTACTCACACATTTAATCTTTCGGTCACCAGTGTCCATAACAACCATAAATGTTTACATATATAAGTCGTGAATTCTAGCAAATACAACAGCTACAGTTAAGTTATATCAAAATTATATGATCTTAGTCCCCCTTTGCTCTTTGTAGTATTTATTAAATTTGTTAAATGCTGATTGTGAAGCAAAGCAAATGTAAAGGTAAGAAGCAAAAATGATATCTACAATAACAAAAAGGGCAAAGCGATAAACAAATAAAACCATAAATATGTCCAGCTCCTGTATTCAATCTCAGAAACATATACACCCACTATCACATACTGTTTTGTTTTAAATGCAAAATTAAAAAAAATATATAAAACAAATACGTTACAATAACAATTAGTTAATAATAAATTAACATTTAAATTCTTTTTACTAGTCATTTCCCTCACGTAATATACATTGTATTTGATGAAGTAATCATTTCTATGTCACCATCTCAGGGCAAATGTAGGATAGCATGAGATGTACCTCTTGAACTATGACGGTTGGAGGCATGTGAACAGTTTTGTTCTCAAACGACGATAAAACCATATCCCATATATCTAGAAAATGCACACCAATACCCCCAAACACCCGACGTATCATTCTGTTCATGTCATAGAAAACCCAGTTGGCACTGTGTATACTTTGTTCTATAAATATGTTATCACGTGGATGCAATAGCTTGATTACAATTTTTGAAGTGGGACACCTTAACATTAGACGCTGAACAGCCAATCTAGCATGATATATTCTTTCTAAGTACGCCCTGTTAGTGAAAGCACCATAATGAAATGCAAAATTTAAAACGATTACAAAGTTTGATGAAGAACAATTTGGTTGAACAATCCTATCCAATAAATCACTCTCTAAAACACCGTTTTTAAATCGAACGACAACATTTCCAACTCTTGGGTACACGAAGTGAGAGACAATGTCTATTCCACGAATTGGTGTTAGTGAATGTTCTATTTGCATTAGTGTAGAATCGCCACAAAGGATGAGTTTTTTATCAGCTAGACACGTTGATATTTGTTGTTTTGTCCACTGTTGACTTTTACATACGAAAGACACAAATACAGATCTGTCTTTCCAATATCCATCGCTCAACGGTACAGGTAAATCTGCAGCACATGACTGCAGGACTGGTGGTAATGTCTGTGCATCTGAAAGAAATAGACGAATGCGTATTACGTTGATTTTGTTCAAAACATAAACCTCGTGTTCAACGCAAAAGTTATTGCCTAGTCTATTAGATACAACTACAACATTAATGGAACCTGTTTTGAGTGAATTAAAAACGTACAGTAAATAATACCTTTAATCTGTATTAGCATCGGTGTTCCACTTAGTTGTGCCCTTCTGTATTTTCTGTGAATAGTGCCGAAATAATAAGGTTAATACTGAAATATTTGTACGGGGTGAATTTAAGGTAGAGATGCAGTTTACCTGACAGGTATTTTAATTAGATGACCTTTCTTGTCCACAAAACTATATATTTTCAGAAACCTTATTGTATGAATTTTAAAATTGTGTTAGTATTTTTTATGGACACTATAGTTTGAGATATGCACAAAAATGTGCTTTTTCGGTCACAAGTAATTTTAAAAAATAGCTTCTAAACTATGCTTCTGCTTCCTGTCAAAATTGGTTTACGGGTACATCTAATATACTATGAAGAAATTGCCGTCTTGAAAACTGTCTACCGGTTGTCAATTTTGCAAGGCAGCAGCTCAAATTTCACTACTTCAAGCTTATGCATAAATTAACACTCAGGCTAGTTGTCTGTACGATTGTTGTTACACTGTTCAACCAAAAACAATGCCCCGACGGCGTTTTGAAGATAAACACATTGCCAATCATTTGTGAAAATTTCAAAACAATAGGTCAAAGCGTCTAGGAGCTATTGTTTTTAAAAGTTCTGGGATGGGCACTAAAAAAAGCTGATATAATTGCTAATTTACATAACAATTCACTCAGTAAGAAGTTTGCTAATGCTCATAATTAAAATGGCTGTAACAGTTCCAAATTTAAATGTATTATCCTTATGTAAAAGGTTAAATATTGTGCATAATATGGATATCCCGTCATTACTTTTTTCACCGTGTTTTTTTTAATATTTATGTACAGCCTTGCTCAATCTTGCTAAGCATTCAAAAAAGAGAATGTTTGCACCCGTTATCTATATTTTAAAATCGTCTTTTGAATATGTTCGACTATTAAAAATTCTACAAAATTTGAACAGTCTATAGCCAAAACTGTTTGAATAATAAAAAAGATAAAAAAAAATCACTGCAAAGTGCCCACAAACCTGCATCTATACCTCAATTATTTTTCTATTACGTACTTCTTATTTTGTATTACTTTAACTATCGAACTAACGTATATATAACAAAATTTCAATAATTTCCCCGCTGACTTTGGTCAGCCAATCACGTCACGTCCGATAAATAAATAGTAAATTGTCCACCGCAATTGTGAACAAAACAGTAGTTGTAGTATATTCACTGTGAATCCAGTTGTTTTGAAATATGACACATTTTGTCCCCACTTTAGAATCACTTTTACGTGATTTATATTTGAACACATTGAGTGTTTTTCTTAAAATCGTAAATGAGTTATTTTACAACTTTGCTGTTTTACAATAAAACATTTTTACCGTTTTGTGATAACACATTTAAAGAGTTTATAAGCTTGTCCCCACTTTAAAAACACTTAAAGTGTTTATAATCTGCATAATTGCGAAAAGTGTTTATTCTGAAAACACTTTTATTGGAACATTTCAGGGATGTTTTTGCCCATAACACATTATGTAAAGTGGTATGATTAGAAACACTTTTTTTAAAAGTGTTTCCACCAGAAACATGTATATAATGTGCTTCTTATCTCAACACTTTTGAAAGTGTTTTCACAAGTCACAGATGATGTAAATTGCTTCCACCAGAAACATAGATAAAATGTGTTTATTATCACAACACTTCTATAAGTGTTTTTACTAGTCAAACATTTTGTAAAATGTTTCCACCTGGAGCATATATAAAACGTGCTTATTATCACAACACTGTTAAAAGTGCTTTTACTAGACACATTTTTGTATAGTGTTTATAAACACGACACGTAGAAAAATGTCTCAACCGAAGACATGTTTTAATGAAGTGTCTACTGTCACAACTCTTTGAAAAGTGATTTCACTGGACACATATTTTGAAACGAGTTTCAACCAGAAATATACATTGAAAAAGTGTTTATCTTTGCAACACTTTGTAAAGTAAAACACAAACTGAATATTGACAAGTTTACGTAACAGAGACACATTTTAAAATGTATTCACACTGATAACATGGTAAAATATCATTAACATTATCAAATATTGCTTTTCATGATGAGGCACTTTGCACTATTGTTCAGTAATCATAACAAACGATAAACAAATCACACAATCAAGTAAAAATAAGTGTAACATATAGAGTTATTGTAAAAGATATTATCAATCGCGTGAATAAATGTGTTTACTGAAATTTAAACCTTTCGTGAAGCTGTAGATACAATACCCAATATTTGTGAACATTGACACTTCAAAACAGATGAGTAATTAACTGAAACGAACAATAACATCTTTTTGAACCCTTTCCTTTCCTTCTCATGTGATATTGTTGTCTCGGATGCAGTCCCTCCGGGCACACCAAATTCCTGGGGAAAAATAGTGGGAAATAAAAAATCATTAATTTCATCTATTGCGATCCCATTCACACTCAATCCTCGACTCTGAATATTTCACTACATCTATTATATTTCATTCATCTTTAACTTCAAAAACGGATAGTGTGGTATTTTGAAACTATATTTGCCTATTAAACCAAAGTTCCTCTCGCAAAGAAGACGAGGGCACTGAACTAATAATAACCCATATTAACAGGACAGAATTAACTCCGAATATTTCTCTTAAAATCTGAATAGTATAATATTATAAACATGCAGTGAGTAATGTTGAGTTAATTATCATTATTGTTTCAAGCAATGCGATATTTGAATCAATAAATTTATGAACTTGAGTTTAATCAGTCATCCCGCACATAAAGAAATGAATGGAGGCCGCTGCAAATATCAATGCAGTACACAACTGCCGACGCTGGCTCTATCAATTACACTACACAGAGTAACAGTATCATCATACCTTCAGGTTTGTTTAGGATAACTTCCGGTTCATTTCCTTCCTCAGAAAATCAAAACAGTCGTCTTTCGGTTCAAGTTGTTATTGCTTCTTCAACGAGTATGCCACCTGTCCACACACTTCCGATAGTATAATGCAATTCACCAATCGTGATTATGAATCTGACACTGTTAATTCTACAATGCACACGAATACTTATAACACACAGCGGGCCAAAGCGCTACCTCAATCCAAAAGTGTCTGGTCGGTTCTGAATGCTTTATGGAATTCAACGTTCTCATAATGTTATTTATTTCCGTAAAAGTGTCACATTATAGATATAGTTACAGATGCTTTGTATTAAGATCATAAGCTTTGAAACTCATTTCATTCGTAAAACGTCATAGCATATTGAATCATAGCATATTGCATATTAGCGTATGCAGTTCATTGTGGATGATGAGCTATCCCTGTAATTGTCTCCCATTGGTATATGTGGGACAAGCAAGATTGTTTTGAGGTAACTAAAAAGACGATGTAAACATTTTTTTAATTCTCGGCAATAAACTGCTTCGACAGTTATCAGGATTTTCACGTTCACCCTGCCAGTGCATGCACAATATATTAGAATGATAATTGTGTCAAGAATGTAAAAACAAATGTAATATTACTTGGGGAGGGTAACACATATCAATGTAGACAATTAAATGCAATTCATTATTGAGTTATCGTTGTCATTAAAGACTACTAATTTTATACAGGTTGAAAGTGGATGTCTTCAAAACGTATAATATGTGTGTGTGTTTTGTGTGTTGTGAGAGTTGTTTGCAGATTATATGCCTTTAAAATACATAATATAAATATAAACATTGATAGAAATATTATTGTTTGTAGCCCATATACAACTCCAATGGTTCTGTCATATTTATGTCGAATTGAAAAATATAGATTGTGCATAAATGCTTGGATAAATAAGAGATCTAATTTTGTGCACTTTTTACTTTTGTTGGCAATCTTGGTAAATTAAAGCAATAAAACACAGAAATCAAAACAACTCACCCGTCGAAAATATATTTTACATCAGTGATCATCGCACGAGCTATTTTATTCATGTTTGTAATCTTTGCAGTAATATTTTCCAGCTGGTCGCAGTTGAAGTTCTGGGGTCTTTCACATATTATAACCGTTTTTCCCATTGCATGCCGATTGCCATATTCACACTGATTAGTCCACATACCTTCGTTAACCAATGCACATGGTCTGATATCAATCACACTGCCGTTTGTGTAATTAGCTGTGTATGTTATGAGTTTCTCTTTGTTTTTAATTACGTTTTCCAGAAATAGCACACCTTCCCTGTTGAATCTCAGACCGATATGAACATATGCGTCACCGGCCCAAGCAGCAAAGAAATAGACCGAATAAGTACCATTACCATAGTCGACCACACGTCCAGCTGTACTCGTATTTAGCGAATCGCTGGACATATATGCTAAGAAGAAATCCCCTCCCATGTCTCTACTCCTACCATAATAATCTAAAGTTACTATGACGACATGAACAAAACTTCCTTTTTCGATGTCATGTTTGTTGCCATACAATGTTACCCTAAAAAGAAGGTGAATCGAAGTTACAATCATAATTAGAAAACAATTAAATAAGTGAGTTAATTTTATTGCGAATTATTGCATTTTTAAACCAAGTATCACACTAAAGAAGCAACTATGTAGACTGTTGTTCATTCATGCGACAAAAGCAAATCAGACAAATCCCTGATGAAAATTACGAAAATTATACAAAATAATTAACATGTCACGCAAAGTGTTACATCTGGGTAATACAATGCTGTTTTTGTTAGATGCTTCGTGAGAATTGTAACATGGGTTATGTTTTAAATACTTGATTCGGAATAGGGACTTAAATTTAAATGAATATCTTTTTTAGTTTTTGAAATTATCCCAAACAAATCTAATTATTTATAAGACTTGATAGTTTGACATAATACAGTGGTAAGTAAATATGGTTTGTGAAGCTTATATTCCCAAGCTTGTAAATTTCATTAAAAAAACGCTATCACAAACATAAAGCCAACACAAACTGTAATCTGGACATTAGCTACGTCATTTATTGTTCTGTTCATGTTATTGGTTTTATTGACATGAGTGATACCAGAATGCTGCCGGTCAGTAAAAAAGCGGTGTTGTTTGTGCATAATATATATGCGGTGTAACATATATATATATATATATATATATATATATATATATATGCACAAAATACTGCTTTTTAAATCAAAATGAAAAATATGTTGTATACATATTACTCACTGTATTTAGAATTATCATGACTTGATTCCATATTACTAACTGAACATCAATCGTTCGTGATTAAATATACGTTCATGGACGATTAGTCTGGGAAAATACTTACCTTGTGTTATTCGCTGATGTTAGTCCACGAAAACCATTACCGATATCAAACGGTTCGCTCATATTGATTCTAACAGGTTCATATTCAGTATGTTGATGTGACCACTCCAACTCGTCTACAATTCCTATCCAGTCCATGGAAAATCGATTATAGTCGTCATACGGATAAAGCTTGGGGCTTCGGTAAATGACTTTGTGACTATTCTTAGGATTAACATCGTGATTAATTTTGAAAAGTGTAGAAGCTAAACCTCGATCAAACGTTACTGGTGCAACAGTTGTGCATATTCTCTGTTGAACAAAATAATTACTGCGTGCTATAATTATTCTCCCAGAAAAGAGTTTATTATCAACATGTGTAACACCTAAAATGTTACACACAATCATTTGGTCGATGTGACGTAATGTGGCGCGACGACCATCCGTCATCAATAACTTTCATTAATATACATCTAATCTACTCATAGAAACAAATGGAATATCATTATCGTTCATGAAACGTATGATAATATATTTTAGTAATACCCCCACCAAGGACGGGTATATCATAATATATTGCATAATTCATATGTGCAGGAGCCGCTTACAAAGCATATATGAAGTGAATTGTGTAATATTGAGCGGTATATCCGACCTCGGTGATTGTCATTGCTATTACTTTATACAAGTATATTGACAATTCAAAAAAACTAGTGAAAATAAAAGTTTGCATCCACTATAAGATTATGATTAAAGACCTTGATAACGGATATTTATAAAAAGAACAGTATGTAGTTTTACACTGAATGTACACAAATTATACATACGCAATGCAGCTCAAATTCAATAACAACTTTGTTTATTTGCCTTTGCCTCGTAGTCAATGTTGGAATGTATTTTTTGGTTTTTGTTTGAACGCATACATTTCTAGAAATAGACAATAGAATCTGGTCAAGTAGAGATTTCCTGTCTATCCAATTGCAGTGACTATAATTACATGCAAAATTATTCAAGGCAACGGATGATGTCATAGACTTTAAATGTCTATTGTTTAGCTTGGGGTTGGAAACAATAGTAAGTGAGGTAATCTTTTGTTTCATTTGTTCTGTGCCTACTTGTATTTGTCAGCTGATCATATGAAGCCATGTAATAAATGGTTGTGGTTACCAGAGGACAATATACCCTTAGGTACACTCTTAAGATGGCATTGAAGACAGTCACCTGTTATATACTTAATACAAAAATATGTGGACAGACTAATCTTGTAAATATCATTGTGGTTGTCAACGGCGATTGGTATGCAAATTACGTTTGTCTGACGCATTACAAGACAAAAGTCGAGACTGTCGTGGAATAATACACAACTCACGGACAGACAGTGTGATGAAACCCCTTCTTTATAAAGAGGAAAAACGGCCGATACAATATATTGATCTTGCGGCCTGACCTTCAGCACCAAAAGCAATATGGTGATAGTGGTTCACGTTCGAAAAGTTGGATAATTTTTAACATGAAATAATGGACATAAAATAAATCTTGATTCAGGTTACTTCCTGTTGTTAATTGGATTAAAACAGTTATATTTGCTAACAACCGGATCGTACATCTGTGTAAAAAATGCATGAATTTTAACTCTAATTTGGGCAGTGAATACTGCGTCTACAACTGCGTCAGCTGCGTCGCCGTGTTCAAACTTGAACAGTCACCTGCGTCACTGCATTTTCCTATTTTTAAAAAGTCTGGCACACAATTACATATCGTCCCTTGGTAATACACTGGGCCAGTGTAGAATTTATTATCAGGTTTTACGGCAAGTTGGGCATTTAATGGTGGAGTTTTAATGGAAACATCTATAACATATCGAAATCTTGGAGCGTCACCTGTCTATTACGAAGCACACAAAAGTGAAAAAAATGAAAAATATAAACTCAAAATTAAATTTTGTTTTAATATATGTTTATGCAATGCATTCTCTATGGCACATCCTGTGATGTTTATTTGACTGGGGAACACTGGCCAGGGCGGAAGTCGGCCATCTTGTCCACTCATTTCTGGTTGTGTTCAATGAATTTCATTCCACTAGCTTAGATTGTTTTCCTGCACTAATTCTTTGTTATCATTCACATATTTTCCGGCCACATGTTATAATTAGACTAACGGGGTTACACGTCGATGGTGTCGGCAAACTTCTTCAAATCTCCCCTGCAGATAGCTTTTTTTATTAAACTTTATCAAGGCATTTGAGTTTACGCTGTTTAATTAAACTTTTGAAGGTGTTGTTGGCAGTGTTGCGATTATATGATGGTGATTTTATGTATTGGTTGATCACCGCTCGCACTGCACTGAAACACGATCTCCCGTACTTCTCTTCTGCTTGACTATGCATCTCAGCATAACACTGTCTAAAACATTGTTGAGATCTACAAAACTCGGATACTCAAAAACCGGGTTCTTCCCAGTTGATCTTAACCAGTCTTTTTAAAACAAATGGAAACAGCGTTGTAAACTGTATCGTCTTACCAGCGAAATGAAAACATTTCTAGTTGTTTGTTGGGTGATCTAGTTGGTGAGCAGTTAGACTCACAAATCTTATTTTCTTTGTTGGGGGTTCGCAATCCATCCATTTAGGGTTATATAATTTGTTCGATGTTTTTAATTAGGTGATTTTTTCAATATTTTTCAAAATTTCATCCAGTAAATTTCCCTTAAATCAAATAATACCGGTTTTATATATTTACGTATGTATTCCGTGGCCAATTTGTTTAGCGTAAGTGTTCATTATCAACCAATATACCCTTAATTGCATATGCAAGTTTTGTCTTGGACCAATCAAATCTATGAATTAATAACATCAATATACTGAAGTAATATGAGGTTATTGCGAGGATACTTCAAAGCACACACGAAAACAGTACTGTATGAGTACTGTATCCTCATAATAACCGTTCAAGGATACACCATGGCAATGCCGAAATCCAAAATGATTAGAAAGGTATCAAACTTCTTTGTGTGGAATCCGCAATGTTTGTTTTTATTGTTAGAGGACACTAACATGCGGAAGCATTCCATATTTGGAATTCGCATTTCCTAATATGAAAATACTCCGTAAAATTCCACACGCTGTAACATTTACCGCGTGTTTATTTTTGTTCAGTGCTTTTTCTAGTTACTGTATTAACACAGTAAACGGGTATATGTAATTATAATTTAATAATTATTATTATGAAATAATTATTAATTCAACGCTTTTCAAATGGTGACGTATTCTTCTCAGTTGTATTTATGGCATGTGATTCGAAGTAGAATGACCACAAATCTTTCGCTATTTTCATTGAAAATACACGGGAGCACTCATTCATGAGATTATTTGTGGCAAAATCGAAATACACAAAATACATTTGTCCTTCTAATCGCACGAGTTGCTCTGTGTTTACGACTGTAAATTCCATAGATTTTGCAGCATTTTATAAACCATGTACAACTTGTAAACGCACAACAACGAGATGCGATTAACTCATACCACAACGGAATCGATAAAATTGAAAGTTTCGTTTCCAGTGAACAGCGATGAACGTATTCCAATTTACATAAATACAATTTAAATACATATAAGCTTTATCATTAACTATTAAAAAATTCAATACCTAACATGTAACATAGGCATGATCATTTTAATACGCATTTTTTCAAAGATTGCTATCAGAAATCACGTAGTTGTATGATCTAACTGCTTTGATTCATCCTACGGGTTCGAACCCCTTCCTTAGTCAAAAGAGCGGTAATCTGAAGCATATGTGATCGATTAACAATTAGCAAAACGACGTGTATGAAGTTACTAATATATACCAACGACAACAACAAGGATTCACATGACAAAGAGTTGTATAACCATAGTTAACGTCATAGCAGAAAACGTTGTATTGTATGTTAATTCGACAAATTTGTTTGAAAAGATGCTTTTGTTTTAAGATGGTGATCTTTCAATTCTTTGGATACTGTTGCAATTGTTTGTGATAACTCCCACATGAACAGTTACCCCGTTAATTGAAACCCTTCAAACTTAGAATACATAAAAAAGGAAATGATATGGAAATATTGGAATCGGCGATGTAATATTTGAAAAGAAGCACGTCATTGTTTCATACGTACATCAGAGTCTGGTTTACATGTGCTTGATTTGTCCGCGTAATTTTATTCTACGGAATAATATTTTTGAATGTTATTTGACAGTTTTGGAACGAAAACTATAGCTTTATTGCGAAAAAATAGTCCAGTAATATCACAAAATATGGAAAATATTTTTCCCTTGTGTTTGATATATATTTTTATTTATATTGTAACGCGGAGAGCATCAGAAACCCGCGGATATCAAAAGTTCCATGGTTGAAAAAGTTATATCAATGACAATTTATGTTATAGTATATCCAACGGTGGTGAAGAACACTAATTGATAATGCACTACACTTGAGTGGTTATATGTAGCTATGCGTTGTTATATAGAATGAATACTCACTAGGTACATTGTCCCGACAACAAATATGACGAGAAGAATAACACAGACGCGATATATTACCATGTTGCCCATGCTCCGATCATTTCATTTGTGCCGCAAAATAAAACACTGCCGTTCACAGATTAGAACTAAGGAAAAGCAGATTAACTAATGGTGGCATCAATACATTGATACATATATCAGCATATTCAACACAATAAGACATCGTTTACAGCTGTTCCACACTGAATAACTACAGATATTCACCATGTATTCACACCTATAAAACATGTCATCAGTGACATGCTGACTTGATTCAATGTGACAGTAATAAACATCCAGATGTATACTTTTAGTGTATTGCATGAGATAAGTAATTTAGTAATTTCGAGGATATTAATACACTGGCATTGTGGGAATCACATGGACATATATAATATATAGTATAATAGCTCCAGCAAACGATGCATTTTATGATTGAAGGAACATTTTATCATATTTTTTTAGACCCCACCACTCCACACTAAACAAAAGAAATGAACTCGTGTCATCATGCCGACACAGATCAAAAGCTTTAATATGTAACAATTAAACTTTCTATTTAATTTTAATTAATATGTTAATTTGCGAAGCTCATAATGTATGCTCTTTGGTTCAGTGAAATATTAAACATAAAGCTCCTGATGAGTGAAGTACTAGTACCTCACGAAACAGTGCTGTCGAATTTCAATATTCATGTAGTTGTGTATTAATTCTTTTATCACCGTATTCACCCGCTCTAAATGTACTTTGTATTGAGCACTTTTTTTTTCGAATATTGGACTTTCTTATCTACACTATATATATATATATATATATATATATATATATATATATATATATATATATATATATATAGTGTAGGTCACTTTAATTCCACACTGTAGGTGCTCTTGTTTTTGTGATAATCTTATTGTTACATGTGTCTGGACTTCATTTATGACCATTGTGTCCGTATGACCGTTTTAATTCACTGAATTATTTGCATTCCCGTTTCATGTTTGGCAAGCAAATGGAAGTTGTCGATAGAATAATTGATAGGTAAATAGTTTATCTATAAATCGAGGTATATTTTCGTACAGCCATTTTGATGTCATAAAATGCAATGTAGGAGTACTACATGATGTACTGCCATTATGATTAATATTACATTAATTTATGTGATGATAATGCACATAGTGCAAGCTGTTGCATGCTTTTAGGCAACTACTGTTTGATAAACATCCATAATTAATAACACTAATTTATATTTACAAATCCATTCGACAGATGTTCACAATAGTTCGTAATGTAGTACATTTATATGCATTCTTCCAATTGACATTAGCGATATTTGCGCTAAAGGAATTGCAAATGCCAACCAATGCCGTAATTACATTGAACGTTTCAGACAGTCCCGTAGAATTTCATGATAGATCATTAATACATTTTTTAAAGATGTGTATTACAAATGCAACTATAAAGAAACTATATATTCACAGGATATTATTTAATAGAATAATATACGAAATAAATATAAACTCAAAGTGGATACTCTGCCATTATCTGTTTTCACCGAAAACGTTTGATATTGAGCCCATATGGATGCATGTAATGCATGATAGCACGGTATACGTAAACAATGGCACCAATATGGACAATCTGACGTTTTCAAAAAGCTCGTCGCAATATTGTGTGCGTGCTAGACTTACGTTTTCTCAAACTCAGAGTCGGAGCAACTTGAAGGCGCAACGTCCAGACGAGTTCGAGTCGAAAAGTGTCTCCACTGTTGTATTAGTACTGTATTTTCTGACTGCGATATTAGTGATAACCTGTTTCAGGAGGACGATTTTCATGTAATATTTTCTATCTCTAGTATAGTACTAACTCGAGCACTTTTACCAACTACACTTGACAGTTCCCATCTGACCTCACCCATCTGCTACAATTCTATATCAATGTACCAATCATAATTGTTAGCTCATAGTTACGTAATCTTCTTGGGAACACCTTCACTGTAATCAACATTCATGCTATTCTCCTCATCAAGTCGGCACCTGATTGTTTTGACAGAGGCATAATAATACAACCACTGTCAGTTAATATATATAATGTAAATTCAATCTCATGCGAGGACGGGTGTGCGGAATAACAGTCTACTATTATAAATAATATTTACAGTGTATGATTACAATGCTACTAATTATGCTGTATCGACAAAAATAAACGTAATTTGCATTTTCTGACATCATTAGACATTATTTTCATATTTGATCAAACAATTTAGCGCCTATACGATGTCAGCTGTCTACAGGGTTCTACATGTATTCAATGTTAAGCTGAACCAAGTCGGTCACTGACTTACACATATATAATTCATAATAATTCTTTTCGGTTAAACGTTGACCAACACAACGAGAGCTGCTGTGCACATAAATTCAAGACACAAGTAGGTCAATCGTAATAAGTCAACAATCAGTTTGCCGATTGAGGTGCCAAACATTCAACTGTATATGGGTTAGATTAATCACCTAATGGGAGATGTTATCCGCATAAAGCTTTGTTCAAAACTGATAAATATACATATAAGTGAATACAAAAAATGTCACGCTGTATAACATGCGTCAAGCACAGACGAAATAGGTAGATAGGTTGACGACTCATGATTGTATATATACCGACTTTGGTATTAGAAACGGTTCATATTAGGTCTACACAGATCAAAAACTAATATACCATTATCTACTTAAGCAATAACCCCCGCCGAAGGCGGATATACCACGAGATATTGCACAATTCACGACATATATGCACGAGCCGCATGCTATTTTATTATACCAGTATATTGACAATTCGATAAAACTTGTAAAAAAAGAGCTTACTTTCATCTACTAAAAGATCATGATTATGGCCCTTGAACATGAATATTTATAAGAACAGTATGTAGTTGTACGCTGAATGCATACAAAAGTTACATGCGCAACACAGTTCAAATTGAATACAAACTAATTTTTATTCCACATGAAAAAAAACATATCCACGTCGAATAGAGCAGCGTAAACACACAAATTAGCATAACAAAGGTTGACCTTTCTGACCTTTTACTGACGCACAACGCGATTTGAAATACAGGGTCGTGTACAGTTTGGATCATTTAAACAACGGATTTTCCACGTTTTCATTCCGGTTTTTGTACAATTTGGACTGTAATTTGCCCATTGAAAGTACAGTTGTGAAATAAACCGGTTTTGTGACTCATCATGCTACTTGTAACTGTGGATATTTGACGTTCAGCGGTACGCGGCGGGAAGCGGTGTATCATGTACGGCGACCGGCACAGCGACCTCAGTTCCAACATCTGACCTGGATATCTTTGGTATAACCACAGTTTTGTGACAGTATTACTGACAAGTTTTGTCGTTGTTCTGGGGTAAGTTTGATGGTGTAAGATCGGATTTTCGCATCGTTTTTGTGACACGTACATGATATGCCTTGTCTCAACTCCGGCCGAAAGACTTTGCACGCCGTCGCTAATACAGTGGTTGGTGTACACTCGGCACAAATCTGTAGCTTTCGAAATTACCTTCATCATCTCATGTAATTTATTTACCCATAGTGAAGAATTACAATACCATATATCGTCGTCGAATCCTGCGTTTTTCCCGTGTTTTTTGAAACAGATGGCAATTACCCGGGTGCACTGCAATTTTGTCAGCTGCCGCTACCGGATACCGGTTGTTATTGGTGGCATACATTTTTGCCTGTGACTCATAGTTTTTTTTCATTTTTATGTCAATAAATCCCTCAATTATATCTTGTACTTAAAGATCATGTTTTCTTTGTTGGAAGTTCGCAATCCATTTCAAAGTAACAACACTGAGAACATAGCGTTCTGGCGTCCGTGTAGGCACCTCACGGTGTTAAGGGACGGTGGTTTAGGTTTGTGTGGCGAACGACAATCACCCAACAACCGACGCTCACAACTTGGATCCCAACATTTACAAAAAGCAATATTATAGTTACATAACTTTTCAGATGTTTTTATTTCAGTATTCTTTTCAATATTCTTCTAAAATTCAACCACTATATTTCCCTAAAAATCAAATAATACCGGTTGTATGTATTTCCGTATTAAACCTGTAGTCAATTCATGTTCCAGGGCCACTTGGTTTAGCCGTGCATTATCAGCCAATATACCATGGATTGCATATGCAAATTTTGTGTTTGGACCAATCAAATCAATGGATTAACACCATCAATATACTGGTATAATATAATTTAAAATATCGTATTGTTATACACAGCCAATGTATTATTCTTCTGGAAACTAGTATCTTTTATTGCAATGACGACAATGTAAATATGTTATTCATATTTGATGAAATTGAGTTTATTTACAAAAAATGCCCAACCGATGTCAGTCCTGGGCGCCGAATCCTAGTTTACGTATGTCAGAAGTCCAATTGACGCGCAACTACAATTTCCCATTGAATATTTGACACAAATCCAAGCTGTTTAGAAATAATCACAAATTCGGTGATCAATACCGAATAAAAAACCGTCATGGAGAACTTAACATTCTAAAATATAATATGAAGATATATGCACGACATCTCGCACAATATAAATGTTGAATTTACGAAGCTATTTCTAGCCATTATAATGCAAATCACTCCATCAAATATCCTTTATCATTGTTGAAAGACATTTGTGAGTCCCTTTTGAAAGCAAAGCTTATGGAGGAAATCTGATTGCTAAATATGCTTCCAGTGCACTCTCTTCTGCAAAATCATTTTCCCAATGGAATCATACGCTCATACCACCTAGGAATATGTCATTATTCCATCCATATATTAAAAGAAAATTAAAACAATAACCCAAAAGCATATTAGTGAAGTTTACTAGCCGGTAAATAATTTTGTTTTGAATTATTTTATAATAAGTAAATCCTCTAAATTCTTAAAAATATAGAATTTCAAATGAGTGTATTTCCCGTCGAATGTCCACTGCCACCCCAGTGGCAAAAATGGTTTGGTTCATATCAGCGCAATTCAAAATAACAACAGTGCATTAATATGCTAGTAATAAATGGAGGTACTATTTAAACGTCACATAATTATAATAAACAGTGATTCAATGTTTAATTTTACATATATGTAATAAAAGTTTTCATCAAAAACAAAAAAACGGAAAAAAACATCAACCTTGCATGTTATCTCGACGTTTTATATGAACATGACTCAACGATATCTTGCTCGACAGGAAGATAAAAAGATTAGAAGATTAAACAATGACAAAAATGCTAAAAATATGACGCATATTAGTCATATTCCGAACACATAGGTCGCACTGAGAAATATAGACATTAACTGGGCTTGCAAGGTTTGACAGTATTCACGACAGTATTACAGGTTTGATTGTTTTATGTAATCTAAGGCTTTGTTATTTATGTATGAGGTTTCACTATTGGTTGCCATATTTTATATTAATTTCATAGATTAATCAATCAGCACCCGATTCAGTGAGATTTATGCTTTATAGTCGGTTGCTATGTGTGGGACCTGTAACTGTTCATACCTTACATACTCGTAGATCAGCTCAAAATTACCACGAAAATAAGCAGTGATTGTTATTTATTGTGTGTTCAGTATTGGCAGTACATGCTTTGCATGTCTAGTATGGTAGAATAAGTAACCTCAACGTTTACATGGGTTGGAATTTATGTTTTAGTCATTTTCTAAAACCTACATTTACAACAGTAAGTGAGACAATTACGTTATACCTCGTGAAACCTCCACTCAGCGATACAAGCGAGTGGTTGTGAAGAAAAAAATATTCATATGTGTTTTCCTCTTATGCTCAATTAAAATATATTTATGATTCTACTCTCACTGTTACGTTTTACAATATAATACTTTTGTCGATATTCGTGTTCATCCATGTTATCAAATGGGTTGTGTTCTTAGCACAAAGTCTCAACTAATTCAGCTAAATTTCTATGTTGTTGACGGCCGATGATTTTATATATACCGATCTTGGTATTACAGATGGTTCAGATTACACCGATCAAAAAGTAATATTCCAATATCTTCTTAAACATACAGTATTTTTATACATAGCCAATGTCTTATTCTTCTGGAAAATAGTATCCTTCATTGCGACGACCACAATTTCACAAATTCCATTTGTATTTGACAAATCCAAATCCAGGCTGTTTAGAAATAATCACGAATTCGGTGATCAATATAAAAAAAACGTCACTAAGAACTAAAAATTCTATGATATAATATGAAGGTATATGCACGTCATCTCGCACAATATAAATGTTTAGTTCACGAAGACTATCTCTCGCAATTATAATATAAATCACCCCATCAATTATCCCTTATTTTTGTGGAAAGACATTTGTGACCGTAATTGTTGAAGACAAAGCTTGTAGAGGAAATGTAATTGTTATTATGCTTCTAGTTCTATCTTCATTGCAAAATGTCTTTGTATGGCTTCCTTATAAAAGCAACTTAATGTGTGGCATGCTATGTCTTGTCATGCATGTTCTGTGCCATTGTATACAACTAATTAGTTCTCTTTCTCCCAAGGGGTATCTCTGTAGGTCTCCCAAAGCGTAATTTTATGTAATCCGTGATATGCCCGTGTGGTTTTGAGGCTCCTGCCCGACATAAAAAATGCGTATTGGGTTACAAGGTCAATTGCTTTTTAATGACCTGTGGTAAACTGATACTGCAGGAACATTACACTTGGTTGGCCCTAACTACTATAGTGCTACATCTGGATAGCCTGTACTACCATAAATTACAGCTTGGATAGCTGTGAGTGTTTGACAACTACTTAAATAAACTACTTGGCTGACCGTGAATACCATAGGATGCATGAGGGGTTTTCACCAACTACTAAAATATGCTGTTTGGCTGGCAGTAACTACCATGGGACAACTTTCAGATAACTGATACTACAAATATATCATATTTGCCTGCCCCATGTTCAAGTAGCTTCGCAATGGCTCTGACAGAATGCATATATTTTTGGTTAGGCTCTACATTATGACATCTAATTACCTGCAAAACACAGTACTGCAGGGGCTCTACAAACGTATAATTGTGTATAGTAGTGATATATATCTTGTATTCTGAGGCTTTATCTTCTATGCTGCAATAATAAAAAAAACATGGTAAGCTTACATGTCATGTACATGTCTTCTCAGTCTCCTATCAAGACCCTCCACCCTGGGGCCCAATAATCTGTTCTTCAGACTTTTCTGATTCCTCCTCTTCTTCTTCCCCTTGTTCCAACTCTGCCGCCTCCTCTGCCACCTCTGACTGCTGTACCATCACTCCTGCCATGATCCCATCTTTTTCTGGACTCTTGAAGATCATTTTCACTGGTCTGTGTTGTCTTGGGTCTGTCTGGGCAACCTGTGGCCACATGGTGGTAGGGCAGAAAACAGCCCTTGCATAGGTTGATGCTACACTCCTGACATCTGAACACAGTCGATACAGGGCAACCTTTCCTTGTTTTTCTCCCTAACTGAATGCACCATCTGCAGGATGAGCCACGGGAGCGCTGACTATGTACTAAATGGTGGTTTTTGAATGAACTGATCACAGGTTCAGAATTTCTGGTATGCTGTTTTCGGGATGAAAAACCACCAACCAGTGCCATGCCAACTTCAATTTGGAAGGCTTTGTGCATTTTCTTTGGATCCACTGATTCTTTGTACAGGATCCAGCTGTTGCATATAGCAGTATCCAGAAGGTAGAAAAAAATATACTTCCACCATTTCTTTGACTGACGCTGGGCTGTATAATAGGACCTGAGTTGGTTTGACTTGTCAACTCCACCCATGTACAGATTGTAGTCATAAATTGCTTCTGGGGAAGGTAGAGAGTATGCTACTTTCCTGCCAGTATCTGGTGAGCGCACAAAACGGGTAACTCTTTGATTCTCGGTTCTATAGCCCTCATAGTATGTTGTCAGTATATTCAGGAGGTTGGAGTCCTTCCATGATATAGCCACCACTGTATCCTTTTGTCTGGATACAAACTGTCCCCTCTCTAAATTTGTTATTGCCTTGTGATTTGAATTTTTCTTAGGGTTGGTACGGAGGGCATTTGGAAATCCCACTCTATCTTGCCTAACGCTGCCAACCACATATATTTCATGATTTTCTAGCAGGTAACTCACCATGTCTACACTGGTATAATAACTGTCAGTGTACAGGACATGATGGCATCCCCTAATGTCAACGATAAGCCTTTCACACAGATCTCTTGTTCTGGACACATCCCTTCTATACTTCTCATGACTACCAGTAATTGACATGATCTCAATCCTGTAGTTGTAGCCTGATTTGCTATCAGCCAAGGCATATATTTTGAATCCCTTAGCAGGGGGTTTTCCCTGGATAAAAACTGTAGGTACTCCTCCATAACGACCCTTGTAGCCAACAATAGATTCATCTATGCTAACCTGGCGATGCATGTTGTAACATTCCCGGGAATTGGTGAAGACAGCATCCAGTACTGGCTGTACTTTATACAGAAGCGCTTCTTTTCTCCTTTCTCTGCGTTCTTCATCATTGACTATATTCATTGGGTCAGTTTCTGGGTTGTTACAGTGAAAATACTGCATCAGTTTTTGGTACCTGTTGCGGCTCATAACATTGGCAATGTAGTAATTTCTTATAGCTTGGTAGGTGGACCAGTAGTCTGCTATCTCTGGTTTTGAATCAACACCCATGATGGCAATTATTCCAATCAGTGCACTTATTTCTTCACTGCTAGCTGGAGACCAGAATCTATTCCCTCCATTCTTAGTGATGCACCAGGTTGCATAACTGTTGGTTTCTTTCCATAATCTTTTCACCAGGGATCTTGGAAAGATGGAATAGAAAGCATCAATGGGTTTTGCACCCTCACCCAAATCAATGCTTGGTCCAGGTGTGTTACCAGTGAAGGGCTGTGTATGGCGTTTTTTTAGCATTGTACTCCATCCATCATCATCTATCCTACTACTGTCGTCTTCAGACTCAGAGTAGTGTGCTGGTTCAGTATATACTGTTTTCCAGGTGTTTTCTATAAATTTGGCATTGTGGTTACGTAATCTTAACCGTGCCATCTCTTCATCTTCAGATGAAAAAACCACCTATTTCACTCCCTGATGAGGAATCTACTGGAGGTGGTGGGGATGGTGAGGACATGTATGAACCATCATCATCGTCAGAAGTACTGTCATGTACCAGGGCATGGCTTACAATTACCCCCTGCATTTCTGGTAGTGGTTGCTCCCTACTTTCTGATGGTGGTGGGTCTATATTTTCTGGTGGCGGTGGGTCTACACTTTCTGCAGATGTGTCATTGCTTGTATCCATCTTTTCCTCATTTTCAATGTCACTAACAATTGCATCTTTTTCAATATCCCCTTTTTTCTGCTGTTTTTGTCGCACTTTCCCAGACCTGGTTGTTGAAGGCTCTGTAAGGAGAAGCTTTTCTGCATCAGTAAGCTGCAAGGAGGACATGCTTCATACAAGTGGCTCGCAGTTGGACCAATTCCTGTAATAACAATGAATGAGAACCCACTGTTACTGACAGGAAACAGGTTTCCATGCACTTGGATAGAGAAATCAGCGTGTCCTCCTGCAACTCTCCAGGACACCATAAAATAAACGCCATGCAAAGGAATCACACAGAAATGACAGTAGTGCATATCACAAATATTTGCATTCTAGCAGAGCCAACATGTAGTTATCAATTTTTCATACCGCCCCAGTATGGATATTTTATAGTGTGGATGAACCAAGGCTTTTATATGTGTACTTGCTACCAGCAGAGTTGAACTGGCATGCACTCAGGCCATGCTCAGTGGTATGAAACAGTAGCCTCGTGTATCCATTACGGTATTTTATGTAGTTAGCTTTGACTGATCAGCACTCAGGCTATGCTCAGCGGTATGAAACAGTAGCCTCATGTATCCATTACGGTATTTTATGTAGTTAGCCTTGACTGATCAGCACTCAGGCTATGCTCAGCGGTATGAAACAGTAGCCTCCTGTATCCATTACGGTATTTTATGTAGTTAGCCTTGACCGATCAGCACTTAGGCTATGCTCTGTGGTATGAAACTGTAGGCTCGTGTATCCATTACAGTATGTTATGTAGTTAGCCTTGGCTGAACTGCACTTACCAGTTCTCAGCATGAGCTGTGTACGGGTTTCTTGCAATTCAATGTAGACGAAATTCAACGGGAGAGCTGACAAAAACACGTCCTGTTTTATCCTCAGGAATGCACCAAATAAACAGGATTAGTAAAAAATATTCCCTTGAGTCACCTCTATATGCTAACATGGTTTGCTGCAGGATATATGATATCCCTGACCCAGGGGTGCTGCCAGACCCCACATGTTCAAGACTGCATATTTCTGCCACTTGGGCAATGAACCAGTGATCACTCAATTACATTTTGCTGCACTATGGGAGGTAATCTCAAATTAGGTTGGGCAAATCACCGGCTACGAAAAATTACATTATGGGAGAAAGAGCTAATTGTGTTTTTTTATCTTTGGTTTCAACAAGAAAATTGTTTCTGATCTCTGTTCGCTGTTGTATGACCAAACTGATTCCACATCATGCCTTAGGAGAAGCACTAATAGTATTCCCATATGTGAAATTATTACTATTATTCAAATTTATTCAGTGATTTGTATATGCTAATATATTTTGTGATTGTTTATTCAGCTCCAGACATGGCAGAAATTCGAATATTGTTGTTGATTTGTCTGGTTGCCACAACAATGGTTTACTCTGGTGAAATCCGCACTACTTTCTCTGATTACCAGACAGATGACATTCAAATTAATGATAATCATCAAATTGAGAAGAACAACCATGACAGTGGAATTAACATGAGACCTTGTCCACCATTTTGTTAAGAAGAATTGCCACAGATTCGCATACATTTAATTTAAAAATATTATCTGAAAAATCTATGTGTATATTTTCTCTAATAGATACAAGACTTATTCTAATTATAAACCGTGTAGCTATGCCGTCACATTTTTTACACAAACACACTAAGGTGACAACCATTGGAAACATGATCGATGGCAGAAAAAAACAACACTACAGTGTCGCACCAACCCCAAATTTAAAAGATCGAGCAGAAACTCCATATGTGTTTCCAGACTGTATTACGAGCTCAACGTAAAACGTTAGAAAATAGACAGTATTACGAGCTCAACGTAAAAGGTTAGAAAATTGCAAACAAAGTTGTGAAAGGCGAGTGTAAATTTGGTAGATTTGGTTGTAATGTGTCTGTGAATTCGAAACTAGTCATGGAACCTTTGAAAAAGAAACGAAAAGTCTAGTCAATGAGCCTCAAATAGTGGAATTGTCACCTGAAGCAAGTCGAGGCCACAGCGCAAATCTGAAACATTACAATCGACTATATTGCAAAAAATGAAACATTTAAAAACATTAAAACAGTAATTCATCACATACATATAGCTATGTGGTCATATAATCAGCGTATGTGGATTGTTAAGCTTTATCGGGCGTGGCAAGGAAATGCATGGTGGAACAACTGACAAAATCATCTAGCTATTCTATTTTTTTAGTGACATACAATTATTTCACACATATATTCCAATTTAATATATCTGATCTGTGACTGGGATGTGAACCGTTTTGTAGAATAATATAAAAAAAACATGGTTTAATATCCAAAGAACTTTGTAAATTTGCACGTATTTACAATAAAATCTTGCTGCATTTAGACAATAAAGCTGGCACTAATCTGTTGCAAAGATTCTGCAATGTTGAGAAAAGTAATTGGTATGTTGGTAGATTTGATTGCTACCAGGCTGTTAAATTAAACAAAATTCGATTGAAAGCCCCGTATGTTTTTCCAGACGTAAAAACTAGCGGAAAGATAACAAAAACGACGAAAACTACCTAGTCACCTATTATGATTACTCTACGTCGAGTATCCATTTTCTGTTTACATATTCTCCATTTTTGGTCGAAATCATTAGTGTAGTTTTTGCCAGACCGATAGCCAAGTTCTATACAAAACACAGCAGATGATAAATAATGTCTTCTATCGCATCACTCGCGGTTAACAAACGACAATTTAAGATGATTCATGAGGAGTGCATCATGTAAAGCGGAATAAAATATACATATGTTTAGTTCTTTTAATTTTAAACAATATTTATAAATGTTTCCAATTTCTGAAACACATATGAAACATGCTTTGTGGTTTAAATTTGGAAACCATTTCACGGACAGAATGATAATGCTAACATAACAAAACAAACTAAGACACACGTGAATGTCAATATTGATTTACAACTGGCAATTTATCCTTTTTTTTCAAAACATTCAAAAACAAAATGGCGATTATCATATGGCTTTTAAATGTATGATATGATGAATGCAATTCCTCCTCGACCAAGCCCTTGTTACCTAATTTACTCTTTCCCATATTCTTCAGGGTTTTGATTCAACCCGAAGGTTAAGTGATTATGCTTTCAACTGGCATATAATATACCTCAGGTTATCGTCATTAATCAGAGATAAATATTTTTCACACAAAAATGTATCTTATGTCTTGGTACATGTCAAGTGGTGAAGAATTTTGAGCATCTGTAGTCATGATTGTTTTTACATATCGCAAAGTTTCTGTTTGCAAAGTGACAAAAATTAACATCGTTTACTGATTCAAACAAAAAGCTCAATGCCGAGATAGAACAACAGTTTGTTTGTTTTGTGGGGGCCCAACATTAAAGATTATTTTTCCTCTCTGATATATTGATACTGGTAACACTGTTAAACTTAACAATTCGGCAAAATTTTCAAATTTCTTAACAAAAACTTAATGATATGCGAGTACATTAAATATTTTATAGCTACTAAAATTCCCCCATTAATAACAGGGTTTCTAGTATTGGAAAAGACATTCAAAAGATTAAAAATGTTCAATATGGTTTTTCGACATTACCCGCCATCAAACCCCAAAACTCACATACATTATTATTTGTAGTATCTTACAATGAAATGTTTATATTAACTTGTACGTCAATGGAACTATAATAAGACTGAAAACGTTTTAAAATAAACACTGCTTTGCATGTTTATTTTCCAGAAGGCTTTTTTGAGTGATAAACCAACGGCCACTAGAAAAAATTCTTCTGAAAACTACAATTTTGGTTTTGTTTGTTTGTTTGTATTTATTTTACTTTTATTCTACATTTTCTGTAGGCTGAAGTTAAATAAAATCAAAACATCCACAAAAAGGTCAACTATTTTTAACAAACCAACATATACGCAAGAGTATCATTAATGGATAGTGCAAATATAGTGGACAACACGGAACCTTGCTGAGCACCCACATAAGCATTTAAACACATCTGAGATACCATTTGGCGGACATTTTATATTGCTGCACATGAATCGAAAAACTACCAATAATGTAATCTCGCAACAAATATTAACACTATTTTATTTTGACCTCCCCCCGTTCTGATGAAGAAGTATGATCAAACCAATCATCCATTTATTTGTGAAAAATACCATTGACTAGTAAATTGTTACAAATTTTCATAGAAATTGACCATGTGGCGACAGGACACATATGCAGTATAGAAATAATACAGTCTAACGAGAGTAACAAGAACATGGTACAAAACTCACTCACATGTTGATTGTTCATTACACTCAACAAGCTTACTCACATTCCTCGTTGTCGACTCTAGTTTTGCTTAGAACAGCTCAGAGACTATATTCGCATATGCGTATGTATGTTTACCCGTATCATTTGTAACCGACTATTATTAAATTACTATATCTATTTTAAATTTGAATAAGAGTGTATTAATGTCATCTAAGCTTCAGTGCGATTTTATTTTCCCATATGGAAACGGTGACCTTAATTATTGCGACAGTTTACATCTTATACTTATTACCGTTACTTAAGTTTCATGAAAAACTAGCCAGGAGACTCACTAACACACATTATATTTATTTTATTTTATTTTAAACATTGGTAGGGTATCATCCGTGTTAATGACATGGGAATGTAAATTACACTAAATAAAATGAGGCATTATTCATCGATTTTTTATAGCAGAGAACATCGTCATGATGTCAACACGCAGTATTTTTATTTTAATTGTTTTGGTGTCGGCAATCTTCGTACTGGGAGATTTTTGATAGTGGTTATTACCGCTGGCTTGCCAAATCCGGGGAACCTGGTTCAATAACACCAATAATGTAGTAATTACACCTATTTATATCACAGATGTAATGAAATGTAGTACACCTTTGAGTAATTGAGTACTCCTCTCAGTGGGCCTTTAGCATTATGTAGTTGAAATGCACTCAAGGTCGAATTTTGGAGCCAATATATTTGAAATACCATGTAATCATCATGTATAACATACACTTACACACATTTACTTGAAAGTTAGAAAATTCAAAATGTGTATCTACTTGATGGCGTGAAATATACTCACAGGTAAAGTGTGTCTGCACCAAGAAACAACTCGCTGCTCAACAGAGAGTTCTTGTCGTGGCGAAGATTATATTTTCTTGGAAAAAATAATAATAAGATTATTGATTGAAACATGTTTCTATTCAATTTTTTCCAAGTGAAACTGCCGCATGATATAAGGTTTCTTAGTGCAAATAAATATTAGTGCAAGTATATCTTTCTAAACTTCGATTAGTATAGGAACGTGTGAACTCCCTGTAAACAATTGTGGACGATCATAAAAGATCCGTGTGTGATTGAATCGAGCCTTTTAATTTAGTAATTCGCTGCAGTACGAAAAAGTAAAAATCATCTTGCATACTTTCACTGAATGACTCGACAATTCAAGTGGATAGTGCATTTATTTGAGTCACGATAATTACACACTGATTATGGATAATTAATCCTGGTGGTCAAAGAAGAAAATATATTGTTCCTCAATATATTGTTGCTATGATTTGCATTGCTCCAATACACTCCCGAATGTTATATGATTTAGAGGTATGGGGTAAAATCCGTTGACTATATTCACACCTAGAAACAATGATCCAATTTAGCTATATGCTGGCAACGTTTTACACAGTACTATTGGTAAACCACGTGTGACCTGACAGGTAATAAGTCAAATTACAGCGCCTTCTATTTAATTAACCATGCTAATAAATCATTCATATAAAGTGCATGTTCAAGCAAAGCACTTGACAAAACCTTGAAATATTTCATTTGGACAATGTGTATGTAACAATGCTCTCACAGCTTATAATCAATTCATCAATAGCCAATTAGAATAAGTCTTTCATTAACTCGCTCTGTACAGTTATCAACACAAATATGCCTGTGCACAGTGGCGCTGTGTTGGTGTGACATATTTCTATGTATTTTTTGTGTATTTCATAGTTTTGGAATTGTGCTATTTAGCTTCTTCTTTTAAGAATGCGAACACATTTATTATTCAGCTAGAGAGACACCAATATTAATATTAATATTATTGCTATTGAGTTAAGATGTTGTTATGATATGACTGTGTTAGCGTATCGAGCCACAATGTAGTGTAATTTGTATAGTGATTAATGAGGTTTAGTGGTGTGTCAGATGCCACTGTTATATTACCTGAAATTAAGCTCGTTGATGTAAAACCCCGTAAAACAAAGCCGTTGCTTGGCGTAAAGATAATATATGCATGGATGTTCTAATCGCTTGGCCTTAGTTTATAATGAATTGAATACGGCTGGAATGTCGGTTATAATAAATGCACATTTCCGGTTCTGTGGGTTAATACGGTATACATGTATTTATAATCCAGTCACATACAGTTTGAGATTTAATAGTCATGAGTAATTGATATTTGAGGTACGTATTGTATTTGAGTGGTATTAAATGTATAGTAATTTATTGCAAGTAATTGGCATATACTGTACAATCTAGTGTGCACACAGAAGAAATAAATTTATATTTTGATAGTGATTTAATATTGTTTGTCGATCTTTGTCATTTTCTGCCGTTGGGAGGTAACATGCTTTGCTTTCTAGTATTGGACCGTGACAGTTTGCTTGGAATTTCAACTAGCCTAATTTATACTTAATTCCGAGTCTGATATGCCAGTCGTTAGTCGCACTGGAAATACTAAATAATTATGCTTTACCGACCTTGCGTCATCGACCATAGTAACAGTGTTTGTCACCGCTGTTGAATATTATGGAGGAGCAGGTGGTATACCTCAGTGCTCATGTCACTGCAACATATATCTCCAGAAATAAAGCGGAATATGAAGACATCAGAAATACCGAATTACAAGTACTTGTTGGCAGTCATTTGTAACAAAGCTATCTATTCGTTTGTAAACTTTCTATCGCCCAACCAATTGACATACACGGTTGTGAAGAGAGTTACTGCACGGGGCTTTGGAGGGAGGAATGTCTGAAATGACTAACGCCGTGCAGGCGTACGCTGATGTAATTCACCCATAAATCTTCCCCCTTTTGGCCTTCATGTCTGAACTTTATTAATCCTTACAGTATTTATTAATAGTACACATTTTCCTGTTCGCAGATTTATCATTTAAAAGATCGATCCGGTCTTTTCATACCAAATGAGAAAGTCATTTGTGTTCGCTTGGTATACATGAATGTACAAGAATATTGCTTAACCATGGTCACGATACTATTTTTATAGACGAATTTACTTGTTTGAAGCAAAACTTATATATATAAATATATCAATGCAAACATGCAAATATAATATATAGAAATCTGTTTTAAAGTTTAGTTAAAGTAAACGTTTTTTTATTTCCACATTATTGAATGCATTAGTAGATTCATTGAATCATGAAAGCATATGTGTATGGGTACATTAGTTGTTTGTACTAGTGTCGGTCTTCGTTTCAATATGTGGTTTAACATATTGGAGTGTTTTCCGATTTCGACGAGCTCTCCAACCCGACCACCACCATAAAAGACAGCTTCCAGTAAAAATCAAAATAATTCGTGTTGACATCATAACGACGTTCTGTGCTCTAAAGAAAATAGATGAATAATTCGTTACATTTCATTGTGTCAAGATGACTAGTATGTTAATTGTTTACATAATATACCCATATATAATCATACTCACTGTTGCCATTAGTTTCAAAAGTCCTCACAACTGTGTCTATGATAGCATATACTTGTAACAAATTATTGTACTTTTGAATAAGTAAATGTACTGGCGATGATACGTTATCCGATGATTTTTAACATAACGATTATAATGCAATGTGGGTATTGTTAGGAGAAATTTACCACTAAAATACACAATACTACAATAAATATGTTTGTTCATACGTTCTGTTTTATACATGATATGATACCTAATTACATTTTAGGTTGAGCAAATTAGCGTTGATATTTGAAGATTCACAAGATCGATAGTAGGTTTGTATATAAAATGAATTGGTAAAAATTGAGTGTGTAATTATTCCATTATATTAGACCAAGTTAATTTATCATACATATGATACAGTATTCTAATTGCATTTGTGGTTCAATTAAACGAGGTCTGGGACTATTATACATAGTTTATAAATACATAACAGATTCGTGCATTTAGTGATTTACTTGTATACTTTATTACTTTACTTCGCTAAATGTACAATTGTATTGGTCGACATAATTCAAAAAAATGCACACCCTGAGTATAATTATAGGCGAACGTTGGTGTTACTGCAACTAAATACCTTTAGCAGTACGTGTAGTTGTAATCATGGTGTATGTACATAGCAAAGTCATCGCAATGTCAGATATCGGGTATGAACGTAAAAGGCTTATAACTTTGAATGCAACTTACTAAAATACGAAACAATACAAGTTGTTTAGAAAATTCTGTCCAGGGTCTAATCTATAGCCATCAAACGGAAATACTTTCAGTCAGTCTTCTTGTGTCAGTTATATAATGAAAATATTGTTTTTAAAAGAGCTGACGCAGTTTAGTAAGTAAGATAGATCACACATGAACGAACACGTTTAAGACAAAATTATAATGCAACAGAAACATTAAACCATCAAATACTACCTCATAAAAAACTCAATTAATTCATAAAGTGCGGAGCGTTGTAGGTGTTGCTAACATTTTACCTATGTTGACAATTTTGGTCATTCATGTTGTTTTTTACAGTGCCTTAAATGCTGATTATCAAGTTTAAAATCCTTATTGAGTATAATAAATGTAAATCAATTGTGCATACATAAATTGTGGGCATGTATTTTGTGTATATATTACGTATACATACTGTGTATATAATGCTAATTAATATTCTATTGCTTTTTGCTTGTACAAGATGACAGTGAACATGAGTTAGTCACACGCTTGTTGTCCAACTGCTGCCCAGTCCAAACGACGACGTGAAGGCATGTACGTGTTTCAAGATACCTCCTGCCTATTGACAGATGATAAACAGCAGTGGAACTACGCCATGAATATATCAGTATTTTGAAATCTGTGTTTCGAAAGTATGTGTGGTCGGCCAATCGTCTATTCTCTACACGGACTTTGTTCAAGTAGCCTGATATTACGTTTTGTTTCATGTACACTCGAATTAACTGATATCACTCCTTTGAGAGATATGGGACAGTCTTTGTCTTCTGTGTTAATGTGAGAACTCTGGGAATGCACTCCGAGTATTTTTTACCTGGGTACAGAGGAATTGCAAGCTGGACTGTTGTCAATATTGTTATTAATACGTATTTTAACATCCGTATGTTATAATCATGTCACAGAGCAAAAAACCTGAGAAGTGTGCAAACACAACACAATCCGAAGATAGTAACAAGAAAATGGCACCAAACTCGCTAATATGTTGAATGTCTATACTCTCAATAATTATATAGTTACTCACATTTCTTGTTGTTGACGTTAGTTTTGCTTGGAAGACCTCAGAGACATGGGACGTGTCTGTTATATAGTATTTTGTAGCGTCTGAATGCTTGACTGTTATTAATTTACCATATCTATTTTTAATTTGAATACCAGATTAATATTTTATCCGATTTTGATCCGATTCCGCACGTCGCTGCATTCAAAACATTTTACACCTGGTTATTTACATATTTCATGATGATTTTTCAATTTTCATCATGACAGGGGACTTTACATTATACATTTCACTTCCTAAATTTAGCTGCTGAGTAGAATGAAATAATAATGTGCTGTATTTTTAACAATAATATGCCGAATGATGGAGAAAGATGCGAATTCATTCAGTGGTCATACATTGCTTAATTTACGAGTACAATGCATTGTGCACAAGGCAAAATCGTTAATATACATCGTGTAAATTCGCGTATTCGCACGCTTATCGTATGTAAATCAGTTGTGTATATATATATGAATTGGGGGCATGTATTTTGCGTATTTGGTACGCATACATAATGTGTATATACTGCTAATTAATATTCTATTGATTATTGCTTGTGCAAGATGACAGTGAACACGAGTTAGCCACACGCTTGTCGTCCAGCTGCTGCCCAGTCCAAATGACGATGTGGAGGCAAATATGTGTTTCAAGGTAATTCCTGTCTATTGATAGATGTACAATAAACAGAAGTGGCTCTACGCCATGAATATATCAGTATTTGGAAATCTAATCGTGTATTCTCTACAAGGACATTGTTCAAGTAACTAGATTTTACGTTTTGTTTCATGCACACTGAATACACTGAGACCACTCGTTTGAAAGCTATATGACGGTCTTTGTCGTCTCTGTTAATGTGAGAACTCTGGGAATGCATTCTGTGTATTTTTTACCTGGGTACGGAGAAATTACAAGCTGGACTATTGTCAATATTGTTATTATGTGTTTTAACATCAGTATGGTTGAATCATGTTACAGAGCAAGAAACCTGTGAAGTGTGTAAACACAATGCAGTCTGAAGATAGTAAAATGAAATGGTACCAAGCTCTCTAATATGTTGATTGCCTATACTCTCAATAAGCAAATAGTTGCATTTCCTGTTGTTGACGTTACTTTTGCTTGGTAAACCTCAATGACAAAGGACGTGTCTGCTGTATAGTTTTCTTGTTGCGTATGAATGTTCGACTATTACTAAATTACCATATCTATTTTTAATTTGAATACCAGATTAATATTTATCCGGATTGTGATCCGATTCAGCACGTCACTGCATTCAAAACATTTTACACCTGGTTATTTACATATCAATGATGATTTTTGTTTAATTTCGATTATAACAGGAGACTTTACGTTATAGATTTAACTTCCTAAATATAGCTACGGAATTCGTTGAAAAATAATATAATGTGCTGTACTCGAAACAATAATATGCCAAATGATGGAGAAAGATGCAGATTTATCAGAAATTGCTGAACTTACGAGAACAATACATTTGTGCACAGGGCAAAATCATTGATATACGTCGTGTACATTCACGTATTCGCACGCGTATATTCCCGATATTCGAAGATATACGTCAGTAGGCGCACACGTACATTTATCCTGTGTACGGGGAATAGGCAACGTATATTCACACATCCTGGCAATATCACGAGCCCTTGTTACAGTCATATACATGTAATAATAAAGCAATGGTTATTCCCAGTGGTATGAAATGTTAGTGCTATATGACTACATCCAATTAGACTTGCATATAGTCTCTTGAAATTCGATCCACTGAATACAAGTTTTAATATTAGTAGTTGCAATGAAATGGTATGAACTAAGTGTGAAAATTGAACAATGACTTTTCTACGCGTGGCGGAAATGACACAGCTTGTCATGCTACATCGACTGCAAAGTAAAACAGAACTTACAAATATTGCAGGGCACGCTGAATTTCAGAACTTCTTAACAGATTGATATTATTCTCTCGTAGTGACTTGATTTCGGTTCCCAAAATAACACGCTTTATTCTGTCTGTTTTGATGTAGCCACAACTTCCGTGTGCATGCTATTATTTACTGTTGTAACGAAGGATCGTATATTTTGATGTTCCGAGGTGCTAGAAGACTGTGGGTGAGATCTTGAACTTGCAAAAAAAGCTTCGACTGGGTAAAGGTGAGATGGGGCTGAATATATCAGGGAAGTTTTGAGATGAAAACGTCTGAACGTCAGACATTCGACAACAACGATGTTTCTCGATTAATAAACTACAATTACGTGGTTAAAAGTCACGTCGGGCGTGTAGCATTTTGGTAGTAACGGTTTGAAATATTAATGCGATTGCCAAATTCGACATTTCTCAGTTTCATCACGTTCGGTTATTGTTTTATTTTCACCAATAATACTATGCTGTACGTACTAAAACAAAGTGTTTTATTTGTTAGTCGATTGGTCCAACTCAGCTCATAATAATGACGTCCAATCAGTGTATTGCGCCCTCAATATTTTGGATAGTGTTCTACGGACTCCCGAAAAACTTCAAGTAAAGAACTGTGAAACACTCCAAAGAACTGTGAGACACTCTACATAAAAGCTGAAGGATATATATATACCCGAACGAGAGACTGCACCATTGCACCATTTCTCACGCACACCATGGAACATGGGAATACTTTGGGTAATTTCTAGTAAAAGGTATATAATAAGTCAATTTATGAATGAATGCTGATAACATAATACAAGATTACAGACAAATTCGGAAAAGGATCGTCGTGACCCAAGTATTAATATGCTTTCCTTTAAACAATAGGAAAATAAAGAAAAACGCCGAGAATTGATAAGCTGAGATCCGGCGCATTGAACACATCTGACGTAACTGCCGGCCTGAATAATAATGTGTGAAAGTAGCGAAAAAAAAAATAACTGATGTCGAGACTCACTTCCTGTTATACTACAATCTGCAATTTCTTAATTTCCTTTGGCATCGAACATATATGCCTTCCTTGTTACTTTACTGAGTAATCATAATATTTAAAATGACTGCAGATTGGGTTTGGGCGTTCCAGTGGACGGACGTTTCGGCCAAGGATTTCTGCTAGGGCGGACTTTACCGTCCGTGGCTTTTTCTGTAAAATAAACGATCTTCATTATTTTAAATTCAAACCTACCGTTATATGTGTTGGTATCAGTTACTTTATAACACAACGTTTATCGTTCCTTACGAGATGCACAATAATAAAAGTACGTATAAGAATTTAATACACAGAACAACAATATAATTAATAGAAAATAAATAGAATTAAGCCGTCGCTGTATGAAAATCACACAACAACTTTCTTTTATCTCATTGAAAGCCTTGCAAAAAAGAGAACTGCATGATTTGAATGTTACTAGCCCGAAAGATTATGAAATTAAATCTGACGGTAAATAATGAAATCAAGCACTTGCATACAGGCAGGCAGGAAAACAAGAATGGCACGGTGATATTGTGCAGACAAGTACTCTCAAAGTGGAAACTAATTAATTAAGAACAACAGAATTAAAAAAGTAACCATTACCAGAGCATGTGTTAACAATAGACAATTTAATTTCAGCCTGAAGTCACAATGATTGCAATCATTCATTGTGAACATATAATTTTCCCGAAATACAATGCACTGACAATTTTACAATAAGACAAAACATCCTGAAATTAGAAAAATCAACACAAATTCTAACAAGTAATTGATTATGGATAGTTGGACTTCTATCAATTACTCAACATGCATGATCAATGTGGAAAAATTGAACTTCAACATTTTGTAATAATAATAAACTAATCTTTACCTTTGCGATAAACTGTACAGATTGAACAACTCAAATTAAAACATTCTTTTCCCAACAATAGTTTAACGATATTTCAACGGGAAACTAATTTGAATATCATGGGGCATGTCGAGAATACTTTGAATTATCCCAGTCTGGTTAATTTATTTTGTGACGACATTTTTAATGTAGCTCGCAAATGTTATCTTGATTCAATTTAGAATAGTAGGCGAGATGAATACAATTATTCCCCTGGCAAATAATTTCATCCATACGTTGCAGCCAAGACCACACCTGCTTCACGACCTTACTGCTTATGGATGAGTCGATGATTTTTTTGCTGTTTTTATGAAAATAAAACAAAAAAGAATTATTATTCTGTAAAAAATCTGTCATGGACGGATTGTGCATACTACATAAGTGAATTGGGACAAAATATCATAATTATTATGGAAGAAATATGGAAATATGTGCTCACTCATATCACCTGATATTACTTCGTAGTTAACATGAGGTTCATTTATATTGTTCTTAAAGACATGACTGTGTCGTGTACTAACGACTCCCGTTATTCATTAGGTTTTGTTTTCAAAGATTTTTCTTGTACTGAAAATTATTCTACACGGCCTAAATAAAACGATCTGTGGTTTTCTACTTTCATTAGATGTCAATATGTGACTACATTTAGTCCGCAAGATTAAGCTTTTATTTGGAAGACAAGATGTATTTGGAAGACAATATACAATGTAGAAGATATAATGTTAGATAGCATTGCAGAAATAGATGATGTGATTGCTAAATGTGTGAGACAGTGTGAGACCTGCTTATTGCAAATGAGAGGGCCGCCTACAGAACTCACACTGGACAGGGGTTCTTTCTCTGCTAGAATATGATAGACAAGACAATAATACTTGAAATGAAATATACCTCTCAAAATAAATACAAGAAATACAGCACAGAATAATACAATGATTGAAGTTACTAAAATAGGGTATTGCGTAGGGAAGTGTACATTGGTGATAATAGGTGGAAATAGGTGACAGTCAATAGATTCTGCAACACAACGACGAAGAAATAAAGGGATCTTGTTTGCAATACGCTGGTATCCCAAAGAGCACCGGTGAAAGCAGGGGATAGCAGAAAAGTCTCACAGAATGATGATTGAAGCCTTGTCTCACAATATCGCAACAGAAACACACAGGGTACACAGTACTAATGATGGATTAAACTGTTCTCAGTTTGTCTAATTTATAGGCATGAATGACCCAGATTCAGGGACACAACCTGGGTGTCCACATAGACCAATCAACATGTGCTCTCGCTAGCAGCTGTGTCACGTAGGAAATTCAGTAAATCTTAAAGATCTTTGGTCGCATCTTGTTGTCCAGCTAACAAGGCGTAAGCCAGTTTCAATCAATTTACTATTCCCCGACAAACTCTCAAGATAGTGAAACATGCAGAGTATTTGGTGTCTATCTTATAAAATAACAGCAACAACATCAAAAATGATGTGGAGATTTTAGTCTAACCTTGTTGCCTGTTTATCAATCACCGACCAGACCAAGTATCAAGATAGCAAAGTGAAACTTATTGCATTGCGTCGTAAAGCACAGAACGAACGACTTCACAACCCTAATATGAATTACAATGAGCTGTTAACATTGTTACACCTTGTGAAATAGTTTTAACACTTCTATGGTTCACCGTTCATTGCTAGCAAGAATCATGGTGCCTTGAAATGTTTGGTGTATTTAAGTTGCCAGCTAGCCGAATGAAGTCTTGGAAATAAATTTTATTGTGGTACAAAATTGTATGAAATCGATGGGGGGGTGATGCAACTGAAAGAAGTGGTGCCCAGAACATTGAATGCAGAGACATGGAGAGCTTTGTACATTGCCACAGCTGAGCATAGCCAAAACTGTACAGTGAACTTCGACTGCAATAAGTGGGATGATTTGTCTAACATACCACAGTATTAGAACATTTAGTTACAAAAGATCACATGTTGTTACTTGTCACCAACTGCAAAATAATTGAACTGCCACACCAAATTTGTTCCTGCGTTGAACTTATCTTTTTGCGTATAGAGTTTCTGATGTTTGCCATACTGCACTTAAGATTTCTTATTATACATCTAGCCTAAACAAATTTAGCTGTGGTGAAATTGACCAAACAATCTCAGTAAGTTCAAGTAGAGAGCCGTGTTAACAGAGGCTTTTGTTTAAACAACATTTGGTGGTTCGTTCTTCAGATATGACTAAAAGACTTGCAAATCCTAGTCGAATCGTTTATGGACGCCTAAATAAAACAATTGATATATTGGTGTCATTAGTCCATTCTCCAGTCATGGATGTCAATTAATTTGTACACTCATCATTTAATGACATCAATATGAAGACATTTATTGACATATTTAAAGCACAATATCACCAAGTCATTTTTAAATCACACTTCACGTGCATTGAAAAACAAATGTTGTTAATTAAGTTCCTTGTGTTAAACATAAAACGTTAATAAGCAAACCCGACTCTGATGAATTTCTTAACGAGCAAACTTAGAAATAACTTTGGCAAATAAATGAATATGCCAAAAAATTGGGATACCGGAAATTTATTCAATAATACTGGTTTTGGGGTACGTTCACTCGGAGAATTTATAGTGTTCAGCACACAGGAACACCAATATATTCCCGTTTTTGAAGAGTACTTAAAAGTTGTGTGTTTCAAGAGTTTTGACATAGAAGTGTTTTTATGTAACGTAATTTACAAAGCAGTACACTGCAGGTTGTCTGGAAACTGTAAGTGTAACTGGAGTGTGTGAGCTACTCCACTAGTTAAGATGTCGATTGGTTGATAAATATCGCGCACTTTTAATCTGAATATGATAATTGTCCAAGCAATGAATGACAGTTGTGTTTGTTTTTTTCTCGTGTGTTGGGTCAACTGACACATGCGATGGTAAAGAAAGTGTAGAAGCCTGATTATTATTCATGACGTTGAAATATTTTCAGACGATAAATTTTGTAATAATAATAACAAGGGGGACCAATTGTGGTCAGTGCGCTAAAGCAATGACCCTAACAACATCCAACAAAATAAACAAAACCAATACAATTTGCATTTGTATCCCTCATTAGTATTTCGGTTATATATATCAAATCTATGATTCTTTTAAACAACATTACAAGTTAAAAAATGTCAAAGACGAATCTATAAATACCGTGATTTTTTTATGAAATTTATATATATTAGTTAAAATCTAATGATACAAAAAAGATAAATCCTTTTTAATTTTATATTGTTGATGTACTTTTCAAGAACATTAATACATTTAGTCATTATTCATCTTTGAACTTTAGATTGGAAATAATAGAACATCTGCATTTAGATTATGAGCCGATAGTTTCTATTTTACTGTTCCACAGTTTTAATTTTTCACATCTCTGTAGCAATATACTACTAATTCCTATCTATTAGGTATGTATTTTCAAGCTCATCCGATATTCTTGACCCTGTAGTGCGCATGAAACCTGTTTAAAGAGTCACTGTGTTTTTTACAACTTATAAACCAAAGGTTTTCTGCAGAACAACATTAACATTCAACGCTTATCAGCAGATGTCACGAGTACTAGCTACATAAAATATAACAGTCCGATTTCATTCATACTTGTATTCGACCATTCTCGAGGTGTGGTACAAGTGTTCTACTAGTTTCCTAGATATTCCTTTACAAATATGGCTTGACATGATGTTGCTATCAGTAGTTTTAGATATGGCTTGTCCGACTGTTATCAAACGCTCACGAATTGTTTGTGATACGATATGATATAGCAAAATGTTGGCTATATGTTGTTAACATGAGTTGTACTGTTCGGAAGATTACATATTTACTGCAGTTTTCCAATTAGTGTTGTTTCAGTATTATATAGGTTATCACTGTATGTAATTTAAATACATGGTAATGAACATCATAGAGTATAGCGAACTACATCATGTTTGTTATGTACATAACGTACCTGACACCCACGGGGAGAATCAAATATTGTGAGCGGAATGGAATGGTGGCTACACTTCAGATGACGTTGTTATTTGATGAGCGGAATAGTTCTATAAAAAACAGAAGGACGATATTTTGAGGACATTCCACCAACCAAGTCTATTCTCCCTTTGCACGCTTTATCTGTCGTTAGAAAGCAGAATGTCAAAGATTAATAGTCGGACTTAATATCGTGGCGTTTAAGGTCCATACATTTAGATGACAACAAATACAACATCAGTGCTAAGAGGACGTGGAATAATCGTATTATTGTTGTGTGTTGGCAGCAAATATTACTTGCCCAACAAGTCATAATCGACTCCGAAAAACCATAAGAACTGATTTACTGAAAGTGTGATGAACATTCTGTGTTAGTGGTGATCAAAACACTGTTGCTGAACTACACCAGCTGTTTGGCCTTCGTGGTAAGAAAAATTAAGTGGATATATTGTAGATAATATGATACTCAAAATGGTCCAGCTTAGATAACCATGGAAGAACCCGAAATGCATCGGATGAACGTCACTTTCGTTTGTACAAAACACCAACATCGAGGACTTTATTCTACTTTGGCGTCAATTAAATCTCAACTCTATAAGCAAAAAAATCAAATAGGTATAAATAATCCGGTGAATAATTAAACATAGACGCCTGGTAGAGTGGAGTAAATATTCTGTACAACATCTGAAACAACTCCGTCAGATCGGTAAAATCAACAAAACCATTCACTGATTGCCGCGGCTATTAACGCATTGTACATAGCTGTTTTACCGCTACTAGCGCGGTAGATGTCTTGTAAATTCACTCCTTCACCCATTTACTACAATTAAACAATATGTTTAACAACACAAACACGGATATGAAATGTATCTTTTAATTTCAATCATTAATTTTACCAGCACCAAATTCTGTGTTTATTCAGCTCTAGGCATGGCAGAAACTCGAATATTGCTGTTGATTTTTCTGGTTGCCACAACCATGGTTTTCTCTGGTGAAATCCGGACTACATCTTCGCAGTCAGATGACATTCAAATTAATGATAATCGTCAAATTGAGGAGAACAACCATGACAGTGAAATGAACAAGAGATATTGTCCACCACGTTGTTAAGCAGAATTGCGACAGTTTCGCATACAGTAAATGAAAAAAATGTTATCTGCAAAATAAATGTGTATATTTTCACTCATCGAGATAATACTTATTCTTAGTACAAACCGTGTAGCCGTGCTTTCACATTTTTGACACAAACTAACTACGGTTAGGACCATTGGAAACTAGGGCGATGGCAGAGGAAATAAAACACTACTGCGCTCACCGACCCCGCAGTTAAAAGTTAGAAAAATTAATCAAATTTCGAGAGAGAAAAACCCATATGTGTTTCCAGACTGTATTACGAGCTCAACATAAAAGGTTAAAAAATAGTAACCAAAGTTGTGAAAAACCAGTGTAAAGTTGGTAGATTTGGTTGTAAATGTTAGGTAAACCCAAACCCAGAACTTGAATCTTCGAAAAATAACTCAGAAGTAGATTGAAAACAAGCCCAGTATATGTGAACAGACCATTTTATCCGAAAATATATACAAGTTAATAATAGCGGGCAAAGTTGTGTAAAATGATTGCAAAGTTGCCAGCTTTGCTAGGAAATTTGACCTAAGTGGTTGTAAATTCGAAACTAGTTGTTGAAACTTCAAAAAAGCGACAAAAATCTAGTCATGGAACCTCAAATAGCGGAATTGTCGTCTGAAGCAAGTAGAGGTAAATGGGCAAATCAGAATAGTATGAAAAATTTTAGATTTGGTTTTAAATGTTCCGTAAGTGCTCTTCCTAGCAAACCCCATACTTGAATGTTAAAATAAGTACTCAAAATTTGATTGAATGCAAGCTCGATATACATAAATACGAACCGAATGTATAACAAACTAAGAAATAGCGTTCAAAATTATGTAAAGTAATTTGGGCAAATCAGAATAGTATGAAAAATGTTAATATCCAAAAGACTTTGTAAATTTGCACGTATTGTCAATAAAATCTTGCTGCATTTAGACAATAAAGCTGGCACTAATCTGTTGCAAAGATCAAGTAAAGGTGTCGAAAGTAATGGGAATGTTGGTAGATTTGGTTTTAAATGTTCCGTAAGTGCTCTTCCTACCAAACCCCATACTTGAATGTTAAAATAATTACTCAAAATGTGATTGAATGCAAGCTCGATATACCTAAATACGAACCGAATGTATAACAAACTAAGAAATAGCGTTCAAAATTATGTAAAGCAATTGCGAAGTTGCTAGCTTTGCTGTAAATTTGACCTAAATGGTTGTGTTTTCGAAACTAGTAGCAAAATGTTTAAAAAACGACAAAAACTACCTGGTCACCCTTTTTGATTACTCTAGATCGAGTATACTTACCCATTTTGTGTTTACATATTTCCAAATGTTTGGTCTACAACACAACAATCGTGAATTATTGGTGAAGGAAGTACAAGACGCTGGGTAAGTATCGCCCAGTTACGTCTTTCTCGTGGATAGCAAAACTATTACCAATTTCGTTACATAAAATTAGTATGAAGTGAAACCTTTATGACTATGCAATATCGATGTTATGTTCTTTCGTTTTTATTAGCAAGTATAATAGTACTCCAAAGCGTGTAATGGGTCAAACTGTGTCTTCGTTTTATTAATCTTGTTTTGTAGGAGAAAAAATAAAATTAGTTTAACGAATGCAGTCGCAGAACACCGAATATTTACGTCGATGTCGAAATCAACCACTTCGTATTTACTGTGCCTACGCCTGAATCAACGCTATAACATGATGTAATACTTGGTGATAACAATATAATTTGTAACTAATATATACATTATTACTTTTATATTGCAGTTATGATGTTGTAAAGGTATGTGAATAGATTGAAAACACCGCTAGGAATAGACAACTAAAAAGGTAATGTCAACGGAAAATTAGATGGCTGTGTTACTGTACATGTGCTCACGCTCTCAGCTTGAATATTTTATTTCACCATTCTCGCGTTTTCACATAATACTAAAATTAATTACTCGTCACACACATGTCATATATGTATGCACTAAATATTGTACATTTTATCTTAGAAGGCGTCTTCCTCAATATTTATGATTTTTTTGTTTTTTCTTACGCAGAAAAAAAAGTGTCGGCCCGCCCAATTGTCAGTACACTCTGCCTGTAACTGTGTTATCATTTGTCCGAGCTGTCTTGCCCATGAGTGTAAAAGGTGAATACTGGCCAGTTAGTAAAGTAATTTGAAACATTGAGTCTTATATAGTAATACATGTATAAAGGTAACTTTTTGCACCGTGTGGGATATACTTTCCTGCTGTTATATTATCAATTATACAATGTGCCTCTTAGTAATTATGGCAATTTGTTGTTTCTTCTAGCTGGATGCATACCATGTAATCAATCAAGAGTTTTGTACCACTGTATGTGATAGTATGTTGACGTCGCAAGGTTTCTAAAATGTATCTATGAGAGTGATTTTGTTTTCGATATTGAAATGTATGTCTTGTATGTTACCTGGCGTTTGCCTTTAATAGAAATAAACAATTATTTGAATATTTACGTTTGTTTGATATGAACTATTGGACTGTACAGTAGGTAGGTAGATAGCCACGACTCTAAATGAATGTTTCCCGGGACTGAAGACGAGTAATTTTCAACAAAAACAATCGTTTTGAGACATGACACGAACAAAATCGGGAATACAAATTTAACTGTTCATATTAACTGTGCAAAATATCGTATTCCTGTAGAGCACTTTCTCTAGACCAATCTGATTCATGACAACCGGTGAATTGTATAATAAAATAAAATAAAGATGGTATGGTATGAACACATTCATTATTTCCTATATTGTTGTAGACTATTTTATTAATATGCAATATTAAAATCAATACAGCAGGCATGGGCAGCTATTTTAAAAACATAAACGTTATTATGTCGTATATATGTGCAGTAGCACCATATATTAAGTTTCGGGCGTGCATCTCTTTTTTGAGTGACCCTTTCATGGTTTCTTACATACAAAGCACATCGGGGGTATTCGCGCTGTCTTCGATGTCGCGATAGATAATATGACAGCCTTTCTTGGTGTTCGAATCGGTCTACCATTTTCAGGTGTTTGTGTTTGTTAAACCTTCTGTGCTTTTAGCCTCACAGTCGCGTATTCTTTCTTTGTCCATGGAGCACCACACAATTTGGAGACTGGAAGTTTGAGCGCTTCTTAAAGTCTACAGTTAAACGTTTCCATGCCGCTGTTAAAGTGTGCCACTGCCATAAAAATGCTAACGTTAATACTTGACACTCCTTGGTTCTGCTCGTTGACACTATATTCCATATCATATTAAGCAATGACTCGTTTCAGTTTTGCGTCACACACATTCCATTGCCCTTGAGCAGATTCACGTTCGCCAAAGCGTCAATTACCGGTTGAAGCACTTCTACGACAGCTTTGGAGAATGGTTGCTTTATTGGCCGATAAGTGTTCTTTCCTGTTACCAGATCAGATTGGTATTTACACCATGCATCGGCACCCGTAGGGCAATGTGGATGTTTTGGTGATTCATATGTATTACTATAGTGGGCCAGTATTGTTTTGGTGCTTTCGCTCATCGCCTCTGCTTTCCCTGAAAAACAACCCAAAGATTGAATATTATTACATCGTAGGAAACGTATGATGTGATGATATACTGTCTTTGTATGTACATTATTTCGGGAATGTAGTCATTTGACTAAATTCACGACGTGCTCTTTCCCTTGTTATGTCGTAAAAAACATTCCATAAAATGTTTGGATGGAATTCATAACCGATTTTTTTCAAACGCCCACGACCAGTCTGGCACTTTCCATCTGAAATTTTCTTTCCTAAAACACAAACAAACCAGAGGGAAGTAAACACCAAGTGTAAGTCAATTCCTCTAATTGGTTATCATAGTGAAGTATCAAATCTGAATTTAAAAACAGTACTACTCTTATACCATCATCTCATTTTAAATAAAATAATTATTAGTAGTTCATACCTTTATGCCTCCCCAATAACCTACGAATTCTCGTTTTGGATATTGCCGTCACGAGTCCTCCTTTTGACGTGAAACCTCTTGAACTCCACGAAATATCTACGGAGACAGCTATATTTAATTGGTTTTCTAAATCCTCTTCCTCCTCTAAACCAAGGTTCAGTTGCCAGATTTCTTCAGCGCCATCTTGAAACTCTTCCTCAAGCTTTGCCCTTCTAAAATGCTTTCAGTGTGTTTTTATAAAAAGAAAATTACATGTTTCAAAAATCGGAGGCGGCAAATCCATATAACTGCTGAATTTTCTCAGCGCACAACGTCCCTTTCCTATCCCTCTGGCGGCAATGACAGACTGTCGATTAACGTTGAAAATGTTCCCGTTTTTAGGGGAACTTGGAAAAGTTTCTGACAGACGGCTGCAGCTTGAACAATAAAAGAACAAATGATTCCCCCAGCCATGTCTTTTTTTTAAGCTCTGGAATGTGCACTAAAAAGAAGCTGAGATAATTGCTAATTTGCATAACAATTCACTCAGTAAGAAGTTTGCTGATGCTCATAATTAAAATGGCTGCTACAGTTTCAAATTTAAATGTATTATCGTTTTGTAAAAAGTTAAATACAGTGCATAATATGGAGATCCCGTCATTTCTTTTTCTTACCGTGTTTTTTTTATTATTTATGTACAGCCTTGCTAAATCTTGCTAAACATTCAAAAGAGGTAATTTTGCACCTGTCATCTATATTTTAAAATCGTTTTTTTTAGTATGTTCCACTATTCACGATTCCACAAAATTTCAACAGTTTATAGCCAAGACTTTTTGGATAATAAAAAGCAAAAAAAATCACTACAAAGTGCCCACGAACCTGCATCTCTACCTTAAACAAACAAACGTTTAAAATCAATTCCAAAATGATTCAATAAACCAGTTTAACAATGAAGTCACATATGTAACCGCTCTAATCCAAATTCCTGATTTACTTTTAATATTGCTCAGTAATTGTCATTACTATAATCTATTACCACTAGCACCAAGCTTTCCTATTCAATATTCTCGTTTCATAGACGCCATTTTCACAATTTTTACCACTAACCAGACCGATATTACCCAATTTCATCAGTTTGTCAATACATTTCATGACACTATTAAATTCACCGTAAAATATTCACAACCAGTCATTTCATATGTTGATGTTAAAGTTCAAATAGACCAGGCAGGCAATAATAATACAAACCTATATAAGAAACCAACGGATACTAACCAATATCTACATTTCATGTCATCACATGTTAGGCACATGAAAACTAGCATTCCATATGGCCTCTCATTGAGAATTTTCCGTATATTGTAATATTGTTCTTGGCGTATGATCCCGGAAGTTTAATTTCCCCGAATATCCGTTTTCCGCAGGAATATTTGTGGCCAGACTAATCTATTTAGAAATAATCACAGATCCAGTGGTCAACAATGAATATAATACCGTCATGAAAGACTAAAATATTGAATGATATAATATTAAGATATATATCAAGTTTACAAAGACTATTTCTCGTCATTATAATGTAAATCACTCATCGAATATCCGTTATTATTTAGGAAATGCGTTTGTGACCGTACCTCTTGAAGCCAATGCATGTTGAGGAAATGTTATCGTTAAATATGCTTCTAGCGCACTCTCTTCTGCAAAATCACTTTAACAATGGCTGATCCCATCTATGAAGAAGTCATCATTTCATCCATATATTCATAGTCAACTAAACTAACAATTAAATGTGCATATCAGTCAAGATTATATCAAATGCAAATGTTATTTTGTAACAGGCTGATACATTGCTGAAATCCTGCAACAATTATCGCTGTATTCATACCCTGATATCACATTACATTAATTAGAATCACTTTTCGATAACGATTTAAACAAATAGTATTAGCATTGAATAAGTAATTGCACAATTGTTGCACAATTCACAAAACGTAATTTCTTATTTGCACATGAATACTGTAACAACTATGGTATATGGAAATAGAATTCAGCCCCGATGGCGTCATCTGAAAGTGTAATCAGCTGTTTGATGTACTTTACAGCATCAAAATAGTAATATAGCTTATTTTGAAAAGCATTATACTTTGTAGTTCGCACTTTGATATTTTGACAGGGACAGGCATAGTGTTGTTTTATCGTTCAGTGGGAACGTTATCACGTTTCAACTGTAAGCACATAACTGTCTCAATAATATTTGATTCTAACAAGCAATTTTTTTAGATGTATGTATTATAAGGTCAAAATGATTCCACACCCTTCCTTGCGACATGCACAATACTAAAAGTACTTCAGGAAATTCGGTAACAGCTGTTAAATAACTGACACTATTGATAAAATTCTGGTTTATTAAATTATTTTGGAATTGATTTCAGGCACATTATATATATATATTTATTACACTGAAAAACACAGTCATACTGACCGAAGGTTAATTAGAATGACCTGGATTTCATTCTCAATTAGCTGACCAACTCATGTTTTGAAATCTTATAGATTGTTTCATATATAACACAGACTTGGATTGAAAAATAAGTACAATAATTAGCCAGTATTATTATCACTTATGTAGGTTTTATAACACATTACAGCTAAACCGTAAATTAAATAACTGTCTGAATAGCTTGACATTATCAAATTAGCATATTTCAATTAAGACACAGGACAAACAATTTATCTCAGAATTGACATCGAGAAAAGAAATGTAAAAATCGCAAACACCTTATTTATATGTCAATGAAACTCTTGTTGCAAAAACAAAAATAAAATTGAAGTGAATGTTACTAGTCGTAAACATTATGAAATGGGATAACTAATTTATTAAGAACAACATAATTGAAAAAAAGTACCCATGACCAAATCATCCATTACAATAGACAATTTAATTTCAGCCTGGAGTCACAATGATTGCCATCATTCATTGTGAACATATAATTTCCCTGAAATACAATGCACTGACAATTTTAAAATAATTAACACAAAACATCATGAAATTAGAAAAATCAACACAAATTCTAAAAAGGAATTATTTCTGGAGAGTTGGTCTTCTATCAATTTTCCATCATGAATCATCAATGTGGAAAAATTGAACTTCAACATAATGTAATGATAACAAACTAGTCTTTACCTTTGCATAAAATGTACAGATAGAACAACTCAACATACTTAGCTGCGAACAGTAACTAATATTGTATACAAACAAATCCTAAGATGCAGTGTGATTACAACCTTCCCCTATAATACATACATGGTTTGAGTCATATTAATAAAACAATATTAAAAGAAAAACTTGTTTAAAGATTTCTCTGACTAATTTAGAAAAAAGATGAATATCAAAGTAAAAGGCAGAATAATTTTATTTTAAAGTAGCAAATAAATAAAAATAAACAAGTCAGCCATCTACAATAGATAATTCTAATAAAAGACAGTATAATGTTCTCATAATAATAGTAATATGGACAAAGGAAAAAAGAAATAAATGATGAAATTCTAGCTAATTCATAATATACAGCATTCACCCACATGGATAGTCATTTATTATTGACACAAAAACAGCCTACATCATGCATAGAAGTGCTTGTATGCAATGGGCTTATCACTTTTATCGTGATGCACTTCAATGTTACTACACTTTATATATAAATTCAGACAAAGCTGTTGTGATATTCTTTTTTTTTTCATTTTATAGTAATGTGTTGTGATATTGTCCACTTAGCTAGCGAGGCTTGTACAGCTGTGGATTTAGGATATACAGCGTGTATTGAAATTGATAATTAATATTCAATTGTTCTTGTGCAACATAATCGAGACCAATGTTAGTCAGTTGACACACGGCTTCCAGCCGGAGTCGTGAGTTGCAGTTCTGCTCAAATGTTGACGTGTCAGCGAGCACATCTTTCATGATAATGAATATTCTGTACATAATGTTGGACCGATAGAAACAAGACAGCCTTCCGTGATTTCGTGCCCTAAAATCAACATCATTAAATCTGTATATATGATGTCATGTCCAGCAGCAGTAAATATGTTCCAGTACTCCTTCAAGCATTTGGCGAAATCATCAATACAGTACTCACATATCGTGTTTCGCCACAGTTGTTTGTATTGATGCATCATCGTTGATCTCAATATTTCCCAATAATGTCTTTTGGTAGTACTTTTTTATCAATGTCACATGATGTTGTAAAACTTCCATTAATAAACCAGTTTCTACGTGTACATGTTATGGTGGAAGATCACCAAACTAAATTGAAATTATATTATCCCTTGTTTTCTAGGCAACAAGATTGGACACAATTCCTTTCTCAGACACAATAGTTCTGGTTTTTGCTGTTTTTCAAGATGTAAAGTACTCATTCCTCTTCCAATCACACAATGTTAATTACTCAATGTTCAATTCAATTTTGTCTGGACAATTCATTTATCATTAACTAAGTCCTAGACTATGTTCTATTATTGGTTGATTATTCTGTGAATATTACAGAGCTCAGTTATAAAATGAATATACATTTAAAATAAGTAAAACGTGACAAAATATCAATATTATTACTAAGAAATATATATGGTGATTGTAGATGTGTTTAAAAATTGCAAAACACCTGACATCACTCTGTGTTTATCAGAAGGTTCATAAATAATCTTCTTACAGGTATGAACACAGTGTGTAATATAAGCTGCAGACTATTTTTTTTTATTTTGATGAATATTTGCAAAAAAATGTAGTAAAGCCGGTGTGACTCTGGCTGGAAAAGAGACACAAAATTTAGAAAACTCCGTCACGAAATAAAAAAAAAAACAGACTGAATAATTTGCATTATTCTCATTATGACCCTATGGTATATAAATAACTGACCCGTTCAAATAAGAGTAAACTATTATTGGGAGAGGTGTGGTTTGTGTTAATTGTCTACCTAGGATGATTTATGGGTTGTTTTTAGGGTTTTCTTTTCATTCAGATGTAATACAAAGTGAACTGATGATTCTGCCAAATAGTAAATAATATAAATTATGATGTTAAAAAACATGTTATCAACATAGTTGTCATCTGTGAATTTTAAAATACCTAAAACAATGTTGGCAGCTTACGAAATAATAGGAAACAATAAATATAAAAAAGAGATAGATGACACTAACCGAAAACAATAGTGAGGCTGAATTTTGGTAACAAGGTTATTCCAGTCTCAAAAGAAATATGTTTTGTTCACCTTGTCACGATAATGATTGTTTTCGTATACACTCTGTAAATTAACATTTATTTTTATTATTTTGTCATAAGTGAATCTTTTAAATACTTTAAAATATAGTTTTCAAAAAGAAAGATTTTTGAAAATTTTCCACGGAATAATTACTGTCACCCCTGTGCCGATAATGGTTTTGTTGACATCAGCGCAATTCAAAAACAGACCAAAAATGTATTATGCTGGTAGTAAATGGTGGTACTTCTGAAATGTTATCAAACTATAATAAATTGTTTTTCAGCATTTAATGTTTTTATTTTAATATATAAATATATTAATTACTTGTTGTTTTATTTCGACTATTATAAACATGATCTGTCAGGGAATTTATCGATATAGCTAACTCGTTTTGCCAGACAAAGAGACACAAGGATTAAAGATTAAAACATAACAAAAATGTTAAAAATATTTAAGGTAGAGATGCAGTTTACCTGAGAGATATTTTAATTAGTTAACCAAGATGACCTCCCTTGTCCACAAACTATATATTTTAGGAAAGCTTATTGTATGAATTTTAAAATTGTTATTTCTTTTTTTATGGACACTGTAGTTTGAAATATGCACAAAAATAAGCTTTTTTTCGGTCAAAAGTTATTTAAAACAAAAAAATGCTACTAAACCATGCTTCCGTTTCCTGTCAAAATTGGTTTATGTATACATATGTTTGCTATGAAGAAAGTGCCGTCTTGAAAATAGTCTACCAGTTGTCAATTCTGCAGGACAGCAGCTCAAATTTCACTACTTCAAGTTTATGCATAAATTGACACCCAGGATAGTTGTCTGTACGATTGTTGTAACACTGTTCAACCAAAAACAATGCCCGACGGCGTTTTGAAGATAAACACATTGTCAATCATTTGTGAAAATTTTAAAACAAAAAGTCAAAGCGTCTAGTTGCTATTTCTTTATAAATTCTGTGATGTGCACTAAAAAGAAGCTGAGATAATTGTTAATTTGTATAACAATTCACTCAGTAAGAAGTTTGCTAATGCTCATAATGAAAATAGCTGTAACAGTTCCAAATTTAAATGTATTATCGTTTTGTATTACCCGGAAATGAATTGGCCATTGCACTCAGGTTTTTGTCTGACCTCATAAATAAACGTAGTATTTGTGTTGCTCTTGTAGATCGTTCATTGTAAGTGAAGCAAACAAATTATCTTCTTCGACCAACAACTTTCGACCTTGACATCTTACTTAATTGTAATAGTCTCTAGTTCACTTTGAAAAATTCACATGCATTGCCCTATAAGGTGCCAGTTTTATTCATTCCATAAATGAATTCTGTTAACAAGATTATTCCAGTCTCAAAAGAAGTATGTTTTGTTCACCTTGTCACGTGAATGATCGTTTTTATATACACTCTTTTAATTCACATTTATTTTTATTATTTTGTCATAAGTGAATCGTTTAAATACTTTAAAATATAGTGTTCAAAAAGAAAGATTTTTGACAATTTTCCACGGAATGATTACTGACACCCCTGTGCCGATAATGGTTTCGTTAACATCAGCGTAATTCAAAAACAGAACAAAAATTTATTATGCTATTAGTAAATGGTGGTACTGCTGAAATGTTATCAAACTATAATAAATTGTTTTTCAGCATTTATTTTTTGTATTTTCATACATAAATATATTAATTACTTGTTGTTTTATCTCGACTATTATAAACATAATCTGACAGGGAACTTATCGATATAGCCAACTCGTTTTGCCAGACAGAGAGACAAGGATTAAAGCATAACAAAAATGCTAAAAATATTTAAGTGATGACGCATAGTAGTCATATTGCGTAAACATAAGTAGCACTGTGAAACTAACATTAACTGGGCTTGCAAGGTTTGACAGTTTTCAAGGCAATAATACAGGTTTGACTTGTTTCATTTAATCTAAGACTTGTTTTAAATATGTATGTGGTTTCACTATTGGTTGACATGTCTGTATTCATTTTGTAGACATGTCCATCAGCATGCGAATCAGTAGGTTGAATTATTTGCACATATTAAAAAAATCGGGGTCGTGTTCATGAACACACCCTGGATATATTGATCAAAAACTAGATACAAATTATACATGACAAGGGCAGCAGGTGAAGCACATTGGCTTATAGATTGTTCACTTGAGTCTTATATTTGTCTTTCTATCTTACCTTGTTCCCACATTTGATTGTCATACGGTACTAATCTCACAGCTTTCCCGAGAGTCACTATTTCATGCTTTATCATACCCGTCCCTCGAATATCCCAATAACGGTATCTGAATACATCACTCAATTTTACATTTGAACTGTATTCCGTATTTTCCAAAACAAATCGAGGAGATACATTCATACGGAACAGACCCATGTTAACCACTGTGAACCTATTGCTTTTCATCCCAGTGGGCGAACAAAGCTTCAACAATAGTAAACAACTAATGTATCGACCTTTAAAAAGGCAAACATTACTTGCATACACCAACTAAACTGAACATGCATCAGAGGTATTAGAAACTGCAGTAAAATAATTTGTCATTATAACGAACAGCTCTAACAGACCTTCCATTACTTGTATCATAAGAGCGCACTTTGTCAGTTTAAAATCTATGTTTACCCGGAATTGAATTGACCATTGTACCCAGCTCTTTGTCGTGACCTCGTAAATAAACGTAATATTTGTGCTGCTCTTGTAGATCGCCCATTGTAAACAAACAAATTATCTTCTTCGAACAACAACTTTCGACCTTGACATCTGACATAATTGTAATAGTCTCTAGTTCACTTTGAAAAATTCACATGCATTGCCTTATAAGGTGCCAGGTTTATTCATTTAATAAATGAATTTTGTTAACAAGGTTATTCCAGTCTCAAAAGAAGTATGTTTTGTTCACCTTGTCACGATAATGATTGTTTTTGTATACACTCTGTTAATTAACATTTATTTTTATTATTTTGTCATTAGTGAATCTTTTAAATACTTTAAAATATAGTGTTCAAAAAGAAAGATTTTTGCCAATATTCCACGGATTGTCACCCCTGTGCCGATAATGGTTTCGTTGACATCAGCGCGATTCAAAAACAGAACAAAATATTATTATGCTGGTAGTAAATGGTGATACTGCTGACATTTCATCAAACTATAATAAATTGTATTTCAGTATTTAATTTTTTGTATTTCGATATATAAATATATTAATTACTTGTTGTTTTATTTCGACTATTATAAACATGATCTGTCAGGGAATTTATCGATATAGCTAACTCGTTTTTGCCAGACAAAGAGACACAAGGATTAAAGATTAAAACATAACAAAAATGCTAAAAATATTTAAGGTAGAGATGCAGTTTACCTGAGAGATATTTTAATTAGTTAACCAAGATGACCTCCCTTGTCCACAAACTATATATTTTAGGAAAGCTTATTGTATGAATTTTAAAATTGTTATTTCTTTTTTTATGGACACTGTAGTTTGAAATATGCACAAAAATAAGCTTTTTTTCGGTCAAAAGTTATTTAAAACAAAAAATGCTACTAAACCATGCTTCCGTTTCCTGTCAAAATTGGTTTATGTATACATCTGTTTGCTATGAAGAAAGTGCCGTCTTGAAAATAGTCTACCAGTTGTCAATTCTGCAGGACAGCAGCTCAAATTTCACTACTTCAAGTTTATGCATAAATTGACACCCAGGATAGTTGTCTGTACGATTGTTGTAACACTGTTCAACCAAAAACAATGCCCGACGGCGTTTTGAAGATAAACACATTGTCAATCATTTGTGAAATTTTTAAAACAGAAAGTCAAAGCGTCTAGTTGCTATTTCTTTATAAATTCTGTGATGTGCACTAAAAAGAAGCTGAGATAATTGCTAATTTGCATAACAATTCACTCAGTAAGAAGTTTGCTAATGCTCATAATGAAAATAGCTGTAACAGTTCCAAATTTAAATGTATTATCGTTTTGTATTACCCGGAAATGAATTGGCCATTGCACTCAGTTTTTTGTCTGACCTCATAAATAAACGTAGTATTTGTGTTGCTCTTGTAGATCGTTTATTGTAAGTGAAGCAAACTAATTATCTTCTTCGACCAACAACTTTCGACCTTGACATCTTACTTAATTGTAATAGTATCTAGTTCACTTTGAAAAATTCACATGCATTGCCCTATAAGGTGCCAGTTTTAATCATTCCATAAATGAATTCTGTTAACAAGATTATTCCAGTCTCAAAAGAAGTATGTTTTGTTCTCCTTGTCACGTGAATGATCGTTTTTATATACACTCTGTTAATTCTCATTTATTTTTATTATTTTGTCATAAGTGAATCGTTTAAATACTTTAAAATATAGTGTTCAAAAAGAAAGATTTTTGACAATTTTCCACGGAATGATTACTTACACCCCTGTGCCGACAATGGTTTCGTTGACATCAGCGTAATTCAAAAACAGAACAAAAATTTATTATGCTATTAGTAAATGGTGGTACTGCTGAAATGTTATCAAACTATAATTAATTGTTTTTCAGCATTTATTTTTTGTATTTTCATAAATAAATATATTAATTACTTGTTGTTTTATCTCGAATATTATAAACATAATCTGACAGGGAACTTATCGATATAGCCAACTCGTTTTGCCAGACAGAGAGACAAGGATTAAAGCATAACAAAAATGCTAAAAATATTTAAGTGATGACGCATAGTAGTCATATTGCGTAAACAAAGGTAGCACTGTGAAACTAACATTAACTGGGCTTGCAAGGTTTGACAGTTTTCACGGCAATAATACAGGTTTGACTTTTTTCATTTAATCTAAGACTTGTTTTAAATATGTATGTGGTTTCACTATTGGTTGCCATGTCTGTATTCATTTTGTAGACATGTCCATCAGCATCCGAATCAGTAGGTTGAATTATTTGCACATATTGAAAAAACGGGGTCGTATTCATGAACACACCCTGGATATATTGATCAAAAACTAGATACAAATTATACATGACAAGGGCAGCAGGTGAAGCACATTGGCTTATAGATTTTTCACTTGAGTCTTTTATTTGTCTTTCTACCTTACCTTGTTCCCACATTTGATTGTCATACGGTACTGATCTCACAGCTTTCCCGAGAGTCACTATTTCATGCTTTATCATACCCGTCCTTCGAATATCCCAATAACGGTAACTGAATACATCACTCAATATTCCATTTGAACTGTATTCCGTATTTTCCAAAACAAATCGAGGAGATACATTCATGCGTTCAGACCCATGTTAACCACTATGAACCTATTTCTTTTCATCCCAGTGGGCGAACACAGCTTCAACAATAGCAAATAACCTTGAATAAACAACTAATGTATCGACCTTTGAAAAGGCAAACATTACTTGCTTACACCAACTGAACTGAACATGAATCAAAGGTGGTAGACACTGCAGTAAAATATTGTTTTTATTATAAAGAACAGCTCTAGATGACCTTCTAATACTTCTCTCATAAGAGCGCTCTTTGTCAGTTTAAAATCCCTGTTTACCCGGCATTGACACTGGGCAAAATCGTTGATATACGATTGTATACGCAGATATACATGTTGTGTATATTCACGGTATACGTTTAGTATACGCAGATATGATTACATATACAAATCGTGGAATATACGTACATGTGCGCTACGTATTTTTATGGTTTCTTTCACACATGCCTTCCTTGGGTGGCACGCAGCGTATACGTACGTATTTTACATGCATTCTCGTAGTACAATTAACGTTGTTTTACGAAGTCTGTATATTTACACATACGTGGAGCATACTGTGCGCGGTGAATTGTCCGGTTGTATTTGGGATCGCGGCCGCCAGTACTTATAATAAAGAATTACCGGAACTGTTGACTCGCATGGCGTCTTGAATCGATCTGAAAACGTCTCCTGTTTTGCCGAGTACATGTAATTGAGAAATGGCTATGTACAGGTACAATTTAGAAGCGGTTGTTACTAATTTCTAATTAAAAAAAAAAACATTTCCTGACTGAAGTGTACCATCGTTTTGATATTAACGTGACGTCTTCATTTGTCTCACTATACACTGGTGAATTCGAACACAAGACAGGAAATTGCACAATAAAGTACACGTTGATTAATTGCAACATCATTCGCAAGCCTGAATGAATGCGAACAATACAGGTGTGAATATTTTGGCGAGTGTTAAACTACTTTTCATTCGGGTCGTGTGCGTGTTTCTCGGGGCCGGCTTGTGGTCTCATACACGTGAATGTTGGCCGATCGGCATTTTGGTAAAAATAGCCACAAAGTCCATGCCAAGAAAGTGAAATGAATTCTCACTGAGACACATGTAACAAAATTGGTCGAATTTGCCGTCATCGCCATTTCTAGAGATCGTTTGATTACGGAGTTTCATTTCTATTCCATTTACTATCGTACGCTGCGTTTTCAGAATACGATCTACATCACCACAGTCACTCTACTAGTAGAGTGACTGTGATATCACCACATACACTCGGAACACATACAGTGAACTACTCTAAACATCACATTTTCATTTCAAACAACTATGGATATTTCTGGCTAGTACTCTTTGCAGTGACGTTTCAGATTTGCGAACACAATTCTCATTGTCTTCGTTGAACCATAGACAGTCGGAACTGTGTGAATGTTTGTGAAAACTAGACTGACGATTCATGTTTTAGTGCATTTACATCACGTGACATCAATTGACATCAGTTAATTATTCATGCTTAGCAGTGCAACGGTTTACCGGTTCATGTTTTGTTTGTACCTTTATTCAACAAAATCTTAATTTTAACTTTAATTATTGTCATAAATACAACATTAAATAACTGCAGTGATATTCATAGCCATATACATCTACTGTTTACTGCAACGAGAATTGCAAAGAAATAATTCATATTGTTTAGAAGCCTATTTATACTTGGGTCACGACGATCCTTTTTCGAATCTGTCTGTAAACTTGTATTTTGTTATCAGGTTTCATTTATAAATTTAAATAAATGTCTCTTACTATCATTTGAATTCCTAAATACATTTTACTAGAAATTTTCCGTTTTCCATAGTCTATGGTATACGTGAGAGATACTCCAATGGTGCAGTCTCTCGTTTTGGTATATATATTCATTTCATCTTTATTTGTGGTAGAGTGTCCCACAATTCTTTGCGCGAACAGGCGTCCGTAGAACACTGTCCAAAATAATGAGGGCGCAATACACTGGTTGGACGTTATAATTATGGGATGAGTTGGAACCGTCGTCACTAACAAATCAAACACTACGTTTTTAGTACGTACAGAATAGTAAAATAACAAATATCTATATTACTGGTGGAAATAAAATAATAATCGAACATGATGAAACTGTGAAATGTCAAATTTCGCAATCGCACACACCTACTAACAAAATGCTATACGCTAACGTGACTGAAGTGGTGAGCCCTTTTGAAATCTGTTACGCAATTGTTGCATTAATCCAGAAACAAGATGTCCCATTTCCATCGTAGTTGTCGATTGTCTGACGTTCAGCGTTCAGGCTGATCTCAATCCCCATCTCATTTTCACCAAGTCAAAGATTATTCGGAAGTTTTGATAGATCTCGCCCACAGTCTTCAAGCATCTCGGATCACCAACATTATGCGATCTTTAGTTACAACAGTAAATCGTTTGCGCAAGGAAGTCATGGCTACATCAAAACAGACAGAAAAAAGCGTGCTATTTTAAAAACAGAAACCAAGTCACCACAAGAGAATAATATCAACCCTTTTAGAAGTTCTGAAAATCAACGTGTACGGATTGACCCTGCAGTATTTGTGTATGTTGTGTTTAACTTTCAGTCGATGTAGAGTGTCTAGCTGTGTCATTTCAAACACGCATAGAAAAGTCACTGTTCAATTTTCCACACTTAGTTCATACCATTTCATTGTAACTATTATAACTTGTATTCAGTGGATCGATTTTGATTACAGCCTGTAAATCGCTATATACGCAATTTTATTTTATGTGTCAGAAAAAACGTATGTATGCGAAAGTCGAAAATTGATGTCCGATCTAATTAATTGACCTCTTCACCCAAATTACTAGTAATTCATGTTGGCCTGGTTATACCATATGATGTCTGTTGTTCCATGCTTTTGTCTGATCCTTCATTGTTTTCAAAGAGCTCTACTCAAATTGACAAAGGGCTCAGGCTGTTCAGCAATTAACCGATACAGGCTAGTGTAAAGTGGGCGTTAGACTTGTATACAGTCTCTTGTTTTATTTTTTTATTAAATAAAATATGGTAGTGTATAAATGGCGATAGCGGTAACCCAACTTTCGTGGTAACCCGGCTCTCGCCATTTACACGCTCCCACTACTAACGAAGGAGCTACGACGCGATCCTCGAAACGTTGCCTGAACCAATCACAAGCAGGAACAGACAATGAATTGTCGGATTAACACCTGTTTCCCCCCACGCTGACCAACGTATCCCCACACTAACGAAAACATATTGTGTCTTCTACTGACTTCCTGTAAGCAAGTGTGGGTGGATGTAGACATATAGCACTAATACTTCATGCCAACTTGCATTTTAACAACAGTTTTATGTGGCATAATATTTGAGGCAAACATTTGAAATCACGGGATATGACCATTGCGATTAATTTGGTCACGCTGTCTGATTTATATTTTTTTATTTTTACTTGAATGTGTCAACGTTCGTTCCAGCTACAGCTCGCGTGCATTGTTTATTCTTGGTGATTGGTTTGCGTTTTCTTAACACATTTTTCACTACTATAATTTTAAATATAAAATACATAAGTTATTACTACAATGATTAGCACGTTTTGATTTCGAGCGGGAGGTAGGTTTGAATCTCATTGCCCACTGTTGAGTCGGTAATATATTGAGTAAAAACTGTCCAGGTCACCAAACATTATAATACAACACCTTTTCCTATTCAAATTTGCTTGACAAATCTCAATGTGAAACATAGGAAAAAGGTATATTTGCTGGATTTTATTTTGAAATTCACTGAATCATGCCTAAAGCGAAAACAGATTGCAAACGAAAGTATTTCACGGTAGTGTGTCGTTCCTATCAAGAGTTCTGATTGGGCAATGCAAATGAGCCCAAGTGAGTCTTATAATCGTTTGAGGGCCTGCGACACACAGTAAATCGTAGGGAAATCTGCCAGGGGTTAATGTTGAGGCTTCAGCCGAATAAATAGTCTTGGCTGGCGAAGATGTAAAAAAAACGTACTATGAGTTGAATTGATGTGACTCTTCCCTTAGTAAAATGCACATTAAAGTCCTTTCGTTGATGAGCGCACGCACACAAGCTTGACAAAGTATTGATTGATTTGACGGATTGTATAGACACATAGTAATATCGATGCGTCAGCCGTTGTACATTCGAGATACCATGCATTAACGTACGTGCTTGATGGAGTTTCAATAAAGACTGATTATCTTGTATAATTCTGCCTATTGTGTACATATGTTACAGTAGATGTGCATATTTTACAAGGCGAAACACATGACATTGCTTGGTCCACTGTGAATATGTTAATACATTTTTTTTTATTCAAACAGTTTTCGACAAAAAGACTCCTGTTTTAAACCCTTCAAATGAATTTGCTACATATTTAATAGTCCATATCATCGAAACTTGACAATGTAGATGCATCATATATATATATATATATTTCGACTACACACAATACACAGTAACAGCATCTTGTGTTACTAGAGATCAAACATTTGTTATGTAAGATAATTATATTACAAACATCAGCGTCATTGTTTACTGTGATAATTATAAACAACGCAACATCTGCAGTACATGTCTTACTGTGCTGGCCCACTGTACCTCAAGCGCGATCAATTAGGTAGTGTAATGAAACCTGCCTCGATTTACAAGTAGTTTTCGAATTGAGCTTTGATAATATGTGTCACAGGCGTTTGAGCGACCAATTAATACAAATTGCAAATCGCCCACGTGCAGCTAAGTATTATTAAAATATTATGTAAAACAATATATTACGGCCAACAAATCAATTGCGTTTCAACTCGTCTTTATAAGCTCACGCCCGGCCCATTTCAACGGAAAGGTGAATTTGCACACAACATTAAACAACCGATCGCCATGTTTATATGACTGCATGACTATCATATCTGATTTGAGTAATCAATTTACCCCCTCCCCTGTGGTGTTTATAATTTGCATAACCATTCACTAAGAAAGAATGATGTTGCTGTAAATAATTACCGTTCCAAATTTGAACCTATTATGTTATAGTATATACTATGAAAATTCCTTTATTTTACCGAGCTTCTCTTTTACTATTTATGTACAGCCTTATAAATCTTGCTAAACATTACAAAAAGAGAACGATTGTTCCTTGTATTTATATTTCAAAATCGTTATATTTATATTTCAAAATCAAATGGGTTCCAGTTTTCCATCTATATCTTTAAAGTAAATGATGAATAAAAAATTATTAAATCATAACACTCTCAAAACATGGTGAGCTGTTAACAGGACATCAATAGCACCTCAGTTAAAATACATTTACCTATGTAGTAAGCAAAGCTACAATAAACATATTGACAATGTTCACGAATTCACTCTATTCAATAATTATTGGGTGTAATTTACATTAAAAATGTTACTTTGTGTAACTGACCACAGCTTACCTTATAACAACAATTTTGTGACTCAACAACAAGCAGTACTTTGAATTGAAGTGATGTGTCTCTTCCCCTAGTAAAATGCACGTTCAAACCCGTTGCGTTGATCTAAATGAAGCTTCACAAAATATTGTATGTTTCAACGGATTGCATGGGCAAATAAAAATAATGATGCGTCAACCATTGTACATTCATGATACTATTCATTGATATACGTGCCTGGTAGAGTTTAAATAAAGACTGTTTATCATGTATCAGTTCTGTCTATTGTGTACATATGTTACAGTACATGTACATTATTTACAATGCGAAATATATCGCTTGGTCAGCTATTTTTTATTAGGTTTTGATAAAAAGACGCTTGTTTTAATTATTTTACATAAATGTGCTATATATGAAAAAATAATCAAAACCCGAGAACAATGTGAATGTATCATATATGGATTTCGACTACACACAATTCATAGTGAGTACGTCAAGAACCAGTGACAAAGTCAACTTTGTTGGTCATTAAACACATACTGTTTTCATTCAAATGTCCGAGGAACCTGGTCCTCGTTTTGAAAAAGCATATTACCAGCATATGAATAAGTACGATTCTTGGTATACTTAATAAGATCTAATCGATTTTTGCGAGTTTCTGTTTAGAGAGAATGACATTAGAAATACACCTGTACAATTACCGGCCCCTACAGCAAAAAGCAATAAAACTACAATTTCAAACCAACGATGTTTTATTCTTATAACTACTATTTTTTATAATAATCGTTAGCTATAGGTTATGTATTTTAATTATATTATGTTTGATTGGTTGGTGTATTGTGTAGTGCGCTCAATTATCAGCTTATATTCGCTAATACACTGACTCCACACACTGAATAGTGCATCACCAACTTTCTATGTGCAGCTGTAATGCATATACAAGTCATTTCAATGTACCATACTGTAAAATACAGATTGTATATCGGCGTGATTTGTATGCATGTTCCAAGTTTGTGTCATGAAATATCATGAACGCAACTATCGTAGTGCTTTGTTACTTTGTTGCAAGGTACCTGCCCCACTAGAGCCAACCCAGGCCAACATATTTGCAAGGCAAGTGTCTATCTAATTAACACCCATTTTAGCCCCTAAAATGTGCTGAGTTGAATAATTCGTTGCTAAGTGGGTAGCATTTACTACGACGATCCATCTAAGGATGCGTTGAAAACGATATCAACCTAAATTATAAGCTGAAGTGAAGCAAATACCCACAATTGTGTAATAATCTCACATTTTTGCAAATACGCCGTTTTCTATAAATACATGTTGATGATCCACAATGTGGTAGGTATAGTAAAACAGTTAGTCTCTTAGTCGTTTTTCACTGATTGGTTTGGTGGATACAAGTGGTAACTTGTGACTCATCACTACCTGTCAGTTGAACATTACCTGAATATTGGGGAACCAATATCATCGGCCAAAGCGAGTGTTTCCCGAAATAACGTGCAGCGCATTTTTTAAATCCAGGAAATAGATGAATGAGTGACTTTTCGGTTTTCCCGTGTCAAAAAAAACAAACAAAACAAACAAACCCCACTGCACTATGTATTCGCTACAGAGCGTTCCCATTTGGATTAGAACATTGATACTAGCTGCACCCCAGCGTTAAACACTACTTGAGTATAGATTCAACATGTAAACACCTTTTTCAATTAAACTGTACGTAATATGTTAAACCTTATTAATCATCCAAGCCTACATCCACAGTAACACACATCAGAAATATTAGCTATATGTATAACATGATAATAATAAAATAATGGCCATAGTATGGATCATATTGTGTAAGAGATTCGAATAGAATTATGGGATATAACTGAGATATTCATGTCAGTATTTTGGAGACAATCAACCATTTTAGATTTTTAATGTCAGTTTTCTTATCCTGGATTAATCAAATCAAACAAGCGTTTGCTATATATAATAAGTTTACTCACACATTTAATCTTCCATTAATCAGTGTCTATGACTACAATGTATTTATATATACATATATAAGCCGTGACTTCTAGCAAAAACAACAGCTACAGCTTGTAAATTTAAGATATATCATATTTATTTGATCTTAGTTCCATTTTGCTCTGTGTGTTATTTATTAAATTTGTTAAAAGCTAACCGTAAAGCAAAGCAAATTTAACAGTATGAAGCAAAAATTATATCTAAAATAAGTAAAAGGGCAAGGCGATAAACAAATAAAACCATAAATATTTTCAGACCATGTAATCAATCGACCTGCAATAGTAGTGGGAAATTAACAGTGTTTTCGAATTATTAGTTAGTTTGGTCTACCATATTCTAATAAAACATATACACCCACTATCACATATTTGTTTCGTTTTTAACGCAAAAGTAGATACGAATAAAACAAGTACGTTACAATAACAATTGGTTAGTAATAAACTAAGAATTCAATTTTGTTTACTAGTCTTTCACTTCACTTAATATACATTATATTAGATAAAGTTAATCAATTCTATACTACCATATCTGGACAAATGTAGGACAACATGAGATGCACCTCATGAACTATGACGGTTGGAGGCATATGAATGGTGTTGTTCTCAAACGATGATGTAACCATATGCCAGATATCTAGAAAATTCACACCAATACCTCCAAACACCCGACGTATCATCCTGTTCATGTCATGAAAGTCCCAGTTGGCACTGTGTATACTTTGTTCTATTAATATATTATCACGTGGATGCAATAGCTTTATCAACACTTTTGAAGTAGGACACCTTTACATTAGACGCTGAACAGCCAATTTAGCATGATATATTCTTTCTATGTATGCCCTGTTAGTGAAAGCACCATAATGAAATGCAAAATTTAAAACGATTACAAAGTTTGATGAAGAACAATTTGGTTGAACAATCCTATCCAATAAATCACTCTCTAAAACACCGTTTTTAAATCGAACGACAAAATTTCCAACTCTTGGGGACACGAAATCTATTCCACAAATTTGTGTGAGTGAATGTTCTATTTGCATTAGTGTAGAATCACCACAAAGGATGAGCTTTTTATCAGCTAGACACGTCGATATTTGCTGTTTTGTCCACTGTTGACTTTTGCATACGAAAGACACAAATACAGATCTGTCCTTCCAATATCCATCGCTCAACGGTACAGGTAAATCTGCAGCACATGACTGTAGGACTGGTGGTAATGGCAGTGCATCTGAAAGAAATAGACGAATGCGTTTTACGTTGATTTTGTTGAAAACATAAATCTCGTGTTCAATGCAAAAGTTATTGTCTAGTCTATTAGATACAACTACAAAATTAATGGAACCTGTTTCAAGTGAAAAGACGTACAGTAAATAATACCTTTAATCTGTATTAGCTTCGGTGTTCCACTTAGTTGTGCCCTTCTGTATTTTCTGTGAATAATGCCAAAATAATAAGGTTAATACTGAAATTTAATATTGTGTACGGTGTGATTTTTTTTATCACGTACTTCTTATTTTGTATTACTTTAACTATCGAACTAACGTATATATAAAGAAATTTCAATAATTTCCCGGCTGACTTGTTTGGTCAGCCAATCACGTCCGTTCCGATAAATAAATAATAAATTGTTCACCGCAATTGTGAACAAAACAGTAGTTGTATCCTATACACTGCGAATCTAGTTGTTTTAAAATATGACACATTTTTGTCCCCACTTTAAAATCACTTTTAAGTGATTTATATTTGAACACATCAAGTGTTTTTTCTTAAAATCGCAAATGAGTTATTTTACAACACCACTGTTTTAAAATAAAACATTTTTACCGTTTTGTGATAAAACATTTAAAGTGTTTATTAGCTTGTCCCCACTTTAAAAACACTTAAAGTGTTTATAGTCTGCATAATTGCGAAAGGTGTATATTCTGAAAACACTTTTATTGGAACATTTCGGGGATGTTTTTGCCCATAACACATTATGTAAAGTGGTACGATTAGAAACACTTTTTTTTTAAAGTGTTTCCACCAGAAACATGTATATAAAGTGCTTCGTATCACAACACTTTTGAAAGTATTTTCACTAGTCACAGATGTTGTAAATTGCTTCCACTAGAAACATATATAAAATGTGTTTATAATCACAACACTTTTAAAAGTGTTTTTACTAGTCACACCTTTTGTAAAATGTTTCCATCTGAAACATATATAAAACGTGCTTATTATCACAACACTTTTAAAAGTGTTTTATTGGTCACACATTTGTAAAGTGTTTATAATCACGACACGTAGAAAAATGTCTCAACCGAAGACATGTTTAATGAAGTGTTTACTGTCACAACTCTTTGAGAAGTGATTTCACTGGACACATATTTTGAAAAGAGATTCGACAAGAAATATATATTGAAAAAGTGTTTATCATCACAACACTTTGTAAAGTAAAACACAAACTGAATGTTGACAAGTGCACGTAACAGAGACACATTTTAAAATGTATTTACACTGATAACATGGCAAAATATCATTAAAATTATCAAATATTGCTTTTCATGATGAGGCGCTTTGCACTATTGTTCAGTAATCATAACAAACGATAAACTAATCATATAATCAAGTAAGAATAAGTGTAACATTATAAAAAAACATGTATAGTTGTTGTAAAAGATATTGCGTGAATAAGTGTGTTTACTGAAATTTAAACCTTTCATGAAACTGTAAATACAATAACCAATATTTGTGAACATTGACACTTCAAAATAGATGAGTACTTAACTGAAACCAACAATAACATCTTTTTGAACATTTTCCTCAATGACATAAATGAAAAGGCCCAATCTCTTCTCATGTGGCATTGTTGTCTCCGGGTACATCAAATTCCTGGGGAAAAATAGTGAGAAATAAGAAATCATTAATTTCATCTATTGCGATTCCATTCACACTCAATCCTCGACTCTGAATATACCACTACATATATTATATTTCATTCATCTTTTAACTCCTAAAACGGATAGTGTGGTATTTTGAAACTATGTTTGCCTATTAAACCAAAGTTCCTCTCGCAAAGAGGACGAGGGCACTGAACTAATAATAACCCATATTAACAGGACAAAATTACCTCCGAATATTAGCAGTATCATCTTGTCCGCTCCGATCGTTTCTCTTAAAATCTGAATAGTATAATATTACAAACATGCAGTGAGTAATGTTGAGTTAATTATCATTATTGTTTCAAGCAATGCGATATTTGAACCAATAAATTCATGAACTTGAGTTTAATCAGTTATCCCGCACATAAAGAAATGAATGGAGGCCGCTGCAAATATCAATGCAGTACACAACTGCCGACGCTGGCTCTATCAATTACACTACATAAGAGTAACAATATCATCATACCTTCAGGTTTGTTTAGGATAACTTCCGGTGCCCTTCTTTCCTCAGAAAATCAAAACAGTCGTCATTCGGTTCAAGTTGTTATTTCTTCTTCAACGAGTATGCCACCTGTCCACACACTCCCGATAGTATAATGCAACTCACCAATCGTGATTATGAATCTGACACTGTTAATTCTACAATGCACACGAATACTTATAACACACAGCGGGCCAATGCACTACCTCAATCCAAAAATGTTCGGTCGGTTCTGAATGCTTTATGGAATCCAACGTTCTCATAATGTTATTATTTCCGTAAAAGGGTCACATTATAGATATAGTTACAGATGCGTTTTATTAAGATCACAGGCTTTGAAACTCATTTCATTAGCAAAATTTGGAGCGTCAGAGCATAATACATATTAGCGTATGCAGTCCATTGTGGTAGATGAGCTATCCCTATAATTGTCTCCCATTGGTATAAGTGTGACAAGCAATATTGTTTTGATGTAACTAAAAAGTCGATGTATACTTTTTTTCTCGGCAATAAACAGCTTCGACAGTTATCAGGATTTTCACATTCAACGTGCCAGTGTATGCACAATATATCATAACGTATATATATATATATATACAGAATTTGACATTGGTACAATGTGAAATACAAACCACTAAAATTGGATATTGCTCAAATTCAATCTCCTGCGAGGACGGGTGTGCGGAATAACAGTCTACTATTATAAATAATATTTACAGTGTATGATTACAATGCTACTAATTATACTGTATCGACAAAAATAAACGTAATTTGCATTTTCTGACATCATTAGACATTATTTTCATATTTGATCAACAAATTTAGCGCCTATACGATGTCAGTTGACTACAGGGTTCTACATGTATTCAATGTTTAGCTGAACCAAGTCGGTCACTGACTACACATATATAATTCATAATATTTTTTTTCGGTTAAACGTTGATCAACACAACGAGAGCTGCTGTGCACATAAATTCAAGACACAAGTAGGTCAATCGTAATAAGTCAACAATCAGTTTGCCGATTGAGATGCCAAACATTCAACTGTATATGGGTTAGATTAATCACCTAATGGGAGATGTTATCCGCATTAAAGCTTTGTTCAAAACTGATAAATATACATATAAATGAATGCAAAAAATATTACGCTGTATAAATTGCGTCAAGCATTAAATACACATACGACGTAGGCTATATGTATTGATAATTTAGGCCGAGCATTGTTATATTGTTTGGGTTCCTAAGTCTAATTCATACAATTATGTCTCAAATAAAACAATAATAATAGTGTGTTTTATATTAGCACACTTAAAGAATGACTTTGTAATATATATGTTATAAAAAACGTAAATTTTGTGAAAAAAATAATTTGTAAAAATGCTTCTCAATTTATTGTTGTACATTTGTGTACAAATTTATAGACAAATATTGATTACAATATACACAAGAGTGCAATTTGAATCTGATTCTGTGATACCATATGCTTTTCTTACGGTATGGGTGACCCAAACCACATCGACATACAGTTTCGTCGTCCTGATAGTCACTTTGGTTTTTATCTCAAATTTAGAATGTTTGTGATATCGCCCACGTGAGCAGTTACTCCGTTGATTAGAAAATTGTAACATAAAGTGAAATATGCAGGGTGCCAAATATTATACTCTATGTTTAATGAGAGGTGTTTTAGCTCCACACTGCGAAACATACACAATACCTGACCACAGTAAGATAACACTACCTCCTATAAACACCAGTTAGTCCCTGTTCGAAAGCAGTCATAAAATGGGAACTTAGCGATCAACTTATTTTCGTCCGTGCGTCATATCTCATGCCATTAACTGAATAAATTTAAACTTCACACATAATATTATACATATGCATAGCCAATTCTTACACAATCTGTTTCAAGTTGGCCGATTTGTTTCGGATTCAAATGGGTGACACGTGTCCATTTTGTTTTAGTGAGTGCGGTTCTGTTGCCATAATTCCCGCATGATTTGAGTGATTATGTTCGAGTTTGTACATAAATTGTACATCATTCCATAGATATACAGATGTATTGGTGTGACGATTCGATCTAAAATGGATGAATGGTGGTCATGCTTGTGCTAAGAATATAATAAAAAAATGAAGCATTTCTGACATTCCAAAACTGGATCTCGGTCTTTTATGGATGGATTTTGTTCAAACTGAGTACATACATTAGACCTTGTGAGTTCCTGATGCACGTCATTTCATTGTTCATTTCGAATCCAAAATGGCTGACTGGTGGTTATTTTGTTTTAATGGATGTGGTTTTAAAAATATAATAAAGTTATTCCCTTCAAATTGAAGACAATAATAGTACACTGGGATATACATCCCTGACTATTAAAGTGATTTAAAAACGGTTAAAATTATTGTTATGATGTTACCTTGGGAGGGTGCTTCTATATAAGTTGGCTATGTAATCGGGTTTATATACACTCACGATGGCCAATAAATTATAACACACGCTTTCAGAAGGCCAGGTTCATGCCATGTAGCCACGTTAAGCTCATAAACCTACACGTATACCTATAAGAATGTTGTGGTATTACACCAGTTAGTGGCGTAAATAATTTTACTCGTCCACATGAATAAAGCTCTTTCAGTTCAGTTATTGATTTTTGTCGTCTTCCTCTTCCGGACAGCATTATTCTCTTTCCATTGAATCCTTGTTATGCCACATTCGCAATTTACATAATAGTCAAAGATGAACTACGCCAGCTGGCGGCTTATACTACGCATTTACATATATTGCAGACGTTATTGATAGAGATACATACAAATAAACATTATGCAAAACTTACAGACAATGTTCTCATCACATTGAACTATGCGTGAAAAATTGTGTATTATTAATTATTCATAAATATTTTGAAACAAAGTAGCTAATCAGTTGCAATTATCTTACAACATCTACAGTATATTGTTTATAACTATGTTGACAAATAAATGGTTCTTAAGCAGTTTGTATTACATTGCCTTTGTTATATTGCAAATTATAAATTATTCGAGCACTAATGATGTTACCGATTGTTTTGGGAGCAATTGTTTTTGCGTCGTATTCACCGTAACATGGTCTAGTAATATTTGGTTTTGGTCAAACTATTATATGGCAACCTTTTAAATCTTTCTTTCTTTCTTTCTTTCTTTCTTTCTTTCTTTCTTTCTTTCTTTCTTTCTTTCTTTCTTTCTTTCTTTCTTTCTTTCTTTCTTTCTTTCTTTCTTTCTTTCTTTCTTTCTTTCTTTCTTTCTTTCTTTCTTTCTTTCTTTCTTTCTTTCTTTCTTTCTTTCTTTCTTTCTTACTTACTTACTTACTTACTTACTTACTTACTTACTTACTTACTTACTTACTTACTTACTTACTTACTTACTTACTTACTTACTTACTTACTTACTTACTTACTTACTTACTTACTTACTTACTTACTTACTCACTCACTCACTCACTCACTTACTTACTTACTTACTTACTTACTTACTTACTTACTTACTTACTTATTTATTTACTTACTTATTTATTTATTTATTTATTTATAAAAACAGGACAACAAATTTATATGACGAAATCCGCGTCAGAATTACCAATTACTACAGATGCAGTATAATAACATAATAACATTATTTATTGCCCAGTTATCGACATTTGAAATTAACACCCTGATATATGTACTTTTATGCTATTATTTCCGTGAATGCTATTAAAGATATGAGCATGAAATATGCTAGTGTACAAGTAATTCTGAAGTAATTACAGTAATTTGATTTAGAACAATAAATAGCAAATGATTTTGGATTTGATTTCAGGTAATTTTGTCTGTTTATGTATATAATACACTGAAAAACTACTGTCATACTGACCAAATGTTAATTCGAATTGCATAAATTTCATTCTCAATGGACAGAGCAACTAATGTTTTGAAATCTAATGAATCTAATAGAAATAAGCCGTCACTGTATAAAATCACAAACCACCTTCATTGAAATTCTTGCAAAAACAAAAAAGAGAACTGCATGAATTGAATGTTACTAATCCTAAACAATATAAATTGGGATCTGAATGTCAATAATGAATACAAGTACTTGCATACAGGCAGGCATGAAAACAACCATGGCACGGGAATATTGTGCAGACAAGTACTCTCACAGTGAAAAATAATTAATTAAGACCATCAGAATTTAAAATAAAGTACCCATAACCAGAACATCCATTAACAATAGACAATTCAATTTCAGCCTTAAGTCACAATGACTGTCATCATACATTGTGAACATATATTTTTCCCGAAATAAAATGCAAAGACATTTTTAAAAACAAATAAGTCAAAACATCATGAAATTTGAAAAATCAATACAAATGCTAACAAACACTTGGTTCTGGAGAGTTCGATTTCTAGAAATTTCTGTACATGCAACATCAATGTTGAATAATTGAACTGCAACATACTAACAATACTAACAACACTAGTTATTACCTTTTAGTCTTTTTAGTAGTGTGCCATAAGTGGGACTTGTGACTGTTCACATCGTACATAATGTTTCTTCGGCTAAGAAATACAAAAAACGTAATCAGTGATTGTTATTATTTATTTGTTGTGAGTCCTGTGGGAAAAGGTTTGACGGATGTGTGTGTGAGAGAGTAAAGCGAGGCGATGTTGACTGTTTCAAAAACCTATTTCTCAGTAATACAAAGATAATTAACATGTGTTGTTTATACAGTTGAAGTAAACAACTACTACTACTACTACTAAATATAAAGTCATACATGAAAGGCGGCATTAAAACAATCTACACACATGATGTTACGTAATCCATCTACTAATACCAGCCATGAACAATATGCGGTAAAAGTCTGTTTGATGGAGGCAGAGTTTGTGATAATACAACTACTACACAGATTTTCCGACAAGTTCAGTATTGGTAGTCAATGATTTGCATGTCTGGTATGGTAGAATAAGTAACCTCAATGTTTACATAGGTTTGAATTTATATTTTAGTCATTCTCTAAAACCTACATTTACAACAGTAAGTAAGACAATTATGTTTTACCTCGCGATACAAGCGAGTGGTTGTGAAGAAAAAAAATATTCATATGTGTTTTCTTCTTATGCTCAATGAAAATATATTTATGATTCTACTCTCACTGTTACGTTTTACATTATAATACTTTTGTCGATATTCATGTTCAACCATGTTATCAAATGGGTTATGTCCTTAGCACCAAATCTCAACTAAAACAGCTAAATTTCGTTGTTGTTGGCGACCGAGGATTTTATATATACCGATCTTGGTATTACAGGTGGTTCAGATTACACCGATCAAAAAGTAATATTCCAATATCTTCTTAAACATACAGTATTTTTATACATAGCCAATGTCTTATTCTTCTGGAAAATAGTATCCTTCATTGCGACGACCACAATTTCATAAATTCCATTTGTCCACCATTCCAGGTATTTCTTGAGTATTTGACAAATTCAAATCCAGGCTGTTTAGAAATAATCAAAAATTCGGCGATCAATATCTATATAAAAAACGTCACTAAGAACTAAAAATTATATGATATAATATGAAGGTATATGCACGTCATCTCGCACAATATAAATGTTTATTTCACGAAGACTCTCTCTCGCAATTATAATATAAATTACCCCATCTAATATCCCTTATTTTCGTGGAAAGACATTTGTGACCGTACTTTTTGAAGACAAAGCTTGTAGAGGAAATGTGATTGTTAATATTCTTCTAGTTCTGTCTTCATTGCAAAATGTCTTCGTATGGCTTCCTTATAAAAGCAACCTAATTTGTGGCATGCTATGTCCTGTGAAGCATGTTATGTGCCATTGTGTACAACTAATTGTGTTTTTCTTTATCTTTGGTTTCAACAAGAAAATTGTATCGGATCTCTGTTAGCTGTTGTATGATCAAAGTGATTCAACATCATGCCTTACGAGAAGCACTAATTGTACTTCAGATGTTTTGCTAAAAGCTGTCCCATATGTGAAATTATTACTGTTATTCAGATTTATTAAGTGATTTTGGAATTGATATTGATAACAGCTTTGTTCGTTTGTGTATAATAATGCACTGTAGAGTCACTGTGATACTGGCTAAATGACCTTTATTTCATTCTCGATGGTCTGAGAAACTAAATCTATCAGTCCCTATATTAATAAATCCAATTAAGGAGTTAGCATACGCTTAATGTGTTTTTTTTTATTTTTTTATTTTAAATTATTGCTGGTTATGACAGTATCTATGACTGTGCTTTTATTCTAAACAAAAACTCCATTTTATAAGGCATATTTCGACGTTTTTTTTTATTTCAAAAACATTGCCTCGTGTTATTGTTTATAAACACCACCAACACAAGCACAACACTCGCATGAAAGTAATCCTAATTGACACTTGATGAAAGATCCGATTTGCATATCAATACTACAAAGTTTATGTAATTACGGTACTCATTTCGCCCAACCTTCCGCTTTTACACCCACAGCTTATTGTTTGATTTCCGACCGAGCGGTCTTGTCCGACCGGAAACCGTCAGCATTTTAATCGCTCTTTTTTTCGCTCGCTCGCTCGCTCATTGAAAACATTGACTGCTCGCCAAAACACTGATCACTGAGTAGTCGAAATGGTGGTTTTTCAAATCTAGTAGTTGCATGACACTCAATCGTCAAAGCAACTTAACTGGGAACTCTTGTTACGTGTTTTCGGTGCTTGTTCTAAATGTAATATTTTATTTTAATGAGTCAGTTACGTAAAAGGGCATACGTAACTTCTTTCGACAGAGCAGAGACACGAGGAAAATGTTTATGATTAATTCCAAAAATAACGATACAAAAATCAATTTTCAAAATTAAGTCACGATCAGTGAATGAGCTCGATCTATACGTACCGTAAAAGTGTTCCCACAAAAAATATTTTGACTAAAACGGCCACATGCTCTGAAAAAATAGAACAGAACTAGACAGAAATGAATAATTCAGAAAAAAAAACGTGTCAAATTTAGTTATAGCCATAAATATTTGTGGTGGCCAGACGATGAACAATTCGAAAATAAGGATTCACGCGGAAGTCCTTCAGGGCGGAAAATCCCTACTCTGGTTTACCTTATTTCACGACTAACAAAGAAAACTGATTCGCCGTGGACTCAGCTTAGTTTTTCTTCTTTCTGAACTGAGGTCAACTCCCCCTCCGTTAGTCAAAACATACCGATGTTTTTCAGTGAATAATTTTGAAGCCTTCACAGAACAAAAAAACTAGGTGAATTGAAGCCGGAGATTGGACGGTACGACGACCCTTCAATTAGCGTCAAATATGCTTTGTTACAACATCATTGATTTGCTGAAAGTCACCTGATCGCAGCACGACCTGGGTCACAGAACCATATACGTCCGTATTATCAACAGGATTTTGCGAGAGAACCACACCCACATTTCAAACCATTTTCAGCGCGGAAGTTGTCAATAAATGTCGAAAATCTCGTGCATTTCATGTGTTCGGATAAAATAAATATAGGGATTGCTAAAAATGGTTATTAATATATTCCCCGATGCTCTTGGAATTTTTATTTTTTTGATTTCAAGAAATGGCTAGTTGAAGTTGTATCGACTTCAAGGCGGCTGTTGCACCGCGAACAACCAAGCTCTGTTATAGTTTCGCGATGTAAAATGAAATATATATATAATTATAAAAATAATTATTTAATTATTTGGGTTTTCAGCCCACGTATTACAGGACATGATCCCCATGAATTACGGTCAATGTTTTGTCTCGGCTGATTGTGATGAAAATTGAAAAATCATCATGAAATATGCCCGACGCCCGTCCTGAACGCAGTATGGAGAAACCAACGGGGATCGATTTCCCGAACATATTATTGGGGCACGGTCGACAGACATTCCAAACAATGGAAATTATCAACGAAAGTGGGGATTTTTCTAGATATACTGTCATGACAAACATGTCAAATTAACAAATACACAAAGAGGTGTAATATTAGGTTTTATTTTAGGCTTAGATTAAATATTTTCTTTCACTCAGGCCATGCATGGTACTGCCATTTAGCTTCATGGTCCTTCAGTTGTCTTCGCCTTGAGGAAAACAACAATAATTATACAAACCGTAAACACATTGCGAAGACTCAACAGTCGGGAAAGAAAACCCAGACAACCATGTCGTACCATGGATCCATGGTCGTACTTGTGTTGAAATGCATTTTGTATTTCACGTCAGAATATTGTTGAAAATAAAATATTTAATTTAAGCCAAATCGAAGTCAAAAGGTCAGATTGCGTGCATATAATTATAGATAGTTAAAACGAAAAGTATTTGAACTTTTGTCGGCTGTTCAACATTTATAAACACCAGTAAGACAATTATAAGACAATGTGAACCTCGGAAATTTTCTGAGAGCGAGCGGGTGGTGATATTTCGGGGTTTTCGCGATCGCAAATAAAACGGAAATTGTCCAGTCGAATTCAACAAGCGGTCACAAAAACGAGCGAAAAAAAGCGAAGTCATTGCTCTTGTTCGCACCACGGTTACTAAAAAAGAAACCGTGTTCGCACGCTTTCTACGACGTACCACACGGCTATCAGTTTTACAGTGAACAGTAATCAAAACAAACTTGAAGATATCTTGTGCACACGGCGTAAACCGTTTTCTTTATTTGGAATAACTCCGCCTCCACACCATATTAGTAATATGCAAATCACCACGTCACTTTCGCGGGAAGTCATCACGTTGTAGGTTGACACACAGTAGAACTGTTCTGAGATTTCAAAACATATTTCATCATGTCTTTAACGTGTATAACATTTAGCCCCGACATTAGAAGGCATTATTTAGTAGCTGGTCGCTAGGCAGACATGTTTCAATAACGTTGGACGTTTTTTTGCGTTTATCTTGAAATTGATTTCTACGTAGTTCTACAGATTCAGTACGCAATTTCTAACAAACGAATGGTCAGATCGTCGCTATTTTTGGTCAACTTTACCGCTATATAGAGTACTGGAGGAATGTTCCTGGATTTTTTTCTGTCTGCCTTCGTTTTGATTTTTTGCTTATTTTTATATAGAGACATGTTGTTTTTACTCAGGTATTAACGTCCAAACATTTGAAATAAGGCTACACAAAAACAAATTATAGTTGCAAAAAAACGAAGAACATTGTACATGAAGCACCTCTCTATAATATTTACATACAAAATATATTCAGTCGTGCTGCAAATTAATTATTAATTGCGTCATTAACCGTTTTACTCCATTTTCGCGTATTCTCGTGATCACGTGACTTTGTATTTGCATAATTAAAAAAAAATTGCCATATCTCCAAAGTTTGAAACAAGATCTTTATTATGGTATATAACATGTATGGGTAAGACGTATGTTTCAGTCTGTAAATTGAGACTAAAAAATTGAACCAGCGAACGTATGCTAACCCCTTAAAAGACAGAACAACAAAACTATCTCAGAATTGACTTCTAGAAATTTAACAGAAATATACAGTCACTGTATGAAATCACAAGTATACCTTATTTATACCTCATTGAAACTCTCGCATGAGTTGAACTTTACTAGTCCTCAATATTATAGAAAGGAACCTGACTGTAAATAACAACAGAATTGAAATAACGTACCCATGACCAGTGCATCAAACATTATTAGACAAATTAAGTTCAGCCTGCAGTCACAGTGATTCGCATCATGGAATGTGGACATCTAATTCTCACAGAACTTAAACTGTGAAAAGGACAGTTTTCAAGAATCCGCATAATTTGGAATGAGATGAAAATTAAATAAAAATGATCGAATTCCAGCTAAATCAAATTATACAACATTTTCCCATATGGAGAGGCATTCATTATAAACAAAAAAACAGCTTACATAAGGTATAGAAGTCCAATGTTGCAATTATATCTTCAGATTTATCATGATGCAATTTAATGTTACTGACATCCAAAGCCATGCCATTACTTTATATTTAGATTCAGACCAAGCTGTTATAGTGTATTTTGATAATAATTCCAATAAATTTGATCTTGACTATGTTCAATCATTTGTTGATTATTGTGAATATTACAGAGCTCTGTTATAGACGGAATGTGCATAAGAATTAAAATATCATGAGAAGTAGCTTCTGATGTGATTAACACACAGTAAAGTTAATCTTTCTGTCATATTAATCAACAGAAATATAATTTTAGTTTCATACTAAGCTCATAATAAAGAACAATTCTTGTCCAATTGAGGTTCAAAATAGAAGAACATACGTGCATTGACGTATAATGAATCAGGTAAAGCATAATACAGGAATACATATTCAGAAAAATGTATGCATTATTGTAGTTGTGCGTGTGTGTTGAAGTGGCAATATGATTAATATACTGTAAAACACATTGACATACTTGTCACAAATGTATATAATATTACGGCAAGATATAAATTCAAATATGCTCAAAAATAACAAAACCTACATATTGCAGACGTTACGTTTAAGTTATATTCTTTACAATATATGTACACATCATACTCTTCACCAGGCCATTTGTATATACTAATATATTTTGTGTTTGTTTATTCAGCTCCAGGCATGACAGAAATTCGAATATTGCTGTTGATTTGTCTGGTTGTCACAACAATGGTTTACTCTCGTGACATCCGCACTACTCTCTCTGATGACCAGACAGATGACATTCAAATTAATGATAATCATCAAATTGAGGAGAACAACCATGACAGTGAAATTAACAAGAGATATTTTCTTTACAATTGTCCACCATTTTGTTAAGAAGAATTGCGACAGATTTGCATACATTTAATTAAAAAAATATTATCTGCAAAATCAATGTGTATATATTCTCTAATAGATACAAGACTTATTCTAATTATAAACCGTGTAGCTGTGTCGTCACATGTTTGACACAAACAAACTAAGGTGAGAACCATTAGCAACACGATCGATGGCAGAAAAAAACACTACAGTATCGCACCAACCCCACAGTTAAAAGTTAGAAAAATTAATCAAAATTCGAGCAAAATCTTCATATGTGTTTCCAGACTGTATTACAAGCTCAACGTAAAAGGTTAGAAAATAACAAAACAAAGTTGTGAAAAGCGAGTGTAAATGCGGTAGATTTGGTGGTAAATGTTGACCTAAGTGATTGTGAATTCGAAACTAGTCGTGAAAACTTTGAAAAAGAAATGAAAAGCCTTGTCAATGAGCCTCAAATAGCGGAATTGTCGCCTGAAGCAAATCGTGGCCACAGAGCAAATCTGAAACATTACAATCGACTTCATTGTAAATATTGAAAGATTTTTAAAACATTAAAAGACCAAAAATTATGAAGTAATTCATCACATACATATAGCTATGTGATCATATTATCAGCGTATGTGGATTGTTAAGCTTTATCGGGAGTGGCAAGTAATTGCATGGGGAACAACTGACAAAATCACCTAGCTATTCTATTTTTTTAGTGACAGACATTTCATACATATATTTCAATTTAATTTATCTGATTTGTGACTGCGGGGGTGAATCGATTTGTAGAATAATATAAAAAACATGTTTTAATATCCAAAGGAATTTGTAAATTTGCACGTATTTACAATAAAATCTTGCTGCATTTAGACAATACAACTGGCACTAATCTGTTGCAAAGATTCTGCAATGTTGAGAAAAGTAACTGGAGTGTTGGTAGATTTTATTGCTACCCGGCTGTTAAAAAAATTAAACAAAATTCGAGTGCAAGCCCTGTATGTTTTTCCGGACGTAATACGTGCTCAACGTATAATGTTGCAAAATAGCGAACAAAGGTTGTGAAAAGTGATTCAATATTATTTGATGTTTGAAATGTATATGTAAAAAAATAAGAAATAGCGTGCAAAATTGTGTAAAGCGTTTGCGAAGTTGCTAGATTTACTGTACATTTGACCTAAATGGTTGTGTTTTCGAAACTAGTGGAAAGTTAAAAAACCGACGAAAACTACCTGGTCACCTCTTTTGATTACTCCACGTCGAGTATCTATTTTATGTTCATACATTTCCCCATGTTTGGTCTAAAACACAATGAAACAAATCAACAATGTCATTATTGTAGTTTTTGCCAGAACGATAACCAAGTTCTATACAAAACACAGCAGGTGATAAATAATGTCATATATTGCATCACTCGCGGTTAACAAACAATTTAAGGTGATTTATGAGGAATGCGTCATGTAAAGCAGAATAAAATATACATATGTTTAGTTCTTTTAATTTTTAACAATATTTATAAATGTTTTCAATTTCTGAAACACATAAGGAACATGCTTGGTGGCTTAAATTTGGAAACCATTTCACGGACAGAATGATAATGCTAACATAACAAAACAAACCAAGACACACGTGAATGTCAATATTGGTTAACAACTGGCAATTTTTCGTTTTTTTCAAAACATACAAAAACAAAATGGCGATTATCATATGGCTTTTAAATGTATGATATGATGAATGCAATTCGTCCTTGACCAAGCCCTTGTTACATAATTTGCACTTTCCAATATTCTTCAGGGTTTTGATTCAACCCGAAGGTTAAGTGATTATGCTTTCAACTGGCATATAATATACCTCAGGTCATCTCACATTTATCAGAGATAAATATTTTTCACACAAAAATGTATCTTATGTCTTGGTACTTGTCAAGTGGTGAAGAATTTTGAGCATCTGTAGTCATGATTGTTTTAACATATCGCAAAGTTTCTGTTTGCAAAGTGACAAAAATTAACATCGTTTACTGATTCAAACAAAAAGCTTAATGCCGAGGGAGAACAACATTTTTTTTTTGTTTTGTGGGGGCCCAACATTAAAGATTATTTTCCTCCCTGATATATTGATACTGGTAACACTGTTAAACTTAACGATTCAGCAACATTTTCAAATTTCTTAACAAAAACTTAATGGTATGCGATTACATTAAATATTTTATAGCTACTAAAATTCCCCCATTAATAACAGGGTTTCTAGTATTGGAAAACACATTCAAAAGATTAAAAATGTTCAATATGATTTTTCGACATTACCCGCCATCAAACCCCAAAACTCACATACATTATTATTTGTAGTATCTTACAATGAAATGTTTATATTACCTTGTACGTCAATGGAACTATAATAAGACTGAAAACGTTTTAAAATAAACACTGCTTTGCATGTTTATTTTCCAGAAGGCTTTTTTGAGTGATAAACCAACGGCCACTAGAAAAAAATCTTCTGAAGACCACAATTTTGGTTTTGTTTGTTTGTTTGTATTCATTTTACTTTTATTCTACATTTTCTGTAGGCAATTACGCTGAAGCTAAAAAAAAACAAAACATCCACAAAAAGGTTAACTATTTTTAACAAACCAACATATACGCAAGAGTATTATTAATGGATAGTGCGAATATAGTGGACAACACGGAACCTTGCTGAGCACCCACATAAGCATTTAAACACATCTGAAATACCATTTGGCGGACATTTCATATTGCTGCACATGAATCGAAAAACTACCAATAATGTAATCTCGCAACAATTATTAACACTATTTTGACCCCCCCCGTTCTGATGAAGAAATATGATCAAACCAATCATCCATTTATTTGTGAAAAATACCATTGTTACAAATTTTCATAGAAATCACTCGGGCAATTATTCAACAACCCAACAGAAATGCTATTGTATCTCTAAGCCTTACCACTTTCTATACGACCTATTGTTTTCTTTGCTGTGAACGACCAGTGAAGATCCGTGAACAGAACTTCATCTGACTGCTTTTTAAGAAAATTAAACAAATTTGGAAAATAAGAAAACGATACCAGACTCATAATATTCGAAGATGGTTCAGGCTGATAAATTCCAAGAAGGACCAAAATGACTTCGAATGAGGTTGGCCGAGTTATTCTATTATCTTATCTTTTTCTCAAACCTCGAACTGTTTTTTTCTTAGTTTTGATGAGTAGGATTTACTTTCACTGCATTAGGACGGCAAACGACACTTAAGTTCTGGTTTGTCTAATTTCATTTAAGGGTTCGGTTTACATTACTCCATGTTCTAATAGTGATTCAAATTAGTCTATTCGTGTGCCTTTTATTGCCATTCGATGATGCGTGCCGGAGTTCGGGATATTGTCTATGTACTATGTGTGTTAGTTTACTTGTATACGCCAGACAAGTAATATTTTATAAGAGTCTGTCTGAATGAAAATTAGAAAATTGACCATGTGGCGACAGGACACATAGGCAGTATAGAAACAATACAGTCTAACAAGAACATGGTACAAAACTCACTCATATGTTGATTGTCCATTACACTCAACTAGCTTACTCACATTTCTCGTTGTCGACTCTAGTTTTGCTTAGAACAGCTCAGAGACTATATTCGCATCTGAGTATGTATGTTTACCAGTATCATTTGTAACCAACTGTTATTAAATTACTATATCTATTTTAAATTTGAATAAGAGTGTATTAATGTCATCTAAGCTTCAGTGCGATTTTATTTTCCAATATGGAAACGGTGACCTTAATTATTGCGACAGTTTACATCTTATACTTATTAACGTTACTTAAGTTTCAAGAAAAACTAGATAGGAGACTCACTAACACACATTATATTTATTTTATTTTATTTTAAATATTGGTAGGGTATCATCCGTGTTAATGACATGGGAATGTAAATTACACTAAATAAAATGACGCATTATTCATCTATTTTTTATAGCAGAGAACATCGTCATGATATCAACACGCAGTATCTATATTTTAATTGTTTTGATGTCGGCAATCTTCGTACTGGGAGATTTTTTGTTTGATAGTGGTTATTATCACTGGCTTGCCAAATCCGGGGAACCTGGTTCAACAACTGAAGCATTCATGATTCAATAATTCAACCAATGCATTTATGAATATGTCAAGCAAGATGTTTAGTTAAGTCACAAAACTGTAAAACAGACTTGTCATATACTATGGCGTGACATAGATTGGAAATGAAAAACCGACCAACATAAACGCCGAGACTTCGTATCACACTAGATGTACACTCACTGGCACCAAATTATTTTTTTTTTTGAAATTCGCAACCAACTAGTTTTTAGCACATTGAAAATGTGCACGAAATCAATACCTATAAAGCAGTAATTACAGCTATTTATATCACAGACGTAATGAAATGTAGTACACGTTTGAGTACTTGTGTACTCCTCTCAGTGGACCTTTAGCATCATGGTGTTGAAATTCACTCGGGGTCGAATTTTGGAGCCAAGATATTTGAAATATTATGTAATCATCGTGTATAACATACAGTAAACACATTTACTTGAAAGTCAGAAAATTCAAAATGTGTATCTACTTTATTGCGTGAAATATATTCACAGGTAAAGTGTGTCTGCACCAAGAAACAACTCGCTGCTCAACAGAGAGTTCTTGTCGTGGCGAAGATTATATTTTCTTAGAAAAAATGATAATGAGATTATTGATTGAAACATGTTTCTATTCAATCTTTTCCAAGTGAAACTGCCGCATGATATAATGTTTCTTAGTGCAAATAAATATTAGTGCAAGTATATTTTTCTAAACTTCGATAGTATAGGAACGTGGGAATTCCCTCTAAACAATTGTGGACGATCATAAAGGAAATCCGTGTGTGATTGAATCGAGCCTTTTAATTTAGTAATTCGCTGCAGTAGGAACAAGTAAAAATCATCTTGCATACTTTCACTGAATGACTCGGCAATTCAAGTGGATAGCGCATCATCTATTTGAGTCACGATAAATACACACTGATTAAGGATAATCCTGGTGGTCAAAGAAGAAAATATATTGTTCCTCAATCTATTGCTATTATGATTTGTATTGCTCAAATACGCTCCCGAATGTTATATGATTTAGAGGTATGGGGTAAAATGTGTTGACTATATTCACACCTAGAAACAATGATCCAATTTAGCTATATGCTGGCAACGTTTTACACAGTACTGTTGGTAAACCATGTGCGACCTGACTGGTAATTTGTCAAATTACAGCGCCTTCTATTTCATTAACCATGCTAATAAATCATTCATATAAAATGCATGTTCAAGCAAAGCACTCGACAACACCTTGAAATATTTCATTTGGACAATGTGTATGTAACAATGCTCTCACAGTTTATAATCAATTCATTAATAGCAAATTAGAATAAGTCTTTCATCAACACGCTCTGTACAGTTATCAACACAAATATGGCTGTGCACAGTGGCGCTGTGTTGGTGTGACATATTTCTATGTATTTTTGTGTATTTTATAGTTTTGGTATTGTGCTATTTAGTTTCTTCTTTTAAGAATGCGAACACATTTATCATTCAGCTAGAGAGACACCAATATTAATATTATTGCTATTGAGTTAAGATGTTGTTATGATACGACTGTGTTAGCGTATCGAGCCACAATGTAGTGTAATTTGTATAGTGATTAATGAGGTTTAGTGGTGTGTCAGATGCCACTGTTATATTACCTGAAATTATGCTCGTTAATGATAATATATTCATGGATGTTCTAATACTACTAGCTTGGTTTTAGTTTATAATGAATTGAATACAGCTGGAATGTCGGTTATATTAAATGCACATTTCCGGTTCTGTGGGTTAATATGGTATACTTGTATTTATAATCCAGTCACATACAGATTTAGATTTAATAGTCACGAGTAATTGATATTAGAGGTACGTATTGTATTAGACTGGTATTAAGTGTATAGTAATTTATTGCAAGTAATTGCCATATACTGTACAATCTAGTGTGCACACAGAAGAATTAAATTTATATTTTGATAGTGATTTAATATTGTTTGTCGATCTTTGTCATTTTCTGCCGTTGGGAGTTAACATGATTTGCTTTCTAGTATTGGACCGTGACAGTTGCTTGGAATTTCAACTAGCCTAATTTATACTTAATTCCGAGTCTGATATGCCAGTCATTAGTCGCACTGGAAATACTAAATAATTATGCTTTATCGACCTTGCATCATCGACCATAGTAACAGTGTTTGTCACCGCTGTTAAATATTATGGAGGAGCACGTGGTATACCTCAGTGCTCATGTCACTGCAACATATATCTCCAGAAATAAAGCCGAATATGAAGACATCAGAAATACAGAATTACAAGTACTTGTTGGCAGTCATTTGTAACAAAGCTATCTATTCGTTTGTAACCTTTCTATCGCCCAACCAATTGACATACACAGTTGTGAAGAGAGTTACTGCACGGGGCTTTGGAGGTAGGAATGTCTAAAATGACTAACGCCGTGCAGGCGTACGCTGATGTAATTCACCCATAAATCTTCCCCCTTTTGGCCTTCATGACTGAACTTTATTAATCCTTACAGTATTTATTAATAGTACAAATTTTCCTGTTCGCAGATTTATCATTTAAAAGATCGATCCGGTCTTTTCATACCAAATGAGAAAGTCATTTGTGTTCGCTTGGTATACATGAATGTACAAGAATATTGCTTAACCATGGTCACGATACTATTTTTTATAGACGAATTTACTTGTTTGAAGCAAAACTTATATATATAAATATATCAATACAAACATGCAAATATAATATATAGAAATCTGTTTTAAAGTTTAGTTAAAGTAAACGTTTTTTTATTTACACATTATTGAATGCATTAGTAGATTCATTGAATCATGAAAGCATATGTGTATGGATAAATCAGTTGTTTGTACTAGTGTCGGTCTTCTTTTCAATATGTGGTTTAACATATTGGAGTATTTTCCGATTTCGACGAGCTCTCCAACCCGACCACCACCATAAAAGACAGCTTCCAGTAAAAATCAAAATAAGTCGTGTTGACATCATAACGACGTTCTGTGCTCTAAAGAAAATAGATGAACAATGCGTTACATTTCATTGTGTCAAGATGACTAGTATGTTAATTGTTTACATAATATACCCATATATAATCATACTCACTGTTGCCATTAGTTTCAAAAGTCCTCACAACTGTGTCTATGATAGCATATACTTGTAACAAATTATTGTACTTTTGAATAAGTAAATGTACTGGCGATGATACGTTATCCGATGATTTTTAACATAACGATTATAATGCAATGTGGGTATTGTTAGGAGAAATTTACCACTAAAATACACAATACTACAATAAATATGTTTGTTCATACGTTCTGTTTTAGACATAATATGATACCTAATTACATTTTAGGTTGAGCAAATTAGCGTTGATATTTGAAGATTCACAAGATCGATAGTAGGTTTGTATATAAAATGAATTGGTAAAAATTGAGTGTGTAATTATTCCATTATATTAGACCAAGTTAATTTATCATACATATTATACAGTATTCTAATTGCATTTGTGGTTCAATTAAACGAGGTCTGGGACTATTATACACAGTTTATAAATAAATAACAAATTCGTGCATTTAGTAATTTATTTGTATACTTTATTACTTTACTTCACTACATGTACAATTGTATTGGTCGACATAATTCAAAAAAATGCACACCCTGAGTATAATTATTGGCGAACGTTGGTGTTACTGCAACTAAATACCTACAGTAGTACGTGTAGTTGTAATCATGGTGTATGTACATAGCAAAGTCATCACAAGGTCAGATATCGGGTATGAACGTAAATGGCTTATAACTTTGAATGCAACTTACTAAAAGACGAAACAATACAAGTTTTTTTAGAAAATTCTGTCCAGGGTCTAAACTATAGCCAGAAAACGGAAATACTTTCAGTCAGTCTTCTTGTGTCAGTTATATAATGAAAATATTGTTTTTAAAAGAGCTGACGCAGATTAGTAAGTAAGATAGACCACACATGAGCAAACACGTTTAAGACAAAATTATAATGCTACAGAAACATTAAACCATCAAATACTACCTCATAAAAAACTCAATTAATTCATAAAGTGCGGAGCGTTGTATGTGTTGCTAACATTTTACCTATGTTGACAATTTTGGTCATTCATGTTGTTTTTACAGTGCCTTAAATGCTGATTATCAAGTTTAAAATCCTTATTGAGTATAATAAATGTAAATCAGTTGTGTATACATAATTTGTGGGCATGTATTTTGTGTATATATTACGTATACATACTGTGTATATAATGCTAATTAATATTCTATATCTTTTTGCTTGTACAAGATGACAGTGAACATGAGTTTGTCACACGCTTGTTGTCCAACTGCTGCCCAGTCCAAACGACGACGTGAAGGTATGTACGTGTTTCAAGATAACTCCTGCCTATTGATAGATGATAAACAGCAGTGGAACTACGCCATGAATATATCAGTATTTGAGAGGTATGGTATTTGATATCACTCCTTTGAGAGGTATGGGACAGTCTTTGTCTTCTGTGTTAATGTGAGAACTCTGGTAATGCACTCTGAGTATTTTTCACCTGGGTACAGAGCAATTGCAAGCTGGACTTTTGTCATTATTGTTATTAATACGTATTTTAACATCCGTATGTTATAATCATGTCACAGAGCAAAAAACCTAAGAAGTGTGCAAACACAACACAATCCGAAGATAGTAACAATAAAATGGCACCAAACTCGCTAATATGTTGATTGTCTATACTCTCAATAATCAGATAGTTACTCACATTTCTTGTTGTTGACGTTAGTTTTGCGTGTCTGTTATATAGTATTTTGTAGCGTCTGAATGTTTGACTGTTATTAATTTACCATATCTATTTTTAATTTGAATACCAGATTAATATTTTATCCGGATTTTGATCCGATTCCGCACGTCGCTGCATTCAAAACATTTTACACCTGGTTATTTACATATTTCATGACGATTTTTCAATTTTCATCATGACAGGAGACTTTACATTATACATTTCACTTCCTAAATTTAGCTGCTGAGTAGAAAGAAATAATAATGTGCTGTATTTTTAACAATAATATGCCGAATTTTTGAGAAAGATGCGAATTCATTCAGTGCTCATACATTGCTTAATTGTGCACAAGGCAAAATCGTTAATATACATCGTGTACATTCGCGTATTCGCACGCTTATCGTATGTAAATCAGTTGTGTATATATCTATAAATTGTGGGCATGTATTTTGCGTACTTGTTGCGCATACATAATGTGTATATACTGCTAATTAATACTCTATTGATTATTGCTTGTGCAAGATGACAGTGAACACGAGTTAGCCACACGCTTGTCGTCCAGCTGCTGCCCAGTCCAAATGACGATGTGGAGGCAAATATGTGTTTCAAGGTAATTCCTGTCTATTGATAGATGTGCGATAAACAGCAGTGGCTCTACGCCATGAATATATCAGTATTTGGAAATCTAATCGTGTATTCTCTACAATGACATTGTTCACGTAACTAGATTTTACGTTTTGTTTCATGCACACTGAATACACTGAGACCACTCGTTTGAAAGCTATATGACGGTCTTTGTCGTCTCTGTTAATGTGAGAACTCTGGGAATACATTCTGCGTATTTTTTTACCTGGGTACGGAGAAATTGCAAGCTGGACTATTGTCAATATTGTTATTATGTGTTTTAACATCCGTATGGTTGAATCATGTTACAGAGCAAGAAACCTGCGAAGTGTGCAAACACAATGCAGTCCGAAGATAGTAACAATGAAATGGTACCAAGCTCTCTAATATGTTGATTGCCTATACTCTCAATAAGCAGATAGTTGCATTTCCTGTTGTTGATGTTACTTTTGCTTGGTAAACCTCAAAGCCAAAGAACGTGTCTACTGTATAGTTTTCTTGTTGCGTATGAATGTTCGACTATTACTAAATTACCATATCTATTTTTAATTTGAATACCAGATTAATATTTATCCGGATTGTGATCCGATTCAGCACGTCACTGCATTCAAAACATTTTACACCTGGTTATTACATATCAATGAAGATTTTTTTTTTATTTTCATCATAACAGGAGACTTTAAGTTATAGATTTAACTTTCTAAATATAGCTACGGAATTCGTTGAAAAAGAATATAATGTGCTGTACTCGAAACAATAATATGCCAAATGATGGATAAAGATGCAGATTTATCAGAAATTGCTTAACTTACGAGAACAATACATTTGTGCACAGGGCAAAATCATTGATATACGTCGTGTACATTCACGTATTCGCACGCGTATATTCCCGATATTCGAAGATATACGTCAGTAGGCGCACACGTACATTTATCCTGTGTACGGGGAATAGGCAACGTATATTCACACATCCTGGCAATATCACGAACCCTTGTTACAGTCATATACATGTAAAGATAAAGCAATGGTTATTCCCAGTGGTATGAAATGTTAGTGCTATATGACTACATCCAATTAGACTTGCATATAGTCTCTTGAAATTCGATCCACTGAATACAAGTTATAATATTAGTAGTTGCAATGAAATGGTATGAACTAAGTGTGAAAATTGAACAATGACTTTTCTACGCGTGGCGGAAATGACACAGCTTGTCATGCTACATAGACTGCAAAGTAAAACAGAACTTACAAATATTGCAGGGCACGCTGAATTTCAGAACTTCTTAACAGATTGATATTATTCTCTCGTAGTGACTTGATTTCGGTTCCCAAAATAACACGCTTTATTCTGTCTGTTTTGATGTAGCCACAACTTCCGTGTGCATGCTATTATTTATTGTTGTAACGAAGGATCGTATATTTTGATGTTCCGAGGTGCTAGAAGACTGTGGGTGAGATCTTGAACTTGCAAAAAAAGCTTCGACTGGGTAAAGGTGAGATGGGGCTGCATATATCAGGGAAGTTTTGAGATGAAAACGTCTGAACGTCAGACATTCGACAACTACGATGCAAATGGGACATCTTGTTTCTCGATTAATTAACTACAATTGCGTGGTTAAAAGTCACGTCGGGCGTGTAGCATTTTGGTAGTAACGGTGTGAAATATTAATGCGATTGCCAAATTCGACATTTCACAGTTTCATCACGTTCGGTTATTGTTTTATTTTCGCCAATAATACTATGCTGTACGTACTAAAACAAAGTGTTTTATTTGTTAGTCGATTGATCCAACTCATTGCTCATAATAATGACGTCCATACAGTGTATTGCGCCCTCAATATGTTGGATAGTGTTCTACGGACTCCCGAAAAACTTCAAGTAAAGAACTGTGAAACACTCCAAAGAACTGTGAGACACTCTACATAAAAGCTGAAGGAATATATATATATATATATATATATATATATATATATATATATATATATATATATATATATATATATATATATATATATATATATATATATATACCCGAACGAGAGACTGCACCATTGCACCATTTCTCACGCACACCATGGAACATGGGAATACTTTGGGTAATTTCTAGTAAAATGTATATAATAAGTCAATTTATGAATGAATGCTGATAACATAATACAAGATTACAGACAAATTCGGAAAAGGATCGTCGTGACCCAAGTATTAATATGCTTTCCTTTAAACAATAGGAAAATAAAGAAAAACGCCAAGAATTGATAAGCTGAGATCCGGCGCATTGAACACATCTGACGTAACTGCCGGCCTGAATAATAATGTGTGAAAGTAGCGAAAAAAAAAATAACTGATGTCGAGACTCACTTCCTGTTATACTACAATCTGCAATTTCTTAATTTCCTTTGGCATCGAACATATATGCCTTCCTTGTTACTTTACTGAGTAATCATAATATTTAAAATGACTGAAGATTGGGTTTGGGCGTTCCAGTGGACGGACGTTTCGGCCAAGGATTTCTGCTAGGGCGGACTTTACCGTCCGTGTTTTTTTCTGTAAAATAAACGATCTTCATTATTTTAAATTCAAACCTACCGTTATATGTGTTGGTATCAGTTACTTTATAACACAACGTTTATCGTTCCTTACGAGATGCACAATAATAAAAGTACGTATAAGAATTTAATACACAGAACAACAATATAATTAATAGAAAATAAATATAATTAAGCCGTCGCTGTATGAAAATCACACAACAACTTTCCTTTATCTCATTGAAAGCCTTGCAAAAAAAGAGAACTGCATGATTTGAATGTTACTAGCCCGAAAGATTATGAAATTAAATCTGACGGTAAATAATGAAATCAAGCACTTGCATACAGGCAGGCAGGAAAACAAGAATGGCACGGAGATATTGTGCAGACAAGTACTCTCAAAGTGGAAACTAATTAATTAAGAACAACAGAATTAAAAAAGTAACCATTACCAGAGCATGTGTTAACAATAGACAATTTAATTTCAGCCTGAAGTTACAATGATTGCAATCATTCATTGTGAACATATAATTTTCCCGAAATACAATACAATGCACTGACAATTTTACAATAAGACAAAACATCCTGAAATTAGAAAAATCAACACAAATTCTAACAAGCAATTGATTATGGATAGTTGGACTTCTGTCAATTACTCAACATGTATGATCAATGTGGATAAATTGAACTTCAACATGTTGTAATAATAATAAACTAATCTTTACCTTTGCGATAAACTGTACAGATTGAACAACTCAAATTAAAACATTCTTTTCCCAACAATAGTTTAACGATATTTCAACGGGAAACTAATTTGAATACCATGGGGCATGACGAGAATACTTTGAATTATCTCAGTCTGGTTAATTTATTTGGTGACGACATTTTTAATGTAGCTCGCAAATGTTATCTTGATTCAATTTAGAATAGTAGGCGAGATGAATACAATTATTCCACTGGCAAATAATTTCATCCATACGTTGCAGCCAAGACCACACCTGCTTCACGACCTTACTGCTTATGGATTAGTCGATGATTTTTTGTTTTGCTGTTTTTTATGAAAATAAAACAAAAAAGAATTATTATTCTGTAAAAAATCTGTCATGGACGGAATGTGCATACTACATAAGTGAATTGGGACAAAATATCATAATTATTATGGAAGAAATATGGAAATATGTGCTCACTCATATCACCTGATATTACTTCGCAGTTAACATGAGGTTCATTTATATTGTTCTTAAAGACATGACTTTGTCGTGTACTAACGACTCCCGTTATTCATTAGGTTTTGTTTTCAAAGATTTTTCTTGTACTGAAAATTATTCTACATGGCCTTAATAAAATGATCTGTGGTTTTCTACTTTCATTAGATGTCAATATGTGACTACATTTAGTCCGCAAGATTAAGCTTGTATTTGGAAGACAAGATGTATTTGGAAGACAATATACAATGTAGAAGATATAATGTTAGATAGCATTGCAGAAATAGATGATGTGATTGCTAAATGTGTGAGACAGTGTGAGACCTGCTTAATGCAAATGAGAGGGCCGCCTACAGAACTCACACTGGACAGGGGTTCTTTCTCTGCTAGAATATGATAGACAAGACAATAATACTTGAAATGAAATATACCTCTCAAAATAAATACAAGAATTACAGCACAGAATAATACAATGATTGAAGTTACTAAAATAGGGTATTGCGTAGGGAAGTGTACATTGGTGATAATAGGTGGAAATAGGTGACAGTCAATAGATTCTGCAACACAACGACGAAGAAATAAAGGGATCTTGTTTGCAATACGCTGGTATCCTAAAGAGCACCGCTGAAAGCAGGGGATAGCAGAAAAGTCTCACAGAATGATGATTGAAGCCTTGTCTCACAATATCGCAACAGAAACACACAGGGTACACAGTACTAATGATGGATTAAACTGTTCTCAGTTTGTCTAATTTATAGTCATGAATGACCCAGATTCAGGGACACAACCTGGGTGTCCACATATACCAATCAACATGTGCTCTCGCTAGCAGCTGTGTCACGTAGGAAATTCAGTAAATCTTAAAGATCTTTGGTCGCATCTTGTTGTCCAGCTAACAAGGCGTAAGCCAGTTTCAATCAATTTACTATTCCCCGACAAACTCTCAAGATAATGAAACATGCAGAGTACTTTGGTGTCTATCTTATAAAATAACAGCAACAACATCAAAAATGATGTGGAGATGTTAGTGTAACCTTGTTGCCAGTTTATCAATCACCGACCAGACCAAGTATCAAGATAGCAAAGTGAAACTTATTGCATTGCGTCGTAAAGCACAGAACGAACGACTTCACAACCCTAATATGAATTACAATGAGCTGTTAACATTGTTACACCTTGTGAAATAGTTTTAACACTTCTATGGTTCAGCGTTCATTGCTAGCAAGAATCATGGTGCCTTGAAATGTTTGGTGTATTTAAGTTGCCAGCTAGCCGAATGAAGTCTTGGAAATGAATTTTATTGTGGTACAAAATTGTATGAAATCGATGGGGGGTGATGCAACTGAAAGAAGTGGTTCCCAGAACTTTGAATGCAGAGACATGGAGAGCTTTGTACATTGCCACAGCTGAGCATAGCCAAAACTGTACAGTGAACTGCGACTGCAATAAGTGGGATGATTTGTCTAACATACCACAGTATTAGAACATTTAGTTAAAAAAGTTCCAATGTTGTTACTTGTCACCAACTGCAATATAATTGAACTGCCACACCAAAGTTGTTCCTGCGTTGAACTTATCTTTTTGCGTATAGAGTTTCTGATGTTTGCCATACTGCACTTAAGATTTCTTATTATACATCTAGCCTAAAGAAATTTAGCTGTGGTGAAGTTGACCAAACAATCTCAGTAAGTTTAAGTAGAGAGCCGTGTTAACAGAGGCTTTTGTTTAAACAACATTTGGTGGTTCGTTCTTCAGATATGACTAAAAGACTTGCAAATCGTAGTCGAATCGTTTATGGACGCCTAAATAAAACAATTGATATATTGGTGTCATTAGTCCATTCTCCAGTCATGGAAGTCAATTAATTTGTACACTCATCATTTAATGACATCAATATGAAGACATTTATTGACATATTTAAAGCACAATATCACCAAGTCATTTTTAAATCAGACTTCACTTGCATTGAAAAACAAATGTTGTTAATTAAGTTCCTTGTGTTAAACATAGAACGTTAATAAGCAAACCCGACTCTGATGAATTCTTAACGAGCACACTTAGAAATAACTTTGGCAAATAAATGAATATGCCAAAAAATTGGGATACCGGAAATTTATTCAATAATACTGGTTTTGGGGTACGTTCACTCGGAGAATTTATAGTGTTCAGCACACAGGAACACCAATATATTCCCGTTTTTGAAGAGTACTCAAAAGTCGTGTGTTTCAAGAGTTTTGACATAGAAGTGTTTTTATGTAACGTAATTTACAAAGCAGTACACTGCAGGTTGTCTGGAAACTGTAAGTGTAACTGGAGTGTGAGAGCTACTCCACTAGTTAAGATGTCGATTGGTTGATAAATATCGCGCACTTTTAATCTGAATATGATAATTGTCCAAGCAATGAATGACAGTTGTGTTTGTTTTTTTCTCGTGTGTTAGGTCAACTGACACATGCGATGGTAAAGAAAGTGTAGAAGCCTTATTATTATTCATGACGTTGAAATATTTTCAGACGATAAATTTTGTAATAATAATAACAAGGGGGACCAATTGTGGTCAGTGCGCTAAAGCAATGACCCTAACAACATCCAACAAAATAAACAAAACCAATACAATTTGCATTTGTATCCCTCATTAGTATTTCGGTTATATATATCAAATCTATGATTCTTTTAAACAACATTACAAGTTAAAAAATGTCAAAGACGAATCTATAAATACCGTGATTTTTTTATGAAATTTATATATATTAGTTAAAATCTAATGATACAAAAAAGATAAATCCTTTTTTATTTTATATTGTTGATGTACTTTTCATGAACATTAATACATTTAGTCATTATTCATCTTTGAACTTTAGATTGGAAATAATAGAACATCTGCATTTAGATTATGAGCCGATAGTTTCTATTTTACTGTTCCACAGTTTTAATTTTTCACATCTCTGTAGCAATATACTACTAATTCCTATCTATTAGGTATGTATTTTCAAGCTCATCCGATATTCTTGACCCTGTAGTGCGCATGAAACCTGTTTAAAGAGTCACTGTGTTTTTTACAACTTATAAACCGAAGGTTTTCTGCAGAACAACATTAACATTCAACGCTTATCAGCAGATGTCACGAGTACTAGCTACATAAAATATAACAGTCCGATTTCATTCATTCTTGTATTCGACCATTCTCGAGGTGTGGTACAAGTGTTCTACTAGTTTCCTAGATATTCCTCTACAAATATGGCTTGACATGATGTTGCTATCAGTAGTTTTAGCTATGGCTTGTCCGACTGTTATCAAACGTTCACGAATTGTTTGTGATACGATATGATATAGCAAAATTTTGAATATATGTTGTTAACATGAATTGTACTGTCCGGGAGATTACATATTTACTGCAGTTTTCCAATTGGTGTTGTTTCAGTATTATATAGGTTATCACTGTATGTATTTTAATTACATGGTAATGAACATCATAGAGTATAGCGAACTACATCATGTTTGTTATGTACATAACGTACCTGACACCCACGGGGAGAATCAAATATTGTGAGCGGAATGGAATGGTGGCTACACTTCAGACGACGTTGTTATTTGATGAGCGGAATAGTTCTATAAAAAACAGAAGGACGATATTTTGAGGACATTCCACCAACCAAGTCTATTCTCCCTTTGCACGCTTTATCTGTCGTTAGAAAGCAGAATGTCAAAGATTAATAGTCGGACTTAATATCGTGGCGTTTAAGGTCCATACATTTAGGTGACAACAAATACAACATCAGTGCTAAGAGGACGTGGAATAATCGTATTATTGTTGTGTGTTGGCAGCAAATATTACTTGCCCAACAAGTCATAATCGACTCCGAAAAACCATAAGAACTGATTTACTGAAAGTGTGATGAACATTCTGTGTTAGTGGTAATCAAAACACTGTTGCTTAACTACACCAGCTGTTTGGCCTTCGTGGTAAGAAAAATTAAGTGGATATATTGCAGATAATGTGATACTCAAAATGGTTCAGCTTAGATAACCATGGAAGAACCCGAAATGCATCGGATGAACGTCACTTTCGTTTGTACAAAACACCAACATCGAAGACTTTATTCTACTTTGGCGTCAATTAAATCTCAACTCTATAAGCAAAAAAATCAAATAGGTATAAACAATCCGGTGAATAATTAAACACAGACGCCTGGTAGAGTGGAGTAAATATTCTGTACAACATCTGAAACAACTCCGTCAGATCGGTAAAATGAACAAAACCATTCACTGATTGCCGCAGTTATTAACGCATTGTCCATAGCTTTTTTACCGCCACTAGCGCGGTAGATGTCTTGTAAATTCACTCCTTCACCCATTTACTACAATTAAACAATATGTTTAACAACACAAACACGGATATGAAATGTATCTTTTAATTTCAATCATTAATGTTACCAGCACCAAATTCTGTGTTTATTCAGCTCTAGGCATGGCAGAAACTCGAATATTGCTGTTGATTTTTCTGGTTACCACAACCATGGTTTTCTCTGGTGAAATCCGGACTACATCTTCGCAGTCAGATGACATTCAAATTAATGATTATCGTCAAATTGAGGAGAACAACCATGACAGTGAAATGAACAAGAGATATTGTCCACCACGTTGTTAAGCAGAATTGCGACAGTTTCGCATACAGTAAATGAAAAAAATGTTATCTGCAAAATAAATGTGTATATTTTCTCTCATCGAGATAATACTTATTCCTAAGTACAAACCGTGTAGCCGTGCTTTCACATTTTTGACACAAACTAACTAAGGTTAGGACCATTGGAAACTCGGGCGATGGCAGAGGAAATAAAACACTACTGCGCTCACCGACCCCGCAGTTAAAAGTTAGAAAAATTAATCAAATTTCGAGAGAGAAAAACCCATATGTGTTTCCAGACTGTATTACAAGCTCAACATAAAAGATTAAAAAATAGTAAACAAAGTTGTGAAAAACCAGTGTAAAGTTGGTAGATTTGATTGTAAATGTTAGGTAAACACAAACCCAGAACTTGAATCTTCGAAAAATAACTCAGAAGTAGATTGAAAACAAGCCCAGTATATGTGAACAGACCATTTTATCCGAAAATATATACAAGTTAAAAATAGCGGGCAAAGTTGTGTAAAATGATTGCAAAGTTGCCAGCTCTGCTAGGCAATTTGACCTAAGTGGTTGTAAATTCGAAACTAGTTGTTGAAACTTCAAAAAAGCGACAGAAATCTAGTCATGGAACCTCAAATAGCGGAATTGTCGTCTGAAGCAAGTAGAGGTAAATGGGCAAATCAGAATAGTATGAAAAATTTTAATATCCAAAAGAATTTGTAAATTTGCACGTATTGTCAATAAAATCTTGCTGCATTTAGACAATAAAGCTGGCACTAATCTGTTGCAAAGATCCAGTGATGTTGTCGAAAGTAATTAGAATGTTGGTAGATTTGGTTTTAAATGTTCCGTAAGTGCTCTTCCTAGCAAACCCCATACTTTAATGTTAAAATAATTACTCAAAATTTGATTGAATGCAAGCTCGATATACCTAAATACGAACCGAATGTATAACAAACTAAGAAATAGCGTTCAAAATTATGTAAAGCAATTTGGGCAAATCAGAATAGTATGAAAAATTTTAATATCCAAAAGACTTTGTAAATTTGCACGTATTGTCAATAAAATCTTGCTGCATTTAGACAATAAAGCTGGCACTAATCTGTTGCAAAGATCCAGTAATGTTGTCGAAAGTAATTGGAATGTTGGTAGATTTGGTTTTAAATGTTCCGTAAGTGCTCTTCCTACCAAACCCCATACTTGAATATTAAAATAATTACTCAAAATTTGATTGAATGCAAGCTCGATATACCTAAATACGAACCGAATGTATAACAAACTAAGAAATAGCGTTAAAAATTATGTAAAGCAATTGCGAAGTTGCTAGCTTTGCTGTAAATTTGACCTAAATGGTTGTTTTTTCGAAACTAGTAGCAAAATGTTTAAAAAACGACAAAAACTACCTGGTCACCCTTTTTGATTACTCTAGATCGAGTATACTTACCCATTTTGTGTTTACATATTTCCAAATGTTTGGTCTACAACACAACAATCGTGAATTATTGGTGAAGGAAGTACAAGACGCTGGGTAAGTATCGCCCAGTTACGTCTTTCTCGTGGATAGCAAAACTATTACCAATTTCGTTACATAAAATTAGTATGAAGTGAAACCTTTATGACTATGCAATATCGATGTTATGTTCTTTCGTTTTAATTAGCAAGTATAATAGTACTCCAAAGCGTGTAATGGGTCAAACTGTGTCTTCGTTTTATTAATCTTGTTTTGTAGGAGAAAAAATAAAATTAGTTTAACGAATGCAATCGCAGAACACCGAATATTTACGTCGATGTCGAAATCAACCACTTCGTATTTACTGTGCCTACGCCTGAATCAACGCTATAACATGATGTAATACTTGGTGATAACAATATAATTTGTAACTAATATATACATTATTACTTTTATATTGCAGTTATGATGTTGTAAAGGTATGTGAATAGATTGAAAACACCGCTAGGAATAGACAACTAAAAAGGTAATGTCAACGGAAAATTAGATGGCTGTGTTACTGTACATGTGCTCACGCTCTCAGCTTGAATATTTTATTTCACCATTCTCGCGTTTTCACATAATACTAAAATTAATTACTCGTCACACACATGTCATATATGTATGTACTAAATATTGTACATTTTATCTTAGAAGGCGTCTTCCTCAATATTTATGATTTTTTTGTTTTTTCTTACGCAGAAAAAAGTGGCGGCCCGCCCAATTGTCAGTACACTCTGCCTGTAACTGTGTTATCATTTGTCCGAGCTGTCTTGCCCATGAGTGTAAAAGGTGAATACTGGCCAGTTAGTAAAGTAATTTGAAACATTGAGTCTTATATAGTAATACATGTATAAAGGTAACTTTTTGCACCGTGTGGGATATACTTTCCTTTTGTTATATTATCAATTATACAATGTGCCTCTTAGTAATTATGGCAATTTGTTGTTTCTTCTAGCTGGATGCATACCATGTAATCAATCAAGAGTTTTGTACCACTGTATGTGATAGTATGTTGACGTCGCAAGGTTTCTGTATCTATGAGAGTGATTTTGTTTTCGATATTGAAATTTATGTCTTGTATGTTACCTGGCGTTTGCCTTTAATAGAAATAAACAATTATTTGAATATTTACGTTTGTTTGATATGAACTATTGGACTGTACAGTAGGTAGGTAGATAGCCACGACTCTAAATGAATGTTTCCCGGGACTGAAGACGAGTAATTTTCAACAAAAACAATCGTTTTGAGACATGACACGAACAAAATCGGGAATACAAATGTAACTGTTCATATTAACTGTGCAAAATATCGTATTCCTGTAGAGCACTTTCTCTAGACCAATCTGATTCATGACAACCGGTGAATTGTATAATAAAATAAAATAAAGATGGTATGGTATGAACACATTCATTATTTCCTATATTGTTGTAAACTATTTTATTAATATGCAATATTAAAATCAATACAGCAGGCATGGGCAGCTATTTTAAAAAACATAAACGTTATTATGTCGTATATATGTGCAGTAGCACCATATATTAAGTTTCGGGCGTGCATCTCTTTTTTGAGTGACCCTTTCATGGTTTCTTACATACAAAGCACATCGGGGGTATTCGCGCTGTCTTCGATGTCGCGATAGATAATATGACAGCCTTTCTTGGTGTTCGAATCGGTCTACCATTTTCAGGTGTTTGTGTTTGTTAAACTGTCTGTGCTTTTAGCCTCACAGTCGCGTATTCTTTCTTTGTCCATGGAGCACCACACAATTTGGAGACTGGAAGTTTGAGCGCTTCTTAAAGTCTACAGTTAAACGTTTCCATGCCGCTGTTAAAGTGTGCCACTGCCATAAAAATGTTAACGTTAATACTTGACACTCCTTGGTTCTGCTCGTTGACACTATATTCCATATCATATTAAGCAATGACTCGTTTCAGTTTTGCGTCACACACATTCCATTGCCCTTGAGCAGATTCACGTTCGCCAAAGCGTCAATTACCGGTTGAAGCACTTCTACGACAGCTTTGGAGAATGGTTGCTTTATTGGCCGATAAGTGTTCTTTCCTGTTACCAGATCAGATTGGTATTTACACCATGCATCGGCACCCGTAGGGCAATGTGGATGTTTTGGTGATTCATATGTATTACTATAGTGGGCCAGTATTGTTTTGGTGCTTTCGCTCATCGCCTCTGCTTTCCCTGAAAAACAACCCAACGTAGGAAACGTATGATGTGATGATATACTGTCGTTGTGTGTACATTATTTCGGGAATGTAGTCATGTGACTAAATTCACGACGTGCTCTTTCCCTTGTTATGTCGTAAAACCCATTCCATAAAATGTTTGGATGGAATTCATAACCGATTTTTTTCAAACGCCCACGACCAGTCTGGCACTTTCCATCTGAATTTTTTTTCCTAAAACACAAACAAACCAGAGGGAAGTAAACACCAAGTGTAAGTCAATTCCTCTAATTGGTTATCATAGTGAAGTATCAAATCTGAATTTAAAAACAGTACTACTCTTATACCATCATCTCATTTTAAATAAAATACTTATTAGTAGATCGTACCTTTATGCCTCCCCACTAACCTACGAATTCTCGTTTTGGATATTGCCGTCACGAGTCCTCCTTTTGACGTGAAACCTCTTGAACTCCAAGAACTATCTACGGAGACAGCTATATTTAATTGGTTTTCTAAATCCTCTTCCTCCTCTAAACCAAGTTTCAGCTGCCAGATTTCTTCAGCGACATCTTGAAACTCTTCCTCAAGCTTTGCCCTTCTAAAATGCTTTCAATGTGTTTTTATAAAAAGAAAATTACATGTTTCAAAAATCGGAGGCGGCAAATCCATATTACTGCTGAATTTTCTCAGCGCACAACGTCCCTTTCCTATCCCTCTGGCGGCAATGACAGACTGTCGATTAACGTTGAAAATGTTCTCGTTTTTAGGGGAACTTGGAAAAGTGTCTGACAGACGGCTGCAGCTTGAACAATAAAAGAACAAATGATTCCCCCAGCCATGTCTTTTTTTTAAGCTCTGGAATGTGCACTAAAAAGAAGCTGAGATAATTGCTAATTTGCATAACAATTCACTCAGTAAGAAGTTTGCTGATGCTCATAATTAAAATGGCTGCTACAGTTTCAAATTTAAATGTATTATCGTTTTGTAAAAAGTTAAATACAGTGCATAATATGGAGATCCCGTCATTTCTTTTTCTTACCGTGTTTTTTTTATTATTTATGTACAGCCTTGCTAAATCTTGCTAAGCATTCAAAAGAGGTAATTTTGCACCTGTCATCTATATTTTAAAATCGTTTTTTTTAGTATGTTCCACTATTCACGATTCCACAAAATTTCAACAGTCTATAGCCAAGACTTTTTGGATAATAAAAAGCAAAAAAAAATCACTACAAAGTGCCCACGAACCTGCATCTCTACCTTAAACAAACAAACGTTTAAAATCAATTCCAAAATGATTCAATAAACCAGTTTAACAATGAAGTCACATATGTAACCGCTCTAATCCAAATTCCAGATTTGCTTTTAATATTGCTCAGTAATTGTCATTACTATAATCTATTACCACTAGCACCAAGCTTTCCTATTCAATATTCTCGTTTCATAGACGCCATTTTCACAATTTTTACCACTAACCAGACCGATATTACCCAATTTCATCAGTTTGTCAATACATTTCATGACACTATTAAATTCACCGTAAAATATTCACAACCAGTCATTTCATATGTTGATGTTAAAGTTCAAATAGACCAGGCAGGCAATAATAATACAAACCTATATAAGTAACCAACGGATACTAACCAATATCTACATTTCATGTCATCACATGTTAGGCACATGAAAACTAGCATTCCATATGGCCTCTCATTGAGAATTTTCCGTATATTGTAATATTGTCCTTGGCGTATGATCCCGGAAGTTTAATTTCCCCGAATCTCCGTTTTCCGCAGGAATATTTGTGGCCAGACTAATCTATTTAGAAATAATCACAGATCCAGTGGTCAACACCGAATATAATACCGTCATGAAAGACTAAAATATTGAATGATATAATATTAAGATATATATCAAGTTTACGAAGACTATTTCTCGTCATTATAATGTAAATCACTCATCGAATATCCGTTATTATTTAGGAAATGCGTTTGTGACCGTACCTCTTGAAGCCAATGCATGTTGAGGAAATGTTATCGTTAAATATGCTTCTAGCGCACTCTCTTCTGCAAAATCATTTTAACAATGGCTGATCCCATCTATGAAGAAGTCATCATTTCATCCATATATTCATAGTCAACTAAACTAACAATTAAATGTGCATATCAGTCAAGATTATATCAAATGCAAATGTTATTTTGTAACAGGCTGATACATTGCTGAAATCCTGCAACAATTATCGCTGTATTCATACCCTGATATCACATTACATAAATTAGAATCACTTTTCGATAACGATTTAAACAAATAGTATTAGCATTGAATAAGTAATTGCACAATTGTTGCACAATTCACAAAACGTAATTTCTTATTTGCACATGAATACTGTAACAACTATGGTATATGGAAATAGAATTCAGCCCCGATGGCGTCATCTGAAAGTGTAATCAGCTGTTTGATGTACTTTACAGCATCAAAATAGTAATATAGCTTATTTTGAAAAGCATCATACTTTGTAGTTCGCACTTTGATATTTTGACAGGGACAGGCATAGTGTTGTTTTATCGTTCAGTGGGAACGTTATCACGTTTCAACTGTAAGCACATAACTGTCTCAATAATATTTGTTTCTAACAAGCAATTTTTTTTAGATGTATGTATTATAAGGTCAAAATGATTCCACATCCTTCCTTGCGACATGCACAATACTAAAAGTACTTCAGGAAATTCGGTAACAGCTGTTAAATAACTGACACTATTGATAAAATTCTGGTTTATTAAATTATTTTGGAATTGATTTCAGGCACATTATATATATATATTTATTACACTGAAAAACACAGTCATACTGACCGAAGGTTAATTAGAATGACCTGGATTTCATTCTCAATTAGCTGACCAACTCATGTTTTGAAATCTTATAGATCGTTTCATATATAACACAGACTTGGATTGAAAAATAAGTACAATAATTAGCCAGTATTATTATCACTTATGTAGGTTTTATAACACATTACAGATAAACCGTAAATTAAATAACTGTCTGAATAGCTTGACATTATCAAATTAGCATATTTCAATTAAGACACAGGACAAACAATTTATCTCAGAATTGACATCGAGAAAAGAAATGTAAAAATCGCAAACACCTTATTTATATGTCATTGAAACTCTTGTTGCAAAAACAAAAATAAAATTGAAGTGAATGTTACTAGTCGTAAACATTGTGAAATGGGATAACTAATTTATTAAGAACAACATAATTGAAAAAAAGTACCCATGACCAAATCATCCATTACAATAGACAATTTAATTTCAGCCTGGAGTCACAATGATTGCCATCATTCATTGTGAACATATAATTTTCCTGAAATACAATGCACTGACAATTTTAAAATAATTAACACAAAACATCATGAAATTAGAAAAATCAACACAAATTCTAAAAAGGAATTATTTCTGGAGAGTTGGTCTTCTATCAATTTTCCATCATGAATCATCAATGTGGAAAAATTGAACTTCAACATAATGTAATGATAACAAACTAGTCTTTACCTTTGCATAAAATGTACAGATAGAACAACTCAACATACTTAGCTGCGAACAGTAACTAATATTGTATACAAACAAATCCTAAGATGCAGTGTGATTACAACCTTCCCCTATAATACATACATGGTTTGAGTCATATTAATAAAACAATATTAAAAGAAAAACTTGTTTAAAGATTTCTCTGACTAATTTAGAAAAAAGATGAATATCAAAGTAAAAGGCAGAATAATTTTATTTTAAAGTAGCAAATAAATAAAAATAAACAAGTCAGCCATCTACAATAGATAATTCTAATAAAAGACAGTATAATGTTCTCATAATAATAGTAATATGGACAAAGGAAAAAAGAAATAAATGATGAAATTCTAGCTAATTCATAATATACAGCATTCACCCACATGGATAGTCATTTATTATTGACACAAAAACAGCCTACATCATGCATAGAAGTGCTTGTATGCAATGGGCTTATCACTTTTATCGTGATGCACTTCAATGTTACTACACTTTATATATAAATTCAGACAAAGCTGTTGTGATATTCTTTTTTTTTTCATTTTATAGTAATGTGTTGTGATATTGTCCACTTAGCTAGCGAGGCTTGTACAGCTGTGGATTTAGGATATACAGCGTGTATTGAAATTGATAATTAATATTCAATTGTTCTTGTGCAACATAATCGAGACCAATGTTAGTCAGTTGACACACGGCTTCCAGCCGGAGTCGTGAGTTGCAGTTCAGCTCAAATGTTGACGTGTCAGCGAGCACATCTTTCATGATAATGAATATTCTGTACATAATGTTGGACCGATAGAAACAAGACAGCCTTCCGTGATTTCGTGCCCTAAAATCAACATCATTAAATCTGTATATATGATGTCATGTCCAGCAGCAGTAAATATGTTCCAGTACTCCTTCAAGCATTTGGCGAAATCATCAATACAGTACTCACATATCGTGTTTCGACACTGTTGTTTGTATTGATGCATCATCGTTGATCTCAATATTTCCCAATAATGTCTTTTGGTAGTACTTTTTTATCAATGTCACATGATGTTGTAAAACTTCCAATGTTAATTACTCAATGTTCAATTCAATTTTGTCTGGACAATTCATTTATCATTAACTAAGTCCTAGACTATGTTCTATTATTGGTTGATTATTCTGTGAATATTACAGAGCTCAGTTATAAAAGGAATATACATTTAAAATAAGTAAAACGTGACAAAATATCAATATTATTACTAAGAAATATATATGGTGATTGTAGATGTGTTTAAAAATTGCAAAACACCTGACATCACTCTGTGTTTATAAGAAGGTTCATAAATAATCTTCTTACAGGTATGAACACAGTGTGTAATATAAGCTGCAGACTATTTTTTTTTTATTTTGATGAATATTTGCAAAAAAATGTAGTAAAGCCGGTGTGAATCTGGCTGGAAAAGAGACACAAAATTTAGAAAACTCCGTCACGAAATAAAAAAAAAACAGACTGAATAATTTGCATTATTCTCATTATGACCCTATGGAATATAAATAACTGACCCGTTCAAATAAGAGTAAACTATTATTGGGAGAGGTGTGGTTTGTGTTAATTGTCTACCTAGGATGATTTATGGGTTGTTTTTAGGGTTTTCTTTTCATTCAGATGTAATACAAAGTGAACTGATGATTCTGCCAAATAGTAAATAATATAAATTATGGTGTTAAAAAACATGTTATCAACATAGTTGTCATCTGTGAATTTTAAAATACCTAAAACAATGTTGGCAGCTTACGAAATAATAGGAAACAATAAATATAAAAAAGAGATAGATGACACTAACCGAAAACAATAGTGAGGCTGAATTTTGGTAACAAGGTTATTCCAGTCTCAAAAGAAATATGTTTTGTTCACCTTGTCACGATAATGATTGTTTTCGTATACACTCTGTAAATTAACATTTATTTTTATTATTTTGTCATAAGTGAATCTTTTAAATATTTTTAAAATATAGTTTTCAAAAAGAAAGATTTTTGAAAATTTTCCACGGAATAATTACTGTCACCCCTGTGCCGATAATGGTTTTGTTGACATCAGCGCAATTCAAAAACAGACCAAAAATGTATTATGCTGGTAGTAAATGGTGGTACTTCTGAAATGGTATCAAACTATAATAAATTGTTTTTCAGCATTTAATGTTTTTATTTTAATATATAAATATATTAATTACTTGTTGTTTTATTTCGACTATTATAAACATGATCTGTCAGGGAATTTATCGATATAGCTAACTCGTTTTGCCAGACAAAGAGACACAAGGATTAAAGATTAAAACATAACAAAAATGTTAAAAATATTTAATGTAGAGATGCAGTTTACCTGAGAGATATTTTAATTAGTTAACCAAGATGACCTCCCTTGTCCACAAACTATATATTTTAGGAAAGCTTATTGTATGAATTTTAAAATTGTTATTTCTTTTTTATGGACACTGTAGTTTGAAATATGCACAAAAATAAGCTTTTTTTCGGTCAAAAGTTATTTAAAACAAAAAAATGCTACTAAACCATGCTTCCGTTTCCTGTCAAAATTGGTTTATGTATACATATGTTTGCTATGAAGAAAGTGCCGTCTTGAAAATAGTCTACCAGTTGTCAATTCTGCAGGACAGCAGCTCAAATTTCAATACTTCAAGTTTATGCATAAATTGACACCCAGGATAGTTGTCTGTACGATTGTTGTAACACTGTTCAACCAAAAACAATGCCCGACGGCGTTTTGAAGATAAACACATTGTCAATCATTTGTGAAAATTTTAAAACAAAAAGTCAAAGCGTCTAGTTGCTATTTCTTTATAAATTCTGTGATGTGCACTAAAAAGAAGCTGAGATAATTGCTAATTTGTATAACAATTCACTCAGTAAGAAGTTTGCTAATGCTCATAATGAAAATAGCTGTAACAGTTCCAAATTTAAATGTATTATCGTTTTGTTAAAAGTTAAATACAGTGCATAATATGGAGATCCCATCATTTCTTTTGTTCACCATGTTTCTTTTTTATTATTTTTGTACAGCCTTGCTAAATCTTGCTAAGCATTCAAAAGAGAGAATATTTGCACCTGTTATCTATATTTTAAAATCGGTTTTTGAGTATGTTCCATTATTCACAATTCTACAAAATTTTAACAGTCTTTAGCCAGGACTGTTTGAATAATAAAAAGCAAAAAAAAATCCTAAGTGCCCACAAACCTGCATCTCTACCGTATGTGATGACGTATAGTAGTCATATTGCGTACACATAGGTAGCACTGTGAAATAAACATTAACTAGGCTTGTAAGGTTTGACAGTTTTCACGGCAATAATACAGGTTTGACTTGTTTCATTTATTCTAAGACTTGTTTTAAATATGTATGTGGTTTCACTATTGTTTTTTTATGTCTGTATTCATTTCGTATACAAGTCCATCAGTATCCGAATCAGTGAGTTGAATTATTTGCACATATTGAAAAAATGGGGTCGTATTCATGGTCACGCCCTTGATATATTGATCAAAATCTAGATACAAATTATACATAACAGGGACAGCAGGTGAAGCCCATTGGCTTATAGATCCTTCACTTGAGTCTTTTATTTGTCTTTCTACCTTACCTTGTTCCCACATTTGATTGTTATACGGTACTAATCTCACAGCTTTCCCGAGAGTCACTATTTCATGCTTTATCATACCCGTCCTTCGAATATCCCAATAACGGTAACTGAATACATCACTCAATGTTCCATTTGAACTGTATTCCGTATTTTCCAAAACAAATCGAGGAGATACATTCATACGGATCATACCCATGTTAACCACTATGAACCTATTCCCTTTCATCCCAGTGGGCGAACACAGCTTCAAAAATAGCAAAGAACCTTAAGTAAACATCTAATGTATCGACCTTTGAAAAGGCAAACATTACGTGCTTACCAAAACTGAACTGAACATGCATCAGAGATAATAAACACTGCAGTAAAATAATTTTTCATTATAAGGAACAGCTCTAGACGACCTTTCATTACTTGTCTCATAAGAGCGTACTTTGTCAGTTTAAAATCTCAGTTTACCCGGAATTGAATTGACCATTGCACCCAGCTCTTTGTCGTGACCTCATAAATAAGCGTAATATTTATGCTGCTCTTGTAGATCGTTCATTGTAAGTGAAGCAAACAAATTATCTTCTTCGACCAACAACTTTCGACCTTAACATCTTACTTAATTGTAATAGTCTCTAGATCACTTTGACAAATTCACATGCATTGCCCTATAAGGTGCCAGTTTTATTCATTCCATAAATGAATTTTGTTAACAAGATTATTCCAGTCTCAAAAGAAGTATGTTTTGTTCACCTTGTCACGTGAATGATCGTTTTTATATACACTCTGTTAATTAACATTTATTTTTATTATTTTGTCATAAGTGAATCTTTTATATACTTGAAAATATAGTGTTCAAAAAGAAAGATTTTTGACAATTTTCCATGGAATGATTACTGACACCCCTGTGCCGATAATGGTTTCGTTGACATCAGCGCAATTCAAAAACAGAACAAAAATGTATTATGCTGGTAGTAAATGGTGGTACTGCTGAAATGTTATCAAACTATAATAAATTGTTTTTCAGCATTTAATGTTTGTATTTTCATATATAAATATATTAATTACTTGTTGTTTTATTTCGACTATTATAAACATAATCTGAGAGGGAAATTATCGATATAGCCAACTCGTTTTGCCAGACAGAAAGACAAGGATTAAAGCATAACAAAAATGCTAAAAATATTTAAGTGATGACGCATAGTAGTCATATTGCGTACACATATGTAGCACCGTGAAACAAACATTAACTGGGCTTGCAAGGTTTGACAGTTTCCACGGCAATAATACAGGTTTGACTTGTTTCATTTAATCTAAGACTTGTTTTAAATATGTATGTGGTTTCACTATTGGTTGCCATGTCTGTATTCATTTCGTAGACATGTCCATCAGCATCCGAATCAGTGAGTTGAATTATTTGCACATATTGAAAAAAACGGGGTCGTATTCATGAACACACCCTGGATATATTGATCAAATACTAGATACAAATTATACATGACAAGGATAGCAGGTGAAGCACATTGGCTTATAGATTTTGTACTTGAGTCTTTTATTTGTCTTTCTACCTTACCTTGTTCCCACATTTGATTGTCATACGGTACTAATCTCACAGCTTTCCCGAGAGTCACTATTTCATGCTTTATCATACCCGTCCTTCGAATATCCCAATAACGGTAACTTAATACATCACTCAATGTTACATGTGAACTGTGTTCCGTATTTAACAAAACAAATCGAGGAGATACATTCATACGTTCAGACCCATGTTAACCACTATGAACCTATTTCTTTTCATCCCAGTGGGCGGACACAGCTTCAACATTAGAAAATAACCTTGAATAAATAACTAATGTATCGACCTTTGAAAAGGCAAACATTACTTGCTTACACCAACTGAACTGAACATGAATCAAAGGTGGTAGACACTGCAGTAAAATATTGTTTTCATTATAACGAACAGCTCTAGATGACCTTCTAATACTTGTCTCATAAGAGCGCTCTTTGTCAGTTTAAAATCCCTGTTGAATGTTGTGATGCTTTATTCTTTTTCTCGTATTTACTAATATTTATCTATTCATTTCCAGGAACTATGTTTGCATCACTTTCATTGTGCGGTCTGATCATGATGACAGTTACATCAATTGCTCAACATCACCCTGGAAACCCTGCTAATGGCACTTGCACGGATTGTAATGAAGTCATGTACGACAATGGAGTATGGCATGTTGTATGCACTGAAGAGTTCACCTGCCCACTTCACATAGAAGAAATTGAAAATACAATTGAAGGGAAAAATGTTTCTTTTCACGGAGCATATTATTTGGGGAATACAGCATTCATACCTGGTACCCGTCACTATGAGTTTGACGCAATACTCGCATCACGAATTGACTCAATTAAAAAGAATGATATAGTATGTTGTTTCGTGTCAATCTGTATATTTGTAACACGCAATCATAAATATAATGTTGCTAATTCAAGTCAAACATGTTTTCACACAACTAATGATTAGTATGTTTAGGGAAATTTTACTTTAACTGGTCATATTTCGATATTCCAATATGTGCATTTGTGAACAATAGCAACTTAGTGATTTCTGACAGGCAGTTTTTGTTATTGTGTTATAAAACAATTATTTCTACTTAGGACTATTTGGTCAAATCGAGTACTAAACCAGACCTCACGACATGTATTTTCCTTAATAATAATAGAAACTTCTAAAAAGGGAAATTTACTGTGTGGCCTCACAAGACTGTTATTATTATTCTGTATTATATTAACTAAAAACAATGTATATATCGACATTATTTTACAGGGAACTTTAGCGGTACCAACCGACAATTGTCAACTATGTGAGATTGATTTAATAGAAGATGCATGGTGTCAATTTGTTTGTAAAATTGTGGTGAGTATCTTGCCACGATTATTTGTATTTCAACATACACTACAAAAATCTTACTGAAAAAGCTGATTAGCTAGCATTTGAGGTAAATAAATGATATAATAATATAATATAAATGATATAATAATAAAACATGTTTGATGTGGTATGGTTTGTATTTACTTCATTAATTACGAATATATAATTCCATATTTCACACTAAATAAACTAGAACCCCTGAAAAACTTATTGTTTAGGTTTGATAACAATACTACCTGAAAAACGCAAATTGATTTTGAAAATTCTTTGGGGAAATAGTCATATGTTTCTACATGTTATTACGTTTTAACATTGACTGCCCTGATTCCTTTTGTTTTCATATAGGATTGCCCACCAGCCATCGCCGAGCAAGTAGAGTTAAAAGCGTCACTTCCTGAAAAACAATCAACGCGTGATAGAATCTGTTTCACTCGCAGAAATGATGAGTATACCATCTATACCTGCGAATTTTACTCTGATGATCCTAATTTTGCTGATAATGTAATTCAAGCTAGTACATAAAAAAATTAAATCAGTTATCTCTGAGCCAGTTACCAATAGTTAAGTTCTTTTAATTGTGTAGTGTTGGGTACTTTGTCATTATCGACCACGCGACCACTTCCGTGAACGTAAATTATATTAGCTTCGAGATGTACTCTTTTCGAATATAAATCTAAGTTCATTTGACGTGCGCACAAAATTCTATATGAAACCGCTTGAATAAATTGAAATAGAGGTTTCAATTTTGTCAACCCAATCAATACAAGTCTTCACGCCGTACACATCGGCAACTGAATATTTAAGATGGGAAATTATTTTATATTATCTGTATCTATATAGTGATCAGGCAAGTGGAACACTGATTCTCAAATATTAAATATGTGATATAATCATCGGAGAGAAAGTTGAAACCTATAGGCAGTAAAGTGTTATTCATTGTCATAAAAAAAATTACTGTCATTATTTTGGAATTACTTGTACGCCACCATATTTTATGATTATATATATATAATACCATTCACGGAAATAATAGAATTAACCAGTAAATTACATGTATCGGGTAGTTAGCTTAACATGTCGATAACTGTGCAATAAATAATGTGATTATGATTTTATACTGCATTGGTAGTACTTGTTAATTGAGACGTGGATTTCGCCATTTATTCTTTTTGGCCATGTTGTTGTAACAGTTTGCAATGTCCACATAAATACAAGTGAAACAGTTTACGTCCTCATTATAGATGTAGGTGTAATAATCTCCATTCATATGAAAGTAGAATTATTCACAATCTAGATTATATAAAAAAAATGCGTACAGTCTCCAAAAGTCAAAAATTATAAATAAATGTGTATTTTTTTTACCAACCTCTTCTGCATTCAAGGGTAATGTATTACAGAAATATACGTGTTGTATAAATATTAGTACATGTGAAGTAGTTTACATTGTTTACAAAAAACACATGTTTAGTCGTTTGCAATCCAAATGTGAATACAATTGAAATGGTTACCATATAATAGTTTCAATATCACAAATATCAATTATTATCCACTATGTAACAAACTAGATTAGGTTATGATAAATATGACGCAATAACAATTGAGACCCAAACAATCGGTAACATCATTAGTGCTCTGACAATACTGTTGCGAATTTGCAATATATCCAAGTGTCACAGTGTATTGCAATTGAGCGGGCACCCATACAACTCACCACGGACAGGAGATTCTTTCACTGCCAGAATGGGGTAGACAAGACAATAGTAATGAAAATGAAATACATATACGCCAACATATCAAGCTCAAGCTCATGGCTTAATACCTCTCAAAATAATTACGAGAAATAAAGCACAGACAAATACAAATATAGCTGCATAGCAGCAATGACGGGTTTCGAGCCTGCATGGCTCATGGCAAATTGCACTTGCTTGATGTGATTATTTGACGAACGTTTCATGTCTAAAATGCAATGTTCCTAACAAGCCCTCTGGTATTTTGCTATTATGAACCACACTGGAATCAACAGACATAACCATTTATAGTCATCTGTCTAATGTTTGGCAAATTGTTCATGAGTTATAGCGTAATTTCACTTTTTACTAAATCCACGATGGCTGCCAAAAGAAGTCATTTTTCAAAAATCTGCTTCAAAAACTTTGTAGAGCTATCAACATAGGTGCCATATTCTAAACTGCTTGTCAAACAAGCAAGCAATTTTTAAGAAGATAATTTTTTGAGGTTTTTTGCATTTTTTTTGATAAATTCAAGATAGTCGTCAAAACCACTTGAATCATGGGAAATATTTGTATGAACACGTAATCATCTTATTGAAGGGATCATGTATGCCAACTATGGTGTCAATCTGGCAAATTGTTCTTGAGTTATAGCGTAATTTCACTTTTTACTAAATCCAAGATGGCTGCCAAAGGAAGCCATTTTTCAAAAATCTGCTTCAGTAACTTTGTAGAGCTATCAACAGAGATACTATATGCTAAATTGATTGTCAAACAAGCAAGCAGTTTTTAAGAAGATAATTTTTTGAGGTTTTTTGCAATTTTTTGATAAATTCAATATGGCCGCCAAAACCACTTGAATCATGGGACATATTTTTATGAACACATAATCATCTTATTGAAGGGATGTTGCATGCCAAGTTTTGTTTAAATCTGGCAAATTGTTCATAAGTTATAGCGTAATTTCACTTTTTACTAAATCTAAGATGGCTGCCAAAGGAAGCCATTTTTCAAAAATCTGCTTCAGTAACTTTGTAGAGCTATCAACAGAGATACTATATGCTAAATTGCTTTTCAAACAAGCAAGCAGTTGTTAACAAGATAATTTTTTGAGTTTTTTTGCATTTTTGTGATAAATCCAACATGGCCGCCAAAACCACTTGAATCATGGGAAATATTTTCATGAACACATAATCATCTTATTGAGCGGATGTTGTATGCCAAGTTTTGTTTAAATCTGGCAAATTGTTCATAAGTTATAGCGTACTTTCACTTTTTACTAAATCCAAGATGGCTGCCAAAGGAAGCCATTTTTTCAAAAATCTGCTTCAGTAACTTTGTAGAGCTATGGCCATAGGTGCTGCAAAGCAAATGTCTGATCACATGAATGAGCCATTTTTAAGAAGAAGATTTTAAAAGTTTTTTGTCAATTTTCAGAAAATCCAATATGGCGGCCAAGGTCACATGACCGCTAAAGATGTTATTGCTGGTATTTGCTAGACATGAGCCAATGATGCCACACAAAAAAACGGAAGTTCCTAGACCCTCAGAAAGTGGTGCAATTGAGCACTTCCGGTTTGTGTTGTACCTAAGATGGCGGCCAGGTCATGTGACCTATATAGCTGGTTTTGGGGTATGCACCACAACTCATGGCCCTTTATCAGCATGCGACATGGCAAGTCAATCGCATCATTATTTTTCAAGTTACAGTGGTTACAAAAAACGGCGGAAAAATAATAATAAACATAGCAATTACAAAAGGGTTTCGCCCCATAGGGCTCGAAACCCTAATGAATAAATTCACTAAAATAGGGGATTTCCTAGGGAAGAGTGCATAGGTGATAACTCACAGTTCCAAGATGTACAAATGGATGAGAGTCATTGGCTTCAGCAACACAACGATGAGGAATTACAGGAGTCTTGCTTGCAGAGCAATTTAATGTTACCAATTAAATATCTTGCTCAGCAGTTTTGGACTTCCCAGCACACACAGTTCATCAGTTTGTCCCTTTCATAATATGCTTTCAAAAGTTAGCATGATAAATTACCATCACACCCACACTCCCCTTAATTACATATAGTCCCTGCTATTACACCAACAACTGACTGTGGTTAGTGGGATGTAAAACTAACACATTGTCACCAGGTGAGAACTTCCTATCCCTGGTCTTCCTAGCATAATACTTTTTGTATCTAACCTTTGACTTAGCTAACTCAGCTTGAGCCAATTTACATACTGGTATGTAGTTTTAACCCCTGGTGCTGTGGCTTCTTTGTCCACATCTCTCTTAAAATCATTATTTATTGGGCTCCTCACTGTTTTACCATAAATAAGATCAAAAGATGAACACCCTAAACTCTCATGAGAAGCTTCTATACAGGCAAACAGTTCAGGGTCAAAATAAGTATCCCAAACCTTGGGCTGTTTTTTACACATGAGATTCAACATACTTTTCAAATTAGCGTTAAACCACTCAACCAAACCAATATATGCTGTATGCTATGGAATAGTTACTGACTGTTTAATAGACAACACTCAACGCACTTTTTTCATAATGTCAGATACTGTGTCTCTAAATCAGTTAAAACTACTTTGGGTACACAAACCATACTATATATACTGACTAATGCATCAGCAACCACAATTTATATTGTTTAATGCAACAGTCTCAGGGTATCGTGAAGCATAGTCTACTACATTTAAAATGTACCTATGATCTCTCTCAGTCACTGGACTGATCGGACCATCAGATCCATATTTATCATTTGAAATGAAATGAAACTTCAATCTGACATATGTCACATGACCTGCAATGTCTAATAACATTCCTGCATACCAGCAAATAATAAAACTGAGTTGCTATTATATCAGTAGTCTTCTTAGCACCCAGATGATCTACCATAACTGACTCATGAGCAATTGATAGTACTTGACCATGTTAACACAATAGTACAACTAATTGGGAACACACTCGTCTTCTATCAACATGAGGTGACTGGAACTCTCTCTACATCAGACCCTTGTTCATCACAAAACTTGCCCGATTGATACGATCTGTGATCAACTCCTCACCCGAACTCACTAACTTTCTAGCACGCTCTAATGTGGAATCAGACTGCATCCGCAAGGTTCTTTATCACCATTAGTATCTACCTTATTATGCAATTCCCGAAACTCAGGAACTATAACCCTACGTAATGGCTTTTCCTCAGCTAACTTCTGAGCCCTAGTGTGTACCACCTGTACAACATCAACATTATCATCCTGACTGGAATCAATGCAGGGTTCCTAACCACACCCACTAACTGAAGGTTATCTTATCTCATACCCTTGAGAACAACATCCATCAATAGAGGGCGCACTATCCTGATTACTAGTCGATGTACAACCTCCATTATCTAAGGGAACACTAGTCTCAATACCCGAAGGACAACGACCTTCACTACCAGAGGGCATACTAGTCACATCACTCGAAGGAGTACTATATTCACCACCGAGGGCGAATTAACCTCACCATGCCCTACCTCATGAGCTAAACCTAGCTTCCAATCAACATCAGGATGTTTGGGCACCCTAGCTCCACTAATATTACCAATTATAAGATCATACACTGGGGTCCTCATACACAGTGCCCTCAACGTCACCAACATAGAAAGGTGTATCTATATATAGTCTAGTTACTGGGGCTTTCCGACATGTACCATCCATAATCACACAGGTACGACTCTTCCTATTCAATTGACTATCATTTACCAACGCTGTACTATGTACTACAACCAAACTACACACACTATCACGAAGTACTGCCAGTAAAGCCTTGAACAACATGTATACCACTCACTATCCTATTAGCTGATGCAACACTGGAAACACTAATAATTGGCAGCTCATGGCCACATTTCAATTCAACTTTATCTCGTCCCTGTAAACATGGATGCCTACTTCCATCTGTGACTTCATGAACTACACATGTAGCACTGACTTCAAGTGAATCATTACTATTCTGATCAAATACCAACATTGCAGCTGATCTAGCCTGAGCTTTGAAGCTTCTATAATGCTTAAGACAACTTACATCAAATTGACTTTAATCACCACAGATATAATAGCCTGACTTTGGCTTAGACTGGCAAAATCGGCCCTGTACTTTAACTTTCTGTCTACCTCTTTGAAACGGGCTAGATTTTTCAATCATGCATCTCTAAACTTATCAGCTAAGTCAGCCATTTGTTTAACTGACTTGAGTGACCGTTCAACTATGAAAATAGGCAACTCGTTACCATCAACTGATCTCTCATTACTGAGTCCTTAGCTCCTTTCAAAAATCATATCAACTGCAGACAGCTCTATCCATCGGTCAAAATAACTACTTAATTGCGAAATTCTCTCTCCAGGTTCTGCCCTACTAGTTCAAAATAACTTCCTGTTCATATCATAACACTTCAACAAAGCTCTCTTTACAAAATTGTAATCGATGGACAATGCCGAAAACACATCAGATGCTTTGTCTGTCAATAATACACTAACATTCATTACCAAACTATCACGTGGCCATTTCTGAGTTACAGCAAATCGCTCAAACCTTGAAATAACTGCATCTCATCCCTAGTGTCATCAAACAATGGTAGCTTTGAACCCTTCGAACTAACAATGGACTGTGCCAACTTCAAGTTAAGCTGTCTTATTTACTCTTATTTATTTCAGGCTTGGGTATTGACGAAAAAAAGAATGTTAATAATGTAATGCACTATAAACTGAAAGAATGTTTCCGGTTTGTATTTTGTTGATTGAACCTTCAATTGGATTTTATTGATGATTTCGATGAGTTATATCACGGATTAGTTTACATTTTAATAAGTACAAGCATGAACAATTTTAGGTAAATGAAATGTATGACTTATGTCAGCGTTTTTGTCGAGACTAAGTTGTGCTGACGATCATTTTGTACAAAATGTGTCAAACGAATAATATTTGAGTGATCCCGTTTAAATTCAATTGATTTGTGCCTGGTTCCCGCATCGATTGTAATCGTGCATCAAAGAACAAGATTCGCAGTGGACGTCAGGAACAAAAAAAACTGAGAGCGAATTCTTAAAACACATACTTGCAACGTCAACACACGACGGAATGGAAGGTTTGAGGGAAATTGGAAAAGGTAAATTGTCAATTTTCGAATTCGAGAGAAATGTTCCAATTTCGTCTGCGAAGTGGCGGGGGTTGTAAGCGTTTGATAGCTCATCAGTAAGTCAGGAACTAGGGAAGCAAACCAATACATTGTGCGTGCGCGAAATCAAACCATTAGTCCCTCACGAAAATCTACTGATGGCGCTATATCCTGAAACCCGTCTATTATCTCTGTGTATTGATGTTCTTGATGATTTATTGCTATTATTTGTTATAACAAATTGTTAGTGTTATACGAACAGAAAGGATGGTTCCAATAACAGAAAAGGTGCAAAATGTGAACTGTACATAGCAAGCTGAATAACTGAGTTTAGAGTTATATGGTGTAGTAATTAAGTTTATAGATAGTTTTAAGTTTGAAGATCATAATATGATAACTAATTCTTTTGAATGTTTTTGACTTTTGAATTACTTCAGCTGTTCGTCTTTTGTACAATTATTTTTCGTGTCATGAGTGGGGTTCGTGACTGTCTACATAAACACTGTTTATTTACCTCTGCATTATAAAAACATGGCCAGTGATGGAATGTTTTTGCTGTTTTAGTATTGTCAGCCAAATCTTTGCATGCATATTATAGCAATCGGTTTGTATTTATATGTTAGTTATATATATGCTATATATCCTACAATTAAAGTGAGACAATAAGGTTTGAACCCACGACTACTCTGAGATATACATTGTTACCACGAAATGAAAATTATTGATATGTTTTACAGTTTACTCTCACTGACAATATATCAACGCCTATACTTACATATTACTATATAATACGTCTGTCAATATACGTGTCCAATCCATTTTATGAAATGCTTTCTAAGGGTAGTATCCTTAGCAATGAGTCATGTCAATACCAACTACAGTTCTCTGAGATTGACAGCCGGTATCATTATGATAAACTGAGTTTGTTATCATAGAAGATTCATGGTTATTTCTACTCGAAGCAAAACCTAATATTGATACAATTACGGACGATCCGCCAACTAAACAAAATATCACGAGAGAGACACGTGTTTTAAATAATATACATTTACATTGCTAGTGGACTGGTATGGAGTACCATCGTAATGATCTAGTAGTGACCGAATATCGATCATACGGGTTCGCTACGCTATTGTGTGTACAAATATTCTATCCGGATTGCCGATGTAAATCGGCTCTCTGTGCATAGGGGTGGTACACTGGGAACATCCAACCAGTCATTAACTAGTACACTGTTCCTGGTATCAACATGATATATATATATATATATATATATAACATCAAATGTGATCTTGAGAGAAAATATTTTTTTTTTTTTTAATATGATTATTAATATCATCACATGCTATTGTTGTTGATATATTATCCGCGCGCCGTTGGATACTCTAGCTGCACTGTCATCGTTCATACTTTGAAATATAACCTTATTATTATACATATTTTCCTTCCAAGGATACATCATGAAAAGCCGAAATCCAAAGTGTTTTGAACAGAATCAGCGAAATTCTTTGTGTGGTATCCGGTCAAACTCTGGTGGCAGCATGTTTGTTTTTATTACGTGCGTAATCATTCCATATTTGGAAGTCGCATTTTCTTATATAGTAAGATGCCCTGTAAAATACCGCAAAATTGCGGTACGCTGTAATTTATAGGGTAGTGCGTGGTGTTACTTTGACGATAGCAATATTTTTATAAGGGGCTCCCAATAACCTGTTACTATTGACAGTAAAGCGATTGAATAAAAAAATCAGAATGAAAATGTTAATACACCACGTAGAATTGGCAGAGACAGACAATAATGGTACACTGTAGCCTCGTTATAACAAACTATTTGGGGGACATACAATTAGTTTGTTATAGTGAAATGTTCACTATAATGAAGCACATAATACATTGGGTTTGTTGTGAGCGGGAGACACGCTATGTGTTCATTATATCAGGAAATTCATTATAACGGTGTTCATTATATTGAGGTTACAGTGTATACAAATGTTGGATTTGAATTGAAAAATAAAAATGAAGTTCGACAAATATTTTGAAAACCATTCACCCCATGGGATATATCAGTCACATTGCAAGGTTTATATTTCATAACCGACAATGTTAACTAGCAAATTGCGTATGTATATTGTAGAATTTCTTAACCACCAGTTGTAAATGACATTGACGAGGACACAGACTTGAATCAAAGGAAGCGATGTACTCTAAATCTTATGCATATACACATTTATTAAGCAAATCGATGCTAGTCTTTTTTAAGGGAATGAAGGAACATTTTGTGTGACAAAATCCACTGAATGAACACTTGAAGCATCATTTTAATTAGTAAATTTGGGATTATGTTGACTGTTACGCTCGCACATGCAACCAACAACATTGATCATTGACGAGAAGCAGTGGTCTCCAATTTATCATTCTCAACATTTATAATTCGACACTTTGCTCGAATCTTCAGTTCATTAATGAATAAAATAAACGCCACCATAAAGCTTGGATTTTACCATATACATATACATCAGAAAGTAATTTGACTGTATGACTATATAACATTTCTGAAAAAATGCTGTTCATCCTCAAGGTAATTTTACTTTCCACATTTCAAAACACTGTCTCCTTTATTTGAACACAATACGTGTATCGTGATGAAGTTATTGTATCAAGGGCTGTACCCCCCCCCTCTCTGTAGCTTTAGCGATTTAAAAGATTTTGATGGAAATATTATATCTATGAGTATCAACAATATATATTAATGACATTCTACAGGTTCATGTTCGATCAGCGCACTTTACTTAAATATGCGTGCACAACTTCTAAGTAAATGCGACCATGTGATATTAAATTTCACAATATCAAGTCTGATTTTTGATGATACTCGACAAACCGATTATTTACTATCAATTACTGAACATACCCCACAAATATATTCCGAACAAATGTAATTGATCACGTGACAAGTAATTAGCATATCCGATTTTATTGAATGACAAGTTGTTTTAAAACGTTAATAAAACAGTATTTAGAAAATCCTGAAAACAATTTGAACAAATTATTCTAAAATGACCTTTTTGTGGAGACCATAATAAGGATAGTACAAATATGTAAAATATTGCCAAAACATGTTCACCCAATATTCATTATACTTAACGACGGAACTAGCTAGCGTGCAAAAACCTACATTTCTGAAAAATAAGCGATGTTGTGTTAGAGACTGCTATCAATGATTTATCACATACCCTTATAAAAATTTTGAAAACATACTTCTTGTACTAATCCAATATACTATTAATTACCAAATTTATTTCGTGTACGTGTGTACATGATCGTGGATCAAAGAAATCGCAATTGTAAACAAGTTCCTACTGGCATGAATAACTTTGTTTCCAATAGCAACGATGCATATTCACAGATTAGACAATAACTATGTCGCAACTCAGTGGCGCCTACTAGTGACCTCACCTACTTTTTAGGGTTATGTCGAACCCCGCCTGTGCAGTTGTAATTTGGTTGTAAGGATTAAACTTCATTATATAACGGGATGCTAGCCACAAGGTTGGGAAATACATCTCGTAGCCTCTTGTTGGCAAAATGCACTGAGTCATGATATAATTAATTAACTTACTTCTGTCATATTGGTATGTGGTACCAAGTCTCGAATCAAAGAAATAACAATTTAATACAGCTCGTATTGGCATGAATAATTTGTAGCAACTATCTGTCGGAATCACGAGAATATAGCGTGTAACTGGTTTACGATGTCGGCAGTAAGTCGCGACTTAGCGGCGCCTACTAATGACCTCAACTAGTTAACACGGTTATATCGAACTTCATTTATGCAGTTGACATTGACGAAGAGTCAAAGTAAAATTAGTTAAAACTTTTACTTTTTTCATCCTGAGACGTGTTCAGTCAGTGGTCTCGCAAGCAAATTGTTCGCATTCACCTCAAGCTATATGCCCAAAATATTTTCACAATACAATCAGCCGTAAAATTCAACAGCTGTGGAAGTGTGTCTGCGAGTATTTATTCATACTGAATAGAAACAAGTCATATCTGTACTATACAAAAGACACAATCTATGTAGAAATGTGAAAGCCCCATTTCAAAAAATTATAGTATTTTATGATATATAATATAGATTACAAAGCTTTATGATTTTGGATTGGTGGAGGTGACGATATGTGGGGTAGGAGATAGGCCTAAATTAATGCATATAATCCAGCCTATATCTAACGTTCGGTTATCTGATGGTGGTCCTAATGCAACGCCCTCTAAGTGGAAATTCGCTCTCGTTCTGATACAACACAAAAACAGGTTGACGCCCCTGTGATCTGGAAATACGTTCTCTATACTTTCGCAAATGATTATTTTGGCATAGAGGTGGTTATCAATAATGTCATTATAGTTTTTTTTTATGTGAGCATGTCAATATTCTCGCATAACCATTGTGAGAGGTAAACAACATTATAGACACTTCACGCAAAGTGACGACCACATGTTTGTATAGTTACCATCGACCAGTCAACTGAAATATCTTTAAAAAAAAACAGCTGAAGTAATTTAAAAATGAAAAACATTCATAAGAAGTAGTTATCATTTTATGATCTTCAAACTAAAAATTATCTCTAAACTTAATTACTACACCCTACTACTCTGAACACAGTTATTCCATTTACCCTCATTTAGAAGACTAAATAAGTTAAGTTTTCTTAGTACAGTTCAATTTGTTATCACAAATGTTAGCAATAAAACATCAAGAACATCAATACATTGAGATAATAGACGGGTTTCGGGATATAGAGCGATCAGTAGATTTTCGTGCGTGAATAATGGTTTGATTTCACACACGCACACTGTATTGGTTTGTTTCCCTAGTTCCTGACGTTCTGATGAGCTATCAAATTAGAAAGTTTTTTACATCAGATTTCTCTTGACCTCTAAAATTGTCAATTTACCTATTTCCAATTTCCCACAAACGTTCAATTCCGTCGCGTGTTGACATTACAAGTATGTGTTTTAAGAATTCTCTCACAGTTTTGCTGGTTTCTGGCGTCCATTGCAAATCTTGTTGCTTGCTGCACGATTATAATCGAGGCGGGAACCAGGCACATTGGGGTTAAAAATCAATATGGCGACAACATTAACAGAATTTAAACCGGATCACTCAAAATATTGTTCATTTGACACATTATGTACAAAATTATCTTAAGTAGAACTTATTCTCGACAAAGACACTGACAGAAGTCATACAATGCATTTACCTAAAATGTTTCATGCTTGTACTCCTTAAAACGTAAACTAATTTATGATATAATTCATCGAAACTTCATATATATATATATATATATATATATATATATATATATATATATATATATATATATATATATATAACTGGTTTTTTTTCTTACTGTAGTGTGATGTCGTCGCATTTTCAATCATTAGTTTCTTATCATAAGATGTCTTTTTCAATAACTCAACTAGGTCAAAGTATTGTTCATATCGTTATTCTCTGTTGCCCTCCAACTATCAAAATCAAATAACCCGGATTGGATTGTGGTGGATAGTACCAATCTGTTTGGTTATTTGCCCGAATTAGTTTCCACTACCAGTTGCAGGTGGCGGAAATACCATTTTAATAATAATAAATAACGTGATCTAATGGAAGCTTTTCAAAACACACGTGTTTTATATAGCAGTATATACACATAGATAAATCATATATATATATTATATTTTCATCATATGTATCATACAAATTGTCAGGATTGATGCTGCGTTCAACTTGATATATGTCACTCTACTAACACATCTATAGTGATAACAACAAAGGGTGTTTACAGCATTGGAAGGACAATTTGAATCTACCAGGCGTGCTCTTAGTTGAATAACAAAAGATGTTTATGATCTACAGAGTTGCCCAAGGGACACAGCTGTAGCAAGATCACATTATGATTGGCTCATGTGGAAACCCAGGTTGTGTCACTTAATCTGGACCATTTATGCCTATAATTTGAACAGACGGAAAACAGTTGGAATCCATCATTTCAACTTAGTTTCCTGTGAGTTGCTTCTACGATATTGTACAGGCTAGAACCATCATTCTGTGAGACTTTTATGAACTGCGATCTCCTGAGTATAAAAGCGTATTTCCTCGTCGTGGTATTGAAGATATTGATTGTTATTCATTTGTACATCCTGGAACTGTGGGTCATCACCAATGCACACTTCCATAGGCAATCCCCTATTTTAGTGAATTTATTCATTGTATTTTTCTGTGCTTTATTTTTTTTTAATTATTTTGGTGCATGTGTATTGCATTTCCATTAGTATTATCTTGCCTACCCCATTCTGGTAGTGAAACAACCCCATGTCCAGTGTGAGTTTTATGGGTGCCCTCTCAATTGCAATAAGCATGTCTTACACTGTGAAACTTGGTTATATTGCAAATTTGCAACAGTATTGTCAGAGCACTAATGATGTTACCGATTATTTTGGTCTCAATTGTTATTGTGTCGTATTTATCATAACATGATCTAGTTTGTTACATAGTAGATAATAATTGATAATTGTTTTTCTAAGTGATATTCAAACTATTATATGGTAACCATTTCAATTCTATTCACATACAGATTACAAACGACTAAACGACAAACGACAATTAATATTCATACTACACGTTTATTTCTGTAATCCACCACTTTTGGATGCAGAAGAGGTTGGTAAACCAATACACATCTAATCATAATTTTAGACCAGTCGGAGACTGCTATTTTTTTATATAATCTAGATTGGGAGACATGGAAAACAGAATTTCAAAGGGGAGAAATGCATTCAGGCAGCTTAATAAAATATGGAACAGTAACAAAATCAAGAGAGCAACAAAACTCAAGTTGTACAAATCATTGGTGTTGTCAGTGCTGTTATATGGATCTGAAACCTGGAAGATGACAAAAGGCGACAAAAGAAAACTCAATACTTTTCAAACAAAGTGTTTAAGGAGGATAATGAAGATAAAATGGCAAGACCATGTTAGGAATGAAGAACTGCTAACCAGGACTGGGATGGAGACATTGAGCACTACAGTAATGAAGAGGAGATGGATATTTATTGGGCACACCTTAAAGGAGGAACAGTCATTATTCTGAAACATGTGGTAGCTGACACATCGACATTTGGGCTGAACTGCAACACACGACTCCGGCCGAGAGCTGGGTGTCAACTTACTAACATTGTTCTCGATCATGTTTCACCAAGACAATTTAATATTAATTAGCAATGGTGATACGCGCTATATATCCCAAATCCACAGCTCCACAAGCCTCGCCAGGTAACTGATCGTCATCACAACACATTACTAGAAAAAGAAAAACAAAGCATATCACAAACAGTTTTGTCCGAAATCTTATATAAAGGGTTATAACATTGAAGAGCTTCACAATAAATTTGATGATCCCATTGAATTATAGAACTTCTATGCCTGATGTAGGCTATTTTTGTGTCCACAATAAATGCCTATCCATCAAGATGAATGCTGTATAGTATGATTAAACTGAAATTTGATCATTTTATTTCCTATTCCCTTTGTCCATTTTACTATTGTTATTGGAACATTATACTCACTTTGTCTTTGGATGATTTAATATTTTTTTTATTTATTTAATATTTTTAATTTAATTGCTACCTTTAAATAAAATTATTCTGCCTTTTACTTTGATATTTATCTTTTTTCTAAATTATTCAGTGAAATCTTCATAAATGTTTTTCTTTTCATATTGTTTGATTAATTTGATTCAGACCAAGTTAAGTATTATATTTGAAATTTGAATCACTTTCAAAATATGCAGAACATCTTCGGATTTGTTTGTATAAAATATGATTTACTGTTCACAGTGTTTTGAGTTGTTCTGTCTGTACATTTTATCGCATAGGTAAAAACTAGTTTATTATTATTACATTATTATTCCACATTGATCATGCATGTTGAGTACTTGATAGAACTCCAACTATCCAGAATGAATTGCTTGTTAGAATTTGTGTTGCTTTTTCTAATTTCAGGATGTTTTGTTTTAATTATTTTAAAATTGTCAGTGCATTGTATTTCGGGAAAATTATATGTTCACAATGAATGATTGCAATCATTGTGACTTCAGGCTGAAATTAAATTGTCTATTGTTAATATATGCTCTGGTAATGGTTACTTTTTAGTTCTGTTGTTCTTAATTGATTAGTTTCCACTGTGAGAGTGCTTGTTTGCACAATATTTCCGTGCCATGCGTGTTTTCATTCCTGCCTGTATGCAAGTACTTGATTTCATTATTTACCGTCAGATTTAATTTCATAATGTTTCGGACTAGTAACATTCAAATCATGCAGTTCTCTTCTTTTTGCAAGAGTTTCAATGAGATAAAAGTAAGGTGTTGTGTGATTTTCATATAGCGACGGCTTAGTTCTATTTCTTTTCTCGGTTTAAATTATGAGATAAAGTTGTTGTTCTGTGTCTTAAATTCTTTTAAGTACTTTTATTATTGTGCATCTCGTAAGGAACCACATACTTTGTGTTATAAAGTAACTGATACCAACACATATAACGGTAGGTGTGAATTTAAAATAATGAAGATCTTTTATTTTACAGACGTAGCCACGGACGGTAAAGTGCGCCCTAGTAGAAATCCTTGCCTGAAACGCCGGGCCTAAATGTCCGTTGTAGTATAACAGGAAGTGAATGAGTCTCGACATCAGTTATTTTTTTGTTTTCGCTACTTTCACACATTAATATTCAGGCCGGCAGTTACGGCAGATGTGTCCAACGCGCCGGATCTCAGCTTGTCAATTCTCGGCGTTTTTCTGTATTTCCCTATTGTTTAAGGGAAAGCATATAAATATTTGGGTTACGACGATCTATTTCGAAATTTGTCTGTAATCTTGTATTTTGTTATCAGCTTTCATTTATAAATGTTCGTCTCTTACTATCATTTGAATTATTAAATACATTTTACTAGAAATTTCCCGTTTTTCATGGTGTACGAGAAATGGTGCAATGGTGCAGTCTCTCGTTCGGGTATACATCTATTTCCTTCAGCTTTTAGGTAGAGTGTCTCACAGTTCTTTACTAGAACTTTTGTGGGCGTCCCTAGAACACTATCCAAAATATTGAGGGCGCAATACACTGATTGGACGTCATTATTATGAGCTGAGTTGGAGCAGTCGACAAACAAATTAAAAATAGATATGATAATTTAGTAATAGTCGAACATTCATACGCAACAAGAAAACTATATAGCAGACACGTTCTTTGTCTCTGAGGTTTTCCAAGCAAAAGTAACGTCAATAACAGGAAATGCAACTATCTGCTTATTGAGAGTATAGACAATCAACGTATTAGAGAGCTTGGCACCATTTCATTGTTACTATCTTCTGACTGTATTGTGTTTGCCCACTTCTCAGGTTTCTTGCTCTGTAACACGATTCAACCATACAGAATGCATTCCCAGAGTTCTCACATTAACAGAGACAACAAAGACCGTCATATAGCTTTCAAACGAGTGGTCTCAGTGTATTCAGTATGCATGAAACAAAACGTAAAAATCAGGCTACTTGAACAAAGTCCTTGTAGAGAATACACCATTATATTTCCAAATACTGATATATTCATGGCGTAGAGCCACTGCTGTTTATCGTGCATCTATCAACAGACAGGAATTACTATGAAACACATACTTGCCTCCACATCGTCATTTGTAGCCTTGTGCAAAGTGCATTGTACATGTAAGTTAAGCAATGTCTGACCACTAAATAAATTCGCATCTTTCTCCAACATTCGACATAATATTGTTTCAAATACAGCACATTATATTCCTTTTCTACGAAAACCGTAGCTATATTTAGGAAGTGAAATCTATAATTTAAAGTCTCCTGTTATGATGAAAATTGAAAAATTATTATGGAATATGTAAATAACCAGGCATAAAATGTTTTGAATGCAGCGACGTGCTGAATCGGATCACATTCCGGATAAAATACTAATCTGGTATTCAAATTAAAAATAGATATGGTAATTTAGTAACAGTCGAACATTCATACGCTACAAGAACACTATATAACAGACACGTCCCTTGTCTCTGAGGTCTTCCAAGCAAAACTAACGTCAACAACAAGAAATGTGAGTAACAATCTGATTATTGAGTGTATAGACAATCAACATATTAGCGAGTTTGGTGCCATTTTATTGTTACTATCTTCGGATTGTGTTTCTTTTGTAACATGATTCAACCAAACGGATTTATTATTAACAATATTGACAATAGTCTAGCTTGCAATTGCTCCGTACCCAGGTAAAAATACACTGAGACGATTAAGACTGTTTTATAGCTTTCAAACGAGTGGTCTCAGTGAATTCACTGTGCATGGAACAAAACGTAATATCAGGCTACTTGAACAAAGTCTGTGTAGAGAATAAACGATTAGCCGACCACACTTACTTTCAAAACACATATTCCCAAACACTGGTATATTAATATTCATGGCGTAGTTCTACTGCTGTTTATCGTACATATATAAATAGACAATAATTACATTGAAACACATACTTGCCTCCACATCGTCATTTGGACTGGGCAGCAGCTGGACGACAAATGTGTGACTAACTCGTGTTCACTGTCATCTTGTACAAGCAATAATCAATAGAATATTAATTAGCAGTATTTACATAGTATGTATACGTAATATATACAAAAATACATGCCCACAATTTATAGATATATAGACAACTGATTTACATTCGATACGTACATAATGACATTTTGAAACTCTTATAATTCATCAGGATTTTAAACTTGATAATCATTTAAGTGACAGTAAAAAACAACATGAATGACGAAAATTGTCAACATAGATAAAATATTAGCAACACCTACAACGCTCCGCACTTTATGAATTAATTGAGTTTTCTATGAGGTAGTATTTGATGGTTTAATGTTTCTGTTGCATTATAATTTTGTCTTAAACAATTTTGATCATGTGGGGTCCATCATAGTTACTAAACTGCGTCAGCTCTTTTATTGTCATTATAAAACTTGAGTGTGTGTTATTATGCCCACAATAAGGTTGACTGAAAGTATTTCCGTTTGATGGCTATAGATTAGACCCTGGACAGAATTGTCTAAACAAAACTTGTCTTGTTTCGTCTTTTAGTAAGTTGCATTCAAAGTTATAAGCCATTTACGTTCATACCCGATATCTGATCTTGCGATGACTTTGCTATGTACATACACCATGATTACAACTACACGTACTACTGTAGGTATTTAGTTGCAGTAACACCAACGTTCGCCTATAATTATACTCAGGGTGTGCATTTTTTTGAATTATGTCGACCAATACAATTGTACATTTAGTAAAGTAAAGTAATAAAGTATACAAATAATTCACTAAATCACTTGTTATGTATTTATAAACTATGTATAATAGCCTCAGACCTCATTTAATTGAACCACAAATGCATTTAGAATACTGTGTCATGTATATACAAAATTTACTTGGTCTAATATAATGGAATAATTACACACTCAATATTTACCAGTTCATTCTATATTCAAACTTACTATCGCTCTTGTGATTCTTCAAATATCAACACCAATTTGCTCAACAAAAATGCAATTATGTATCATTTTATGTCTAAAACAGAACGTATGAACAAACATATTCATTGTAGTATTATGTATTTTAGTGGTAAAATTCTCCTCACAATACCCACATTGCATTATACTCGTTATGTTGAAAATCATTGGGAAACGTGTCATCAAAAGTATAATAATTTGTTACAAGTATATGATACCATAGACACAGTTGTGAGGACTTTTGAAACTAATGGCAATAGTGAATATGATTATATATGGGTATATTATGTAAACAATTAACATACTAGTCATCTTGACACAATGGAATGTAACGCATAATTCATCTATTTTCTTTAGAGCATAGAACGTCGTTATGATGTCAACACGCATTATCTTGATTTTTACTGGAAGCTGTCTTTTATGGTGGTTGTCGGGTTGGAGAGCTCGTCGAAATCGGAAAACATTCCTGTATGTTAAACCGCATATTGAAAAGAATACCGACACTAGTACAAACAACTGATGCAACCAATACACATATGCTTTCATGATTCAATGAATCTACTAATGCATTCAATAATGTGTAAATAAAAAAACAGTCACTTTAACTAAACTTTAAAACAGATTTCTATATATTATATTTGCATGTTTGTATTCATATATTTATAAACATATTTTTTGCTTCAAAAAGGTAAATTCGTTTATAAAAATAGGTTTCACTCGTAATAATATCGTGACCACGGTTAAGCAATATTCTTAGTGCATTGATGTATACCAAGCAAACACAAATGATTTTCTCATTTGGTATGAAAAGACCGGATCGACCTTTCAAATGATAAATCCGCGAACAGGAAAATTCTACTATTAATAAATACTGCAAAGATTAATAAAGTTCAGTCATACAGCACAAAATGGGTAAGATTTCTAGGTGAATTACATCAGCGTACGCCTACACGGTGTTAGTCAATTCAGACATTCCTCCCTCCAAAACCCCGTGCAGTAACTCTCTTCACAACCGTGTATGTCAGTTGGTTGGGCGATAGAAAGTTTACAGACGAATAGATAGCTTTGTTACAAATGACTGCCAACAAGTACTTGTAATTATGCATTTCTGATGTCTTCATATTCGGCTTTATTTCTGGCGATATATGTTGCAGTGTCATGAGCACTGAGGTGTACCACCTGCTGCTCCATAATATTCAACAGCGGTGACAAACACTGTTACTACGGTCGACGATGCAAGGTCGGTAAAGCATAATGATTTAGTATTTCCAGTGCGACTAACGACTAGCATATCAGACTCGGAATTAAGTGTAAATTAGGCTAGTTGAAATTCCAAGCAAACTGTCACGGTTCAATACTAGAAAGCAAAGCATGTTACCTCCCAACGGCAGAAAATGACAAAGATCGACAAACAATATTAAATCACTATCAAAATATAAATTTATTTCTTCTGTGTGCACACTAGATTGTACAGTATATGCCAATTACCTGCAATAAATTACTATACATTTAATACCAGTCTAATACAATACATACCTCAAATATCAATTACTCATGACTATTAAATCTCAAACTGTATGTGACTGGATTATAAATACAAGTATACCATATTAACCCACAGAACCGGAAATGTGCATTTATTATAACCGACATTCCAGCCGTATTCAATTCATTATAAACTAAAACCAAGCTAGTAGTATTAGAACATCCATGAATATATTATCTTTACGCCAATCTATGGCTTGGTTTTTCATTAACGAGCATAATTTCAGGTAATATAACAGTGGCAACTGACACACCACTAAACCTCATTAATCACTATACAAATTACACTCCATTGTGGCTCAATACGTTAACACAGTCATATCATAACAACGTCTTAACTCAATAGCAATAATATTAATATTAATATTGGTGTCTCTCTAGCTGAATGATAAATGTGTTTGCTTTCTTAAAAAAAGAAACTAAATAGCACAATTCCAAAACTATGAAATACACAAACATACATAGTCACGCGGACACAGCTTCACTGTGCACAGCCGTATTTGTGTTGATAATTGTACAAAGCGTGTTTATGAAAGACTTATTCTAATTGGCTATTAATGAATTGATTATAAACTGTGAGAGCATTGTTACATACACATTGTCCAAATGAAATATGTCAAGGTGTTGTCGAGTGCTTTGCATGAACATGCACTTTAAAGGAATGAGTTATTAGCATGGTTAAGGAAATAGAAGGAGCTGTAATTTGACAAATTACCAGTCAGGTCGCACATGGTTTACCAACAGTACTGCGTAAAACGTTGCCAACATATAGCTAAATTGTATCATTGTTTCTAGGTGTGAATATAGTTAACGCATTTTACCCCATACCTCTAAATCCTATAACATTCGGGAGTGTTTTGGAGCAATATAAATCATAACAACAATAGATTTTTAAAATGAAAAAAGACAAATCGCCTGGCTTGGACGGGCTCCCAGTTGAGTTTTATCAAACCTTTTGGGAATCTATTGTTGTATTGGTGCATGGTTCAATTAAGAATGGCTTACAAAACGGGAAACTGGCACAGTCTCAGCGTATAGCAGTATTGAGGCTTTTGCATAAAAAATGAAAAAAACTAATTTAGACAACTGGCATCCTATTAGTCTCTTAAATGTAGACTATAAAATTCTAGCCTTTGTTTTAGCACACAGAATGAAGAAATTTATCCATAAAATTATTAATCCGGACCAAACTGCATATATTCCTGGTCGATTCATTGGACAAAACATTAGACTGATTTATGACATTATATGGCATACTGACATCGAAGATTTGCCAGGAATCATTCTTTTCTTAGATTTTAGAAAGGCATTCGATACTGTCGAACTACCTTTTTTATTCAAGACTCTTGAAAAATTCAATTTCGGCCAAAGTTTTATTAATTATGTTAAAACTATGTACACAAACATAAACTCCGTCATAATTAACAATGGCCATATATCTAGAAATTTCAAGCCCACTAGAGGTATCAGACAGGGCTGTCAGCCCTACTTTTTCTTATAGTGGTTGAAATCCTAGCGATTACAATTAGAAATAATCCAAAAATCGAAGGGATTAATATCATCAATACCATTGTGGCAAGTCAAATTAAAATTAGTCAAGTAGCTGATGACACCACCCTGTTTTTAGCAAATGAAAATAGTTTTTATGAAGCCATTGAAACGGTCAAACGATTCAGCAATGTGGCCGGGACACTTTTAAATAACACTAAAACAGATGGTATGTGGATCGGGAAATGGAAAAACAGAAAAAAAGTGTCTGGGAAATATCAACTGGCCTAATGAGCCGATCAAATCTTTGGGGGTGTACTTCCATACAGACTTAACACTTTGCAAAAATAAGATTTGGGAAGTTAAGATAGCCCAGATAGAAAAGAATCTTATGCCCTGGAGAAAACGAAATATTACCCTGTATGGTAAAATGACAATTCTGAAGACTTTCGCTCTGTCACAATTAACATATATTTTATCCATTCTGGATTATAGCTATAATTCCCTGAAAGAGATTGATGTTATGTTTTTCAAATTTTTATGGGGGAGTAAAAAACATAAAATATCAAGAACGGCTGTGATAGCAGATTATGATCAAGGTGGTATCAAAATGATAGATATTTTTGCTCATAATAAAGCGTTAAAGGCAGCATGGGTAAAAAGACTGCTGACAAAAAATCCAGATAAAGAAACGGAACCCAGTTGGAAGTTAATACCATTTTTTTATCTCAGGAAAAATAACATGCACAAAATAATTTTTCATTGTAATTTTTCAAATCCCCAACACTGTCCTGATCTTGGATCTCTGCCAGCATTTTATGAAATGATTCATGCATTACACCAATCAAATAATATACCTTCTAAACAACTTTGCACCAAATCTATATTAAAACAAATTATTTGGGGTAATAGATTTATTGTTTACCAAGGAAAACCCATATTCTTTTCTAACTGGATCAAGTCTAATATTATCTATATGCAAGACATAATAACTGCTAACCAAATAGACCTGGACAAGATTCTACGTCATTTATATAACAAGACTAACTGGGTAAATGAATATTTCATGCTTTGTAACGCCCTGAAACCATGGATGAGTTTGCTTGGGTGTGTCACGGAATCTGATATTAACACTAATAATGATGACGGTATGCTTTTGAATATAACTTCAAAGTTGGTGTACACAAATTTGACCCAACAACAAATTAAAAAACCTTATGTTGAACATATGTGGTCTAACAATTATGACATACCAGCTGAATATTGGAAATATATTTGGGGAAAAGATGTATGTACTCTACTTATGACAGAAAACTGTCAAATTTTATATTTAAATTTATTCATTGTATCTTGCCGAATGGATATAATCTGTACAAATGGAAAATACGAAACACACCATTCTGTGATAAGTGTTTCGTCGTTGAAGACAGTCTCCATATATTCTATAATTGTATTGATGTACGGAATTTTTGGGGCAAAATCAGATGTTTTATCTTTATCTACTTTGGCACTGACGGAATGTTAAACATGAGAACACTTATTACCGGAACAAACATATTAATTGTCAACCAAATTCTAACTATTGCCATGTACTCCCTCTTTAAGAGATGGTGTCAAAATAAATGCGACCCAAGAACGAATTTTGCTTTTTTTATGTCCCAGCTCAAAACAACCATTAATAATGAACTACATCTAAATTATGGAAAGGCAAGTAAGAAATGGACAGCATCATTAATTGATACGGTTGAACCCATATAAAGTGTTCTTCTGCAGTGTATAAAAATATTATTATTTAAGTAATGTATTAAACTGATATGACGAAAATAAAAAAAAATAGATTGAGGAACAATATATCTTCTTTTTTGACCACCAGGATTATCCTTAATCAGTGTGCGTCTATCGTGATTCAAATAGATGATGCACTATCTACTTCGTGAATTGTTGAGTCATTCAGTGAAAATATGCAAGATGATTTTTACTTTTCCTACTGCAGCGAATTACTAAATTAAAAGGTACGATACAATCACTCACGGATTTCTTTTATGACTGACCACAATTGTTTAGAGGGAATTCCCACGTTCTTATACTAATCGAAGTTTAGAAAAATATACTTGCTCTAATATTTATTTGCACTAAGAAACCTTATATCATGCGACAGTTTCACTTGGAAAAGATTAAATACCAAGATGTTCCAATCAACAATCTCATTATTATTTTTTCCAAGAAAATATCATCTTCGCCACGACAAGAACTCTCTGTTGAGCAGCGAATTATTTCTTGGTGCAGACACACTTTACCTGTGAGTATATTTCTCGCCATCAAGTAGATACACATTTTGAATTTGAATTTTCTGACTTTCAAGAAAATTTATTTAGTGTATGTTATACATGATGATTACATGGTATTTCAAATATCTTGGCCCAAAATTCGACTTCGAGTGCATTTCAACACCATGATGCTAAATGTCCACTGAGAGGAGTACTCAAGTACTCAAAAGTGTACTACATTTCACTACATCTGTGATATAAATAGCTGTAATTACTGCATTATTAGTGTTGATTTTGTGCACATTTTCAATGTCCAAAAAACTAGTTGGTTACGAATTTCAAAAAAAAAATGATTTGGTGCCAGTGAGTGTATATCTAGTGTTATACGAAGCCTCGGCGTTTATATTGGTCGGTTTTTCATTTCCAATGTATGTCACGCCATAGTATATGACAAGTCTGTTTTGTGACTTAACTAAACGTTTTTCTTGACATATTCATAAATGCATTGGTTGAATTATTGAATCATTAATGCCTCAGTTGTTGATCTAGGTTCCCCGGATTTTGGCAAGCTATCGGTAATAACCACTATCAAACAAAAAAGCTTCCATTACGAAGATTGCCGACACCAAAACAATTAAAATAAAGATACATTGTACTGCGTTTTGATATCATGACGATGTTCTCTGCTATAAAAATAGATGAATAATGCGTCATTTTATTTAGTGTAAGTTACATTCCCAAAATAAAAAAAATATAATGTGTGTTAGTGAGTCTCCTAGCTAGTTTTTCATGAAACTTAAGTAACGGTAATAAGTATAGAATGTAAACTGTCGCAATAATTAAGGTCACCATGTAGCCCCCACAATTGAGCTTTTTGTTTGAATCAGTAAACGATGTATTTTTTGTAACTTTGCAAACAGAAAATTTGCGATATGTAAAAACAATCATGGCTACAGATGCTCAAAACTCTTCACCGCTTGACAAGTACCAAGACATTAAGATACATTTTTGTGTGAAAATATTTATCTCTGATAAATGACGATAACCTACGGTATATTATATGTCAGTTGACAGCATAATTACTTAACCTTCGGGTTGAATCTAAAGAATATGGGAAAGATTATGTAAGCAAATTATGTAACTTTAACTTTCCACTAGTTGCGAAAACACAACCATTTAGGTCAAATTTACAGCAAAGCTAGAAACTTCGCAAACGCTTTACACAATTTTGCACGCTGTTTCTTATTTTTTTTACATATACAATTCAAACATCAAATAATATTTAATCACTTTTCATAACTTTGTTTGCTATTTCGTAACATTTTACATTGAGCTCGTATTACGTCTGGAAAACCATACGGAGCTTTCACTCCAATTTTGTTCATTTTTTTAACAGCCTGGTAGCAATCAAATATACCAACATTCCAATTACTTTTCTCAACATTGCAGAATCTGTGCAACAGATTAGTGCCAGTTTTATTTTCTAAATGCACCACGATTTTATTGTAAATACGTGCAAATTTACAAAATCCTTTGGATATTAAAACATGTTTTTTATATTATTCTACAAATCGGTTTACCTCCTCAGTCACAAATCAGATATATTAAATTGAAATATATGTATGAAATGTCTGTCACTAAAAAATAGAATAGCTAGGTTTTGTCAGTTGGTCCCCATGCAATTACTTGCCACTTCCGATAAAGCTTAAATTGTGTGGTGAATTACTTCCTACTTGTCGATCTTTTAATGTTTTTTAAATTTTTCAATGTTTACATTGAAGTCGATTGTAATGTTTCAGATTTGCCCAGTGGCCTCGACTTGCTTCAGACGACAATTCCGCTATTTGAGGCTCATTGACTAGACTTTTCGTTTCTTGTTCGAAGTTTCCACTATTAGTTTCGAATTCACAGCCACTTAGGTCAACATTTACAACCAAATCTACCAAATTCACACTCGCTTTTCACAACTTTGTTTGCTAGTTTCTAACCTTTTACATTGAGCTCGTAATACTGTCTACTTTCTAACGTTTTACGTTGAACTCGTAATACAGTCTGGAAAAACATTTGGAGTTTTTCCTCGAATTTTGATTAATTTTCTAACTTTTAGCTATCGGGTTGGTGCGACACTGTAGTGGTTTTTTTTTTCTGCCATCGATCGTGTTTCTAATGGTTCTCAACTTAGTTTGTTTGTGTCATACATGTGACATGTGTAGCACAGCTACACGGTTTATAAATAGAATAAGTCTTGTATATATTAGAGAAAATATACACATTAATTTTGCAGATGATCAACATGGAGGACAATGTCTCTTGTTAATTTCACTGTCATGGTTGTTCTCCTCAATTTGATGATTATCATTAATTTGAATGCCATCTGTCTGGTCATCAGAGAGAGTAGTGCGGATTTCACCAGAGTAAACCATGGTTGTGGCAACCAGACAAATCAACAGCAATATTCGAATTTCTGCCATGTCTGGAGCTGAATAAACAATCACAAAAGATATTAGCATATACCAATGACCTGGTGAAGAGTATGATGTGTACATATATTGTAAAGAAAATGGGTTGTGTTATGTTCTTTTATTATTGTAATGAGTTCACATGTCAATTGCCCAGTTACACTGATAGAAACGGCAGAATATAACTTAAACGTAACGCCTGCAATATGTTTCGTTATTTCTGAGCATATTTGAATTTATATTTTGTCGTAATATTATATACATTTGTGACAAGAATAGAGTGTGTCGCCAATATGTTTTACATTACTTTATTCAATTTGCACCTCCCACTCACACGTACATCTATAATAATGCATATTACTTTTTTGAATATGTATTCCTGTATTATGCTTTACCTGATTCATTATACGTCAATGCACGTATGTTCTTCTATTTTGAACCTCAATTAGACAAGAATTGTTCTTTATTATGAGCTTAGTATGAAACTAAAATAATATTTGTATTGATTAATATGACAGAAGGATTAACTTTACTGTGTGTTAATCACATCAGACGCTACTTCTCATGATATTGTATTTTCTTATGCACATTCCAACACATTATGTACAAACAACACCAACTATTATGTTGCCCAGCTAACAATGTATACTGTAATTTCAATTTAGTTTACTAATCGCCGACCATAGCAAGTATCTCTAGGAACTGGTATAATAATGGAAGTTTTACATCCATATTATGGCATTGATGAAAACGAACTACTAGAACACAGTACTGGGAAAATATAGAGATACAAGTTTACCCAACACGAAAATAATGATGAATAACAACATTGGTGAAAGGTGAGTACTGTAATGATGTTGTTGATAAAGGTTGTAGGCGATTTCATAGCGTTGAATCAGTGCAGCTTATCTTGCATCTAACAGTCCCACATAAAGTATTAGACAGGCATTATCTTGAAACGTGTGCTAGCTGCCACATCGAAATTAAATTGCAACTCATGACACTGGCCGCCAAGTGAGAAAGTGAGCTGACTGAACATTATCAGAATACACTACAACCGCTTGGTCTGAAACTATATATAAAGTGATGGCATGGCTTTGGATATCACTAAAAGTGAAGTGCATCATGATATATCTGAAGTATATCTTATATTGCAAGCTATTTAAGCCGTTTTTTGTCTTGAATGAATGCCTCTTCATATAGGAGGATGTTATATAATTTGATTTAGCTAAAATTCAAACATTGTCATTTCCTGATTTGTTAATTTTGATTTATTTGCGACTTTAAAATAAAATTAATATACTTGTTTACGTTAATTTTCATCTCTTTCCAAATTGTGTGGATTCTTCAAAACTGTCTACCTTTCCTTTGTTTAAATTCTGGGAAAATTAGATGTCCACATTCTATGATGTGAATCATTGTGACTGCAGGCTTAACTTAATTCGTCTAATAATGTTTGATGCACTGGTCATGGGTACGTTATTTCAATTATTTTGTTATTCTATAATATTGGGGACTAGTAAATTTAAACTCATGCGAGAGTTCAATGAGGTACAAATAAGGTTTGCTTGTGATTTCATACAGTGACTACTTATTTCTGTAAAATTTCTCGAAATCAATTCTAAGATAGTTTTGTTGTTCTGTCTTTTAGATGGATATATCAATAAAGGGTCTGATAGATTTAGTTTTTCAGAACAACAAGAATGAAATAAAAGTCATTTGGCAAGTATCACAGTGGCCCTTCTGTACATTATTATACACAAATAGACAAAGATTTAATTAATATCAATTCCAAAATCACTTGATAAATTTGAATAACATTAATAATTTCATTCATATATGGGACAGCTTTTACCAAAATCCCTGAAGTACTATCAGTGCTTCTCGTAAGGCATGATCTGGAATCATGTTGATCATACAACAGCAAACATAGATCAGAAACAGATTGCTTGTTGAAACCAAAGATAAAAAAACACAATTAGTTGTACACAATGGCACAGAACATGCTTCACAGGAGATACCATGCCACACATTAAGTTGCTTTTATAAGGAAGCCATACGAAGACATTTTGCAATGAAGAGAGAACTAGAAGCATATTAACAATCACATTTCCTCTACAAGCTTTGTCTTCAAAAAGTACGTTAACAAATGCCTTTCCACAATAATAAGGGATATTTGGTGGAATGATTTATATTATATTTGCGAGAGATAGTCTTCGTAAACTCAACATTTATATTGTGCGAGATGACGTGCATATATCTTCATATTATATCATATAAAATTTAGTATTTAGTGACGGTTTTTATTCGGTATTGATCACCGAATGTGTGATTATTTCTAAACAGCTTGGATTTGGATTTGTCAAACACTCCAGAGAAAACTGGATATGAAGGACAATTGAAATTTTGACTTACGAAAAATGACATCGGTTATATATTTATAGGAGTAAAACTATGAAATTTCATCAAATATGAATGAAATATTCACATTGTGGTTATGTCGGTCAGGGTTCTGACCCTGTGTATTTTTTGGTGAGTACCATTTAATTTCACTACCCTGGCTACGTGTTAAATGGGTCTGAATTAACTTTGGATTATTACGTACATGACCAACCAATCTTGGAATTCATTTTACCATGTTGTCTGGGTTCTGACAATGTGTATTGTTGGGTGCGTACCATTTAATTTCACTAGCCTGGCTCCATGTTAAAATGGGTCTAAATTCACTTTTATTACGTACATGACCGACCAATCTTTGAATTTCACTGTGCATGCATGCAAGGTACACCTACTGACATTACTGTGTACATTCAGTTCTTTTAATTACAATTATGGTAATTATTTGGTAAGAGCACCTTCTAGTATTTGTGGCGAATCATGTTTATTTGGAATGCTCTGATTAGATGGTAGTTTGAGCCTAGCAAGGTGTGATAGAATTGGCCTGTTATTTTCAGATTCAAATAAGCATGACCCCTAATTTGACAGGGAAGTGATACTTGTAATGCAGTAACCTGTTTTAATTGCTGTTGTGGAAGAGTTTTTACATTTCCCTGTCAAATGCATTTCTTGGTCCACTGAAAAATCAAAATAATGTTTCCCTGTAACGAGTCTTATTGATCAAGGCATTTTAAAAATCATAGGTGTTATGACCCGTTGTCTCCTATAAAATAATGGTTGCATCTAATATTAAAATAAATATGTCGGGCTACAACGTTGATTCATCTCGTTCTACTCTGGATTACTTAGAGCAAATAAAGATTCTAGAAAGTTAGTAGTTATATGCCTGTGTGTTTTTTTACTGTCTTTCCCAATAAATTTGTTGCTATTGACAACAATTCAGTCCTTTGCAATGCTTCAGTCAATACGTTTCTTCACTACCTGCCCAGCTCCTCGTCGGGCACTATATGGCTGGTGTGGTTTATTTAACACAGACAGTAGGGCAATTGTCACAATTAGTCCTCGGAGAAAATAATCTCTGTCCACGTGTATTTATATAAATAGGTGCAGTTTATTTGGCTTGAATAACATTCACTTAGTTCATACATACAGGCATACTGGTTTACCTGTTTCTAGTTGAAATTTAGCCAATCCTATTACTCAAGAAATTATGAAATTTGCACATGTCACAACGCTCATTTCAAGTGCCACACCTTAGAACAAGTAGTCAAATCTAACATTGACTGGAACTTTTGTTTATATGGAAGTTATTATAGTGAATGGCAAACTCGATGGTCAGAAAGTTATGAAAAATAAGCACAGCTGACTGCGCCCACCTAACTATGAAATAAAAGAATGTTTATCAGACAGGCCATTTATGATGGTTTCATCATGTTTTTTATGGAAAACAATTTTAATTATAAACTTCTATGCTCTTGTACCCAACCGTGGGGATCCATCATACTAAAAAACAGGTGCCACTATTACTAAGAAAATGTACCTATTTTATATTAAAATTACTGATATGTATATATATATATATATATATAGTGCCTAATATATATCAAAACACTACTTGCTTAGTTCATTGGGAATGAAATACTGGTCATTCGGTCAGTATCACAGTGGCTCATTAGTGCATTAGTATACACAAACTGACAAAGCTTCCTGTAATCAATTCCAAAATCACTTGATAAATCTGAATGATAATAATAGTAATTTCACATATGAGACATCTTTATCAAAAATCCTGAAGTACTATTAGCGCTTCTCGTAAGGCATGATGTGGAATCATTTTGATCATACAACAGCGAACAACGATAAACAAAAACAATTTGCTTGTTAAAACCAAAGATCAAAAAACCACAATTAGTTGTACACAATGGCATAGAACATGCATAACAAGACATAACATGCCACAATGTAAGTTGCTTTTAAAAAAACAGCCATAGGAAGATATTTTTTCAGTGAAGAGAGAACTAGACGTATATCAACAAACACATTCCCTCCACAAGCTTTGTCTCAAAAGGTTCGGTCACAAATGTATTTCCACAATAATAAGGGATGTTTGATGGAGTGATTCAGATTATAATTGCGTGAGATAGTCTTCCTAAACTCAACATTTATATTGTACGAGATGACGTGCATATTATTATAGAATTTTTAGTTCTTAGTGACGTTTTTTTATATAGATATTGATCGCTGAATTTGTGATTATTTGGATTTGGATTTGTCAAATACTCAAAAAAACTGGAAATGGTGGACAAAAGGAATTCGCAAAATTGTGGTCATCGCAAAGAAGGATAATATTTCTCAGAAGAATAAGACATTGGTTATGTATAAAAATACTGTATGTTTAAGAAGATGTTGGAATATTACTTTTTGATCGGTGTAGACTTAATCTGTACCATTTGTAATACCAAAATCGGTATATATAAAATCATCGGTCGCCAACCACAAAGAAATATAGCTGTTTTAGTTGAGACTTATTGCATTTGATAACATTTGCATTTGATAACATGGATTGACTCGAATATTGACAATTGTATTATATTGTAAAACGTCACAGTGAGAGTATGTTCTGAGGTGAGTGAACTTTAAATTACGTTTATTTACAGCTGTTCTGTTTAAATGACAATTGCAAAAGTAGATTGAAAATATAACCAATTATGTGACTTGTTTTTTAACGCGTACGTGTGATATTTTTACTTCTAAAACAACAGAAATCAGCAACATACTTGTACATATGACAATTATATACCGTTCTCTACTATTTACGATTGAAGGAAGAGTAATATTACTACGTGCAAACGAGTAGTAAGAAGGATCTTATGCCATGAGTATCGCAGCAGCATGTCCCAGCAATTTGTGACAATAGTTAAACATGGAATATATAGATTATTCCCCATAGTACTATTGCAATGTTCCTATATATTGCTTTCATGCAGTTAAAACATTGCTCATCATTTAAATACGTGACATAGTCACAGCACTGTAAAACTGCTACATTTATCTGTTCCGAGAGCTATGTGACATTGGCTAAATATGAAATATGCAGTATAACAAATATTTACCTTAGAACTATTGCAGAACTCGGTATAATTCTCGATACAGCAAAACGTTTCAACGTTGCTCTTCTGCAGAATACGTGGCGTATAATGAGCGTTTACGTGGCACTGTATAATCTGTAGTAATGTTCTTATATAGAATTCACTGCAATAGAAAGATAGTGGGCACAGTAATTTGACATTCTAAAAGTCAGGTCACAAGTGGATTATCAATATTACTGTGCAGAAATAGCTAGCATATAGCTAAATCGGATTACAGTCGGTTTGCATGGAATGCAACCAAATGAAGATGTGGTTTTATTTTGCGCAGTCAACGATATTTCTCAACGAAATAACGAAACAGTGGAAAATATTTATAGACGTTGTCTCCTCTGTTGCACTTGCGGAAATGTTATGGTAATTTACCGTTTGATGACAAAATGACACTTTGGTCTTAACACTAAACATATATATGGTAATTTAAATTAAAAACAAATGTTATTCGTAGATGTTCATGTGCTACAGAAAACATCTCATTCTCGACTCCGAGGATTACTCAAGACGACACAGTATTACCAGTGAATGTTTACAGTGAAGGTGAGATGATTTATACAGCAATTTACATAATTGACAATTTACTATATACACACAATATTTACATAATACATGTCCAATATATATATATATATATATATTTTATGCACAGCATAATTACTGGCAGAGTGATCGTCATATTTAATAACATGTGTCAGCACTTTTATAGTATTGTACCTTAGTTTTATTATATGAACTAAATGCATTTAAATATACTCACAGTGGTGACTGGATTTTTTGCAGTTCACCGGCTTTACATTAAGTGTTCGCTACTCTGCATCTGTATTTCTTTTCGAATTATGTTGATTGAAACGAGTTTACATTTTTCAATGGCACGAACAATACTACTACAATGAATTGAAACTGGAGTGCAAAGTGGTAGAAAAAGTGGTACAAAATAAAAAACAATTGGAGTACAAAGTGGTGGTGGTGCAAAATGTGAAACTAAAGTAAACACTATTGGAATAGTAGTGAAAAGTGAAGTAAAATGTTAGGGTTTCTGTTAAAGATTGACGAATACCTTGCCAGTGTCAATAGAACAAGTAAGTCAGAACATTAATACATCAAAGGTTTCCGCTCCATTTACACCTGTAAATATTTCATCCAAAATTGCGATGTCCAAATGAGTGTTCATCTTACCATTGTCTATAACCTCAGTTTATGTAATTGCGAAATTGCCATTTTTTTCAAATATTTTCAAATCGATTAAACAAACAATTGCTGCAAATTATACGCCAATCTTCTTGTTTTCGAAAAGTAATATTATTTTATATTACTTACAATCTTGTCAGCACACAATTCATCCACTGTACACTTTATGAGTAGATCAGAACAAATGATTCAGGAAACTTCTGTAAAGTTTTGTCACAATTCTATGTTGATTAATGAGACTAGAAACACAACAAATCAAGATCTGTTTGGCACAATTGGTACGATCAGTGTCAGCAGATTGCCCATTCCTGAGTTTCATTAGTATTGTGGCTATGACTTGATTTAAATGCCAGTTGGTGACAAGACTTCAATTTGACTTTTTGGGGTTTGCATTGTGCAGCAACAAAATCCTAGAAATATTCGCAAATGGGATGTAACAATATTGGAAGGGACTGAGAGGCATATGAAAATCTGCTACCAACAGCCAATTGTGCAAACAATTCCTCTGGGTTAGATATGAACTATGTATGAAACATTGTGATTTCAGCTTGAGCTTCCTCAAATCCATAAATTACCAGGCTTCCTAAGAAGCACAATTAGTGAGCATTAATATGAATGAGACCATTTGATGATGTTTGTTCCAAAATAAGTACTGTATTTTTAATTTATGGTAATTTTTATGTAGTTGCAACCAATGTTTAACTATGTCTTGTATTTAGAGGGTATACAAGTGTTGTATACCCTCTTACATGTTAAACTTCATTGATCAGAGAACTAGTAAAGTAAGCCAAAATGTGCTTCGTAAATGTGTTTTTCCTTAATTTGCAAGTCACAACTTTGGTGGCGGAATTTCCATCAAACCAGTAGAAAACACATATGGTGTACAAAAGGGCATGGGTGAAATAGCAGTATATAAATTTCTGTTTGCATTGACAGCAGTAGAGTTTTGTAATTCTTCAAGAGATTGGCATGAATTATCTGTACTATCCTATTCTATATGATTTCCATTTGTGTCATACATAACTGTATACAAACAATAATGCTATGTAACTGCCACAGTCATTTGACCGCTCTTTAAACAAGTGTTTAATCATTGACCTGAGCTCACCTTTAAAATTTACATATCGTTCATTTGTTTTTGGGTAATATGGCTCTGTGATGAGCAATCTATTTGACAGCAGTCTGCTATCCACTAGGAAATAGACGACCATGATAAACGAGAATTCTTTTGGGTATACCAACAAAACAATGAATATTCATCAGACACACTGCAAATTTCATAATCAACCATTATAAGTATGTACTCTCACTCACTGCAACTATTACACCTTACTTAAATGGAATATAAATTTGGAGCATGGAGATCTCGTGAGATACCCTGACAACGGTTGCCAGTCTCGTGACACAGGTCAAGCTTAGGTTAAAAATGGCGTCCTAGCATAAAGTTGTGCGTTGTTTGTTTTCCTAAGTTTCCTGCTTGCGAACCGTTTGTTTTATCGTTATTTTTACGTTTACATGATGGATGATGTCGACAAACTCACAGAGCCATGGCTCAAGAGATTTTTACATAAATTTGGTGTTTTTTAACGAATACTGATAACCGGTTTTACATGATATACCACCGTGAGTATGTACTCTTTGACAATGCAATGTTAATAAAAGTGAAATGCACTCAAATGAAGCTGTTACGGGTGCAATAATGCATTAATACATCATGGCAGAAATTGCTTTTCATTGAGAGTTTGCGTACAAATCAAAAATATTTGGCAATGAAGATAATAATGAATATTTTGACTCAGACTGTGTTTCAATTAGACTATACTAATTAACATTGTAATAAATTGTGCACATTTTTGTGATTATTTCTGTTTCTTTATTCAATGCATAATAATATTTATCTTTGGAAATGCAATATTAGTACATCAGTACAGTACAGTGTCATAAAAGTATAACCAAATATAATAATAATAACGAAATAATAAAAAAAGAGAAAATATTATAATCTTAAGTTTCAAAGTAATGTGTGGAAAAGATGATATTTTCTTAAAGACTAATAATAATAATAATAATAATAATAATAAAATACAAACATTTTAACTACCCTAAGCTTTGTAAATAAAATACGAAACCTTTTTAATAATGTCACTTTCTTCTGCACTTCAGACAAATGTTGCTGGAGCAAGTTCCCATATTTTTTGAGAAAGTGGACTTTCATTCTCAATCACATTCATGTTGCACTGTTTGCACATTCATTCATTTAGCAGTGTTTTGGGCGTGTGTACCTGTCCCTTCCAATTTCAAGTTTGTGCTTGCTTGTTCTCAATTTTAGCAATGAACCTCTGTGATTAATGTTTTGTAATGTCAAATATGGCTCAAGAAAGTATTTAAATTTGATTTTTGCAAATGTTCTAAGTGCACTATTATCTTTTGTGATTGATGACTACAACTGGTTTACATATTTTTGTTTTACGTTTGCTTCAATGTTATTTAAAAGCTTGCGAATGTTTCTTTTTCAAAATATGTTGTAAAATGTATTAATGATGTGTGATAATTATCTAAAAATAATTAATAATAATTACCATCTCGACTAGAACTTCCTGTTGAGCGACGAAGACGAACCAAGTGCATAGACGAGTAGATCCCGAGCGCGTATATTCCAGGAATTTACCGACCTCCAAAAAAGTATTTTTTTACTATCTATTATACCCGATTTATTACAATTCTCGCTTTGTGTTTTTCCAAGTATTTCAAAGATTTCGCATAATTCGACATCAAGGTGCACTTCAAGATCACTATGCAGAACGACCACAGAGAGGAAATGACAGACGGTAAACATGGCCTATATTTTCCGTCACTGACTTAACAGATCCAGGCTGAAGTGTAAAGTATTCCTAACGATGACTGGACCCGCGCTGTCTTACAATCCAAATATTAAAGGAGTAGAACAATAAGACATTTACAAAGACAAAAGCCTGGAAAAGAAAGTATACGAGAATAAGAAAGTATTGATTCTTAGAGGTTGAATTCCTATTCAGTTTTGCTTCCAGGGGGATGCGACACAATTAAAGGAATAGCCTTAATAATAATAATGCTACGTTTTAATTTCATTATGGACCCATTCCAATTATGGCGTGATAGAGATGACGTCACAGATTGCGTGTGGTCATTTCACAAACCATGGGCATTACTTTCTAGACGGGAATCAGAATAAGTGACCACTACCAGAGACTCTTCCCAGCAGAAACATTTCAGAAAACATTTAATAAAAGCTGAGTACCTTACCAGAACAGCTTTACAGGTGAGAGATTTATACTGAAACAGAATATGACGTTAATATGTGGATACCGAAAAGTATCTGTATGAGTGCATAACAAACTTGTTATTATGAATCTTTCTTCTGAATCCACAAAGTTTAGAACTGAATCAGCGAACTTCTTTGTGTGGAGTCTGGCCAAACCCTGGTGGCAGCTATGTTTGCTTTTAACTGCTTATATTCCTAAAAGATATTTATGATGTATGATATTACCCTGTCTCCAATTTCAATGACATTTTGTAAGCCACCCTTTCCAAAAAAAACACTTTGGTTACTCCAAATCTAAATTTTACTCATTCATCACTCGCCTTCGCAATGAAAATGTATTTCACATGCGGTTTTCCTTCCAAAAAGACCTCTCAAATTGTGGAAAGGAAATTATTTATTAGGTTTATTACTATTCGATCTTGCAGGCACATTTTCAAGGGCTTAAATTTGCTGGTACCTGCAAACCATTTATGCTATCTTCATGAACATATTAGGCCATAATAACGTGCCATAACGTGGTCATAAAGCAAAATATCATAATTGATTAGATTGAATTTACCCATGATTCTAGGAAAGCAAGCTTCTTGAAATGTGTTCAGAGAAATTATATAATTATAAGTCAAGACTTAGGTCTGTAAACGATAAATGCAATTAACTGTATCAGTGTTTATATAAACAATCACCATGTTCAGTTCCCACTTCCTTGGCTCGTAACAGCTCGTAAAAATAACTTGCCTGCGTTAAGTTCGACATCAATAAATGTTGTTAATCCGACTGGCAATAATGGAAAAAAAGGTTTTGCGAATTGGTCATTTTGAATTGAAGATAATGAATAGTTGTTTTCGTTATTAATAAATGTTATACATATCACAATTTTTGCTTACAAGTTATTGTTAATTCATATAAAAATTGTTTACGTTCTCTTGTTAAAGGCGTGTTGGCCGTCCCCTCTCTGGACACCGACAACATATTTGCCGTAGATGCAAGATGCCCGCATTGATTCAACGCTGTTAAATTTCCCACAACCATTATCAACTTCATCATTACAGTACCCACTTTTCACCAATGTTGTTATTTTCGTGTTGGGTAAACGTTTATCTCCATATTTTCCCAGTCCTGTGTTCTGGTAGTTCGTTTTCATCAATGCCATAATGTGGATGCAAAACTTTCATTATTATACCAGTTCCTAGAGATACTTGCTATGGTCGGCGATTAGTAAACTAAATTGAAATTATAGTATCCATTGTTATTGTCTAAATGCAGCAAGATTTTATTGTAAATACGTGCAAATCTACAAATTCCTTTGGACATTAAAACTTGTTTTTTTATATTATTCTACAAAACGGTTCACCTCCACAGTCACAAATTGGATATATTAAATTGAAATATATGTATGAAATGTCTGTCACTTAAAAAAATAGAATAGCTAGGTGATTTTGTCAGTTGGTCCCCATGCAATTACTTGCCACTCCCGACAAAGCTTAACAATCCACATACGCTGATTATATGACCACATAGCTATATGTATGTGACGAACTACTTCATAATTTTCGGTCTTTTAATGTTTTCAAATGTTTCAATGTTTACATTGAAGTCGATTGTAATGTTTCAAATTTGCCCTGTGGCCTCTACTTGCTTCAGGCGACAATTCCACTATTTGAGACTCATTGACTAGAAGTTTCGTTTCTTTTTCAAAGTTTCCACTACTAGTTTTGAATGCACATCCACTTAGGTCAACATTTACAACGAAATCCACCACAATCAACAATTTACACTCGCTTTTCACAACTGTGTTTGCTATTTTCTAACCTTTTACATTGTGCTCGTAATACTGTCTATTTTCTAACGTTTATGTTGAGCTCTTAATACAGTCTGGAAACACATATGGAGCTTTTGCTCGAACTTTTAAATGTGGGGTTGGTGCGACACTGTAGTGTTTTTTCTACCATCGCCATGTTTCTAATGGTTCTCACCTTAGTTTGCTTGTGTCGAACATGTGACGGCACAGCTACACGGTTTATAATTAGAATAAGTCTTGTATCTATTAGAGAAAATATGCACATTGATTTTGCAGATAATATTTTTTTAATTAAATGTATGCAAATCTGTCGCAATTCTTCTTAACAAAATGGTGGACAACATGGAGGACAATATCTCTTGTTAATTTCACTGTCATGGTTGCTCTCCTCAATTTGATGATTATCATTAATTTGAATGTCATTTGTCTTGTCATCAGAGAGAGTAGTGCGGATTTCACCGGAGTAAACCATGGTTGTGGCAACCAGACAAATCAACAGCAATATTCGAATTTCTGCCATGCCTGGAGCTGAACAAACAATCACAAAATATATTAGCATATACAAATCACTGAATAAATTTGAATAATAGTAATAATTTCACATATGGGAGTACTATTAGTGCTTCTCCTAAGGCATGGTGTGGAATCAGTTTGGTCATACAACAGCGAACAGAGATCAGAAACAATTTTCTTGTTGAAACCAAATTTAAAAAAACACAATTAGTTGTACACAATGGCACAGAACATGCATAACAAGACATAGCATGCCACAAATTAAGTTGCTTTTATAAGGAAGCCATACGAAGACATTTTGCAATGAAAAGAGAACTAGAAGCATAATAACAATTACATTTCCTCTACAAGCTTTGTCTTCAAAAATTACGGTCACAAATGCCTTTCCACGAAAATAAGGGATATTTGATGGGGTGATTTATATTATAATTGCGAGAGATAGTCTTCGTGAACTAAACATTTATATTATGCGAGATGACGTGCATATACCTTTATATTATATCATAGAATTTTTAGTTCTTAGTGACGTTTTTTTTTTATATTGATCACCGAATTTGTGATTATTTCTAAACAGCCTGGGTTTGGACTTGTCAAATACTCAAGAAATAACTGGAAATGGTGGACAAATGGAATTGGTGAAATTGTGGTCGTCGCAATGAAGGATACTATTTTCCAGAAGAATAAGACATTGGCTATGTATAAAAATACTGTAAGTTTAAGAAGATATTGGAATATTACTTTTTGATCGGTGTAATCTGAACCATCTGTAATACTAAGGTCGTTATATATAAAATCATTGGCCGTCAACAACAAAGAAATTTAGCTGTTTTAGTTGAGACTTGGTGCTAAGAACACAACCCATTTGATAACATGGATGAACACGAATATCGACAAAAGTATTATATTGTACAACGTAACAGTGAGAGAAGAATCATAAATGTCGCGAGGTGTCACGAGGTAAAACATAATTGTCTTACTTACTGTTGTAAATGTAAATTTTACAAAATGACTAAAACATCAATTCCAACCCATGTAAACGTTGAGGTTACCTATTCTACCATACTAGACATGCGAAGCATGTACTACCAATGCTGAACACACAGCAAATAACAATCACTATTTAATTTCGTGGTAATTTTGAGCCGATATACGAGTATGTAAGGTGTGAACAGTTACGGGTCCCACTCATAGCAACTCACTATAAAACATAAAGCTCACTGATTCGGTGCTGATTGATTTGTCTATGAAATTAATATAATACATGCAACCAATAGTGAAACCTCATACATAAATAACAAAGCCTTAGATTACATAAAACAATCAAACCTGTAATACTGTCGTGAATACTGTCAAACCTTGCAAGCTCAGTTAATGTCTATTTCACAGTGCGACCTATGTGTTCGAAATATGACTAATATGCGTCATAATTTAAATATTTTTAGCATTTTTGTCATCGATTAATCTTCTAATCTTTGTATCTCCCTTTCGAGCAAGATATGGTTAAATCATGTTCATATAAAACGTCGAGATAACAAGCAAGGTTGATGTTTTTTTGGTTTTTTTTTCGTTTTCTGTTTTTGATGAAAACATTTATTAAATATATGTAAAATTAAACGTTGAAAAACTGTTTATCATAATTCGGTGATATTTAAATAGTACCCGCATTTATTTCCAGCATATTAATGCACTGTTGTTATTTTGAATTGCGCTGATATGAACCAAACCATTTTCGCCACAGGGGTGTCCGTGGACATTCCTCGGGAAATATAAGAAAAAAATCATTTGAAATTCTATATTTTTAAGAATTTAGAGGATTCACTTATAATAATATAATTCAAAACAAAATCATTTACCAGCTAGTAAACTTCACTAATATGCCTTTGGGTTATTGTTTTAATTTTCTATTAATATATGGATGGAATAATGACGTATTCATAGGTGCTATGAGCGTATGATTCCATTGGTAAAATGATTTTGCAGAAGCTTGAATTAGTGTCAAATATTCAATGGAGATGCATGGAGATGCGCGACAATTGGACTTCTGACATACGTAAACTAGGTTTAGGCGCCCAGGACTGACATCGGTTGGGCATTTTTGTGAATAAATTCAATTTCATCAAATATGAATGACATATTTACATTGTCGTCATTGCAATGAAAGATACTATTTTCCAGAAGAATAATACATTGGCTGTGTATAACAATACGGTATTTTAAAATAGATAATGGAATATTAGTTTTTGATCTGTGTAGACTTAATATGAACCATTTGTAATACCAAGATCGTTATATATAAAATCATGAGTCGTCAACCTCAAAGAAATTTAGCTGTTTTAGTTGTAACTTGTTGCTAAGAACACAACCCATTTCATAACATGGATGGACACGAATATCGACAATTGTATTATATTGTACAACGTCACAGTAAGAGTAGAAGCATAAATATATTTTCATTGAGCATAAGCGAAAAAACATATTAATATTTTTTTATTATTTTTTCGCTTGTATCGCTCAGTAGAGGTGTCACGAGGTAAAACATTATTGTCCCACTTACTACAGTAAATGTTGGTTTTAGAAAATGACTAAAATATAAATTCAAACCTAATGAGGTTACTCTTATTCTACTATACTAGACATGCAAAGCATTGACTGTCAATACTGAACTCACAACAAATAACAATCACTGATTACTTTTTTTGTATTTTTTAGCCGAAGAAACAATATGTATAATGTGAACAGTCACGAGTCCCACTTATGGCACACCGCTAAAAAGACTAAAAGGTAATAACTAGTTTGGTTAGTATTGTTAGTATTACAATATGTTGCAGTTCAATTATTCAACGTTGATGTTGCATGCACATAAATTTATAGAAATCGAACTCTCCAGAACCAATTGTTTGTTAGCATTTGTATTGATTTTTCTAATCTCATGATGTTTTGACTTATTTATTTAAAAAATGTCTTTGCATGTTATTCCGGGGAAAAATATATGTTCACAATGAATGATGACAGTCATTGTGACTTAAGGCTGAAATTCAATTGTCTATTGTTAATGGATGTTCTGGTAATGGGTACTTTATTTTGAATTCTGTTGGTCTTAATTAATTATTTTTTCACTGTGAGAGTACTTGTCTGCACAATATTCCCGTACCATTGTTGTTTTCATGCCTGCCTGTATGCAAGTACTTGTATTCATTATTTACATTCAGATTTAGGACTAGTAACATTTGGCTTCTCGATGTAAATTATTCGATAAATTTGTTGTTCTGTGTCTTAATTGAAAAAATGCTAGTTTTGTAATGTCATGCTATTCAGACGGTTCTTTAACATTTACGTGTAATGTATACAACACCTACATATGTGGTAATGATACTGGCTTATTATTGTACATATTTTATAATCCAAGTGTGTGTTATAATATATGTATAAAAGACTCATTAGATTTCAAAACAGCAGTTGCTCTGTCCATTGAGAATGAAATCCATGTAATTCAAATTAACATTTGGTCAGTATGACAGTGGTTTTTCAGTGTATTATATACATAAACAGACAAAGTTACCTGAAATCAAATCCAAAATCATTTGCTATTTATTGTTCTGAATCAAATTTACTGTAATTATTTTAGAATTACTTGTACACTAGCATATTTCATGATCATATCTTTAATAGCATGCACGGAAATAATAGCATAAAAGTACATATATTGGGGAGTTAACTTCAAATGTCGATAACTGTTATTATGTTATTATGTTATTATACTGCATCTGTAGTAATTGGTAATTCTGACGCGGATTTCGTCATATAAATTTGTTGTCCTGTTGTCCGCAATTTATAATGTCCATAGTAATACAAGTGAAACAGTTTACAATCTCCATATACATTTAAGTATATTGGTGTTTGTTTGGATAAATCTACAACTATTCAAAGTCTATATTATATAAATATTGTTGTGTACGATCTTCTAATGGTTTCAAATATCTATATCAATATTAGTTTACAAACCACATCTGCATACAAGGGAAGAGGGTTACAAAATACACGTGTAGTTTAAATACAAATACATGTGAGGTGGTTTACATCATTCACATAGGCGGGATAGATAGCTAAATAGGCGGGATAGATAGATAGATAGATCCTTTTTGATTCTACGGGTAAATAATAAATCAATAACGACTGGACAGTGAGAAATAAAACCGAGAAACCCCGTGGGCAGGCCAACACCAAGTGGCACGGACAATGGGGGAATCGAACCCCCCTGCCCTGTGCCATCGGGATAACAGTCATTCGTTTGACACATTTCTCGGTTCAAAATAAAAACGATTAAACGATCACAAATGATTAGCGGAGGTTACAAACAGATAAACAAGTGACGAGACGTGAGTTAGAGACATGTACGACATTGAACGATAACAATAACAAATGGTTTTACACTCAAATAATTACAATTCTAAAAATACTTAAAAGTACAATAAATCTAATAAAAAGCAATCGAAAAGGCGGGTTTGTACAACTAAAAAGGATATTGTTCAGCCATTGTCTAAGATATCGGGGATTATTAGTGAGTTGTCATCCAGGATTGCAATGGCGTCATTAATGCACCACTGTGTTTCAAATACATCTAGAGACTTTGTGAGCAGGTGATAGTTGTATTCGTTAGTTACCCGATACCTAATTTTGGATTTAAAACACTGTAACACATTTATTTGTACCCGATCGTTTAACCTTTTATATCGTGTTACGTGAGTTGACACTTTCATAGTTGCAATTATATGACAGAGCAAACGATGTGTAGCGGTTCTTTTGCTTGGTGGGCCTAGTACGTACCAAGAATGTGGTATAGTGTCAATATTTATAAGTTTATTGGTAATTAATTTCAGCAAGTTGAAAAGTGGGGCGAGTCTCGAGCATTCAATAAAAATGTGGGCAAGGTCGTCCCTTTCGTCACAGAAGGGACAAGTATCAGTGGTCTGGGCTTTGGTTTTTAAAAGAAACCCGCCAGTTGCGTAGGCGCCGTGGAGCATGCGCCAATTAAGGTCACCGTCTTTCTCTGTGGGTGGGGTCATATAACAATCTCTAAAGACGGGTTTAGTTGGGAGAGAGAGAAAGTAAGTCGTGCCATATAGTTTTAAACTGTGAGTTACGGTTGGAAAAATACTGCGACTTAATCAGGAATTTGTAAATTTCTCCCCTCTCGAATTTGTAGAGCGGAGTATTCAGAAGGATATCATTATCGTCGTCTCTATAGGAAAGTTCGATGTGATATTTAATTTCAGTTGACTCATCGGTCACTTTTTGATTGAGTATAATTCGTTGCCACTCCACAGGTATGGCCCGGTGTATCACATCGAGTGCCATCCCCGCTAGCCGCCTCGAATACACATTTATTTTATTATGAATGGCGTCAACGCCTAACCATGTACCATTATTAAAAAGGTCACCGACCTTTGTGAGGCCAGCCTCACAAAAGTGTAAAAGATTCAAAGGTGTGTTTTGAATTGGGTGAATAATTAAAGGATTAAAAAATAACGGCTCTTGAGCTATCTCGTGCAGTGCAGTCGGTCGTCTTTCCTGATTGTTAAAAGGGAAGACCAGACCGTCAGCAACTCAGAATAAAACTGTGGTAAGTGAACACTGGGTGCCGGAACGTCGACAACAAATAGCTGTTTATCATAGTTTAAATGGTTGAATTCTTTTAAAAAGTGATCAGTAAAAGCAAAACAAGGATGACTGACATTGGAGTAAAGGTAATGTTGAATATAATGAATGCGAAAAGACGCAATACGACTAGGCAAATGTATCAGGCCATGGCCGCCATCAGTAGCTGGTAGATAAACTGTTTCAGCCGGGATCCAGTGCCGTCCCTGCCAGAAAAAGTTCAAAAAGTAGTTTCTGTAAACTATTAACAATATGTTTGGGTGGACTAGTGCACATGCAAGAGTGGAGAAGTTTGGACGCAATGAGTTGATTAATTACAATAGTGCGCCCTCTATAGGTCATTGCCGGCGCATAGCGTGACCACCAATCCAGCTTGGCCTCAACGTTTCCAACAACACCGTCCCAGTTTTGACTGACAAAAGTGGCGCTATTGCCGAGGTAGGTACCAAGAATTTTTAAACCTTTATTGTTCCACGCTATATTTAAAGGATTGTCAGTCCTATCTTTCCACTTGCCTACCCACAGTCCCTTTGATTTGCCATAGTTTATTCTAGAGTTACTCGCAGACTCGTACACACGCAACCAATGTTCAAGCTTGATAAAGTCATTGTTTTGGGTTAAAAAGAAACTAATGTCGTCTGCATAAGCAGACAGATTAACAGGTTTGTGAGTATACACCCCATGTATTTGACTTTCAGTTCTTACTTTGTGTAGAAGTGGTTCAATAGCCAGTGTATATAGCTGACCAGACAAGGAACAACCCTGACGAATACCACGTTGGAACAAGACTGGACTGGTTATAGTGTTATTAACACGAACAAGACTTTGCGTACTAGAGTAGATTAGTTGAATGTACTTACACAATTGATCCCCATAGCCGAACGCTTCTAGGGTTTTGAAAAGGTAGTCATGGTTGATGCGATCAATGCCTTTTACTGGTCTAGGGCAACGATCCCAAGTGGCAATTGGTTGATATCACAGTAATTTTTCAACAAACTGTTGTCATCCTTTTTGGGGAGTAAAGTGATGACGGCGCGTCGACACGACAATGGGAGTTGGCCGTCCTCAACTGAGACGTAAAGATCGGGGCCCAACAAGGACCAAAAATGACGGAAAAATTCACCAGGCAGACCGTCAATGCCAGGAGACGTACCTTTAGATAATAGTTTAACAGCGCAAGTCAATTCATCAAAAGACAGAGGGGCGTCACACATGTTTTTAAGCGTTTCGTCAAGTTGGGGAAGTCCCTTGTGTAGACGGACTTGACATTCAGTTGATACGGGGTCAGGTGAGAACAAGTTAGAGTAAAAGTTTTTTGTGAGAGTTCGCATTTCAGCCAGTGACTGAGTCGTAGTGGCATTTGGGCGTTGTAACTGGGTCATGACCTTTTTACTCCCCCTCTGTTTTTCGATAGCTGAGAAAAAAGAGGTAGGCGCATTAGTTTCATTAAGCATTTCATGCCCGCGATCTTATAGCAGCTCCTTTTGATTCGTTGTGCATTACAGTTTGCAATAATGCCTTTTTTCGTTTAATTGCGTTGTGAGTGCATCAGTGGGTTGAACGATTTGTTCAAGGGTGTGTATGTCCTCACAAATACTTTGTTTAATGCGCTTGTAGTTGTTGCTGAGTTTCGCGCTATATTGTTTCGTTAGTTCCTTTATTTTAAGTTTGCCCATATCCCACCACATTTGGACGGAGTCAAAGCGATCACTTTCTCTACACCATAGCAACCAGAAGTCATTAAAAATATGGCAGTACTCTTCGTCATGGAGTAAACTGGTATTGAAGTGCCATATTGGGTTTCTGTTTGTGACAACTTTCAATTGTATGCATAATTTAACAGGTGCATGATCAGAGAGGTTACATTGAGTTTCGATAGAGATACGTTTGATTTTAGATGAGAAACCTTTAGAGATGTAAAAGGTGTCGATGCGAGACTTGCTGTCATTTCTGACCCATGTATAGTTTCGCAAGTTAGAATTAAAATGGCGCCAAGAGTCAATAAGTTTAAAACGCGCAATTATGTTAGATAATAACATAGTTGACTGTACATGTGGTTCAGGGTTTTCAGCTCTGTCTAAGTCGGGGTTAAGGGTGCAATTAAAATCACCGCCAATGATAATTGTATCTTGATTAAGGTCATTGAGCGTTTTCTTGAGAGTTTTATATAAATTAAGCCGGTCCACCCCAACGGTGGGCGCATAGACATTAACCAGATGAACTGGCAAACCGTGTACCTCCAGATGTATGTGTAGCAGACGACCCGGTACAACATCAGCCACCTTCAAAACCTTGATGTTTTTATTTGTATTTGTATTTACCAAAATAGCCACACCAGCAGACTGTGAGTTGCCATGGGAAAATAAAATAGATGAGGGCCATACAATTTGCCATTGAGCTTCATCGGCTCAAACAGTGTGAGTTTCCTGGAGAAAGTAGAAATCACTGGAATGGTTAAGTTTAAGGAACTCAAAAAGTTGGTATCGCTTCATTGAATCGCGACAACCGCGCACATTTCATGTAACAGCAGAAAAACTCATTATTGATGTGAAAAGTAATAAACAAATGATACGTTGAGAGAAAATTATAGTAAGCATGATAAACAATAAATTAAAACTGTAATGCAGTGAAAAGATCACAGATCTATTTTGTATTAGTGACATCGGTATCTGCTTGTGGTTGTATACCACGCTTTTTCATCAAAATTTCCTCTTTTAATGTTTCGAGATTTTCAACCACAAAAAGAGGATCATTGATTTTTCTAATGTGTTTAATTAATTTCATGGTGACCCGTTGTATTCGCATTTTTTCGTTACTTGATATGTCTGGGGATTTTCGTACCTCATCCAGTGAGCGTGCCAACAACCTGAGATCGGGGCAAAATCGTGTAGCTACTTCAATTATTTTTCTTGAGTTGAATGACTCAACTAAAAAAGGACTGAGGGCATCACGAGAGAGTAGTTTTGCTTTCTCACTCGAAACAGTAAGCTCCATGGCCTCGGCAGATAGCGTTGAGATTTCAGAACAATCTGACACAATCGACTCAGTATCATCCCTGTCCTCAGACAAACCCACAGGGATAGGAGTCTTTGTTGGGTCAAGCGGGTCATTCGACTCACTTGGTAAAAAGGGGGGGGGTAAGGGGGGGGGGTAAAGGGGGGGGGGGGTTTCTACTACCTCCTCATCATTTGCATTTAGTGTTTCGCACCAGTTAACATTGAGCTATTTACAACAGATTTACTCACTCTAGTGTCGTGTGTGTTTTCATTTTCATTTATTTCGTTATTATCATTTAAATCATAGTCAGTCACATCGTTTTTGTCACGCGCTTTGCTATCATCATCATTGTTATTTAACACATTGACACCTATTACGTTATCGTCACCTTTATCATTCAAGTCATTGTTAGTCACATTGTTTTTGTCACGCGCTTTACTATCATCATCATTGCTATTTAACACATTGACACCTATTACGTTATCGTCACTTTTATCATTTATTGTATTGTTTCCGTGACTTTTGTTATACTCTACATTTTCGGGCGTGTCGTCAACTTCCATCGTTTGACTATTGTTATCATTATCACCATTTTCATTAATGTCGTTTGCTTCATCAGTTTTATCAAGAGTAGCAATAGTAGACTGATCAATAGGTCTTGGTTCAGGGTCGGGGCGGGTTTTACTATTTGGAAGAGAATGATCGCGAACTGGGTCGTTTGAAGTTTGCTGTTGACTTACTGGGCAGTTTCTCATAATATGTCCCTTTTTTAGACACCTGTGACAAACAATATCATCAGTTGATAAATAGATACGATGTTGCCGCTCCTCATGAGTGACATTAATGACACCGATGGCGAAAGGATTTGACGTGTTTCAGCTCGGGTTGTTTGCACCCGAGTGGAATTAAGCGCAAATTGCTAACAACGCGGCCATACTTTGACAGTTCAGTTTGAATAATATGATTTGGTATATATGGGGGTACACCTGAGAGAATTACTTTAGTGGCAGGTTTACAAGGGGTTGCACATGGGTAAAGCAGTCTCCCACTGACAGACCAGTTGTACAAACAGTTTCCACAGCGTTCACAGAGTCGAGAAAAACAATAACACTTCCGCTCACTCGGGAAGCGGCAATAATATTTACAGGTTTGAGAATAGCAGAAATATTTTTAACGTATGCTTCAATTGGTATCCCATCAATTGATTCGCATTTCAGACCATGTTTACGTGTTAGCCCTGCAAAATGGTTAACACGTGTACTCGCCGTGGAGGCCGCCATCTTGGAAAGGCCCCACGACGAGCGAACTGAAAGTGAAAAACAAAATCAAACTAAAACACGGTAGACTTATACCGTAAAATCAAAATAAATAAGCGTACGTATGTAGTAAGTATTAACAAAAAAGATAGTACAAAAATAGTAGTAACTTACTAACAATTTGAGGCAAAAAACCATGTTTTTTGAGGAGCACTCGCAACGCGTGGCAGACATGCACAGATAGATAGATAGATAGATCCTTTTTGATCAGCGGGTAAATAATAAATCAATAACGACTGGACAGTAGAAGTAATATTCCAGTATGAATTGGGAGCAAACTGTGACATCAAATCTAGTCGTTGTATTGTTATGCTTCTAAAATATTTTTTTTCAATTGTCTTGAAACAGATTCAAATATAAGGATATTTATTGTAAAATATTAAGATTATATAATATCCAACACATTAATTTGTAAATGTTAAATTTATTTAAAGAATTCAGTGACAATATTATATTATAAAATAAAATAAATTAAATAGAAATATTATGTGTATTTTTGTATATAGAAACTTGGCTGGCCCACTCAAAATTATAAAGAAGTGAGGTCTGCAGCTCTTTTTTTATTTGTGAAAAAAACTGGTATTTTAGAGAGTGTAAACAATAAAACACTCACAGTGCAAGGCTAGTTCACCAGCATGTCTATTCTCTTGCTTGAGTGTGAAAGTACATGGTTTAGTGACTACCTCCTATGTTTTTAAATTTTAGAATTTCTTTTATTTGGAAGGTTCTTCTATAAAAATAGAACAGATTTAATGAATTAATTTTAATAATTTAATTTAATTTCAGAATTAGAGCTGAATCACTACCTGAGAAATCATATATAGTATTTCACTGCGCCAAGGCTACAAGATCTATAGCAACAAGTTATGTGGCATGCCCCAGTATGTTTTCAGGTGAGTGAACTGTATACCATCATTAATTAAAGCATCACGTGATATTCACTGCTTGTAATATTTATGAATTAATTTTAATAATTTAATTTAATTTCAGAACTAGAGCTGAAACACTACCTGAAAAATCATATTTTAAAAGATTTCAACTGTGGCTAGACTGACCCCGCTATGGCTACAAGTTATAAGTCATGCCATAGTATGTTTACAGGTGAGTGAATTGTATACCTTCATTAAGTAAAGCATAAATAGGTACTCACTGATTGTAATATTAATGAATTAATTTTAATATATTAATTTAATATCAGAATTAGAGGTGAATCACTACCTGAGAAATCATGTTTTAAAAGATTTCAACTGTGGCTAGACTGACCCCCCCCCCCCCTATGGCTACAATTTATAAGTCATGCCATAGTATGTTTACAGGTGAGTGAATTGTATACCTTCATAAATTAAAGCATAACTAGATATTCACAGCTTGTAATGTTAAAATGAATTAATTTTAATAATTTAATTTAATTTCAGAATTAGAGCTGAATCACTACCTAAGAAATCATATATCGCACAAGTATTTCACTGCGCCTAGGCTACAAGATCTATAGGAACAAGTTATGAGGCATGCCCCAGTATGTTTTCAGGTGAGTGAACTGTATACCATCATTAATTAAAGCATCACTTGATATTCACTGCTTGTAATATTTATGAATTAATTTTAATAATTTAATTTAATTTCAGAGCTAGAGCTGAAACACTACCTGAGAAATCATATTTTAAAAGATTTCAACTGTGGCTAGACTGACCCCCCTATGGCTACAAGTTATAAGTCATGCCATAGTATGTTTACATGTGAGTGAATTGTATACCTTCATTAATTAAAGCATAACTAGGTATTCACTGATTGTAATATTAATGAATTAATTTTATTATATTAATTTAATATCAGAATTAGAGGTGAATCACTACCTGAGAAATCATATTTTAAATGATTTCAACTGTGGCTAGACTGACCCCCTCCCCCTATGGCTACAAGTTATAAGTCATGCCATAGTATGTTTACAGGTGAGTGAATTGTACACCTTCATTAATTAAAGCATAACTAGATATTCATTGCTTGTAATATTAAAATGAATTACTTTTAATAATTTAATTTGATTTCAGAATTAGAGCTGAATCACTGCCTGAGAAATCATATATCGCACAAGTATTTCACTGCGCCTAGGCTACAAGATCCATAGGAACAAGTTATAAGTCATGCCATAGTATGTTTACTGGTGAGTGAACTGTATACCTTCATTAATTAAAGCATCACTTGTTATTCACTGCTTGTAATATTAGATCTGTTTATTTTTTTAAAGGATTACTCTCATTAGTAAATAGTGCCCTCACTCAACAATATTTAGAATGAGTGGTTGGTCAAAAGTTTGATGAGTCAGGTGCATATATTGACTAAGCTTGTTGTACATAGATGCAAATGAGTATCCATCAATCAATGCTGTAGGGTGTACTATTTTTTATAGGTTGAAATCTAAATCTCGAGATGGTGGGTTCCTGTTCCCTGCCGAAAACTGGGAGACATTGGGTCTCAATACATAACCGAATTGGAATGTATTGCATTTGGGGAATTGTTATGTTGGTGATAAATGCTGGAACGCAATATTCAATATTAGAAGCAACTTATTGGCTGCTAAAGCTCTTCTATAGTCAATTCCCATGAGGCAATAACTGTTACCTGTTCGCACATCGGAATATAACGAATGACCACTTCCAATTACATAGAGGCGAAGCCAAATGTTAATTAAATATATTCATGCAATATTTTGATCAACGTGAGTGCCTATTTATTTGGCAACGATCCTGCCCAGTTAGTATTAATGTCATTCAGACAGATTAGTTTCTAATATATTGTGGTAGTTTTTCTCACTGCTGTTCAAATACAATGTTTGTATCTTATGAACTACAATAATTTGCCACGAGTATCCTTGCGTTAAATCTATAACGAATGTGTACATATAGTTCATTTTTATACACGGTTGTATAATTCACACAAGATTTATTGTAAACAAACTCGACAAAAATATGAAAAGATTTTCTAACAAATCCCAACGTAGTTGATTCGGATCAAACAATGCTATAATTTTTATCAGACTTTATAATTAGCAAATGCTTCCGTAATTAACTAATCAAACGCTCTTATAGAATTGAGTTGTAATGTAGAAGACAGACGTTATTCAAAATTAACATTGGTAATTTCTATGAGTCATTTGGTATTAGTAAGGGAGTAGACATCAAATAATTGATTATATAGAGTAACCATATATTATAACAGTCGTATTTTGGTATTTTTACATTGTTTACATGTCTTACTATATAATAATATTACATTATGACATAATGGACAAGTGATACAAAATTAAAATGTAATTATTGACATCTAGAAGTATTATACACTTCAAATTTTACAATGTTAAACTGCAAAATTTGTGTTCATGTTTGTCTACAAAAACTATTATGAAATTTACAGTTATCAGAAAATGGCAACACACCCATGTATTTATTAGAGGTATTTACAATACAATAACTGTTATATGCTAAAAATATACTCACATTTCAAGTCTGCTGGAGTAGCTCACCCGCCGCTTTATATATGTGGTTTACCATCAATATTGGATATTATATTTACAGAAATATAATGCGTTTGTTTTTGCACAAAATCATGTCATGTAAAGAAGAATATGAAAAGTGTGAAACAGTAAAATAAAAAAAAAACATTAAGAAATAAATTTACCATTTAATTGTATATATAGGTATTTAAGTGTACTCACATTCGTTGTCTTTGCCGTTATTTCTGCTTATCTTCAGATATCAAGATCGTGTCTGCACTATGACATTTTCTCTTATATAAGACTGGCCATCCGTAGAATTTAAAATCAACTATTAATAAATTACCATACCTATTCTCAATCTGAATGCAAGTGCAATATTTATAAAATACTATGAGGTTAAGTATCGCACTATGTTGTTAACAATAATGTAACTTTAATGGATGAAAATGAGGATGACAGACAGTCACATATTGATTGATGGGAAATGTAAGGGTAAGTGTTACCACTACGATACAGAATAATACAATATTAGATTTTGATTTTCTTGTTCAGCTAATAAGGCCATAGAAATTAAGTATTTTTCAATTAATTGTTTTCCATATTCACTTGTATCTTATGCTCAAGTTATCGTGCGCACTTCGTTGTAATATATTTATGACTGAGAAATCGTTCGGAATGTCTGTTGGACTGACCACGTGATGTGATGGTGAAACTGACAAGTTTGAGCTGTGAATCACCAGAAAGTCGGGAATTATCTGAAATTTTCCATGACTTATTTGGGGGATTTATTTTCTACATTTTACGTATTCTTTATTGTGAGGTTCAGTTCATTTATATAGTGACCTCGCCTGACATTTCGTGTAATGGTACTTTTGGTTCCCATTAATCATAAAGTCTGTAAGGGTCTTAATTGCAATATAAATATATGATGAACTAGGAAACTAATACATGATGGCGGAAACAAATTACAAAAGAAGTTATCACTATTTTTAATGTGAATAACAGGGTTACACAACTTCGTCTAAATTATGTTTTTGATGTTTGTCAACGACATTAGCTCAACTTATCTACCATAACTCAACTTATCTAAAATAAATCTCAGTTTATATCATATATCATTAGAGGGTGCGACTGCATTTTTTATGTCCCTAAAACATTAGTCAGAGAATCACTTTGTTCAATAACGTTAAAAAATGAAATAAATTACAATGAAAATGACTGTTCAAACATGGGTTATTTCCAAATTTGCATTTGATGTGTGCCGTGAGATTTTATATATATTTGTAGATACAAGTTAGATTTTCAATTGATCGTGTATATAGTGTTATACATGTTTTATTTTATATTGCATGTTTATATTATATTTTCGTGTTTTCAGTGAGTGTAGAAATAAGTTACTGTTGCAATTCGCGGCAAAATTTACTTACTAATAAAGTACAAAATCAGAAACTTAAGATTTAACTTTACCTCAAAATAACTGGAAAATTGTTTCTGAAACCTGACAGTATTCTTTTTGACAATTGTTGTCGAAGGTATTGTCATTGAGACAATGACTAATTCATTATGAGTGATTTGGGGATTCCCTTATACAGATATTTTATTATAGACAAAAGTAGGTATTTGCCATGAATATGTAAAGACGATTTAGTCTCTTTGTATGACTGATTATTATTTTACATCTGTCGCCGTAACGCCATAACCTGCCATAATTTGCGGGATTGCATTATACCAAATTATATTTTTTTTGGGGAATTTCAAACATTACGCGCGTAAGTGTCCTCTATTAATGAAAACATACATGGCAGCTCACATGGTTTGACAGGACCCCACACAGAGTAGATGTACTCAGACAGGACGTGATCGCACCAACCGAAGCACATACTCCCGTTGTACTGCCTCCATGCATACTTTGCTGACCCTCGCAATAACCTCATATTATTTAACTATTTGTTTAGTTGTTGTTGTGGGTGATTACAGAACAAAATTTCCGAATTGTTCTGAATATCATCCTGACGTACCCGGTATTTGAAGAATATGTCTAAATAATTATTAAATGACAGAAAATATGTGTATGAAAGTTTGAGATTAGCTGCTGAGATAAAAAAAACATTTATTGTATATGAACTCTGGTGATAACTGGCATGAGTTGCACACAACAATAAAACAATCATGAAAGTACATATTTATTGTCAACTTCGAATCTGTGGTCATAAAAATGAGATAACTAATTAACTATGTGTCTCATTTATTTTATTTAACAGAATCATTGATGGCATAATATTATTTTACTAACTTGAGTGTACGCAACTACCAATATACATAAATAAATGTTAAAGCAGTTGTATGGTTATTATGTTATATCCGTTTCTGACTATCATATATACTTATATATATTCTTGTACGGCTAGCAGCAGATGTGTTGGCACTGTTGCTAATAAAAGGTACCAGCTCGTTACTGATTCTGTTGCACTTTCAATCTTGTAATGTTTTCAATTGAGAGCTACTTGATGATGTACTCGAGGATCCCACAACTCATATCAATATCATTAAAAACTATCATGCTAACATGAAGAAGATGTACGACGACCACTTTGGGAAAACAACTGCCTTCCAGATGTTCTGTATTACTACTCTCAAATATGAAGGCAATGTTACATCAATGATCTCGTGTCAGTAGATGTCTGGAAGCCACTTGATTATGTCTCAGAATAAAATATAAGACTTTAAATATATTGAGCCGGATGTGCTTACTCTAATATTTTTACGATTATACCATAGCGTCCACCATATCAAATTGAATGAATTTGTTTTTTTGTTGTATTGTGGGTGTGAGAATTGGTCACTGACTAAGTATGTATTTATAGGCTATTACAATTACTTACACAAGGATGTTTGTTGATTTTTTTGCATTCGACATAATAATACTAACATACCATAATGTGTTTATATTCATTTAGATCTTATCTAAAACTGCGTCATGCACTGAGGCCTTTAAGTCAACCATACAACACACTGTGTTGCGATCATTTTTCACCGAACGCGTTTGTTAACTTGCTATCTATTTGCGCAAACTAACAATGGCATTCTAATCACTCCACTATGAATATGAAGCAATATATTGTAAAACGACTTCATTTATCAGAATTTGAAAAAACAGTTTAACTAATTTCAGAAATTTAACAAAAGTGTACAACTGATTATAGGACAGTGAATAACGGATCAACACTTTTTGTGTTCGTCAAAATAGCATCTACTATATCAGCTTTCAATCAAGTCAGTTTCATTTTTAAAAACATGGCAATTGTGCATGTTAAAATTAATGCAGACAGAAAGTCATACTTAGTTGCAGATAGAAAAAAAATTGTATGATTGACGTTGAACAAATCACAGAGTTAGGTGTAAAATCGTCTTTCCTAGTTCAGAAGTGTGATTTCAAAGGAATGTGTATCGGCCCTGATAAATTTACTTGAACTATACTAATGACAACCAGACTTTATAATAACAAAATTACTCATCATGGAACTCACTGGACAACAAAACAAATATGAATCACATAACAGTATGGTAAATTGTATGTTTTCAGGCAATCTATTTAAAATATACCAATGTAATGTGTTGACACAAGCTTTTTTTTCACGTGTGATTTCCATTAAATCACCAGTGCGTTGAATTTCATTATATTGGTGCAACAAGAGTTAACACAATGTAAACACTACCTCGAGAATAACAAGCAAAATGTCAGCATGTGGTAAAATTGCTAAAATTAAAACTGGAATCATTGTCTATAATGTGAATCCACCAATATATTCTGTAAAGTTTTATCGATTGTAAGAATGTGTGTTATGTTACGTGTTTGTATACAAAAAAACATCGAATTTCTATATTTAGAGTTTGTTAAGACTAATTTAGTAATAAATATTTATCCCTTATATCGACTTGTCAAGAACAGACAGTCAGCCATATTGAAATTAGTGTTTCTTAAATGAAAGCATTCATACGATATTTTATCTTCATCTATCCACTCGCAATTCCCTGAAGGTAGCACTTCAACAAATCGGCCAGCCATATTGAAACTATAACTTATTATGTTTTGGTTTAAAGTAAGATATACAGGTGTACATACCCTTCAATAATTTAATTTAATTTCAGAATTAGAGCTGAATCACTACCTGAGAAATCATATATAGTATTTCACTGCGCCAAGGCTACAAGATCTATAGCAACAAGTTATGTGGCATGCCCCAGTATGTTTTCAGGTGAGTGAACTGTATACCATCATTAATTAAAGCATCACGTGATATTCACTGCTTGTAATATTTATGAATTAATTTTAATAATTTAATTTAATTTCAGAACTAGAGCTGAAACACTACCTGAAAAATCATATTTTAAAAGATTTCAACTGTGGCTAGACTGACCCCGCTATGGCTACAAGTTATAAGTCATGCCATAGTATGTTTACAGGTGAGTGAATTGTATACCTTCATTAAGTAAAGCATAAATAGGTACTCACTGATTGTAATATTAATGAATTAATTTTAATATATTAATTTAATATCAGAATTAGAGGTGAATCACTACCTGAGAAATCATGTTTTAAAAGATTTCAACTGTGGCTAGACTGACCCCCCCCCCCTATGGCTACAATTTATAAGTCATGCCATAGTATGTTTACAGGTGAGTGAATTGTATACCTTCATAAATTAAAGCATAACTAGATATTCACAGCTTGTAATGTTAAAATGAATTAATTTTAATAATTTAATTTAATTTCAGAATTAGAGCTGAATCACTACCTAAGAAATCATATATCGCACAAGTATTTCACTGCGCCTAGGCTACAAGATCTATAGGAACAAGTTATGAGGCATGCCCCAGTATGTTTTCAGGTGAGTGAACTGTATACCATCATTAATTAAAGCATCACTTGATATTCACTGCTTGTAATATTTATGAATTAATTTTAATAATTTAATTTAATTTCAGAGCTAGAGCTGAAACACTACCTGAGAAATCATATTTTAAAAGATTTCAACTGTGGCTAGACTGACCCCCCTATGGCTACAAGTTATAAGTCATGCCATAGTATGTTTACATGTGAGTGAATTGTATACCTTCATTAATTAAAGCATAACTAGGTATTCACTGATTGTAATATTAATGAATTAATTTTATTATATTAATTTAATATCAGAATTAGAGGTGAATCACTACCTGAGAAATCATATTTTAAATGATTTCAACTGTGGCTAGACTGACCCCCTCCCCCTATGGCTACAAGTTATAAGTCATGCCATAGTATGTTTACAGGTGAGTGAATTGTACACCTTCATTAATTAAAGCATAACTAGATATTCATTGCTTGTAATATTAAAATGAATTACTTTTAATAATTTAATTTGATTTCAGAATTAGAGCTGAATCACTGCCTGAGAAATCATATATCGCACAAGTATTTCACTGCGCCTAGGCTACAAGATCCATAGGAACAAGTTATAAGTCATGCCATAGTATGTTTACTGGTGAGTGAACTGTATACCTTCATTAATTAAAGCATCACTTGTTATTCACTGCTTGTAATATTAGATCTGTTTATTTTTTTAAAGGATTACTCTCATTAGTAAATAGTGCCCTCACTCAACAATATTTAGAATGAGTGGTTGGTCAAAAGTTTGATGAGTCAGGTGCATATATTGACTAAGCTTGTTGTACATAGATGCAAATGAGTATCCATCAATCAATGCTGTAGGGTGTACTATTTTTTATAGGTTGAAATCTAAATCTCGAGATGGTGGGTTCCTGTTCCCTGCCGAAAACTGGGAGACATTGGGTCTCAATACATAACCGAATTGGAATGTATTGCATTTGGGGAATTGTTATGTTGGTGATAAATGCTGGAACGCAATATTCAATATTAGAAGCAACTTATTGGCTGCTAAAGCTCTTCTATAGTCAATTCCCATGAGGCAATAACTGTTACCTGTTCGCACATCGGAATATAACGAATGACCACTTCCAATTACATAGAGGCGAAGCCAAATGTTAATTAAATATATTCATGCAATATTTTGATCAACGTGAGTGCCTATTTATTTGGCAACGATCCTGCCCAGTTAGTATTAATGTCATTCAGACAGATTAGTTTCTAATATATTGTGGTAGTTTTTCTCACTGCTGTTCAAATACAATGTTTGTATCTTATGAACTACAATAATTTGCCACGAGTATCCTTGCGTTAAATCTATAACGAATGTGTACATATAGTTCATTTTTATACACGGTTGTATAATTCACACAAGATTTATTGTAAACAAACTCGACAAAAATATGAAAAGATTTTCTAACAAATCCCAACGTAGTTGATTCGGATCAAACAATGCTATAAGTTTTATCAGACTTTATAATTAGCAAATGCTTCCGTAATTAACTAATCAAACGCTCTTATAGAATTGAGTTGTAATGTAGAAGACAGACGTTATTCAAAATTAACATTGGTAATTTCTATGAGTCATTTGGTATTAGTAAGGGAGTAGACATCAAATAATTGATTATATAGAGTAACCATATATTATAACAGTCGTATTTTGGTATTTTTACATTGTTTACATGTCTTACTATATAATAATATTACATTATGACATAATGGACAAGTGATACAAAATTAAAATGTAATTATTGACATCTAGAAGTATTATACACTTCAAATTTTACAATGTTAAACTGCAAAATTTGTGTTCATGTTTGTCTACAAAAACTATTATGAAATTTACAGTTATCAGAAAATGGCAACACACCCATGTATTTATTAGAGGTATTTACAATACAATAACTGTTATATGCTAAAAATATACTCACATTTCAAGTCTGCTGGAGTAGCTCACCCGCCGCTTTATATATGTGGTTTACCATCAATATTGGATATTATATTTACAGAAATATAATGCGTTTGTTTTTGCACAAAATCATGTCATGTAAAGAAGAATATGAAAAGTGTGAAACAGTAAAATAAAAAAAAAACATTAAGAAATAAATTTACCATTTAATTGTATATATAGGTATTTAAGTGTACTCACATTCGTTGTCTTTGCCGTTATTTCTGCTTATCTTCAGATATCAAGATCGTGTCTGCACTATGACATTTTCTCTTATATAAGACTGGCCATCCGTAGAATTTAAAATCAACTATTAATAAATTACCATACCTATTCTCAATCTGAATGCAAGTGCAATATTTATAAAATACTATGAGGTTAAGTATCGCACTATGTTGTTAACAATAATGTAACTTTAATGGATGAAAATGAGGATGACAGACAGTCACATATTGATTGATGGGAAATGTAAGGGTAAGTGTTACCACTACGATACAGAATAATACAATATTAGATTTTGATTTTCTTGTTCAGCTAATAAGGCCATAGAAATTAAGTATTTTTCAATTAATTGTTTTCCATATTCACTTGTATCTTATGCTCAAGTTATCGTGCGCACTTCGTTGTAATATATTTATGACTGAGAAATCGTTCGGAATGTCTGTTGGACTGACCACGTGATGTGATGGTGAAACTGACAAGTTTGAGCTGTGAATCACCAGAAAGTCGGGAATTATCTGAAATTTTCCATGACTTATTTGGGGGATTTATTTTCTACATTTTACGTATTCTTTATTGTGAGGTTCAGTTCATTTATATAGTGACCTCGCCTGACATTTCGTGTAATGGTACTTTTGGTTCCCATTAATCATAAAGTCTGTAAGGGTCTTAATTGCAATATAAATATATGATGAACTAGGAAACTAATACATGATGGCGGAAACAAATTACAAAAGAAGTTATCACTATTTTTAATGTGAATAACAGGGTTACACAACTTCGTCTAAATTATGTTTTTGATGTTTGTCAACGACATTAGCTCAACTTATCTACCATAACTCAACTTATCTAAAATAAATCTCAGTTTATATCATATATCATTAGAGGGTGCGACTGCATTTTTTATGTCCCTAAAACATTAGTCAGAGAATCACTTTGTTCAATAACGTTAAAAAATGAAATAAATTACAATGAAAATGACTGTTCAAACATGGGTTATTTCCAAATTTGCATTTGATGTGTGCCGTGAGATTTTATATATATTTGTAGATACAAGTTAGATTTTCAATTGATCGTGTATATAGTGTTATACATGTTTTATTTTATATTGCATGTTTATATTATATTTTCGTGTTTTCAGTGAGTGTAGAAATAAGTTACTGTTGCAATTCGCGGCAAAATTTACTTACTAATAAAGTACAAAATCAGAAACTTAAGATTTAACTTTACCTCAAAATAACTGGAAAATTGTTTCTGAAACCTGACAGTATTCTTTTTGACAATTGTTGTCGAAGGTATTGTCATTGAGACAATGACTAATTCATTATGAGTGATTTGGGGATTCCCTTATACAGATATTTTATTATAGACAAAAGTAGGTATTTGCCATGAATATGTAAAGACGATTTAGTCTCTTTGTATGACTGATTATTATTTTACATCTGTCGCCGTAACGCCATAACCTGCCATAATTTGCGGGATTGCATTATACCAAATTATATTTTTTTTGGGGAATTTCAAACATTACGCGCGTAAGTGTCCTCTATTAATGAAAACATACATGGCAGCTCACATGGTTTGACAGGACCCCACACAGAGTAGATGTACTCAGACAGGACGTGATCGCACCAACCGAAGCACATACTCCCGTTGTACTGCCTCCATGCATACTTTGCTGACCCTCGCAATAACCTCATATTATTTAACTATTTGTTTAGTTGTTGTTGTGGGTGATTACAGAACAAAATTTCCGAATTGTTCTGAATATCATCCTGACGTACCCGGTATTTGAAGAATATGTCTAAATAATTATTAAATGACAGAAAATATGTGTATGAAAGTTTGAGATTAGCTGCTGAGATAAAAAAAACATTTATTGTATATGAACTCTGGTGATAACTGGCATGAGTTGCACACAACAATAAAACAATCATGAAAGTACATATTTATTGTCAACTTCGAATCTGTGGTCATAAAAATGAGATAACTAATTAACTATGTGTCTCATTTATTTTATTTAACAGAATCATTGATGGCATAATATTATTTTACTAACTTGAGTGTACGCAACTACCAATATACATAAATAAATGTTAAAGCAGTTGTATGGTTATTATGTTATATCCGTTTCTGACTATCATATATACTTATATATATTCTTGTACGGCTAGCAGCAGATGTGTTGGCACTGTTGCTAATAAAAGGTACCAGCTCGTTACTGATTCTGTTGCACTTTCAATCTTGTAATGTTTTCAATTGAGAGCTACTTGATGATGTACTCGAGGATCCCACAACTCATATCAATATCATTAAAAACTATCATGCTAACATGAAGAAGATGTACGACGACCACTTTGGGAAAACAACTGCCTTCCAGATGTTCTGTATTACTACTCTCAAATATGAAGGCAATGTTACATCAATGATCTCGTGTCAGTAGATGTCTGGAAGCCACTTGATTATGTCTCAGAATAAAATATAAGACTTTAAATATATTGAGCCGGATGTGCTTACTCTAATATTTTTACGATTATACCATAGCGTCCACCATATCAAATTGAATGAATTTGTTTTTTTGTTGTATTGTGGGTGTGAGAATTGGTCACTGACTAAGTATGTATTTATAGGCTATTACAATTACTTACACAAGGATGTTTGTTGATTTTTTTGCATTCGACATAATAATACTAACATACCATAATGTGTTTATATTCATTTAGATCTTATCTAAAACTGCGTCATGCACTGAGGCCTTTAAGTCAACCATACAACACACTGTGTTGCGATCATTTTTCACCGAACGCGTTTGTTAACTTGCTATCTATTTGCGCAAACTAACAATGGCATTCTAATCACTCCACTATGAATATGAAGCAATATATTGTAAAACGACTTCATTTATCAGAATTTGAAAAAACAGTTTAACTAATTTCAGAAATTTAACAAAAGTGTACAACTGATTATAGGACAGTGAATAACGGATCAACACTTTTTGTGTTCGTCAAAATAGCATCTACTATATCAGCTTTCAATCAAGTCAGTTTCATTTTTAAAAACATGGCAATTGTGCATGTTAAAATTAATGCAGACAGAAAGTCATACTTAGTTGCAGATAGAAAAAAAATTGTATGATTGACGTTGAACAAATCACAGAGTTAGGTGTAAAATCGTCTTTCCTAGTTCAGAAGTGTGATTTCAAAGGAATGTGTATCGGCCCTGATAAATTTACTTGAACTATACTAATGACAACCAGACTTTATAATAACAAAATTACTCATCATGGAACTCACTGGACAACAAAACAAATATGAATCACATAACAGTATGGTAAATTGTATGTTTTCAGGCAATCTATTTAAAATATACCAATGTAATGTGTTGACACAAGCTTTTTTTTCACGTGTGATTTCCATTAAATCACCAGTGCGTTGAATTTCATTATATTGGTGCAACAAGAGTTAACACAATGTAAACACTACCTCGAGAATAACAAGCAAAATGTCAGCATGTGGTAAAATTGCTAAAATTAAAACTGGAATCATTGTCTATAATGTGAATCCACCAATATATTCTGTAAAGTTTTATCGATTGTAAGAATGTGTGTTATGTTACGTGTTTGTATACAAAAAAACATCGAATTTCTATATTTAGAGTTTGTTAAGACTAATTTAGTAATAAATATTTATCCCTTATATCGACTTGTCAAGAACAGACAGTCAGCCATATTGAAATTAGTGTTTCTTAAATGAAAGCATTCATACGATATTTTATCTTCATCTATCCACTCGCAATTCCCTGAAGGTAGCACTTCAACAAATCGGCCAGCCATATTGAAACTATAACTTATTATGTTTTGGTTTAAAGTAAGATATACAGGTGTACATACCCTTCACAGTTATTTTGAGGTTTTGATATAATGCTCGCCATCCCATTTGTGTAAAAAAAAGACTGAAATAGCAAATTGTTAACATTTCAATTCCCCCAATTAAATGTTATTCAATATATGTATAAACGTCATATTTACTATTAAAATAATATATAGCTATCAGAATGTACAACATTACCAGAATAAACGTGACCAGGGTTCAAATAAGATAAGATTTGCAAAATATAAAGCTAATTTTCCAGTGTAATTATATGTATGTAATTGTTATATAACACGTTTGGTTTTAACATTACAGTTTCACTGCAAACTCATTCTACTAGTCAGATCATTATTTTACAAAACGTAAAATAAATTTAATACTCATTTACCGATCTAAATTTAAACGTAATGTTCTAAATTCACAGGATTTAATTCTTTCATATGGCAGTAAACACACACACAAGAAAAACATGTTGTGTTCACTACAAATGGAAATATATATATATATTACTTCCCATATCGTCGTAGTTAAATAAATGTTATGTATCATGTTGAGCAGCCAATCTCGGATCGTTTGAGGAAAATGCATTCCGATACTGTTGAATACGCTATACTAAAATATGAGTTGTGCCCAGTCGTGAGGAATTGATTCCAATGCATTTTATTCTGTTCCACTTAGTCCCATACATGAAGGAAATATGGTTATTACTTTTTATGTGTCTCTTTGTGTGTGTATAATGTAGGATTGAAGGTGAATATTATATTTTAGATCATTTGAGTGTATTCGTATTCAAAACCCCAACGTGCAATACTAACATCGGTTTACTAACACAATTCCTAATATCTAACACTATTAACACTTGATACTATTGCCAGGTTTCCATGAAATATCGTCAATAAGTAGAAAAATGTACAATAGACTATACTGTATTATCGCAAACTTTGCTCGTTTATTCAAATGATTTACTCCTTCAAGTTGTACCAGGTACTACGAAACCAGTGTCCAAGAAGACATGTAGATCTTCTGAACGGTCATCATGGTTTTCACTTGTTGGCCCATTATCTTCAAGTTGGATATCGGATGATAGCTCGGATAGAGAAACTCGCTTACCCCCAAAGCTCATTGTCGTAGCGACCATGCATATTAAAATAAGCATAGGAACACGTGCCATTTCTAGAAGAAAACACATAAAAATAAAATGAAACTTTCTGGTGAATTTACTCTTTTTTATTCGTTGTATTTTATTCAAAAAGAAAGTTTTCATACTTTTGTGGTAATTGTGTATCAACATCATGGTCGTCACTGTATCATGAACATAGAAAGTAAACAAATTTATATTAAAAAAATAGATAATTATTTAATTTGAACAAAACCAAATACTAAGAAAACTACAGTCGTTTTGTTTTCATACGTCGTTATTTACAGTTACTATTACTTGTTTGTTTAAATATAGAAGTACTCATGCGTTAATTGAGCACGGCGTATTGTGTTTGCATTAAAGAATGTGGTAGACTCTCAGGACCTGAAACGCTGACTACTCATTGCTTCGTAAGTAAAATGGGTTGTAACTTCTGTAAACTATACTTCATACGTCTTTATTTACAGTTACTATTACTTTTTTGTTCATATAGAGAAGTACATCTGCGTTAATTGAACATGGTGTATTATGTATGAATTAAAGCATGAGGTAGACTCTCACGACCTGAAACACTGACTATCCCACTGCTTCGTAAGTAAAATGGGTTGTACATTCTCTATTAATCAGTTGTATTCAAAAATTGATTTAGTCAACGTATTGTAATATTTCTGCCCTTCTTTGGAATACACAACATGTCTTTTTTTACTCTTCACATAAGTTGTATGTGTGCATACGACACATTATGTCATACAGTTATAAGCTTTAAAACAAAAGGTGCTTTGAGAATACCTAAATAGAAGTACAAACAAGAATATATATATATATATACATGTTGAACCAGAATAACAAGTTGGGTTATGTGCATAATTGTGATATACTGCTCCCCAAATTTATATTGCTAAACAAATATATATAAGCCTATTTCTAAATACTCTTCTCCACAGCCAGCTGGCGCTCAAGTGATAATAAAATAAATGCGCCGGATATTTACTATATGGGGCCGCCATCTTGAATACGACATGAAACTAAAGAAAGAGACAAGTTGTGACAAATGATGAAAAATATACCATTTTCAGAGCAAAACGAACCGTTGTGATAATATAAGCTAACCGCCAACAATATTCGGTCGATTTTACCTCAAAATATAGCAAGGAGTAGTTTGCAAATATTAATGCTACTTCTTCCTGCAATTCACCATGTCAGGTGGATTATAGAAGGAACATGTGACTATATTTTTAAGTAGTTACGTTATATAGTACACAAAATAAAACAGTAGAATCAACATCATACACGTTGTAACTTAACATAGATATGTCTACATGGTTCTATGACACATGTTAAATTTAATATAAGTGTAGCATACCTTACACCTTTACTAACCCTAAGCCATGCAACTGTATGTTGACATCGATTGACACACGCACATACACATAATATTATGAACTACATTGGAGCAATAAATTCCAATTTCACAGAGTTCGCAAATTATATGTATAAAATGTCATCCATTTTTGTTTATTGCTTTTATTTAGGCATTTATCTGTATTTCACTGTTAAATTATTGTGCGACTGCAAACGTTATGCTGTTCTACGTTATTATATTGTCAATAGTACACTGTCAGTTAATTGCCTTATAATATATATTATTTTTTTTCATACGTTCATGATACTGGGCGATTCATTGGTACGTATTGAATTCAGTCAGAATTACAACTATTTGTCTTACAATTACCTGTTATATTTTAATTTTCAGATGAAAAAAAACAGTAGTTTTGTACAATTATAAGAGCGAGTTACGTTTAATTATCGGCTATTCATCGTAAAATAGAAAATATTGCGTTATGGTGGTTAATAACCTCAGCTCAGCGATAAAAATACGTTTGATTTCAGAAGACCGTCCCAAATGACTCTAGGCATTAAAGATTTTATGCGCGGATTATTATTTAACGCACTTGTGACATGGCCGTTGTTGACATTGTAAACACGTTTTGGTATTTAATAGCATTTCTTTTTCATCTAATTTGGCAGTAAGGTGTTTTGAAAACCGATGCATTCAAGGTATTAAATATTGTTTATGTATACATGAATGGATAGTTAAATTGTCAAAATATTCATTATATTACGGTACTAAAGTTTCTAAGGTCACAAGCGACATGACCTGAAGTCAGTGTTACACGCGAAAGGAATTACACTTAGACGTTATTAACATTCAAAAATAAATTAGCATTTTTACATTGATATGTTTAAATTAGAACAATTTAGTGTTAATATGGTATTATGTGAATATAAAAAATTGAATTTCCGTGTGCTATGCGACACTGGCTAAATATATATATATCAATTATTTGCCTTTGAACTATAATTTCAGAACCAATTTTCGTATTGTATTCGATGCAGTGAAACACAATAAAAACGTTGCCCTTTTACAACATACGCGGCATATAATGGCCATACAACTCTAAAATATATTTATAGTATAATGCTCTTAATCTGAAAATAGAAATAACTGCGATACTGTGCAAAGCTATGTGTAGACATGTATTATCTTTAGAATATTTTTTTTTTTCAAAATCATACGAAAATTGTCTGTGTTCGTTCAGAATCACGGCCATTAATAACATAAGGGACGTAATACGCTATTTCTACATCGTGTTGAAATTGATCCAAATATAGACATTGATCAAAAGAACAGTGAATTGGTGTTGTATGCTACCGTTTTAAAGGAAATCGATATAGAATTTAAAGAAGGGAAAGTAGAGACCTACGCCGCTTACTTGAAATTTCAGTAGGTACATTGCTGCTTTACGTTAGGGAGAATGACAAAGTTGGAGATATATCCATTGGCTAAAATTCAAATCTCTTTGTTCGCCATTATCTGTTACTCCTGTTTTGTTTTCCATTGTATTTTAAACACAGCGACATCCACCATGGCTATCAGCTACAGCGAAAGCCACAAGAAATAGCTTTTTCGAAGCTATCAGACATTGATACACTATAGTACATTACATGGATATAGTTGGAAAATGTTTTCATGTAAAATCTGAAATACATAATTGCTGAACAATATTTTAATTTGTTCCGACCTGAATGAATTACGTTTATTTATATTGAACAACTGTTCTGTTTTCATTGCAATCGTAAAAATATCGCCTGTTACCGAGTGAATAAAATAACACCAACAATTTCACCGATATTTTAATCTGAACACTTTAGTAACTCGTGATATTTTCACTCCTATACCAATAGAAATTAATAGATACCATATTTCATATACACTTGTTGCCAGGTGTTTATAATGTACGAGCGCTTTGTGATATTGGCTAAATATGCAATATGGAATATAACAATTATTTAAATTAGAACTACTGCAGGACCCCGTATAATTCTCGATACAGTTAAAACGTTGATATTCTACTGAATACGTTACGTTTACTGGAAGTACCACTGTAATAGAACTATAATATAATGCCCTTAATCTAAAAATAGAAATAAATACGCTACTGTGCAAAGTAATGTGTAGACGTGCATAATCTTGTGAAAAGGTTTCCATTTATTTCAAAGTATATTCAAAATATTTTATTATGTATGCAGACGGGATTGTTATGATTAATTTTGTGAAATGTACATTCCAATGCGGAATGACGCGTTACTTTATCACGAATAATCTAATGATTAACAGTCAATTTTGTCTTGACAAATATTAAATACTGATCTAAATGGTTATTAAAATCAGTACAAACCAGACAATGTACAAGTTGGCGCCACTAGATTTCTTCCGTCGTATAGCAATTATATAGATGACATACTTTGATGTAGTTGCCGTGATATTTCTTGAGAGAGCCTATTAGTTTTTGAGTTGTTTTTTATTCGGCGCATAGTACATGTGTAACATATTGTAAACTGTAATACATTTTTGCACATAACGCATAATCACCGGGTCTATTATTGCCGTCATCAGTGCCTTGAATTAATGTTTTGTAAAATAGCATTCCAACTACACAAAACGAAGATTTACAAATATTATACCAGCTGCACATCAACTTGACACAACTTGGAAATCCTAGTTGTGTTCTGAGTTTCATTGTGCTTGTTTATAGGAATAATGCATTATGGTTGTCAATCTACGGAATGTGGTAACAAACGCAAAGGCCGTCTATTTAAATACATGTTTTCCTCGTACTATCGTACAACACTTATATTGCTCTCGACGAACATTTTTTATTTGTATCGATCCTTTTCATGGCGAATTATCCACAATCTTCAAGTATCTTTTATGGTTATATTGCATCACAAATCTCCCCGTAATTTTTCAGCAGCTTACGCAAGGATTTGTTGTACATGTTCGTACGACAGATTTTTATTTACTTTTCAGAACGTAAAATACTTGAACAGAGCATTACTTAAAACGTTTACATTGATATCCGAGGCAGCATATTCCTTGTATTTAAACGGAATGTAATATTCAAAAGTCCAAATGTTTCAATTAGAACAAATTCTTTGTGAAACCAAATATTAAAGATGTAATATTAGCTCGAACCGAGTGAACCAAGTTACTGTCTCACTACTTTCTGAACTCATCTATAGTAATTATTTTGGCAGCTTAAGGATTACCACCTCTATCGGCACATGCTGAGAGACCGTCTGAGCGTAGTTATTATCAGCAATTTAATTGATGTTCACATTATAGATTTACAACTATCGACATTATGCATATTTTATTTTTGGACCACATTGTTACAGACCTATACTGAAAACGACAAAAGAGGGTTTTGTTCTGTTCGAATGTTAAAAGTACGTCCACGCATATTCAACGATTGCGAAACTACGTCCGGAATTTTTCGCACATTTTTGTGATGTATGGTGATCTAAAATAAACAAATTCCATGCGAGTCAATTCGATTGAAGATGACTCAGTAGCTAAGCTCTCTGCATAATTTCTCTTTTTTTAAAAGTATCGTCAAGAGAGGACCTCTCTTGAAAGCAAGTAAATATCGATTAGATTATGGCTCTGTTTGCTGGGGAAACAGAATTTTCTAAAATATTTAATCACTTACAACTCAAAAGATATAGGCGAAATTAGGATTTGAGATATAGCAAGTCAAAAATTAAGGAAACAAATGTATTGATTCGACAAGTCCAAAATGGGGACATTTTCGATATTAACAAGTCGTTTCAAAATTCGTTTCAGTTTAAAACTCGCTTAATATTTAACTCATGAAACGATGTTGTCAGACGAAATCTAACTGAACTAAAACTTATGGTATAATTAGTAACTTGTTATCATTGATGTCACGAGGTCACAGGGTAAAATATTAACCAAAAATGCTAAATAGTAAGCAATACGTTTACTACCTCGTGTGCGGGTTCTTAACCAATATAAAATTACACAATTCGTGGAACACAGGTATAATTTAGACTGATGGGCTCCAGTAGTGTTCAATATGAGTATATGCACATATAAGCAGCAATAATGCACACCGGCCAATCTTACCCTTACGACACTACACATAAATTACGTGAAACCATGGTTTATTAGGTACACAAAACATATACTTGCTACAGTTCTCTCCGTCGGTATCGCCCGTCCTTACAGAGGTTCATCACTACACGCGGCCCTCACCACGCACCAACGCAACTACTAGTATGTTATTGGTAAGAGGCGGGGGTTACGATATTTCACACTGTAGACACCACAGCAAAGTCGGTAACGATCCTGTGACCATGGTAGGAACGGCGTACCCTACTAATCACGTATATCCTAAAATGTTGCATAAATAAACTGGCCAGGAAAATAACAATTCTAAAAATTAACAAGATAATATAACTTAAACCCAAGACTAATTAGTGTGTGTGTAGGAATGTTCGGTACCTGACGTTTCCAGACGTGCGTCGAACAGTGTCAGTCGGCAGCGTCGCCAGGTGAATTATAAGAAGCCAGCGACTGTAATTAGCGACTTGAACTCTCCCTTCTCGTCCACAGCGCCAAGGCTTCCTTCCCAGTTAGAATTCAGACTGATGTTCAATGGCGGGTTCGACTATGGTTACCGTAGTATGCGGTAGTACTGCTCGCTGTTTCCAGGGTCGTACAAAGTGTACATGTCGGTCATGATCTCAAGCAGCAACAACCGAGCACCACGCTGTCTCCGTTTTTAAATACCCTGCTATCACATGGCTAATTGTGTCAATCGCTAATTGGTCCGCGACACCTGTTCATTCATCACATAGATACTCGTCCAGCAGTGTTCAAGTGCGACTTCGATGTCAAATAATAGGTACTTTCTGTACGTGTAGTGACAAATGCTGCTACCTACTGGGCTATAAAACCTACCTCTGGGCTTTTGTCAATTTATACTATAACAATGAATTAATAAATATAACATTACATAATAACAAGCGTGTTCTTTTAATAATATAGTTTCTGATATGATTCAAACACCTCGTGACATACCCCCATGATGTAACCATGCCATTAAATATGGTATTATGGTTATGTCAACAATACAATTCATTGAAGTCACGGATCAGGTAAATTACATATAACAACAATTTACTATATTAAATGCAACACCATATTGGCTATTGTACTAAAACCTCAGGATTTCTGCTTAAATAATCTCCCCCTAGGTTATGATTACCCTTTATACTAATTATTCGATAGAAGAATGATTGAAGATATATAGCCCATCGCATAATTCGACTATTAGAACATTCAGCGGTTTTCATATAGACTAGAGGCTTGTGGTCGGTTTCAATCGAAAATTCACGGAGGTATAGATATGGATGAAAGTTTTTTATTCCCCAAACTATGGCCAGGCATTCCTTTTCAATCACCGCATAATGCGACTCTGCGTGGCTCACCTTCTGGCTAGCATACGCCACTGGAAATGCAACATCATCATAATATTGAAACAAGACCATTCCAAGGCCCGTTGCCGAGGCGTCCGTCTGTAGAACGAAAGTTCGCTCAAAATCGGGAAGTCGCAATACAGGGGCAATACTCAAAATATTTTTGAGCTGTTCAAATACCAGCTTATGGCAAGGCTCCCAATCGACTTTCCTAGGTTTACCCTTCTTTGTAAGTTCGTGTAGAGGTGCAGCAATGGCAGCAATGTTTGGAACAAATTTGCAATAATAACCCACTAGCCCCACAAATAACCTAGCGTTAGTTACTGTCAGGGGTCGCGGAGCATTCTGCAATGCACGAACCTTTCCTGGGACTAGAATCAATTGGCCTCCCTTACTACATGGCCAAGAAATTCAAGCTGAGTGAAACCAATATAGCATTTTGATGGTTTAGCCGTTAAGCCTGCCTTCTGGAGGCGATTCAATACATCTTTGAATCGCTTCAGATGGGATTGCCAAGTCTTGCTATATATCAAAATGTCATCCACTAAACTAACAACCTCTCCTTCAGTACCCATCAGAACCGTTCGCATAGTGCGATTGAACGTACTGGGACTATTTACAAGTCCAAATGGCAGGTAACGATATTGAAAAAAACCAAGTGGGGTAAAAAATGCAGTTTTGACTTTCGCCTCAGGAGCTAAAGGTATTTGCCAGAACTCTTTAGTAAGATCAAGTTTGGTCAGGTAATTACCATCAGCCAATTGTGCAAATAATTCCTCTGGGTTAGACATTGTCTCAGCATCGAATATTGTGATCTTATTGAGCTTTCGGAAGTCAGTACAAAACCGAAGACTTCCATCAGGCTTCTTAATAAGCACAATGGGTGAGCAATAAGGTGAATAAGACCGTTTAATGATTCCTAGTTCTATCATATCACGTACTTCTTTAATCACAGCGTTACGTGTTGCAAAAGGGGTACTGTATGGTTTAGAACGTATAGGGTCATTTGAGGTCAGTTGTATGTCATGGCACCCGATGTTCGACTTTCCTGGTATGTCTGCAAGTGTAGCAGTATATTCTCTCAATATCCCTTGTACCTCTTTAATCTGGGAATCGCTAAGTTCAGAACCCAAATGCACATCTTGAACGTTTTCTTTACCGCATTTTCTTTACTAATTATATCAAGTCCCCATTAATGTGCTCTGGACCTTCTACGCCATGGTCGTTAGTTATGACTTCAATCAAGCCAGTAGACACGCACATAGAAGTGTCCTTTGGTACAGTTGAAGAATTAGTGTGTATGTTCGTGTTTGCATTATCATCAGTAGAGTATCTTACCTCGTACTCTTCAACAGATTGACATGGTACAGTTTACCAATACCATCCTTTTCTATACGATAATCATTCCGCTCGATTCGTTCTCTAACACGATAGGGTCCTTGCCATTCCATCCGCAGCATATCATGGGTGTAGGAAGCAACTACAGTACCATCTCGCCTGTGTTGAAAGATCGGGGATTTGTACGTTTATCAAAATGGACCCAATACCGATCACTGGACTTGCTCAGTTCTGTCTGCGCCATTTTACAAGTTTCCTCCAATCGATTTCGTAGGTCAATGACGTATTCATATGTACTCTTAACTTCTGTGTTTGTGATCTTTTTTGTCCACAGCTCCCGCATGATGGTCATTGGACCCCTTACTGTTCTCCTATACAACAGTTCAAATGGGGAGAACCCCAAACTGGCTTGCGGAGCTTCGCTGTATGCAAACAATAATGGTGCTATGTAACGGACCCAGTCCTTCGGTCGCTCTCTACACATGCGTTTGAGCATGGACTTAAGAACGCCGTTAAAACGTTCACATAGGCCATTTGTTTGTGGGTGATATGGAGTCGTGATGAGCCGTTTAATTGACAGGAGTCTACTAATCTCTTGCATAACATCACCAACAAACTTACGACCTGTGTCAGTGAGAGCCTTTTCAGGTTTACCAACACGACTATAAATAGTAACCAGTGCTTCTGCTACTACTTCAGTAGAGAACATTTTTAGAGGTGTAGCTTCAGGATAACTGGTTGCATAATCAACCACTGTAGGTATATATTGGCACCCACTAGTAGTAATTGGTTGGATTGGCCCCACCAAGTCCTGCCTACCCGTTTGAATGGAATATCAATTAAGGACATGGCACTAAGTGGCAGGAGTCACATGACCGACAATACCGTTTAATGTCATCATGCATCGCTGGCCAGTAGAATTGGGAAAATATTTTATCTTGTGTTTTCTGTACACCCAAATATTCCCCCACGATGGAGTCAAGGCCTAATCTCATGACATCAGATCGAAATGTAGAAGGAACTACCAACTGACTGATAATGCGCCTAAAATCAAAATTAAGTGATCGAAATTTTCGGTACAATAGACCCTTTTTAACATGAAAACTAGTTATATTTGATTTTCCTGTCGCTACCGGTGTTTTCTCAGATGCATGCCTGAATAATCGCTTTAAACTCGAGTCATTTTGTTGTAATTCACGCAAATTGTCAGGGGTCAAGATCATGAGTCTTGAATTCAGGTACCACTAACTTCTGCGTATGCTTTTTGGTCCGAGACTGTGTTCTTGTCTCAACACCTTGTGTAACCTCAAGTATTTCCAGCCCACTAGACTGGTCATTGGCACCATCTTGCATAGTGGTCGAGAGGGTCTGTGTCACAGGGTGCTAGTTGGGTTGAGCTAAGGTTTCAAATTGTCCCAAACAAATGACACCCATAACACCCCTGTGAACTGGGTCCTTTAATAATTCGAAACTTAAGACAGTTGTATAATTTATATGCGACATAAACAACAAGTACACGCTACACGAGTAAGGCTTAAACAACGTACTTTATTCCACACACCTAAAAGATGGGCAGGAAATGCCTGACCCGTTACAAGGGGTAGTGGGGTACACGTTGTGTTGTTACACAAAAATATAACACTAGAAATATAATTCAGTAATAATATTGTAATATTTCCACACGGGAAAAGGGTAGGCAAGAAATGCCAAACCCTCTATAAAGGGGTAGTGGATTACGTTATACTATTACGGGGAAATGCCTAAATCGATAATGTAAATAATTGTCTAACATAGAATCTTGCATGCATGCATAAAACTAAGAGACAAACGTACATAACAAACAACGGACGCAAATAATATACTGGCGATCGGATACAGCCCTACAGCCCTACCTACATACAGTTTCTTCAAACTAGATGAAAACGGGTCTTTGCATGATAACGGTGTATTTTCCAGCGAGTCTCTGCTAACGGTGGCGACGACGGTAATTACAAAACGCAGTCAGAAGCACTGTAGTCGTAGAATACACGCTGCACACTCAGTCGAGCACGATACCAATCAATTACAGAGTTTATCTGTCCAATATTCGTAACTTGTAGAAGGAGAGTGGTCCGGGTGGATTCCCTTGCACCGCAGTACACCTCCGTAGCCAGTAACATAAATTAGAAGGCACATCCAGTTCAGAACCAAAATCGGGAATGTCATTCACTGGCGAGTTTCCCCACTCGTTAACTGCAGTAGGCCGGAATTGGCCAATAGAATTATCTTTATGATGCACATTCCGTAGATCACAATACATTAATTTGTATGACAATACACAGTGTATTGTTCTAACGTTACTTGCAAACGCGTGATTAGTAGACACGTAAAAAATGGTATACTGCCAGCAACGGCGAACGGACGTCCTCCAGAATAGATCACAAACTCCCATGATGCAATATTATTCAATGGCTTACTGTGGTACCTACAAGATCGGACATCCACATTTGATAACATGAACGTTCAGATCGGGTTCTATCAAAGTCCGCTTCCCTAGTGCTGACTAAAAGAAACATCTTGCCACTCTATATTTAACAATTATCTATCGCCAAAAACAACATTGCCTATCTATCGCCGTAAGACAAACACAAAACGCCACCATCACGACATACAACATAAACATGATTTAATGTTTGACATTCGTGACAGTCTGCTAGCTTACCCTCTGCCACCTGTCCCTCAGGATTGCCACCCGTGTTCACCATGTCAAAAAACAAGACTTGCACCTACATAATTGGTGCCATATTGGGCAGGGGTTAGGGAATCTCCCTCAATCCTCAGTCCACCTGTCCACCTGACTGACCCCTCGGGTCTTTGTGTTTGGACACTCATATCTGTGTCATTGGGAATTTCACCTGAATGTTTTGATTTAGTGACATTCACGTCACAAGGAATTTCACCTCCACTATAAGTACCACAATGCCGCTCACATGAAGTGTGAACATCCATTGCTCCCAGAAAACTACCTATCAGCACATCAAAGAGGGGGTTGGTCATGCATGCAACTTTGACAATTCCAGTGTAGTACGGAGTGCGGACCTCCAGCTCGGCTTCAGGGACTCGTTTCCATGTACCATCTGCTAGTACACAAGTACGATGTCTACCAGTGAACTGTGAGGGACGTACCAGGTTCTTTTGAATAACTATCCCAGAACACCCTGTATCCCTTAGTACTGTCACTTTCTGTCCATTGACCATGCCTTCAGTAGTGGGCAATTTTAGTCCCGCAACCTGTTTATCGAGTTTGTGTTCTATTACCTCTGAACATGTTTCAAATGTGTCAACAGGTTGACATGTTGAATGTGTGTTGGTGGTAGTTGCATGTGGTATAATGATGCACGTTGATGTGGCAGTGGTCGGAGAATCGAGAGAATGAGTCATTTTCTACCGCAACTCCACAAGTGGCTGTTAATAATTTGCCATCTTGCCCAATTTTGGCATGAGTCTTTCCGCTTATGCCCGACACGTGAACATCTGTGACGTGCCTCATTCCTGAGGTCAGCAAATTTTGCAACTTCACTTGAGTCTTGACACTGGTGTTCCCTCAAGAACACTAACATTTCAGGGCTACATGTGCTATAATACTGTTCACGCGAGAAAAAGTCTTTCAGTGCCTCCACAGTATTCAAAACACCTGCCATATTAACCCACTGTGTCAAGTAGTGCTCAAGTCGAACTATAAATTGCCTTGCAGTCTCAAATTTTGTCGGACGTGCCTGACGAAACTTGATACGATATCCCTCCTCTGTCAACCCATACGCCTTCAGCATAACACGCTTGACTACATCCCAGTCACGAGTCTCATCTACGGACAGTGCATCACAAACAGCCAATGTCTTCCCTGGTAATTGACCACTAAATGCCACACCCCAAATGTCTTGCTTCCACCCACAATTCTGAGCAAACATTTTCAAACCGATTTATATACATATCCATGTCATCACTGTCTTTAAAATTGGGAGGGGACTGAATTTTTGTAGCAAAGGGAGACGAATTTGTATTATTTTGCAATTCAAGTTTAGTCTTAAAATCGAGCTGAGCTAATTCAGTGGCAGCCTCTCTTTCAGCTTTTAATTTTGCAAGTTCAATTTCAGCTACTTGCTCTAGCCTTTCTTGCTCAAGTTTTATAGCTTGTGCAGCTTTTTCCCTCTCGAGTTTACCCTTTTCTTGCTCAAGTTTAACTGACTGGGCAGCCTTTTCCCTCTCGATTTTGACCACCTGTTCTAACCTTTCTTTCTCAGCTTTAGCTTTTTCTTGCTCAATTTTAGCAGCTTGTTCTATCTTTTCCCTTTCTGCTATACCTTTTTATTGCTCAATTTTAGCAGCTTGTTCTATCCTTTTTTTCAAGTCTTGCTCTCTCATATTCTCTCTTTGCCGCTCGTTCAGCTCTTTCTTTTTCAAGTATCGATGTATATAGGGCCGCCATCCAATCCTCTAACTTCTCCCCAGTTAACCCAATTTGACCCCCTTGAATTTGTAAATCGGCAACTGCCGGATTTTTATGTTTGCCATTAACATATACTTTAGCCATGTTTAGACTTTACTTAGAACGAATACTAGCACAGGGAAAATCTGAACGTGATAGATATTATACACTGTTGAGTAATTAATTAAAGTAACCAAGATATATGTAAGCGTAACCGGTTTAAAATGCATATAGTAATACCGTAGCCCACAGTAATTAACAGTATAGCGTACTGTATATTCAGTCGTACAATATCCCACTTCTGACACCAAATGTCACAAGGTCACAGGGTCAAACATTAACCAAAAATGCCAAATAGTAAGTAATACTTTTACTACCTCGTGTGCGGGTTCTTAACCAATATAACGATACACAATTCGTGTAACACAGGTAAAATTTAAACTGATGGGCTCCAGTAGAGTTCAATATGACTATATGCACATATAAGCAGCAATAATGCACACCGGCCTAATCTTACACATACGACACTACACATGAATTACGTGAAACCATGGTTTATTAGGTACACAAAACATATAATTGCTACAGTTCTCTCCGTCGGTATCGCCCGTCCTTGCAGAGGTTCAGCAATACACGCGGCATTCACCACGCACCAACGCAACTATGTTATTGGCAAAAGGTGGGGTTACGATATTTCGCACTGTAGACACCACAGCAAAGTCGGTAACGACCCTGTGACCAGGGGAGGTCACGTATATCAGTGCTCCTAAAATGTTACATAAATAAACTGGCCAGGAAAATAACAATTCTAAAAATTAACAAGATAATATAACTTAAAGCCCAAGACTAACTAGTGTGTGTGTAAGGAATGTTCGGTACCTGACGTTTCCAGACGTGCGTCGAACAGTGTCAGTCGGCAGCGTCGCCAGGTGAATTATAAGAAGCCAGCGACGGTAATTAGCGATTTGAACTCTCCTTTCTCGTCCACATCGCCAAGGCTTCCTTCCCAGTTAGACTTCAGACTGATGTTCAATGGCGGGTTCGACTATGGTTACCGTAGTATGCGGTAGTACTGCTCGCCGCTTCCAGGGTCGTACAAAGCGTACATGTCGGTCAAGATCTCAAGCAGCAACAACCGAGCACCACGCTGTCTCCGTTTTTTAAATACCCTGCCATCACATGGCTAATGGTGTCAATCGCTAATTGGTCCGCGACACCTGTTCATTCATCAAATAGATACTTGTCCAGCAGTGTCCAAGTGCGACCTTGAGGTCAAATAATAGGTACTTTCTGTACGTGTAGTGACAAATGCGGCTACCTACTGGGCTATAAAACCTACCTCTGTGCTTTTATCAATATATACTATAACAATGAATTAATAAATACAAAATTACATAAAAACAAGCGTGTTCTTTTAATAATACAGTTTCTGATATGATTCAAACACCTCGTGACAAGTGATATACAAAAAAATCAATATATGGTCATTCTTTCAAAATCACCTGATATAAACAAGACGTCGGTTTTCACTTTCACCAGTTTACAGAAACATGAAGCGTGGTATTCTGACACAAATATCAAATATTCTACGCATGCTTAACTATTGGTTGTCGTGTGATAGTAAGCTGGACTGAGATCGCAAATACAGCCACAACGTCATATTACCTGGTTTAGCGCCCTACTTACCAATATCAAAATGTATGCTATTTACTAGATTATCGCAGCAACCTCTGTTATTGACTGTACCGTAAAATACAGCCAAGTACCCTATGTTGGAAGTATTTTCGTTACGTAACGTTTTCGATTATAGATAAATATTCAAACCTCACCAACCACCTGTGCAGCTCAGCAGAAGAACTCCCCACACACGTATGACTAAACAACTGTATTCCAGTCCCGAGTCACTAGCCACAAAAATATTTTTTAAACTCGAGTGAACCAAAAAGAATTGGTTGGTTACGTCGAATTCTGATTGAATAATTTTGCATTCCGCATTATTAGTGTTGTTTGAGTAATAGGCAACAATTATTCAAAATGTGATATTTGGCACACAAGATTGATTTTACAATACTTAATTAAAAGTACTGAAAAGTTGAAGAGATTTATATTATATTATGACAATAAAGACAGATACATTACATTTGGTATTTGTGGAGTTTAAAGGTTTAAAGTGTAATGCATAGTTTTGCATATTATTTCTGTATCATTAGAACGATGACTAGATGCTGAGCACAGCTGAACTAGTACTAGTATTGTAAAATATAAAATGGTGTTTTGTTACAAAAACAACAATGTCCATTGTACATGTGATATATGTACAAATCTGCAAGAATAAAATGGTCAGATTTGTTTAATATACCCCCCCCGAACATACGAGGGTCAATTGGAACAAGATAAAGTAAATAGTTTTAATGTGAATAACAGGGTTACACAACTTCGCCTAAATTATGATTTTGATGTTTGTCAACGACAGTAGCTCAACTTATCTACAAAAACAATTTAATAAAATAAATCTCATTTTATATCATATATCATTAGAGGGGGCGATTGCATTTGTTATGTCCCTAAAACATTAGTCAGAAAATCACTTTGTTCCATAACGTTAAAAAAATGAAATAAATTACAATGAAAATGTTCCAAATTTACATTTGATGTGTGCCGTGAGATTTTGTATATTTTTGTAGATACAAGGTAGATTTTCAATTGATTGTGTATATAGTGTTGTTTTGTTTTATACTGCATGTTTATATTATACTTTCGTGTTTTCAGTGAGTGTAGAAATAAGTTACTGCTGCAATTCACCGCAAAATTTACTTACAAATAAAGTACAAAATCAGAAACTTTACCTAAAATAACTTAGAGAATAAAAAATTATCCAACAAGCAAAACAGATGCACATGGCACTGGAAAATTGTTTTTGAAACCTGAAAGCATTCTTTCTGACAATTGTTGTCGAAGGTATAAGACAATGACTAATTCATTATAAGTGATTTGGAGATTCCCTTATACGGATATTTTACTATAGACAAAAGTAGATAATTGCCATGAATGAAAGACAGAGTTTCCATTCAGACATCAATCAAGCGAATATATTTTGCAATACTTTTGAAAAAATAAGAAGTCATAAACATTTATTTTGGAAGGATACTTTACTGTATATGAAAAATTTGTTTGCAAATTTCGTTATTCATAGAACTGCAATTTAGTCTCTTTATATGACTGATTATAATTTATATCTGTCGCCGTAACGCCATAAGTTGCAACGTGCCATAATGTTGCGGGATTGCATTATATCAAATTATATTTTTGGGAATTCCAAATATTACGCGCGTAAAAGTCCTCTATTAATGAAAACAAACATGGCAGCCCACATGGTTTGACAAGACCCCACACGAAGTAGTTCGCTATTCCTATGATATATCCTTGGGAGGAAGAGATGTTCTCAGTCAGGACGTGGTCGCATCAACCGACGCACATACTCCCGTTGTACTGTCTCCATGAATAATTAGCGGTACCCTCGTAATGGCCTCATATTATTTAACTATTTGTTTAGTTGTCGTTGTAGTGGATCACAGCACAGAATTTCCGAATTTGTCTGAATATAACCCTGGCGTATCCTGTATTTAAAGACTATGCCTAAATAGTTATTGAATGTCAGAAAATATGTGTATGAAAGTTTGAGATCAGCTGTTGAGATAAAAAAAAACATTTATTTTATGTGAACTCTGTGGTAACTAGCATGAGTTGCACACAACAATAAAACAATCATGAAAATACATATTTATTGTCAATTTACCCCAGTACAATGGAATCTGTGGTCATTTATTTTATTTAACAGAATTCTTGAATGCTTATTATTATTTTACTAACTTGGGTCTACGCAACCACTAATATACAACAAGAGTCAACACAATGCAAACACTATCTCAAGACTAACAGCAAAATGTAAGCATGTGGTAAAATTTCTAAAATTAAAATTTTAATGATTTTCTTTTATGTGAATGCGCCTATAATTTATGTGAAGTTTTATTGTATTGCTGGAATGTCTTCTGTATTTAGAGTTTTGTTATGACTAATTTAATTTTGTAAATATTAATAAATATTGATACCTTATATCGACTTGTCAAAAACAGGCGCTCAGCCAAATTGAAAGTAGTGTTTCTTAAATGGAAGCTTTCATACGATATTGTACCTATTCATTTACATTTTTTGATATAATTCTCGTCACGCCATTACATTTTTGTCAAAAAAACTGAACAAATATTATTTACCGATCTAAATAATGTTCTCAATTCACAGGATTTAATTCATTCATATGGCAGTAAACACGCACACGAGCAATACAATCATGTTGTGTCTACTACAAATGGATATATATTACTTCCCATATCCATATAGTTAAATGAATGTTCATTTATCATGTTGAGCAGCCAATCTCGGATTGTTTGGGAAAGATGCATTCCGGTACTGTTGAATACACTTTACAAAAATATGAGTTGTCCCCAGTCATGACGAATTGCCTCCAATGCATTCTATTCATTTCCACTTAGTCCTATGCATGAAGGACGTATGGTTATTACTTTTTATTTATTTGTGTGTGTGCATATAATGTAGGATTGAAGGTGAATATTATATTTTCGATCATTTGAGTGTATTCGTATTTCAATCCTCATTGTGGTATACTAACATCGGTTTCCTAATATCTAATACAAGTAACACTTAATACAATAAGTAGAAAAATTTACAAATGACTACATGTATACTGTATTATCGCAAACTTTGCTCGTTTATTCAAATGATTTACTCGTTCAAGTTGTACCAGGTACTACGACACCAGTGTCCAAGAGGACATGTAGATCTTCTGAACGGTAATCATGGTTTTCACTTGTTCGTTCATTATCTTCAAGTTGGATATCGGATGATAGCTCGGATGGAGGAACTCGCTTCCCCCCGAAGCTCATTGATGTAGCGACCATGCATATCAAAATAAGCATAGGAACACGTGCCATTTCTAGAAAAAAACATAAATAAAGTGAAATATCCTGCTGAATTTATCCCTTTTTAGTCGTTGTATTTTATTCAAAAAATAAGTCCCCATGCTTTTGTTTTAATTGTGTACCAACATCATGGTCGCCACTGTATCATGAACATAGAAAGTGAACAATTTATATTAAAGAATAAATAGATAATTATTTAATTTGAACAAAACCAAATACTAAGAAAACTACTGTCATTTTTTTTCATACGTCGTTATTTACAGTTACTATTACTTGTTTGTTTAAATATAGAAGTATTCCTGCGTTAATTGAGCACGGCGTATTATGTCTGCATTAAAGCATGAGGTAGATACTTACGACCTGAAACACTGACTACCCACTGCTTCGTAAGTAAAATGGGTTGTACATTCTCTATTAATCAGTTGTATTCAAAAATTGATTTATTCACCGTATTTTAATATTTCTGCCCTACTTTGGAATACACAACTTGTCTAGTTTTCACTCTTCCATAAGTTGAACCAGAATAACAAGTAGGTTATGTGCATAATTATGATATATTGCTTCCCAAATTTATATTGCTAAACAAATATATAATATAGCCTATTTCTAAATACTCCTCTCCACAGCCAGCTAGCGCTCAAGTAATAATAAAATAAATGCGCCGGATATTTATTATATGGGGCCGCCATCTTGAATACGACATGAAACTGAAGAAAGAGACAAGTTGCTACAAATGAGGAAAAATACACCATTTTTCAGAGCAAAACGATCCGTTGGGGGTAATATTAAGCTAACCGCCAACAATATTCGGTCGATTTTTTTTCCTAAAAATATAGCAAAGACTTTTTTGCAAATATTAACGCCACTTTTTCCTGCAATTCACCATGTCATGTGGATTATAGAAAGAACATATGACTATATTTTTAAGCAGATACGTTAAATAGTACACAAATTAGACCAGTAGAATCAACATCATACATTTTAACATAGATATGTCTACATGGTTTCATGGCGAAGTTATATTAAATTTAATATAAGTGTAGCATACCTTAAACGTGTACTAACCCTAAGCCATGCAACTATATGTTGACATCGATTGACACACGCACATACACACAATATTATGAACGACATTGGTGCAATAAATTCCAATTTTACAGAGTTTGCAAATTATATGTATAAAATGTCATCCATTTTTGTTTATTACTTTTATTTAGGCATTTATTTTTATTTCACTGTGTGACTGCAAGCGTTATGCAGTTCTACGTTATTATATTTTCAATAGTACACTGTCAGTTAAGTGCCTTATAATATATATTATTTTTTATACGTTCATGGAACTGGGCAATTCATTGGTACGTATTGAATTCAGTCAGAATTACAACTATTTTTCTTACAATTACCTGTTATATTATAATTTTCAGACGGAAAAAACAGTAGTTTTGTACAATTATAAGAGCGAGTTATGTTTAATTAGCTGCTATTCATCGTAAAATAGAAAATATTGCGTTATGGTGGTGAATAACCTCAGCTCAGCGATAAAAATAGGTCTGATTTCAGAAGACTGTCCCAAATGACTCTTGGCATTAAAGATTTTATGCGCGGATTATTATTTAACGCACTTGTGACATGGCGGTTGTTGACATTGTAAACTCGTATTGAAATTTAATAGCATTTCTTTTCATCTAATTTTGCAATAAGGTGTTTTGAAAACAGACGCATTCAAGGTATTAATGCCATATTATGCATACATGACTGGATTGTTAAATTGTCAAAATATTCATTATATTGTGGTACTAAGGTTTCTAAGGTCACAAGCGACATGACCTAAAGTCAGTGTTACACGCGAAAGGAATTACACTTAAACGTTACATTGATATGTTTAAATTAGAATAATTTAGTGTGAATATAGTATTGTGTGAATATAAACAATTGAATTTCCGTGCGCTATGCGACACTGGCTAATATATATATATATATATATATATATATATATATATCAATTATTTGTCTTAGAACTATAATTTCAGAACTAATTTTCGTATAATTTTCGATGCAGTGAATCGCAAGTAAAAACGTTGCCCCTTTACAGCATACGTGGCATATAATGGATGTAAAATAACTGTAAAATATATTTATAGTATAATGCTCTTTATCTGAAAATAGAAACAACTGTGCAAAGCTATGTGTAGACATGCGTGATCTTTCGAATATTTTTTTTTTCAAAATCATACCACCACACAGAGACGCAAATAGTCGGTCTTAATTCATGATCATTGCCATTAATAAAATAAGGACGTAATACACTTTCTCTACATCGTGTTGAAATTTGGACATTGATCAAAACAATAGTGAATAGGTGTCATATACTACCGTTTTGATGGATATCGCAATGGAATTTAAAGAAGGGAAAGTAGAGACCTACGCCGGGCGAGAGGGGCGATGAAGCTACATGTCCTGTCGGTGACACGCATACTTGAAATTTCAGTAGGTACATTGCTGCTTTACGTTAGGGAGAATGACAAAGTTGAAGATATATCCATTGGCTAAATATAAAATCTCCTTGTTCGTCATTATCTCTTACTCCTGTTTTGTTTTCCAGTGTATTTTAAACACAGCGACATCCACCATGGCTATCAGCTACAGCGAAAGCCACAAGAAATAGCTTTTTCGAAGCTACCAGACATTGATACACTATAGTACATGGATATAGTTGGAAAATGTTTTCATGGAAAATCTGAAATACATAATTGCTGAACAATATTTTAATTTGTTCCGTCCTGAATGAATTACGTTTATTTATATTAAAAAGCTGTTCTGTTTTCATTGCAATCGTAAAAATATCGCCGGTTACCGAGTGAATAAAATAACACCAACCATTCCACAGATATTTTAATCTGCACATTTCAGTAACGCGTGATATTTTCACTCCTATACCAATTGAAATTAATAGATACCATATTTGCATGTACAATAATATGTCCTAGACAATTGTTGTCAGGTCTTTATCATTCCCGAGCGCTTGTATGACATTGGCTAAATATGCAATATGGAATATAACAACTATTTACCTTAGAACTACTGCAGGACTCCGTATACTTCTCGATACAGCGACACGCAAGTTAAAACGTTGATATTCTACTGAATACGTTACGTTTACTGGAAGTACCACTGTAATAAATGTATTTATAATATTTAATCTAAAAATAGAAATAACTACGCAACTGTGCAAAGCAATGTGTAGACGTGCATAATCTTGTGAAAAGGTTTCCATTTATTTCAATGTATATTCAAAATATGTTATTATGTATACAGACTATATAGTTATAATTAAGCTCGTGAAATGTGCATTTCAATGAGGAATGACGCGTTACTTTATCACGAATAATCTAATAATGAACAGTCAATTTTGTCTTGACAAATATTAAATACTGGTCTAAATGGTTATTAAAATCAGTACAAACCAGACAATGTACATGTTGGCGCCACTAGATTTCTTCCGTCGTATGCCACTTATATAGATGAGATACTTTGATGTAGTTGCCGTGATATTTCTTGAGAGAGCCTATTAGTTTTTAATTTTTTTTTATTCGGCGCATAGTACATGTGTAACATATTGTAAACGGTAATACATTGTTGAACATAACGCATAATCACCGGGTCCATTATTGCCGTCATCAGTGCCTTGAATTAATGTTTTGTAGAATAGCATTCTAACTACACAAAACGAAGATTTAAAAATATTATACCAGCTGCACATCAACTTGACACAAATTGGAAATCCTAGTTGTGTCCTGAGTTTAGTGTGCTTGTTTATGGGAATAATGCATTCTGGGTGTATATTTACGGAATGTGGTAACAAACTATGTTACTACACTTATTTTGCTTTCGACGAACATTTTTTTCATTTGTATCGATCCTTTTTATGGCGACTTATTCACAATTTTCAAGTATTTGTTGAAGTTATATTGTATCTAAAATTCTCCCCGTATTTTTTCAACAGATTACGCATCGATTTGTTGTGCATGTCCGTACTTGTGCGTTTCATGAGGGGGGTTTTTCTGAGAGATTCTTTTTTAGTTTTGAGAACGTAAATTACTTGAAAAAAGCATTACGTAAAACATTTACATTGATCTCCACGACAGTTGCATTTAAACGGAATGTAATATTCAAAAGTCCAAATGTTTCAATTAGAACAAATTCTTTGTGAAACGAAATATTAAGGGTGTGATATTGGCTCGAACCGAGTGGACCAAGTTACTGTTATTTTGGCAGCTTGAGGATTACCACCTTTATCGGCACGTGCTGAGAGACCGTCTGCACGTGATTATTATCTGCAGTTTAATTGGTGTTCACAATATAGATTTACAACTATCGACATTATGCAAATGTTATTTTTTGTATACACATTGTTAATGATCTATACTGAAAACGATAAACGAGGGTTTTGTTCTGTTCGGATGTTTAAAATACGTCTACGCATATTTGACGATTGCGAAACTACTTCGCCCTGAATAGTGCCGGAATTATTCGTACATTTGTGTGATGCATGGTGAGCTAAAATAAACAAATTTCCTGCGAGTCAATTCGGTTTGAGGGGTTAAAGATGACTCAGTAGCTAAGCTCTCTGCATATATTTTTGTTAAAGTATCGTCAGGAGAGGATCTCTCTTGAAAGCAAGTAAATATCGATTAGATTATGTTTCTGTTTGCTAGGGAAACAGCATTTTCTAAAATGTTTAATCACTTGTAACTCAAAAGTTATAGAAGCAATTAGGTTTTGAGAAATAGTAAGTCAAAAATGAATGAAAAAAGGAAAGTGTACTGATTCGATAGTTAGGGAACCAAAATAGCGACACTTTCGATATTAACAGTAGTTTAAAACTCGCTTAAAATTTAACTGATGAAACAATGTTGTCTGGCGAAATCTAAATAGAACTAAAACTTATGGTATAATCAGTAATTTGTTAATTATATTATCGCTGTATACCTTATCATTAATATACAAATGGTCAATATATGGAAACGCTCGTATTTTCAAAATCATCTTATATAAACAAGACGTCGGTTATTACTTTCAAATGTCAATCAGTTTACAGTAACATGAAGCGTGGTATTCTTACACAAATATTCAAATATTCTACACATGCTTAACTATTTGGTTGTCGTGTGATAGTAAGCTGGACTGAGATTGCAAATACAGCTACAACGTCATATTTTCTGGTAGAGCGCCCTATTTACCAAAATTAACTTGTATGATATTTACTAGATAATCGCAGCAACCTCTGTTATTGACTGTACCGTAAAGTACGGTCAAGTACCTTATGTTGGAAGTATTTTCGTTATGTAATGTTTTCGAATATAGATAAATGAGGAAATGATGAACGGAAAAAACACAATATACTATATTCATTGATCAGATACACACGTTCATACCCCACCAACCACCTGCGCAGCTCAGCAGAAGAGCTCCCCACACCTGTATGACTAAACAACTGTATTCCAGTCCCGAGTCACTAGCCACTAAAATATTTTTTAATCTCGAGTGAACCAAAAAGAATTGGTTGGTTACGTCGAATTCTGATTGAATGATTTCGCATTCCGCATTAAAAGTGTTGTTTGAGTAATAAGCAACAATTATTCAAAATGTGATATTTGGCACACAAGATTGATTTTACAATACTTAATTAAAAAGTCCTGGAAAGTTAATGAGATGTATATTATATTATGACAATAAAGACAGATATATTACATTTAGTATTTATGGCGTTTAAAGTGGAGTGTAATACATTAGTCAGCATATTGTTTGTGCATCGGTAGAACGATGATTAGGTGCTGAGCACTGCTGAACCTTGAAACTAATAACTGATGGCGAAAACGAATTACAAATGAAGTTATCACTTCTTCACTTCTATCGCTGATGTGATGAAAATATCTCAAACTTACCTTAGAATCTGTTTAGTCACTTTGTGGTTGTTACAGAATATCGATTTACTATAACAAAGTTATAGTAGTAGTATTGTGAAATATAAAATGGTGCTTTTTTACAAAAACAACAATTCCTATTGCACATGTGGTCAAATATATGTGGTACAAATATGCAAGAATAAAATGGTCAGATTTGTTATACATAACCCCCCCCCCCTGAACATACGAGGGCCAATTGGAACAGTATAAAGTAAATATTTTTAATGTTAATAATATGGTTACACAATTTCGTCTAAATTACGTGTTTGATGTTTGTCAACGACAGTAGCTCAACTTATCTACAAAAACAATTTAATAAAATAAATCTCATTTTATATCATATATCATTAGAGGGGGTGATTGCATTTGTTATGTCCCGAAAACATTAGTCAGAGAATCACTTTGTTCCATAACGTTAAAAAAATGAAATAAATTACAAAGAAAATGTACCAAATTTACATTTGATGTGTGCCGTGAGATATTGTATATATTTGTAGATACAAGTTTGATTTTCAATTGATTGTGTATATAGTGTTGTTTTGTTTTATACTGCATGTTTATATTATACTTTCGTGTTTTCAGTGAGTGTAGAAATAAGTTACTGCTGCAATTCACCGCAAAATTTACTTACAAATAAAGTACAAAATCAGAAACTTTACCTAAAAATAACTAAGAGAATAAAAAATAATCCAACAAGCAAAACAGATGCACATGGCACTGGAAATTTTTTTTGAAACCTGACAGCATTCTTTCTGACAATTGTTGTCGAAGGTATTGTCATTGAGACAATGACTAATTAATTATAAGTGATTTGGAGATTCCCTTATACGGATATTTTATTATAGACAAAAGTAGATAATTGCCATGAATGAAAGACAGAGTTTCCATTCAGACAACAATCAAGCGAATACATTTTGCAATACTTTTGAAAAAATAAGAAGTCATGAACATATATTTTGGAAGGATTCTTTACTGTATATGAATATTTGTTTGCAAATTTCGTTATTCATAGAACTGCAATTTAGTCTCTTTGTATGACTGATTATAATTTACATCTGTCGCCGTAACGCCATAAGTTGCAACGTGCCATAATTTTGCGGGATTGCATTATATCAAATTATATTTTGGGGAATTCCAAATATTACGCGCGTAAAAGTCCTCTATTAATGAAAACAAACATGCAGCCCACATGGTTTGACAAGACCCCACACGAAGTAGTTCGCTATTCCTATGATATATCCTTGGGAGGAAGAGATGTTCTCAGACAGGACGTGGTCGCATCAACCGACGCACATACTCCCGCTGAACTGTCTCCATGAATAATTAGCGGTACCCTCGTAATGGCCTCATATTATTTAACTATTTGTTTAGTTGTCGTTGTAGTGGATTACAGCACAGAATTTCCGAATTTGTCTGAATATAACCCTGGCGTATCCTGTATTTAAATACTATGCCTAAATAGTTATTGAATGTCAGAAAATATGTGTATGAAAGTGTGAGATCAGCTGCTGAGATAAAAAAACATTTATTTTATGTGAATTCTTGTGGTAACTGGCATGAGTTGCACACAACAATAAAACAATCATGAAAATACATATTTATTGTCAACTTGCCCCAGTACAATGGAATCTGTGGTCATTTATTTTATTTAACAGAATTATTGAATGCTTATTATTATTTTACTAACTTGAGTCTACGCAACCACTAATATGCAACAAGAGTCAACACAATGTAAACACTACCTCAAGGCTAACAGCAAAATGTAAGCATGTGGTAAAATTGCTAAAATTAAAATTTTAATCATTGTCTATTATGTGAATGCGCCTATAATTTATGTGAAGTTTTATTGTATTGCTGGAATGTCTTCTGTATTTAGAGTTTTGTTATGACTAATTTAATTTTGTAAATAGTAATAAATATTTATACCTTATATCGACTTGTCAAAAACAGGCAGTCAGCCAAATTGAAAGTAGTGTTTCTTAAATGGAAGCTTTCATACGATATTGTACCTATCTATTTACATTTTGTTTGATATAATTCTCGTCACGCCATTACATTTTTGTCAAAAAAACTGAACAAATATTATTTACTGATCTACATATTGTTCTGAATTCACAGGATTTAATTCATTCATATGGCAGTAAACACGCACACGAGCAATACAATCATGTTGTGTCTACTACAAATGGATATATATTACTTCCCATATCCATATAGTTAAATGAATGTTCATTTATCATGTTGAGCAGCCAATCTCGGATCGTTTGGGAAAGATGCATTCCGGTACTGTTGAATACACTTTACAAAAATATGAGTTGTCCCCAGTCGTGACGAATTGCCTCCAATGCATTCTATTCATTTCCACTTAGTCCTATGCATGAAGGACGTATGGTTATTACTTTTTATTTATTTTTGTGTGTGCATATAATTTAGGATTGAAGGTGAATATTATATTTTCGATCAATTGAGTGTATTCGTATTTCAATCCTCATTTTGGTATACTAACATCGGTTTCCTAATATCTAATACAAGTAACACTTGATACAATAAGTAGAAAAGTGTACAAATGACTACATGTATACTGCATTATCACAAACTTTGCTCGTTTATTCAAATGATTTACTCCTTCAAGTTGTACCGGGTACTACGACACCAGTGTCCAAGAGGACATGTAGATCTTCTGAACGGTCATCATGGTTTTCACTTGTTCGCTCATTATCTTCAAGTTGGATATCGGATGATAGCTCGGATGGAGGAACTCGCTTCCCCCCGAAGCTCATTGTTGTAGCGACCATGCATATCAAAATAAGCATAGGAACACGAGCCATTTCTAGAAAAAAACATAAATAAAGTGAAATATCCTGCTGAATTTATCCCTTTTTAGTCGTTGTATTTTATTCAAAAAATAAGTCCCCATGCTTTTGTTTTAATTGTGTACCAACATCATGGTCGCCACTGTATCATGAACATAGAAAGTGAACAATTTATATTAAAGAATAAATAGATAATTATTTAATTTGAACAAAACCAAATACTAAGAAAACTACAGTCATTTTTTTCATACGTCGTTATTTACAGTTACTATTACTTGTTTGTTTAAATATAGAAGTATTCCTGCGTTAATTGAGCACGGCGTAATGTGTATGCATTAAAGAATGTGGTAGACTCTCACGACCTGAAACACTGACTAATCATTGCTTCGTGAGTAAAATGGGTTGTAACTTCTGTAAATTTTACTTCATACGTTCTTATTTACAGCTACTATTACTTATTTGTGTATATATAGATGTACCCCTGCGTTAATTGAGCACGGCGTATTATGTATGCATTAAAGCATGAGGTATATACTCAAGACCTGAAACACTGACTACCCACTGCTTCGTAAGTAAAATGGGTTGTACATTCTCTATTAATTAGTTGTATTCAAAAATTGATTTATTCACCGTATTTTAATATTTCTGCCCTACATTGGAGTACACAACTTGTCTAGTTTTCACTCTTCCCATAAGTTGAACCAGAATAACAAGTAGGTTATGTGCATAATTATGATATACTGCTCCCCAAATTTATATTGCTAAATAAATATATAATATAGCCTATTTCTAAATACTCCTCTCCACAGCCAGCTAGCGCTCAAGTAATAATAAAATAAATGCGCCGGATATTTATTATATGGGGGCCGCCATCTTGAATACGACATGAAACTGAAGAAAGAGACAAGTTGCTACAAATGAGGAAAAATACACCATTTTTCAGAGCAAAACGATCCGTTGGGGGTAATATTAAGCTAACCGCCAACAATATTCGGTCGATTTTTTTTCCTAAAAATATAGCAAAGACTTTTTTGCAAATATTAACGCCACTTTTTCCTGCAATTCACCATGTCATGTGGATTATAGAAAGAACATATGACTATATTTTTAAGCAGATACGTTAAATAGTACACAAATTAGACCAGTAGAATCAACATCATACATTTTAACATAGATATGTCTACATGGTTTCATGGCGAAGTTATATTAAATTTAATATAAGTGTAGCATACCTTAAACGTGTACTAACCCTAAGCCATGCAACTATATGTTGACATCGATTGACACACGCACATACACACAATATTATGAACGACATTGGTGCAATAAATTCCAATTTTACAGAGTTTGCAAATTATATGTATAAAATGTCATCCATTTTTTTTTATTACTTTTATTTAGGCATTTATTTTTATTTCACTGTGTGACTGCAAGGGTTATGCAGTTCTACGTTATTATATTTTCAATAGTACACTGTCAGTTAAGTGCCTTATAATATATATTATTTTTTATACGTTCATGGTACTGGGCAATTCATTGGTACGTATTGAATTCAGTCAGAATTACAACTATTTGTCTTGCAATTACCTGTTATGTTTAAATTTTCAGACGGAAAATACAGTAGTTTTGTACAATTATAAGAGCGAGTTATGTTTAATTAGCTGCTATTCATCGTAAAATAGAAAATATTGCGTTATGGTGGTGAATAACCTCAGCTCAGCGATAAAAATAGGTTTGATTTCAGAAGACCGTCCCAAATGACTCTTGGCATTAAAGATTTTATGCGCGGATTATTATTTAACGCACTTGTGACATGGCCGTTGTTGACATTGTAAACTCGTATTGGAATTTAATAGCATTTCTTTTCATCTAATTTTGCAATAAGGTGTTTTGAAAACAGACGCATTCAAGGTATTAATGTCATATTATGCATACAAGACTGGATTGTTAAATTGTTAAAATATTCATTATATTGTGGTACTAAGGTTTCTAAGGTCACAAGCGACATGACCTAAAGTCAGTGTTACACGCGAAAGGAATTACACTTAGACGTTACATTGATATGTTTAAATTAGAATAATTTAGTGTGAATATAGTATTGTGTGAATATAAACAATTGAATTTCCGTGCGCTATGCGACACTGGCTAAATATATATATATATATATATATATATATATATATATATATATATATATATATATATATATATATATATATATATATATATCAATTATTTGTCTTAGAACTATAATTTCAGAACTAATTTTCGTATAATTTTCGATGCAGTGAATCGCAAGTAAAAACGTTGCCCCTTTACAGCATACGTGGCATATAATGGATGTAAAATAACTGTAAAATATATTTATAGTATAATGCTCTTTATCTGAAAACAGAAACAACTGTGCATAGCTATGTGTAGACATGTATGATCTTTCGAATATTTTTTTTCAAAATCATACCACCACACAGAGACGCATATAGTCGGTCTTATTTCAGGATCACCGCCATTAATAAAATAAGGACGTAATACGATTTCTCTACATCGTGTTGAAATTTGGACATTCATCAAAAAAATAGTGAATAGGTGTCATATACTACCGTTTTGATGGATATCGCAATGGAATTTAAAGAAGGGAAAGTAGAGACCTACGCCGGGCGAGAGGGGCGATGAAGTTACATGTACTGTCGGTGACAAGCATACTTGAAATTTCAGTAGGTACATTGCTGCTTTACGTTAGTGAGAATGACAAAGTTGGAGATATATCTATTGGCTAAATATCAAATCTCCTTCTTCGTCATTATCTGTTACTGCTGGGTTTTTTTCCAGTGTATTTTAAACACAGCGACATCCACCACGGCTATCAGCTACAGCGAAAGTCACAAGAAATAGCTTTTTCGAAGCTAACAGACATTGATACACTATAGTACATTACATGGATATAGATGGAAAATGTTTTCATGGAAAATCTGAAATACATAATTGCTGAACAATATTTTAATTTGTTTCGTCCTGAATGAATTACGTTTATTTATATTAAACAGCTGTTCTGTTTTCATTGCAATCGTAAAAATATCGCCGGTTACCGAGTGAATAAAATAACACCAACCATTTCACAGATATTTTAATCTGCACATTTCAGTAACGCGTGATATTTTCACTTCTATACCAATTGAAATTAATAGATACCATATTTGCATGTACAATAATATGTCCTAGACAATTGTTGCCAGGTCTTTATCATTCCTGAGCGCTTTTATGACATTGGCTAAATATGCAATATGGAATATAACAACTATTTACCGTAGAAATACTGTAGGACTCCGTATACTTCTCGATACAGCGACACGCAAGTTAAAACGTTGATATTCTACTGAATATGTTACGTTTACTGGAAGTACCACTGTAATAAAAGTATTTATAATAAAATGCCCTTAATCTAAAAATAGAAATAACTACGCTACTGTGCAAAGCAATGTGTAGACGTGCATAATCTTGTGAAAAGGTTTCCATTTATTTCAATGTATATTCAAAATATGTTATTATGTATACAGACTATATAGTTATAATTAAGCTTGTGAAATGTACATTTCAATGAGGAATGACGCGTTACTTTATCACGAATAATCTAATAATGAACAGTCAATTTTGTCTTGACAAATATTAAATACTGATCTAAATGGTTATTAAAATCAGTACAAACCAGACAATGTACATGTTGGCGCCACTGGATTTCTTCCGTCGTATGCCACTTATATAGATGACATACTTTGATGTAGTTGCCGTGATATTTCTTGAGAGAGCCTATTAGTTATTGAGTTTTTTTTTTCGGCGCATAGTACATGTGTAACATATTGTAAACGGTAATAAATTGTTGCACATAACGCATAATCACCGGGGCTTTTATTGCCGTCATCAGTGCCTTGAATTAATGTTTTGTAGAATAGCATTCTAACTACACAAAACGAAGATTTAAAAATATTATACCAGCTGCACATCAACTTGACACAAATTGGAAATCCTAGTTGTGTCCTGAGTTTAGTGTGCTTGTTTATGGGAATAATGCATTCTGGGTGTCTATCTACGGAATGTGGTAACAAACCATGTTACTACACTTATTTTGCTTTCGATGAACATTTTTTTCATTTGTATCGATCCTTTTTATGGCGAATTATTCACAATTTTCAAGTATTTGTTGAAGTTATATTGTATCTAAAATTCTCCCCGTAATTTGTCAACAGCTTACGCATCGATTTGTTGTACATGTTCGTACTTGTGCGTGTCATGAGGGGGGATTTTTCTGAGAGATTCTTTTTTAGTTGTGAGAACGTAAATTACTTGAACAAAGCATTACGTAAAACATTTACATTGATCTCCGCGACAGTTGTATTTAAACGGAATGTAATATTCAAAAGTCCAAATGTTTCAATTAGAACAAATTCCTTGTGAAACGAATTATTAAGGGTGTGATATTAGCTCGAACCGAGAGAACCAAGTTACTGTCTCACTACTTTCTGAACTCATCTATGGTAATTATTTTAGCAGCTTGAGGATTACCACCTCTATCGGCACATGCTGAGAGACTGTCTGAACGTAGTTATTATCAGCAATTTAATTGATGTTCACATTATAGATTTACAACTATCGACATTATGCATATTTTATTTTTTAATACACATTGTTACAGACCTATACTGAAAACGATAAAAGAGGGGTTTGTTCTGTTCGAATGTTAAAAGTACGTCCACGCATATTCAACGATTGCGAAACTACATCGCCCTGAATACTGCCGGAATTTTTGCATATTTTTGTGATGTATGGTGAGCTAAAATAACAAATATCCTGCGATTGGAGATGACTCAGTAGCTAAGCTCTCTGCATAATTTCTCTTTTTTAAAGTATCGTCGGAGAGGATTTCTCTTGAAGGCAAGTACATATCGATTAGATTATGTTTCCGTTTGCTGGGGAAACATCATTTTCTGAAATGTGTAATTACTTATAACTCAAAAGATATAGGCGGAATTAGATTTTGAGATATAGTAAGTCAAAAATTAAGGAAAAAAATGTACTAATTCGACAAGTCCGAAATAGCGACATTTTCAATATTAACAAGTCGTTTCAAAACTCTGTAAAAATGTAGACATTTATATATTAACAGCAGTTTAAAACTCGCTTAATATTTAACTGATGAAACGATGTTGTCGGACGAAATCTAAACTGAACTAAAACTTATGGTATAATCAGTAAGTTGTTAATGACAGTATCGCTGTATACCTTATCATTGATATACAAAGGGCCAATATATGGAAACGCTCGTCTTTTCAAAATCATCTGATATAAACAAGACGTCGGTTTTCACTTTCAAATCTCAATCAGTAACATGAAGCGTGGTATTCTTACACAAATATTTAAATATTCTACACATGCTTAACTATTTGGTTGCTGTGTAATAGTAAGCTGGACTGAGATTGCAAATACAGCTAGAACGTCATATTTTCTGGTACAGCGCCCTATTTAGCAAAATTAACTTGTATGATGTGTGCTAGATAGTCGCAGCAACCTTTATGTTTTTGAATGTACCATAAAGTGCGGTCAAGTACCCTATGTTAGAAGTAATTACATACGAGTTTTGAAAAACGTTACGTAACATTTTCGAATATAGATAAATGAAGAAATGCTGAACGGAAAAAAACACAATACACTATATTTATTGATCACAGACACGTTCACACCCAACGAACCACCTGCCGAGCTCAGCAGAAGAAGTCCCCCCACATGACTAAGCAACTGTATTCGATTCCCGAGTCACAAGCCACTAAAATATATTTTAATTATTCAAGATGTGATAGTTGACACACAAGGTTGATTATACAATACTGGTAAACTAAAAGGTACTACAAAGTTAATGAGATGTATATTATAGTATGACAATAAAGGCAGATATATTACATTTAGTATTTATGGAGTTTAAAGGTTTAAAGTGTAATGCATAGTTTTGCATACTCTTTCTGCATCAGAACGATGACTAGATGCTGAGCACAGCTGAACTTGGAAACTAATAACCGATGGCGAAAACGAATTACTAAAGAAGTTATCACTTCTTCACTTCTAACGTTTATGTGATGAAAATATCTCACACTTACTTTTGAATCTGTTTCGCCAGTGCGTTGAATTTGAATATATCGGTGCAGTAAGAGTTAACAAAATGTGAAGAGTACCTCATGAATAACAAGCAAAATTTCAAGATGTGGTAAAATTGATAAAATTAAAATATTAATAATTGTCTATCAGAGATTATGTGAATTCACCATTACTTCATGTAAACTGGTATAATTGCAATGTTGGAATGTTTGTTATTTCATATGGCTGCATACAAGGAACATCTGATATCCTAAAGTCACTTCTATAATAAGAGTTTTTTTATTAACTAATTTAGTAACCAATATTCCAACCTTATGCCGATTTGTCAGTCAGCCAGCCGTAATGAAACATTAGTTTCTTAAAACGAAGAATTTATACGATATTGTACTGACATCTATTATTTCACAATTACCTGCAGTTAGTACTTATCACAACTTCCACAAATTAGGCAGCCATATCGAAATTATAAATATCCTCTACAGTTATTTTGAAATTTTGACATAATGCTCGACATCTCATTACACTTTTGTCAAACAACAAAATGAAATAGTACATTGTTAACATTTCAATTCCCTAATTGAATTTTATTCAATATATCTATAAAAGTCATATCTATTGTTGGAATAATATGCAGGATGTATAAACTAAACAGTAAAACATGACCAGTGTTCAAATAAGATAAGATATGGTTTGCGAAATATAAAGCTAAGTCCCCGTGAGATTATGTTATGGCACGTGTTTTGTTTTAACATTGCATTTTCACTACAAACTCACGACGTATTCTATCATTCAGATCATTACTTTACTAAACATAAAATGAATGTAATACTCATTTATCGATTAAATACAAACGTAATATTCCGAATTCACAGGACTTAATTCTTTCATACTGCAGTAAACACGCACATGATACAAGTTGTGTTTACTACAAATGGATATGTATTACTTCGCATATTCACGTAGTTGAATAACTGTATATCTACCATGTTAAGCAGCCAATCTTGGATATTTTAGGAAAGATGCATTCCGGTACTGTTGAATACGTTATACCAAAATATGAGTTTCGCCTATAATTGCCACCAATGCATTTTATTCTTATGTTTTTGTATGTGCATATAATGTTTTTGATCATTATACTGATATAATTCATAAGTTGCAACACAAATAACACTTGATAGTATTGACAAGACCAGGATCCAGGAGGACATCTTATTTGTAGATCTTCTGAACGGTCATCATGATTATCATTTGCTTGACCATTATCTTCAAGATCAATATAGGGTGATCTCTCAGAGGGAAGAGCTCGCATCTCTTCAAAGCCCATGGTTGTACACACCATGCATATCAAAACAAGCATTAGAACAGGTGCCATATCTAGAAGAAAAATATAAAAAATGAAATGCAATATCTTATTTACTTTTTTTCTAGTCGATTTATTTTGCCCAAAAGGAAAGTTAGCATGATGTCTAGTTTTTACTCTTCCTATGCGTTGTATGCGTGTATGCGACACATCATTTCACACAGTTATAAACTTTAGAACAAAAATGAATTGAGGATACCTGAATAGAAGTAAAACTAAGAACAATAAATATATTAATGAACCAGAATAACAAGTAGGCTATGTGACATAATTATGATATACAGCTTCCAAATGTTATATTGCTAAACAAATATATTTATATTTTTTTATATATTTGTGAATACTCCCACCATTCAAGTGAAATGGTAATACTGAGATTCATTTGCATAAACTGTTTTACATTAAACTACATAGCATTCATAACTAAAAGTGCTAGACATTTTAATATTCATTTTTTAAGTATTTAATGCAACAAAAGGTACAAAAGTTTTACATATGAGAAATAAAAACATTACAAAAAAGACCTCTGACAAACACAAAGACAAGGTTACAGGTCGTGAGGCGAGGAAAAAAGTGATTTGGTACCATATGGTACTTTTCTGCTGAAAATAATGGTGGAACTTGAAGATGGAAGTCGGGACTTTCACCGAACAAGGTACATTGATGCACGTACGTGCGAGAGAATGCCCGAGTTTGGTTCATATCAATTGGGTAAACCTCAAACTCTTTGTTCGCCATCGTCTGTACCTATAGTCTAATGTTTTTGTTATAAAAATACAGCGTCCTGCAGTAGGAGCCGCGTGGGAGAGCTGTGATGAATTTGTTTGTACGTATCTGTTGATCGACTTAATTAGTTTATTACGAGTGAATGGCTGTGTTATGTCTGTCATCGTTTAGGCGAGGTTCTGGACGGAACTTGGCTCAGTGATTTCGAACTAATTACGAGATAACCGTCGCTATTCGCACTACTATTTCTGACAGTTATTAATGTAGTGAACGATTAATCAAAAGATATGACGTGCCCAGTACTTAGTGTGATTGGCTTTATGATTGAAGGTTACGCCCTAGAGGCTTAATACTGCTTTGTAATTGGTTAAGGTTTTGAAAAAGAATAAAGTTGTTTGAGTTGGTCTTGGCGAGTACACCACGACAGACGCAGTCGAGTTCTGGAGAGTCTTGGGGCGAGTCTTGACGCAGTCTAGAGACAGAATCTTGGGTCAACCTTGCGATAGTCTTGGGGACTTATCCCCAGGGCGCTGTGTCTTATAGAGTGCTCGACTGACCGACTAAGAAGAGATGAAACGTATTTCATTGTGTGTGTCTTATTTGACTGTAAAGCTTAAGTGACTTTCCCAATCCCGTACCTCGAGGGGACGAGATATAGAGACGAGACGAGATTCCCCCCTGACACGTGTTGAGAACCCTAGAGGAGAAGAATTACCCCATGATACGTGGTGTGAGAACCCTGGGCGTTGCGTCTTATGCACATTGAAATCCTGTGAAGAAAAGTGAAATGGCGAAGGTGTGTCTTTCTTGCGAACCAAACTAACAGCTCGATGGCAGAGATGACCCGAAAACCGCGCTTGACGACTAACGCCGTTAATAGTATGGCACCGATGAACAACGCTGAAGATATTAAGACTTTGGTGCCCCTTTGGAAGGATGAGTATCGAATAGGACTGAATAATTAAGAATTGAGGGACATTAAAGACAAGTTGATGATAAAAGAACGACACGGAATAACGCGACGGCAAGAGAAGAGACGCTTAGACTTTGATTAGAACTTTAGCTATCTGTGTATTGCTTAGAGAACCGCTCGTTGGACACTGTAACTGACACTGTGTAACTTAAGACGTTGAACTCTTTTCCAGAATCACAACACTATTGTTCAGTATGTAACGTATTTTTTGCTTGCTTTTTCTATCGTTTTTTTTTGTGATATCGAATTGTATGTACGTGAGCGCCCAGATCTTTCTTTTTGAACTGATATTTAGTGACGTGCGAGGTCCTTTATGATGATTTAAGCGCGCCTCAGTGGACAAGTATTTGCAACACAGTGTTATGAGTTTTGTGAAGTTTTATGGTGTTTTAATGAGTTTATGAGTACGGAATATGATGGGGAAAGTAATGCCCCAAAGAGTTTTACAGAGTTTTGAGATTTGTCGATGTACAGAGATATCGACGTTTTAAGAGTTGTTGTTTACGTGTTTTCGGAATACTTCTGACGCTTTTTGAGTTGAGAGCACCTTTGTAACGTTTTTTGATGTCTTTTTGAGATGAGAGTGTGGTGCGCTTATATACGTATTGTTTGATATCGCAAGCTTTTGTTCATGATTGACAGGATTATATGTAACTTAGTAGTGTCTATCGTTTTAGCTTTTCCCCGTCTTTTTGCCAGAGGAGTAATGTGTTATATAGCGGATTTGTCTTTGCATTACGTTTGCACGCCGTATGACTTTTTTTAAATTCGACGACTTATGAGTTCAGTTGAAGTTTATAAGCGTAGATGACAGGAGTTTGATTAATAGCTTGTTTATTCATTGTTTATTAGTTACCGCTTTGCAATGCTTTAACCGAGAGAAACATCCCTGGTAATCACGTGATCATGCTGTCGACTGCAGCGATTGGCTGATTGTTTGTTTACACCGCCACGCCTTAGTTTTTTTTTGACCTTTTGATATAGAGTTTGTAACCTTAGTAACAGAGACAGTGCAGCAAAGGATTACCTCGGCGAACTGTTTTGAGAAAAGCGGGCCTATTGGTAGCCTTTCCCTCGTTAGATTCATAACCGTTGATATTTATGACTTTATAATCATTGTACTTAATCAGTGTGTTTTACTCTTTTGATTTATACCTTTATATTAGTATTGTATTTAACCCGTATGACGATGAGTAGAGGACGGTATCTTTGATTTATGAACGTGTTATGCTGGGAGGCATGGCTCAGTTTGAGTGAAGGGATTTATGATGAATTTGTTTGATCTGTTGATCGACTTAATTAGTTTATTACGAGTGAATGGCTGTGTTATGTCTGTCATCGTTTAGGCGAGGTTCTGGACGGAACTTGGCTCAGTGATTTCGAAATAATTACGAGATAACCGTCGCTATTCGGACTACTATTTCTGACAGTTATTAATGTAGTGAATGATTAATCAAAAGATATGACGTGCCCAGTACTTAGTGTGATTATTTGAATGTGTGAAGGTTGTGCCCTAGAGTCTTTATACTGCTTTGTAATTGGTTAAGGTTTTGAAAAAGAATAAAGTTGTTTGAGTTGGTCTTGGCGAGTACACCACGACAGACGCAGTCGAGTCCTGGAGAGTCTTGGGGCGAGTCTTGACGCAGTCTAGAGTCTTGGGTCAACCTTGCGATAGTCTTGGGGACTTATCCCCAGGGCGCTGTGTCTTATAGAGTGCTCGACTGACCGACTAAGACGAGAGTTGAAACGTATTTCATTGTGTGTGTCTTATTTGACTGTAAAGCTTAAGTGACTTTCCCGATCCCGTACCTCGAGGGGACGAGATATAGAGACGAGACGAGATTCTCCCCTGACACGTGTGGAGAACCCTAGAGGAGAAGAATCTCCCCCTGATAGAGCTTCCAAGAGCTAGCAGATAGTGACTTTCTCGCACCTTTACCCTTAAAACAATACAAATCAGCAACACACTTACATATATGATAATTATATACTGTTCTCTTCGTCCAGCTCGGGAAAAATACGATTGAAGGAAGAGTATTATCACTAAGAGTCGACGAGTAGTCGTTGCTCATTTACTGAATACGTGGCACAGTCATACTACTGTAAAAACTGCTATATTTAGCTGTGTTTTATTCCATGGTTGTCTTTTGTTTAACTTTTCCGAGCGTTATGTGAATTTGGCTGAATATGCAATATATAGTATAACAAATATTTACCTTAGAACTATTGCAGGACTCCGTATAATTCTCGATACTGCGACACACAAGTTAAAAGATTGATATTCTAGCGACTATGTGGCGTTTACCGGACGTACTACTGTAAAATTTACTAATAATATAATGTCCTTAATGTCCTTAAAATACACTGCACTACAGTACGAAGCTAGGTTTAGTGTATATAATCTTCTGAAATGGTTTCCATACATTTCAAATTATTTTCAACATATGAAGAATCCTGTCGCCATCAAAAAGATGTTCATGTTTTTTTTTTCAGCAATTTAAGTTATTGTTGAATTATTAATTATATTCAAGGGCATTATCAAAAAATGCATCAACGTAAAATATATTAGTATACATCTGTCACCGTAACGTCATATGTTACAGTATTTTCGTCCTACCATATTAGGAAATTCAAATTCCAAATATGGAATGATTACGTGCCCAAGCGTCCTCTAATAATAAAAACAAACTGTCACAATATTAATAACAAACTTGGCAGCCCCTCCCCCCTGGTTCTTTATCCGAACTTAAACTTGCGTATTTCATTTAGAAAACAGCATGAACAAATAATGAACAGTCATTTTCTCTTGAAATATTAATGAAATGAGATAAATCTAGATGAACATGTTGGCGCTGCTAAATTTCTGTTGTCGTCTGCAACAAATACAGACGAAATTCGTCAATTTGCCGTGTCAGTCGAAGCCTCCTATTTGTTATGTTAGCTTCAAATATAATACGTATTTCAACAGCGCTTTGATCAGGTTAACAACACACCATCCGTTTTTGAAACAGTAACATCGAAATCATCTTCGAATTATTGCCGCTTCAAAGCAATAACGACAATTTGGCTGTGACGATAAGCTTAAGGCTGTAAAGCTTTTTCACTCCAGAAAATGAAAACAAATTCTCAGCCAAATTATGCAAAATTATTTCTTCGCACCACCAAGTAGTAATGAGACATTCGAAATCGTTTTATCTTGCAATATTGACTAAATCAAACGTCTCTCTGCTAAATTATATTTAAAAATAGGTGTAAATAAAATCGTCATCATCGTGAAGAAGATAACCGATAAAACGGACATGTTTTGGCAGCTCGACAGCGCACAATATTTTGATCTCTGCTAAAGACAGCTCTTAGGAATTCTGGAAAAGTTTATCGTAATCAGACACTGTCACAGTGTAAGGCCTCCTGATTGCATTTTAGAGGGCCACCCACACAACTAACACTGGACAAGGGGTTCTTTCACTACTAGATTGTAGTAGACTAGACAATAGTACTGGAAATGAAATACACATACACCAAAATAATTACAAAAAACCAAGCACAGAAAAATACATTGAATAAAGTCAATAAAATAGGGATTTGCTTAGGGAAGTGTGCATTGGTGATAAAGCACAGTTCCAGAATGTATTAATGGACAACATTCAATGGCTTCTGCAACCCAACAACGAAGGAGTCTTGCTTGCAGAGGAATGCTGGTATTCTGGAGGGCACCGCTGAGAGCAGCAGATCTCAGAACAGTTCATACAAGTCTAACAGAATAATGGTTGGAGCCTGTATCAAGACACGTTGCCAGGATATAAACTATGTCTGGCATATGCAACTGCTATCTATTTCAATAAGATGAGCTTCTGTGTTCAATTCAATCATGTTGTTTTAAATCCTGCATACGCCAAAACTGGAGGTGTGCACAACCTGTTTACAATAGTTTCAAATGATTGTTGAAATTATCTAGGATGGAAGAGTGGAAGTATTGTACGTACAGCCTTTCACATTTTTGTCGGTTCACATCATGTTAGCCAGTGACGTCATTAAATAGGAGGCAGACAGGCAGGATTAAATGTCACGTGTCTGTCACATGGAAACCTAAACTTTCAGAAAGTAATCAGAAGAAACAAAAAAATAATGGTAACTGTAGAACGTCAACAAGGAGTCAATAGCATGGGATGAGATAAACCATTTTTCCTAGTTTCAACTATGAAGTGCGTATGTATGACAAATATGAGTGAACTATATTGTACAAAAGTACACAATACATAATATGCTGCCTTGAAATACCCGTATGGGTCAGTAATGATTAGCGATTTTAATACTCCCTCTTCAATGTTAGTCTGGCCGTAAGTGATCCAATGTCAGATATGAATACGTGACGGCAACATATGAATCATCAGTGTGATATGCAACCCAACAAAATTATATATTATGTTATATTATATGAAACATGTGGGTATCTACAAAATAGTGTGTCAACTTGCTTGCTCATAATAGGTGAATGAAAGCCATTGACTTGAACATTGTTTTAATTTTTGTCGTGTTTTTATATTAGCGTAGAATGATATCAAACGTTGATGAATGTTAGGGTAAACACGCCTCATCATATACCTGTAGGATATGTGAATAAAAGCAAAAACATTACAATTTATATAATTTGAGATTATTATTCAAAGTGGATGCGGTTTGTCACATTTTAATTTAAGATCAATATTTAATAGTTGAGATAACCTTTGTATTCTTTCTGCATCAACTGTAAATAAACTATAAATATATATGTAAATGAAGTAGGAGCATCAGCTTACTGGGTATACAAAGTCAAGTAAAAACAATTACGGTAAACTATTTGATATATTATAACAGTGTGCTTATAACAAAATATACGTACATAAGACGTGAATGTATAAACATAGTTATAATGGCGGGCAATCATTTTACATAACAGTACACAGACTTGATCATTCAGTATAAATACTTGACAAAAACTGGTAGTAATGCTGGAAAAATACATGTACAATTAATATTCAAAATTAAAGAATTTTTTTTGATGGAATTTAACAATCCCATTAATGGTTCGGACACAATGCATGAATTTTTCATTGTTACTACCGAAAGGCCTTCATTTATTCATTCCATATATATGTGTTCGAAATACTGCATATAATAATTCTGTCATTCATTACGCCCCGACTACCGACTTCCATCGTTATTGCTTCTGCCATTTATTTACTTTCAGTCAGACTTTCATATTGCATATAATAATTTTGTGATCCATTATTTGATTATGTTGTATTGAGATATTATACAATTAGATTACCGACAATATCCATCGTTTGGGTTACCCTCTTTGCTATTTCTGATACCTTTTACCACGTTAATTCAGATGCAAGCAGGTCGACATTCATGTGTACGTATTCTCGCATTATCCGTCTATAATGATATCTACTATTCTTCAAGATAAACGAAGATATGTATCCACACAGGAGCTGAACAACATCATGCCATGCTGAAAGCGTGTATGGTAAACCAAGCAGCTTATGACAAGCACCTGTTAAAGTCATGCCTGTAATTGGCTAGGCTCAGTGCCCTATTTAGTATGTGCATGAATGACGCGACGAACTTAACATAATCAAGGGATTTTTTTGATTTCCTTGGATTGACATATACGGTGAGCCATAATTCGAAATGGCCTTGTTTTTCTGAAAAGATCACACAATTATAACGAAAATGATCGATGAATAAAATACGTGTAAACATTTTAACACAATGTCATTACTGCATCGAGCGCGCCATATATGGTTAATCTTTAGTTCACAATACCTTATCATATTTTCAGTGATATTATATTAAAATCATGTCTGTACTTGGATATGCAATTTGTAATGGACGATATATAAATGGCTAACATGAAACTTTCACAAGGTTACATTCAACACAGGGAAAATATAATGGGTTACATGCATTTTTCAGAAATTCTTATATCGTCATAAATAATGATTTTCAAAACCACGATAACCTTCGATCCAAATGTTTGTTTTCATTCATATTCAGTAGGTTTCTTCACTACTACATCGCATAACAACAAAAGAAGTTAAACTGCATCCAGTTACCCTTGCCACAACTACCTCCAGGTCACCCTTGGCAAGATGTAGTACTTGTAAGCACTGTGTATGGGCATCCGCTCGTAAAACTCCTGCACCAACAGATTCGCATAGATGAACAATGTTTCACTTTTTCCTAGCATTTGGTTGGGATTTCGTAATCTCTTGTAGTTAGAAGAAGTGTGACTGGCCTGCCAACGGGGTGCTAAAGTTTATGTGCTAAGTCAAATTCGCTAATATGATTTCGTTTTACTTACCCATGAATCAAAAATCACAATATCGCATAATAACATAACAAATTACCTATCCATGACAATAACACTTATGTGAGAGTCCTGTTCTCTCGTACATAACGTGGAAATAATCGGATGGATACCTTATTTAATTAGTTTGCATTTAAGTTATTACATGCAAATCATTTTACACACAGTTATGCTACAAAAACAAACTGCAGTCTCGGTGTCCATAAACTATAATTGCTATTATATTAAGTAACAGAGATATCTTTCAAAATAATTTAATTAGAACTGTAAGTTTTTACCCAATACAGTTCATAATTTAATTAAACAATTATTTGTTTGCTGAAGGGTAAAACATAGAAACCACAGACATATTCAGAGCAAGGCAAGTTCAATAGAATAATCGCTCAATTATTGATAGATTACTAAGGGCTGATAAAAACATCTTCAGACATATCTATGTTTTGTCGATTGTAGCAAAACATGCGATACATGTGAATAGAGTAAACCTTATTACAATGCTTATAATATTTAGGTTTGTATATTTTGATTGTAAGTATGCATTATGATGTTCGTTTGATATCTTAAGCCTCTGTTATGACTGTTGGGTGTGGAAATGTAAGCTTTACTTTGTATATCCAATTATTGTCCATTACTAACATTATATACAATAAAAGAATATATGTTGAACAATATTAATTTAAACATATTTCAGAATATATTATGAGCCACGATAATTATGATCTATCGGATTTGTTGTTATTGTTATTGTCATACTAGGATATAATTATATATGATGTTACAGGACAAAGTGAAGAAAAATTCATAGACAACTTGCTGATTAATTACCCAAATATCACGTACATATCTATTTACCCTGCCGTAGGCGAACTGATAAAGTTGAAGCAATTGGTGAAAAATAACGGAGACCAGTGGCACAACGTTACATTTGACTTTCGTGATATTACTAGTGAAGAGTTTTTGGAAATGTATGAGAGGAAATAATTTGGTAAGATTATTGCTGCACATTAAGTGTATCATTTCAACGATCTGAAATGCAAATGCACTATAATGGACCTATATAACTCTTTGGTTAACGGAGGAATATTCACCTGGATGGATGATGAAAACCATGAATATATCGCTTCCGAAAACAGTAATTCCAGGTTCAGATGTTCAATTATTACTAAAAAGGTATTTCAAACAACGTATTGTTATTTGCTGTAGGTAGATGGGCAAACAAATAATATCAAAATTTGTATTGGTTTGTTTAAATAATATACAAATAACAGATCTCAAAACTGATGGAAAGCAATAAAGTACATCTTGATTTTTCTTTAACATGACTACTAACCAAGTGACTTTGTCGAAATGGTTTCCCAATACTGCAACTAAGTAAATCACTAAATACTAAAATGCTTCTTTTCGATAAATGTGTCTTTACATCAAATGCTCACACATTGGAATGGCATATTGATTTACAGATAACTCACTATCCATAATCAGTCCTGTGCATACCATGTATGTATCTTTCCACGGGTTGACAATCGATGACAATAAATGAATGTTTTCAGTCAAACAACTTTGGGCTATTCAAAACCGGTAACATTTCGGTTGTTGCATATTTTATCTGGAATCAACACTCTCACCAAATTACGTAATTCTTGGAACTTCCATGGGGATCCTCCGATTATTACCTCAAAACTTGGTTGCCGGTGTGATGTGTTTAATGGCACCAAAAAAATTAAATTAGAATACTTTCGATCTCATAGATAAATTGACAGTGTTTTTCTTCAACCGTCAAATCACAATGCTTTTTAAAAATATCAAAGTGTGAGCCACACAGTAAACAGCCTCTGAAAACAAGTCATATAACTAGTTTAATGCTGCTCGAATAGGCCAATCAGTAACCATAACTTTCGTGATGACGCCCCTGGTATAACGGATTTCAACTATAGAAAGCCCCAGTCACAATAGTGATCCCGATTCTTAAGAATATGTTTTAATTATATATATAAAATTGTACATTTCCCATCAGTGGTTGGGATTAATATTTGACCTGACCCTGTGACCTCATGGTGTTTATATAAAGCTTGAATATGGTTCTAAAGAGGGCATATGGTACTGCAACTGCGTTCATTCCAACAAAATGACCGCCAGTAAAACACTTTGAACATAATTTTATCAAAAAACGAAAATATATGCATCAATATTTGGTTTCAGAATGCCAGAAATCTTCAATGTAACATTAAAGATTAAACAATTAATCAGATGATCTTTCACGTGCAACAAGGTCGCGCAAAACACAATACTGATCCAGCTCTGAAATGGTAAATATTTTGGGCTTTACATTGGTTTCCATTTCGCCATCTTATATTTATCAAGTTGTTATTACATTGGTTCATACATGACTGAGATCCAGTTCCGGAATTGTGAAAACGTGTGATTTTTCTTTAAAATCCATCGGTAATAGCATCAGTGGCGATGAAGCAGCTTCTTCTGTGTAGGGGGAACTCATTGATTAACTTGTGAACAAGATTACCACAATGTAGCGTAAAGCTGAGATAACTTTATTCTGATTCATGGAAAACCAGCAGCTGACTGACCTATGACCCGTATTTATATTATACCAATGAATCCATAAACTCGGGTGAATACTATCATACTGGCATAGCGCCGCCTCACGAGCGCATAGAAAATAACGATATCTACAAGCTTGTTAAACATACAGTTAAAATAACCAGGAATTGTAAATGGATTTTACATGTAAACTATTTTTCTTACATTTACATATGTTATGTCACATCGTCCTACATATCTCGCCACCTAAGTTCAGCGATTGATATAACATCGCATAATTAAATAAATTATTCTGTTATCATTGAGACATTATTAACAATACCTTCATATTCATAACGCCAGTTCTACATCGTATTACTAATATTGATGAATTACAAGCTAACTACATAATAGTGAACCTTTACATGTATTTGGTAGTTGAAACCCAAAATGATTCTATGATCACAAATCACTAAGATTATGTTCAACAAAAAAAATGTTCAGCTTTAATTACGTTAATAAATTTAAGCTATCTGTATTTTAAACAAATCCCGTTTTTCTATTATATTATCTTCATGATATCAACTCTACATAATATTACTGATAACCCAATCACATAACTGTAATGACAATTTCCATGTTTTTATTTGTTTTGTTTTTCTAAATGACTAGTTCATGACTATGTTATGTTATTACTAAGACTACACAAAGCAAATAAATGAATCTCTTTCATCTGTATTAGACTAAATTTACTTTCATCATACTTACAACATTCTTCCCTCCTATAATCTAATATCAGTATTTTGATTTCAGGTTTTGCTTTTTTATGAAAATTGTAAATTTGAGTTAAAACATCTATTATGCAGTACTCTACTTGGGATTTTTCATCAAAACATTCACTGATATCAAACCACAGCTCCCTCTTTATACTACCGTATTTGACATTTCGTATTATACGGTTCATGATATATTCTATGCGATGGGATCCAATGTAGTTATAATGCGGATTAGTGACAAAGTTTCCGATTTTCAAAAATAACTTCTCCCACCTACCTGCAAAGGGAATGGAAACATTACAGCAATCATTCTTAACATTATAAGATTGATTTGATGTTATGCAAATGACTTGACTTGACTTGAATTAACGAGTTAAGAAAATTCAATTATTCCAGATATATTTGTTTTTAATTGTGGTCAATAAGATTCATAATCAGTAAGCACCATCATTCATTTGGATGAATAATATTCTTTCTTTAACAAGACATTTATGGAGGTCCAATAAAGTGCGCTCAAAATCTTTGATATGATATGCTGAATGTGTTTCCAAAATTAAGCCAAAGTGTTTTCTCTCGTTCAATTCTAATACACAAAAGTCAAGTAAATTTGTGCCATTGGTCCCCTCTATCCTTCGCCAATAGTTTTAACTTTGTCAGTTTGTATGCTACAGGTTCAACAGTTGTTTATGAATGACTCTTCTCTTTTTCCGGAAACGTATATGATTATATTTCCGTGTGGAAATAAAAAAATGAATTACTAGTTTCCTTTTTATTGTGAACAATGGTAAATTCTCAGATGTTTCAACTTATATTTCCCAACGTTTTTCTCCCGCCAAATATGCAAATTTTCCCCAAAGAGGTCTTATATCCACCACTAAATACCCTCGCCTGCCGTTTATAATCTCTAAATAATGAATATACTGTGCTTGCGTTTTACAGTTGAACGTGGTTGTACAAACAACACAATGAGTAAATCTTTCCATACCCAACGTTCATCATATTATATGGAGGTTCAATGCTACTATTATTGATAGCCAACACATTGCTCTTTTAACATGAATAATACGATTGTATTCACGTGACCATTTTCATTCTAGGGTGTAAACGTGATTATTTATGTAACTTGTTAAATACGTGCAATTTAAGTGTGTGGCCAAAGTTATACAGTTGTTCTATTGTTTGTCAATGCTGTTAATCAGACCAATCAACACATGGACTGCGTCATGGTGGTTACGCTTTCGCAGGGGTTTTAGTTTCGTTGACTGTCTGTGTCAAGGATAATTAAAATAGTGATAGAATTTTACTAGTGAGTTGTCAATGAAAATTCTTTCAATTGGTAAGCGGTTTATTGAGATTTGAATCACGATGTCAATGAAGCAAAAATGTTTAAAATAACTATTCATCCTCTAGCAATGTGAATACTATTAGGTCAGTCATGCCTTGCATTAGTTGTTTACATACAAATAAACTGTAAAGGCTGTGATAGTTATTATCAAAGTATAAATGCCTAACAAATGTATTATTTCAATATTTGTGTTGTCTAATTGGCAAGTTATTTAATTATGCTGGGAACTTTGCTTGAGAGTATATATGTGAATTGCATATTTTTATTTTTGGATTAAAGTAGTATTAACATTTTGTGGACGACGTTTTCCTTGTATGTGTTATATTTTAGACAATTCAATAGAAACTGTTTTTCGTCTTCAATTGAATTTATGTCAAAGTTATTGCATATTGCATACGTTTCTTTGGAATTGAATATCTGCCTTTCTCTATTGCTATATTATGGTTGCTAATTCGAAATTCTGTTAATATAATATAATATTTTATAAGTGTTAAGTTAACTCAAATATGTCACAAAGATGTATTCTGCTTTAAATTTAGCATATGTTAAAATTCGATTAATTACTTTTTTTGTTACATAGTGAGTGTCTTTTTCTTTTATGAAGTTTAGTGAATTTTCTTTCAATATTGTATGTATTGCATTTAGCCATTTGTATTGTATTGTGTTCTGTTTGTTCTAGGTATGCCTTTTTTGTTAGATTGTCATATGGGAGATTCTATATGCAACCAGTAATTAATAAATTGTACTTTTACACTGAACAGTAGTGGATAATGACCTACCTATTGATGTTATATTACAGGATTTGTTGATTTACTTTAAAGATTTGTTTGCAGGATTTAATATTGATTGTGTCAATTGATGTTTCTACCATTTAGCATTGTCCTGAATGTCAATAATTCGGAGCCATTAAGCAAAATTGTAAATGTTTCACTTTTAGTTTCATGTCTAGATTTCTTTAAAGTATTTTGTTCAAGATGTAAATTGATTTTCCAGCTTTGCTAAACAACAACACTCTCATTTGATTTCATTGGGATTCCTAGATCTGTACAACTGTTTGTTGTTTGAATGTTATCATTTCCAAAACTAAATTGGTATTTTTTTCAATGTTTATGAACCAGAGATAATAACTTGAGTTTTTGAAAGGTTCACACTCAATTTCCACTTATTGCAATATTCATTTAGTGTCTTTAATGATGTCTGTAGACCAGCCTGGGCAGTGGAAGTGAGGGCTAAAGCATCTACATATGAAATGGAGTTAACAGTGATATTATTCATGAATGGTGATTCAGTATTGGCATTATCAAAACTATCCTTTAAATCATTAATAAAAATGTTGAAAAGAGTTGGGCTAATTATACATCTTTGTTTTACTCCTCTATTAATAGCAAATTCCCTGGTTATATAATTATGTATATTGATGTAAGCTTTTGTGTTTGAATATATGATGCCATGACCAATGTAAGAAGAAAAGTTGCTTGAATGATATTTTTTAATGGGTATACTGCTTTGCAAAATAAAGTAAAAGCTAATAATTGTAATTAATGACATTAACGTTTGTTAAATTGCACTATTCAAGGCAAGTATTATTCAGCTATGAGGTAAGTTATAAGCGTGGTCTGAAATGGAGATGGTACGTGCGTGTTTCACAGAGTAAATATGACCGTGACGTAGTTTTCAACTCCCAAAATACCCGCGAAAAATATGAAAATATTACGCTGTAGCCAAAGATAATTTGCATGCTCGTTATTCTTGCTTTGGCAGAATAGTATGTCAATTAGATGATGGCAGTTTTATTTAGGAGAAACTATTACTTTGTGAGTTGGAAGCATTGATGTTCGGTACACCGTGACTCTGCGCGTTAGGAACGTTCAAAATCTGTCCTACTTTCCGGTATGTTGTCCCCAGGTCACGCAATAGGCGCAAGCGCAGAAACGATGAACGGGCAAACGCTATCAATCCCGGAATCGGGAATTATGTAGATCCCGATGTATATATTCCAGCATTACTGTCAGTTTTGTCAAGGCTGTATACTCAATGAGTGAATATATATCTGTATTTTATTGTTCTGTTTTTGTTTTGTCTTATCGAGCATAATATTCATATCTGTGTCCACATGACCGAATTGTGTGCAAAATCTACCACTGACCATGAAAGGACAAGAATTAAAAATTCAAGTAGAGTATTTCTGCCACATGCCAGGTTTATAAATATTTTACAAGAACCAAACTATTGATCCCCTCACCAAGATAGATATTACAGGTACGCACTATCAATTTATGTATCAGATGGGGAATGTATTCATGTTTATACATATCAGCCATAAAAACAAAACAGATCGTTTCACCACAAAATAGAGAAAATGTATAATCTGCAATGCATGCTGGGACAGCCACCAAAACTCGTGAAACATAAACGAATATTTAGAGATGTAGCATAAAAGAGGAGACCATTTTGTGACTTTGTTTTGACTTTTGTGAGGGATAGAAATCAGTCGATCTGAGGGTGTCATAATAAGCGAGCGAGCAAATCTTGTTTATGCTATGAACAAGTGAAGACCTTGAGCGTCCTTTAGTACAACGTCATTTTTGTTTGAATAGCTAACGCTCTTAGGTTCATGTGCTGCAAGTTACAGAGCGCATACCTAAGCGGCCGTCCCTCAGCAAATAATATAGCCCATGCATTTTCTGTGTCAAAATCGCAAAACTATCCGTTTTACGCAATCTGGGAAGTTTGAATTACTAAACGGAATACAGGTCGACGAAGCTAAAATATCAAAGAACCAGCACATAACAAGAACTATATCTCAAAAGTGAATAATCGTAGTGTATTTTAAGTCTAACCGAACCGGAAGTGAAAATAACCGAACATACTTTAGTATAAGGTAGTAACTAGTAGCTTTTCAATTAGTGGTTTTTGCGGTAAGTGGTTTTCATAGGAGGTAGCTTTCTCAGTGAGTGGGGCTTTGTCACAGTAACTGGACCTTTCATTTGAGAATAAAAATGTTATGTGGTGTAAGTCTTGGATTACCATCCTTCTGAGCTGTTCCATATGATTTGTGCAGTTGCTCTGGCAGGAGTTTCCTAAATAAGATAGATGCTCTGAATTTGCCTCCTAGTTTTATACCTTACCAAGTAACACTTGAATATTTATAGAATGGACTGTGCATCATGTATTCTTGTTATACTGCTTAGTGGCATGCTGTAAGTAATGAGATATTATTGGTTTTGATGAAGGAGAGTTGAATATTTTGTATTGGAATTATTAGTCGCCAGAACAATTTTCAAATATAGATAAGAAATAATAGTATGAAACAATTGTATAACACATTCTCAGCAATGAAACAGAGAAATGTATATGTGGGTATTATGTTATTTTAATTATTACTATTGGAATTATGTATTGCAATACAACAAATTACAATTGAAAGAAATTGCATGTTCGATAATCCAAAATCACAATCACTCAATAATTTTGTTGACTCTGCTTGTGTCCTTTGCATTTGAGGTTTGTATCATTTCTAAGTGGTGTACACTACACTACACATGCAGATGCACTCACCAAATTTCTCATAAAATGCCAAGAGTTAATTTTATAACCTAAAAAAAGAAAGCATTAGTTTTACTTGCCATGATGATGCATTTGAAATGTGTATATATATGTATAAATACGTGTGCCTATTTTTTTGTTTGATGCAAGACTGTGGTCTTTCTCTATGAACACATCATTGTCAAGATAAAAAAACTAACTGCGAAACTTCATTTGTTGCACTTACCATGATACTAACTGCGAAGTTGATAATTATTAAAATTCAGAATCCGTTTTTACGCAATCTGGGAAGTTCGAATTACTAAACGGAGTACATGGCGACGAATCTGAAATATCCAAGAAACAGCACATACCAAAAATTATATCTTAAAAGGAAATATTCGTGGTGTATTTTAAGTCTAACTGGGTCGGAAGTGGGGATTTGTTACTACTCTAAATATCCAAACATATTTTAGTATAAGGTAGTAATTCTTGTGTCACATCTTTTAAAAATATGTGTTTTAATGTACTAGTTATCTTGAACAACTCACGTGAACAGTATATAGTTCGGTTGAGTGTGACGTGGTTTGTGTCGCTTTTGTAAAGTTGAAGGCTTATGTTGGAAGTCCTATCGCATATAACACACTTTGGTTGAAACTGTCACCAATAAACTCAATTATAAATTATTGCTAACATTTAATAAAGAACAATATGTTTCTACTAGCAGCAATGAAACAAACTAAATCATAAAACATATTTTGTAAACACAGTTCATTATATCATCGCAGTTAACGGCATTTGTTGAAATACATAAAACATATAAAATATATAAGGTAATCCAGTAAACAATCAATTGAATGCTGGTTGAGAACGACCTCCAGGGAATTTTACTACATGAAGTACCAAGTGGCACAACGTACGACAGAGATAAAAATGACAGAGAAAAAGCCAGGTGTACCTGTCTAAGATAGATAGTACTGCCTATCTATGCACCAGCTGGAACGGACATCACGTACTGTTACACGGGTTCATTGTAAGAATTCTTTATTATGTATTTATCAAAAGATGACATTTGATACAAAGAGCATAGAAAGCATTATGGTATATACATTTGCTCGTGTCTGTCTCTGAATATCTACAAGTTGTAATTATTGCAATTTAACTGTAACCCAAGTATTATTAATGTATCAAAACTATACTGCATTTTATATCAGAACACACCACAACACAAAAAAGATTGTCAATGAATTTCGGATATAGTTACACACAAACCTATCATTACTCAAACATCCAAAAACACTCTACGAACAGTAAATTTACCCTGGAGAACAATTAATACATTATTTAATGGTTTAATATTGGTCATTATACTACTTTAGTCGATGATGACTGGTGGAGTTTAGTCAGCTAGTTACACAAAACGGTGTTTTGAATGAGTGAGCCCATTTTTTTTATCCAACTTAGAGACAAACAGCTGCCACGATTTCGACTTTATCTTGGCACCCATTATTCCAAATAGATGGTTACATAAAGCGATAATATAGTGGATGCAATGACTGACCCAATTGGAACACCATACAAGAGACAAAAACGGCCATTTACGTCAGCATTTGTTCAGGACATTTACAGTTGCAACTGCATTTCTGATTAAATAACATACAGTGCCAATGTGTTAGCAGCAGACATTGCCCACGTATATCTGACTAAGATATTATTATCATCTCTTCTGCATATTCGACAGCTGTGCTAATAATAAGAATAATTACACAATCCGTATCGTTGTGAAATCATCTGTCCAGGTCACACGCCAGTGACAATAAAAGCACGTCGCCTTGTGGGCACATTACAGTGGTCCGCAGATACACTCTTCACCTGGTATGTACGCTCTTTTTGTCAAGTCTTTTCTATTCCCATTCCATAGGAATATGTATAATGCGATGTGCTGGTCGAGTGAGTAGACTATCCACGACTTTCTAGTGTATACATTAATCGGATATATATATCGACCCCATACCACATGCAACATACATTTTATAGAACTTATAGTGTGGAGTAACATATTTGATATCCTACTGATTCCAAATATACGTTGCACAGTATTTAAGGTTAAAAACACGGAAGCACGATTTGCGAGATCGTACCTAATACATCTTGGAGCGTCCTATCAATTGCACTAATGTTCATCGATCACAAACACTATGATTACTATGAAATCACCTTCGTCCAATTGTGAATCGTGGTTGTTTCGGGTGCCTACAATAACTTAGAGTTTTAGTGTTGCCTCTCGTGTATGTTGCTTTTACACAACATTTAACATTTTCAACCGACTTTGAAAATCGTCGGGAATATTCAAATAACTACAGTTATGATCAGTCCCTCAATTAAGAACCACCACATATGGCATGTTGTGGAATCATCAAGGTAATTGTGATCGGTTCTAATCGGATTACTAAAATTTGTGAATTTTATCACCCTGAACTACCACCACGAGTCATGTGTGGGTACAAAATTTTCATTCATAATCATGTGTCTTATTGCGAATTCTTAACAATACAATAGTACAGGGGTAATTTGGATTGATGGGCACAAATACAGTTCAATAAAATTTTACGCATATATAGATTGAGACAATATTGCTCACGTTCAATCGTACAGTTTGACGCCACGTATGAACAATTTGAAGCCATACTTTATCAGGTATAATAAACAATTCTGCTTCGTATGGTTATATGTCTCCGGCATATGTCGCTGCAACCCTGCAATAGTTTAGTACTAAACACGGCATTCAACATGCACCAAAATAGATACCCAGTTTATAAGAGGTAAAGGCGATAAAAAAAATGCAATACACATATCACAGCAAGGTCTGTAATAAGAAGAGAGGGAGAAAGATGCATTCGATACTCACATAAATAAAGGGGTCAGAAAAATATTATATTCCATGAGTTGACTAGATTGGTATGACAATTACAAATCTAGTAAGTGTAACCTTATAGCAACATTACTGGGTATGTGTGAAAATATTGAGCAGGGGCGTCATGCGGTTGAACCTCATTTATTAGCTATGATGTCACACAGTATATTTAGTCAATCGTTATTTCGAATTCCAACAATAACCGGGGAGCCTATTATACCATTAGGTGACGACATCTGGGTCACGTAGTACGATGTATTGTTAAATCTTTGAACTACAAATCCAACCACTCAGTATTGTTATCAGTTTATGCTGTTTTAATAAAAATAATAAATAAATACATCTCTCGTGTCAAATTATCTGTGGAATAATATATGTCAGTCTCAGATAGCAGTATTTAAAATCTACTATTGTATAATATAGCTAACAGTTAGTTACGCCATTCATTTCCAAGCAAACATATTCAGATTAGTGTTTGGTTGAAATTCGTGCATACTAATGACCTCATTTGGATATAATTTATCAGATTTTTATTTTTAATTTTCACCTTTTTTGTCAAGGGCCACTGAACATATTTAGTCCCGTTCGGACGCAGGTCGAAATGGGGGACTTATGGATTGAACTGTGTGCGTCCGTGCCTCCGTGTGATCGTGCATCCGTGCGTTCGTGCGTATGCATCCGTGCGCCCGGACCTGTATCTTAGTCATGCCTGGACCAATCACAATCTAACTTCACACATGCATCGTAAATAATACTATACATATGCATATTAATTTGTCTGACGATCTGATTCACGATGGCTGAATGGTGGCCATTTTGTGCAACAAAAACATCAAAGTCAAGCATTCATTGATGTTGGACATTATGGGATCTTGATGCACGTTAATTCATTTTTCAGATCGGGTTTAAAATGGCCGACTGGCGGGCATTTTGTTTTAATGAATGCAGTTTTAGTGCAATATCTCTGCCATGCGTTGACTGATTATGTTAAAATTTTATACATTCATTATACCTCACGACATAGATATATTGGTTTGACTATCTGATTCAAAATGGCCAAATGCCAGCCATTTTTGTGATAACACATCATAACAAATCAAGTATTTCCGGCATTCCAGAACTGGATCTTGGAGTTTATTGATAGATTTTGTTCAAACTTGGTGCATACATTTGAGATTATAGGTTCCTGATACACGTCATTTTATGACGCTGACTGGTGGCCATTTTGTTTTATTGAATGTACTTGTAGAGCCATATATCTGGTATGATTTGACTGGGTACATAGGAACAATGCACAAATCTGATGTTTTTGATTGAAATCGATGATTATAATAACATAATTATAATATTGTTTCTGCCATTTTTAGCTTGTTCACCTATATATCAACTATTCACCATTTTTCAATTTTAATGAATCTTGTACATACTTGCTCCGATATGAGTGATATTCATTTTCATCTTGAGTACTACTCATCAAATTTCATTTAAATTTGGTACATCTGTGCCTTTGGATGATCCACAGATCTAATTACCTAAGGGATGAAGTCCACGCATTTTAATTACCCACCTTGTATAAATGGGTTTATGTGGCAGCATTAATATTCATAAGTGTAATGTCTCAAGCGCTCAATTACAGATAAGGACATGCAACATATACGCGACAATAGAGGCATTTGACAATATATATGACTAACATATCAAATGAACATATATGGTCATACAATTTAATATATGCTAACTGCTCTTGACATGTGACCAGTGTTATATTAGAGAAATTTGATCACTAAGATATTACTAGCATATCACATGTTCATATATGTTCATTGTTCCCTAATTAATATGTCATATTTCAGATAAAGGCAAGTCTGTGGTCAAAATGCGACTTCATAATACTTCTATGATTTGCATGCAATACAAATTTTAATTGGCGTTGCGTCTCTAATATAGCACAGTATTCCATATTTGTACTTATTTGCCTCCAACACACAACAAGAGAGTTCTTTCTCAGCTTTCTTTGATTGAAATATTCTTTTAAAAACATGCATTTGCAGGAAAATGCGTCTTGTGATCTTAATAACGTTGGCAACAGTTGCCACTGCATACGGTTTCGTGGAAGACCAGACTGTTACATGGAATCTTGATCGTATTGATCAAGCAAAAGCTGCATGGCCAAACTGGAATTCCCAAAATGCAAATTATGACCCAATAAGTAAGTATGTTCTATGCGAAGACTATTTACAATGCAACATCAGAAGCCAAACATGTGTACAATTATGTGAGCATTTCCCCCATGTGATGTTAACATTTCGCTAAGATGTGAACAATTATGGAACACGAGCACAATTTAAATTCGTTATATATTTGTTTTAGTCTTACCTGACCGAAAAATTATATTTTTTTTCTGTGGAACTGTTTTGTCGGCCGTTTAGGTGAACAAGTGTTTACTAGATTTTATAATTCAAACGTTCTTGAAAACGTACCAATACAAACTGATGCAGCAAAATTAAAAACATGTCATCATCGGAAAATCTAACAACTGATTGGTCCACTCGTACATGATGCACCTTTCATTTTAACAGTGAAATGTGTCGCTGTATGTATCTCTGTATCTAAGCGATAATTTGACATAAGCTCGGTATTTCATCGTGACTGCATATTTATGACGTCTTCAAAATATCTTAGTGGTATAACAAAGCAACCTGACGTTTGAAAAGTATGCTTGGCAAAGCTTTTTCTCTGGGATATGTTAGCTGTAAACAGAAGACAAATGGCAGACAATTCAGTGATCATAGTTGCATATTTTATTACCCAAGTTGGACATTGATTGATATATATATATAACTACATCCTAAACAAAGCAAACAATTTGATTAGGTGTTTTGAATATATAATGAAAAAAACTTTACACTGTACTTTAACAAAATGATCTGATTAAATCGTTGTTTATTGAACAAACTTTGTATAAGCATATAAACAGTCAAATACAATATAGTATCTGTAGCGCGGGTGTAGTCTCTAAAATACAAAACTGGCTACTCCGGAGCTATGTTATTATCGATTTAATGTCGGTCCAAATATAGTCAAAATTCCTTAATGTTTAGTCAGTAAAATAAGGATGACATTTTTATATATAATTGTATACAAACATTAATTTGGTTTTCAACCAAATCGAAAATGTCTATACATACGTCTTATATAACCTTCCATTTAAATCAGTATTTTCAATACCACGCATATTCTATTACTTTACTGACTTTTAATTCAAAACCGGCACTCAAAATTATCAATATTTAGTAATTTTATATTTTCCAAGTCACACTTAGGACCCTTTGTTAACTTTATCCCAAACTAATATTGCAATATATTTAAATTTTCAGCATCAAAATGAGTGATTTTAATTTTATTTCTATATAACAATATTATTGTTGTTTTCAATGAATGTTTTGTAGGTACTGGTGCAGGCAGTGTAGTTTACATTCTCAGTACTGGAATACAGGGCTCACATAATAATTTTGGTCCAGGAACTATACGTCAGAATATAATATACGATTTCGATTCAAACAATATGGTAGGTTACAGGCAGGAAATAGTTTGTTTTCATTAGTATTATTTTAGTCAACAGAGTAGGAAAGCGTAGCACATTGATGACTTATCACAGTCGCACGTGATGTATACATAAATTAACATTGACCTTCAAACAATTGAAAGTTGACGTCAATGGCCGCCTAGATTTCGTTATCCGTTTTATATCCTCCCAAGTGATACAATAATGATGTATAAGCCAAATAATCACGTTGTTTACGTAGTTATTTGTACTGCAAATTCTTGAGCATGGGATTAAATTTCTACTGATAGTTGCTGGTGTCAAGATAAATAAAAAACTATAACAAAGTCTATATCCACACACACCGAGAGTCTCCGGTAATATTTGCATTTAACTCGCATCTCACTGTTCCAAACCATATGTAGTCCATATAATTCAAACCTTAAATGCTGCTAATAGACATCGGTATTGATAACTTTTTTGCAGCCTCAAGGTGCTGATACACATGGTCGTGGTACAGCGTTGGCTGGCGTGGTTGGTGGGTCATATACAGGAGTTGCCATTGATATCGAAATCGCTATTGTTAGAATAGCTGCAGATCCGACTTCTGCAAACATTACACATGTTCTGCAAGGTAAATAATTACTTATATACGTAAGTATGTACAATTCATTTCATTCCATGACACGATATATAACATATTCCGTCAATAATTGTATTGGAACCATCTGTTCACGTAAATGGGTGAAAAGAAAAATCCGTTGACAGTGACAATATGTTGATCTAAAGTTACTGTTAATTGGAAAATAAATAACAATGCACTGCAAAATATTGCGGAACAGCAAGGCAAGAACGTTGATATGTGTAAAAGTGAGCCGTAATAATTATACTTTTTTCTTACCGCGTCAATACACTTAAATTTCAGTAATTGACATAAGAATTAGTGCAATCCAATTTTTTATATAACATTTTGCTTGTACAAAATTTACCAACTTATATATTCTACCTTTATTCTAGGGATGCAAGCAATCCTTGATGACTATAAATTTAGGAAACAATATAATCCTACAAATTATTTGCGTGGAGTCGCCCTCGGGAGTGTATCACTTGATGTCAGAACTAACCCAGCAGATGCAGATGATATAGAGAACCTCATGCTTCAACTGGTAGCTGAAGACCTAGTAGTTATTGGCGGTGTTGGCGATGATGATAAGGTAGACTGCTTGGACTTGACACCAGCCAGACTGTATACAGATAACAGTGTGAGTCAATTAAGTCCGCTGAGGAACCTTTCACATCTACTTTCAATTGTGTGACGGAACACGTGTCAATTATCAAAATTTACTCTCGGGCATCCATAGACAATTGAAAATTAATAAATGAAGATTTTAGTAGGCAGTGAAAATTTATTCAAACATAGTTTATAATTGACTTCTTAGGTCATTTTCAAAATCATGACATCATGCCAAAAACACACTTGATCTAATTTTTTATGTTGACTTTTTTATATCGATTAACTCGTGTGCACTCCAAATGTGAGACATTGCAGTGTAAAAAAAAATATGTGTTTACTTCGACTCTGGTGGTGGCGTTACTTCGCGTCTTCTACTGTAAACGTAAACCAGCATAACATCTAGTGTCACATACTCGATCTGACAGATCGAACATCTGTGCGACTTTTGAAATAATACTCCAAGAACAAAAACATATTCAGATTGGTATGGAATTGTTATTTAACAAATGACTATTATTTGACTAAAGTCATGTATATCGTGACACATAGGATGAGCCGGTTCATGCACATATTACCATTAAATTATTATTTAATATTTGATATATACTCATTTCAGATCATTATTGCTGGAGGAACAAACATGTTAGACTATAAAGATAATGCGTCAAATGTTGGCGAATGCGCTGAAGTATGGGGACCTATGGAGGAGATTTTGAGTTCAGCAATTTATCCTAATGACACCGATAGGGTAGACTATTATACGTTTGCTGATCATACTCTTGCGTTTGGACTTGCTCATGTGGCAGGTAATACAACATTATCTACATTAATAAATATGTGCATATGAGTTTGGGGTTATGAGATCTGTTTTAAAATCATGACATTTTAGGGGCAGTACAGTGTGCTGAACAAGACAGGATGATGCGCTACTACCGGAAACACACATTTTATGATATTATATATAGCCTGAAATTTAAATATTTTGCATACAACAAAAAGCAATAATCTAGGCTCGTATAATTGACGTCACTATGACCTCATTTGGATGGTAATTATTCATATGCCCTGTAGTGAAATGAGAAATAATTGTCATTCTTCAATAATGTATTAATTTTATTGACTGTTTACAAATCGCATGTTAAGTCAACATGGTTACCTAATCAATGTAGAGTTTATTTTAGGGAGCGACACTCAATGCACATATATAAGTGTTCGCTGTTTTGAAGCCATACAATACTGCAACAACTATAATTATTGACATACATGCCGGGTAGTTTAGTATGATGTAGACAAACAGTATAATGTTTAGTACATTGTATCTTGTAGAAAAACATTCATATGCAACAATAACTGTGAGTAAGATAATCTTTTAAGTAGTTGCCACAATATGCATAACTACTGTCTCTATAATTCCAATCAATTACAAAACAATATTTCTTTTGTAACTACTAATGAAGATGAAAACAGTGGCAGGATATTCTTTTATGGTGACACAAAGTATTTTTTAAGTATTTTAGATGTCTAAAATTAAGCGGTTGGGATAAATTAAAATCATAAAACTTGTAGTTTTCATCACTGTACAAACGTGGCAAATGTTACCTGTACATGTATACATAAGTTGTTGTAACGTACTCACGTGTACATTTTAGAAAATTAAAACAAATCAAAACAGGTATTTTCTATTCATGAGCAGAGGTATACCTTAACAAGTATTACGGAAAAATATCACTATCATATGAGCAACATGCATTTCAGTCTCAACGATTCGTTTCAATTTATCAAACATCTCTAAAATGTCTGACATGCAAGCGAATTATTCAAATCCATCATATAAAATGCAATGAGAAGATAGAAATGCATTATCTAATTACATAAGTTGAATTCCGGAACATTATCATAAAACATGATTTAGAAATGTATGGTATGTACAATTTCTGTGTTGCGATATTACATGCGACAGATCAGTGTATGCAACTAAATCCACCACCACTCTCTTGCGTGTAAATACAGGCGTTGCAGCTATAATACGTGGCCGCTGCCCAGATACTCCGAACTACCTCGTAGGACCCATGGTTATTGAATATGCTTTAGAGAATGGCGGGACAGCACTTATGCCTGACACTGATGGAGAATTAGGCCCAATAATTCGTGTTGCGTATGTATTTTTGTTTCTCCGCTTTATCACATTCTTGTGTTTGTATTAAACAAAACATATTTACAAAAAATATATTAAAACTTATATTTTGTATAATATAATATATTATGTATAATGCAATTACCTGCGAATTAGTCTGAGCTATAAACAGTATGTGCTCGGCGGTTTCAAAGAAACAAAAACATATTTATTCAATATTATTAGCATTGCTAATTGTGGAAAAAGTTGTGTTGTTAAATGTAATGTTTTTATTTCTTGCTTTTCACAGGTCCAAAGGAGAACATCCAATTTGCTTCACGCCTTGATTATTAATAATTCAATAATGTAATTAAAATATATCTATCCATCTATAATGAATTTGTATTTGTTTAAAATTACACAACACACGCAAAGAATAGAACGCATATAACCCATATAAAACACTAAATCACGATTCTAGAAATAATTTAAAAAAGAAAACACATTCCTGGCCACGACGTAGTGGAATTTATTCAAACCTGAACTAAGGTTACTTAAGCCATCCAATAAATCGTCCATTTAGGAATAAGATAGCAGGGGAATTGTTTTCAGTATCCGAACAAAACGGCAACATCGTTCATCGTTGTGCATGTATATAGTTCTTCGTTTTTTAAGCGCATGCAAAGTCACGTTTGAGGGTTTATTTATCGTCACAAAAAAGGGTAGTTAATTGAGTTATTGTTAAGTTAGTAGCAAGTATTATACTGTTACAGCTTTAGAGAGCGGGCATTGTATCCTAGGCAATTACCTAATATCACCATGGAAGCATTGCAGTTTTCATCTGATGGGAGAACTTTATGTCTATCTGCCCTAACAAAAACATTATACAAAGGAAAGGATCAACTCTTCCAGAACCACTTGCGACAATGTATACCATTATCCTTTTGCACATACACGAATAAAAGTGTATCTGATCCGCAATACGTAGAATGACACCTATTAACAGTTTATCAATCTTTGTCATTTGAAAATTGGAAAGTTCACTTAACCACGATAGGTTTTATTATGTTTTTAGCAACATCATTTCTTCTTAAATAAAGTCGATATGTGTGAGATATCGCATGACTACCGAGGCGATATCCATAATATTGACCGACGCCGAAGGCAGAGGTCGATATTATGGATATCGTCGAGGTAGGAATGCGATATCAAACTCACACAACGAGAGGATGTCCCTCTACTATAGAGAAATAACCCTTAAAACATAATAGAACCTTCCAAAACCTTTGTAATGAAGCGAGTGGACGATATCAGCATTGATGTATTAGTCCGGCAGAAGGAAGGGCTCTTTTGGCAAAACCTTGTAATAGGGTCCATAGTTTTTTTTTTATTGTCCAAAAATATTGTCCATGTTGTTAGCTTCACCAAACCACCTGTTGGCTTTCTGTCTGCATTGGGCAACTTGCAGTACAAGGGCATATGTCTGTGTTTATGAATACAAATAGTTTTAGTACAGGCGATTTGTGTTATTAATGGTTTGAGTATCTAATAGGTCCTTTTATATTTTTTCTGTTACCCCTTCATGGCCTTTATTTTATCCCATATGAAGAGAGTGTATAATTCAGAGCAGTGTTTGAGTTTTATTTGGGTATATCTAAAAACATGTTGGTTCTGTATATATGAAACCTCATAGAATAAACGGATGCATAACTAGTCCAAAACTCGTTTGTAAAACTTTCTCTGTTATATTGTCTTGTTTTAAAATTGTTATTATAATACCATACTCATTCCGTAATCGTAATGCGAATTTCTCATTGGTTATTTGGCATCACATGATTCCATATTATCAGACGACATAAGGTAACTAGACGCGCCCCAGAACTAGCATTGTGTCACTGAATCACCACATGTGTGAGCTCACAAAGAACATTTTTCGATCACTTTCAGACAACCAGTACGAGACAGCACTCGAGAAGATATGATGGCTTATGTGCGTTCTCTTAACGCATCATGTTTTGGGTTGTGGTTAATTTAAATTTGCGCGCGTCTCTGCTTTGCAAAATTGTCTATGACCAAGTGTGCGTGTTTTCCATGCCGATTCGAACGAATCTAGCCAGAACGCTCAGTTTTTCGTGAAATAACGGTATTATAATGGGAATTAAGGGTGGCTAAACAGATCAAAACTGAGATAAGCAACATTGAAATTGATAGGAACAGTTATCACAGCCTCATTAACAAAGATATATGTTCCATGATTCAAAGTGTTACCCTCAGAGGTCAAAGGTTAGCCAAAAACTAAATATGTCACTGCCTGATAGGAAATATCCCGTCAGTAGTGAAGAACCTAGCCACTCCTCTACAGATAGCTTCAGCTGTGTTGCTGAGAGATTCCAAAGAACAAGTCAATGCCTTCTATGAGTTTGGAATAACATGCTCTTATGATGAATTACTGCGATTCAAGAAATCTGTTACCTCTGTAACAAATGCTAACATTGATCTCACTGGATTGAAGGGACAAGTAGATGGCCTGAAACAATGAGTGGGTGACAATTTTGTCAACAAATCCATTCACAAAATGGAAAAGTCCAAACACATTCAATGGCTTTACTTATGATTCACGACTTACAAAGTTTCAAATTGTGAGGTTGGTCGTTATGCAGGTACAAAGAAGGCAACACCACCTGAAAACACTATGAAAATAAAAATTCCAACTCTGATCACTCTAGCACGTACGACACTTGCCTTGAGCAGGGCCAGGGAAAGGGATCTCGAATTCTTTAAGGTTATGTACAATGATGGCCCAGAATATAATGGGTGCAACACAACAAGAACAATGGAAGAGGGACAGACCTTGCAGCCAAGGCAGTTTACCTTCCTCTGATTGATATGCCTCCTGCAGAATATGATACAATACTGACATCAATGTTCAAATAAAGCGACTCTCTGAGGCAACAGGTCAGCCATTTACACTATTCACCTTAGACCAGCAGCTCTACAGATATGCTGTGGAGATCCAATGGACAATTCAAGAGCTTTGTCCATCCTCCTTGTTCATCTTAAGGCTTGGTGGAATGCATATGCTCATGAGCTACATTGGTGCCATTGGGAATCTTATGACCGAAATTGGACTAACATATATCATGTCTTCTGTGTTTGCTGGGGTTCCGAAAATTCTAGTAGGCAAGAAATTTCCCTCAGAATGATGGCAGAAGTGATTCTTGAACCAATCATCAACAATCTTACAGAACAATGCTATGGTACGTTCATGGATAATTTAGAAGAGAGAGCAGAGAAAAGCAGGACGTGTAGGCTTTGTCTTGATTGTCTGATCAAACCTGTTTTGATAATGATGGCTTATGTTAGAGCTGAAAGGGAGGGAGATTTGTTACTACATGTCTACTGCGTGAAGGACATCAAAACTATGCCATGTTAGGTCTGGTGTACCTGAGAACAATTGAGAATTTGCCAGAGCACATCCTGCCCTACTTTCTCATGTAATGCGGCACATGAAAGGTCTTTGGAATGGCTTATGGAGCGACCTTTTTATAGAATCAACGTTTATGAGCCATAGACATGGACGAACAGGAACACGAAAACCAGAAACTTGGGCACTCATCCTTCACACCTGTTCTCAATCAATGGAAGATCTTGCAGAATTATAAGGTGTCTCAGATGATGATAGATTCCAGGTTGTATGGTTTTGGCTCAGATTCATTTTACCAATTCTATTTCAGGAGAAATGCGGACCTGTAAGTCCAAAGCATATACACTTAAAGAACAGCACTAGAGTGGAGGTCTCAAGGAGAAATGCAGATAGAATGGATTGCACTGTTCTGGATGGTTGTGCAATCCTCTGGTGTATTCCATGGCCAGCATCTAGCCCAACAATCCAAGCTCTAGTCCGGAACTATGTGGAATCCGACAAAAAGTATTTGCAACAACGACCCAGATGTAGTGACGTTTATCTTGTGTTTGATGTGTATATTGACTTTAGTACTAAATATTCAACTCGTATAACAAGGGGTCCTGATGGACATTTCAGCAGTCATCCAACTCTTCACCAAGCTCGCAATGTCTTTGAAAACAAGAGACAATTGATTCAAATCATTGTTGAAACACTGGTATCAGAAGCTGTTGTGTCCGGAGGCTATCAAAGTAGAGTTAGCATTACTGGCCAGGAGGATACCGCAGTCAAAATAGCTCCAGGTGAGGTGATCATTAAGCAACGGGATCCCAGGACAACTCACGTAGAAGCCGATACCATTACAGAAGCACAGACTATTTATGCAGCCAAGGAGGAGGGGAAACATGTGGTTATAGTGGCAGATGACACAGATATTTATATTCTGCTGTTATATCATTATTACAACGAATCACTAGATATTCCCATGAAACCACATTCTACACAGATAACAAGAGATTTTATTAATGTACACGCTACAGTCAAGAAGTTAAGAGACATAATTCCAGAACTTTCACCAGCGCATGCTTTAAGCTGATGTGACACTATGTCAATGTGCCCATGGAATTGGGAAAGGCAAGATGTGGAAAGCTGTCAAAACTGGCCAGTGTAGCCTCGGCTTGCTCGATGATGTAACTGCAGATATAGACGATGTTATCCTGGAAGCGAGAACTTTCATGTGTAGATGTTATAATGTGGCGAATGCAACAACAATGACAGATGCAAGGATAAAAGTCTGGGCAATAAGAGCTGGGAGAAAAACCACATCAAAAATTCCAAAACTATGTTCTCTACTACCTACAACAGAAGCCTTTAAGAAAAAAGGTAAAAAAAGCTCATTATCAGTGTGCCATTTGGTTAAGAGCCCTCCAAGATCCCCCAAAGATCCCACTAAGTATGGATCCCCATCCACGAGGAAACAAAATTCCTTCAATCTTCGACAATTCCAAGACAAGCTGCCCCAGATTATATTCTGAAACTTGTGTGTTGCTCTTGTTCATCAGAGACTCCACGTTGTTCCAAAGTATGTGTATGTGTGGCAGCCAATTTAGCATGTACTCTAATTTTTCACTGCCAGGGAAGTTCTATTTGCAACAATGAACAAACTATACCAACACAGGAATCAGATGATGAAGACGAATCTCAGGAATAATCTTCTTCCACATTTCTATAGTCCACCCAAAATCAACCACTTGGTTTAGCAGTATAGGTATAGGTATAGAATAGTATAGTGATTTTTGATATACGGATAAATAAAACGAAATTACATTAACGAACGTGACTGATAACTTTTACTATAAAAACCTTAGCATCCCGTTGGCAGGCCAGTCACACTGGTTCTCACTACAAGAGGTTACGATCCCCCCTGCCAAATGCTAAGGAAAACTGAAACGTATATATACATATTTACATATTGTCCACCTATGCGGATCTGTTGGTGCAAGGTTTTTATGACCGTATGCCCTTACTGACGTCAACCAACTATTTTATGTGGGAAGTTGGCACCCAAGGCTGACAGGTACTACACCTTGCCCAAGGGTGACCTGGGGGTAGTTGTGGCAAAGGGTAACCCCATTCTCCCAAGTCAATAGACTCCACAACCGGATGTAGTTTAAAATCTTGCCCAGGATAAATATATACATATTTAAATTACCATACACGTTGCCTTTATTAGGTAATACCTCAGACATGAGGCTGAGTTGGTGCCAGGCTTTTACGACCGTATGCCCTTACTGACGTCAACCAAACTTATTATGTGGGAAGTTGGCACCCTAGGCTGACAGGTACTACACCTTGCCCAAGGGTGACCTGGAGGTAGTTGTGGCAAAGGGTAACCTCATTCTCCCAAGTACAAAAACTCCACAAACGGATGCAGTTTTAACGTTATGCCCAGGACTTTGACAAGTTGACAAACAGAACCATAACAGTTTTCACAATTGGATTTGTAATTTTCCATTTTCTAAGGAACAAAGAGAGTCATTTGTAGTCCAAATGTATTCGAACCTGTCCTCCTGTTTCACAAGTTTGAAGTACTGGTACTCAGATTTAATTCTGCTGGTGATGCGAGTTTTGAAAATTTCCAACGGATCCACAAAAGCACTTCCCTCCCGTGTATTCCGCCGGGAAAATAGTATAGTATAGTAGTATCTAGTTTGTTCATGATGTGGTAAACAAACCAATAAAGAACAAGTCTGCATGAATTGACCTAGTTGCTAGGCAACCATTTTGAATCCCGTTGCTAAGAAGGTGTGTAGTTTGGGTTACAAAAAATGACGTGTGTGTCTCATATACACATTTGTGGGGATTCGTGCAATAAACTGCATGGTTGCTGCTCCCAAGTTGGAATTTTCTTGGTATTACTCAGTTGCTAGGCAGCCATTTTGCATTTTGTTGCTAGGGAGAATTTGCCCAATGCTGACACAGGGCCAGCAAGTTGAAATATGCTATATAGGTAGTGGTCAATCTAAAACCACATTAAGAAAAACTATGGACTCTGTTGCGAACCTAAACACAAGTTCTGCCGGACTATATAGTATATGGTATAGTCCCCTATTGATACGCAGATTTTGTGGAATTAGTCATCCGCACCTGGATGCATTTTAGTTTTATACAACCAATCAAGCCACGGACATTTGGTATTCACAATATTGAAGTTGTTTGATTGGCTAAGTAATATCGGCTGAATGTGCGTAAAATTCCAAAATTTCTCTAGTTTGCATTTACGCGCATCGTGGAGAGATGGAAGCATATCCTACTTTCCGACGATGACCTAATAGAGGCAGCTGAATATTTGAATCAGCTCAGGTTTGATAATGTCGATATTGAACCAGGTACTGTTCCACACGTATTTTCACACTTCAGTGACTACAATTTACTGGTTTATCATATTCTTGTATTGAAAAAAAGCAAACTTGACTTTACATGCAACTTGTTTTAAAGTATTGCAGGAAATCCAGAGTGGGCGGTTTTGCGACCCAGTGTCGGATTCTGCTGTACGGGCGTCGCTAAGGATTAAATACCAAATAAACACAAGGCGACGTAACATGTGGGCTCTGCGTACTTTTAATGAATGGGCGATGGTACAAAATAACAACCGACTGGAATTAACGACTGATGAAAAGGTGAAAATTTATGACTGTATCGATGTAATGCCCGTCATGGACTTGGCTTATTGGTTAACTAAATTCGTTCTGGAGGTGCGCAAAGTGGATGGAAATTGTTATCCGCCAAGAACATTGTTATCTTTGATCATAGGTTTGCAAAGCTACTGTTGTTCTGAGCTGCAAATAAAGAATTCCAAGGTTTTCGTGAAGTGCTCGATTCAGAAATGAAAAGATTGTCCAGTTTGGGGTTGGGATCAAAAATAAAACAAGCTGTGGTAATTACCAAAGATCAACCTGCGTTACTATGGAAAAGCTTCTAGAAGACTATTCTCCCCGGGTTCTTGTTCGCACTATGGTATTTCTGAATAGCAAACAATTTGGCCTCAAAAGCAGAATGGGACATCGAGCCCTACGTTGTCACCTACCTCAAATCACTTTACACGAGTCACCAGGCGAAACGCCTCATTTGAAGTATGTTGAAGACGTGTCGAAAAGCAAACAAGGTGGTCTAAAGCATCGCAGAGTAAGACGGAAGGAGGTAATGCATTATGCAAATGCCATATTAGAATGTACAAGAAGTACACGTCACTCTGCCCACCTGAGGGAAACAAACTACCTGCAACCCCGGCGTAAATACGAAGAATCCGACAAGATATGGTTTACTAAGCAGCAAATGGGTTACAACTCTATCCAACTCGTGGTGCCAGATTTATTACGATCTGCCGGAATCGTTGGAAACTTTACGAACCATAGTCTACGTGCTACAGCTGCGACCAGTCTTTATGAGCATGGTGTTGATGAGCAACTCATAATGGAACGGGCAGGACACCGCTCAGTAGAAGGTTACCAACTTGAACATTATTAATATATTGTTATCACTGTAAACTAACTTAACTAAGGAAAGTAGCAAGGCACGTTTTTACTGGTTTATTTTTCAAAGAATTTTAAATGAATGCATGGTCACATGAAAAACTTAATTAAATTTAAATTATCTTGACAAGATACAGGTGTTCGCAATTATAAACGCACAACACAGAACCAGGAGAAGAAAGTAAGCGATATTTTGAATGGTACCGCAGCTGTTACAACCTCCAAGCAATTAAACGTCGACCTTAATGAATTTTCCGACACGTCATCCCTTGTGGATTTTGGAATCCATGAGCTAAACACCCAAGACGCTGGAGCTAGAATTGTTTACAACAATTGCGTGTTTACTATTACCGAACATATTCTGATCAATTATAGCAGTATAATGTGCCAACATAATATTTGATTGAAAACAATAAATGTTCAACAAACGTTTAATCTGTTTGTGTAATTTATTCGTAGGTAGGTCGTGATATCATCCCTCAGCTTCGCCACTAATTTGATGTTATGCTGAGTGTGTATGTTGCCAATTTCTACAACTAATTGTCTGGGTAGAGGGCGCCTCCAAGTGGTAGATTTTGATAAATAACTCCCAGGATTTAAATTTGCATGGGAAATTTCTCGTCTAATGATATTCCATCATATACAAGATCAACAAGAACTTTATTAAACCTTCTTATATCTCTTAACGTCTCACCACCAATCAAACAATCGCTGCTCGTAATTTAAATGCCTTGCAAGAACCAATGACATTTTTATCAATATTTTTTTCTCGGGTGCTCCCTGGTTGAGGGCGTGATCACCTGGGTCAAAGGTGAGACTAACGTGTGCTCTTTTGTTTACTAATTGGCGGTTGTGTACTTGTGGGTTTATTCTGTATGTATTTGGATGTTCTAATCTTGGTGTTTTCCCAGTGATTTCTCTGGTTGCAATCCAAAAAAGTAGGTGTTTCTTGTTTACCTGAGATTTGCAAGAGTTTGAGCTGGCCAACATGTTTTTTTTTTTATTTGGTTGATTACTGTCATGTTGATTTCCCATTTTTGAGCTATGTTTTCAACTTTGTTTATCATTTTCATATAGCAATCTCGTCATATGTTAACATTGTCGTCTATGGAGTTTCAATTAGTGGTATGAGCCCTGAATTTATGACAGTTATCACATGGCAATTCTACTGTTTCTTCCAATGATTCTATGCACATTTCTATTAGCAAGGTTTTGGGTATTATAACAAAACATTGACTAAAGAATGCTTACACCCAGTAACGTTGATGTTAGACATTTTAGACGTCAGTGTGACATACACGATGTGATTTCTTAACCGTCGTTCAATTTACAGGGTGACTCAACGTTTTTAAATTTTCAAAAGTGGGTTGGCGAATACAAGGTTAACTGTGTGTCTCGCCGGGTACATCATGCACAACATGATGTGGGCAGGTAATAAACGGGTGAGGGTTTCAAATGGGTCAATCAAGATGCATACATACTGCCAGCCTCATTCACTATACTACAATTATTTTTTTCTAATTGGGAGCTAATTGGCTGGCAATACTTTTTCTTGTCATACTTTTGACCTGAAGATTTTATCCAGCCTAAACACTGAGTAGTCAGACCAATCAAACAGCAGCGTGTTTGTAGACATGTGCATAAACAATATACATCTCAGTTGTTATTATGATTGCCATGATCACATGTGACAATACATATTTAAATGACAGCTGACCTTGGTTGGAAAATGCGTGCCAACTCATGTGTTGTGGGTAGGTAATCACATTTATCTTCAAAAGCCACGGTAATCTACATTCAATTCAGATACTAGATCTACAAAATAGTCATTCCATTTTTATCTCAGTCATTTCTGACTTTTATACAGAAAAACATTGGAAATGCTCCACTTGTAACGCTATTTAGAAGTACTCATATATAGTCATATATGCTGCAAAGCACTGAATATGTATAAGTTTACTTGCACACCTGATAAAACAGGGGTACCCCTGTGATCAATAGTTACAATGTGAAAATGGAAATAGTGGCTCTACAAATATCCACCCCTAACAGGATGATGTGTGGGGAAATGCCGGAATGCAAACAACTTGAACAAACTGGATACTAGCCAAACCATCTAGCTAAATTGTACTAATACTATGTCGGTCTGTCTTTAGAAATAGGATTTGTATATATAGTATATATTGCCGATTCACTATGGCCAGGACGACCTCAGCGTTGAAATTGGGGCAGCAAATCAGACGTATATTCCTTCTGTACCACTCATTTTCATACTATGTTTTATTCGAGGTTTTCCAATACGACAATGTTTATGTTACGAACTTTCCAATGTATCGGTAACAACACAACAGCGTGGAATCTTCTTACCTTTACTGCTTCAAATGACAACACAATTTATGATAACTTTTGTAGAAGCCGCACTAAACGTATTTTAGTCAGTTACCGCGGGCGAAATTTCTGGCTCACAATACTATCTGGACACAATCTCATGGGAAAATATGTACCCCGTAGCAGGACCGTACGTCATTCGCGACATCGCTTGCATTATCTATTTTATAAAATTGATCATTGATGTATATTGCCGACAGACTTATTCATTTAAATGATTTCAGGTTGTGGAACTATTACAAGTAAGAATTAAATACAGGCGTAATTATATTTAGGATTTTGTTTATTTACTATTTAAGTAGTTGAAAAATACCATAAACTTAACACGTACAAGTTTCTAGCAAGTTCATCGCACCTGAACGAAGATAACGGCACTGTCAATCGTCGTTACTTGTTAACAATACTAGCACTGACCATGACGCCATTGTGGATGGCTAACAGTACTGGCACTTACCGCGACGTCATTGTGAATGGCTAACAGTACTGGTAGTGACTGTGACGTCATTGTGGATGACTAACAGTACAAGCATTGATCGTGACGTCATTGTGGATGGCAAACAATACTGGCACTGACCGTGACGTCATTGTGGATGGCTAACAGTACTGGCACTTACCGTGACGTCATTGTGGATGGCTAACAGTACTGGCATTGACCTGACGTCGTTGTAACTGGCTAGCAATACTGGCACTGACCGTGACGCCATTGTGAATGACTAACAGTACTGGCACATACCGTGACGTCATTGTGGATGGCTAACAATACTGGCAATTACCGCGACGTCATTGTGGGTGGCAAACAAATACTGGCACTGACCGTGACGTCATTGTGTATGGCTAACAGTACTGCCATTCATCGTTCTTGACTAACAATATGTGCGCATTGTCGTGAATGGCTGGCAGCTGGCATTGATCGTCACGTGACCGACAATACTTCCGGATCTTGTAAATTGACGTTAGACCTGACGTTTATTATATCAATCAAAAAATAACGGGTCTTGGAGGCTTACTTTCAAATAGATCGCAGCGTACAGAATACTAACCGTTACTCTCGCATCGTCGTGATTGGCTGACATTAGTGGCTTTGTCCGTCATATCAGCGATTACTAGGTGCAATTGAAGCTATCAAAAAGTATAACAATTATTTTGTCTATAGTTTAATTTTATTGCAAACGTCATCATTGTTGCTTCAACGGGGTTGTTGTGCGGGGTTGAAGTACTGTACTGACACAATTCCCTAACACGTTTTCTAATTGGTATGGATATAGTTGAAATACATAAAATTTCAGCAAACAGGAAATGCCTCTCCACAAATGCATGATGGGAACTGATTTGTATGATCAACTGCACACAATGTTCGAAACAGAACACAATTGTTGACAAATTTCGATGAACGAAAATACAGCATATTTTTTTAGGGGACCGCAAAACCAACAATATCGACAATATTATTCATTTCGTTTTATTATTCTGCAGTATTGGATTAACTTGCCATCGGATACACCAATTTCAGTCACGCACAACATTAAAACTACTATTCCAAAAATAGTTATTGATTAGATAACACACTTAATAGACACGGGTGTGCCTCATCCCTTCTATCTCGCATGTGTTTAGTGGTGAGTAATTATGCGTTAAGTACTTATCTTCAACTCGCGTGAACAACACTGGGTGTAACTGGTTAAAGGTCGGTTCACACGTATACAATTATGAGACAACACACAAAGACTGGCCAGGAAACGTCGCCTTAAGACCAACAAGCCGCAATTTTGGGCACCTTGTAGCCCTTCGTCATCGTTAGATGTCTTGTGTATTCTTTATAGGCGAAGCATTGCCTCATGTGGTACTCGGTGCGCTGCTTCAAATATTACCTTGTGTAAACCGGCCTTTAGTGTAACGTCTCACAAGGTGAAGGTCATTGTGTATTACATTCTACACGAAACAATAAATTGAGTATTATAATGGCGAGTGTTAATTATTTCTTGACGTCAATCTATTTTTTTCCATATATACATATATATAAATATATGAGTATATGATATATATTTATTCCGTATTTTTCACTACAAGTACTATCCACATTTACAAACCATATGGGTATCTGCATCGTATCTTCCGATCGTGCAGCTGTTTTGTATCACATAAATTACATAAGCAATATCTTTGTGAAAACATCTGTCCATGACAGTCTCCACTGACTATATCAATAGCACGAGGCTTGAGGATAATTATTTTAGTAATTACAGTGGACCGCACAATACTGTGTAAACCCTGCTTGGTATGCATTCTTTTACATTTTTCGTTATGTATATAACTAACGACTGGTTTTATTCAGTGCTTCATTTATTCGAAACACTGCGTAATTATTATTATTATTATTTATTAATTTTCACAGCAATGCGTGTTGTATTATTATTATCGTTGGCTTCCATTGCCGCCGCCTATCAATACATCGAAGGCGAGGTTACATGGAATATTGATCGACTGGATGAAACTAAACCTGTGTGGCCAAACTGGAATAAAGATCTGGCAGATTATGACCCATTCGGTGAGTAAACTATATCAGTATTAGGAGTACACTGTATGTAGGAATCCGAATAGCAAACGCCGCTGCCTGTGAACAAGCACGCGTATTTACGTTCGTAACTTGCGTACATACGCGCACGCATTTATTAAACACTAGTTCGCTATGACTGATCGCGTAAAAAATAACATAAACCTAGCACACATGAGCGTAAAAAGGCCTTAAAATTGAGTCTAGATACCCCTGTCGGGCACAGGACTAAGCAAAGTCTTCTGCATTAGCAGTGTCCTTGGACGCGTGTATTCCTTTGGTGTTTAATTGTACAATCAGAGGGGGCGGAACGAAATTGTGCATGGGGAGGGTAAGATCTGCTCATCATCCCTCGAGCCGGAGACGCAACTTTACCAGATGTCTGGGGTCTGAGGCATGCTCCCCGGAAATATTTTGAAAAGTAGACCCTCTGAAATGCTATTTCCTGCATTGCCACTGACAATGATTTTGCAGCAACGAGAAAAACATCTCACAAGGTTAATTGTTGTGAATGTACTCTATGCTATATTTATTATACGTTTGTGAAATAAGTGAAAAACGCCTATGATTGCTACAAACTAATGGTCGCATGGAAACATGATTTGCCTTAGAGTGATGTCTAAGATACATTTATATTTACAATACGTGGTACAATTCGATAGTAACACTGTACATGATGGAATACATGCTACGCATGTAGCGTTATATGCCAAACCATTCGTGAATAGGGTGTTCTATTCAAATAAAGGTAGACTAGTAATAAGAATGGTTGATTCTTGAATTATGTTCGTTATTACATTCTAATTTTTATGATTGAATGTGTATTGTGTTTTGTAAAGAATTTAAGTAACAACACCTGACAACCCTGTGATTACAATGGTGCGATCTGTAAAATGGATACAATGTAGTCGTTGATTCTCTGGGAATTGTTTGGAGTAATAAATATAACATTACGAATTGATAAACAAGCAACAAGGTGTTCGAACTCATGACCATGACGTCAATTGGGCGTCGACACTGTATGTATATGTGTATTTGTATTTACAGCTAGGATTATACCAAGTGATTTAGTACAGATATGTGGAATGTGAATAAAAACAAGAGCATAAGTGCATCGTACAAATACATGTGTATAAATCAATTAACAAGAGTAATATTTATCATATAGTCATGTTTTTTGTTTGCTTTTTTTTTGTTAGTACACAATCAGGCGTAATCTTATTTTGGTTTCTGTTTTATTTTCTTGTAGATACTGGTGCAGGTACTGTAGTTTACATTGTTGGAACTGGAATACATAATGTTCATAACAACTTTGGGCCAGGACTTATACGCCAGTCAGTAACCTATGATTTCGACCCAGACAATGTGGTATGTCAAAGTCTAAAAGACTGACATATACATAATAATATTATACATATGTCAGCGTATTTTATCTTCATGTATATTTCCAAGATAGTGAAAATAGCAATACATTTTCTCAATATGCCCATTTTAGAGCATACTATACCAAGCAGTTGGATTAAGAAGATGTGAAACAATAATGTTATTATTAGATTATTACCAGGCTTGCACAATACTCGTCGCATCGAACTCCGTAACGTGTGTTCTGTATATTAGAACGCAAAATCAAACGACCATTTTCAAGATTTTATAGCTTTATTTTTTCTTGAAATTAACAAATTTTGCAAGTATTTTGCCAGTTGTAATTCTGTTTTCATGACTAGAATTCAATAAGTTATAATATAAAGAAAATGTGTACGCAGGAACAAATTTGGGAATTTCTAAATTGTGGAATTCAAACGATTATTAAGAATATGCATCTGCCCTCGTATAAAGTGACTTATTGTGGTATAATTCCAGCTGGGTGTTTTCTTCAAACAAAAGAACATTTGCCATATTTAGACGGCCGACCATTAGTTATAAATTCTTTATTAATTAAGAGAAGAGAACATTGATATCCCATATTACATTGTACTAATTTAAAAGACTGTATTCCTGCCATTTCGTGTTGAGTGACATTTTTGATCGAAAATATTAATATTTCAACAACGAGTCTCAGAGAAATCAACAAATTAAATGACAAACCAAATTACACCCCGAAATGCCAACCCAAAGCATGTTACGAAACCCATACCCGCTAATTGGCTCTGTCGTTACTACGATATAATTTTGTCGCACGTTTGGAAATTATGGGGGACATCCACAAGATTTCACAACTTATCTGTACGGCAATCAAGACATAATTGTATTTTTTTCTTAGTGATAATAATAATAATAGTAATAAAAATAATAATAGCCTTACGTTACTGACACGAATTGTGTTACACATCGAATTACAATATTTTCTTCCTTTAATGTTTCCCGCTATGTAATTATGGTGATTGGAGCACTTTGAAACATAGAAACAAGTTCACCAACGGCTCTTTGCATCTCGGGTCCAGGTGTGAATAATTGCACCTAAAGAGGTAGGGTCGTCACCTGCGCATGTGCTGGAATTGAGTCCCAAGCGACGATAACAACACACGCTAAAAACGCAAAGGCTCGTGGGTAGACGCTTGTTTGTAAACAATGACACGCTATGGCCATCTGACGCATGCGCAGGTGATGACTCCCCCGCTATAAATGTGACTTATGAATTCAGCATTGACTGTTTTGTTGCAGCCTCAAGGTCAGGATACTGATGGCCGTGGTACTATGTTATCTGGCGTAGTTGGTGGTTCATATACAGGAGCTGCCGCTGGTGTCGAATTGTCTACTGTTCGAGTTACTGCCGATCCAAGCTATCAAAACTTAAATGGCACATATCTAATTGAAGGTACGAAAATTAATAAACAACCCCCGAGATACAATCACCCTATGTTTGCCGAAACATTAGCAACGTAAATAAAATAAAATTTGGAGAGCAAAATATTAGACATTTTCAAGTAAATACTCAAATACTCTTGTGCCATAAGGCTTCTTTAAGATACAAGTACAGCATAAATAAACGGATATGCCTATACATTGGAATTCATACACTAGACAAACCATGAATGTTTCTTTCGATGTTACATCCATTCTCACATTTGATCATTGCGTATCGAACACGCGTATTTCCCGATGTTTCATCTCTAGTTTTTCTAACAAGAGTTTAGTTGTGAAACTTGTCTGCTGTAAAATTGAGGCATTGTACATTTAAACGGCAGGGAGAAAGAATGTTTTTTTAGCATTTATAATTTACATGTTTCCTCTTCTTTTAGGAATGCAAGCAATTGTCGATGACTATATCAACAGAAAAACCTTGAATCCCACAAATTATCTTCGTGGTGTGGCACTGGGAGGTATGTGGTTCGACGTAGCTACACTCGATCCAGCATAACTCAAATAAACAAACCAGAATTGAATTGAATTTGTTATATTATATTCCTAGCGCAATAAAGGCATTCCCTTTATCTTTATAAATATTTATAAATTTCACAATTCAAACTGAACTGAAACGTTTTTTTTTTTTTGTTTGTTTGTTTTTTTGCCGATTGAATAGCATTGGAACTTTTTTGAAAATGACGTGGATTCAACATTATAAATATTCATAAAATGATAAGTATGCGTTTGCTGCGCTGAGAGTTATGTTGATGTAATTATCCACCGATTGCGTTCACAATTAGTTAAAAGACGTGTAAGAATTGTGGTGTTCTAGATGATCTGGTTTAGTTAAAAACACTCTTAAATCAAGATTTGTTTTTTTCTAAACGGAATTCAGCAAGCTAGGAATATATCGTAGGATAAAAGTTGAATATAGATCGTTATATCCACCGCGTAGCCTATTTAAATCAATAGATTGCCCATTTACTGGTTTGATAATCATTTTCACATCATGTTATTAATCAATAAGACGGGTAATATTTCAATATATATTTATTTTTTTTCATTTGTCTAATCGCCATTCATTACCCAACTGTACTGCACTAATCTGATAAAATAAATCACATGCTGTACGTACTACTTGTGTTAATAATCGCAGAACAAAAAAATAGCAAGTAAGAAAAATAGAACACTTCCTCCTGTGTTTTTCTCAATCTATCCTCGCCTACGAACCACGTCACCAATCAAAGGTGTAGAATTCAGGTAAAGCAAATCATATTAGCCCACGCATAAAAACAAATGATATCTTTAGCAGTTTTCCAACTGAGAAGGGTTGGTAAAATCAAATATACAATGTGGTTTCCTGCAGATAATTGCTGTTGGCGGCGTTGATAGACTGGATTATAAATCCCCACTGTCCAACTATGGCGAATGCGCTGAACTTTGGGCACCAATGGAAGATATTTGGAGTTCGTCAATTGACTTCAATGACACTGCGAGAGTAGATTACTATGCGACTAGCGAACCGGATATATCATATGCTTCTGCACATGTGGCAGGTAAGTTCACATTGTATCCTCAGAAATTTGTACGTACAGTCTACATTTACCTCATGATGTCGGTGCAAAAATAGTTTTACATGAATCACTTGCAATAGACTATTGTTTGAAATTACCATTCAGGCGTGACGGCTATCGTTCGTGGTCACTGTCCAGATGCTCCGAACAACGTTATTGCAGCTATTGTTCGTAATATGGCTATAGAGAATGGTGGGACGGCTCTCATGCCTGGTACCGACGAGGAATTGGGTCCAGTCGTCCGTGTTCCGTATGTTCATTTCCTTACACTACTCTTTTCGTCGAGTTTCTTAGAAGCATATTTTGCACGACTGATCTTGTTAACTGCGCATATAAACAAAGCAATACCGGAGAAAACGTTTCATTTTATATAATGAAAAAGTGCAATGCAATGTTTTAACAATCTATAATTAACAAATCAACGGAGACAATAATCGACAAGCATAGTTAAATGAGAACAAAAAGTTGTTGACTTTGTTTCTCAAAATATGTATATTTAACAATTTCTTTTTTTTATTTTCGGTATCCTTGTGGCATGAGCACATAACACAAACATAACAAATATGAAACTTCAGTTTTCAATTTGTTGTGGTATTCAGAGTTTTCAATTGACTCGTCTGTACAGTATTGTAAATGACTAATGACAAATGACTAATGACTACACAACGATACAGGAGTCAATTTAAATGACATTGATTCACCAATATAAGTCATTTTGGTGCAACGATAAATTACATTTCACTGAAGGAACGATTTATGGGAATGTTCTATTATGATTTTTTTTAATTTGTAATTGAGTAAAATGCTTACTTTTTTCTTTATTTTCTTTCACAGTACAACAAAAGAAGTTGACTACATCCCCGCTTGTTCACTGTAGTTCTTAGACTTGAAATCGATGATTTCTTTAGTGTCGTAATGTGAATTAAATCGTATATCGTATATCTATAGTGTATGTGTTTTCTTTTGATGTTGAAATGCACTACAAATGCCGTTTGAGAGAACGAAACATGTCGGTCGATGTTGTTAGTCCAGAACTGTAATACTGATTGGGGGGCACTATCCTACTTCATTCTATTTCGTCAAGCGTTACACTAATGTGATTGAAAGGATAGTTTCTATAAATAGTAACACTCATATCAATCTCAGTGTGCATCAAAAAATACAAACAACAAACGACTTTACAGTACTTAGTAGTCTATCAATGAGAGAGATGTATCATATACAGTTATCAAAATGAACAAACTACAGTTTTATTTCACCTACAATAAATTTTTCAAAGACATTATTTTATGTATGCAATGCATTTATTAGTTTTATAGATTTTAAGCAGTTTCGTATGGAATCTATTTACCAATGGGATGTGTATTCGGGTTGATAGTTGCCAATAAAAGAGATCATATTAAGCTATTTTTTGGTTTATATTGCAACTACAATAATTAGGTATATATAATGGTAGGATATTACACATTTTCATTTTTACTCTGAATTAACATTAAACATTTTGAAATACAGACATGATCTTCTTTAAGAAGTTGTATTGTAAATAGCGAGGATTACATTAGTAACCTCATTTCTTGATGCAAATTAGTGTGCACATTATTGAGATTTCAATGTCTTCAGTGTCTGCGCATGCGAAGTTGTGTATTTAAAGTTGGTAAATAACTCCAACGTTATATACCGTACTTTCCCGTGTATACGCCCAGGGGTCTGGAAATGTAATATCGAGAAAATTAAGGGGTGGACTTATATTACGAGGACCACCTCAGAAAAGAAATTTGTTTGGGGGGTTTAAAATTGTAAAGAACTTCCCAATCACGAACGAATACCCAAATTTCTCGTAAACAGGAACCAAACTACCGTACCAATTACGATTAGTATGCAATCAGTCGAACGAATATCCCGTACCTCCCAGGTGATGTTTACCTGTTGTATACAGAATAATTTACCCATGGTCTTGCAATTACATAATATCCTACAACTTACAGAATACTTTTTTCAAACCATTTGTTTCCAAGTTTATGTATTGCATGAAATACAGTTACTGTAAATATTATAGCAGTGGCTTGAATTAGTCATATAATTAGGGTTGTGTTGTTTAGCAGCTCCAATTGAACTATTCGTGGCTATGTGGCGCCCAATGAGCTACCGGTCCATGCGTCGAGTAAATGTATAGTTTGCCGGTGATGAGCTCTGTTAAAATACATCTCTTTGATGCGACTTGTTAACAAGAAACCAAATACAAATTTACTAATACAACGAATGTCTATATATCGACTTTGTCGGTGCTTCATTGTGTACTATTTTACAGTAGTAGTGTTCTTGTTCATCCATAAAAGTATGAACTTTTATGCCACGTGTTGACGGTGCAGTGATTTAACATCAGTTAAAAATTGAAATTCGACTACCCTTCTAGGCTAAGTGGTTAGATTGCTCATACTTCATATACTTATTTAAGTTTGAAAAGTCGGTGTAATCGTATAATTTTGTTATATATCCATCAAAGTAATTTCAACTGTAGGGAATATATTTTTTTAAAAAAAACATAGTATGTGGATACAATGACAGGTATTCACAGCTGTCAATTAAAAAATGGGATATTCAAACTTGCAAAGCTCCTACAACGTTTCAATATACTGCATGTGGACATGATACAACTGCTCCTCATACTAATTTGCGTTTGTATTTCACGTTCTCCATAGTTAATATAATTACACAAATTTGAAAATCAGTAGTATATAGGGCACCCAAATGTTGCTTAGTTAGGTATTATCAATCGTTTGATAATAGCGTATCAAATGTCATACAAAACCCTTTATGAATAAAATTATAGACCAGTAAATTCAACATCGATGTACTTATCCGTATTAATCGCTGTAGCTCGAAATTTTAAAAGACATAATTGGTAGGTGTACATTTGTAAAAGTTGGAAAGCAACAGAAGTTTAAGTTCATTGAAAAGTCGGGTTAATTGTATGGGAAGTCAAAGCGATTATAATTGAAGCATCAACAAATTGGATGAAAAGGTGAAAATAGTTTTACTTTTCGGAAGTAGGGCACAAATTCCGAGCTAATTCGATATTTATTAAAATCTTGTACATCAAAGCCATTTTTTGACATGCATTTGGTAACTTTTGGTTGTCTATGGGGATTTTTTTCAAATCAATTCAGAGATAATAATTAAATAAAATCCTAAAATAAGATCCTAAAACGAAAAAATAGGAGAGAATGGGACATTTGTAGAGGAGATACATTGTAGGACCTCCAACCTATGGACTTTTTGCTATATCATTTAAGAATAATATAAATAGTTAATGCATGAGTTGGTATAGTTTCTTATCAAATGAAAAATCGCAGCAAAAATCCATGAAATAAAAAGCCGATCAAACGAATTGCTCAATGTCGTACTATAGAGACTTTTGTACTTTGCATAGAGCTTTGTTGTAATCAAAATGTAAGGTTTATCCTATTACAAAAAAAATACTTATAGAGTGTAATCAGTTATGGCACAGAATGGATTCTACATGAAGAATAGAGTATGCTCACTCTTCAAAACATTTATCGTATAATCTTTGTTGTGTCGGATTGTTTTCTGCGTGTATATTGTCTGTCGTTGCTTCGTTGTGTACTATTTTCCAGTAGTAGTGTTCTTGTTCATCCATAAATGACTAAGAATTTGGAAATTATTTTTGTATGTTTTAATCTTACTTCGTTTTGTTTTTTTTTTCGTTGAAAATGTAATATATGCTTAATGTTGATGTTTTTAACTTGTTAACAAATGTAATGCGCGTATATCTTTACTTTAGTGTTCTCTGTAAAATCCACATTTCAGACATTCTGTTTATTGTTAGAATCAATCGTTGTATTCTATAGAGACACATAGGCGTTGGCCGGTGCTTTGGAATCCTAGTAACGTGCAGTGTTCTAATAATATCGATAATAAAAAAGCATTTATTTGGAAATTTGTTTTTCGATTTTATTTTAAAAGTTTATTCACTTGTAAGGCTTTTATAGTAGACGGAAAATGAATTTTAAAGCTGATTAGTGCAGTAATGGTACGTGTGTTGACTTTCCTTAATCTTAGAATGTATGTACGTACATATTGGATTAACTTACAATCACAATCATGAATGTCAGCTGTAAACTTTGATATCTTGGTATGATAATCAGGTGAGTCATATGTTTAAGACTTAAATTAAAATAATTAAATTTGTTCACTGTAATGAAACTCGAAAATTATCGTTTAGTTGTCAGACAAATTACTCGAGAATACACTTTGTTTAATTCACTTCAAGTATGGTCATTCTTAGTAGATCTATTGGGTGGTATTGGTGGTATTATTATTGCACGGTCGATACAACATAGCGTGAAACTGACTAAAGGAAAAACAGTTTTGGAAATAATTTTATACATAGAAAAATAGTCTCATTATTTTAGCGTACTATAAGCAACTCCTCTTTTAGAAGCTTATCTTAACACTGTCTGTGATTAAACAAAGGCGAATACGATTCCATATATAAATATCAACTTTATTCAGAACGCTCTTCTATATCATGCACGAGAACTAATTACTCAGTAATACCAATAGTATTTATTTAGTGATAGACAAATCTCGTACCACTATTATATAAATATAAAAATAGACCCACGGTAAAAAATGTATATCCAAACAGATAGCAGAAGAGAAATAATCTGTCGAACACTCTAGCCACTATCTGCCACTCAAAAGCGCGATGTCGATTTCTGTTGAACTTGTTCATTATAGTAGTGTTTCGAGTCATTCTACTAATCATATTGTCGTTTCGGTGGTCTTCTTTACCTTCGACGTGTTTCGAATAGTCTGTCACATTCAAATATTTATTTGCAGTACCAGGCATCAAAACTATAACAGCCAGATATTTAAATACAAAAGTTCGTAGCCATCCTGGAACTGGTGCAGCGTCGCATGTCTGATAATGTAAATTTACGGAAAATCCAGTAAGAACTGAAGATAATGCCGACAGTCCGATAGTAGTCAACATGTATTTTTCTGTGAAACAAAGAAGAATAATAAGGTTTATTAAAGTATGTAAACCACATTTCTCTAGTCAATTCCGTACAGAAATGTATGACAAGTTCATTTAAGGTAGAGATGTAGTTTACCTGACAGGTATTTTAATTAGTTAATTAGGAAACCATGATGCCCTCTCTTGTCCACAAAACTATATATTTTCGGAAAGCTTATTGTATGAATTTTAAAATTATTTTAGTATTTTTTTGTTATGGACACTGTAGTTTGAAATATGCACAAAAATGTGCTTTTTTGGTCAAAAGTGATTTAAAAAAAATTAGCTCCTAAACCATTCTTCTGTTTCCTGTCAAAATTGTTTTGTGGGTACATCTGTTTACTATGAAGAAAGCGCCGTCTTGAAAACTGTCTACCAGTTGTCAATTTTGCAGGGCAGCAGCCCAATGTTCAACAAAAAGCAATGCCCCGACGGCGTTTTGAAGATAAATGCATTGTCAATCATTTGTGAAAATTTCAAAACAAAAGGTTAAAGCGTCTAGGAGCTATTTTGTTTTAAAATTCTGGGATGTGCTCAAATAAGAAGCTGAGATAATTGCTAATTTGCATAACAATTCACTCAGTAAGAAGTTTGCTAATGCTCGTAATTAAAATGGCTGTAACAGTTCCAAATTTAAATGTATTATCGTTTTGTTAAAGTTAAATATAGTGCATAATATGGAGATCCCGTCATTTCTTTTTTTCACCACGTTTCTTTTTTATTATTTATGTACAGTCTTGCTAAATCTTGCTAAGCATTCAAAAGAGAGAATGTTTGCACCTGTTATCTAAATTTTAAAATCGTTTTTTGAGTATGTTCCACTATTCAATATTCTACAAAATGTTAACAGTCCATAGCCAAGACTGTTTGGATAATAAAAAGCAAAGAAAAAAAAATTCACTCTCAAGTGCCCACAAACATGCATCTCTACCTTAATGTATTGTTTAAACAGATACCGGCACATGCTAAGATTATTAAACAGCTTACGCAGATTAGGTTTCGGTGGTTATATTTATTTATATTTGCAAAAATATCTATAAATTTTCAATAATATGACATGCTTTGTCATTCCGGAACACTTGTTTATAATTCAGAATATGAGAAATAACTAATGGAGTGGCAATTAAATTCACCTCTTGAGATGAATAAACGCTAAGCAAAGAACAATTCTATGGTGAGTGTACAAAAACATTGTGAGAATTGCAATTGGTGTTCTACGTATACGCGTGAACCAATCAAAGTTTTGAGATTTACGTTACTGCATAAATTGTCGATTTCGAAAATGCTTAATTGCACAGAACTTAACAAATTAGCTCGAGTAATGATTGGTTACTTGTAGTCTATAGTTCCAAACAATAATAAACAAAATTACAATCACTCACGAACACAATTATTACGTAGTCCGGTTCAAAGTTTACAAATGATGTTAGTTATTGAAAAAAAGAGAAACATAAAACGAAACATAACTGTCATGCAATAGCAAGCTCAAATAGCATCAGTAAGTCATTTTGATTGATAATTTTAAAAATAAATTAGCTATGTATAAAGTTTGCTTTGAACTTAACTGAACTGAAGTAATAGAACAACATTTTTTAAAACTAAAAGGTCGCCATTCGGTCATTTAAATGCGATCTGAGAGATGCCGTACACCAAGCTCGGATAATGTTCAATATATATACACAAACAAAGTATATCCCTACATGGCCGAGATACGGTTCTAAAATTGTAGTAACTCTTTATTTTGATGATTTCCGACACTAGATTAGCAGCATTTATGTTGCTCTAAATTGGACCATGAAACGAACACAGTACACAGGTAACTAAATTTCAATAACGTCAGATATAACATTTATAAATATATACATGGTTGAATGGTCATCTTTATGCTAGCTTCAATCGAATAACAAGGCAAATGTATGTGCATATGTTTCCTGGGATGTATAAGGCATTTCTAAAGTTTGGACGTCATCGGCCAAAGTACATACGGCCACAAGTTTACGAATGTAATTACAAGTCGAATAAACAATCGAATATACTTATTTCACAATCTAGACAATAAATAGTGGTTTAATGTACAGCAACTTCAAAGCAGACATTAAAATTATCATATTCCAATATTTCGAATTCATCAATTTCAATACGTCACCCCACCCTTCCATGCATTAATTATCTCAAGTACATCAACTTACGCATATAAGACATGGAATCAGACGTAGAAGGTAGATATTTAGTTGCTAGGGACAGAAACATTATTGCTGCCAGCATACCAGTGACAAATATAGTCATTCTCTCTCGGCATTGCGTAGGCAGGTAGAATCCGACGAGAATGAAAAAAAACATGAGAGTAACTGGCATGAGTATGGTGAATATATAAAACAAAGGCCGACGTTGCATGACAAAAGTGTACGTAATATGAGGATAGGGTTGTGGGCAGCAAGTGTAGTACACCGCGTGCTTTATGACCGACACTCCCATAAGATTCCATTCACCATTGGGTATGTAATTACTCAAGGACCCGGATGCGGGATTAATTTCAAGGTCTATTACCGACCCATCGTAGCTCCATGATCCAAATTCCAGGACGCACTCCTGCTGATCAAACGGAAAATAGGTGGCGTCTATCGGGCATGATGCTTTGTAAACCATTGGTTGAGGTGCGTACACACTTCCGTCTGAGCTGACTTGGACATCTGTGTATAGGCGTCTATCAAATTCCTTGTCAATACTACAAAAATATAAAATTATTGGGTCATCAATTAAGTGCATTTGTTTGGATGATACAACGATATGAATTAGAGTCACTTAATCATAATAATATGTATCTGTCCATTCTAGCGCCACATTATTTGTTTAACCAGCTACCTTCCAAACAATGTTATATCAGGTTGCCATATATCAATACTTGGTATGCTTATACTGTTAAGGCCTCCATAGTGTGATGCATTCCAGCGCAGACATTCATCTACCCATCTCTGTCAAGAAAGGACATTTATATTTATCATTTTATTCGTCGTATCCACATTGCCGTATTTGTTTATTATTCCATAAATACACCAGTGCATCGTACATTATTACGAACATTTGTCCAATAGTAATTGGGGGTAGCATTTTAGAAAATAGCATGTTGCATATGTAAGCCGATGTGGGCGTAGGAAACGCGATGTGAGAATCACGTGGTATAGTGAAACAATGATGTCTTAGAGTGAACTGTATTGCTGAGAAGCGTTGAATTGAAATTGAAAGAGCGTGTAATGTGAGTGTGTATTTCTTAGAAGAACAAAATGAAATTAGGTACACCTCCAGGAATCTTGCACTATTCGAACCTCTCGCATTTAATTAAAATTTATTGTAATTAGAAAGTAGCGTGACTATTGCAAAATTATTTTACACAATGCCTCATATATCCACAATAAATAAATATCCACAATTCGTCTGAAATTAATTGACTAGTGATTAATTGATTTGTGAATGATTCGTGAATTATCCTAACTAAAATTCATTTCACAAATTGAACTGCGTCATATGGTAAATGTAATCTCAACGCCGAATTTGCCAAGTGAGGGAGACGTTTAATGTGGAAGACACGTGACTAAACACAAAAAGACCACAAAGACACAGGTTCATGAACAAATTGGAAAGTGTTTTTTTGCATTTGTTGGGTGTGGGCCGATGTTTTGAGTACGTACAAACCGCACCATATATTGATTGTTTGTCAATCACATACTGCATCAACCATAAATGTAAAAAATATCAACCGCACATTTTTTTCAATAATTTGTTTAATTGTCAATAGCTTCTGTGCATAATAAAATATGCTTAAAACTTTTGGCTTTTTAAAGGCTCTACACATTGAAGGGAATGCGAGAGTGGGTGATTAACCTTGTAAGAAACCCGTGGGACAAGCTACGAATCTTCCGTTACAAGTATTTGACTTTTGAAAAGAAATACTTATTTGTCATTCGGCGATTGGCAATAGAGTGAGCTACGCTATGTATACAAACTTCTTTTTTTCATTTTAACAATATTTACATAATAATATTTGGTATTATTATACATTCGTCACCGTAACGCCCTAAATTATAGCGTGTTGTAATTTTGCTGTATTTTACGGGGTATTTTCATCCTAACATATTAGGAAATGCGAATTCCAAATATGGAATGATTATGCGCGTAAGCGTACTCTAATAATAAAAACAAACATGGCTGCCACCAGAGTTTGACTGGACCGCACACAAAGAAGTTCGCTAAATCTATTCTAAACGTTTTGAATTTGGCCATTCCAATGATATATAATAATAAGGTTATTACGAGGATACTGCAAAGTATGCACTCAGACACTCGTAATAACTCAAAACATTGGTTCATGGTTGGATTAACAATTGTTTCGGGTTCACCTCGGTTGAAATTGAGCATATTTTTGAGTTGATAAAACTATATGCTTTGTGTTTTTTTTGAGACATGCACATTCGTATTATATACCGTATGAGGCCTAATACATAAATTGTGGTGGTTAATTTTAGACGGCGCCCGACATAGATGCTCGGATAGAGCAGAATAGCAAACATCTGCATAATGTGATCAGTATATTAGACATAGGATAACACCTAAAGAAATTCTATTTATTTCGGCCATTTAGTTTTTATAATATATGCCCCAAGAATACTTATCTGCTGCAAGGATAACCTACTAATTATTTGCTATTGCAGAATACTTCCATTGTAATAACCACATAATTATACTTATAACTACCAAAGTATAAATAATCACTTTAACGGTCAAGCTTCCCGATCAAATAATTTAGAATAAATAAAAGGCTAAATGCACCTGTTTATGTACTTTTATTTTATTAAAATTTGATATTTTACCTTCTCCAATACACATTATTGTTGTGGAAATAAGGTTTATAGTTGAACAGGGGTTGAGAATAGTACTTCAAGCTAAAACTGTTGACGAGTAAAAATATAACTTACCAGCCCCACCCATACCTTTACTGTTAGAATCTGATTCGGTTCATCCTAAAAATTGGAGAGAAAAAATCAAGTATGAGATTATATTTTTTTATGAACGTGTACATTCGGGTACGAGAAATCAACATATAGATGCACAATCAAATTGCAATGCGAGTACATAATATTCATTTGTATTCATTAAAACGCATCTGCGAAAAACTCTCCGTGCGATGTGACTTGATGTCAATAGCTTTAACGTCGATGCGCGTCGACGAATGAACTACAACTTCATATACACCTGAATTTGTGGTGGAATTTAAATATTTCTCAATAAATCATATAAATAACAAATGAATAAAACAATAAATATGCAAAACATTTTGAGTTTTGAGTTTGAAAATAATAATTATAAAATATTCTCTAAATATTCTCGCAACTTTGGGCCGTGAAGGCTGATATACATAAAAAATACTGCGTTTTCCATTATATTAAATTTCCCAACTGATTGAGAAATATTATTCCAACCTAAATCCACTCTATTTCGATTTCCGTGCAATACACCTATGAAACAACAATGCCCGATTTTTCAGAACAACAATTAAATACTGATTGATTCACTATATTGTGTTCATAACACTATATTGTGTAGGCAAGTTTACTTACAACATTAATAATTTGTATCGGAGTGATTCGATGAGTTATAACGGTTGCAGTGGTCATATTCAATGCAGGTCGTATGAATATCAAATAGTTGTTTAGTAGGTCATTTATAAGATTATCCTGATTGTTTCTATATAAGCTTGACCCTGAGAAGAACATTATTAAATAGAATGTAATATTGCATGTAATTGCAAGGAGAAATAAACTAGGTTCTAACGTACAAACAAGTGTTGGTTTTGGAAATGTGCGAGAGTGGTTCATTTGGCCATTGAATACCACTACTGAAACTCTTCTGTTAGTGTTTAACCAGAGGGAGAAGATTTAAACTCTTGATCTGCAGACCATAATGGCGCAACAACGCTACTAGTGATAAATAGTATTTCTTCATCTAAGGGAAGTACCTTTTAACCGTTGTCATGGAATACGTACACATTCTGATCTGGAATTAACATTTCTGCACTCGAGTTTACATCAAAGTGAGAAGGATGTCTATGTTGTCTCGAAACCAACATTCAGTTGACAAATTTTTACTACTTTAAATTGAAAGGAAACATTATTTCCACAGTGGATATAACCCCCCCCCCCAACTTCATGCATATATATGATATGCTCAAGCGCCCTCGCCGCTAGTATCACGATATTTATTGGTATTATTTGCATCACTACTGAATGCATAGTGCATATGATTCAAAAATATATAAATAACACTAAGCTACTGTACGCGCAGTTTTTCGGCGTCACAGTTCTCCTACCTACCAGTATATTAGTCTATTGTTACTATTTTACCAGTCGGAATGAATTTTAGCTATAATTAGATTTAGCTGAAATTACCATTTTCGAATTTTAGAAAGCGACACTATACACACACAACAATGAGATATTAGTCGGTAGTTCATATAAAATGCAATCAAATTTTAATTATTAATAACTATATGTTACCCACACTACTGCTCGTCGAATATTACTTATTATTATCCAAACTGATATACTACAAGGACATTAGCTAGGTCAGGTTCTACGTCACATTGTTTAAAACTGTACAGCGGATTTCACCGGATTTTCTGGATTACTAAAATAATAATACTGAATAGAATCTCCTACATTCTGTGCATTAAGTCATTTTATTCATCTCATGTGTTGTGGAGAACATCAGTGTTCAGTATTTTAATTCGAAATCTGATCACAATGGTATTCAGCAAAATGATATGTTAATGTTTATGTAAATGAGCTCCCTTCTCCCAGGTCAAATGTTACTCGCAATTTGAGTGAATATTGCACCGCCTATGTCAATATGTACATAAAGTTCATTGTTTCTGAATCAGTTTTTGAATTATTATGTTCAATAACAATTTGATTTTAAAATAACCATAACATGGATACTATACAAACCCAGTAAAATAATATTTAAATGTCAACAACACACTACAGGTCATGTTTTCACATGACACTAAGCAGAATATGAGATAATTGCAATAGTTACGTTCTATACAAACAATGGAAGACGTGTACTGTGCGATAAGTGATGGAATAACATACATAACATACAAAACAAGAACTGTGTAAATTATCTTATACAAGGTAAATTGAGACGATTTAGTACTCACCGAAACACAAATCAGAATTAAAAATTAGGAACAACCCCATAACATAGAACATTGCCATTGGCCTGAACTGTTAAAATAAATAGACCGTTGTGTTTTAGCAATGGAAGCAATCGTCTGGGTACGCATGCGTAATGACGTCGAAGGTTAGAGAGACGTGAATAGGATAAACATACTTTTATCTTTTAATGTATCGATGCTAATAATCCCAACCACAGAGAGTAAAGCTTGGGGTGAAAGTTTTATAAAAAATACTGATTTTGGAACACGTTACTTTATTTAAGGAAACAGCGTGGTAATGTAGTAACATGTGCATGTTTATTTTATTTATTTATTTACAGTTTCGAGCATGCGCAATGTAAACAACATATCCGTGTTCAACTCGGCAGCAGACGACATCAACCACAAAGCAGGCCCTAGAATTTTACCAGAATTTGTTTTTACCTCAAAGGTACAAGCAAATCATATACACAAAAACAGGCAGCATCTTATCGAAATGCTGAGGAAATTACCCTCTGAAGTGTCAAGAATCTGTGGTTGTAGCGATATCTCGGTGTAGTGTATTATAAAACACCTATCGACCGGCTTTATGTATATAGATATATATAGCAAATTATAAAATGAGTTTGGGCGAACACGACAAAATTGCTAATATAAGGAATGAGACAAAATTATAAGCAACATATTTTTACATGAGATGCAATGTTTTAGTCTTCATTTACGCGAAATGAAATTTAATCCTCTTTAGAGCGTAGGTTTTCTTTATGCTATTTATACATTCTGCCGAAATCGTTTTACGTCAGTCCGCTAAGCTTGCTCTCTCACTTTTCACCTTAATTCAAAGACAGTCAACATTGGAAATGTTGTACTCCTTTTTCATTCTATTACTCCTGAGTTCGTGTTTGCCGGTTGGTAAGTCAATTCCATTTCTTGATTCACATTGTATGAAACGTGTTTATGTACTTCCGCTGTAGAAGAGGAATTATCGCTGAAGCTTAATTCTGTGTAATCATGTTTTTCATCATTGTCAAGCATTACTGTTAGATAATAGATCATGTCCATATTATTGTCAATAGTATGTTCACATTTCCAATAATGTATATCGTTAGTATTCAGCAAACATATGCTAAAAACAGAATCACATGCACGGGGTAATCACATGGTGCTGATCATGAACGGTATAGACGTTCACTATTGTACAACACAGACAATGGGAACAATAGTTGACATAATGTGAATTAAAAATGGACCGAAAGCAACGTGATGTGTTTTGTTTGGGGTAAGCTTGTCCAGCAACAGTTTAAATGAGCTTTGGCCATCTAGATTTAACTCGATTTGGTTGATAGCTACACATAAGTATATTAGCGCTTCCTAATATCGCAAACGTGCATTACATCCTGTAGAGAGCCGTGGGAGATAGCCTAGTTGTGGTGGGATTCGATTACATTCACCTGTATAGTCAGCCCTGTTTGAAAATTGCTAATATTAAGCGACAGGCAAAATGATAAACAACATGGGTTACTTAATGTAGCATATGGGTATGGAATGCATTGGAGTTAAACAAGGATGTTAAAAGAAGGTAACGATAGGAGAAAAACAAAAGAAAAAAACATTCTTCAAAAAATTAGGATTAGCAAATGTTATACTGTGTACTTTCTTTATCTTTGGTCAAAATTTACTGTGCGCGATGCATTTGGTGCGTAATTTCAGTTTACTCCTCGGAATCTAGATGTGGGTAAACACTTCCTCCACCATTTACATATCATGTTGAATGGCAGACTAAAGACAAAATATTTCATTTGCATTTTGATCTGTTTACCTTCCAGCTTTATTATATCGGGCGTAATCTATAAATAGTGCCATTTAGACGATCGCGATCGAAGCACAGATTACGCTATATAGTATGTTAAGCTTTTCTCTGTGCTTTTAATAACATAATATATCATTCGACGGAGTTCTAAAATGAAAAAACCTGGCAGCGGAAAAATGTCCAATCATAAATGTAAGTGACCTGGGCTCATATTATAGTCAGCCCGCAGAGTGGTTTGTATACGAACCTATAGACAGTTAGAACAAATGTTCTGCACAAAAAATGCCCTGAGTGATTGTCGCGGCGACAGAATACAGACGCTGGTTTATAGCAAAATTACTGTCTGTAAATAACATTGGCAGTGATATATTGATGTGTCCTTACTGTAAAAAAGGGTATTTCGTTTTGGCTGAAAACGCGAACATCCGCCATGGCTGGAGTAGTCATCTATTAGTGCATGAATCAACAATACAACTCAGTGACATTTTTCCGGCGTCAAAAAGAGCGGACAATCTTTCAATGTAAACTGTACGTTGGTGGTCGCAGTTTGTGGCATTGGAGAGCAATGCGTAAATTTAGTAGTTAAATGGGATTGCCGCCTCCTCTATTTGTAACTACTCTTCAACACCATCCCGCTCTTGGTTCTCTGTAAGCATGGCCAACGCCACATTTTTTTTTTCACCGGGAGGAAAAAACAGTGCTGACTTGGAGCTAATCGATTATATCAAATCCTATGACGCTACACTCTCCATAGGCTGAGAGTAATGCAAACATATTTGTACTTGAATATATACATGTACATCCCGCGAGTAAATATATGCTGTCATGAAGGCCTGCCCTATATTTAGAGAACCGATTGTACTGTTGACGCTCTTCAACATAACAAAGGGACTTGAATAAATTAATTGAGCAGTACGACATCTTGTTCAAGTTAGCACCCACATTCGATGAAACTGTTAGTTCTGTTAATTTTTAAGAAACATTCAACCACAGTACCTCTATCCACGGTCTGGAAACGGTCATTGTTTTAGGTGTGAATTGACCTCTTTCCCTGGCAAAGGCGCGTTACGGGTATTCTCAAAGCAGTGCCACTGATCAGTACGCACACGGTCACTATTTTTGTCATCGTTTTTTTTTTTTTTGCTATCTATTTTATTTACCCTTCTCCACGGTGCGAAATCTATAGTTTTCTTCGATTTTAACATCTTTATGATCGAGCATATTATTAAATATTGGTGGACAGATTTTTTATTTGTCACACCGCATTTTATTAATGTTGAATTGTGCAATTTTTATGGATGCTTTCTTCGATCGTAAATGCAAATTGCGACGTTTTGAAATGACAACGTACGCTATTCATATTTGACTTGAATTGTTATGAGCCCCCAAGAATCAGATATAACACAGGTTTTTCAATCGACCACGTTAACAAGAACGACGCCATTTTGACAAGATTTGTTTAGCGATGTCAGCATGTTGGTAAGCGCCGTTTTTCCCTATTAAAACTAGAAGATGAAAACAATTCTCGATATTTATCTTTACATAACAGGCACTGGATGTTTATGAGTTGATAGGCTGGTTGTGATACGTATCAGGTTTCAAAAACGCAAAATTTCATAATGCTAATTTTGTATATATGTTTGTTTGCGTTGCAATTGCCTAAATTTGAGATCAAAGTGAAAACATACAATAAGGTGTCGCTTTGCATGATGGTAAAATTGATGATTTTAATGAATATTCTGACGGTATTGTAATCTTCCTGACTTCCTGACTCCCTCGGCCCGGATGTGAACAGTTTGCTTACACGCAACGCAGTTCGAGACAAAAGTACACTAGTCCTTTTTAGGACCGGGGATAGAGGGACTGTGAATCAACCAATTGTTCAAGATATAAATGATCGCAGATCAGATACTTGTATATTCATGAAGTATGATCGAAATGGTAACCATTTGATAAATAAATAGCTGTTTATCCGTGGCCAAATGCGAAGAAACAATTTATTTAGTTTTTTCAGAAACAAATTTTTGAATATCATAACTGATGAAGATGTTATCTTTTAACACTTTTCTTTAACGATGTATAAATTACACAATCTATCCCCCATAAAATGGGCTAAAATATGATGTATCACGGACGTTTATGTGAGCATTTGACGTTGAGTTACGACCACGAGAACATAGACACGTTCACAAAAGTTCCTTTTATGATACTGTTACCATGACTTCTGTCAACTATTTGATCAACAGATAATACTTGACGAGTTTATCGGGGGATTACTTGACGTGAATATTGAATTAGATATGATCGGACGTTCTCGGATGAGTTCGGTTTTTATGACAAAGCAAGCTGAGGGACGAAAAAAAATTTAAACGACACAAGTAGGAAAACCCATTACACGGTAATTGGTGATGTGTAACACACAAGTAATTGTGATGCAATAACTGTAGTAGAGAACAAAATATCCAAATTTCCAACCCGCCACAATTTAACTATCCCGTATCCCTTATTGAGCTATCACAACGCATGCCAATTTCAAGCGGCGATTGCCGATTTGGCCATGATATGCCGTTATTGGCACCTATCTTAGCATAACGTAGAAGAGGTCAGTTTACTATTTAACCAAATTTTGGCGTCTGCAGGCACAGATTTTACGAAATATAATAGAATTTACAGGAGCTCAAATTTAACGTGTCGTTTATCCAAAGCACGTGCTGTCTATGAGGGCCCACACAGGAAGTAGGACAGACGTGAATTTGTCCATGTGAGCTCGAACTTCAATTCAAGCTTGTTGGAAAGTACATGAAAAACTCTATATATCGGTGGTAATGTTATCGTTTTTTTAATCAATTTCTTGAGAAACAATGTTTTCGACATTACGAGAACCACATAAATTGTGATAACTTGCTGAAAAACCGTCCGATTTCCTTGACTCAAACGCAGACCTGTAGAACTGACAACAACACTCTTCCGTAATTACTGCTACGCGCATGTTCGCCGACCTTTGACGTCAACTGCGCAGAACAAAAATGATCGTTACACCTCAGGAAGGCGAAGACAGCTGAATAACCAGTGTGACGGCAGCCAGCAGAAGTCATCGACATGAATGGGGTGTAAACACAAACGAATAATCAGCTGAAAACAGAAGACTCGAGTAGGTTTAAAACCAGTTTAGTCTCCTTCTTTTTTACCTCCATGGTTCAACGGACTGTATCTCCAGGACTATGAGACACATAACAAATCCAAGACGCAGTTTCAAAGATGTTATAAAGCAACAGTGAAAAGATAAGAAACATTATTTCGGCATTTTTGAATAACAGAGACCACAGACAAGAAAGATGCGTTGATAATTTATGGGGGAAAAGAAATAGCGAGATTGGAGAAAAGTTTACCTGATCCTACTACAGCTGGCCTCGATGTGTATCAAAATTTGAATAATAAGTTTGATGCATACTACACCCCAAAGAAAAATAAGCATCACGCTAGATATTTATTTCTCAAGATGAAACCAAAAATTAATGAAACTACAATGGCTTATACAGCCAGGCTCAGAGAAAAGGCTAACGTGAAGTCAACAACAGTAACAAAACTGTAACTGTAAGAATTGGTGATGTTGATACTCGTGTAGAACCCGACAGTGGCGCAGATGTCAACATTATGGATGAACATGAGTTTAAAGCTCTAGTACACAGATCTAATGATATACATGTACATACACTAGAGAAGAGTCATGTCAAGCTCAACACTTTGCAAAGCAGTCTACCTGTCAAAGGCAAATTCAAGACCGTTGTGAGAAATGAGACATGTGGGGCAACGACCAAATTCATAGTGGTCAAGGGCAGAATTAACTCACGTCCACTTATCAGCAAAAGCACCCTCATCAAGTTAGGCAGATGGGTCACTAGCAGAAACCAATAGCTTAAAAATCAAACCCAATATCAAGGCTGTCACAAAAGACAGAAATCAGTTAAAAGACATAACTGGCAAATATAGCAAGTTATTCAGTGGCATAGGAAGAATAAGAGATATAAAGCATGACAAAGAGATTTATGCCAAGCTTAGCATGAAACCAGAAGCAGTACCAATAGCACAGCGACCTAGACCAGTGGCATACTACCTGCAGAAACCTTTAAAGCAATGGTTAGAGCGATGCACTGAAGAGGGGATCTTTGAAGAAGTACCTCAGGGAGAACCTGTGACATGGTGTTCACCACTAGTAGTACAAGCGAGACGTAGATTCCGCAAGATATCAAATGATCAACTAGAACCCCACATGATCAGAGCCAGTGTTGACTTGAGAGTTCCAAACAAGTTCATGGAGAGAAACCGAATAACACAGGGACCTGTGGTTGAAGATTTTACATATAAATTCAATGATTGTGTGGTATTTTCCAAGTTAGATATGAGACAGGAATACCATCAACTTTTACTTGACCCAGAGTCTCGAGCAGTTGCTACATTTAGTACACCATGGGGCAACATGAGACCAAGAAGATTGATATTTGGAGCTAAGTCTTCTCAAGACTTATTTGATGAAACAATCTACAGAATTTTTTGAGACATACCAAAGTGTCTGAATCAACGCGACGACATTTTACTCACAACATAGAACACTACATAGAAGATCATAACAAAACACTGGAGGCAGTCCTACAGAGAACAGAAGATTTTGGCATCACCTTCAACTTAGAAAAGTGAAAATTTGGAGTTGAGGAGATAGAATTCTATGGATACATATTTTCCAAAGATGGCTTGAAGCCGACACCAGATAAGGTACGGGCTGTGAAAGAAAGCAAAGCACCAGAATCAAAAGAAGCAGTGAGAAGGTTTTCAGGGATGATTGGTTACCTATCCAAATTTATTCCTCGTTATACATCACTAACTGCACCATTAAGAGAACTGACACACAAAGACGTCAATTTCAAATGGGGGCCAGAAGAAAATACAGCTTTTGAGAAACTCAAAGAAAGCATCACAAGTGAAGATACCATGGCATACTTTAATCCAGCAAAACCAATCACATTAAGAGTTGAAGCTAGCTACCATGAAGGAATATCAGCTGGTTTGTTCCAGATAAGCAGAAAAGGTATGCAACCAGTTCACTTCATCAGCCGAACAATGACAAGGGCAGAGAAAAGATACAGCCAAACAGAGAAAGATGCTTTATCAGTGGTATGGGCAAAGAACAGGTTCAGCATGTATCTGTTAGGAGCACCAAGATTCAAAATCATTACAGCACATAAACCGCACTGAAACTACCACCGAGAATAGAGAAATGGGTCATGCACATGCACAATGTAGATTATGAATTAGTCTATGAGCCAGGAAAGGACGCAGCAGATCCACTAGACTTTCTATCTAGGCACCCACTACCAGAAACTGGTACAGATGCTACAGAGAAGATCATCAAGCAGGTGACAGTTGATGAACATGCAGTAGTGATGGACCGGATCAAAGAAGAAACAGAAACAGATAGTCAACTGCAGAAACTAAGTAATGTTATTCTTAGAGGTGACTGGGAGCAGCACAAGAAAGACCCAGACATTACAACTTTTTACATGATAAGACATAAATTATATACAGCAGAAGGATTGATCTTTAGACTGAATCGCATTATAATTCCAAGAAATCTACAGCGAAAAGTCATCAAAGCAGCTCACAAATTAGGTCATTTTGGGATGACTAGAACCAAACAGATGCTGCGAGAGAAATATTGGTTCCCAGCGATGACAAATTTTGTTGAGCAGATCATAGGTCAATGCTATGAATGCCAAGTAACTACTCAACAGCATAAACAAGAACCAATTAAAATGACTACCATACCAGAGAACCCCTGGGATGTCATATCAGTTGCTTTTGGAGGACCATATCCAGATGGGCATTATAATCTAGTGGCCATCGACAAGAGAACCAGATACCCAGAAGTGGAAACCGTGTACTCAACAGCAGCTAATCCGACCAAAAAACTGTTCGCCACACATGGTACACCAAGGCAGTTAGAAAGTGACAATGGTCCACCTTACAATTCCAGAGAGTTTGCAGACTTTGCAAAAGAGGAAGGATTTTATCACCATCTTGTAACACCCGAACATGCACGAGCCAAGTAGAAAGTTTCATGAAGATGCTAAACAAAACTGAAAGACTAGCACATCTTCAAGGCAAAGACTGTGAAACCGCTATACAAGAAATGCTAACAGGGTACCGTTTAACACCGCACCCAGTAACAAACACAACACCATATGAAGCACTGATGAACAGACAAGTGAGAACAAAGCTAGATCATCAGATGAGAGATAAAGATAAAGAGACTATAAGAGATATTATCATTAATGATAGAGACTGTATAAACAGAGACTGAAACGCAATGCTGAGAACAGAAACACCAAAGCACATAACTTTGTAGTAGGTGATTATGTTCTACTAAAGCAACACAAGAAGAACGAATGGACAACAGCTTATGAACCATCATTCTACATCATATATCGAATTGATGGATCAAGTATTGCAGCCAGACGTATCACTGATGGAAGACAAACATACCGTGATGCAAGCAAATTCAAGCTTGTGAATGCAGTAGTTCAGAACATCGATGAAGAACAATAAATACCTCTAACTCACAATAAAGAGTTGTATTCTGAAGATTTGAGATAACAACTACTACTGATGACCAATCAGGAAGAGCAAGAAGTAAGACAACCAGAGCAACAAGCAGAATCAGAAACTGTTTGCAATACACCAAGCAAACTGAAATCTGAACCACCATTTATTATACCACAGAGGGACAGACGCAGACCAGCTTACTTGAATGATTACGAGTGAAATCTTAACTGAATATTGTGACTCTTAATCGATTATGTTTGAACTCTTAACTGATATGTTATTGTTAACCATATGCTAATTAGAAGAAGAGGAAATTAACGCGAAAGAGATTATCGCTCAAATGGGTTAATTTATGTTACTTTATATACATATTGCTATCGTTATATAATATCGAGAATATCGTTTAATATCATTTATGGAAATATCACAAACTCTTGAGCATATGAAATAGATTAGGCAAACGATTGTCAGGCTGTGGGGGGGGTTATCGTCTGTATTATCGTTTTACTATGTCACCGAAATATAACTTCTATTTAAAGATGGAATTTATTTGAAGCTTGTGAAATCAAACAGCTCACATGAAGAAGCCTTACTCACTTGCTAACTTGGAGCACTACGCAATGGCATAATAGTTCATCATTTGATTAGGAGCTAGACCAATGCGAGAATGAATCAAATAACAAAATGGCCGAATGGCGTATCAGTATATTCTATAAAGAGAATAGAAATCAATAGGTTTGGGCGATTTTGCAAGATATACTGAATTATTTTATAATAGAGAGTCGTTTAAGTCAGCCAGCCATCCATCTATAAATGATACCAAGCAACCCAGTATATTGGTTACTAAACTACAGAGTACCGTTAAAATTGCAGTGATTTACATCAGCTAAAATTTCAGGAATGTACCACTCAAATATTGTGATGGCACAAATACGATATTCACCATATCATCAATAATGGGCTATCATAAATTGGTATGTTGCAATATTGAATATATACAGTGGAGTAACGTCGTATTTTGTTGTAGGAATCGCTAGTAACATATACTACATTCACAATTTTAACTCAATTAGTTAAAACACTTATAAGAAACAAATAATAAAACTCATTTTATTTTTTACTTGAAATGATGACCAACTCACATGATTAGTTCAAATTATTGTTCTGCTGTTTGAAGTAGTTCAGTAAACAGAACTAAAAGTAATACTTACATAGATACTTAATACCAAATCAAAAAAATATCAGAGCACCTAGTTGTTGAAATTTTGTTATACAGTTTTTTTCACATGAAAAGCTGAACAAATTAAAAATGTTATTTTTACCGAATTACAAATTAGTTGCTTCTGTGTTTTAGAATATGCTTCAGATGCTGAAATTCAGGCAACTCTCGTAAGGTAGCTTCTTGAGAACTACTCAACATCAACACGACCTGCCTTGGACTATATTATAGTGTATTATAAAACACCTAATAATATATAATAATACTGAGGTGGGATTTAACTACATTCACAAGTATAGTCATCACTGTATACAAAATTGATAATATTAGGAGGGAGACAAAATGATAAGCAGCATATTTATACATGCGATGCATTGACAACATAATTGTATTGTTTTAGTCTTGTAACATGTGCATTTACACGAAATTAAATGTAATCCTCTTTAGGGCGTAGGTTTTCCATCTATGTTTATGATATTTATATATTCTGCCGTAATCGCTCTACGTCAGCCCGGTATGCTCTCTTGTTATTCACTTTTTACCATAATTCAAAGACAGTCAACATTGGAAATGTTGTACTCCTTTTTCATTCTATTACTCCTGAGTTCGTGTTTGCCGGTTGGTAAGTCAGTTCCATTTCTTGATTCACATTGTATGAAACGTGTTTATGTACTTCCGCTGTAGAAGAGGAATTATCAGTGAAGCCTAATTCTGTGTAATCATGTTTTTCATCATTGTCAAGCATTAGTGTTAGATAATAGATCATGTCCATATTATTGTCAATAGTATGTTAACATTTCCAATAATGTATATCGTTAGTATTCAGCAAACATATGCTAAAAACAGAATTACATGCACGGGGCAATCACATGATGTCGATCACTTTACAGACGTTTAGTATTGTAAAAACAGACAATAGAAACAATATTTTGCATCATTTGAATTAAATGTGTGTTTTGTTTTTGGTGAGCTTGACCAGAAACATTTTAAATGAGCTTTGGCCAACTAGATTTAACTCGATTTGGTTGATAGCTACACATAAGTATATTAGCGCTTCCTGATATCGCAAACGTGCATTACATCCTGTAGAGAGCCGTGGGAGATAGCCTAGTTGTGGTGGGATTCGATTACATTCACCTGTATAGTCAGCCCTGTTTGAAAATTGCTAATATTAAGCGACAGGCAAAATGATAAACAACATGGGTTACTTAATGTAGCATATGGGTATGGAATGCATTGGAGTTAAACAAGGTTGCTAAAGGAAGATTACGGTAGCGAGAGGGGAAAAACAAGAAAAAAAACATGTTTCAAAAAAATCAGGATTATGAAACATTTCACTGTGTACTTTCTTTATATTTGGTCCAAATCTAGATGTGAGTAAACATGTCCTCCATTCATTTACATATCATGTTGAGTGACAGACTGAAGTCAAAAGATTTAATTTGGATACTGATTTGTTGACCTTCCAGCTTTATTATATCCTGTGTAATCTGTAAATAGTGTATTTTAGGCGATCGAAGAACAGATAGATATTACGCTATAGTATTTTAAGCTTTTCTCTGTGTTTTTAATAACATAATATGTCATGAGAAGGAGTTCTAAAATGAAAAAAATGTTCGACGCCGTTAAACGACATCTAAATGAAAGTGGCCTGGGCTCATATTATAGTCAGCCCGCAGAGTGGTTTGATGACGGGCAACACAAGTTCTGCACAAAACCATCCTGAGTGATTGTCACGGTGACACCGATAGTTCAGTACAACGAGATGGAAATTCTAGATACAGACGCTGGTTTATAGCAGAATTATGTCTGTAAATAACATTGGCAGTGGTATATTGATGTGTCGTTACTGTAAAGAAGGGATTTGTTTTGGATGAAAACACGAACATCAGCCACGCCCGGGGAGTCATCTTTACAATAAGTGCATGAATCAAAAATGCAACCCCGTGACTGGCATTTTTCCGGCGTCAAAAAATGGGCATTCTTTTGATGTCAACCGTAAGTTGGTGATCGCAGTTTGTGCATTGGAAAGGGTCTTTAAAGCTATTCCGCTCGTGGTTTTCTATGAGCATGGCCAAGGCTACATTTTGTTTTCCATCGGGAGGAAAAAGTTAAAGTATCCATCTTTGCGATCGAATCGACTCAACCTTTAAAAGGACATGTTTACTTTCACAAACCACTCATGAATAATCAATGACATCATGAATAATCAATATCAGTCAAATGCCCGCAGATGCGTCCAGTCGGGATTTCCTTAGCGGTTAGGTTAGTTTTCGCGATCACGCTGAAAGGACTGAAAGAACAATTAATTATCTTTTTTTAAAAGAAAAAAGAAGTCGCGACTTTGCCAGTCTATGTCCCGCCCTGTGTTTAGAGAGTCGATTGTAATGTTGACGCTGTTCAACATAACAAAGGAACTTGAATAAATTAAATGCGCGGTACGACATCTTGTTCACATTCGATGAAACTGCTAAGTTCTGTTTTTAAAAAAAACAACCACAGTCCATGTATCCTCGGTCTGAAAACTGTCATTGTATTAGGTGTGAATTGGCGTCTTTCCCTGGCAAAGGCGCGTTGCGGATATGCGCAAAGCATTGCCACGTGATTAGTACGCACACGATCACTATTTTTGACATCGTCATTGCTATGTGTGTGTTTTACAACTTAGTTGTTTTTTCCAGAATTCGAGCTTTTTCACATATTTTTTTAATCAGGATATCTGTATAAGTCATATTTTAGCTGGCGAGTAGTTTTTTTGTTTTATCTATTTAACTAGCAGCGAAACATTTTCGCAACAAATTTTCATACCTTTACCGAGGAATTTGTCGTGTTTGACTTTGGGAGTAATTAAAAAGAACTTTATTTTATTTACCCTTCTTTGCGGCGCGAAAACATATATTTGTCTTCGATTTTGACATTTTATGATCAAATATACTATTAAAAATTGGGGGGGCTGATTTGTTATTTGTCACACTTTACTTTATTAATGTTAAATTGGCGGATTTTTATAGATGCTCTTTTCTATCGTAAATGCAAATGGCGACGTTTTCAAATGGCAATGTATGCTATTCAGTGTATTTATATACAAAACTTGAAGTATTGTTTTATACTGGCGTATCGAATAAAGTGATAAGTTTTTCTATAGTTGAATTGTTATGAGCCACCAAGAATCAGAAATATCACAGGTTTTACGATGACCACGTTAACCTGAACGACGCTATTTTGACAAGATTTGTTCAGCGATGTCAGCATGTTGACAAGCGCCGTTCAACGGACTATATCTCCAGGACTATGAGACTCATACAACTTCTGAGACGTAGTTTCAAAGATCATTCATTATCTTATAAAGCAACAGTGTTACAGCGGGTTTGGCTCAACTGCAATATGGAAACGATAGCGTTTACTCCTTATAGGGACATTGACTACACTAAACTGATAATAATGTGACCCAACAAATAATTCTAGTATACTAAAAAGTATTTCAGACATTACCAGGTCGGTTAACATTTCATAGTAAAGACGGACATATATTTTTGCATAATATGTTGTCTGATGAGCAAACGCCTACATCAAGGATGATGTCTTTCGAGCTCACGTGTCCAGATGGTTTAGATGTTTCTCAGTATGGGATTGACTGCCATAATTGTAGTTACAGTACTAGTAACTAGCAACAGACACCAATATGCACTAATAGCAGGGTTTGAGAATAAGCTACATAATATAATTGCTAAATAACATTTTAGATATGTTATAGTAAGTTGGTGTTTTCTATTTGCTCAGTAATCTGATAGCGTATGCATATGCATTTCTAGTGAATGTGCGAGCGTGGGTGCGTTGAATTTCTCTGAAACCCACTGTGGGTATATTGGTTTGCACAAGCCAGAGTAAAGCAAGTGGGTGGTAGATGTAGCTTGACTTTAGTTGGACCATTGTTTTAATAATATTTAATAGATAAGGCAAACGAGTGTCAGGCCGTGGTGGGATGATTTGTCATCAATATTTAAGTTAAACTGTGCCACCGAAATATAACTGCTATTTAAAGATGGAACTCATTTGAAGCTTGTGAAATCAAACAGCTTACATGAAGAAGCCTTACTCACTTGAAGCACTACACAATAGCATATGAGTTTGTCATTCGGTTAGGAACTAGACCAATGAGGGAATGAATCATATAACAAAATGGTCGAATATTTTCAAAACAATAACTAGCCTATCAATATTTTCTATAGAGAGAATAGAAATCAATGGGTTTGGTCTATTTTGCGAGATATACTGAATTATTTTATAATAGAGAGTCGTTTAAGTCAGCCAGCCATCTATCTATAAATGCTACCAAGCAACTCAGAATATTGGTTAGTAAACTACATAGTGCTGCTAAAATTGCAGTGATTTACATCAGCTTACAGTTCAGGAATGTACCACTTAAATATTATGATGGCACAAATTCGGCATTCACCATATCATCACTAATGGTCTGCCAATAATTGGTGTTTCAGTTTTGAATATATACAGTGAAGTAGCATTGTACGTTAGTAACATATACTACATGCACGATTTTTACTCACTTAAAGCACTTATAATAATACTCATTTAGTAGTTTAGTAAAGAAAACTTTGCACAAAATCTCAAATTCGAAAAATATCTACTGATTATCTACTACTGATTGAAATTTTGTTATACAGTGTTTTTAACATCTAAACGAATTATAATGTGTGGTGTATAGTTACGTTATTTTTACCGAATTACAAATTAGTTGCTTCTGTGTTTTAGGATATGCTTCAGATGCTGAAATTCAGGCAACTCTCGTAAGGAAGCTTCTTGAAAACTACTCAACGTCAACACGACCTGCCTTGAACTCCTCTATACCTACACTTGTAACTCATCGAATTACTCCTATACAGATTCTCGATATTGTAAGCAATTTCTCTTAGTTTTTACAATACAATGTTTTTATGACAGGGCAATTATGTTACGTAAATGGGTATCATTTACACATCCAGTTATTACAAAAGTTTTACGAACGCCCACACACAAAGTGGTATTCGTCATTAATGATACATCATGAATACGTTATTTCTAGTTGGATGAATTTGTCTACTTGGAAATAACTATTCCATTATTTTCTAATGTGAAAATAATAATGTTAAAATGCATTGATGGCTGCAACAGAAAATGTTAATATATATATATATATATATATATATATATATATATATATATATATATATATATATATATATATATATATACTACATTTTTTATAATTAAACTGAAGATGATTAAATCACATGTTTGTCAATGACTGTTCAATCACCACAAGTTCACCAATTCTAATCCGAGAATCAATTCACTTAAAAGTGACAATTGAGTAGAATTCTTCATTTTATTAACAATTTGTTGTATTGCATTTTTAGGATGAACAAAACCAGCTGTTCACACTAAAAGTTTGGATAGGCCTGGTGAGTTCTTATTCAATGTTATGTACATAGGAATACAACACATACCTTAAATCTATTGTTAACATGGAAAGTCGACTCTGATAACAATTGTAAATATTTGACCTTCTTATGCATTACTTGTGATTCTGTGTGACTTATATCAACGCTGTATTTTGGACAGTATGCGTGATGGAGGGAGTAAATAGAGCACAATTTGTGTATGAAACACTCTTGTGTATGTCTCGCACTCTACAATCACGACGACCTTATGATTCGATGGGTCATTGTTAATCCAGATGTAGGAATAGGTGTGTTTCTTAGGCCCTCGCATGAGGCATGTAGGTTGACAGATTAAACTATAATCAGAAGTAGGATAAGTATGAATTAATAACCATAATAATAAAATTCATAATATTATAGATGTTTTTATAAGTGTGATGTTCTTTACCGATTTCCATTCATCACGTAACCATTTCTTTTTGTTATGCGTTTACATTACCTTGTGGTGCTGCCAATCACGACTGAGGAACGTTTTTATTGAGCAATTTAATTTCAGAGGTGGACTGACGAATTACTGCGCTGGAATGAATCAGACTATGCAGGAGTTGCTAGTGTCAGCGTCTCAAGTAATGATATATGGCAACCGGATATCACCTTATATGGAAGGTGGGTGGCTATACATGTATTACAAACTAGAGACTATTCTATACTGTGACGTCAAATTTAACGAAAGCCATCCATATCAAAATATGTTAATAAACATGAAACATTCCACACACACAGCTATCTTCAAACAAGCAATCACAATTTTCGGTAAACATCCACAAAACAATGTATTAAAATCGCTGGTTGCCCATTGGACAATATAAGCCCTGCTATCTGTAAGCTACAGTCACTGATTGATCCCCATGTTCAATCGATCCCGGAAATAACGTCTTCTACAGTCAATTTTCAAAGTTATGTTCGACTAATGATTGCCACACCTCGACCACCATCCAAACAGGCGGCACGCCACGATTTTTCATTGCGCTGTATTTCACAAGGTCACCAACAAAAATAATTGCTCACGTATGTGTCTCCGTGTGACAGGTTTCAAACGTCATTCTCGGATTTTTATTCAGTAACGTGAATTAATCAGTGAATTGTATTAATTTATTTATGAGGATTTATTTGAGTTAAAGCTATCAGCTTCTCACATCTATAGATAGTTAGTCACATCTGCATCAAGGACATGCTGTAACATAAACAGTTCATAGACATATCGAATAGTACTCCATCAGTTACGTAAACCAGTATGGAAGAAAGTAACTGGTCGTGACTGTTATTCAGTTTTCACTTGTTCATTCCAGTGTTGACAAAGAATTCGAAAGACACTTATCAACAGATGCTCAAGTCAGCTCCGATGGAAGTGTGCTTGCTCTGCAACCTATGGTTTTCAAAGCATCCTGTCGGATAGACGCCACATATTTTCCCTTTGATGAGCAGAAGTGCATCCTGAAATTTGGATCATGGAGTTACGATGGTTCATTGATAGACTTGGAAATTAACCCATCTTCTGGGTCGCTGAGTAACTACATACCAAATGGTGAATGGAGCCTCATAGGACTGCCAATCATAAAGCACGTGCTGTACTATGCATGCTGCCCAGAACCTTACCCTGATATTACGTACACATTTGTCATACGACGAAGGTCCCTGTTTTACATATATACGCTGCTTATGCCAGTCATGCTGATGTTCATTTTGATTCTAGTTGGTTTCTACTTGCCAACAGAATGTGGCGAGAGAATGACTCTGTTTGTCACTAGTATGCTGTCATTGTTTGTTTTCCTGTCTCTAGCGAGTCAATATCTACCACCTACCTCAGACTCAACACCATATATACGTAAGTAATGTAATATTTATATAATCACAGGTTCATCAATCACACGTTTAGAAAAAGCATTCTCTATAACTCGGCTTGTTACTATAGCAAAGTGTAAATTTCAGTTGTACACAAATCAGTCATGCGTCATTCACTCGCATATCAATCGTACACATTCTACACATGACGATATAGTTCTGACCGTAATGTAACCATATCTGACATTGATAAGAACCACACGTAGTATGCCGCCATTGTGAATACGTGAATACGTATTCAACTAGTTAGTATTTCTTTCATCGGCATGTTTTGATACATACTATAGACTCCAACTTGATTCGAAAATACTTTAGGTTGTATACTTGATTGAGAAATTAATAATAATTATATAATAATAATAATCATAATAATAATAAGGGGACTTCATTGGATTAACTTTTAATATAGTTGAATAAACTTTTAATATAGTTAAATTAACTTTTAATATAGTTGCGATATGAACTCGATTAAAACGCGTTCCTATATAGGGTTGCGTTTTAATTGGAGTTTAATTAAACTCAATTACAATGCAATACAATGGAGAATTGCATTTTAATTAAGTTTAATTAAACAAGAGTTGAATATCCCGTGACTGAACATAGAAATGTTTGCGAAGCTTAGGTTTAGTTTCGGGGTAAGGTATGGTACAATTATATTAATATTAATATAACGTGAACCATACCTTCCCCCGATACTAAACCTAAGCTACGCAAAACTTATTAATAATCGAATTAACTATTAATATAAATTATGTTTTCCGAGGACTATGAAAAAGGTCCTCGGAAAGTGTGTATGTCCTCGGAAGTTGCTATATATCTGTATTTTTGTCCTCGGAACATATAGCAATGCAAGTACACACACACACACACACACACACACACACACCCACACACAAACATACACACACCATTCCACTCATTAACATACATACACTCATTGAAGCATTGTGTGAAATGTTGGAAAACTACATCATAGTGTGTGGGAATATCATGGTCAGTTGTTATATTCAGAAATGATAGATGTATATTCATGTTTGTCTATATCGGGCAATAATGGTAGTAATTGATTTTATGTATTTTTTCTTGACTAAACAGAAATATACCTGATGTCTACCATCGGACTTGTTGCACTCTCGTCGATCCTGACGGGTTTTAGCATCAATTTACACTATCTGGCGAGCGACTGTTCACCAGTTCCTGGGTGGATGCGAATCTGTGTGTTTAAGTACATTGCCGCTATAGTTTTGCTCCAAAATAAAACAAAACCGTTTTTGAAAGCGACAGAAAACTCAAAACACACCGAAGGCGATGATGATATACATATACCACTGGTCGGTGAAGGAAGTGGAGACATGAGTGCTATAGATATAAAAGCACCTAGTTATATCACAAGTTTGCCTGAAAGTGTACAAGAATGGCGAATGGTTGCTGTCGTGGTCGACAGATTATTTATGGTTTTGTATCTGATACTATTTGTTAGTATCACGGCAGGAATATTTATGTTCCTAGAAAACAGACATGGTCATTTTTCTACCCACTGAATTTCTAGACTTTTTAAATTATTTCTGATACCTAATAATATAACCAGGCCATACTGATATTATTTTGACGTATTATGATTAACACCGAAACAATGGACATTCTATAAAGAATAGCATAATATCCATTATTATATATCTGTCACCGTAACGCCATAGGTTACAGCGTGCCGTAATTTTGCGGTATTTTACGGGGTATTTTCATCCTATCATATAAGGAAATGCGAATTCCAATTATGGAATTATTACGCGCGTAAGCGTCCTCTAATAATAAAAACAAACATAGTTGCCACCAGAATTTAACCGGACTCCATACAAAGACGTTCGCTGATTCTGTTCTAAACTTTTTAGATTTTAGCTTTCCCGTGATGTATCCTTGGTAGGAAAAGATGTATAATAATAAGGTTATTACGAAGATACCTCAAAGTATGCATGTCACACGCAATGACAATGCACTCAGACAGTACGCTGTCGCATCGACCTCGGCTTTGAGGTATCTTCGTAATAACCTCATATTATTATATATCCATTATCTGACACCAGTAACAATATAATTTAGCCATTCGTAAAACTCAAGCGCGTTCGGATGTCTTCTTTATTTGGAAGTTGTGCGTCACGTTTACGTCACATTAAACCAAATTCCTTCGTGAACTTCAGACACAGAGACGCTATCAGTGCGAGATGCAATTAGAATCCGGACACTGGGAAATAAACGTTCGCACAGCGCGAAATTGTCTTCGTTATTTATCTTAAAATTAATACCACGAGTAGGGAAAAGGTGTATATTACTAGTATTATGGTTAACACGAGAATGCCACAAACTATGCACTTTTTGCAATATTCTCGTAAAAACTACTAATATAGCTTGAGAAAGGAACGCTCCTATGTTTTAATTGCACTTAATTCGATTGCTAAAACTAAAGGTCAGTTTCCTTAAATTGCTCATCCAAATTCACGTTAAATGATGGTCTAGAGGTGATGTATGACTGGGTTGTAGTATTAGGTGTAACAAATGTAGTTTTATAGACTTGTCTTATACAACCAAGATGTACTATTCAGTTAAAAACAATGAAGGGTGTCAAATTCATATCCTAAAGAAACCCAATGTCTAGTATTACACAAGGAAATACTATGACTTATATATAAATAAGCACAGGGTGACTTTAGTAAACAAAAACCTTCAATTGATGCAGTTACAGCATGTGATAATTACCTCACATCATGCTCTTAAGGCAGAGTCTGCCTAATATTTACAATTTAAAATGCAACTGTCGGTATTGAACTAAGTTTAATATTGTTGACAGTTAATATAAATATATATATATAATTAGGTAATCAGCTTGACTGTGTGCAAACAAACTGCTAGTTGAACATATGACTCAATATATTATATTGGAGGAGATAGGATATCCCGTACTGTTCATACAAGTACATTCCGAAATGATGGAATGGGTAAATGAGCTCTGATCGCCTCTCCATGGTATAACCACCTGACTGATTGTTGTACTAATCTCACAATTCTGCTTGTAAGGGGAGTACTAGTGTAGTGTATGCTATTTGTTTTATTATCATTTCAATGTTGACTGAATTAATGAAAGGATAATATTCAATAGTTAATATTCTGTATGTCAGTTCTGTCTGCATGACCCAACCTAGCCCCAATAATAAGGTAAATCACGCAGAGAAAAAGTACACGTGCAGTTGTGTAACTATGGTTGTGGGTATCCCAGGTACAAAGCATGTAGAACGTGAAAAAAAAACATCCAGTAAGGGTATCTCTAGCTGCTCTGCAATCCAGTGAGGAGAATGTCAGTCCGATCTCATAGAATACAACAATACATCACACTAAAATCTGTATTTTTAAACTCTTATTGTCACGTCAATATAGAGATCCCTAGTGGTAGGTATAAGATACACCAAATACCGCTAATCGAAAGGTGGGTCGTCTCTAATCACAGTAACATCACCATTTCCAACCATTAGCGTGAGCATCGTGGGAGTGGATACTGCATTATTCGAGAATAAATGAACATAAATAATGTCTGAGCTAATGGTTAAACGTCCTAAAAAGTCAGTACAAAGTATTGTATACCGACGAAAATGTCCAGGGGTAAAGCTCTATTTGCTGAACATTTATAATAATTGTTGCGCCTAATATGTGAATTAGTTGATCATTAGCCCCTCTCCTTACTGCAAAGGAAGGTATTTTAGTCTTGTATCGTGCCTAATGTATGTAGTCCATTCAAAGATAGCACTCGACTTGCAATGGCAGAAGGGCGGACGGCTATGTTTTCCGGCTGCGTGGGTTTCCTAAAATCAGAACCCATGGTATTGTTATTATTTCGTGTAAATGACGCTGATCAAAATGTTCAGAAATGATGCATATACTCCAAAAACTTTACAATTTAAATTAAAATTACTTAAAATTAATTTTATGTACAGTCAATTTGAATATTAATCATTACCTTAAGTTATCTTAACCACGAACAATTAGAACATAGGTTGGGCCCATAATCGCTCTAATTATCGGATATTATATGATTCCTGTAAGAATGTCCACTATTTCATTTGTAACAATAAAACGTCAAACTGAATAATATGGCTGGGTTATTTAGACAAAGTTATTGGTCACTTATAGAAGTTTAATTAGTCTTCATAGGATGTGTGTAAATTTAAAAATAGTTCAAATAAGAAGTTTACCATTCAAATTGATGGTGTGGCTGGAAGATTTTCTTGTTGTTTAAGAACTGCTAGGTTAGGTAATCAGTAATATAAAAATAATTCGATACAAACCCTTAGTTATTACTGCGGCCAGATTAAACGTACTACTAATTAAGTAAAATTGTTTATAAATTGACAATAAATTGTTTAAAAATGAATGTGTGTAATTATTATTATACATCTGTCACGTAACGCCATAGGTTACAGTAATTTTGCGGTATTTTCATCCTACCATATTAGGAAATTCGAATTCCAAATATTAAATGATTACGCGCGTAAGCGTCCTCTAATAATAAAAACAAACATGACTGCCATCAGGGTTGGTCCGGACTTCACACAGAGAAGTTCGCTGATTCTGTTCTAAACATTTTGGATTTCGGCATTCCCATGATGTATCATTGGAAGAAAAGATGTATAATAATAAAGTTATTACGAGGATACCGTAAAAGTATGCACGAAGACAGTATACTGTCGCATCGACCTTCGCTGCGCATCGGTCGATACTCCCGATGTACTGTCTTCGTGCATACTTTGAGGTATACTCGTAATAATCTCATAGTATTATATTCACCATTTATTTGTTACAATAATGTAATAAATTATGTATATAGACGAGAAGCGGCTGCATAACATTTTGCATGGTGCTGCCGCGACTTGGTTTTTTGAAAACATTATTTTTTGATAGTTATTAATTAATTAATGTAGTTAGATGACTTTATAGTTTGTTTTTCCAATCCTTTAAACGTTATAAGATCATCACTACATTATAATCAATCTTTCCTAAGAGATGTGAGTACTCTAGTCTAAAGCGAATGTATATTTGTTTGTCTGTATTGACATGACGAACGTTGTCAGTGCCGGCATCATTAATGCATTGTATAATGTTCTCTATTTAAATAAATGTATAATTGCATATGGTATGTCACATACACAGGCTAGATATTTCAGTATACTAGTATAAGTTTGAATTAAAATATGTTGTAAGAGTTATTTAAGGCACAAGTTTCAGCACAAGCCTGGGAGCAATACCACATAAAAAGAAATGAGAATAATTAAGTATGATCACAAAGGATGCGTGTATACGTGAGTTATACATGTTTATAGTCAGTGCACTTTTTTTCTGTTATAACTTCAGACTTTGCCTCGAGTGTTACACCCCCTCCCCTTTCCACTGTCGCAGGCAGTGAGTGTGGGGAGGGGCGTGGCGCATCGTGCCTTTGGAACTTCTTGTATTTAAACTTGAAACTTGTCAATTTTGCAGGAATTCTATTCATTTGTATTGGGTTGGGTTTCTCCAAAAATATTAATCTTTACCATCTGGATTTTCGTGTTTATTAACAGTTGACATTATATATAGCAAGAATGAACGCATTTGTGTGAGTGAGTGGCAACAGGTTGCATGCAATTTGTTATAGTCTTATTTCCTTGCTTATGCTGTAGAATTATTTGAAAAATTATTCAAAGTGTGGCAAGTGTACAAATTATGCCATAGCCAACCTATGAGTCTTTTGCCTTTATATCCAGCGTTGTATTTTTAGTACTGGTTGGAACATAGCTAGCCTGTGTGCAACTTGCCTATAGACCAAGTGTTGTAATTCTAGTTCCAGTTGTTTTATGGTCAACCTGTGTGTGCCTTATTTATGTTTTCATAGTCTCAATCAAAATTTAATCTAGTCTTGAACCCAGTACAAGTATGTTTATGGGATTGTTATGTTATTGAATGTATCCTGCAAAATGTATTATCACATGTGCTGCAAACCCATTGCAGTGTAATAATAGTGATTACAATACATGTTTACTGAAGTACAGATATTGTGATATTAAGCTTAGGTAGTAGTTGTATTACAAGTGCAATTTTGTAGTGTACCATCTAGGTATTATTGGCTGTTGCATTTTAGTTAGCTATGAGCTGAGTTTTGCTGTGCAGTTCTTTCATAGAACACTGTGTACTAATGTGTATAGCATTTCGCACTTTGTGTTTGATATTTTGCTTGATTAATTAAATTCTCGTACTAGTTTATAACTGCAATTATGTTGTCAGCCTATTGCTTTCTGTGCTGTCCTGTATCTGTATCATGTCACCATTATAACCATTAAGGTATTCCAGAATACCGATTCGTGACACAACGAACAGCCCCTGAAAATAAAAATTCCATCGTATACTCTTTTCAGTCGGGTCTCAGAGCTAGCTGGTACTACACCGAGGGCAGAGGGAAGAAACGAGAGAAGTGGCAAAAGCATTTTAGATGACATTATAATTTATGGTAAAAACAACAGTTGCACAACTATGAACTTGATAATTGTCAGGCTTGTCTGACTAATATTGGCTTTATCAAAATAGTTTTGTGTGCTTTGACGACAACCGCACATAAGTATTTCTTGGTTATCACATTGCAGTCGTTCATTCATAAACCCATCATTGCTTGTGCTGTTATGATGAAAAAATAGAATTAGCAATCCAAAATGATCATATTCTGACATTCGTTATTTAATATTTTCAAATAACTTACCACGCATTGTTGATAAAAAACATATGAAAGAAACATATGTTAATCGTGATAGAGGAAATGGAATAATCTTCACTGTCACGTAGGTAATTTGGATGCCTTCAAAACAAAGACATTAATGAGAAAACGCCAAAATCTGCAATCAATTCTTTCTTCGACAGCACAATATTGTATTGTTGAAACCGAAGGCGATTACATACAGCTTGACACATTGCCATCTGGACAGTATTTAGTTGTTGTGGATGTTGAAATGACAATGTATAGCATTTTGTTAAGCGTAAAATAAACGAAAAAAATACGCCAAGTGATGGTTTGATACCACTACACCAAACATAACATGTCTGCACACCCGATGCACTGTAACATAATGATAATTGACCCTTTAAGTACTTAGTTATATGGGGGAACTGATGTGGTATAAGAGAGCATGTGCATAACAACGTCAATCTGTATTTGGTGATTATAATATCTGTGTGATCCCTACTCTCTCCCGGTCCGAATGCAGTATATTCGCGTGTAAATAATCAGTATCCAACCGTGAAAATGAAACATATTCAGAAAACTGATTTATTGCTCTAGTAGGTGGGCTCTAGTAAACATTTTATACAAATTCAATAAATATTCCATATAATCCCTTTGTTGCATTGTCAAATCATTGTGTAACCCAGTGGTCACGGTCTGAGTCTGCATACAATAAATGTGTTTGTCGATTGCGGTAATATATTATTTATCGATCACCACGTCAAAAGTCGTATACACCTGCCGAGTGATTAACCGTGAGAGTAGCAAATCAGCGACCGCCTTGCTGCATCGTGTGACTGGCCATAATCCCCCCCCCCCACCGCATACAGAAAAACAGCTGGTCTGAACGTGTTAGTGTTTCGTTACTGAGTTATTTTAAGTCGCCAAGTCGTAAAGAAGGTGTGGTCATGGCTTGTGGGTGGTGAGTATTAACATATGATCGAAATTGGTGAATGGTCTTTTGAAAGGGAAATTATATTGACCGTGCATAACATTTCAAATTCAAATAAATCAGCCAGTGCACAAGTAGCTAATTATAACACCACAGGATCTCGAGAAATTGTTCCTCTACGCTATCATAACACCCCTCTACCCCGTATAGTTTCCTACACATATTTTCCTAGTTAGAGCGGAACATGTACCATCACGTAGATGTAGCTCTACTCATATGAATCATTTAAAATATTCTCTATAATTAAATATTTAAATAAACAAATACATGCAGAAACATAATTTAATTCCTATCACCATTAAATTAATCAATCTAAAAAGTTCAGCTAAATCGAGCACGTACAATTAATGTTGGTCATCTATCATCAAATAACCTCAAAATAGAGATTATGAAAAATTAGCATATTAATCATTTCAGCGCCAAAGTAAACTTTTGTTTCTCTTCACAAAATAAAGTCCATAAATCTGTTGATATTGATTTAGAGAGTGTAGCTGTAAGTCAATTGGTTCTGTTTTCTGAAAATTTGATCAGTTACACCTGCGAAAGCAATGGAACACATATTAAAGATCAATGTAGGAACATATTGGTCAGAAACACGCATACATATAATATGCATGGAATCATAAACAAAGATATAAAGACGAACTCGCAAAGGCGACGCGTCAATGTAAGCACTCCCCGTTACGCCACAACGCACTGTACGAATAATGACAGCTTTAAATATCATCTGGTGAATACGGACTTACGCAATGCATAGATTGGTATGCGTATTTCCAATATTTGCCGTCACAAAAAATATGCAGAATATAGTCGAACTTCACTGCATGTAAATGAATATAACAGTTACATACCCTTATAACAAAATCATCATGTATTATAATAAGTTGCATACCCACCCATATCTTAACGTTGTCCAGCTTTTAACGATATCACCATCATCGTTTATCATCTCAGTTTCGGGTTTTAGAATATCTCCGTTAGGTGTTACCAGCAAACCACACAGTTTGCCATCATAAGCAGTACCAGTGATTTCAATTTTCAAGAGGTGAATTCGCAAAATCCAAACCAATTTGAATGTTGTATCATGTAGTTTGAAGACGACTACCACTTTATCGTTGCTCTGATAGACGAATATCTTATCATAATTAGATTCAGATTCGTCTCGCTGCAATGAATCAATAAGTCTCATCTTAATTTATACATGTTGATTTATTTTTAAACGAATCGATTCTCATGATAAAAAATGCGTCACCTAGTGACTAAGTAGGTAATTTTATGAAATAAGTCGTTCAAAGCGTTTATATTGTTTTGTTATTATTCACTGGTGAAGATAACATTATTAACAGCTTTTATGATATTCCAGATGACAAACGACGACAAATTGTCGATTTTAACGACAGTGTCTCCCTCCACCAATAAGGAGTGCAATGGTGTATTACTTACTGCATTCGAGTCAAGCATATCCACATACACGTATTCATCACTAACATTTACGTTAATTGCTATGACCCGGATCTTGAATGAACCATCCATGTCATTACGTAGTTCAAAATTAGCTGAGATTTGAAAGTCTGGTTCTGATTGATCGCAGTTTCCTACCAGAATATACCCACATGCGCTATGGGGCATGAAATGGTCCATGATGCTACCACCATCTGTGAACAAATAATAAATGTTAATTATTGTGTTAGTTCATTCAATTTAGAGTTTATCAATCAATAATAACATTCAGTCCGATAATATAAGTATCATACTTCAATAAGACATTTTTTCCTTTACTGTGAGAATCGAAATCGAACGTGAAACAGGAAAAACAAAGGCTATGTGTCTTAATGATATTAAAACATCGTGTGGTATTCGACAAACGCTTAAGTATCTCCGGGTAATTTTCATTACAGCAATGGAAAATGTCACTATAAAATCAATTGGATTTTGCCATACTTCCACTCATAGATTAAAGGCTTAGTCATTCTGTCATAATCAATAAAATAGTTCCAACTACAAGCACACCATGCCATGCCATGCTAGGCCGTGCCTATGAAGCCCCTCTCTGAACAATGGGTCAATGCATTATTGTGTTTCACGAAATGAAATGAATAAATACGACCAGGTCTAGGGTTCAAAACTTTTGGGCAACGATAACACGAGAGATCTCACACAAAACGCTAAGATATAATTCATTCTTCTGGATCTTATCATAATTTTACATAACTTAACTGCCTACAAGTGCTTTAAACGGGGATATAGTTGTACAATGAACATGCATATGTGTTGTAGCATACACATTCAACTACTCCATGGCGTTATAAAACAACAGATCATACACACTTGGAACCTGCAAAAATCTATTGAACATTACCTTTTTCCTGAAGTGAAACCAGTTCGTTAATTGGTCCTAGAGCATAGGTAACTGCACTGCCCAAAGACGATGCATACGACTGTTTCCATAGATAGAAGATAAATGATTTAAGATCTGGTATTGGTGTAGTAATGCCCACAGGAGTAGTGGCTTCAAATAACTCCTCTTGCTCTGTTGCAACAGTTGACTGTCCATCCACATCCAATACATCTTCATGCCCTGTGTCCACAGTAGACTGTCCACCAAATTCCAATACCTCATCCAGCCCTGTGGTAACAATAGGTTGTATACTCACTTCTGATACCTCCACCAGCCCTGTGGCAGCCGTAGTCTGCTCATTCACATCTGATACCTCGACTAGCCCTGTGACAACAGTAGACTGTTCTCCATTTTCCAATAGCTCAATCAGCGCTGTAGTAACAATATAATTTTCATCCAATACCCCCTCCAAATCTGAAAAGTGGATTCGCGCACATCATTGAACTAAAATTCAGAAATACTGACTTGATTAACTATATACAGACAGATTTGGATGAAACCTATATAACCAAACTTTATCCAGATACTAGCACGGAGAATTGTTGGCAAAAGCTACTCAACCTTTGTTTGCATTTCTTATGGTAATAATAATGAGGCTGTAGAAAGACTATTCTAAATCAAAGCTACATGAGTAGAAGTCAGACAAATTTTTTTAAAGATTTGCTATATTCTATATGGTTATTATAATCAATGTTTTATTGAAATATCTTGATTGCCTCCTTTAGATATCATAGAAGTATTGTGTCTAGAAGACCTGACATAGTAGAAATGTGTTGAAAAACATATTGTATAACATGCTATAAAAAAGAAGCTGTACGGTTCATTATGGTGTATTTAGAACTTCTAAATAGAAAGTTATATACACTATATCATTACATATGTGCAACATGTCTCGAGAGAGCATATTATACTTACCATTCCGTTTTTGCAATAGTCTCTGCAAAAAACAAAAGTAAAATAAATATCAACTTGTGTTGCATAGCATAATTGCATGAAGATGTTATTATTGATAGTTGAAAGTTTATAACAAACTAAAGGTATTAGGCATTTCATCAAATATAGCTTCAATAATGTGTATATATATGAGATCAGCTATTTCACTTGTGTGTTTTTGTTATTTTTCCACGGAGGGAAATTGGAATCACTCAATATTACTATTAGTAATCTGTAACTTCTTAATGAGGATCTGGCCACGTTTAGATGTTTGTTGATTGTGCCATGTCGGAACGTATGTAAACGTATGTCCATCGAAGCAGTATTTTTTTTACGTCACGTAAGCGTTCTTTTTCATTAACTGTCTTATATGTATATACGTGGATCGAACATCAGCCGCAAATGACGTTCTTCAATGGTTAATATTGATATTTGAATTTCTTTCTCAAAGTTCAATGCCAAAATACCAACTTATCGGAAAGGAACATCATGTTGAAATACCTGTACCTCATCGAAATGACAGTGTATATCATTTCATTAAACGTAGAATAAGCGAAAAATAGACTTTCACGTTTGTTAAACCTCACGCGATGATTTGACTCTGCTACGACGCAGTGGTCATTGATTAATCTGTTTTACGTTTGAACGCTCGCTTGACCTTGCAGTGAACGGAAACAGTATACAGCTCTGGATAATGACTCTACTACGAGTAGATAGAAGCTTAACAATTAGGTGATTCACATGTACTGTTAGACAAGGAGTACTTACTATTGAATTAGAGTGGCAACACATGTGTAGATATGATAGAAGTATTTGCCAGCTAATAATGTATTTTAGCGGAGAATAACACGTGTTAGTTGTTCGGCTATCTGTAGTTTGTTTGCATGAGTGTTTGCTAGTAATCAATTGATTAATTTGTCCTGCAGTAAAATGATTTATAAAAAGACGTTGTTTGTTTTGTGTTTTGGAATCTCTAAATCCACTTTTAAGGATTAAAATTTAAGATATAAATGAGTTTGACAAATGTTCTAAATATGACATAATACGTAATGTTGATATTTTAGGTTGCTAATTGCCAAATACTATGACGAGTTGTGTACACATACAATTGAATTTAAGCGTTCCCATGGAAAGAAAGTAATTATGTGGATGATTTATGAGCTTTCTGAAAGTTATCAACAGACTATAACATTTATGTGACTGAAATGTCGCATATTTATTTATTAATACGTACAGCCAAGTTACGTTTACGGATCCCAAGTACGCGTAATAATTAGCTCGATTACGTCAGTAGTGCTGTAGTCTCTCTCAAAGTCCGTGCATGATATGCACTGCCTACGGTTTGCGTTTATCCACATTTGAACAAAATGTCTGTAAATTGTCCGGAGACTATGGTAATATAGGCAAAATGTTTACGTTCAAATACTAGTTTTATAAAGTAGTATTTGGATTTGTTTAACATAGTTGATTTATATACGAAATTATGAGCAAGAACGACAAAAAGGCGGATAATTGTGACGTATTTGAGGAAAATACAACGTGACACAGTACAGGAATTCACAAATAACATTCCAAACAGGAGATCATTGAACAAAAGTCTTATAGGGAAATTTACACTGCTACAAAAAAAACATATATTGAAAGAACGTAAAAAGAATATCTACAACTGTAATTACCTTGTTGTTTAAAGTTGCCGCAATCGCGTGATGTACACACATTAATGCAGTAATATAGTACAATAGATTCATCATTCTGAAATCGAAAAAAAAATACTGAAAAGTATGAACGAGGTGTAAAGCATCAAATACCTAATCAACAATCAATGTGTTTACCTAACAAAGGATTAACATTAGGATACAAAGATCTCACACTGGAACACAAATGGACTCACATATAGCTCATGCCACGGCACTAATAATCCCAGCATATAAACACGGCTAAGCGCTTCACCACTGTAATCATACACACATTACTACACCACACTAATATTTCCCAAATAGACTTTTGTGGTCTACCTGAAACAAATGACCTTAAGATCCTCCTGAATAATTTGTTTTGCAGAGTAATGTGTTGTCCATAGCCACATTAAACATGGTAAATATAAATAAACACGATACGACACGATTTTAGTTTTATTATGATTTATGTTACATCTATTAATTATTTATGTATCAATCATTTACTCGTACTCTATTATAACTCATTGTGGTACAAATATTACAAATGCAATTTTCATCACATCCCGGTAGCTGCTCCCATCCTAATGAGGTTGTCGATGTATATAACTCTCAATAACATTGGCCAAAAAATATAAACAAAATTATTAGGTTATCACGTGAAATGATTTGACTCCGCCGACGCAAGAATTGTGTGTGGGTGTGTGAGCTTACATCAGAAAATCTCTTAATAATTTTTTTTACAATTTTTGAGTTTTAGAGCGTTATCTACATAATGAGCATATTTTCTTTTTGCAAACAATTATTCGTGTCAGTCAGTTTTAACGTTACACAGATTTTGATTACAACGACATTGTTGTCCCTCATATACGTCATGTTGACGTCATGTAAGCATTCTTTCACCTTAGCTGTCAGCCATATACATCATTGTGACGTAACAAAAGCGTTTGCCACCATAGCCTCAACTCATACGTCACTTTGACGTCACATAAGCATTCTGTTCTGATAGCCTACACCTATATACGTCATTGTGACGTCACATAAGCGTATGTCACAATAGCTTTCACAATATACGTCATTTTAAAGTCACATAAGCGTTTGTTACTATAGCTTCCACCCATACACGTCATTTTGACGTCACATAAGTGTTCTGTCATCATAGCCTATACCATTATACGCCGTTTTGACGTCACATAAGTGTTTTGTCGCTATAGCTTTCACCCATATACGACATTGTAACGTCACATAAGCCTTTTTCACTTTAGCTTTCATAATATACATCATTTTCAAGTCACATAAGCGTTTTGTCAATAAGGCTTCCACCCATATACGTTATACCGTCACATAAGTGTTTTTCTTTATATCTTTCACTTGTATACGTCATTTTGATGTCACATAAGCGTTTTGTCACCATAGTTGTCACCCATATACGTCATGTTGACGTCACATAAGCGTTCTGTCCTGATAGCCTACACCTATATACGTCATTTTGACGTCACAAGCGTTTTGTCGTTATAGCTTTCATCCATATACGTCATTGTGACGTCACATAAGCGTCTGTCACCATAGCTTCCACAATATACGTCATTTTAAAGTATTTGTCACTATAGCTTCCACCCATGCACGTCATTATGACGTCACATAAGCGTTCTGTCATCATAGCCTATACCATTATACGCCATTTTGACGTCGCATAAGTGTTTGTAAGTTTACATTTCACCTATATACGTCATTGTGACGTCGCATAAAGATTACGTCACAATTAATTTCACTCACGTACGTCATTATTTACGTCGCATAAGCGTTTTGTCACCAAAGCTTTCATCAATATTCGTCATTCTGACATTACATAAGCGTTCTGTCACCAAAGCTTTCATCAATATTCGTCATTCTGACATTACATAAGCGTTCTGTCACCAAAGCTTTCAACAATATTCGTCATTCTGACATTACATAAGCGTTCTGTCACCAAAGCTTTCATCAATATTCGTCATTCTGACATTACATAAGCGTTCTGTCACCAAAGCTTTCAACAATATTCGTCATTCTGACATTACATAAGCGTTCTGTCACCAAAGCTTTCATCAATATTCGTCATTCTGACATTACATAAGCGTTCTGTCACCAAAGCTTTCATCAATATTCGTCATTCTGACATTACATAAGCGTTCTGTCACCAAAGCTTTCAACAATATTCGTCATTCTGACATTACATAAGCGTTCTGTCACCAAAGCTTTCATCAATATTCGTCATTCTGACATTACATAAGCGTTTTGTCACCAAAGCTTTCAACAATATTCGTCATTCTGACATTACATAAGCGTTTTGTCACCAAAGCTTTCAACAATATTCGTCATTCTGACATTACATAAGCGTTTTGTCACCAAAGCTTTCATCAATATTCGTCATTCTGACATTACATAAGCGTTCTGTCACCAAAGCTTTCAACAATATTCGTCATTCTGACATTACATAAGCGTTTTGTCACCAAAGCTTTCATCAATATTCGTCATTCTGACATTACATAAGCGTTCTGTCACCAAAGCTTTCATCAATATTCGTCATTCTGACATTACATAAGCGTTCTGTCACCAAAGCTTTCATCAATATTCGTCATTCTGACATTACATAAGCGTTCTGTCACCAAAGCTTTCATCAATATTCGTCATTCTGACATTACATAAGCGTTTTGTCACCAAAGCTTTCATCAATATTCGTCATTCTGACATTACATAAGCGTTTTGTCACCAAAGCTTTCATCAATATTCGTCATTCTGACATTACATAAGCGTTCTGTCACCAAAGCTTTCATCAATATTCGTCATTCTGACATTACATAAGCGTTCTGTCACCAAAGCTTTCATCAATATTCGTCATTCTGACATTACATAAGCGTTTTGTCACCAAAGCTTTCATCAATATTCGTCATTCTGACATTACATAAGCGTTCTGTCACCAAAGCTTTCATCAATATTCGTCATTCTGACATTACATAAGCGTTCTGTCACCAAAGCTTTCATCAATATTCGTCATTCTGACATTACATAAGCGTTTTGTCACCAAAGCTTTCATCAATATTCGTCATTCTGACATTACATAAGCGTTTTGTCACCAAAGCTTTCATCAATATTCGTCATTCTGACATTACATAAGCGTTCTGTCACCAAAGCTTTCATCAATATTCGTCATTCTGACATTACATAAGCGTTTTGTCACCAAACTTTCATCAATATTCGTCATTCTGACATTACATAAGCGTTCTGTCACCAAAGCTTTCATCAATATTCGTCATTCTGACATTACATAAGCGTTTTGTCACCAAAGCTTTCATCAATATTCGTCATTCTGACATTACATAAGCGTTCTGTCACCAAAGCTTTCATCAATATTCGTCATTCTGACATTACATAAGCGTTTTGTCACCAAAGCTTTCATCAATATTCGTCATTCTGACATTACATAAGCGTTCTGTCACCAAAGCTTTCATCAATATTCGTCATTCTGACATTACATAAGCGTTTTGTCACCAAAGCTTTCAACAATATTCGTCATTCTGACATTACATAAGCGTTCTGTCACCAAAGCTTTCAACAATATTCGTCATTCTGACATTACATAAGCGTTCTGTCACCAAAGCTTTCAACAATATTCGTCATTCTGACATTACATAAGCGTTTTGTCACCAAAGCTTTCATCAATATTCGTCATTCTGACATTACATAAGCGTTCTGTCACCAAAGCTTTCAACAATATTCGTCATTCTGACATTACATAAGCGTTTTGTCACCAAAGCTTTCATCAATATTCGTCATTCTGACATTACATAAGCGTTCTGTCACCAAAGCTTTCATCAATATTCGTCATTCTGACATTACATAAGCGTTCTGTCACCAAAGCTTTCATCAATATTCGTCATTCTGACATTACATAAGCGTTTTGTCACCAAAGCTTTCATCAATATTCGTCATTCTGACATTACATAAGCGTTCTGTCACCAAAGCTTTCATCAATATTCGTCATTCTGACATTACATAAGCGTTTTGTCACCAAAGCTTTCATCAATATTCGTCATTCTGACATTACATAAGCGTTTTGTCACCAAAGCTTTCATCAATATTCGTCATTCTGACATTACATAAGCGTTCTGTCACCAAAGCTTTCATCAATATTCGTCATTCTGACATTACATAAGCGTTCTGTCACCAAAGCTTTCATCAATATTCGTCATTCTGACATTACATAAGCGTTCTGTCACCAAAGCTTTCAACAATATTCGTCATTCTGACATTACATAAGCGTTCTGTCACCAAAGCTTTCAACAATATTCGTCATTCTGACATTACATAAGCGTTCTGTCACCAAAGCTTTCATCAATATTCGTCATTCTGACATTACATAAGCGTTCTGTCACCAAAGCTTTCAACAATATTCGTCATTCTGACATTACATAAGCGTTCTGTCACCAAAGCTTTCATCAATATTCGTCATTCTGACATTACATAAGCGTTTTGTCACCAAAGCTTTCATCAATATTCGTCATTCTGACATTACATAAGCGTTTTGTCACCAAAGCTTTCATCAATATTCGTCATTCTGACATTACATAAGCGTTCTGTCACCAAAGCTTTCATCAATATTCGTCATTCTGACATTACATAAGCGTTCTGTCACCAAAGCTTTCATCAATATTCGTCATTCTGACATTACATAAGCGTTCTGTCACCAAAGCTTTCATCAATATTCGTCATTCTGACATTACATAAGCGTTTTGTCACCAAAGCTTTCATCAATATTCGTCATTCTGACATTACATAAGCGTTCTGTCACCAAAGCTTTCATCAATATTCGTCATTCTGACATTACATAAGCGTTTTGTCACCAAAGCTTTCATCAATATTCGTCATTCTGACATTACATAAGCGTTCTGTCACCAAAGCTTTCAACAATATTCGTCATTCTGACATTACATAAGCGTTTTGTCACCAAAGCTTTCATCAATATTCGTCATTCTGACATTACATAAGCGTTTTGTCACCAAAGCTTTCAACAATATTCGTCATTCTGACATTACATAAGCGTTTTGTCACCAAAGCTTTCATCAATATTCGTCATTCTGACATTACATAAGCGTTCTGTCACCAAAGCTTTCATCAATATTCGTCATTCTGACATTACATAAGCGTTCTGTCACCAAAGCTTTCATCAATATTCGTCATTCTGACATTACATAAGCGTTTTGTCACCAAAGCTTTCAACAATATTCGTCATTCTGACATTACATAAGCGTTCTGTCACCAAAGCTTTCATCAATATTCGTCATTCTGACATTACATAAGCGTTCTGTCACCAAAGCTTTCAACAATATTCGTCATTCTGACATTACATAAGCGTTTTGTCACCAAAGCTTTCAACAATATTCGTCATTCTGACATTACATAAGCGTTCTGTCACCAAAGCTTTCATCAATATTCGTCATTCTGACATTACATAAGCGTTTTGTCACCAAAGCTTTCAACAATATTCGTCATTCTGACATTACATAAGCGTTCTGTCACCAAAGCTTTCATCAATATTCGTCATTCTGACATTACATAAGCGTTTTGTCACCAAAGCTTTCATCAATATTCGTCATTCTGACATTACATAAGCGTTCTGTCACCAAAGCTTTCATCAATATTCGTCATTCTGACATTACATAAGCGTTCTGTCACCAAAGCTTTCAACAATATTCGTCATTCTGACATTACATAAGCGTTCTGTCACCAAAGCTTTCAACAATATTCGTCATTCTGACATTACATAAGCGTTCTGTCACCAAAGCTTTCATCAATATTCGTCATTCTGACATTACATAAGCGTTCTGTCACCAAAGCTTTCAACAATATTCGTCATTCTGACATTACATAAGCGTTCTGTCACCAAAGCTTTCATCAATATTCGTCATTCTGACATTACATAAGCGTTTTGTCACCAAAGCTTTCAACAATATTCGTCATTCTGACATTACATAAGCGTTTTGTCACCAAAGCTTTCAACAATATTCGTCATTCTGACATTACATAAGCGTTCTGTCACCAAAGCTTTCATCAATATTCGTCATTCTGACATTACATAAGCGTTCTGTCACCAAAGCTTTCATCAATATTCGTCATTCTGACATTACATAAGCGTTCTGTCACCAAAGCTTTCATCAATATTCGTCATTCTGACATTACATAAGCGTTCTGTCACCAAAGCTTTCATCAATATTCGTCATTCTGACATTACATAAGCGTTCTGTCACCAAAGCTTTCATCAATATTCGTCATTCTGACATTACATAAGCGTTCTGTCACCAAAGCTTTCATCAATATTCGTCATTCTGACATTACATAAGCGTTCTGTCACCAAAGCTTTCATCAATATTCGTCATTCTGACATTACATAAGCGTTTTGTCACCAAAGCTTTCAACAATATTCGTCATTCTGACATTACATAAGCGTTTTGTCACCAAAGCTTTCATCAATATTCGTCATTCTGACATTACATAAGCGTTTTGTCACCAAAGCTTTCAACAATATTCGTCATTCTGACATTACATAAGCGTTCTGTCACCAAAGCTTTCATCAATATTCGTCATTCTGACATTACATAAGCGTTCTGTCACCAAAGCTTTCATCAATATTCGTCATTCTGACATTACATAAGCGTTTTGTCACCAAAGCTTTCAACAATATTCGTCATTCTGACATTACATAAGCGTTCTGTCACCAAAGCTTTCAACAATATTCGTCATTCTGACATTACATAAGCGTTTTGTCACCAAAGCTTTCATCAATATTCGTCATTCTGACATTACATAAGCGTTTTGTCACCAAAGCTTTCAACAATATTCGTCATTCTGACATTACATAAGCGTTCTGTCACCAAAGCTTTCAACAATATTCGTCATTCTGACATTACATAAGCGTTTTGTCACCAAAGCTTTCAACAATATTCGTCATTCTGACATTACATAAGCGTTCTGTCACCAAAGCTTTCAACAATATTCGTCATTCTGACATTACATAAGCGTTCTGTCACCAAAGCTTTCAACAATATTCGTCATTCTGACATTACATAAGCGTTCTGTCACCAAAGCTTTCAACAATATTCGTCATTCTGACATTACATAAGCGTTCTGTCACCAAAGCTTTCAACAATATTCGTCATTCTGACATTACATAAGCGTTTTGTCACCAAAGCTTTCAACAATATTCGTCATTCTGACATTACATAAGCGTTCTGTCACCAAAGCTTTCATCAATATTCGTCATTCTGACATTACATAAGCGTTCTGTCACCAAAGCTTTCATCAATATTCGTCATTCTGACATTACATAAGCGTTTTGTCACCAAAGCTTTCAACAATATTCGTCATTCTGACATTACATAAGCGTTTTGTCACCAAAGCTTTCAACAATATTCGTCATTCTGACATTACATAAGCGTTCTGTCACCAAAGCTTTCATCAATATTCGTCATTCTGACATTACATAAGCGTTCTGTCACCAAAGCTTTCATCAATATTCGTCATTCTGACATTACATAAGCGTTCTGTCACCAAAGCTTTCATCAATATTCGTCATTCTGACATTACATAAGCGTTCTGTCACCAAAGCTTTCATCAATATTCGTCATTCTGACATTACATAAGCGTTTTGTCACCAAAGCTTTCAACAATATTCGTCATTCTGACATTACATAAGCGTTTTGTCACCAAAGCTTTCATCAATATTCGTCATTCTGACATTACATAAGCGTTTTGTCACCAAAGCTTTCAACAATATTCGTCATTCTGACATTACATAAGCGTTCTGTCACCAAAGCTTTCAACAATATTCGTCATTCTGACATTACATAAGCGTTTTGTCACCAAAGCTTTCAACAATATTCGTCATTCTGACATTACATAAGCGTTCTGTCACCAAAGCTTTCAACAATATTCGTCATTCTGACATTACATAAGCGTTCTGTCACCAAAGCTTTCAACAATATTCGTCATTCTGACATTACATAAGCGTTCTGTCACCAAAGCTTTCAACAATATTCGTCATTCTGACATTACATAAGCGTTCTGTCACCAAAGCTTTCAACAATATTCGTCATTCTGACATTACATAAGCGTTTTGTCACCAAAGCTTTCAACAATATTCGTCATTCTGACATTACATAAGCGTTCTGTCACCAAAGCTTTCATCAATATTCGTCATTCTGACATTACATAAGCGTTCTGTCACCAAAGCTTTCAACAATATTCGTCATTCTGACATTACATAAGCGTTCTGTCACCAAAGCTTTCATCAATATTCGTCATTCTGACATTACATAAGCGTTTTGTCACCAAAGCTTTCAACAATATTCGTCATTCTGACATTACATAAGCGTTCTGTCACCAAAGCTTTCAACAATATTCGTCATTCTGACATTACATAAGCGTTCTGTCACCAAAGCTTTCATCAATATTCGTCATTCTGACATTACATAAGCGTTTTGTCACCAAAGCTTTCATCAATATTCGTCATTCTGACATTACATAAGCGTTTTGTCACTATAGTTTTCACCAATATAATTAATTTTCACGTCGATTAGTGTTTCGCGTACAGAATACCCAAACATAACATAGTTTTGATGACATTCTCACTGACACGATTTAAACAACTATATAACGTGTCCAAATACAAACACCCAGTGTTCGTTACTCACAACAAAACAGAGTGCCAAATTATAATTTAGCTAGATTTAATTATTGTTTTTTTTTATTAGAATTGTTCTTTTAACCTTTATTTGGAACTTCTTAAAAGCGGACAAGTCTTCTGCTATGACCGATCGGTTGTGCTCAACTTACCTAGATGTCTGAAATTGCAAGGATGGTTGCAAACGGACCGATTTTCCTGTCACAAGTATATCGCATTTTCCTTGAAGACTTGGTCTTCAATATATATTAACTATGATTAGCATCACAAACAAACAAAACAACTAGTATTCAAAGAAATTCCTTGACGGTTATATATGTACGTAAGTTTAAATCTCGCATTCAGGCGGCATTTCAACGTAACGTCAATCATAATAGACAATGGCTTCTTCAACGATTATTAATTTCAAAATGACTAAATATTATTTTTATCTATTCTACACCTATCAAAACGTCTGCCAATTATATGAAAATGTAATCATGCATAATATGAATTGAAATTACATGTATTTCATTTAACGCTTGAAAATGTGCGAGTTACTCCTCATTGCTTGTTGTTTCAGAGTCATCAATTCAACACGACTTACAATGCTAAACATTCACTTTACACGCAAATACAGATGTAGTGTACAATTACCTGACTGCACTGACAACACTATGTTGATGACGGATGTCGGCTCTTGATAGCGCCGATAATTGTGGTGATATGCGAACAAGCGACAGATAATTTTAACTATTTTTACCACACTAATATGCAGTTTTATTATTCTTGTTTAAGTAGATATGCAAACAAGATTCTTATTTTTAAATAAATAATAGTTTCTATTGACAGACATTCAAGATACAACATGTAAGTAAATATATCATATTAATTAATCATTAATTATAATTTTATTAACGCCGCCTTTTTTGTCAGTGGATACTTCTGTGATAGTTATACATTAGACAATGATGTGTACCCCAGTCGAATAAAAGCAAGCAAACCTGAAAGAATATGTATGAGCTACGTTTTCGATGTTATAATCCATACAATACTAAGCTAAAACGATACGCGTTTGGTATATACGGACTATACACGTGTCATCCCATATGAACATGTTATTTTGTTCGTCCCACTTGGTAATATACAGGTTGTTTTTTCTCACTAAAGAACAGAAATTGAAAAAAAGCTGCCCATGAATAATTTGCTTGTCATGCTTCGTGCGTTTATCATCGCATTTCAGTTTTGTCACGACAAAATAATGAGGCACCACTTACAACGCTACTAATATTCCGCTTGTTCGTTGTGGATTGTTAGTGTTATACCTGGTTATACATCGTCTTATCTACTGTGGTTTATGTACTTGCATATAATGGAGTTGTTAAATTGCTGTCGTAGTGTAAGTAGGCGAAGATTTATAAAATGTGGGCAAGTGTGATGAGGATCTCACGCGAATTAAAGAAGTCCCGCAAATTACGTGATCAGCACAACAATGCGAAACAACCCAACATTTATTGAAATTCTAATTTGAATTGGTGAATCAATGAAATAACTTGTTTTTAAAGCGGCGATAAATTGTCCTAATTTTTGTTCATGCAACCGCTTTTTTTAAAGCGTGCACTATTAATGCTATTAATTAGAAATACGGGTCGATTGACGCGCTCGTAATTAGTCGTTTTCGAACACGCGCAATGTATTCAATTTGATGCAGTTATTGACGGAAGTTAGATAACACATAGTTAATAATAATTCGGGACATGTAAGTAAAGCTGCAATCTGTTTCAACTACAAATTATCGTTACAATGGCCCTCACACGGTGAATCTTGGAAAGTCACGATGTAACGCCTTCGCATGTAACTGACCGTTTCAAAGCAATAATGTTGTAAACCTTCGACCACATTCACAACTTACAAATATTTCTAACCGCTACGATATGCACGATATAAAGTAGGGACAGGGATGATTATGTTGTAGGATTGAACAACCCATACTCATATTTTTTGACGACGACAAACGGCTACGAACAACGACGGACAATCACTTATATGAACAGCTCCGCGCTGCCATAGATAAAAAGGGAAACTGAAAACCATTTTTCTTATTCGCTGATTTTATTTATTTTCCAAATTCTGTATTGTAAATTTTGCGAATGAGTATAGAAATAGGGATCCATCCATTCCAAAAATGTTTCGTATTGAAGGAAATACAAAAAGTCTCATCTTAATTTGGCGACAACAAAAAATACGACATTTAATTAGACAGTGCGCAAATTTCACTCTCGTACCCATAGCACAATCTTTCTTTTCAAATTTGTTTACCTGACCGAACATGTTCGCACAAAATGGCACATCTGTACTTCCGACCGCCAGTACGTCCAATTAAACGATTTGCTTCATGTACGATTGTGCTGTGAGCGGTACGTACCGATCGCGAATTACACAGATCAGTGGAAAAGTTGGGACGATGACAGGAGAAAAAGGAACACAAGTCTCGCGGTCTCTTGCATTTAACGAGATCTCGGCGGCCATTTGCAACTAAATATATTGCCAAAAACTATTTGTTCAAATAGACTGAACATAAATTATAAAAAAAAACAATATTATGTTTAAATTTGGGACAGTTTCATCCATTTAAATATGAGCGTCAACTGAGAGGATGGTTATATGCAAATTATCCATAATCTCCACTGTTTTTCAGTCTGCATGGGCCGTTCACATTTAAATATATCTCTCAATTGTTATTTATTTCGCGTGAAACGTTCACACTATTTCGTCAATTGAATAACAAATAGTCGCCCAATGCGTCTATTTTCATATAAAAACAAAACTGTCAAGCAGAATATTTATTTACCAGTACCTGAAAAGTGTATCTGGGGATGAGTTGTGTGGGCATGCAGAAACCTTAACACTGATGTCTGCGTATACGTTATGCGGGCATGCAGATGCCGTTTTGATCAAGTCTGCGTGTGCTAATAATGCCTATGTATGGTTTCACGCGATTACCGGTGTTGGGATATTAAAGAGGCAAACACTGGATTGAAATAAACAGATCGTCTGTAGAATTACAACCGGTCAACTTCGAAAATCTTTAATTATTAGGTACGTCAAAGAAAAAAATGTCATCACGAAAAAAGTCAAAGTTTAGATATCTACCCTACACAATGATTCATATTTAATTTGAGCGAAGATCGACAGACACATATACTCGGATAGGCTTGTTGTTGTTGCGTAAGTTTTTGATTCGTTCGGTTACAGGACTGTGGTGCGGTCAACGGAGCGTTGTTGGCGGTACAAGCCAGATCTACTCCACTATTATTCATTAACTTCACACATTTTGATCGCAAAGTTTAAACAAATATTCTTCTGCTATATAATATATGGAATTGTAATTGTCACTAAGTGTTAGTATTTAAATGATAACCACTTCTCTTAGAATTGGTTATTTGTAGTATTGTACATAGATACTCAAACTGTAACGTTATAGGTGACATCAATGGACGTTTTATTGCTAATGTTTAAATGTGTTTGGCCGTATGTGGCCAAGACAATAGTTGGTGTAACCAAATGCAATTCTACAAACATCTGATAAATGAATACGGATCACAGGTATTTGGATCGATGAATTTGACTTTAATTTTCGTAATATATTCTTCAGTTTAAAGTATAGAATTTTTCATATAAACTTACGTTTACAATCAAATTCATCGAATCAAGTGCATGTGATTCTGAGTACCGTGGCCGTAACAAGACCACACAGGTCGCTATTTGATTACGTGATTTTTTCACAATAAAGAACGCATCACGAGATCTAAACAAACTATACATAACATTACTAAATGTCTTATTTAAGCTGTATCGTACATGTAATTAATGACGAACCAACACTTCAAACGTTGGTTATACCAACTAAAGGCGTACATATTTGTTATTTACGAAGTAGGTACTTTCACAAGACCGAACACAAACTCGCTTATTAATATTCACAAACATGTACATGGAAGCCAATTTATAAAACATTACGGCCAGGGAGAACTGCACCCTGAACCAGTAATTTTCAAATCATTTCTTACCAACCAATTCCATATACTCTTTTGCCAAGACTGGGATCAGTGTTTGCTCATCAGCAACCAGGGTTGCTATCTGATTTCAATTGTTCCTGATTCCGATGAACAATTCAGTGAATGTAACGATGGTTTAGCAATGGCATGAAGGGGGTCCTGTTGAACATGGTTGGTTGTTGAGAATGTTACAATATACAGGGAGCACACCACTGTCATCGATGTATATCAATGGTCTACAAAAATCATAAAAGGTAATTGATTTTGTAAAAACTACATTTAATATAACAAATCTAACCTTCAACAAAGTGAAGGAATAACAAATAATTTGTATATTGTATATTGTAAATTTGTATATCGAAAACAGTTTGTTCAAGCTGATGGCCATACCTCCTCCACTCTCCCAATTAATTATGGTGTGCCACAAGGTTCCATCCTTGGACCGTTACTTTTTCTAATTTATATAAACGATATTCCTGCATCATCAACTTACTTCCAAATTAAATTATTTGCTGATGACTCAAATCATTTTCATTCATTTTCCAGTAACAGTATACCCAGCGCTGAAGTTGATTTACATTTAGATATGGTGAACACATGGTGCAACACTAATAAACTTACAATTAATACCAACAAAATTAATTACACGCTGTTTTCCACCTCTAAGAAACAGCTGGTAAACAAACAAAACATACATTTAAACAATGCAGTTCTCCAGGAAGTCGATACTACTACTTATCTTGGTGTGGTGATAGATAAACATCTTACATGGAAGCCGCATATTAATAGAGTTTTAGCAAAGATAACTCCTTTAATTGGTTTAATTGCTAAGCTCAGACATACACTTCCCAAATACGTTCTTATCATTCTGTACAATTCTCTAATTCTTCCTCATATCTCCTATGGTTTAGAAGTGTGGGGTAGTACGTATCGCACATTTCTAGACCCTATATATAAACAACAAAAAAAGCTTGTCCGTATCATACTATTTAAAGACTACTGTGCACATAGTAAACCTCTTTTTCAGTCACTACGTATTCTCAATATATACAAGAGAACTGGTGATGGTTGTAGAACCATAACTGCCTCAGCTCAAAGATTGTTATGTAATACATGGGAATGTGAAGGGAAAAGTATTGTAATGTTACCTCTGTGTAATTTACAATATACAATATATTAACCTTCACTGTGAAGGAAAATATGGGAGTTGTACTGGTAAAAGCAAGGCTGGTCAAATTCTGCGAAATAGTAGTTAGAATTTCCGGATACGCAATAGACACATTGTGAGATATCAAAATATGGATGATAAACAGCAAGTGATATTCCAGAGATGTAGTTGGAATTGAAGCAAAGAAGTGACCTATTAATCCATGAAACATACTCACACATATCCGTACATATTATCCTGTCTTATTGTGTGTGGGCAAAGCTGTCATGCACACAATCGGAAAAATATGTTATTACTGTAAATAATTATGAACAATAAAACTGAAAATAAAAACTATGAACTGTTAATAAGGAAAATATGTGATTTGCTATGCAGTTTCCAGAAACTTATTACAAGTCCCAGAAGTGCATACGAGTCGTCAAAACGTACAGTTTGGTAACAGAACCCTCTCAGAATACTCTCTAGCGAGTCACCCCTCTAAAACGTCATTACTGTGCCAATGACATTGAACTTTGCTCTTCCATAAAGCAGCAGTTTCCATCTTCAAATAATCAAAATAAACTTGATACCCTGGCAAAGCATGTCTATTGTTTCACAACGACTGTTCCAGGGTTTTTTTGTCTTCCCAATTTCTCAAGATAAACGTCCCAGGGTTGTTTTGTGTACTAGAAGGACATGTTTATTGGCAGCATTTCTTGTATTAATTTCCATTGCACAAAAAAAGAAGAAGCAAATACTGTTACTGAAGCACAGAATTTGCATGATTTTTTCTCCTCGGCCATTCACGCAAACTGCAAATGAAGTCATTTTTGTCATCCATAGTTGTTGACACTTTGCAACCGCCTTGATGGATGTATTTTGACGTATCTTGACCCCAGATTCTGACCTTGCGTTCCGGCTACATGTACTGCCCTTTCATACCAGTTCAATTTCCTTTCATTATTTCATCCAAATGTCATGATATTTAATATTTAAAACCCACCTTTATTTCACAGTCACTTTAGTTTTCACTTTTCTAAAATTATTATACTGATCGAAAAGTTTTCCACTCCCATCATGCAATCCCCCATAGTACTTCCGGAAACACAGAGGCGATCGCCAGCATATCTACAAATAACCTCGCTCTCAGGAGCTGGGGAATGACCAATTTAAGTATCAGCTATGTACATTTATACATGACCTACAATTTCACAGATTGCTACGTGACCTTAATTACTATTTCACTTTCCATACTCACCATTATTACACTAGGTCAAGGGATAATTCAAACTTTCTTCTACCAATGAAAAAGACAAATTTGGGTCAGTTTTCAGTCGATTACCAGGGAACTAAAATTTGGAACAGCTTACCCCCGGATATCCAATTGATTCGTATTCGAGCAAATTTTAAAAAAGAGGTGAAAGACTATTTAATCCACTGTAATCATCCATAGTTATATTCCAATATGTATATATAGAGGCATACAAACATGTATCTGTGTGTAAGCAAACCATTGTAAATAAGTTTGTTCTGTCTACTTGATTGCCCTTTTTAATAAATAGCTATTTAAAAATATATTTTGATGGGAAACAGACTAGACTAGCTCTGCATGAGCTAATTTCTGTTTCCCAGCCATAGATTAATATTATTATTATTTATCAATATTTATTATTTATTATTTATTGCTGTATTGTTATTCTTTTATGTAATCTATGGCAAATAAATATTATTATTATTATTATTATTATTATTATTATTATTATTATTATTAGTTCTGCTCAACCGCAGTTTTTAATAATCAATACTTAATGACCAAATTTGGATTTTCACTAATTCTGCTGTTCCATAATTTGTCTTTATTAAAATTGACAGATTTGTGTGTCTTGCATTGTGATGGAAGAGAGGACTCCCTATTCATTTTGAATAATAAAGGCATGGTGCGAATATTATTTAGCTATCTCGCATTAATGGTAGAAGGAAGGAATCTTGCGGCTGCATTTCATTAGTGAGTTTAATAAATTGTGGTAACACCAAGTGAAAATCAGCCTGGTTTAACTCATCAAATGCATTGCCTTATGAATGATATATTTGCATTGACTAATGGAAAAAATATTATACTAAGTTTAGCAACACATTCTATGACAAATTTGTAAAACAGTAACAATTTGTAATTAAATCATCGCCGCTATTCTATTTCTTCTTCAAACCAGGAAACAACCCTTGATGAAATACCGTACTTGTACAGGGACAAAGTACAAGAAAACCAGTATACATATTACCTTGAGTAAGAAATATATTAAATGCCAAGATTCTCACAATTTTTACCTGTGTATTACTTAGTTTCCCTTAGTACATATGTTGAATTTCGAATAAGCTATAGTGTGCATTACGAAAAGTTGCTTGACACTTGCTACCAAGCTTCAACTGATGCCATCGCATATTTAAATCTATAATATGCATTTTATATATTAATGCTGGGCGTATATAGGGAAATATTTCAATTTGTCAGCAATGGCAATTATCCCATTTCATAAGCATCGCCTTGCGTGGGATGGATTCATTAGACCTAGTGCGGTTGATTGGCAGTAATCATGTTATTGTCAAGGATGTGGAACAGATCCAGAAGTTTAAATTTGTGATGGAACATCTATGGGATTGCATAAAGTACAACTGAATGAAATGATAAAGATGTCTGTGGTATCCCACCTATTGCTGGAACAAAGCACGCGAATCGGGTCTGAGCCCACTGTGCAAGAAACAAGACAAATTTGTGACTTGTTCTGCTAACCAGTGAATAGTATAAACAATATTTAATATTGCTCACAAAACACAGTCACCTGTCTTCTCTCATGATGTCCTGGATAAAATACAGAATACTGTTGTCCAGGTTGACAGGGACTCCAAGACACGTCATATGTGAAGGCAATTATTAGGAAACTAGACATTTTTTAAACCCATTGTCACGAAAAGCTTCGCCAACTTCAAGAAGAAGCACTTATTTCCATTCGTTTCATGAAAGCAGTAAGCACTGATGGACAGTTGCAACGGGATGTTCGTTTCCTCAGAGATCAACCGAAAAGATGCAAAACACCACCAGTAGCAATGAATACCTGTCAACAACACCACCTGTTCTTAACACCAAAATTGTCATTGTTTCATGTGTGAGTAGAGGACATTTTTTTGTTTAACTCATTAACTAAAAATCGTGGATTTAGATCTACTCCCACTTTCACCAAGTTTACGAAAGGGCATTTTACACCGTTTCTGAAAGTGTTTAAATTCTATTGTCAACACAAGGTATGCATTGGTGTTGAATTCATGAACCAACCCAAGGTATTATTTTCAAAGTTCTGAAAAAAAAAGATTTAAATTTTTTTATTTATGATAACAGATGCAAGGCATACTACTTTGTTTACAAGATAGTTGCAGTCGGAAACCTTTCAATTTATGAACAATATTCTACTTTTTAAACTGCAAGATTACTTTTATACAAGCAAATTATAATTTGTATTTTTTTCAGAGAGCGAGAATTATTCCAAAACACCATGTTCCTAGCAGACAGGCTTCACTGATGCAATCATACTGGGTAAGATCATAACATTACAAACTTATAATGCTAGACCCAGCCATCTGTTCATAAAATTACAATCATATTCAAAAAGATGACATTATGGGGTCTCCACTTTGGGTTACTTTTAGGTTCGAATGCTTACCTTTGCTCCTCTCTCGTCCAACGCTGCTAGTAGCTCTTAATTTTTATTGGTATTATAGATTCATTGTTTCTTTTTTTTAATCTTATAAAGGCAAACAGGAAAATTGTCGGACTGAACACACAAATCTGGAAGCAGACCAACGCCACAATTCCAAGGTTTAAATCTCAGATTGTGTACATGTTGCAAGACAATTTTCTCTTGTACCTAGCCTTTTTTGTAACAATATCCAAAAAAAATCTGGACAGTGATGTTCACGGATGGATGTCATTAACTTGGCTGAATGGTACTTTTCTCTGGAGACTGACCAGTAATCGAAAGCAGTAAAGTCTGGCTAATACTTGAAAACAGTGAAGACTGGCCTGTACTCGAATGCAGTGAAAAAAGCAGTGAAGACTGGCCAGTACTCGAAAGCAGTGAAGATTAGCGGTACTCAAAAGCAGTGAATACTGGCCGGTACTCAACAGCAGTGAAGACAGGACGGTACTCAAAAGCTGTGAAGACTGGTCGGTACTCAAAAGCAGTGAAGACTGACCGGTACTCAAAAGCAGTGAAGACTGGCCGCTACTCAAAAGCAGTGAAGACTGGCCGGTACTCAAAAGCAGTGAAGACTGGCCGGTACTCAAAAGCAGTGAAGACTGGCCGATACTCAAAGCAGTGAAGACTGGCCGGTACTCGAAAGCAGTGAAGACTGGCCGGTACTCGAAAGCAGTGAAGACTGGCCGGTACTCGAAAGCAGTGAAGACTGGCCGGTAATTACATCATTGACAACATAATTTGCCAAAGCCATTATTCATTCACACGTCATTATATTGCGCATGGAAAATCATTCCTGTATACATTATTACTCACAAACTCAAGTGATGGGAAAACATAACTAGAGGTGATTCACTTGTTATTAAGCCATAATCGTTGAGAAGCTTCAAAGCTTTGGGGATATGCACTGTCTGGGTAGTTCATGCAATTTCGGCACTAGCACTAACTGAATTAACTATTAGATCATGAACTGTGTCTTGAATTTCTGATGTATTCTCTATGTCGCCTGCAATATAAAATATATATTAGGTATGAGGCAATATATACAATTAATAGATATACTGGTGGGTCAGATGAAGATTACTATTACTAATAGAAACATTACTATAAAACATTAAATCATGTGCCAGTGGGTCCGTGTGATATGTTATCTCCCTTTGCCACCAAACAAAACTTTTGTCTTGCTTTCCCCAATATGGTTTGCCGCGGTTTTCTTTAATTTTTACCAGGTCTGGTAAGTGTTACCAGCTTTGAGTAGGATAGTTTGCTGAGGCAACTATGTGGATAGTAGCTCATTTCAGGTAGCTGTATGTTTATTGTTGACTTTGGAGGTGCCGGGTTTAGCGATAACGGTATGAGTTTATTTGCATGACTTTTCTGCTACGTTGTTTACAATGACCTGATAAAGAAATTCAATACCATGAAGCAGGAGTTGTCTCTTTTTCGACAAATGGGAGCAAGGAGCATAGCTAGCACAGATTGTAGGAAATAAAAAATGCATTTTACGTTTTTACCGAAAATAAAATGAAGCAACTGCATATGACATGCCACCACGTGGCAAAGTGTTGGTGACTGAGAATGTGTTCGTAATGACTCGATGCAAATTGGTGACTGTTTTAAATTTACCTGTGACCCGTATTTATATTGGCAAAGACTCCTTAAGTTCTGGTAATTTACACCATTAATCATCGCCCTCTCGTGGGAATATATTGGCAAAGACTCCTTAAGTTCTGGTAATTTATACCATTAATCATCGCCCTCTCGTGGGAATATATTAACATACAAAAACAAATACAAAATTACACAAAATACGTCACATCCGCCTACATCAGAGTAAATCAAAACATTGGACGCGGTATGCCTTTGGTGTAACCATGTTGTATGTGTATGTGCACGTGTTATGTATCGAGCGCTGTGAGATTCTATGCTAGAAATCGAACGTAGTGACATGACAATGATGTCGACATTATAAAACCACACAATCATGTGAAAGCGACTGCAACTGCAGCCCACTTGAAGTTTGCATACGCCGATACTGTTCTGAATGTTTTGTACTCGTTCATACAACAACGGTTTTTTATTTGAATCAATTTAGACTTTTTCCGTTCAAATAATCTTCATAAAAAGGTTGTCATGTGGATACGGTTTGTAATATTCAATATTACGTCGGTGACCATTACATCACCTGTCTCTTTAGAACTTTGATACGCGCATTAGTCACTGAACGAAAGTGTTGCTGACATCCCTGTCTGTCAAGGAAAAATAGGAAAAAGTGCAACACGTTTCTCAGCATTAAATGTGAACTGGCCTAACCGTGGCAGTTTTGTGTACTACAATTGTCTAAGAATTAGTCTGTAGACGTGGCCAGTCTAACAAACTATTGAGTCATTTTTCTTCGTACCATCTCCCGGTGTCACAGTAAATTGTGCACGTTCGATCCCGAGGTTCTAATTATTCAATAGTGGGTATATCATTTGTAATTAAAGAAGAACGAAGAAACAAATACTGGCTCTATATCTTTGAACATGGGCCTTGCTTCTTGCTTTAGTTTTTGCCATCGTCATCTCCATATATTCAACACTGAGAACAAGTTTCCTGATAGGTTAACGGATTGTATTTATTGTTCTAAAACCAAAGAATCGGTAGAAAACGCAGACTTGCTCACAGAGCTTACATGCAGATCACCATGCAGACATCAGTATTGTGACTTCTGCGTGCCCACATAACTTCTGATAGTGACGCTCATCGTCCACAAAAATTGCTCTCGCACCAAGACTAAATGTCATGTCATCAAAACTAAATGTCACCACATTCCGATGCATACTGATGTTCAATCGTCCTATAAAAAATGATATAATACCATTTACAATTTAAGGGAACTGAACGAGCAACCTTGTGTGAAAACTTTTATGATGTCGTGTTATCAATATCATTGAGGGAGTGGCGTAACGTAAAGCCGACGAGATAGTGATAGTGATACAGTCATATAAACATGGCGATAGTCTAAATTTACCTTTCCTCAAACCTTTAACGATAACAATTACATTGTATGGCGCAGTGTTTTTCGCGATTGCCAGTAAAACCAACCGTGCGAAGTACAACACAAAATCCCAGGTTCAGTCAGACGACCCGGTTGAAATTGGCCAGAAACCGGCGGAGCGAATGCAATACAGTTAGATTTGTTATTCATAATGTATTGTCATTTAAATAATATTTTAAACGCCGATGACACAAATTATCCAAGACAAATTCGAAATGAAGTCGCATTGGAAACTATTAATCGAGTCAGGTTTCATTCAGCAGTAGACGAGATGGCCGATAAAAAGGAGACGAACCTTGACCTCTGGAATCACCTTAGAGTGCCTAAATACCAGAGGTCGCCAAGCAATGTCATACAACGCACTGTGTGACGTTGCGGCCGATGTTTTCGATCAAGGTGATGTTTTTTTTTTTCAATTAATCCACGATTTTATGTTTGTGTATTTTGACAGTGAAAATTCAGGTATCGATGTTAGCAATAGCAGCCGTTTTTGCCAATTGCATCGCAATGCTATCTGATGTCAATGATACAGTATGGTCGTTACAGTATAGCAAAACGAAAATGATTTACTTCAGTGTTAAAATGCCCTTGGAGAGAAAAAAATAGTTTTGTCCACAATGCGAAAAAGCTATGAAATCGGGCGATCATTCGTTGTATTCTCCATACGCGTAAATAAATAGAAATAAAATTAGTTCACAGTATGCCAATGGTAACTAAAATGTGTCGACATGTTCATTTCATTTTTGACTCCCGTGTGCGAAGTACACAATGGGAGTTTTTGCAGTTAGTGCGTCCGTATGTATGTGTGTCCGTCTGTTCCACTTATATCTCAAGAACCATATGTTGGTTTTTGATGAAACTTGATGCATTGATAATCTGGGCTAATGCACAGATTTGATTTGTTTGGGTAAAACCCATGCATATTAATTACCTAATATGCATAACGAATATTCAATTTGTGGCTTTTCCACTGATATCGACAAGTACTAATCATCACATTTCAATGAAACTTGGTCATAGGAAAGACCAGATATAGCAAAGGCCTGGTAGTTTTTAGGTTAATATCCACGCACATTAATTACCTATTTGTATAATTAATCTATTTTTAGCTTAATAATTCAAGTACATTTCAATGAAACTTGGTACATAGATATTTTAGAACTACATAGAGACCTGATTTTATCTGTTCATATTAATACCCAAATTAGCATGATATTTACTATTTGTTTTCTAATCGCATTTCAATGAAACTTAGTACATATATGGTTACATTTTGCAGACCTTATTAGTTTTACACTCAAATCTGTGCATATCAATTAACCTGATTTGCATAATTAGTCTCTTTTCATGTAATTTTGCATTAATTGTAATGTGTCTCCAATACTCTCAGCACACAGGAGTTCTTTCTAAGCTTTCTTTGGTTTTGTTTGCTTTGTCTCTTTTTCATTCGGCTTGGCATTTTAAAAACATCTACGTCTTGTTTGTTTTTTTGTAGTTTGCGAGACTACTTGATTGCAGTTGAGGTAAGTTAAAGTGCCCACGAACCTGCTTCTTTTATACCTCAAAAATGAATCCCAAATTTAAGATTAGCCTTACAAACAAGAAGTTACATTTTGCAGACCTTATTAGTTTTACACTCAAATCTGTGCATATCAATTAACCTGATTTGCATAATTAGTCTCTTTTCATGTAATTTTGCATTAATTGTAATGTGTCTCCAATACTCTCAGCACACAGGAGTTCTTTCTAAGCTTTCTTTGGTTTTGTTTGCTTTGTCTCTTTTTCATTCGGCTTGGCATTTTAAAAACATCTACGTCTTGTTTGTTTTTTTGTAGTTTGCGAGACTACTTGATTGCAGTTGAGGTAAGTTAAAGTGCCCACGAACCTGCTTCTTTTATACCTCAAAAATGAATCCCAAATTTAAGATTAGCCTTACAAACAAGAAGTATGGCAACTAACTTTTGAACAATGTGACCTGCATTATAGAAATGTATAATACTTAAATCCGATTTTACATTTATTATCTACCGCAAGCTCAATTCTGATTTGTTTGAAATATCAAAATTGGCTGATAATAAACAGATAATCAATATACATGTTTTTCAAAATTAAACTAATCACATCTCTGAACCAAATTTCAATCTAATATTACGATTATGGATTTAATGTAAATCAAGCATTTAGTATACTCAAAACATATCAAGTTTTTAACATTGTTCCCGTGTCTTTTATAAGCAATTCAATGGAATTGGGTAATTATTATAAAATTAAGCAATTATTATTCATAATTGTCAAATAAAAAACAATTAAGTCTGTGCTTTGTCCGGGGCATATATCATTATAATGTGAAGCTTAATTCTTAAAATTTTTTGGGAAAACGAAAAGTAAATTATTATGCAAATAAATTAATTATTATGCATGTGTATAAACCCAAAATTAATTTAGTATTCATGTGATAAGATTCATTGAAATAAGTTCATAATGCTTGAGATGAAAAACTGACTATTATGCAAATCAGATAATTAATATTCACATATTGTAATGTATATCTAATAAATTCTACGCAATGTAAAAGTCATTTATGTAGCAAGTTTCATTGAAATATGATTAGAACTTGAGATATCGTTGGACCACCGTACAAAATGTGATTTATTATGCAAATCTGGTAATTAATATCAACAGATTTTTACTCCAAATTGAATTATGTGCATTATCCTGGAACATCCTTGTACCAAGTTTCATTGAATTCGGATGACTAGTGTCAGTGTAAAATTAAATAATTAATATGCACAGATTTTAAACAATAAATTTGACAGGTATGTGCATAGTCCTGGAGCATCCATGTAGCAAGTGTCATAGAGATGTGATGATTAATACTTGAAATATCAGCGGGAAAGCAGAAAATTGACTATATATGCAATCAAAGTAATTAATATGCACCTTAGATGCCGCTACCGTACAAGCCTGTACAAAACAGTAGACAAATATTACACATGATTCCCTTCCCTGCCACACATACACTAGGAGAATTGCGTTTCGATCTAACGTATAGAGAACGCCCCGCAGCGACAAGATTGTAATGCACAAGTCGAAACTCCGACATCACAAACAACGTATATAGCTATGTAATCAAATTTCGTATGATCGTATGAACTTTACTTAGGTATGATTGATCCTAGGGATATAGTGAATTTGGATTTACTTGAAATTCTATTTATTAAAAGAACTATAGATTCTAGGACTTATAACATTACAGATAAAACTAGTAACATTCAGTTGGCATTATTTCTCTGAGTTCGGTCACGATTATGACACGTATAAACAACACTGAATCAGCCTATGGCCTTGCTATTCGATTGGCTATATATCTTGACTATTAATGTCAAAAATTATTAAAACTGTTTATGCGATTGGTGAGCTGTATTCTGGGAAACAGTTTATAATCAAATGTGGACCTGACGTTTCGGATGTTGGTACTGACAGCGATGCGTGAGATATATGATAGTAGTATGTGAAATAGACGTGATAGAATTGTTTAAACACTGCCGGATATATTTTCCGCATAATAAACATTCTCCCCATCATTCGCAGAATGTGTGAGTGCCAGGTAAATCAGATGACTATATATGCAAACAAGAATGAGCAATTACATATTTAAACTAGCGGCTGACAAAAATATATCTACCGACAAACCTTACCTTCAACCTTTAACCAACATATCACCAACTGAACAGAATTCTGTGTATCTCTCCGATCTCACTAATGTTATTATTTGTTTATCCAAGAAAATTATGTGCGGCAGGGGAAAATTTATGCAATTTCCTCAGGGTAGGGGGCAATTTTGAGATGTTTATGAGGAAGGGATATTGTAAGACTTTAGTGAGGTTGAAGTACCAAGCTAACGTTTATTTCTTTTATTTTTTATAATATAAAAGTACATCACAATCTATAGTGGTAGGTGGAAAAGTGATAGTATTTTTAATTATTTACTGGCTTATAATAATAGATTAAAAATTACAGCCCACAATGAAGTAAATTCTTGGTATTTGCCAGTAGTTTGTGCTTGCCTTTCTTTGACTTAAATCTTATTTTTCAATTCTCGTATGAAGTATTAAAACTAATTTGATAAGAACGGTTTCTGAATTATTTTGCTTGGATATGTACCATTTTCCAAGTAAAATACAGTAATTCATAAGTAATTCTATTAAGTGGTATTAATCTATAAAATACATCTTGACAGGATAGTGGTATATAATCAGATATAGCTACCTCATACCAGCGTGTTAAATCACTCCAAAACCACAGCCATTTTAGTTAACTCCGTAACCTTTGGCGTAACTATACGTTTGTGGAAAGTATTTAGGACCTCTCAGATGTAGAGCTTTTAGATAATATAGCGTTAAAAATGCAAAATTTTGCTAAAAATAGGAGAGAATCAGACCTCCAAGGTTGGGTCTTTAGCCTAATATAATAATAGTCTACAGCTGTCTAATGCATTTCGTCATTAAAAAAGGAATATCACTTTTTAGATGTACCGCACACGTACATGTATGTAAGATTAATGTAATTCTATGTAAGTGTTACATGTGTCGACGGCAACATCAAAAGCATAGCATATGCGCTATTTATTATATATCTGTCACCGTAAGATATAGCTTGCTGTAATTTTGGGGTTTTGCGCTCAAATACCCATATTTGCATGGACAAGTAATAAACAATTACATCAGAAATATGTATAATAATAAAGTTATTAGACGCATAATCAGTGGTATGTGCGTACGCAAGCTCACTGGTTTTCACTTCTACTATTTGTAACACAACCTGTGTTGTTTCCATCATAGTTTTGTCAATCCCATCGCCATATATATGAACATCGGATCACTACGATGCTATAAAACTGTTATAAATATAAAACAATTAAGCTCAAACCTATTTTGATTTCTTGTCACCCTTTACGTCATTTACGTCATCACTGAAATGTGTAATTGGTAGGATTTAAACTATATCACTAGGAGATAAGCTATTCTCGCTGTGTTGTAACGACTGACACTTGAATTGCTGTAATGAGCTTGTCAATCACATGTCTGTCAGAGTGCATGTTGATTATACACGCTCTAAGATACACTTCACCGTTGATAAGATTCACAGAAAGGTTGAAACCCTCGTCTCTCATAATTATCTTCTGAAGCCTGTGGTTAAAGTTGTCATTCTTTGTTTTATCTCCAGTGTCATATCTGAATAGTACAACGGTCAGCTGCGGATAGGGACCAACACGAAAACCTGGCATTTCTGCAAATCAATGCATAATTATGTTGTGAACAATTACTCAGGTATCATATTATCAAATTGTTCATACATTAACGAGTGTTATTTTAAACCATTGATTTACTTACAGATGGGGATGTGGTCGGGGTAAATGACGTTACTACCTAACGCATGTATTATATGACCATGATTATAGGATTCCTACACCCTGATACCTAGCGGACATGCTGACCATTATGTCATGCATACAGTTCGACCAAGGGATAGTTCGTCACGCGCAAATACGAAACACATGCTTTCTCGCTTTCTATGAGATTTCGGCGGCCATTTCCGAATATTTTCATGCGACTATGCTTTGAATATAAGTTTGTCACATGTATGGTATAAATGTACGTTTTTAATACTAAAATGTAGTTAATTGTTAATAAGTTACTGATTCGGTTTGTATATTTATATACATGTAAATTCAATAAAATATATATAGGTTTACATTTCCCTTAGAGATTATGCAAAGCGATGTATCTGACATTAAAGACAAACCTTTTATGGTCCTGAAAAGGTAACCTGCGAGGACGATCTTTTCTTGCAAAAGACATCTGAATGCTCCAACACCATGTAGTTTTAATGGTAACCATAAAACTAATGCCCTGTTACAAAACAGATAGTGGAAAGTGTCTATATGTTTCAATAATAATAATATTTGATTGGAAGCAACATATAACGAATTATACTATTAGAGACTGCCTTGATACTAAGTGCACAACACGTTCTATCCGTCGATTTATCAAAGCTTTTAGTTTAGAATCGTGAAAGTACTATAACGTTTGAAGAATATTAGATTAGCTCGTGTAAAATTTGTCAAATACTTTGTTTTCAAACCGGAATATACATTATTCGCAAATTACATCCGAGGTATAGCTGACAGCAGAGAACCATGTGACTTAATTTTAAACCACCTTCCCCAAAAAATGATCGATTTCCTTCCCTCTTTGTATTTAGTGTTTCAAATACCTTGCCTTTCATGATAAAAGGGACACTAGACGCTATGGTGATCTAAAATTACCTAAAGGGTTCACTTGTTTCAATTTCAAGGTCAACCGGAAAGTCTTCATCAACAGGAGGGTCTTTATCAATAGGGTAGTCTTCTGATGGAAATTCAGAATCAAAATACCCATTGTTGATGCCACAGCATGATTTCAGTAGTCCACCATTCTTCAAGATTACTATGCTATATCCAAATGGCATGAATAGTGCTGTTAATGAAAAAATAGGTAGTGAAGCATATCTAGGGCTCTGTTAGTAGTCATTGTTATAATCTAATGTGACCTATCTGTTGAAACCTTAATATTTGCTATATTTTCACTTTGCACAATTTGAGACCTGAAATGCCATGATTTTTTTTATTTCATGTTCGAGTAACCGAAATTACAGAAATCGCAATTTGCATAATTATGCTTATTGACACAACTGTTATTTGAGACTTTGCGTGGAAAATCGCGTGCAAATACACATATTAAGCAATCAGCAACCAACTTTTGGATGCGTGAACTGTATTCAATTTAACCACCGGACTTTTATTGTACTTTTACTACTCTTATACTTTATAGTATTGTGTGTGTCAGGTTTTCAAGATCTAACCCATGGTATTGTGAAATAATAATGCATACTGATGTATTACATTGAGACAAATATTCGTACAAATGTTTACAAAACAAAGATTATGAATGATTTTAAAACAATTTTTAAATCTGGGTTGCAATTCAATCTATAGATGCGCAAGGTTATGACAGTTACGCTATAGTTTTCCAGGCAATGGTAAAAATTGCGGTTCGTGATTCAAAGCATAAACTTCAGACTTTCTACTCCAACAAATTAAAACGTCCTCGGAATGTGCTGGAAAAATTAGGGTGATGATATTCTAGCGACTTTACACATACATTCATGCTACTGCGGAGCATGCAAAAATGTATCTCAATTTCACGTGTCAACGTCACGAAGGCGCTCGGCGCTAGAGGGTGCGACCTATACCACTATTCCGGTTTGAGTGTCCCGTTTACTACAAGTACCCACTTGGTGATAAACAACGCACAGAGCCCAGCCGTGTATAAAAAAGACAGCAAAAGTATCAAAAATCAGGGCAACAAAGAAAGCCGCGCGCCAGCGAGTCAAAACAAAGACACATCAACTCACTGGGTACGTGACTGATATAATGTAACACTGATACAATGTGAAACATGTATATTTCGCCATACTCATTTTTTAACTTTTTGAAACAATGAACTTTGAAAGTACATGAAAAATGTGTACAGCACAACATTTTAAACGAGAACTAAAATATATAAAATATATTAATATTATTGTCTACTCCACGGAATCACAACGTTGAACTAAATCTGTACATTATTTCAAATCAATTCAAATAAAGTAACTAGTAACACCTGATACGAATTATAACTATGAACACAATATAAATAATTTAAAATGTTATATTACGTTATAACTTCATGAGAAGAGGTAACAAAGAACTGGACCCAAGTATGGTGTTATTTATAGTGGCAGTGGTGGTGGTGGTGATGGGGTGGTGGTGGTTTCTCTGGAGGTGGTTCTAGTGGCAATGACTGAGCTTGGTCATCGGTAGAAAGAGGTAGTACGGCTGTACTGGTAGGAGCTTGCATTCTCGGTTGATATAATGGTGTAGGCGAGTTCTATCCATATTGATAGGGGTAGTATGGGTACAGGATCGATTGTGGGTAATATTGCATGGCTGGTGGCGACAAGGAAACATCAGGAGACATCGACGTACTTCATTGGTGTGTATTTATACCAGCAGGGGACAGCGACTGCAGTCTGTATTTGGTTGGATTTTTTGCTATTAACATTTCAACGGGTGTACTTTTTCTATGTTTAGTCAACGCTACTGCATCGGCTACTTCAGTTAAACGGCGTGTTGTCAATTATGGTCTTGAACGACTTGTACGCAATTTCTAAGTTAGCTGGTAGTTTCCCTTTGTAGTATTTATTCAGAATTCCGATGTCAGTCTGCAATTGTAAATTATAAAGTCGTCTACCGGTTGCATCGACCATGTACTTAGTGGGATTAGAATCAATAAGATGTGACTGTATCTGAAACTGTTGTTCACTATTTCGTATGATTTCATTTTTACATAACATTCTTGTAGACTATCATATATTTCCTTGTACTCATCTTATTCATCATAACTCTTTCTTTTTCATATCTATGTATATTTCCATTGACAATCGGTAGACGTACTTTTGTCTTACGTCTTTGGGTAGCGTTCCATAGTCCTGGTACTGATCTTTGGGTAGCGTTCCATAGTCCTGGTACTGATCTTTGGGTAGCGTTCCATAGTCCTGGTACTGATCTTTGGGTAGCGTTCCATAGTCCTGGCACTGATCTTTGGGTAGCGTTCCATAGTCCTGGTACTGATCTTCGGGTAGCGTTCCATAGTCCTGGTACTAATCTTTGGGTAGCGTTGCATAGTCCTGGCACTGATTTCTAGATTTTTTGTTTGCAAGGACTGGCAATAGATGAATATTTCGACAATAATAATTGACTTTCACTTCCAGGAAACATTCAGCCACGTCGCGTAGAGATTCGATTACTCTTACTGGTATGAGACGGCTCCATTTTTATTGTAAACGGTGACGTTCCATCTACTACATGGAAATGAATCGTTGTCACATCAGACGTAGATGTACGGCGAGCAACCCTGAATTTGTCAATCCACAGTTCATCGGCATTGCGATAAGTGTCGAATACATTCCATGCGACCAATGTAATTTATTACCTGTCGTAGTGGCGCTTAGAGGCCACAGCAACCCATCCCTATCAAGTCCACGGCATTCACGTCGATTGGTCTACATCTGTCCTCACCATAGTAAGATTAATGAATGATGAGATCAAGTTCGTCATCACAAGCTGGTTTTGATAGCGCCATATTTCTAAACTAGTGCCTGTTCAATGTTTCGAAAACTCGACAAAAGGCCACATATTACAGAGACATGCTCCGATGCAATTTAGAAGTTGTTGTAAGAAGTTGACCATTGGCACTGTCGAATGCCACGGTTTTTATAATCACGTTGCACTTTTTCAGATGTGAACTTAACACGATAACACTGTGTCATGTCACACAAAGCAATAATTGTACCAAATTTTACATCGCATTGGAAGTCTGCATGTGTTACGGAGACTGGTGAACTGAAATTTTGTTTATGAATTTAGGCAAATCTATAATACAGATATGTGAATATACTACACTATATGCCTCCGCCATTGAGATATCATTAGTATTCACTGAGCATGCAATTACCAGGAAAAATAAAAATTGAAATAATTGAATCATAGTGTGTTGTGTTCCCAGTTCCCGTCTCGTGTATTTCAATGTCTTGTCACGTTTACAGTGAGTAGAAGTGTTTTTTGTTTCGACTCGCCGGCGCGCGCTTTTCACAATGTTGATACTTTTAATGACATAAACAAAACCCACTGGTCGCCGGGCATCGTTTATCACTAATTGCTTACTTGCGGTAAACGGGACACTCAAACCGGAATAGTAGTAAGAAAGCTGGGGTTACATACCTTTATGAGGGTCCATAATTATAGAGTCAGCTCTGTGAACATCTTCGAAACAAGACTTGAGTTCTTCCACTAGCACAAAGAATCCACCATATGCTGCATCGACGTGTAACCAAATATTGTATTCATCCGCTATATCTGCTAATTTGCCAATTGGGTCAACCGAGCCACTCACCGTTCTACCAATAGTCGCTCCTATCAAAAATGGAACTAGGCCTGCCTGATTATGAAACGATTAGTTTTAGACCATTGAAGTATTCCTGCTTTACTGGACATTAAATGACACATTGTGTGTGAACTGTTTGATGTGTTTTGAGCCGTATTAAAGTTACATGTTATGCGCGAAGTGCGAAATTATTATTAGACTAGGCGACACAGAAAAATCATTTTTAATTGATATGATACAAAATATAGTGATACTTTGTGTATACGTACATGCAGCATTGTCATTCGACTCGACCTGCCTTCACACGACTCATGTCAAGATAGTAAGTATGATGATCAACAAAATATCTCGCGACTTTCAGTCGAGTATGCACACAAATGTGCTTATTGTAAGTAAGTCGCATTTATTGTCTATCTTGTCTTACCATTGGAAGTGAATATAGAATTGTTTTACGGGCAAATGTTGAAATAGTCTTTAGACGTGAATTACGGTCGTAACTTCGTTGAGAGGGAGATTTGATTTCCCTTCAACAATGTTTCAATTTCTCCGTAATCGCGTTCAACAGTTCCAAATACATTGGTTCCATAGGTCAGGACAACAATGGATGCGTGACGGGAGAGAATCAACATCATATGACGGACAACAATAACTCATGTGAGTATATACCTTTGAGTCCTCTTCTAACATGTGTCTCATTTCTTCCGTATTCATTATACAATCATCATCTATGGGTACATTGCGTATAACAGCTTCTTTTAAGCCACAGGTTAACAGTGCCTTCTGAAGACACACATGGGTACACAAAGTGGCATATACCACCAGTCTGGAAATATAACAACAAGCATTTGACTGTCATTACCTCCCTGATAAAACGGATCTGTGCGCCGGGAAGCACTTCTATATAATAAGTAAAATTACGTTGACGACGTTTTTATTGACAAAAGCGAACACATAAAATTTAGAAAGCGATCCAAGAACTCAAACTTTCGTAATCACTAATCCTAATTAATTAATATGCTTTGCTATAAAAGGTAGTCGTGAATAAATAAATATAAATAAATAAATAAATAAATAAATAAAAGCAAACGAATAATGGATGGATGGATGGATGGATGAATGAATGAATGAATGAATGAATGAATGAATGAATGAATGAATGAATAAATAAATAAATAAATAAATAAATAAATAAATGGACGGACGAACGGACGGGCGAGCGAGCGAACGAACGAACGAACGAACGAACAAATAACAACTATTCCGTCGAGCAATAGTGAAGAATCATAGCAACAGGATTTTATCTTTCTTAACATCTCAACAGGAAGTATTTGTCTGGAATGCAGCTTAATGTTTTCTATGATCATTCATTTTGAAAAATAGTTGAGATTGAACGTTGAATGAAAATGAAATGTTCAAATGAAATTTGTTTATATGCTGACAGATAAATATTTAAACAAACAAATATCTAATCAACGACTTTCAAAATGTTAATATTTTAGATTGTAGAAGACTTGAACCGAAGGAGTCACATACATTGATTCACGTCACAGAAGCGCGTCATCACTAGAGAGGGCATGTTGAACACTGACGGAATATCGCATACATACACAAATATTACTCTTGTATTATAAAATATTCTGCAGAGATTCCAGACTATGCACAAATCGTAATACTTTTTTTATATATGGTCTGGATTGGTATTTATTGGCATGTACAGTAAATATACACGCCAAATTTCCACATAGATATGGATATGGATATAAATACATGAGGTTGCTTCTGTGAATGATCAAACGTATACATGGTGATAACAATATTACATCCGGATGTTTATATTCTTATTTGCTTTTTTCAGCACGCGTGGCGCTATTTGTGCGGTGTTGTAGATACAAATACACTGTACAGTGTACTGGGATGAAATTAAATAAGTATCATTTGAAAATTGCATACCTGTGGTAATCTTTAGCCGAGACATTAGCATTCTCTCTTGCTGCGGTGACGGCATGGAGTGTCCCCGGAGACCCTCCAGACGTGATAAGTCCCCCATAACCTTTAGAGAAACCCATTAGTCCGGCTGCCCATTCAATTATTATATTTTCCAAACGTACTGCGCTAGGGCACAATAACTTTCCTATAGAGAAATGTAAGCGGAAATGATTATATATTCATATCACCAATACCTGATGGCGAGAGAAGTATTCTTTAAAATCGGCTTTTTTATGATTAAAAAAATAGCCAAATCCTAAATCGCACATCTTCAAATTTCTTTTCAAGGATTGCCATTGATGGTCTATCACTTAAGTCAATTCTCTTTCTAATTCAGACCCCCAGCAGAATATAACTCCACTACCTGGATGAACAACATAAAGGAGCTGCTCTTCATTTTACTCCTTCTGAAAGATCATTGCAAGACAAAGGCATGACATTTACACGGGTAGGCTTATTTGGGTAAATTTATTATTATTTATTTAAAAAACTCGTGAATGTGTGAATTTGAGCAATTATTTGTACTACTTCAATAGTATGCTTAATGTTCAAAAGCGCCACGTTGATTGAGGAGAGTGTGGTCACGGGGTGGTGAATACAACTTGACCTGGGTGACATGCGATTTTTTACTGAATTCATAGTTCTTTATTACAACTACCATAATTTACAAAATTTTGTTATCCTTTTGCAATTGTTATTAATGTTCATGTTTTTGAAAGTGTAATAATCTGCTTTTAAATTAATCTAAACATTATATAACACTTTTGCTTTCTGCCCATGCACGTCGTGGTTAAGTGGCGTCACAAAGCAACCAGTACATGTATTACATTCAATGGGATATCTCAAACTTGGCATTCATAAAAGCCACTATATTATTGTCGCATCGTTTGCAACGAATCTGTGAATTACCTCGACATACAGATTATTCAGGTGGTGTACGTTTTACATCGATTTATTAAAAATGTGTCAATGTACATTACTTTCATTTTTTTGGAATGTTATTTTCTCTTCGATAACAAATTACATAAAACAGTAACGATGTAACAAAAATATACTGGTGGAATAGTGTTCACAAGGTAAACGGCTGAATGTGTGACAAATCAATGACTGACGTACCTGGGAATGAATTTGTAAGAGATGCCAACAAACTGGTTATTGCTGAACTAAACGTTGAACCACAGAGTTGGTATACAAAGTTATTCCCATGGAGTGTCTGCAAGCCTTCTTGAAGTACATGGTCCTTATATATTTTCAGTATGTCATCTGCAGTTCATCGGAGATCATATAATTAATTTCAAAAAAAATATTTGAAATATTGCAGTATTTCCGGCTGCAATTTACGAGATGCAAGGGACGCACCCAATTAATTTTCATAAGATCTTTTGAATTGTTAGGTCCATCAATTCATTTCTAGACAAAATCTAACAAATCATCATACATTTTTTTTGCAGCTAAAACATATCGCGACATCGTCCTACATAGCACCTTTAGAGAAACAACTGATACCAACGAGAATGACCGGACTGTGTGGAACGTCAGGCCTAGGCGTCATTCTGTTTGGCCAGCTTTACCCTGAGTTGAAAAAGGTATAATATAATATAATATAATATAATATAATATAATATAATATAATATAATATAATATAATATAATATAATATAACACGTTACCTAGATCTGCCCCGTTTTCTCCTATTGCGTAGTCTCGCAGTCCTGCCCCCTTATTGGATCCCATGTAGTAAGGTTTCACATGGTTGTCTACGACAATTTGAATATATTCTTCAGTGAATTCAACGATTCTTGATAGCAGCATTTCACGAGTATCAATATTGGGTTTCAGGTGCATGGCCTCCATGTTTAAGAATGATTTTAGTACATTAGAATTGTATATACGATAATTTGTACGATCTTTGCAGTGATTGGCCGATATTCCTGTTTTCCAACGGCTGAAATAGCACAGACCCGCATGTTTTACATGACCTCCAAACACGGGAGTGTATTATTTATGAATAGCTGTATTCCAAACTGACACCCTTGAGGTTAAGGTAGTGTCATTGGGCCAAATGTCGATTTCGTCAATGCAGATGCATAGTAAAAAAAATAAAGTCAAAATGGTTATCAATACAATACCAATATTAAATAATCTTATATGAATGAATGAATGAATGAATGAATGAAATTTATTTCACCAAAAAAAACAAGAAAAAAACAACGGTAAAGGTAGAAGTTGCACAGGTAGTAAATATAAATAAATAAATAAATAAATAAATAAATAAATAAATAAATAAATAAATAAATAAATAAATAAATAAATAAATAAATAACGAATTCTACTTAGATAACTTTTCTTTTTTTTGGTGGGGATTACAGATATAGTTCATCAGAACTAGTCGAGTCCGTAACCCCTGTATATATAATTTCATAGTTTAATCACACAAATCTCCAAATAAAGAGAGAAAGAGAAAAAATATTACAAATCAAATTTTTAAGAGATAGTTTTTTAATTTTGCTTTGAATATATGTCTCCTAGTGATGGTTTTAAATGCATCAGGCAAAGAGTTCCAATGTTTTGTTGCAGAGTATTTAAAACTGTGCTGGTTGAGTATAAGATTCAGTTTTGAAGTATAGTAGTTCAAGCTACATGCTAAACGGGTTTGATAATTATGGGACAAAGGATCCAAATAGTTGTAAATATCATGTACAAAATATTTATTGCTGAGATCAAAGACAAGTAAACTGGTTTGTAACTTGCAGAGTGAAAAAATATCGCATATCACCTCCACGTTGGTACTCATATAGTCTATGTGCATTACATGAAAAGCTCCCAAATATATTGGTGACGAGTTAAAAAAAGGATTAACAATATGCTAGTACATTGTCAAGTGGCCGCGATTTCACTGAGAGCAACTGTCTCATCCAAGAACATCTAAGATTAGGCACACACAAACTAGCAAGGTCTGACATGGTATATGGTATGGAAAGTCATGACTGCCTTAATATAATGCATGATGTGAACCACTGAAATTCAGTATATGCTGTGAATATACGATGTGTATATACTAAATATATATACCTTTATACGATGTGTACAGACCTTTTTTACGATTTATGCATGTCATACTATTTGAACATGAGATTTATATGCTGTGCATATATCATATTATATGATGCCATAGTAAGACGTGTATATTGTCACCAGGCTCGTTCGGAAATACGTTCGTCCTGATATCCCATCCATAATCATACACTAGCATACACTAGCATACAATTAAATGCAACGACATAAATGTAATTGAATATTCACAATACTATTTTAACTATTTTAACAAAATACAAACACGTTGCCAAATACCAATTCTATTCAGTTGGTAAAGCAGTCAGAATTCTGTCAGTTTTTTGGCATCTCTTTCAAATCTGTTTTCAGGTACGTCAGTCACATTGATTTGTCACGCATTCAGCAGGTTTTTTTTTCACATTGCCATGTGAACACTATTCCACAAGTATATTTTTGTTATAGCGTTATTGTATTCAAAGAAACAAAAGCAATGTGCATTAGAAGCATTGTTATTGTATCTGTTATAAAACGTACATCACCTGAATAATCCGTATGTCGAGGTACTTCATAGATGCATTGCAAACGGTAGGACGTTAATATAGCGGCTTTATGGAAGCCAAGTTCGAGATATCCCATTGAATGTAATACATGTGGGAACTCTCATACTAGATGCTTTGTGGTGCCACTTAACCACGACGTGCAAGAGCAGAAAGCAAAAGTGTGATATAATGTTTAGATTAATTTAAAAACAGATTATCAAACTCTCAAAAACATGAACATTACTATTAATTGCAAAAGGATTTGTGTCTGGGACCCATTTACACAATGAAATACACCTGTATTTGGCTGAAAAAAGGACCACAACTGGGTTACCGTACTTTGGATACCCCAGTTGTGGCCGGTTTATTCAAAAACCCTAACTATTTGGGTAAAGTGAACAAAATGCTTGAATAAGCGAAAAAGTTATTGAAAAATCTTGAATACAATGTAACATATCAAGTTAATTGAATAAACAAAGTTTTTCTAAAATCCCTAACTCTTGACTAAAAGTAGCAAGTCAAGTTTGTTGAACAAATTACAAAGTTAACGTCACTGAGTGTGGGGCCAAATCATGGGTGGGAGGGAGGGGAAAATGAATATTATTTCCACAATTTACCACACTAAGAAAGACCACTTACATTTCTGTTGTGACGCCTTGAAGATGGAGTGACGTCACACCTCGCGCAACAAGAGTGACATCACATTACGCACATCAGCTCCGTTGATGGCGCACTATCGCTTGCGTTCCAGACACAAAGCCTATTGCTTCCGCAATATGTTATTTGTGTCTGGAACCCATTTACACAATGAAATACACCTGTATTTGGCTGAAAAAAGGACCACAACTGGGTTACCGTACTTTGGATACCCCAGTTGTGGCCGGTTTATTCAAAAACCCTAACTATTTGGGTAAAGTGAACAAAATGCTTGAATAAGCGAAAAAGTTATTGAAAAATCTTGAATACAATGTAACATATCAAGTTAATTGAATAAACAAAGTTTTTTTTAAAATCCCTAACTCTTGACTAAAAGTAGCAAGTCAAGTTTGTTGAACAAATTACAAAGTTAACGTCACTGAGTGTTGGGCCAAATCATGCCACCAGACACACCTTGTGTCAGCCCCACACCAAAAAATAAAAATTAAATTATATGCAAAAATGAGAAGATACCTAACACTCAGGGATGACATAAGGGCTGCCCATGCTAGCCAAATCAGAATATAGGAAAACAACTATTGCCCATGCTAGTTGCTTGACTAAAATTGTGCGTGTTGACGGGTGTACAGTTTAAATGCATCCGATTTCCACCTTTCCAGACTTCTGATTTGTGCATCAGACAAGCCAGAACTTGCTGCCTCTGATGCAGCTCCTATACGGAAACTATGACCCTTATAATATTGGGGGCTTAAGCCCCCAAAATGTAGACCTGCATTGAATTTAAGCATAAAGTAATCACGTTTTATAGGCTGTTGATCTGGCATACAGAACAGCGGCCCAGGTTTTTGCTCCCTAACCGCAACAAAAGTAGAGATTGCTGCAATTGGACAGTAGGGGACACGTTGACAACCAATAATAACGACCTGAGGGGCATAGCCATGCTTGTATTTGGTAAAAGTTACTTTCAAAGAGCTATCTGCAGAGCACCCCTGGTGCAAAATGGCAATGTCGTGTAATTGCAAGATATGTGAAACATTATTATTGGTGGTAAAAGTTACCTCCCCAATGCGTGTACATGCATAGATCATGAACAGGAAGAGAGCTTTAAATAATCGATGGTTATAGCCTGCATTGACAATGTATGGCAAATAGTCAACAAGGGCGTGCAAAATGGAGCGTGATATAGGTAAAAGCCTATCTATAGTCGGTGTTTGTTTTCGCATGGCTGATAACAATTTTTTGACAACAAAAGAATCTGTTAGATTCTTATACCCCTGTAGCTTATGTAAGTAACTAATTGCTGACGCAGTTGTGGTGATTGTATTTGCCGCAAACCCGTTCATGTGCATGTCTGTTAAAAACATGGCTATCAAAGCCTCGCTGACTGGCAAAGTTAAAATTCCTGATTGACACGGCGATGCTGATGAGGTTGAGTTAGACCCAAAGTCAAATCAATTAGGCGCCTTAAAAAGGCTCTCCTCAGGGTGACAACAGTACAAGCAAAATTAAGCGTTCCGACCAAGGACTGGATTTCTTTAAGAGTTGCCTTTTTGCGTCCCAGAAACTGCTGAACTAGAAATATGCAACGTTGTATTTTTTCAAGTGGGAGACGAGCTTGCATCAAAACAGTGTCTAATTCAATACCCGCAAAACACAAAACAGTAGCAGGGCCCTCCGTTTTCTCCTTAACTAATGGTACTCCCAAATCATTACATAGACTAAAAGTAGCAGCCCTCACCAAATTATATAATTGCCTGAACCGCGTCATCCACTCGTGCATACTTAACTGTAGTTAGCTCAGGTGGAATGCCATCAATAATGGAGTTACCTTGTGGCCAAGACAAATGATGAATTAGTCTAAATTCACCTGGTACCTTCTTAGGAACAACACCCAATGGTGAACAATGAAAATTATTAAAGGATTTTGTCGGAAATGGTCCAGCAATCGTGCCTGCAGATAATTCTTTCTGCAATTTTTTGTCAACAACCCCTGGTTGCTCAACAGCTGATCTAAGATTAGGCGAATCAAACGTTATGTTATTCCCAGAAAATCCAATAGAAAAACCACAACTAAAACTATCAATAAGGTATTGAGCCAGAATAGGGTCATAACCAGATAACCTTAGTTGTAACTGCTCAATATTTATTGGGGTGGGTAATAGACATATAGGGAAAACTGGGGTTGATTGAGCTATATCCAACGCCAGGTCCATTTTGCAAATCCTGTTTGCGGGTTTTGCATTCCAAACCTGGGTGTGATCCAGAGCACCAGCAACATGTGTGATGGTAGTTGCATCCAGAACATGGCTTTCCCCTCTGGTACTTGTAACATGCTCCTCTTGGAAAGAAGCCCTGGGAACGAAAGGACTGAAAACTGTTTGGGAAAGACTGGCGAGGAGATTGTTTTGCTCTCAAATACAACTCAATGTGCAACTGACCCCAAGGTAAGGCTGCCTGTTGATGTAATTTGCGAAAATTCGTGTCATAGTACTTCCAATCTCCTCCTCCAGTTGCTATTTCCCTGACAGTATCCATGTATTTCATAAGACCAGGTGTATCAGAATTAAACTTAGCTGAATAAACTGCTATGAAAATTTGAAAAGCAGATGACCATTTTGCAATTAAGTCAATGGGTATCTGTTTTTCAGTAGGAATCAGGCGGAAAGATGGACTGTCACTCTGAGAAGGGTTCATAACTGATAATGTATACTGATCCTTGTCAAATTTTGACAACAAACTACCCAAATCAACAAACTCATTACACCAAATTTTGTTTTTAACTTTTTCTGGCACCCAAGCGCCTAATGGAACAGTTACACTTGTAAAATGACTAACTTTCCCTCCTTCCACCTGCTCCTGTACCAAATATTGTGGACAGGAACCTGTTATTACGTTAACTGTATTTAGAACAGCATTTTCAACCACTGTTGTAGTAGCTGGGATGCTCGTACAAGTTGTTGGTGTTGCAATAACCGATTACCCATGTGTGTTAGCTTGACTTGTTTGCATCGAGTTTGCTAGGTTGGTAAATGTCTCAATACCCTTGAGTAATGCTGAAGTAGACTGTTGAATACGTGCTGCTGTTTCTGCTAATACTTGTGATGTGCTTGGTTGACTCCCTGGTATACTAGGAGAAGGCTGTGCTGGCACATCCTGTGTTGATACTGGTGTTGCACCAACATCATATATGGCTGTTGTTTCCATGGAAACAGGTTGTTTGGTTTTCCATCTCCTGGTTGCCATGGTACGCTTCCGTGGTGGTGACACAACTTTTTTCAGTGTGTTACGCTTTCGCGCAGGTGCCATGATCTATGATAAAGATACTAAGCAGCATTACTGTTACAAAACATACTCTATGAATCTGTGCAGAGATGCACATAAACAGATGATACTATTTAGTGAACAATTATTTTGAAGAAGGCAGAAACTAGAGCAAGATGTTGAATCAACTGCCTACTTGTACTGAGCTAGGATCAAACAAAACATTTTAATATTAAAGCACTCATGAAATAGAGATAGGATCAAAAGTCTGCAACATTTACAATATCAGTCTGTAAAATATAAAATAAAAGCAGAAACTCCCACGTGTGATCAAGATAAGATAAAAATTCAGCAAAAATTTAAAATAAAAGCAGAAAACTCCACACTCATGTAATAGCGATAGGATCAAAAGTCTGCAACCTTTAAAATAAAAGCAGAAACTCCACACTCATGTAATAGAGATAGGATCAACAGTCTGCAAAATATAAAATAAAGCAGAAACTTCACACTCATGTAATAAAGATAGGATCAAAAGTCTGCAACATTTACAATAAAAGCAGAAACTCCACACTCATGTAATAGAGACAATCTGATTAAAATAAGATCCTGGTTGGCTTAATTTTTTTTAATTTTTTTTTTTTATATAATTATTATTATTTATTTTAATTATTTACTATAATTATTATTATTTATTTTAATTATTTTTTAACGTTACAATTATTTTGCTGCAAGAATGGTTTTGTTCGTGAAAGCCACCTGGATCTGAACAACTCGCATAGGAACTCTCGTTCCAGTCTCACAATTTACGAGAAAAACAGCAGCCAATCAAATTCGTTGTAACATGTGTAAGATTACGCGAGTGTTTTTGTTATGGTCGCCATTTTGTTTTTCGTCAGCGTGAAGATTTCGGAGTTGTTATTGGTAAGTATATTGTGTATTTATAGATTCGTTTCTTGGTAAAAAAAAACAAACGACAGACAACTTTAGTCAACTGACAATGTTTGTATGACATGATATTGTGAAAATTGAAGCAATTTTGTTTGTATTCATTCGTAATGATGGATCTCAATCAATCACTTTTTGTTATTTTGCGTTGGATGTTAGCTGCAGTTCTGTAGCTCGCTTGGTTTCGCTGTCGTGTATTTCGTTCGTCGTGGTGTTAACGCGAAATCAGAGAGCTACAGTTCTATCCTATGCGAGTTGCTCTATTTTATCGACCTGAAATCAGGTCGGGCAGTAACAGCCGTTTTTTTCATTATTTTCGCCTCAAGTTTCTACTGTCGATGGGTTCCGAAACTTTTTCATCAATTATTTTGAGGACGATTTCACGAAGAAAACCGTGGAAAATAGGAAAACTACAGCGAAATCCCTGTGTTTGCCGCTATAATTGAATAATTTATCGTGACGTAACGTGAATAGGAGCTGTAAATACAAGTGAACTAATTATTAATTTTGTTTCTTTTAGTTTCTGATTGTTTCTGTTTGGTAGCTACTATGTCGTATGTAGTTTTGGTTTTAAAAAAAAGTTTTTGAATAAAGCTGGAAACCTTGCCAGTGGATACACCGGAAAAAGGATTCTCCGGAATACAGATGAAATTATTGGATTGAAAAATGGTTGGCTGTGCCCAGCAGAGCTGATATGATTGTTTTTAGCCAGTTAGAATCAATTTGTTGGTCAAAAAATAAAATGCAGTTGTATTGTCAACAAGGATCACCCCCTAGGTACATGGTTTTATAGTTCTAAATGTGTGTAGGGAACAAAATATAAAACTGTTTTCACAGCAATTAAGACACATTGGCAATTGTCAATAATTTATTAAAAATAATATAACTGATGTCTCTGTACATGTACATTTTGTATTCCCAGCATGGGGACAGATCCAATAAAAGAAAATGTTGTACTACAAGTAATAATTCATATGCAAGACAGAGCTTTTAACTACAATTTCTGTAGTCAATCACAAATAACATGTCTGACTCATACTGAGGAAAAAATGGGTAAAAAAAAGGTTTTACAAATTTAATTAGTTATTTATTATTGAAGTTTGTCAAAATCTACTTGGCATCGTATCAACATTTGATTAAAAATATCCCCAAAATAAGAATTTTCACATTCAGAGATATTTGTTTGAATCTGTTGGATAACAAATACAGATCCTCATGTCACACTTGTAAATTGTGATCAATTCTCGTTCACCAATGAATAACATTATGAAAATGCTTCTTCAAATGTTTTTAATCAGATGACAATGAAAAACAAATATAATGCCAATCTGATTATACCAACTTCACTCTGCTATTATCAATGGCACATTCAGTCCTCTTTACCAGTGCTTGATAAGCTATTCTCAATTATTGCATCAGACTCTATATTGTCACTGCTAACACTATAACTATCTGCACAGTAATGAATAAGATGTCTTTCAATATAACTACTCTCATCTTTGCCATGTACACATGAACACTTAGATACACAAATATCACAACAACTGTGATATAATACTTTGTCTTTCAAATGATTTATTTCCAAAATTGAAGCAAAATCTTCATAAAGTTTCACTCGTCTGCATATATTTGTGTTTCTTAAGTATGATACAAAATAAAGAAATGAGATGGTTTGTCATCTCTCCCAAATTCCTGTACATACAACTCTATTATCAAATGAATATCATGATGAAAATTTTTCATATCAATTAATACCCATTCTAAGAGCTGTTGTACAAAAAATAATATGCAACTCTGTATGTGACACTTTCGTCATTTCTTTTAAGTGAGACTCTTATACTACAGAATCAGTTTCGCTGTGGTACATCCCAATGTAAGAAATTGAGGCAGGATATTCTTCAAAGTAATCATATAATCTAGATGTATAATCAAGTGATAAACAGTAGACGTGGAAACTGGTCAGTTTCCTCTCTCAACTTATCAACCATCCAGTAAAAAGTTGAGGGGATATCACGTACAATTTTCAAAACACCATATATAACATTAGCCTTATTGGGACAAACATTTATATTATTACAGTCTGAAATGGAGCCTGTGTCCTTGATCTGTGACTGTAACAATTTGGATGCTGTTGCGGTCAATGCACATCAGGAAAATAGGATCATAGTTCTCTTAAATAGGAAAAATACTCTCGAAGTGCACATTCCTGCTCCTTGCGTCTGCCTTTGTTACTTTGAGCAATAGTCGGCTTTCCCCTGTAAAGAGCAAAAATGAAGATACTCAATATGTGTTTACACAACACTTATTTTAATATAGATACTGGTAATTCATTTTTCCTCTGTCTTAGGGGCTTGAGGATTTGAAACTTGGAAGGAGTGTGAACAAATTTTTGTAAAGCATTAAATAATTAATAATGACATAACATCAGTACTGTCTATCTTTAAATAATCTCCACAATTGTGACAAAACATGTGCAAGCTATTGCAGCTTCCTGATGAATATTAAATGACTTCAATCGTTATTGCGTGAGTATATCAAATTTTCAAACGCAATGTCCACACAAAAAACTACGAAACGTTCACAACAACACTATCGGCGCCAACACCGCCATTTGACCTTTTGACCGTTTGACGAAAATCAAAATAATGACAAATACTGCAATAAATGTGTTCACTATGTATTCATATACATAGATATCGTAGACCAAAGTAGAAGATACTGAAAATGCTGTGACTCAAGCGAAAATTGGCCGACTTGAATGACATTAAGAAAACACATAAAACAGATAAATGCGAGTGTGTTCTGAAATCTTCGGGTTAACATGTGTCAACCAACTAACAGCAAGTTATGCCAAGGCACGCATCCGAGAAGCTAAATACTAGTAGCCATCGAATGCAAAGTTACGCTGCAGGACAACAGCTACAAGACAATATGCGAAGTATGCAAGGAGACAACGGTTGTTTGTCAGTAACAATTACGAAATTCATCGAAACACGCGTAAACCTACCTCGAACTTCACCTCTGCAGCAGTACATGTGTGATCAGCCATTTTTTCATCTGGAGTTCTACGCTTGCGCAAAACATGAGTTTAGCCGCTTTGTAAGACGCTCTGTGATTGGCTGAGTAAATTGCCTGGTTCTGGAACGAGAGTTCCTATGCGGGTTGTTCAGATCCCGGTGGCTTTCACGAACAAAACCATTCTTGCAGCAAAATAATTGTAACGTCAAAAATAATTAAAATAAATAATAATAATAAGTAAATAAATAAATAAAATAAATAATAATTATAGTATTTATATAAAAAAAAATTAAAAAAAAAATTAAAAAAAAAATTAAACCAGGATCTTATTTTAATCAGATTGGTAATAGAGATAGGATCAACAGTCTGCAAAATATAAATAAAGCAGAAACTCCACACTCATGTAATAGAGATAGGATCAACAGTCTGCAAAATATTAAATAAACAGAAACTCCACACTCATTTAATAGAGATAGGATCAACAGTCTGCGAAATTTTAAATAAAAACAAAAACAAAAATCACACTCAAGTAATAGAGATAGTATCCACAGTCCAATAAATAAAAATAAAAACAGAAATTCAACTCTTAATTGCAAAAATAGATGAGATCAACAGTCTGCAAAATTTCAAATAAAAGCAGAAACTCATTCATGTAACAGTCTGCATTTAGCAACTACCTAACCACCACCAGTTAAACCTGTGCTGCCTTTAAAACCTCCATGCCTGCAAGAGTGCCCCACGAACACTTCGATAATATCCATAATTACCCAATTTGTTCAAGTGAATGCCATCTGGTAACATTATAGTTAGAGAAGAATTCCATAAGCCAATATGCTTCCAAACATGGCAAATGAAAATTCCTCTAAGGCAGACTTTAACGCGTGATTTAAAATATCTACCCTAGCATTGTAAATATGAAACTTATGAAATGGTCTCATCCTGTGCATGACTTGACTGACAATTATTTGTTTTACCCTGAATTCCCTATGCATTTGATGAACGAGGTCACCATTTTGCATGTGATTTGCAATGGCTCCACGCAAAAGTCACACAGATCATTGGACCCTAACTCTAAGACCATAATATCCGGCGAAACCCGGCTCACCACACCAAGGTCAAAGTTTACCAGCGACGATACCGTTCGTCCACCAACACCATGGAAATAAATAACCATTTGACTCAAATCGAAAGTTGGTGACACATTATATTGCTGTTGGTTCTCATGCACAAAAGTTTTGAGTCGCCTTACAAACGAGTGTCCTAAAATAAAAACCGTTGTTTTTTTTGTTTTTTTTTGGTTTTTTGCCGCACACATCCTTCACCTTACACGTAATAAAATGGCGGTCGGATTAAGCAAAAGAAACCGCCGCAGACTACAAAATTCAAAACGCTTCTAGGAATGAAATTCAAATGATATACCACACCAAACCACCTTCATTCAAATCTTGGATGTATTAAGGTTGATAAATATACCAAGTGAAGCGGAGATCAATAGAAAATGAATATTATTTCCACAATTTACCACACTAAGAAAGACCACTTACATTTCTGTTGTGACGCCTTGAAGATGGAGTGACGTCACACCTCGCGCAACAAGAGTGACATCACATTACGCACATCAGCTCCGTTGATGGCGCACTATCGCTTGCGTTCCAGACACAAAGCCTATTGCTTCCGCAATACGTTATAAATCAAGTTTGTAAATTATGGTAGTTGTAATAAAGAACTGGAATTTCAATATCAGGGAATGAATTCAGTAAAAGCGAACTCTTCAAAAAATACATGGGTGAAAATTTAAAAAAAAATCAGAGTGTTCTGTGTGTTTACCAGACTTATCATTGGACTTTATTTCAAACATGACTGAAAAAGAATAGCATTGCTTAGGGGTCTTAATCGCGTCATTACAGCAGCATGACATAACTTATTTAGTTTACTTTGTAAACTACGCTTTGTTCAGTTTTGTACTAATATAAATGTTTGTACCAGTGATCAAGATCGATATTTATTTACTTACTTTATTGAGAAAGCTAGGGAAGGAAACATATACCGTGTCATAAGTGCAAGTACCTAATGTATTCAGATATTTATGGGACATGTAAACAAAAGCATTAATCACTTTAATGGGAGTAATTGGTGGGTAGGTAGTTTCACATATCTCTAGCCTTTGTATGATTGGTAGATGAAATAGCTGGATTGTGTTATGTATATAATACACTTCAAGTACCTAAAAGATGGAAGTACACTTGGCTAGTTTATTTGGTATAAATGTTAGAATGCCAAGAAAATGATGGTCCTGATTTGTTCTACACGTGTTCTGGTTGATACATATAAACTATATTCGCATTATAATTGGTCTTGTTGAAATATTATATTTCAGCTCATTTTTCATATGGGTTAATCAAACTGATTTAATAATAATATTAAAACCTAAAGAAGCCTACCCGTGTAAATGTCATGCCTTTGTCTTGCAAGGCTCTTTTGTAATGAAGAACCACTCCGTTATATTATTCATCCAGGCAGTGGAGTAATGTTTTCTTAAGGGTCTTAATTGGAGAGAGAATGGCCTTAAGTGATAGACTATAAATGGCAATCATTAAAAAAGAAATTTGAAGATGTGAGATTTAGGATTTGGCTATTATTTTTTAAATCATACTAAAGTCAATTTAAAGGAATACCTGTCTAGCCATCAGGTATAGGTGATATGAATATATAATCATTTTTGCTTACATTTCTCTAAAGGAAAGTTTTTATTGTGCTCTGGCGCAGTACGTATGGAAAATATAATAATTGAATGGGCAGCAGGAATGATGGGGTTCTCTAAAGGTTATGGAGGACATATCACGTCTGGAGGGTCTGCGGGGACACTCCATGCCGTCACCGCAGCAAGAGAGAATGCTAATGTCTCGGCCAAAGATTACCACAGGTATGCAATGTTCAAATGATACTTATTTAATTTCATCCCTGTACACTGTACAGTGTATTTGTATCTACAACACCGCACAAATAGCGCCACGCGTGCTGAAAAGAGAAAATAAGAACATAACCTCTCAACGACCGGGTGTAATATTGTTATCATCATGTATACATGAGTTCATTCACAGAAGCAACCTCATGTATCTATTGGGACTTTGGCGTGAATATTTACTGTCAATAAATACCAATTCAGACCATATATTAAATGTATTATGATTCGTGCGTGGTCTGGAATTTCTGCTGAATATATTATAAAACAAGAATAATATTTGTTAATGTATGCGATATTCCGTCAGTTTCCAACATGCCCTCTCTAGTGATGACGCGCTTCTGTGGTGTAAAAGAATGTATGCGACTCCACCAGTTCAAGTCTTCTACATTGTTATCTTCATCTAAAATATAAGGATTTTGTAAGTCGTTTGTTTAGATATTTATCTGTCAGCATATAACTAATTTCATTTAAACATTTCATTTAAATATTTTCTATGATCATTCATTTTGAGAAATAGATGAGATTGAACTTGAAAAAAATGCTGCCTTTCAGACACATATTAAACGTTGGACTTTTAAGTAAGGTCATGGTCTTGTTATGAAGAATTAGATTTTTGAAGAATTCTTCACCATTGATGGAAAGTATTGCTGTTTGATTTACTGAGTGAATAATTTTTCATGACTACGTTTTTTGGTTTGTTTTTTACTTTTCATAAAGAAACTGGATGCTTATAACAATGTGATTAAAGTGTTTTCTAAACAAAAGCATATTAATACATTAGGATTAGTGATTGCGGATTGTTGCGTTCTCGGATCGCTTTCTAACTTTGACATGTGTTCGCTCTGTCAATAAACACGAACGTCAACGTCATTATTTTATTATATAAAAGTGCTTCCCGGCGCACAGATCCGTTTTATCCGGGAGGTAATGACAGTAATGTGCTTGTTGTTATAATTCCAGGCTGGTAGTATATTCCACTTTGTGGACCCATGTTTGTCTTCAGAAGGCACTGTTAACCTGTGGCTTAAAAGAAGCTGTTACATGCAATGTACCCATAGATGATGATTGTATAATGAATACGGAAGAAATGAGACACATGTTAGAAGAGGACTCAAAGGTATATACTCACATGAGTTATTGTTGTCCGTCAAATGATGTTGATTCTCTCCCGTCACGCATCCATTGTTGTCCTGACCTATGGAACCAATGTATTTGGAACTGTGAACGCGATTACGGAAAGAATAAATCACTGTTGGAGGGAAATCAAATCTCCCTCTCAACGAAGTTTCGACTGTAGTTTGCGTCGACGGACTATTTGACTATAAAACATTTGTATATTCATCCCTCAGTAGTATAGACAATAAATGCGACCTACTTACAATAAGAGCTGTGTCACCTAGACTAATATTAATTTCGCACTTCGTACTTCGATCCCATTTTTTGTTATTTCCGGTATTTCATTAGTATTAAGTCATAATAATAAAAGCATGACAAAAACTCTCTAAAAATCATGTTTCATTTGTTATACAGAAAAACAGAAACACGTCAATGGTCTAAAACGACGTGCAAATGCCGTAGACATGTGAAAGTGTAATACCTTTTCGCGTGTTCCGCAATACGTGTATGTGTAATATCGCTAGACTATCATCACCCTCATTTTTCCAGCACATTCCAAGGACTTTTTACCTTGTTGAACACGTCAATGGACTAAAGCTAATCGTTTCTTAATCAGGCAGGCCTAATTCCATTTTTTTATTGGAGCGATTATTGGTAGAACAGTGAGTGGTTCAGTTGACCCAATTGGCAAATTAGCCGATACAGCGAATGAATACAATGTTTGATTACACGTCGATGCAGCATATCGTGGATTGTTTGTGCTAGTGGAAGAACTCAAGTCTTGTTTTGAAGATGTTCACATAGCTGACTCTATAATTATGAATCCTCATAAAAGTATGTAATCACATCTTCCTTGTATGTTGCGCCCTCTAGCGACGAGCGCATTCGCGACTGCCATAACCACGTGAAAGTGATATACATTTCGCGTTCTGAGGAATAATATGAATGTATATGTAAAGTAGCTAGAATATCATTACCCTTATCACAAAGAAGATATGCTACAGAAACACTTAAATTATAAAGCTGTTTTCCAAAAACTGTTTTACATTGGTGGAGAAGAAACGCAGGAAGTTCATGAAAGCACGAACCACACTCACTCTTTCAACATATCTTTGCCTGTAGAAATATAGCGTAACTATTACAACCTTGTGGGTGTAGAGATTGAATAACAACAGAGATTTCAACATTGTTTTTGTTTTTTTGCATGGCAAATGAAGAATAATTCTATCCAAGGTCATCGCTAGATACAAAAATAAATATGTATGTTTCTCCATTACACTACATTCTCTTTATTGATAAATTGTACACGCAAAGAAACGGAATCATATTACAACATGAAACACAGGAACTAAACTCATGATTATAGAATCGTCTAGCAACAGTAGGTAGGTGCGCGAAATGCCACGCCTCAATCACTGCGCAAAAAAAGCGTTTCGAAATTAAGTATAGTAAACACGGCCCACAGCGACTAGATGGTGATGCACAACTCGAAACTCCAACATTACAACTAACATATATATCTAGGTAGTGCTTAGTTACGATTGTTCTTGTGGACACGTGTATTCAACAACCAATGTAGAAACAACTACTAAGTCGAATTAATATATTGTACATGCAAAAAACGACATGATAATAGAACATTAATTGTATAAAAATTCTCAAATAGTACAGTAATACATGTAAATAACAGATGACGAAGACAATTCTCGCCAGTGAGAACATACTATTACTGAGAAAATCATTTGTACTGCGTAGTAATCATACCAGATCCCACGCCTTGTTTGTTTTTATTAAGATTCAGTTTCAACATTACCGTGCCAAAACAAACTCTAATATTTGCAGATGGTATCCAAGTTTGTTTATTTCAATGTCAGAAGATCACTCATCCTTTTTGATTTTAGTCTGACAAAATACCCAAGCACACACTATTTCAGATTTGGCCACACAACACAAAATAAATTGTAGATGAATGTGTTATTAAAAACAGAATAGTTCGTACTATTAAAAGTACATAATTATTCATAATCTTGGTTCGAATTATTGGCTCAGTGTAATGCATGATTATGCAATCCTTATTTCACAATACCATAGGTTGGATCTTTAAAACCTGACACACACAATACTGCACAGAATAAACAGCGATATTAATGGTGGCAATACAGTGCAGTTATAAGTTAAGTCTATCAGTACATGGAAGATACTAACGTTAGTACCTTCCATGATCAGTATCTCAAATCATATATAGCTATGTAGAAACTGATTTTGGAGTTGCGTAGTTCAAGTACAATAAACGTCTGGTGCTTAAATTTAATACAGTTCACGTTTTCAAATGTTGGTTACTGATTGTTTAATATGTGTATTTGCACGCGATTTTCCACACAAAGACCCGAATAACATTTTGTGTCAATAAGCGTAATTACGCAATTTGCGATTCCTGTAATTTCAGTTACTCAAACATAAAAAAATCATGACATGTTTAAACTTTAAATTGTGCAAAATAAAAATATAGCAAAAATTAAGGTTTCAACAGATAGTAGTCATTATTATAATTAAATGTGACCTAACAGAGCCCTAGATATGCTTCACTACTTATTTTTTTCATTAACAGCACTCTTCATGTCATTTGGTTCCAGCATAGTAATCTTGAAGAATGGTGGACTACTGAAATCATGCTGTGGCATCAACAATGGGTATTTTGATTCTGAATTTCCATCAGAAGACTACCCTATTGATAAAGACCCTTCTGTTGATAAAGACTCTCCTGTTAATGACGACTTTCCTGTTGATCTCTCAATTGAAACAAGTGAACCCTTCAGGTATTTGGTAATAGTTAAGCTAATCGTTAATCTGACTGTACAACAAACATTAATTTGCAAATGGCAGCGGAGATCTCGTTGGGAGCGAGAGAGTAACGAGACTTGGTTTTGCTTCCGAACTAATGTTCCATTGTCTATCACCATCGCGACTACTGCACCCCTTACCATGGAAACCACGTTATTTGAATCGTTGAATACAAATACGGCAGGGAATTTGTTGGGGAAGGTGGTTTAAAAATAAATTACGTGGTTATCTGCTCTCAGCTATACCACGGCAGTAGTTTGCGAACAATGTATACTCCGCGTTGAAGACAAAGTATTTGACAAATGTTACACTAGCTAATTTAGTATTGCAATGAATTATATTTTTCAAAAGTACTTTTACAAATCTAAACAAATGGTTTCGATTAAACAATGAATAGTACGTGTTGTGCGCTCAGTATTCAGGCCGTCAAAAAATGAATAATTCATAATGTTGATTTCAATCAATTATCATTCAATCATATATACACGTCCCACTATCCGTTTTGGAACAGAGCTTTGGTTTTATGGTTACCATTAAAACTACATGGTGTTGGAGCATTCAGATGTCTTTTGCAAGAAAAGGTCTTCCTCGCAGGTTACGTTTTCAGGACCATAAAAGGTTTGTGTTTCATGTCAGATAAATCGCATCGCAAAATCTTTGAGGGGAATATCAACCTTTATATATTTTTTTAATTTACTTTAATATCTATTTGTATATATGTAGTCGTATATAAATATACAAACCGAATCAGTAACTTATAACAATTATCTACATTCTAGTGTGAAAAACGTAAATTTATACCATACATGTGACAAAAAAATATATTGAAAATGTAAATATTCGTTAATGGCCGCCGAAATCTCGGAGAAAGCGAGAAAGCTTGTGTCTTGTATTTGCGCGTGGCGAACTATGTCTTGGTCAAACTGGATGCATGGCATAATTGTCAGCATGTCCGCTAGGTATCAGGGTGTAGGAATCCTATAATCGTGGTCATATAATACATGCGTTAGTTGGTAACGTCATTTATCTCGACCACATGCCCGTTGATCTAAAATAACATTTGTTAATGTATGTAATATGATACCCGAGTAATTATTCACAACATAATAATGCATTGATTTGCAGAAATGCCAGGTTTTCGTGTTGGTCCCTATCCGCAGCTGACCGTTGTACTGTTCAGATATGACACTGTAGATAAAACAAAGATTGACAACTTTAACCACAGGCTTCAGAAGATAATTATGAGAGACGAGGGTTTCAACCTTTCTGCGAATCTTATCAACGGTGAAGTTTATCTTAGAGCGTGTATAATCAACATGCACTCTGACAGACAGGTGATTGACAAGCTCATTAAAGGAATTCAAGTGTCAGTCATTACAACACAGCGAGAATAGCTTATCTCGTAGTGATATAGTTTAAATCGTACCAATTGCACATTTCAGTGATGACGTAAATGACGTAAAAGGGTGACAAGAAATCAAAATATGTTTGGGCTTAATTGTTTTTTTTATTTGTAAAAGGTTTATAGCATCGTAGTGATCTGAAGTTCATATATATGGCGATGGGATTGACAAAAATATGATGGAAACAACACAAGTTGTGTTACAAATAGTATAAGTGAAAACCAGTGAGCTTGTATACTCACATACCACTGATTATGCGTCTGTCCCATATATGATATATCACGAAAAGGGTTTGTTAAGTCATTTTCGATTTAGTTTTCACGCAATCAAACACATTACAATTGGATAACACAAGTGTTACAAATGGATAACACAAGTGTTACAAAGGGATAACACAAGTGTTACAAATGGATAACACAAGTGTTACAAATGGATAACACAAGTGTTACAAATGGATAACACAAGTGTTACAAATGGATAACACAAGTGTTACAAATGGATAACACAAGTGTTACAATTGGATAACACAAGTGTTACAATTGGATAACACAAGTGGTACAATTGGATAACACAAGTGGTACAATTGGATAACACAAGTGGTACAATTGGATAACACAAGTGTTACAATTGGATAATACAAGTGGTACAATTGGATAATACAAGTGGTACAATTGGATAACACAAGTGTTACAATTGGATAATACAAGTGGTACAATTGGATAATACAAGTGGTACAATTGGATAATACAAGTGGTACAATTGGATAATACAAGTGGTACAATTGGATAATACAAGTGGTACACTTGGATAATACAAGTGGTACAATTGGATAATACAGGCGATACAATTTGTCAGAGTGCAAGACCTGCTTATCGCAATTGAGAGGGCCATCCACAGGACTCACACTGGACAGGGGGTTATTTCACTGCTAGTATGGGGTAGACAAAACAATAGTACTGGAAATGAAATACACATACACCAAAATATCGAGTTAAAGCTCCTGGCTTTAATTACAAGAAATAAAGCACAGAAAATACAATGAATAAACTCAGGGGATTGCTTAGGGAAGTGTGCATTGGTGACAACTCACAGTTCCAGGATGTATTATTGGACGACAGTTAATGGCTTCTGCAACACAACAACGGAGAAATACAGGAGTCTTGCTTGCAGAGAAACGCTGGTATTCTGGAGGGCATCGCTGAAAGCAGGAGATAGCAGAGAAGTTCATACAAGTCTCACAGATTGATGGTTGTAGCCTGTAATATCGTATCATAGCAGAACACACAGGAAAGCAATTTGAAGTGACGGACACCAAGTTGAAATGATCGACCCAAACTGTCTTTAGTCTGTCCAATTTATAGGCATGATTCAGTGTCACCACCTGGGTTTCCACATAAGCCAATCAGAATGTTATCTTGCTAGCAGCTGTGTCACGTAGGCAACTCAGTAGATCATAAACATTCTTTGTTATTCAAATAATAGCACACCTGGTAAATTCAAATTTTCCTTCCAAAGTTGTAAACACCTTTTTTTATGTAAATTACAAGCACAGCTGGTAGAACCCACTGTCCTTCCTGACTTGAAAACAAGTATGACCTGTCAATCACCTTTATGACAGTTATCACAATGCACACAGTTCCCTCCCATGATTTCATGCACACTTCCATTTGCAGGGTTTGAGGTAATATGACAAAACATGAAATAAAGGATGCTGACACAATTGGATTCGCTTATGTAGTTAGTCAATGTTGTACACCAGCAGCGATGAAACAAGCGATCGCAGATAAAAAACAACCATAACAACCATCTCTACAATATACGCCCTTGGGTGATGGCGATTGGAAGTTCGGTTTAACATAATATTAAACTTGATTAGAGAGGTATCTAATTCATTATAAACTTTCATGCAACAACAATTAACGTTTTGATGCGTTGTACTTGGACATATTTATACCACTCATGGTCACGTGCACTTTTTTCGTCTGAGCGTCCATTTTTTACTATAACACATATTTCGTATGTAAATTAGTAAATCTTACATATCTTAAATATGTACAATTGCACTGTGCAAAATATAAATAATCATCTCAGTCTTTTGGCGGTGTTATTCATATATTCATTCAAGATAATAAAATCTATCATTCAGAAGTAATAGTAATGACATGGTGACAGACAACGTGATTTGATTCTTTCAAACACAAACATACTACTTTCATTAGGAAAAACTAGTATCATAACAACATTTCACAACGTGTGTGCAGTCCGACAATACTGTTCACAAATGGTAAATGTAGTACTATTTTCACGTTTCATTGTCTGTGTGATCCCTCCCTCACTCACTAATTAAGTTTAGACAGCTATTAACCCAACATAAAATAATACTGATATGAGGCGCGGAATGTAAATTTATTAGTTTGTGTATACTAGAATAAAACGTACTAATAATTCCAAATTACGTACGTATTAGAGGCCGTGGCGTGTGTGTTTTAAAATGATGTGTGCATTTTAAAAACGGCGTGACTGTGCGTTTTAATGGTGTGTTTTAAAATGACTGATGTGTGTATGTGTTCATTAAATGTATATGCATTAAAAATGTGTATATTAAATGGCGTGTGTATTAAAATGAAGTGTGTTTTAAAACTTATGTATGTTTAAAAAATTACGTGTGTGTATTAAAAATAATGTGTATTTTAATTGACGTGTGTTTGAAAGCGACGTGTGTGTTTTAAAATGGCGTGTGTATTTCAAAAATTATGTGTATATTCAAATAACGGGTGTGTTTTAAAAATTATATGTATATTAAAATGACGTGTGTGTTTTAAAATGACGTGTGTTTTAAAAAATATGTGTATATTAAAATGACATGTGTATTTTAAAAAATGACGTGTGTGTTTGAAAACGACGTGTGTATTTTAAAATAATGTGTGTTTAAAACTGACGTGTGTGTTTTTGAAAATGATGTGTGTACCTCACACACGTATTTCTATAACGTCAATAAGGTACGTACAACGGAACGTGTCCATCACGAACGTTTTATTCATGCGGCCCTATAAATTTATCAACATCGTCAGAGGCCTTACGATTTATTCGTGTGGTTGGTTGCAGAAGACAATACGTGGACGTCTAGGCCCATGGGACCGAATACTGGTCTATCCGTAATAAATCGACAGGCCTCTGAGAGTGTCGGTAAATTTATAAGTCCGAATGAATAAAACGCTCGCGCTGGACACGTTTCTTTCTACGTACCTCATTGATGTTATAAAAATCTACAAACAAAAATGGCTACCACTTGAGACAACGCGCCTCCACATGCGTGAATAGGTTAATGCACGCGTTTTTTTTACACATACGAAATTTACATGCGACCTCACACACTTCATTTTTAAAAACACACATGTCATTTTAATATACACATGATTTAAAACACACACGTCGTTTTTAAACACACGTCATTTTAAAAACACACATTATTTTTAAATACACATGTCATTTTTAAACACACACGTCATTTTAATATACACTTCATTTTTAATACACACACGTCGTTTTTAAACACACATAATTTTTAATACACACGCGTCATTTTTAAAACACACACGTCATTTTTAAAACACACACATACCATTAAAAACACAATCACGGCGTTTTTAAAATGCATACATCATTTTAAAACACACACGCCACGGCCTCCAATACGTACGTAATTTTGAATTACTAGTCCGTTTTATTCTAGTATACACAAAATAATAAATTTACATTCCGCGCCTCGTATACTGACAACATCATGATTAAACACACTTATGGGTTAAATTGGCAAGAAAGAGTGAATATAAAGTGTGTTTCAGCTTTACACAACTGATTTTCTATGTCCGCGCATGCAGTTTTTTTCCCCCAAGTTGTTACTTTCTCACACAAAGGAAACTATGAGGGCGCTACACTTATAAAAAGGGACCACTGGATTTTCCATTTCAGGCAATAATTGAAATCTCCGCAATTCAGAAAGGTGTTAATTCTTATGAAGTACCATTATCATGGATTGTAAAAGAGAGAAAGAAAATTGTGAAATGTATTTTTTTATTTGCATTGTATTTTTTTCTAGTGATGTAGACACGTATGTGACAAAACAAATTAAAAAGAAAATCCAAACTTTACTCTGTTCACTTTCTAAAAACGTATCATATATTTGAATGTTGAGGGCAGTACATACAAATCGCATTCTTCAAAATTATAGTGAACAAACTCACAACTCAAATCAATCAATTTGAATATACAATATGCACGAAGAAGTCAAAATAGAATGTAGAAAATAAATAGTAAACGAGCATAAGGATTATTATGAGTATTACTTTTTTTCAAAAAGTCGAATTTTTGTCATATCAAAATATGAACTGCCTCGCTTGCCTGTGTTGACTTTTATGCTGTTTATACATATATGGTAAAATAGTGTTTCTCTATCTTTTTAACTTGAAGTCATCCCTACGCTATAAATACTAGAATCGTGGCGGACAGTACATGGGTGTATTTATTTAATTTAACTTACTAAAATCATTTGTATAAAAAATATAGATGAATCAAGTGTTCTAAACCCAAACATATTATAATATGAATAAACCAACTAGGTCATATATTTATTATTCCTTTAAGTATACATGTTATAATACAAACATGTTAAGTTATAATTGTGGATAGTGTAAAAATTCTCAGCTTACAAGTGTTGGTATTGTTGACTTTGTGTAGGTATTAATATAGAATAAATATTGTGACATTGCCGTATTACGATAGATGACCCAGTCACCTTCCTTGCGTGGACGCTGGATCAATGTAGGCACATATTATGAGGTTATTACGAGGATACCTCAAACCATGCACGAAGACAGTACAGCGGCGACGGCGCACTGTCTGGGTGCATACTTTGAGGTATATCGTAATAACCTTATTATTATACATCTTTTCCGTACAAGGATAAATCGTGGGAATGCTGAAATCCAAATATTTAGAATCAGCGAACTTCTTTGTATGTCTCCGGTAAAACTCTGGTGGTAGTCATGTTTGTTTTTATTATTAGAGGACGCTTAAGCACGTAATCATTCCATACGTAGAATTCACATTTCCTTATATGGTACGATGAAAATATCCCGAAAAATACCACAAAATTGCGGCACGCTGTAACTTTACGTTACGATGACAGATGTATAATAATACCTCTTAATGTCATCATATCTTGTACACTACTTCGGAAGCTATATTGAATGGATGATAACAAATCAACTCAATAAATATACTTAACTAAAAACCAAACGTATATTAAGACAGTGAAAACAAAAGAGTTCGTTATTATTTGTGTTCATCAAGATATTTTATTTGTTCATTTATGTCATTATAGATATCAAATCTCATGATATAATTGAATTTACTACATCACATTCATAATATGCCAAATTAACTTTAAATTTTATTTATGAATATACTCCACTACGACGGAACACAAATGCCCAAGTGAGGATGATCACATGAGCATACGATTATTTTACTATTGATGGGATTGCTAAATTAAAACAATTTATTGTTTTGTAGCGTGATCTGCATTCCAAAATTGACTTTAAAAATAGATAATAACATATTAGTGGTAGACAACCCTATTATTTCTATTTCCCAGGTATATAAATATACCTCCAGTCAGAAAGGTAAACGCCACTATATAGCATAGAAGAAATAGGCGGTCAAAAACACTTGCCAACATCTGCCATTCCCGGATGTTATCATTGTTATATATGATGTTATTAGAACACTCGCTGGTCTGAACTTTATCGATGTCTGCTGTATTTTCATCGTTTAATGCGTTGTTTAATTCTTTGCTATTAATGTTTGCTATGTTGTCTGACTTTTCCAAGAAAAATCTTGTTTTTCGTCGCATAAAAACTACAACCGCCAAGTACTTGAAGACAATGGTTCTCAGTCGCCTAGGTACCGGTGCACAGTCGTGTGATTGGTAATGTAAATTGACAGTAAATCCCGTAAGAACTGAGGATAATGCGACAAGTCCAATCGTTGATATCACGTATTTTTCTGTGGGGAAAAAGATATATGAGGAGTAAGAGTGGCCCTATAGATGGTACAACAATCACAGTTTGGTTTGATGTGAGAAACGGAAAATATTGTTATGTCTGAATAATATAAAATCACAGATAATATTTAATTAAGAAGGAAAGTGTATCAAGCCATTACGAATTCGGTGTGATTTAGATCACCATTGTAAACACCACGGCAACCGATGGGGGTTACGGCCATGATTTGTGAAAGGTGTCGTTCTTTTGTATTTCTGATCGTACTTTACGCATTTATAATTAACATTTTTATTTTTACTTTAAAATTATATTGTCGATTTCACGATTAAAATTTATATCAAACTTAAAAGCATAAGTAAAGTAAAGATGGAAATTACAGATTGTAATTCAATTTATACATTTGTAATCTTATATCACTTTAAACATTAATTTACGTTTTCAATCTAACTTCTACTTTTGTGTACTATTTTATATTTCAAAACTTACTTTTACTTTTAAAAATGATCTAACATTTGATAACTTACTTCTATTTTTTAAATGGATTTCCATTTGAGAATTCACTTTTTTTAATGGATTGCTTCTGAAAATGATTTTGATTTTGTTCGCTCTTTGCTCCTTGATATTTAACCCTTTACCTTAACACCTGAGCGAGTCAATGACAAGTTGTCATTTAAATGACGCTGTAAAGTGTGTTGAAGAGGTGCGCCGGTATTTTACGTGTTTCAGAAAAGAAAATGTCGGGATTTGAGTGTCTAAATTCAGATAGGCCAATTTGACTTCTATTTCGAGGCGTAAATAAGCGTAAATAAATGTAAAGCTATTTTCAAAAATAAAAGTTAAATATAAAATGTAAATTTATTTTCAAATATAATTTTAAAACGTAAATCCAGTTTCAAAATTAAAGTATTCAGTTGTAAATTAATTTTCAAAGTGATGTGTGATTACAAATGTATAAATTACATTTCGATTTGCAATTTTTACTTGAGCTTTCAAGTTTGATTTCGATTTTTATCGTGAAATCAACAAAATAATTTTAAAATGCAAATTAAAATATACAAACTAATTGACACTTTTCAAAAAGCATGGCCATGACCCTCCTCGGTTGCCGTAATCCATTGAACAGTAGACATAATGACATTGAAGAATAACTAACTCCTCGAGGGACAAGAATAACTCTCATGGTTTCTCGCTGTCAACGAGATTTAGGCGGCCATTTGAGCGCGAGTTATCTTATGAAACGTTAACTTTGATCCTTAAATTTGTATTTCCCTCTTACTGATTTTGACTGATTAAGAAACAAAAGGCAGTACATAAAGTTACTCGGAACAAATGTAAATAGAAATAAATTGCAAACTGTCGAGTGACCTATGCGATATTTTTGATTGACTGGCTGATTAATTAAATGAATACAATGTTTTAAATCTAAGAGTGACATTTTGTGAAACAACACATGTTGAGTACTTTAATTGAATTCTACTTCTCGTTTCAAATAACAAATGTTATTAATTTGCAATTAGCTTAAGAATTCCATTCATTCGCTGTGTTGCATATGTTGTAAGAGCAACTTACGTATGAAGGGCGTAGTCTCCGAGGTAGGTGGTAGATATTCACTTGCTACGGTCAGGAACGCAATTAGTGACAGCATACTAGTGACAAATATGGTCATTCTTTCGCCACATTCTGTCGGCAAGTAAAATCCTACGAAAATCACGATAAACATCAGCATGACTGGCATGAGTAGCGTATATATGTAAAACAGAGACCTTCGTCGCATGACCAACGTATACGTAATATCTGGGTATAGTTCTGGGCAGCATGTGTAATACACCGCGTGCTTTATGATTGGCACTGTCCATCGGTCACTCAAAAAATATGCTCGATCAAGCAAAGTTTTTAATATGTACATGACAAATTTGATTTATTTCTGTATTAATAAAGAAATTTCAAAACCATCACATAAAAATTACGTACTATTTTACACTAAGATAATGATGATGTGGTTATTTGGCATTCGACCGTCAACTGCGAGTATAACAAATAATGTTCGCGAACGAGAAGTCTGGCACGCGGTGTGTCCGAAAATTGAATGCGCTGTGTCATACCCCGTCTATTTCATAGTTTAGCGGAATTTCGCGTTTATAGCGGAACACAAACGCGCACCCAATCGTGAAGTGGAAGCGCGCGCAATTCATCGATGACGGCGCTGTTAACTCTCAGGTACGCCGCTATTGATAACTTACGTCTTTCTCAATTCATCCAATACGTGTCAAATCGGTAAGAAAATTAAATATAGATATAATGGCACTGTATCTAATTTGTGTGCATATTTAATACGAATATTACTTTTTAAACCTTTCAAAGCGGAATCTATCACTGATCCAACACTTTTGTCTCACGCCCTTGGTAAAACACGATAGAATTTATTTATTTCGCTTAGCGAGAACCAAACAACTAAAACCTATAAGCATATGATTAAAATATTCGTATTTGTGTTAATCTGCTTGTTGCTTTGTCGATAATCTCCCAAGCGTGACGTCGTGATAACGCATGCGTAAGTTGTGATGGTCATTTATTTTGGAAACCAATCACTCAATGTCGCCGTGTTGAACAGACGCGTGTTGAAATAACGCAACTGATGGCTACGCTCTACGTGATTGTTGTTGTCTTACTTTTAAATTCTGGGCTTATTGGTAGGTATTTTTTGTTTTTTGTGTGATTTGGCTTGAATTTTATAATATATGTTAGGTTTAAAAACGACTTCATATAATAAGAGTGTAATTGTATCCAAAGATCGAAGAAATGCGGTGATCACGTCGGAAAATAACGGATTCTGCTATTGTTGTTTGTTAATGTATTCTGAAATATGTTTCAATATCTACCAACAATAATTGTAGCTGTCAGGAACATACAATATCCGCTCACTAAATTAAAATAATATTCTTCCAAGGAGGGAATTTAATTGCAATGTACAATAATAATATTTTTAAATTCCATAATTATTCTTCCAATTCACAATATTTGTGAATTATATTTTGGATACCGCGACGTATATGGCCACGTGTTTAACCCGGGTGTTATGTTATCAATGTAGCATGTACACTGCAATCTAATTTTATCCAGAACTCGTATTTATTCTGTATATGTGTGTAATAGCGTTTTCCTCGGTACAAGTGCAGAAATATTGGCACCTTTTAATCATGTTAAAGATAGTGTTTTGTAGGAGTGGTGAGCGTGTCTGTTTCCAGAGGCAAGACGTCGAACCGTATGTCATACTTGTATTGCATCGCCTTGTGCGTTAAAGCTACATATTTCTTTCATTATGTCAAATTCACATTTCGACTCCCATATCTGTCAAAAGGAGTTTATTTTCTGAGTATTTAAATTTGTTGAATGTAATTATAGCTAAACATGCAAATCTCTTTCGGGTGTGTATAATGGGAATGTTACAACATTCATACTGGTACATGTGCTATGCGCTGAACTTGTGTGTGTTTTCAACCGTTGGTACATCGTGATAATACTCACACTGGTAGTAAAAAAACGAAAACTTGAATGGATCAACTGAATAATGAAAATACTATGATGTACTGCAAAATTACGAGTTGAATAATCATTATCATGGAACCATTAGTACAAAACAATGTACCAATTCCATTTTCAATGCGAACAACTGCCCACGCTTTCACAATTGCTGAAAGCTGTTACTTACATTTATTCGACAAGGAAATTACATTTATAAAATTAATCCTGTAAAGGGAGCTCTGTCAAGTCACATATCGGAAAATCGCGAGTAAAATCCGATTCGCAGTGCCGAAGTAATTTTTCTATACAAACTACAAACCGCAAATGGAGCTGGATTATTGTTGGGGTGTTTTTGCTATTTATTTTATTTCACAGTATTAGTAAAAATTAAGTCGAATATAAACATAAAACGACATAGCGAGAAACGAACCTTATTACAAAATCGCAGTAGTATTTGAATCAACGTAGATAGGAACCTCAGTAAATGCCCGGACTACTTTCGCACGTACTTAAAAACATGATACTGATTGGCAGAGTTGATAATTTATTACGCATTCTGTATTTTGCAGCATCCAGTTCAGATGTGGACATTCAGGCGATTCTTGTAAATGACCTATTAAACAACTATTCAAAAATCACACGACCTGTATTCAACACTTCTATGGCAACGGTTGTAACACATCAACTTATTCCGATCCAGATTCTTAATGTTGTAAGTATACATCTTTCCTACAATGGACCATGTACACAAACAGCCGTCGAGATCTCGTTGAGGACGAGAGTCGCGTGACATTATTTTTGCTTTGATAACAGTGGAAGCGACGACGGGGGGAATAAAACACCGCTTTTTGTTGCTCTCTCGCTCTCAACAAATACTCAATACACAGAAAGCACAATAGTCAACGAAAAAACAATATACAATTTACACAATTTGTGCACAAGTATAACTAGTGAATCACACACCTACATTTTAACTGCGTAAATGATGAATTTCTTTGCATCGATATATAAATACACGAACAACGAAGAATTGGTCTATATATGGCCTCCAGTCCTAAAATGTCAATAAAAGACAAATTAACAGTATTGATAGTTGTTCATGTTCGTGTTGTTCATGTTCGTGTTGTTCATGTTCGTGTTGTTCATGTTTTCTGTCACTCTCCAACTACATTGAGTAGGTGAAAATTCCGTCACCACCTTACCAACTCAACATAGCTTTTAACATCATCTGTACCCGCTTGAAGGCCTGAATACAATACTCATACTGCGACGTCTATATGTGTACGCTCTTGCTATGTTTACTAAAAACTCACATATATTTGCATAACAAGACACACGCCACATTCATCACACACTCAACTCCACATTCTTATTATCACTTATCTGCAATTACTCACATCACAGATTATACATTTATATTATGTTATATTTACATGCTAGAAAACTTGTCGAATCCCCTCAACAACAATGCTTACTTTCCGTCGATATTAGATGCTGGTCCCTGACCAATGTTTTTGATACGCACCGCTCCGAGCACACGCGATGAATTTGTCGTGTTACGATGTATAACGCGATCATGTATACATTATACTGTTTTAGTATATGCCTCGGATTATATTGAAATTAAATATCATTAATATGCCTATTGTTTTAGGATGAACGCAATCAGGTGATAACAGTAAAGGTATGGGTTGAACTGGTAAGTTTCTCTATTTGTAAATTTGTCCGACGATACTATAAATACTGGCACGTACACTATGTAATAATCTAGTAACTGGGGATTTCATTTGAAATGAAATTGTAATGTATTGAAATGTATTCGCTGGGTTATATTATTCATGTCGATTATGTTTACCGATTATGCTTTTGTAATTTGAATATTATTAGTGTATTTATTTTCTGATAAATATCTATGCCCTCAATGTCAAAGCTCAATGTAGAAAGGATTCATGTATATGCATATATATATATTAACCAAAGTCATAGTATCAATATTATCAGAATAGTATAAAGAAATTAATAGTAAAGTAGTTTATCATAATTATTAATAATTATTCAATATAACAAGACTTTTACGGTGATGAACATAAATCAAGATAGTACAGTAAAATAGCAGAACTCACGTAACGATATTATATTGAATAAATTATCATTTTTTATATATACTATTTATTTGTCCTTAAAGTTGTCATTGTTTCCTCTGAAAATAATAGTAAATGCATAATGGGATGAATATATTAATACCATTGCAATGATAGCATATTCCTTACATAAAAGTGCAACAGAGTTTTGTATAACACATACATAACTAGTGGCAGCATTTCCAGTACTGTGGTAATTGGAGTTTTAGATTATTGAACATGTGAGCGATATTTCATTTTCAGAGTTGGAATGATGAATTATTGCGCTGGAATGCATCGGACTATGGAGAACTTGACAGTGTTCACATACCCATTTCGAAATTATGGCAACCGGATATAACCTTATACGAAAGGTATTGATATGTTTTACACCTAGACTGTCGACAGTCGGTCGTACCTAATACTAATCTGTTATTATTAAAAAATATTGTGTATAAATGTAATAGGCGTGAATAAATTGCGAACGCCGGGACAGGAAATTATGGAGTGCCGACTGTCCGGTGCTGCAATTCACTGGTAACATTTCTTACCAGATCCGGGTACTTTCATATGCAAATGAATAGTCGCGTAGATGTCCATCATTTATCGTGGTCAATCGTGAAAAAGGTCAGGGGTCGCTGGCTACTAGGATTACCCACGACTTACGCGAAGTTTGTCTTGACTGTACTATACGCGATCGCGACACTTTCTACAGCAGTTTTTGATATCATGACACAAACAAATCTTGACGAATGCATTATAAAAGTACTGGAACGTTTAGACTACCATGATATTTCTTCGAGACACTATCGCAAACTACACAGAGGGGAGTGATGTGTTCGTCAGCGTGCCGTGTTAACAAAAACAAAACTCGTCAAAAGAACTCGTTTTGAAACCAAAGATCCCCCACACTTTCAGTTGCCATTTCCTTAGATGAAAATGCCTGCGACCTTTCCAATAACTCTCGCTTAGTTTGTTGAAATTTCTTCCTGAGTCGTAATCATTGTGTTCATAACGTGGACAACCAACGCATTCGGGGGGTCATTTAGAATACATTTGCATACATTATGTTAATATAATTTATTTCGTGACGTCAGCATCAACTATTATTCATATCAACTAGAAACTGCAGACAAGGGACATTGTTTCGCATTTCCCACCAAACATTCACGTCGTTCGAATGTCTAGGAAACACAATTACATTAGGCCCGAGGACTGTCGACAGTCTATTTGGCACCCTGATATATTGTATCACATATGCTTGACGTGCAAAGCTGTTACTCGCGTTTTATGTTTCAATACTCCAGACAAAATAATAATCGTTTATCTTTTTATTTTCGTAGCGTTGCCAGCGAATTCGAACGACACTTCTCCACAGATGTACAGGTGCAATCGGACGGAACTGTGTCCGCACCTCAGCCGATGGTTTACCACGCATCCTGTCCAATAGACGCCACATATTTTCCGTTTGATCAGCAGGAGTGCGACTTAAAATTTGGATCATGGAGTTACGATGGTTCATTAATAGACCTAGAAATTGACCCTACATCCGGGTCGTTGAGTAATTACATACCGAATGGTGAATGGAACCTCTTGACAGTGCCAATTATAAAGCACGCGGTGTACTATACGTGCTGCCCAGAACCTTACCCTGATATTACGTACACGTTGGTCATGCGACGAAGGTCTCTGTTTTACATATATACGCTACTCATGCCAGTCATGCTGATGTTTATCGTGATTTTCGTAGGATTTTACTTGCCGACAGAATGTGGCGAAAGAATGACCATATTTGTCACCAGTATGCTGTCACTAATTGTGTTCCTGACCGTAGCAAGTGAATATCTACCACCTACCTCGGAGACTACGCCCTTCATACGTAAGTTGCTCTTACAATATATGGAACACAGCGAATGAATGGAATTCTTAATGTGATTTCAAATTAATAACACGTGTTATTTGAATCGAGAAGTAGAATTCAATGTTTTAGCTCATGTGTTTTTCACAAAATGTCACTCGTAGTATTAAGACATTTCAATCATTCAATCAATCAATCGATCAGCCAGTCAATCAAAAATATCGTATAGACAGTTTCCAATTTGTTCCGGGTAACATTATGTAAGAGACAAAGTTAACATTTCATAAGATAACCCGCGCGCAAATGGCCGCCTAAATCTCGTTGACAGCGAGAAACCTTGAGATCTGTTTTCTTCAATGTCATTATGTCTATTGTTTCCCACACCAAACCATACTGTAATTGTTGTTCCATCTATAGGGCCACTCTTACTCCTCATATATATTTTTCCCCACAGAAAAATACGTGATATCAACGATTGGACTTGTCGCATTATCCTCAGTTCTTACGGGATTTACAGTCAATTTACATTACCAATCACACGACTGTGCACCGGTACCTAGGCGACTGAGAACCATTGTGTTCAAGTACTTGGCGGTTGTAGTTTTTATGCGACGAAAAACAAGATTTTTCTTGGAAAAGGCAGACAACATAGCAAACATAAAAAGCAAAGAATTAAACAACGCATTAAACGATGAAAATACAGCAGAAATCGATAAAGTTCAGACCAGCGAGTGTTCTAATAACACCATATATAACAATGATAACATCCGGGAATGGCAGATGTTGGCAAGTGTTTTTGACCGACTATTTCTCCTATGCTATATAGTGGCGTTTACCTTTCTGACTGGAGGTATATTTATATACCTGGGAAATAGAAATAATAAGGTTGTCTACCACTAATTAATTATAAAAGCCTTTAAAGTCAATTTTGGAATACCGATCACGCTATAAAACAATACATTGTTTTAATTTAGTAATCTCGTCAATTATAGTAGAATAATCGTGCGCTCATGTGATCACCTTCACTTGGGCATTTCTGTCCCGTCGTAGTGGAGTATATTGTTTTGTTATTAGTATAAACTAAGCATATTGTGAATGTGATGTAGTAACTTCAATTATATCATGAGATTTGATATCTATAATGACATAAATAAACAAATAAAATATCCTGATGAACACAAATAATAACGAACTCTTTTGTTTTCACTGTCTTAATATACGTTTGGTGTTTACGGAAGTATATTTATTGAATTGATTATTTATTATCCATTCAAAATAGCTTCCGAAGTAGTGAACAAGATATGATGACAATTATAGGTGATATGTGCCTGCACCGAGCCAGTGTCCAAGCTAGGAAAATGGCTGCGTCATCTATTCGTAATTCGCCAATGGCACAATGTTCATTCTATATTAACACCTGGGCAAAGTCAATAACACTTTTAAGCTTAGAATGCGTGGTTATATATCATAAATAAATTTCACATTATACATAATAATAACTTAACATTATCAAATGTATACTGAAAGGAATAACAACTATATGACCTTATGTGGGACACTTGATACATCTATATCTTTTTTATAAAAATCATTTCAGTAAGTTAAATTAAATAAATAAATACATCCATGTACTGTTCGCTATGATTCTCGTATTTATAGCGCAGAGATGTCTTCAAGGTAAGAAAATAGAGAAACACTATTTCACCATATTTCCATAAACAGCATAACAGTTAACATAAGCAAGCGAAACAATTTGATTTTTTTTTAATGCTCTTTTACTATTTTTTTCTATATTCTATTTTGAATTCTTCGTGTATATTATATACTTAAATTGATTGATTTGAGTTATGAGCTTGTTTACTATAGTTTTGAAGAATGATTTTAATAAAAAATATCTGATAAAAATGTTAAAAGTTAATATTTCTGCGATTTGTATGTACTGCCCTCAACGTTCAGATATAGTTAGTGCGATACGTTTTTAGAAAGTGCACAGATTTTTTTTTAAATTATTTTGTTTGTCTCATACGTCATCAGTGGAAAAAATACAAGGCAAATAAAAAAATACATTTCACAATTTTCCCTTTCTATTATAATCCATGATATGGGTACTTAACACCTTTCTGCATTGCGGAGATTTTAATTATTGCCTGAAATGCAAACTGTAGTGGTAGCGCCCTCACAGTTTCATTTGTGTGAGATAGTAACGCCTTGAGAAAGAACTGCATGTGAGGATATATAAAATCAGTCGTGCAAAAATAAAACAAACTTTATATTTCCTTATTTTTGTTAATTTACCTCAATAGTGTGTATAATCATGATGTTGTTAGTAAAATAAGTATTTTTTATGATGGGTTAATAGTTACCTAAACTTAATTAGTGGGAGGGCAAAATCACAGTCAATGATATGTGAAAATAGTATTGTCGGACTGCATACACGTTGTAAAGAAATGTTATGTTACTAGTTTCTCCCACTGAAAGTAATGTGTTTGTGTTTGAAAGAATCAAATCACGTTTTCTTGTCATCATGTCATTACTATTACTTCTGAATGATAGTTTTTCTCAGTAAACACCAGGAATATGAATACATCGCCAAGACACTGAGATGATTATTTATATTAGTGAGGTAAAAAAAAGGAACTTTATAACAGAAGAAAAAATAGATATACAAATATAATTCAATAAACAATAATGTAGAAAGAAATATTATCCGGTTATTGCTTGATGATTCAGATTATGTATATATTTTCCGAAATTGGTCTTAACAGCAAGACAGGAAAATTGACTGATTAATTCGAATATGGATGGAATGAATTACATCTCACCAATCACATATTTTGCTAAATTGTGCGGACAAATGTTTATTGAAATTACCATAAAGTACATTAGTTATATATCAAAATCCAATATTAATTGCAGTATATATTTTCGAAGACATTACATTGTTATTCTCATGTAATCTTCGTTAGTGGGAATAATAATATTCTCACTAATAATCATTGAGAAGCACTTCCTGTTTAATATTTTACACGATTCGATCAATATACCTCTCATATAAATTGCGCTTCTAGTGACTTCTCAGACGTGAATAAGTTACAAAAAAAAACGTTTTAATTGTTGACATCGTTTCGGTCTGTAGTCGTCAATGAAGATTATTTTTTTTCGAAATTTCACCAAATACTAGACCAGTAGTCGATTTGAACAACATTGATTTACCCATATACGTCATATTGACGTCACAGTAACATTACATAACTAGAAGGCGCGATTGATAGGAAAGAACTTGATGTGAACTGCGATGTTGAATCTAATTGGTGCACGCAATAAACAATTATTAATTATGAACCTGATGTGACAATCCACGTCATGGAGGGCGGAATTTATTATACGTTGCTGACCTTTGAAATGAGTTCAGCTATCACCTACTGCACATCTTCGCGAGCCACTATGCCATGCAGTGGCGGCGGCACCGTGGGGCAGTGGGGGTGGTTGCCCCCACGATAAAATAAGGTGAAATACTCATCTATATTTGTGAAATATACCTAAGTGTACCATCAAAATTGGCTCAAGATTTGCTCCAAAATTTGGTCTAGATCATGGGCGGATTTATAGGGGGCCGTACCCACCAAGAAAGTTCGCGCCTTCGGCGTTCAATTTGTTGACATTCACATAAAATCTTCGCCCCACAATCAAAAAAGCTGCCGCCGCCTCTGCGATGTAACTGTTATATTGACAGCAGTAGAGATAACTCTTGAGCGCTGAAGCCATTTTATGATTCAATTTTTTTGCTGCAATAAGCCACGGGAAATTTAAAACGCTGAAATAAAATCCAACCACGTGTATACAGGAGCCGTGAATAAAATGTTTGCTTTTATTCTCGTTGATAACTCAAAATTTGAAACCTAACGAAATATTTTATGACTGTTAACTGTTTTGCGACGTTCGTTTGAAATGTGTGTCTAAGTGGAGATCACGATTAGTTTGAATTGATTTGAAGTGGCATATGTCAGGCAATATACAAAGACTTTTCACCATCTTGTCCACAGGGTAACGGTTTTGGTTGCTATGCTAGGTTTTACTGAATGTTTCTGCTATATTCAATACATTTAACAATCAATGTCTTAACACCTAGTATTACATCCACAAATTGGTGGCATGAAGCATAATACTTCCTAGTCTTTGGATCAACTCAAAATCCATCTTTGAGCATTGGAGAAAAGTAACACATCTTGGCATATTATTTTACACTTACGTGAACACGGGAAATACCGTCTGTATAATATATTATTAGAAATATTTTATTACTATTATTAATATATTTTTACTAAAACAAAGAGGTTATATCATTTATAACCTGCACTCTGGCTTTTCATAAAGTGTATTTCAAAAAACTCCCAATTACTCATCACACGGCATAGCTCATACTCGGATCCTACGCAACAAATTACATTATTGCTCGAATTTGTTGCACCGATCAACAAATCTTAGAATATACATTCTTTTGCTATTTTTAAATAATATTTTTACTTTGTTCTGGAAAGGCGTCACAGAGCTTTTTTTTTCTTGATTTGTGGCGCTGTAGAAATGCCTATGTCCAAGACAGCAGCTGAATCATGGACACATATTGTTTGACACATACGTTCAATACTAATTGACATTTTTTGAAACATTTAGTTAATTAGATTATACAAGGTCACAGATAAAGATGATGTTGAGGTGGGTCGCAATGGATATATATTGTCAATAATAATAGACCACTTGCGTATTTGCATCACGTGGAATTTTTTCCGCCATTTTGTCGTTCTTGTTCAAACTTAATTTTTTTGCGGGCTGAGGGGGCGCGCGCATGAATCGCCTCCCCCCTAAATCCGCGAGTGATTACCGCGAACTTCGGGAAAATTGCATTAATTTTGTACAAAGTTAGGTTAACATGAGTCGCAGGCGGTTCACGTCATACATGAATCTCGGAGAAGCTTGCAGCGTCACTGACGTAATTGAACAACACATCTTGAACTCCGCGTTTCGGTGCTTGTGTGCAATTCGCGAGACCCATCAGCAGAACCAGTAAATATAAATGTTACCATCTGTAATTTGTAGCTGACCGTGAGCACGTGAACACATCAAATAAGACATGCCAAAACATCGGGTTGACCTTCGACATCCTAACAACCTTTGACCTCCTAACAACCTTTGATCTTTTCTTAGCTGCCAATACGGTTAACGATAATGTAATATACTAGTAATTGCGTCAACATAATTGAAGCCGCGCGTGATTACTTAATGTTGCGTCATTTGCTTTAATGTGTGAATATAAGCCATTATTATACATCTGTCACTGTAACGCCATGAGTTACAGCGTGCCGTAATTTTGCAGTATTTTACGGGATATTTTCATCCTACCATATAAAGGAATGCGAATTCCAAATATGGAATGATTACGCGCGTATGCGTCCTTTAATAATAAAAACAAACATGGCTGCCACCACACAAACTTTACACAAAGAAGTTCGCTGATTCTGTTCTAGTTTTTGGATTTCGGCATCCTCATGATGTATCCTTGGAAGGAAAAGCTGTATAATAATAAGGTCATTACAATGATACCTCAAAGTATGCTCTCAGACAATACGCCGTCGAATCCTCCGCTGCGAATCGGTCCATACTGCCGATGTACTGTCTTCGTGTATACTTTAAGGTATACTCGTAATAACCTCATTATATAGTCAAAGGTCAAAAGTGCGATTATTTTGAAGCTTTAAATACAACTCGGTAAATAAACGTTAAAAGTTGCATAGTTACCCACAAATGAAATTCACTGAATTTTGCCCGAGTTGCACGGTTCTATAAGGTAGCCGGATATATTACGAATAAGTCTCTGTGGATGTAAATACTTCATTATCGCCAAAAGCAATTATTTCATGGTGACTGTTGTCACTTGCAATTCCTCGAGGACACCTAAACAAGACTTTACGTTTGTCATTGAAAATCTAATTAATGAGGTCGATGACCGATACACGTGTCCAAGGATATCTGTATACGTAATTGAACGAGTAGATTAACAATTTACTCACGGTTGTGAGTGAATATAATTTTGCTAACCTCACGGACCGAAGGCCGAGTGGGGTGCATACCACCCCCACCCCCACAGTCGTACAACTCGTACAATTACCGACTTATACTATGAACAAGCAATAAAAATAACAATTGCGAAATTAACATAGCTTTGTTGCAAAAACTACTTATTTGCATATAAAACGCAGCTTCTACGCTACGTCTGACAAAATCACGAATTCTCAGAAACAACTCGATGTATAGGCTGAGGGCAGTATTGACAAGTCACTGTAATTCTGGATGCTCGTCCTGTAACTATTGATTATAATGTAATTTGTTTGTTTTTATAAATTTTTAGTTTGTTGGCATCATACTAATGTTTTTACCTTGTTTACTTCATCATTATTATAAATTAGATCAACTTGCCAAAATAAATTAAAATCATCTGCATATAGTCAAAATTAATTCTGAGAGAAACTGTACGTGTCGTTAATTAAACCTCGGGGGGTTCTCACTAAATTCGTCTAGCTACAGATTGACGTTACGCATGCGCACAAACTGGGTTCTTTGCGTTGTATAGCTAAGTAATAATTGTAATGGGAATCCGCTAATGATGAAGACTGTCTAACATAATTTTATGATTTCCGCTGTCAAACATTTACAGTAATCTATGAATAATAACACCCGTTGAGTTCTCGTGATCAATTTCCGAATCGATTAACAATTATTGCATCAAAGTAATTAACATTTTTGTGCTGTTTTGTTCGTTCTTAAACTATATTGGTGTTCATAAAATATACTGTGCTTATCAAGATTTTCTGAAATTCTTTTTTTTTTGTTGGCGGATTCAAATATTTCACTATTAACTAGGAGAACTGTGACTGGTTTATAATTACCAATTTTCTTTTTATAGATTTCAGTTTTTGTGGAAAATTTCCAGTTGAAAATCATAATAATCGTAATTTAAAGTAGCTTTAATGTCATCATTGCCGGGCAAATTATTTGAATAAAGGTTGTTGATTAGATTACGAGCCTCAGATTCGGGTATAGATCTCCAATGGAATGCAGTCGGAGGCGGATCATTTAAGTACTCTTCAAAATTATTTGACAGAATACTTAAATTCTTAGTTATTGGTTTTCTTAGTTCGACAAAAATATTATAAGTAATTTACAATATCCTGCAGTTAAATATGAATGTTGTTTGTGTTATCTAATGGAATTTTCGAACGATTTGTTATTTTTATATAAGAGATGTGAGGTATTTTAACTGTTTTCAATGTATTTGTTGATATATTGTTATATCTTTAATGACGTGTATGAACAGATTAACGAAAATCTCCTAATACAAGGTTGTTGAACATTCGTCGTTTTTTGTTTTGTTTTTTGCTGTTGGTTTTACGTAATGCTATCCATGATTTGTCCTTTGAATTAGATTTTCGTTTTAAGGGAATCTAGTTTATCTATAATATTTTCAAATTTTGTAATAAATTCCCAATAACAGAATGATACTGAAGAATTTGGGATGTCCAGCAGCGAGGGGTGTATATCCGTGCCAGGTCTTTGACACGAAATGACACCAAAGAAATTATCATTCTGGTTTTGGCACTTTGTGTATGAACCATGCTTGATCGACACGGACCTAAACAACCCAGCAAATTCTCAGCTAAGTGTCTAATTATTTTTGTTCATCCCTGTGAATCTGTTGTCTTGAGTGGGTGGTATTGTGTTGATTGGGCGAATTAAATGTCAATGTCGTCGTTGGTTATCTGCATGATACTAACCGACACAAGGTCCATGTGTATGCCGATTAAGATGCTAATCATATTAAGATATAGTGAATTAAGGTGCGGCGTACCCTTCCAAACGCAGAAAATGTGTACGTTGTTGGCCATTCATTTATACAGATGTCATGTATTTCAATCATTTTGGGTTCAGGTTATTGTAGCAAGTTCTGTGCAAGGCTCTGAATAACAACCGATAAAAGTGCATTACTGACATTAAAGATGTAGAATCAGTTCGTCTACAAGAAGCTATATGTCATACACTGCGACCACGAAACCCTGTAAACTAAGATAAGGCGTCCACAAATCGCGATATCACCCTAAACTACATTGTAAACTCAAATTATTGTCATATTCGTATTGTAAAAAAATGTTCATTTTGATAATAATTTTGCACAGTGCAATTGTACATACATGTATTAAAGATATGTAAGATTTACTAATTTACATACGAAATATGTGTTATAGCAGAAAATGGACGCTCAGACGAAAAAAGTGCACGTGACCATGAGTGGTATAAATATATCTAAGTGCAACGCATCAAAATGTTATTGTTGTTGCATGAAAGTTTGTAATGAATTTTCATCTTTAGATACCTCCCTAATCAAGTTTAATACTATGTTAAACCAAACTTCCAATCGCCATCTCCCAATGGCGTTGTAAGATGTTGACCAATCTGACTATATATTCTAGAGATGTTATGGTTGTTTTTGTCTGCGATCGCTGTTTCATCGCTGCTGGTGTATAACATTGACCAACTACATACGCGAATCACGTTCAACAGCACTCTGACGTAGTTTGTCAACCAAATAAATCGCGGCTTACTGAAACAGGTTATCTCGTTTTCGTACACGGCCTTTTAGCAGATCCTTCGAAAATTGAACGCGATTTGAGTAGACAGTTGGTTGTACAAAGAGGCGTGTACACCAAAGGCAGTAAACCGGTGAACAAATATTGAAACAATCTAAGGAAACTAATTCATACTAATTATTCTATGTTGTATTTTATTACGAACTTCAGAAGATGTGTACATTGACTTTCATAAGTGGCAATTACTTGATAGGTTAAATCAAAAATCAATTTCCTTAATGGTTATCTCAATCATTTCGTAATTATGCAGTTTAAACATTGATATTGACATTTGGCAAAAATACTCTGTCACGTGTATTGTGGAATAATCTGAGGCGTCCGTGTACATGGCGTATTCGTTACTTGTAATTATTCATTCACACGTCATGGAAATGTCTTTTGCTTATTTACATAATTGGCTCCAAGACCGTTTGTAACCAAGGACATTTTAATTTAAAATAGGAAATTAAAAATATTATTCATAATTTATCTGCAAACAAACTGAGCTCATCTCATATCAAAAATGCTACCGAGTATTATAGACTATTGAATTATTTCAAACTAAAATGTGAGCTTATTTATCCACATATTGTCCAATTGTACCACTCGTATTATCTAATTGTAACAAATACGCTTACTTTTAAAACATCTGATCACATTGGTGGATTTTTTTTTATTTTTCACTATGTAATCACTGTGTATGTTGTGGCGTACCAAGTTTGAATGGGGAGATTTTACTTGTAGCGTAATTTAGCGATATTTTAGTGAAAAACTAACCAGTGGAGTACACAGTTTATCGTCTTTATATTTTCTAAAGTTTGTAAATCAATGTCTGTGTTGTGCAAGAAATTTCACTGAACTTTGCGAAGATTATGTATGTCTGGGTTAAAACTGTTGACATTCATATTCTGATTCAAAAAATATGCCGAATAGTAGGCGACAATTAAACAAATCCTGAGACTATTTGATTGAATACTTGTACAGATTATGGTTACCACGATACGGCCGTCAATATCGTAGTGTAACAACAACAACAACAAATTGCACGTTCGAAGCTTAGCTAGATTTTGATTTGAACAGCGGTACGTTTTTTTGTGAATTGCACTTTACATATACACCTAGATTAGAACAACTATATATTCGTTCACTTCGCTTAGATTATCCGAGAACGACGAATGCGCACGTGTCCGGCCTACTCCACACATAGCAAATTAGGCATTTTGTCTCTTCTTGACTTACATACGACGTTTCTACGTGCCGTCACATAATGTACGTGACAAGAATGAATAAACACTGTTTATTAATAAAAGTAATAAATATACAACACGTCACTCAACTCACAATACATAATTTACCCCTCGTGACATCTAAGAATATTAATTTAAAATAAACAATTACGTTGCGAGTTTCTTATAACTTCAATTAGTTATAGTTAATTGTTTTTAAGTCTATTTGAAATTAATTAATTACAGAACCGGAAAGAAATGTCTTTCTTGAATTATAACGCTATAATATTATATTAAATTTTTATAAAATTGCGACTGGTATACGAAAGTAGGGATCACGGATAATAATTAAACAACTGTTCTCCGCGGCGCATGCTCAGAATAGTATAGCAATGTTACCATTGCATTGTGGGAATTCGCACTTGTTATATGATCAGTGCAAATTTAACACCTAATTTGGATTAGGTTTACGGTGAAGCAGTTCTGTGACATGCTCTCTTCCTGTCCACTCTCTTATAAGCATGATAATGTATGTACAATCGAAAATTGTTGACGGATTCCAGGATGAAAAATAAGTTTTAAAATTAGCACTATAAGCAGAAAATCGGTAACATTGCGTGACCGTTGTAACGCCTCAACCAAATGTCACGAGATAATACGATATAGAAAGAAATGTAGATAAAATATTTGAATTAATAGGAATAGTATTGCCCCAATAACTACGTAACGTTCCATTCAGTAATAATTGTCAAAAATCAAAAGCAATTGTCGAATAAATTAAAACACGTGTATTCAAACTCACACAGACATTTCTTATAAGATATAGCTGAATATATAATGGATGAATACTTTTAACTTATTGAAAGATAATGATTTATATTAATAAACTATTATTTATTTATTTTAATTAAATAATCAATAGTATCATGATACCATGTCGACAACTGCATTCATGTGCATAATACAATAATTCGATCGTCTTTCACCATTCATGTATGTTCGATTGTTTCAATACTTATCATCTAGTATACAAAGGTTGTCTCTACTTGCAAGTAAAAATCGTTATTTTAATAAATAGATTATAAATCTTTCAAGTGGAGAGGCGATGAGAATTTCATACTTCCGGACTTCATTTGGTGGTCGCGCGCGTTTCATGCCTGGACGTATAGACCGTTTACGTTACGGATTGGAATATTCCGGATATATGATTTTAAATATTCAACAAAACGTATGAAAAATAAATAAATAAATAAATAAATAAATAAATAAATAAATAAATAAATAAATAAATAAATAAATAAATAAATAAATAAATAAATAAATAAATAAATAAATAAATAAACGCCGTGTTTGTAACGTACGTGTTATTTGTAAATAAATAAATGTAAATACGCCGTGTTTGTAACGTACGTGGTATAAGTAAATAAATAAATATAATTACGCCGTGTTTGTAACTTAGAAGTTATTAGTAAAGAAAATAAATATAATTACGCCGTGTGTGTAACTTAGAAGTTATAAATAAATAAATAAATAAATAAATAAATAAATAAATAAATAAATAAATAAATAAATAAATAAATAAATAAATAAATAAATAAATAAATAAATAAATAAATAAATAAATAAATAAATAAATAAATAAATAAATAAATAAATAAATAAATAAATAAATAAATAAATATGCCGTGTTCGTAACGTACGAACCTTTCGTGGCCGAAACTTCCAACATTAGTATTAAAAAGCATCTGGACCGAAACGTCCGCCATTCAAAAAATTCAGTCCAAAACAATTTATGGTTCTATGTTACTATATTACGTAGACTGTTGTACATCTTATATAAATCAACGTTTATTTTGTTATTCTGTTCTTATTTCATAAATAATTTGAACTGTATACCGTTGTGTAGCTCTATGTTTTGGAATGAAAGCTTATTTCAATTCGACGTATGGTGTGCTACAATGAGCAGTTATGGCCGTTCTTAATTCTTTTTTTTTATTTTCTCCAGCTCACAATTCGTATTGAGGTCCTGTGTCCAGTTATACTAGCAACGACGGTGTATTTCTATTTCTACACTCTCGCCTTAATGCTATCAACCTGTCAATTTTATAGGAAAAATAACCCAACAATACTGTTGCCTCTCCATTCAGCATCGCCAAAGATCTGCACAATAGACTTAGAACAAAGGCGATCATAATGTATCCAATCAAGCAGCATTCACCTCTGCTGTGACATTGTTAGGAGCTAGAAAACCCGTAAGTTTTTCGGAAACTATTGTGAATATCATATTTCAATTTCAATTATTAAAAGTCGCTTAAAACACTTCGGGAGGAATTAAAATGGTTACATAAAAAGTAAACATGCATTCACTAACAAATCTCACCACAATATACGAATAATAATGGGAAAAAAAACTCTTATGAAATACAATTAAAATTTACAGATTCAAGATATGACACTGTAATAAGCAAAAGTCCAATTAAAATAAGGGGGAGATGTTCTGTCTTTTAAGGAAACTGTTTTTAATAAATTTTGCCAGTGATATATGAATCATAGTGTTTTGTGTTTTTGCTTTTCATTAAAATTAGTAATTTCCTACGATTGTTCATAAAGTTGTTTATATTTTTGTTAGTTCCTTCTACCAAGATCGTCCGCTGTAAGCTATAAAGTGAACAGGGCATTATAAAGTGTTCTTCGTCCTCCTTTCAATTCTTCTGTTATTCTTCGAACCTCACATATTCGTTTATCTTCTGGGATGTTTATCATAGTGCTGTTTGTATGACAAATTCATGGTTACTCGCATGTGTGTCAAGATTTCCATCTAAAACCAAATCAGATTCGAAGACAGGGAAGAAACGTCAAATGGGAGTAAACTCTTATCAGTCGCGGTTTACATAGCATTAGCGGTAAATAAACTACCCTCTGTTATTTTTACAGTCACTATATCACGGTATCTGTTTCTAAGCAGGTTTTCTGTATATACTTATACACAGCATTGATACTTTAGCCACGGTTACTAAAGTAACCGTGCTTTAGCAGATGGTCAGTTAGGACTATGAATACCAATAGTCATATATTTGCATATTTCTGCCCAAGGATCTTCGCGAAAGCTTTTAATTGGAACTAGCGGATTGTTTGCCTAGTTTACTTCTTGTAATTTAATTAGTAATTCACTAATTGGAAGTTTTGGCGGCGTTTTTTTTAGCAATGGTTACTAAAAGAACTGACTATCCGCGGCTTTTCCTATGTTCAGATGTTTTTTTGTTTTGGGGCTTAACTTTTTAATCTAATAAACAACCGATCGAACTAACGCGACTATAACGTAATGGTAATGACGCGATATTCTTTATTGTTTCATCAAATAACGCGAGATATTGCGCGATGTAAACAGGGAGTAGTTGGGTCGAACACAGACTCTTCAAGGAACTCTGGGCCGTAGTTCATTTTCTTATCTTTTCTTGGTTAAATAATCTCCACAGATGCGACAAATCATATGTAAGTTATGTCTATGTTTTTTCTCCATGTTTCTGTAAATATACAAAAAACGAGAATAGAGATGCTCCAGTAACATACTGAATATTAAAATTTTCACAAATTCTGGGAATATTCAAACTAATGAGAAATACTATTATACTATACTACGATGTATTCATATCATAAAGTAGAAGATATTATAAGTGTTGTAACTCGCTAAAAAATTTGCCGATTTGGACAGAAAACGGCGATCGAAAAATCAAAACACACAGATTTTGAAACCGGTTAGATCTGCTGAAAGTATGCTCATGTGCGTTCGGCACTTGAATGAAATTACGACAACGCACGAAGCAGGTAAATGCGAGTGCGTTCGGAAATATTCGGAAATCTTCGGGTTAACGTGTGTCAATAAACTACCAGCAAGGTTACCGAGGCATGCATGCTACGGACGTAATCCCCAATTCACACCTATATAACAATCGGTGTTTCTAGCCTGGTTTACCATGGAAGGTAATAACGTTAGTACCTTCTATGGTTTTACCATGGACCTATAAACATATTTATAGGTCCGTGGTTCCACGATTGTCATGGCTAAAAACGAACCGTGCTTCAACGTATTTCCTTGACGATCACACGCGGCGTAAAGTTCTCCAACAGTAGTTTGAGAATACCCATGAAAATTGGTATATTCTCAAAAAGTCAAATACCCATAAAAATACGAAATATAGAGGCAATAGCAGAAATTAGACCACATGGCAAACAATGATTCAATATTACAATGTAATATCGTTTAGTGTCACTGACGGTAATTGAGTTTTACTGGAATAATTCATTTACAATTCCACGAAGCGCATGCGCGGAACCCCCAATCACTTCTCTTGTAGCTGCCCGCATTACACAACCCACAAGCAACGCGTCCCATTGTTGGATGTTCAGTTGTTTGCCTGAAGTCACCGGCGACGAGAAGCACAATATGCGGCCACATTGTATTAAACAAGTTGCGTTTGTCCTGGTTCTTTCGTTAGTAGGTAAGTTGACATTTGTCTGCGATTTTAAATAGTTCAATAGCCACCAGTGACCACAGAATCTAGAGAATACACGCGGTGAAATGTGTGTTCGTCTCGGGCAAGCTCGACGTAATTTATACCTATTAAGTTTGATTAGATAACAGATAAGATGATGTTAGGTTATGTTTCGTTTAATAATCGTCAGTGTTGCTCCAAAAGGAATCGTAAATATTATACGGACGCCAACTATACACTTCTAACTTTGTCCTTGGCCCGTTTAGCAAAGTAAATATACTTACACTTGACACCGGATAACGTGATTGTGATGTTATTTGTGATGGAAATTTCTGTTTCGTGTGATGTATACGGTGACGACAATTGAAAACACAACGCACGAATGAATTTCACTGACGAATAGAAAATACTTAAAATGACATGAGTATGTAATTAATGAAGTATAATTTTACAGTCATCTCCCACTCGGCTTGTATGTGGAATGTTGTCATCAGTAGAGTGTGAACGCGAGGGGGAACAATAAAGTATACTATACTATAAGATGAACACTAGAAGACCGACTAGAAAACTCTCTCACTTATTTTGTTAGGATGCATGTCTCGGTAAACATTAAAAACAAAGGGAATTAGCATACTGCCGACGTTGCGGCGATCGTAATTTGCATAAAATTACATATTCGTTCGAAGACGATTCCATCGATTGGGCTTTTCTGTAATGTTTTTTTTTTTTTCGTAACAAATTTATGCAGCATTGCCAGAATTTAGTAGGAATATGAACACTGAAATAAAAAATATATATTCAGATTAAAGCTGCACTATGAAACCATACAACTTCCGGTGTCACTTACACTGCCACTGCGTGAACAGGTTTAATAAGATAATCGCACCATTTCACAACGCAGGTCCGGGCCCCTTGAGCGTTGAACGCGATTCGAATCGGATAATAGCGTGATGCATGATGTTAGCTTACGGAATTAACACCTTCGGTTGAAATGATAACAGCTGTGTACCAAGTAAACAACTGGGCGGACCATGCAAATTACATTTCCCATGACGCACTGGTGCAATCCCTTGGATTGCGGAGCCGCGCTTTAACGTACTACTCGTTGCGAAGGTGTTTGTGACGCTAACCGTGCATGGCAGTTATTCAGAGCATGGTTACTAAAAAAACCATGCTCAGAGCGAACACGAGGCGTCATAGACCAGCCCCCACCAGAAAATTCGCTTTTCTTCGCGCATACGAATTGAATTAGTTGTTCAAATCGTACCAAATCGAGTCATAAAAGCAGCCTAGTTAGACTATAGTTTGTCATTCGACACCTACTCACGTGCCGTGTTATTTTGAACTTGTGACGTTTCCACACGCATCAATAGGTCGTGAGGTTTTCATTTCGCAAATCACTGTGAGTGGAATCTTCAAACGCCAAGAGAACACGGAGGGGGGTGCAACTGCAATATATGCGCACATGTTTTTGTCATGTGAAATTTGCCTCGCTCGCCTTGACTGTATCCATGGCTTCACTGGGATCAATTCTTGCGGTTGTTTGCAGCATATGCTATTCACTGGTTTTCCCAGCACCGTGTACTCTAAATATGCGTTGTGTATTTTTGACTTGCGTGCATATGTCAAATTATGACAGACCTGTAAATGCTCGTTTGTGTTTAGAAGTAGGTCCAAAACGTGAATAGTCAACTTAAACCGGAAAACATATGAGTTTGGCCATATACAGACTCGCTATAGTGTATATGTCGTGAAACTGGTCCAAATCTCGTGGTATACTCGCATTAAAAGGGTGGTCATTCATTAATTCACAATTTTAGTATTACTAGTATTCAGCAACATGACGGATTTCTTTGGTTTACTGTATATGTGCTTTATGGGGAAAAAGTGACAAATAATGAGGGAAATACCCACAGTTTCCATATAGACTACAATGAAAGCACTCTTTGATAACAAGGACAAACATTAAAGATAATGAAAATACAATAGTTATATCTCGTAAGACAACAGAAGAGATGTTGAAATATTTCTATGGCATTGGATAAATAGTAAAATGACATGCCGTAACTGACTATTTTCATTGGGTATCGTACATCAATTTTCTCCCACGTTTTCAGTATTTTATTCTATATCCACCACTAAATACCAAATGAAAAATATGCCAAAATATTTATCTTTTACATTTATTTCACACGTACAACTTCTTGGGCGTTATTGGGACTCTGATAAGTCAATAATAACTAAAAAAACAGAGTATTCCAAGAATGGTAATTGGATCACGTCATTACGTAGCTGGGAGTGTATGAAACAGTACAAACATGATACTAGTCGAGTTTACGCACAGCTCAAATACCTTAGTCCGTGCTAAGAAAACGAGCATGAACGCGTAGCACGGGCTAAACAACTGGTACAGATTAAATCTGTCCTGTTTTACGACCTGGGGCAGATCATTAGTACAGGCTAACAAAATGTGCGTGGACGTTTAGCTCGGGCTAAGCGCTCCAAACGCTATTGTATACAATATTTATTTGGAAGATGTACTATTATATTCATAGCTATTCATATTCGGTATGCCATTTCCGATATGACAATCAGTGCGAGCACATCTATATTGTTCTCGAGAAAGGAATTAATTGATGACGAGACTATGGAATCTACACTTTCCGAATTTGCCTAGGCACAGTGGCCTAGGTATTGTTTTATCACCGTAGAACGAACATATATACCTTTCTAGTTACTAGTAACTATACTAGCAGTAATAGTTAAAATGACTGAATATTTTTGTATATTCTTAACAAATTTGGGCGTTTCTTAGCCTTTGCTAACCACTTTTTGCTTCCGTGCGTGAACACAACTGGATCTATCCAACGTGCAAACATACGAGATTAGCTTAATGCATATTAGTCTATATTTCGTGCTGTGTGAACACTACTATGTACTGTTAATGTCATGAAAGGGACAAGCCTACTAGTATTTTCAGTACGATTAGACCATTTGCAGCGCTTCGCGAGATCTCACGTTATTCGACAAATGAGTGGGTCACAGTTCATATTCTACATTATAAAGCAGATACTTGTATGATCATCTGCTTAGAAAAATGATAAGTTGTAAACTGTAAAATTATGTTTGGTATTTGTTACACTTTACATTTTTCATTGTCACGTGGTGTAGGATGTTGAAAACTCGCCCTTTGCAAGATCTCGTCAGACGCAGGAATTCTCCCCTTTTAAATCGGCGTACGCACACTATTCACCCTACTTCCCATCTTACAAAAATGGACAGAAGAGTGTTGTGAGAGAGTAGCTTAAAATAACTCTCCTATATTCATGTGATGTTACCTACGTATATACTGGCTTCTTCGATTTAATTTAACTATAAGGAAATGGCAATATATTTCCAACATAAACAAATAATTCTTCAATTTTCACCATCAGTTGTCACTGGCCAGTCAGCAGCAAGTCCACACCTGCTTTAGGACCCCACTGTTTAAAATAACTCTGCCTTCTCGACAATAACACCGAAACCTAAACTTTGCAGCATGCAATTGTGGTAATTGACTAGTCTGTTATTACTACAGAATATTACGAGTTACGAGCATGCAATGTGGTCTCTGTGTTAAAAAACACTAGATGCACTCGGTGACCGAAAATGACGCCTGGGTCAAAAATATGTTTACTCACAGCGTATCGTCGTTTTCTGATAGAAATAGATTGTAATTTTCGCATACATTTGTTTGAACTCCTATTCTGTATATCTGTCTTTGACCAGTCACCTGTACGCCACACGCAAAGTATAGTAGTGCTAGGTTGGGTTGCGGTTAGTACAAAAATAATGTCAACTATATTCTATTGTGAAGCTCTAAATTTGGGCAAATAGAAGCCTTATTTTACTACCGTAACGACATACGATGTACTACAACGTACGTGCTACTGTAACAACAGGAAGTGTCAGTGTGTGGGTGTCCATTGAACCCGTTATACCAGCATCGGCGACTACGGCATATTTTTGTCTAGTTGTAATAAATCTCATATAACGTCACGTTCATATAGGGAACACACCTTGCCAGTAATACCGGGTTTCCATTCATCAGTGCCTCTGAATTCCGTCAAAACTATAATGGTCATATAGGAAATGCGACCATATCTCTATCAAGGTACTGTCAACACTTCAGCTGAGATGTTGTTAGCAGATCGACTGAACACCGCTCATTTTTTATGCATTTTTACAATAATCACTTTCATACGTGTCAAGATTTTCTTGAACACCTTGAGCCGACACCTAGGCAGATTTGAGGATAGATAGGAATAAGTCAAAGTCAAAGGTGGATAAACTCTCGTCAGTCGCGATATGGAGCTCTATTTTTAGCTACATGATTAAACATACCAGTGACGATTGTTATATTCTGAAAAGACTAAGTCCCGTAAAAATGTGAAATACATCAACGTAATTGAAAACATTTGATCTTACGTCAAACAACGCATCGATAATCACACCGTCTGTGTCACTGTGTGTTACTAAAAACACGGATAGTTGTAACTTCCATTCTAAAAAGGACTCGGTGTCCTTGTAACAAAAGATTCAGTTACGTTTCCACAACGCGCATGCGCGAGACTCTCAATTAATTCTCTTTTTATGGTCTGCCGCACATTATCAAACCCACAAGCAGCGCGTCCAAGTCGTGACTGTTCGGTTGTTGCCAGAAGTCACCGGCGACGAGAAGCACAATATGCGGCCACATTGTATTAAGCTAGCTGTTTTTGTGCTTGTTCTCTCGTTAGTAGGTAAGTTGACTTTTGTCTGCGATTTAAGTAGTCCAATAGCCACCATGACCAAAACAGTAAAGAATACGTAGGATTATGTGTGTGTTCGTCTCGGGACAACAAGCTCAGCATAATTTATATCCACTACATTTGAGTTTGATTAGATAACAAATAAGAATATGTTTCATTTAATAATCGTCAGTGTTGTTCCGATAGGGATGGTAAATAGTATATCACCGCCAACGAATACACGTTTAGCCCTTGGCCCGTTCAGCAAAGTAAATATACTTACACTTGACACCGTATAACGTGATTGTGATGTTATTTGTGATGGGGATTTCTATTTCGCGTGATTTGTACGGTGGTTGAATAAATTTCGCACCATTGACAAATAGAAAATACTTAAATTGACACGAGTATGTAATTAGTGAAGTATAATTTAGCTTCCTTTACAGTGATCATTCATTCGGCTTGCTCGACTTTCGTTCCCCCGCGATCTTTCGTCTTTAGTATACGATGGTGCACGCGACAGGGAATAAACAGAAATGTAACGTGAAAAGAAAAAAAAAACGTGAATAAGTCGTTAATTTTAATTATAAGATAATACTTTCTATTAAATGCAACGTGTCACACTCACGCAATTTACAATATAGTTCATAAATACTATGCATTGATGTTTCTTAAAGGGGCGGCAGTCGTCGTGCCGCGTCCTATTCGATATGGGACTCATAGCGACGTATACAGCGCGTGTTAATTAATTGTTTATTTTACATGAAATTCGAACACGCGCTGCGCGACGACCACCACGCTTTAATCATAGCGAGCTGTTGAACTGATGTCACGAGTCACGAGGTGTAGTAAATCGACTTCCACCAGAAAAATCGCTCTCCTCGCGCGGCAAACGAATTGGATATTTTTTTCGAATCGTATCTAAATCGAGTCATGATAGCAACCCAACTACAGTATGTAATTCGATACTCACATACTTCTAATTTTGAACTTGTGACAGTTCTACACGCATCAATCGTTTGTGAGGTTTTTATTTCGCAATCAAGTTCTGAGCGTGTCGGGTCAAACGTCATTAGATCACGGGGTGGGCAATATATGCGCGCATGATTTTTTTGAACCCGACGTCGTTATACATGAAGCAGCAGCCTTCGTTTTCATCTCAGGCAACCGTACACCGTTTATAATTATTTATTTATTGAACTTAGATGCAGAATGTGAGTCACTCACCTTGACTTTCAATGGCATCACAGGGGTCAACTCCCGTGTTTGTTTAAAACATACGCCTTCTTCACTCTTTTACCAGGCGTTGTGTACTCCTAACGTACGTTGTGTATTTTTCAACTTGCGTAAATATTTCTATAAATAACAGTTTTAACTTTACTAGTAGTCAACATCATGTAGACATTTTAGGGTTCGCTCAAAAATGTGATCTGTGAGAAAAAATTTTTTTTCAAAGTTACTGTAAAGCAATAGCAGTAATAGATACATACCATGTTAGCAAACTTGACTGAATGCATGAATCAACTGAATCTTAATTTAGCTAAAGTGTCAATAATCTTATTAGGAGAATATACTCTACTATTCTAATTGCGGATTAGCTAAATTAGCTAAAATAACTGCTTGCTAAAAAGACATGTTTTACAGTATATTTACAAATATGCTATTTTTCACACATTACTTTTTTCTTTATCCATTTTCACGTGGTTTAGACCGTTCTAAACTCACTCCTCGCTAAATTTCGTCAGGAGCAGGAATTCCCACTATTAAATCGGTGTGGGAACACCTATAACTCCTACCACTCCCAATCTAACAAAATTGTTTGCCAGATTAAACTGAGGCGTCATATTGAAACGTTGATTCGTTTTATAGACAAACATGATCGTGACGCAGTTAAACAATAACTTTCACATGCATTTTGTCCGACTGACTGAATTCATGACTGGAGAAATATATATAACCAGCACATGTAACCCAACCTAACTGGTGAACTATGTGATGCTAACGGTTTGCCTCCAACGTGAAGTCAGTGACCTCAAAGAACAATACTGTGACATAAATTGTAAGTTAAAAGTACAGAGCCCTGGCTGTGTGAATGAAAAGCGCACATGTTTGGATACTTTGCAACAACCCATTGCACATGTTTATTTTTAAGACTGCTGATACAGTCACTGGATTGTGTTGTCAGCAGAAGTTGAGATACATACATCCTGTCTCTCCCTGTGGCATAATGGTATGTCTCAGACAGTGACATGGTGATTGTGAAATACCTTGGAATGTGCTGAGCCCAGTGTTGTTGGCAATGAAAATAGATATGACATCATTGACCCGAGTCTCCTACTTTAAATTGGTAGAGCTTGGATTAAGAGTGGTTTATTCCACTACCAAAATTGGCATCCTCTGTACACTGATTTGTCGACTATTTCGAGATAACCAATCATTTCGTTATATACATTTTATTATTTGCATGGCCATAAATTAGCTAGGGTATTTAAGTTGAGACATAAGGGAAAATCTTTAGTCAGGAAGGTGACCTGACTTGATCCTGTAACATCTTGTGATGCTGATTCCTGACTCCAGTGAGCTGTACCCTATATAGGGGTACATATGCAGACGTGCTGTGCAGTAATCCCTGCTGATCAACAGGAACCACTGAAGCTCACTGCCTGAACTACTCCCGTTGTACCAGTGCTACCAGTAGCAGCAGATAGCAGTGCAGTTGCCGATACTCCCTGGACACAGAGCACGAGTTTAAATTGTAGTGCAGCTGCTTCGCCAGTGTGCCAGATACGAAGGAACGCAACATTGCACATTGCTGTCCAATGGAGAGTGGAGTGTTCCCTGCAGCATCGATCAAGTCTCTAATTTATTTTATTTCACAGTGTATCCCCCCTCCTTGCTGGTTCCAGTGACCAGCATCCCTGTTATTTGTTTATTAAAGTACAGGAAACCGTATATATTGTGTTGTGTTGATTTGTTATAATCATTACTGGTATATTTCTTTCTCTGCACAGTCTCAGTTGTGGTGATATACATTCACCAAACGATCCCCACCCCGTGACAGCGAACGAGCTGAGAGGGAGGAGACTTATTAGATAAGCACGCTACCAAAGACAAAGACTATTAGACCGGTATTAAAGACAAACTCCCCGATCCTGAATACGGTGTAGCCCCATAAAGGCCCCCCCCCCGCATTTAACGTCACAATACTAATAAAAACATGGTTGATGTATTAATAAAATTACATGCGTAATTAAATATTATGGATACCATATATCAGCTTAAATCATCAAGCTTAATATTGAAGTTACGTCATAATCCATTATGTACGGCTCTCTTAAAACCAATAAAAGTTCAAACTCGAAACAAGTGACATCCATCTGCAATTAATTACATGGTTGGCAAACAAAAAAGTGCACACTCGATAACATGATCGAAATGTTCACAAACATAACAACATCCAACTTGAATGACGACGCGAATCGAGTTAAATCCCAGAAGAAGGGCATCCTGATTGTTTGAGAAGCATAATAAATATATATACTAATTATTAAATGAAACTTTTTAAGGAGCATTCTGATATAATGGCGAGAATCGCTGCGTTGATATTGTCGTTAATGATAATTATGCAGCAGGGATTCGCTTTTGAAATTCTTGTCGCCATCAACATAAACATTTACTAGTATGTTTGCTCGCATATAATTAGTCTATATGATAAAGCTTCAGTATAACTATTACAATCTCGTGGCGTATTATGTTACAGTATCGTGGTGAATTATGTTACAGTATCGTGGTGTATTATGTTACAGTATCGTGGTGTATTATGTTACAGTATCGTGGTGAATTATGTTACAGTATCGTGGTGTATTATGTTACAGTATCGTGGTGTATTATGTTACAGTATCGTAGTGTACTATGTTACAGTATCGTGGTGTACTATGTTACAGTACCGTGATGCATTATGTTACAGTATCGTGGTGTATTATGTGATACTAGTAAATTATTTTGAAATGAAGTAGATAAATTGCCGTAGTGTATCTGCCGCTGTTCTGTATTTTTAGTCAGTGTTTTGTTCATGGATTTATTAATAAATTATACCTACATTTATTGTAGGTTCAGGTTTAATTATCACCGTGGCATCCACTTTAATAACTGTGACACGGTAATCTATTCCCGTTATACAGCAGGGAATTTAATTCAATTTCCATCTTCAAAAAATAGCTGTCAATGATCGCCAGGTAAATTGATAAGAATTTGGAATTGATGAATATTCATAATAAAATATGCAGGTATACAAAATTTATTTATTGTTGTTTTTTTTCAACCCGGTGTCTTATTATGTTGGTAATGCCGCAACTGTTAGCAAGTGGTGTAAACAGATGGGGAAACTCAATTCATTGCGGAGATCGTGGATATAGCAGTCTGGTAAATACGGATGATTATGGGTGTGCGTCAAATTGTCCACAAAACAATAACATAATATGAGTTTATTACGAGAATACCTCAAAGTATGCACGAAGACAGTATCGACCGACGCGCAGCGTAGGTTAATTTGCGGCGTACTGTCTCAGTGCATACTTAGAGGTATTCTCGTAATAACCTTATTATTATGCATCTTTTCCTTCCAAGGATACTTCATGGGAATGTCGAAATCCAAAACGTTTAGAACAGAATCAGCGAACTTCTTTGTGTGGAGTCCGGTCAAACTCCGATGGCAGCCATGTTTGTTTGTATTTTGATTGGACGCACGCTTACGCGCGTAATCATTCCATATTTGTACCTCGCATTTCCTTATATGGTAGGATGAAAATACCCCGTAAAATACCGCAAAATTACGTTACGTTACGGTGACAGATGTATAATAATAGCGTATATTGTGTTTATTTTATATGGGCACTGGCTTACGCAATAAATTACGTAGAGGGAAATATGACACTCCAGATTGTATCTAATAATACCATTCCAACCTCCAGCCCCCAACTTTACTTACCAAAAACCTCGCAATATCACCACACTTCAGAAATGAGGGAATAGTGTCACCTCACTCTATATTTTAACATTGTAATTTCACCGCTTAAACAAACTGAAGATATGTCATAATAATGCTGTATGCGATAAGCTTTATTGTCTATGAGGAATACACTTACTGTATTCACATCATAAGAATGTCAAGAATGCATTACTAAATTACCAACCACAATACAAATCGTCACTGTAGACTGTCGGACATTGTTGTTATGCGTACATGATTGACATATGAGTTAATGAAACATGTCCCATGACGGAAAGTACATACTTGCCGATATGCTCACTCTCTCACACTGTGCTGTACCTGAATATACATAACAACTGCCGCAGTCAGTCATCAATTAATAATTAACATGTCGGGCCATAATAAGGGGGTCACATTTTGCCGTTCGTTTATGACGTTAAACGTCATAGAATACAAAAAACGAATAATCATGACAGCTTCATTTGTCCTTGCATACGTTATGTGTGAGCACACAATACCATGACGCTATTAATTAATAGTGCCAAATGAATGTTTATAATTCCGAAAACTGCAAAACATAGTTGATGTATTAATATAATTACATGCGTAATTCAATATTAGGAATTAATGTTTATAATTCCGAAAACTGCAAATAACCCAGTCGCATAAACCAAACACCGGATTAAATTACTTAACTTGGCAGATATGATATTTGGGTTATGTTGGGTGATTTCAGTCAAAGTCAGGTCAAAGTTCTTTGAACCATATGTCATACAATATCATATACTAGTAATATACACCCTGTCTTCTATGTTTAAATAGCCTTCATAAAAAAACTCGATTTGTGTAGAATGTACATGCTCCTATCTCTAACCACTAGTTATATGAAGCAATGTTTGTAAATCGTCGCAAAGTATCAAAACAGTTGAAAACTATGGTCACAATTTGAATATCAAAGTAAATGCACATGCGCATACTTTTGATTATCTTCTGTGCAGACTAAGCTGATCACACATCTTTGTCAACTCTTGCCAACAGTTATTTCAGTTATCATTCTAGTCATAACGAACAGTCTATAATTTCGAGTCATTGAATACAAAATATATCGTATTTATTATAATATTAATGTTATTTATAGATCGCAGTACCGTATGTTGCAATTCTCAAACTGTTCATATCTACATAAATCGACCTTGGCGGATAAAATTGGTTACAGCTGTGATAATCACCAAAAACGTGACGCCAGGGTTCATTGTTTGTTATTCTTAAAATAAGATATATGGGGTTCTTGTTATAATGGATGGTATGGCTTGAAACATAAATTTAAACTTTGCTGCCAATTAAAGTATTTGGATGTATATATACAAATGTTGATGGAATGCTTAACAAACTCCCTAATCACGTGGAATTTGTGTGCCATGTTCAAATTACAGTTTAGCATTATATATGTGTTGATACGCAAACATGGTCATTCTAATGCTGATGAAAGTGTGGGATACATGGACAATGGTTGGATTTCATTTAATCATTTTTCAGTAGTATAAATAATTATTATAACCAATGTATATGTAGTAGTTGCCCTTATCTATGTTACTTTAGTGATTGAACACATTATTTTTCTGATCTTTCTCCTAATATGAATGATGTATGCCTCGCCATAATTGCAATTAATGCACGTTATTTTTAAATGGTCGGTCGATAATGACATTGAACTATATTTGTAGGATAAGATTGTTATTGATACAATGATATTAATTCGTATAGAAGAAAGATAACTTCCGATGATGAATTACTTCCTTGGTGTACACAATATGTGTATACGTCACGTATAATATTGTTGCTATTTTAGGGAAGTCTGACAAGGCAGATATTTATTTTCACTTTGCGCAAACACGACGATTTGTCTTCATTTCCGGGTTCATGTGTCAAACGCTTGACACGTCAAATATGAAATATTCTTATTTTTCATCATCCGAAAAACATTGTTTGCTGATCTCCGGTAGTTACACTTGTCGCCGCTGTGATCTAGTGATGTTTGTAGAGTTTGTAGTTATTGTAATGAGAGCATTTGACCAGCAAACTTTTTATTAGCTCCGCTGTCGACTTTGTCGAGCGGAGCTTATCATATGAGTGATTGTCCGTCGTCGTCCGTCGTCGTCGTCCGTCGTCGTCGTCCGTCGTCCGTCGTCCGTGTCAATGTTTTACTTTTTCGACTTCTTCTTGAAAACTACAAGCCTAAATGCTTTGATACTTGGTGTATATGTACCTTGGGTAGACCTCTCTTAGGTTTGTTCATTTCATGTTGATATCTTTAATTCTCTAATTTTGGTGAATATTTTTGTCATTTTTGGTAAAAACTGATATTTTCGACTTCTTGTTAAAAACCGCAAGTGCAATTGCTTTGATATTACATATATAGGTACTACATGTGGACCTCTCTCAGATTTGTTAATTTCGTGATGATATCTTCAATTCTCTAACTTTGGTGAATATTTTTGTCATTTTTGGTAAAAACTGATATTTTCGACTTCTTGTTAAAAACCGCAAGTGCAATTGCTTTGATATTACATATATAGGTACTACATGTAGACCTCTCTCAGATTTGTTCATTTTGTAATGATATCTTTAATTCTCTAATTTTGGTGAATATTTTTGTCATTTTTGGTAAAAACTGATATTTTCGACTTCTTGTTAAAAACCACAAGTGCAATTGCTTTGATATTACATATATAGGTACTACATGTGGACCTCTCTCAGATTTGTTCATTTTGTAATGATATCTTTAATTCTCTAATTTTGGTGAATATTTTTGTCATTTTTGGTAAAAACTGATATTTTCGACTTCTTGTAAAAAACCGCAAGTGCAAATGCTTTGATATTACATATATAGGTACTACATGTGGACCTCTCTCAGATTTGTTCATTTTGTAATGATATCTTTAATTCTCTATTTTTGGTGAATATTTTTGTCATTTTTTGGTGAAAAGTGATATTTTTGACTTCTTGTTAAAAACCGCAAGTCCAATTGCTTTGATACTACATATATAGGTACTACATGTGGACCTCTCTCAGATTTGTTTATTTCGTGATGATATCTTCAATTCTCTAATTTTGGTGAATATTTTTGTAATTTTTGGTAAAAAGTGATATTTTTGACTTCTTGTTAAAATCCACAAGTCCGATTGCTTTGATATTACATATATAGGTACTACATGTGGACCTCTCTCAGATTTGTTCATTTTGTGATGATATCTTCAATTCTCTAATTTTGGTGAATATTTTTGTCATTTTTGGTAAAAAGTGATATTTTCGACTTCTTGTTGAAAACTGTAAGTCCGATTGCTTTGATATTACATATATAGGTACTACATGTGGACCTCTCTCAGATTTGTTCGTTTTGTGATGATGTTTTCAATTCTCTAATTAATTTATTTTGGTGAATATTTTTGTAATTTTTGGTAAAAAGTGATATTTTCGACTTCTTGTTAAAAACTGTAAGTCTGATTGCTTTGATACTATTCATATTGTTCATTTTCTAATGATGTCTTCAGTTCTTTAACTGAAATGTGCATTGCTAACAGCGGAGCTATCTCAGCCGATAGGCTGCTTGTTTGAAATTAAGATTTAGTTTTTTTAGTTTTTTTTAAATCAAATAGTAAATAGCCTGTTCGCAGTGTTGACGGTCGCAAAAACGAAGCCGATTCAACCACTAATTTTACTAATATCAAGAAAAGTTTACCAAACTAATTACTCACTATGAATATATCAATATGCCATTTCGAAACCAGCCGGATATTGATAAAATTCCACTAAGACTTGCTATGACTAAGACTGAGACATATGGTATCATATTTAACAATACGGTTTTTAATACAAACACGCCATCCATCCCTTGAAACAATTTCTTCATCTTTTTCAAGATAGAGAGGATTCCATTCGTACATACATGGCCCATGCAATTTATACAAAATCTAATTATGGTGTGAAACGAAAACTCAGGTGTTGGTTTCGGTGCAATGTTGATCCAGTCGAGTCCTATAAATACGCTATAAATATGTTATATATATGCTCGCTGGTATTCGCTTTTGCGCGCCATATTAACAAATTTACTTTTTAGTTACCATGGTAACTTACTTAATAAACCAGTTTGAAAAACAAAAACGCCCTACCTCCTCCCCATAGTATTAATTTGAAAAGGGAATTCATTGTTGAGTTTGTCACGACTACATATATTCACGACTGTTCTTATCTGTGCCTTTTAATGACATGTTCAATGTAATTGAGGTTTAGTGTGAAATATCGCTAAGTAATATTTCACATTAAATGTGTCGATATACAGTCTTAAAACACCACCAATCTGCATGGACGCAAACAATACTCTGAGAAAACAAATCATGCCACGGTAGTTTTTATGTGAATTCAGCCAAGATAACAAGCTGACATTAAGTGCAATTACAATAAATCATAATAGTGTTGACTTAAATGTTGTTTTGCAAAAATATTGCTAAGAAAGATAATATTTCTGCCGATTTCGAAAATCATTGGTACCCGTCACTGCAAATACGCCGAATTAGCATAAATTAGCATATGATTTGTAAGCATATTACTGTAAGATCATAACTTCTATATCGTTTCGACACACGGAATTTTTTAAAGTGATAAAAAGGTTATCACCTGATATCACTTATTCGTATTATTTAATTCCCAGACGTCATATTCCTGTGTTGTTCTACTCCCACTTAGGACTATAGAGTAAAGTACAGCTCCCGAGGCACATCACTTTTTCATCGCGTCTAATGAACTGTGTTTGACAAGTATAATGCACTGTTATATGGTTTAACCTTTTATTGATAGCCTTCTTTTAGGTAACAAAACAGTTAACTACATCAATCATATCATTGAGAGAGTTCTCGTATTCACAATGCCAAGGTCACCAACGACACTATCAGCAGTAATTAGTGACTATAAATGATTATTTTGAACAAATTTGATTTCATTTAGGGTATAAAGCAATCTATAATTAGAGTCAACCGTTGTTGTTCTATCATACAGCTTGGTGTCAAGCATGCTGCGAAGGAAATAACTGCGTATACCATCGCTGTGTCGCCAGATGCTATGGTGTGCGCACATCTTGCTATGGTGTACAAATATCATGTTGTATTGTGAATCCATTATGACATAGGGGTGAACTTGGAAAGACAAAGACAAGTATACACAAAATGTGACACAATTGACAGACACAAGTAGAAATTGGAATAAATACAAGCTTGTCAAATACAAGCACAGCGAACACTGTTTTAATCTTTTCATTGAGTCGGTCTTAAGTCAACCTCGTTCTCGGTGTTCGACAGCACCCAGCATTCGGCTCGCCGATGACATGATAATCAGGTGTAAACCACTAAACAATCGGTGATTGTTTCAATAACTGCTTTACATACTGTGAGTTAAAATAGGCTAAATCACGACGAAATTACGAGTTAATGTTTTATTCTAAACATGTCAGATTAAATTTTCAAGGGAACTTATTAATTTAATTAAATGTGCCTAATTGAAGACTGCGAATCTCCATTCGATTGAAATCTCAATAAAGGTTTGCAGTATATCCCGCTATTTTTGATACAATACGACATGTGTTTGTCAAATTCTGACAAGTGATAATTTCATCTACGTCGAAACCTGAATTGCAGGGTTGTTTTACTCACACAGCGCTAACCAGTCTTGAGCACACAAATGTTATAAATAAGAGTGGAGTCAATGCGAAGATACTTACAAGATTGTACCTCATCAGCTACCCAATCCTAAAACCAGACCAATCAGAGAGCAGCTTGTTTGTCGACCAATCAAATTCGGCATTGTATTTATATTCGATTCAACTGCAGGAATGGCTCAATATAAACGGTATCACCATAGTAATTTAATCACCGCCACTCCAAAACCTTGATTGTGTATGTCCTCCCGTGTTACAAAGCACATTAGCTGTCACTGTAATTATACTCACAAATCTACGGTAATGTCTAACGTAGTCGCGCAAAGTGCCGTCGCTCAATCATTTTTCAATTGCAATGCTAAATCCCTAGCGACGAATTATGTTAACAAAATATTCCACGGTACAGCAGTTTGCCATTTCAACAGAGGTGAAGACGGTGTGCATCTCCACGATACGAACACCTATATGTTCCACACTCTAATTAGATAATTATGTTCTAGATTTTCGCGTCGATGTATTAAAGCAGGGGAGTCGTTACCTGCACAGACGGCCATAGCGTGCGTTTTCATCGTCTCAATTCCTGCGTGTGCCACATTTGAGGAGAAAAACAAGTCTCGTGGCTCTCGCTCCCTACGAGATCTCGGCGCCCATGTGTGTTAACAGTCTATTGCTAAAATGTTCACAGCAGTTTTGCAATGATAGAAACAGGACAACACATTTCCCACACTTTTATTAATAATAACAAGAATGATAAGAGCAGTTGATCTCCATTTTATCGCGATATTTAAGTAAACGTATGGATCTAAAGAAACTACCAGAATTTATTGTATGAACTAATTATATTATACATTGAAGCTACATCAAATCGACACTATATGTTGAAACATATGCCCTCATATATTATAATACAGTCAAAAGTTCGTAGCAATTATATATGTAGCTCTGCATAAAATATTGAAACGTCAATTTATAATCTTTCACATACTTTCAAAAACATATGATAAACACATTAGCTAGTGAGTGGAGTACGGCTAGGGAATGGTGATAGTCTCAGGAAATATCGCTAAAAGTTTATTAATGAGCCACAAAACAATTACTCTTTACAGGATTAATTATTGAACCATGTGTATAACTGCACACCAGTGTCACGTGTCTCATGATAGTCACACCTTTAATTGGTTTACACATTCTCAGTGTGTGTAACTTGTACCAGGATTGTATCACAGAAACATTTGTTTTATTTCTTGGATTTCGCAACAATTTCTTAAGGTTACCCAGTTTGTCTATGCAATAATCAACACAATGGTCACATAGCCCCCGAGCTGTAGTTATTTGTTTTGGCAGTTATCCTATGGTTAGATGTATTCCTATATGCTCCCAATTTCTGTAATTACATAGAAAAACGCAGTAAACGCTTCCTGTTGTATTTCTAATTACGTAATTGGATATGCGCTGTTATTGTTAGGTTGAAATGAACGAACAGTTGGCACGAAATCACGCTAGAATCATACATATTATTCTTACAGTTGCTGCCTCGAACTGGGAAGTGTCATCTGAATTGGTAGAGGGACTACTTAGTAACTATCCTAAACATGTGCGACCTGTTAAAAACAATTCCAAACCAATAACTGTTGAGCATAAACTGTTACCAATACAGATATTGGATGTCGTGAGTAAAAATCAATATCTTTATTATCTTGAACGTGTTAGTTATATAGAATATGAGGTTATTATGACAATACCTCAAAGTGTGCTCGAAGACAGTAAAGCTGGAGTATCGACCGACGCGCAACGGAGGTCGATGCGCTGCGTACTGTCTTCGTGCATACTTTGAGGTATTCTCGTAAATTAACCTTATTATTATACATCTTTTCCTTCCAAGGATACATCATGGGAATGCCGAAATCCAAAAAGTTTAGAATAGAATCAGCGAATTTTTTTGTGTGGAGTCCGGTCAAACCTTGATGGCAGCCATGTTTGTTTTTATTATTAGAGGACGCTTACGCGCGTAATCATTCCATATTTGGAATTCGCATTTCCTTATATGGTGGGATAAAAATACCCCGTAAAATACCGCAAAATTACGGCAAGCTGTAACTTATAGCGTTACGGTGACAGCTGTATAATAATGATTTTTATGAAGAAACAACTTATGCTTGAATGAACAATACTCGAAACGCTCTCTGAAGAAGAATATATATCAATCAAATATACCTCATGCATCACTTTTTTATATATCATACTTAATATTGTTATTTCTTTCTCTTGCTAGGACGAGAAGAATCAGATTTTAATCTTAAAAGTTTGGATAAATCATGTAAGTCATATAGTGTATGTTGTACCGCAAATTGTACATGCGCATTAGGTCATTATGTCAAAATATGTATTTTCAGCAACGTGTATGTTACAATGTAAAATATCTTAATATTTATTTAAGATCGATCGCGTACATTCAACTATTAAATAGAAACGAAAATTATATCACATATTTTTAGTTAAATTTAACAACAGTTATCAATTATATTTGAGGCAAACAATTTCTGCAAAGTGTAAAATCTTCATTTTGCACTGTTTCCATGGAACATTTGAATTAAGTCGTATCTGAAAAATATAAGCCCATGTACAAAAACAAAAGTGCATAGATGTAAACACTCGAGATGAATACATTATAAATCAAAAGGAAAATGACACACGCACTCCAATAAGTGTTGCCAGGTGTTGTGATTGTGTTTCTGGTCGACCCCTTTCTTGGTGTTCTTGGGGCTCGACCCGGCGACAATGATCAGGCGCAGAACACTACACAACCGATGATTGGTTCAATAACTCAGTTGAAAGTAACTTACGACTGTTTTTCAAGCTGTCAATTAAAAGAGGCTAAATCACGAGGAAATGTGAAGTTAATGTTCTATTCCAATATATCAGATCAAATTTCCGGAAGAGACTGATTAATTTAATTAAATGTGCTTAATTAAAGACTGCGAATCTCCTCCGGTTTGATTGAAAACGCAATATTAAATGTTTGCAGTATGCACATCTAATATTGATACAATAAATGAATCGTCAAATTCTGACAAGTAATAATTTCATCAATGTCAAAACACGAAAGGCTAGTTTATTTTACTCTTACAGGAATTAGGCTTGAGCTGCCAATGCTATTATTATGTAAACAGACACTGCGAAGCTACTTAGAAGATTTAACCTGATCCTAACACCTGAAAAAAAAACGGTCCAATCACAAAGCAACATGTTTCTGTAAGAAAAAAACCATGAGTTGATATGCGTATATCCCATTTTAAAGCATTGTTTCACAAATTATCAATGTTACCCGTCAGAATCTCGCGAGATGCATGAAAGACGCGCGTCGAACGTCTGCGGCAAAAATCGAACGATTTGATTTTGAACTCGAATTTCTTTATTTCGTAGCTCACATCGACCGGCCGATCTTCGACAGAGGAATATTGCTTTCGAATACCCTTACTTAATCGAAATTGTCTATCATCAAATGTGGACAGCACATTATTAAGCACGGAAATGTCCCCGAAATACTTTCGCGTTTGTCGAATCCCACGCGATGTTTGACGCCGCTACAACGCTATGACCTTTGTTTGTCCTGTTTTTACGTTCGATTTCACGCATAACGCGTGATTCTCGCAATGAACGGAAAATGGTCTATTCCTAATAATTCCTAACAACCAAATTTACAAGAATGTTTGACTGAATTTGGTAGCCGTACTTTTTTATCTGCGTTTTGTTAACAACAGCATAAACTGAAACCACTTTGTGAAATTCAAGGAAGTTAAATGGTCTGATTTACTGGTAGCCACCTAAATGTTAACCGTTTTTGATCACATTTTGGACTCTGGTTTTCGGTATCCTGATCGCATTAGTCATAATCATTAAATCATGGCCAAGATAACGTATGATGTGATTTCTACTATCATTAAATTTCTCAACATCGCATATTTCTAACCTAGATGTGGTATGATGATTTTTTAACTTGGAAACCTGAAGATCATGGCGATATTGAAGATATAGTAATACCTGTATCTGAGATATGGCAGCCTGATATTACTTTGTATCAGAGGTAAGAACATTTCATTTCCATATATACCTTTATGATTGCGACTGTGAAAAAAACACATTGCTAAATAGCTTTATCTAAATCTAAATATTTATATTTACTCCTACAATGTATGTATTTTCAGAAAGCAAGGTACTCGGAATGCTATTGTACAAGTTCAGTGGGTTAGGTTACGAAACAACTGAAAAATCGAAGAGGCTCACGATCGGAACAATTCAATTATGTCTCAGATTTATTTATCGGTGTTTTATTTTTTGAGTTACGGGGAGACAAGTACATGTCACGTGAACACTTAACCTGGCCCGAACTATGGTTTGGTACGTCGACAAACGTCCGACATACACTCCATTAGTCTTGAATAATGACTGATATCGTGAATAAATTGGGAGTTTATGATGAAATAATGAACGATCTTAAACGGCATGGTCGGCGGAAAAAACGCACACACAACACACAACATTACATTTTCTGTAACTTAATTTTTTATAAAAAAAAACGACTTGAAAGTCGATCAGTGGTCGATGAAACATATTCTCTTATATATCACAACTCTCGAATGAAGTACTGTAAAACATGTCTTTTTCGCAAGCATGTCCCTTTGGCGAATTTAGCGAGAGAACTGATTCGCTAATTCAAGATGTCGCTAATGGTTATTATAAATTCAAAATTGCCAAGGCTTAGGGATTTGTATACTGTAATCCGGAACATAAAGATTTGGGGCGCTCCCTAATTACACTTGACAGTTTTTCTTTGTTTTTATGAACGTGATAACTTGCTATTTGTTTTATCACGTGATAGAAAAGTACTGTGAAAACAGGAAATCAACAATGACAGGAGAGATTCGCTAAATCAACATTTCGCTGTTACGTCATTTTACCAGAATTCAGTAAAAATTGCATGTCGCTTTATCAACATGTGCTACAGTATATATTGATATACATATTCAACGTTTAATCAGTTTAATACAACGTTTTACGCCCTGACCCTGAATAAATTGTTCGGGTAATTAGATTAAAATATACATGAATTGCGTTGGAAAAGTGCTGTCCTTTCAAAGTATTAGATTATACAATAAATGACTAACCCTATAAACTGACTAGAAGCTGTGTGTTCTATGACTGTTAGACACAAAAAATCAAATCCGTTCAAGACAGAAATAATATTGAAATATTCACCTGCAAACAAGATTACAAGGGAGTGTTCGGAATCCTTTTGAGTGAAATTGGTGTTTAATGTTTCATTCCTAACTATGTACATAAACAGAACTCTGTTTCCCTCCAGTTTAGTTTGTCCGCGCTAAAATTGTTCGTATTTACTATTCAACGGAAGTTGGGCATTAATAAATAGTTAGTTTTTTTTTTCTACTTTTTGTAGTACGTTTTCAGGTAAAACAACTGCGAAAGGAAGACCATGCGTAGTGAGGTGATTGACCACAAAATTGAAGGCTGCATGTGTCAGAGGTACTATTGCGTAAAGCGCAAAGACCTGTGTCATATGTTCGCTGGTTCCCAGCGTTCCTTTCGTGGTGCGCCATGTCACTTGGGGCGGGAATCAGCCAATGTCATCTCGCTTGTTTCCGGCGTCCCTTACGAATTGTAAGTAGGACGCAGGTAACTATTAATATTGTTCTTCTGGCCGGCCCAAAAGCGTGTGACTAAGTGACGTAATCTGAACAAATTCTAATACACGTTTCTGTAAACAAGTCTTCATTACTGCAATAACGATATGACCATGCAGTCTGTCTGCTTAGGCATTTCTCGCTGTTTCTGTGAAAATTGATAACAAAAGAAATAATTTTGTATTCGCCCAATTTTCGAGCGTAAGCGTAAGCGCTGACGCCAGGTAACCAAGGGTAATAGAACAAGCAACGAGAAAGTGACGGACCAATCATAATGCTGGTACTATTACTAGTTACCGGCCTCTTGTGGCTTGGTACACCATGACACTTGAGGCGTAAACCAGCCAACCAATGTAACCCTATGTAACCACATTATTGTGAACACTAGTACACTATTTGAGGCTCAAAACAAGTCTTGTAGTTTTCTCGCTCACATCGAGATCTCGGCGTCCGTCTAGGGTATTACAGCAATAGGTTGTTTCCACTGTCACTGCCTCAAAAGACCATAAATGTAGTGCCGACAACGATCCCGCATTTGTGAAATAAATTGTACACGCATAAGGATATCTAGTGAGCTCTCTGTCTGTGAATATGTATTCGACCATGCTTATGAATATTCATTGCACATTTCACAAACTCTGTGGAAAACTAACGATATATAATATATGTTGATTCCAAATGTGTATTCGTTGAACGATTTTTTTATCGCGCTGTTTTGTTTTTGTATTGTTTTTTTTTCCGGACACAAATATCCCTCTGCTATGGTCGTCTAAACATATTTATCAATGGATCTTGACTGTCAAATGATTCTAAATACATGAACAATTATCAGAACAATAGCTGAAACAAATCTTAACGTCGCAAAATAATTTCCCGATCAAGAATATGTGATTGTCAACTTCACCAATGTGTTTCTGTTTGTTTCTTAGTGTGTCCGAAAATTTCGATCGTCACGTTAACACGGATGTGTCAGTCACGTGGGAAGGCTACGTGAAAGCGCCTCAGCCAATGATATTGCAGTCCACATGTAGCATAGATGCCACGTACTTCCCATTCGATATCCAGGTGTGCGAGTTGAAGTTCGGCTCCTGGAGTTATTCTTCCAGCAAGATCGATATAGTTGTGCACCCCCTCAGTGCAGGGCTTAGCAACTACGTCACCAATGGGGAATGGGATTTATCGAGCTTACATGTCGTCAGAAATAATATAAAGTACGAGTGCTGTACGGACAGTTACCCAGATGTGACGTATACTCTTTACCTGCGTCGACGACCACTTTTCTATATTTTCAATATTGTTCTGCCAGGAGTATTGCTGTTCATACTGGTTCTGGTCGGGTTCTATTTGCCGTCTGACTGCGGTGAACGGATGACGCTGTTTGTGACCAGTATGTTGGCATTGATGGTTTTCATGACTATTGTATCTGCTAACATGCCACCAAACTCGACCACAACTCCGTTTATAGGTTAGTATAATTCATGTATTGAATTAAAGTGTGGGATTCGGAAGTGGAGTAATATATTTATTCTTTTAATTTTACAATTTGGTAATGGTTATATATATTCATTACTTTTCCCAACAACTTAGTAGTTTATAAATAAATAAATAAATAAATAAATAAATAAATAAATAAATGAATAAATAAATGAATAAATGAATAAATAAATGAATGAATGAATGAATGAATGAATGAATGAATGAATGAATGAATAAATGAATAAATGAATAAATGAATAAATAAATAAATGAATAAATAAATGAATAAATAAATAAATAAATAAATAAATAAATAAATAAATAAGCGACTGCGACGCTCGAATTTGAACGGTGACCCGGCGCTCGCGAATTCCACTATACGGTGAACCGGATATGATCGTTTATGGTACATTCTCTTGTGACAGAGTGTGATAGTTGTAATTATAGATCACACACTACGCACACCGAAATTAAAAATAATGATTTCTTTCAAGAAGGGTTCTTGCGTTTTTGTCATGGCCATTCAGTAACCAGTACTTTCGGAATCACTCTGCATTCGGGCATCTGAAATTTTTACAACGATGATTGGGTAGATGCCAATACTAGTATGATGACGTATTTGTGTAATTGTTGTACTAAACCTATGTTAGCGATGTTAAATATTAACTTTTGTTTTCAATATCTATGCTCTTCCGATAGCATACTGGAAAATCGAAAATTCATGCCTATCGTGATGCGTGCACAATGGCAGATTTCTTATAATGCACACCGAGCTTTAGACTGGTTTTTATCATTTTTGCCCAAAATTTGACGTTTTCACAGACATATTTAATGAAGTGTTTTGAAAGTTTACACGAGTGTCTGACACTGATCGCTGTTCGTGTACTTCATAGTTTGAACATATTTATTTTGCATATTAAGTAGTTAACAATGGTTAGTAGTTAAGAATCTGATGACACCGGTCAACGTGTTGGTGTTGGTGTTTTCTTAGACTTTATCGTGGAAAAATAAAAAAACACTAAATTATTATCAAAAACATAATGGATTATTAGTTGCATCTTAACGTGATGTTTTTGGGTACGAAAAATGTGTTGTTGTGAAATGTGAAATCTTATAATTATAATTAAAACAGGAGGGTCGTCACCTGCGCACGCGCGGGAATTGAGTCCCAAGTGACGATAACAACACACGCTAAAAACGCAAAGGCTCATGGGTGGACGATTGTTTGTAAACAATGACACGCTATGGCCATTTGACGCATGAGTACGTGACGCCTCCCCCGCTTTAATCAACATATATTTACTGGCGTGTATCATAATTGAATTATGTTTGTTGTAATAAATTAGTCTCTACTTTTTTTTCACCAGAGCAATATTACATCATCACTATCGCCATGGTAGTACTGTCTTGTATCGTCTCTGCGTGGACTATCAACATTCATTTCCAGGGACCAGCCTGTCACGCGGTGCCCACGTGGGTACGAACTGCCGTGTTCGGTTATTTAGCTTCCGTCGTTATGATGCGCAGATATTGTGCGCAGTACTACCCGGATAGGAACGGGTCTCACTCGCGCAGCTACGGAGAATCGTATGACGGTAACGCTGCCGTGGTTCAGCCTCTCAAGCAATGTACCGGTAAAGGTACAAATGGTAAAAGTAAGGGGGACGGTTGCATCGGGAACATTAGCAGCGATTGCCGAAAGATGTCACCGGAAGTAAAGCTAGAAATGGCGAAATCAACAAATGGCGATAATGGATCCACAGATGACAAAGACATGTTTGTGAAAAAAGTTGATGAGTGGAGAGCCGTGGCACGTATAATAGACAGAGCATTTTTGTTCTTTTACATCATTGTGTTTCTAGCAATTACGTTTGGATACGTACTGTCTCTTTATGCACATGGCGAACAATACAAATAATTCTACAAATCAGATGATGATACCGCTTCGTTAATTATACCTCTAACTAGATATTCACTATGAATAGTAGTAGACTCCCGAACATATCCCTTATGAGTGACACTGTCTAGGTACATTCTTAATTTGGATACAGTACACCACTACACGTAGTTATATATCATATAAACATTTCGTTTTCAGTAAGTTCATTAAATTGAATTCCATTGCCTCCTTATATGTAGACATTATTTGGGGAATAGTCTAATGTGTTTTTTACAGATTTCAGGAATTCTGATTTAGATGTGTTTTCTCCGATTTTCTCTAAGCATAACCCGATGTCTGTAAGCATACCCTTATTGCCTATGTGCATACCCCGACTTTCCGTGTGTAAGCATGACCTGTGATTACCTGTGAGCATACCCTGATTGTCTGTGAGCATACCCTGATTGTCTGTAAGTATAACATGATTGTCAGTAAGCATATCCTGATTGTCTGCAAGCATAAATTGATAGTCTATGTGTACAAGCTGTATATTGCCTTTGTGAATACCCTAATAACCTGTCGACATAATCTGATTGCCTGGGAGCATACCCTTATTGTCTGTGAACATAACCTGGTTGTCTTTGAGCATACCCTGAATACCCGTGAGCATACCCTGATTGTCTGTGAGTATACCCTGATTGTCCGCGATCATACCCAGATAGTCTATGGGCATAAGCTGATTGCCTGTATGTATGTATACCTTAATTACCTGTCAGCATAACCTGATTGTTTGCAGGCATAACCTGATTGTCTGTGGGCATCCCTGATTGTCTGGGAGCATAACTTGATTGTTTGCAAGCATAACCTGGTAGTTTATGTGCATAAGCCTGATTGCCCGTGAGCATATCCTGATTGCCTGTGAGCATACCCTGATTGTCTGTGAGCATAAACTGATAGTCCATGTGTATAAGCTGATTGCCTTTGTGCATACGCTAATTACCTGTCAGTATAATCTGATTGCTTGATTGTTTGCAAGCATAACCTGGTAGTTGGTGTGCATAAGCCTGATTGTCTGTGAGCATACCATGAATGCTTGTAAGCAAAACCTGATTGTCAGCATACCCTGATTGTCTGTGAGCATACCCTTGTGATCTGTGTGCATACCGTGATTGTCTGTGAGCATACCATTATTGTTTCATTGTGCATCATTCATCCTTGATATTACACAGTATTTACTTAACAATATTATAATTATGCACGTTTGGAAGTTCCTCGTTCAATTTTCGGAACTTAAAAAACTTTAAACACAATTTTTATTATAGGCTTTTTGTAATTTGCATAAATCATTCACATTTTATAATGTAGTAATTTGCAAGTGTGCGATATTTGAATAAATTAAAGTAAAACGTGAAAAGTTGTTTCAACCATTTCGTTCATTGATAGTGTCTTTAGATTTATAAAGATCGCATTGTGGTTTCCAGTATATACATGAACGATATATCGTTAATTTCCAAACAAATACATTCGATTTATATTTAAAAAGCTGATTTAATCTTCAGCGCCTTGCAGTACAATACACTCGCGAACCTATTAGCATACAATCATATACAATTTTTACAGTGACACAATTTGACATATGAGTGATTGTCCGTCGGCGTCCATCGTTCGTGTCAACTTTTTACATTTTCAAATTCTTCTTGAAAAGTACCGCTCTTATTGCTTTACCTCTCTCAGATTTGTTCATTTTGTGATGATATCTTCAATTATCTAATTTTGATGAATATTTTTGGCATTTGGAGTAAAAAGTGATATTTTCGACTTCTTATTAAAAACCGAAAGTCTGATTGCTTTGATACTATACATATAGGTACCTCAGGTAGACCTCTCTCACATTTGTTCATTTCGTGATGATATCTTCAATAATATAATTTTAATGAATATTTTTGTTATTTTTGGTAAAAAGTGATATTTTCAAATTCTTGTTGAACACAGCAAGTCCGATTGCTTTGATACTATACATATTGTTCATTTTCTAATGATATATTCAGTTCTTCAATTCAAATGTGCATTGCTAACATTGGAGTTATCTCAGCCGAGAAGCTGCTTGTTTAATTAATGAGCCGAAATAAAGTAGTGCCTAGACGTAACACGCACATGCTCAATGACAGAAACGATGTAGCCAATGAAGATTGTGAACATGGTTTACGTTGGTTACTTTAAATAAAAGAAGTCACACTAGTTGTCGCCGAGTGTCGGTAAACGTGTCACCGTTTGACGAGAGTAAATCACAAAACAAAACAAAATGTTGCCCGCTGCGTATGTTGAACGGTCGAGCTGAATCGATGCCCGCAATAATTGAATAATCGTGCTTTCTTAACTCAACTAAGATCATTTCTTATTATACATCGTTGGCATTTGTAATATAATATTAAAGTGGGGTCCCATAGCTTTTAAAGATCCGGTCTTTCAAGTTGCCGTTAAGCGATTCAGTTATACAGCAGCTATTTGAATCAGTGAACATCGAACGCGTGTCTTTTGGATCGAATAAATGTTTATTAATGTCTCTGCATAATTCTCTATTATATACAGCAGTAATAACAATTACCGGCGCTAAATATCGGCTTTATAAATCACATTATAATATAAGCATAATATAGTTCAATCATACCAATATATGAGGGCAAATTTATCCAACAAACCATAGGGTGTATAGAAGTCATGTGACTGGGGTTATTGCGTAATTTCTACTTTACTCATTTAAAACCATATAAATGATATTGTGAACACTTAGAGGCCAGTCATCATTATCAGGTGCACCCCAAGTTTATTGAAACACGAGGAAGTACATTGTTTTTAATGAACAGAATTGTTTGTCCATTAAAATCGAAAAGGAGTATGGTTCGAAATTATGCCACATTATTATGCTTATTCTTTTTTCTCACTGTTCATCATGGCTTATATAACTCATAAAACCACGTGACCTTTACTTTGTCTGAATTACTGATGATGTATATTGGTATGCAGTTGTATCAGGAATTAACAAAGTGTTGTCGTTTGTCTATATATAGCTAATTGTTGAGTTTTTACGTTGAGTGCGCTTGTAGCTGCTACCTACATATTGTGCACACGGGAAAATATTTTGATTATTAGCTGCTCACGTGACATAATTAATTATGCGCATTTCTAATTTCCATGGATCTAATCCGCAGGCAAGTACACTTCTAACTGGTTATTGTCCATATGGATAAACTATAGATTACAACGCCTGAGTGTTTACTAGTTGGGTGTTGAAAGCTACCGTGGTGCGAACATGATACTTGGTTACAAGATCTGGGGATCTCAGAAATCCCAAGACATGTGAATCTTATGTCACTAAAATAATACTTGGCAGGGTAGTCGAAATAAATCATATTTTGCATATTAGACTTTAAATTTTCGACATTGTTAAATTCTTTCGTTTTACGGAAGAAAAGCAATATATTTACTAGGTAAAATCTTTTTTCATAAAGTTATTGTTGTTGAACACGCTAGATATTTTATAATTTCAATCAGCTTCGTTCAGTCATAATACAAGACTAATGAAATAACAAAAATATCGACGATATACTAAATTATGTTCTGTCTCTAATTAATATTCCCATGAAATCAGTAAATATTAGAAATATTTCTGAATTCACTTATCAAAATCAATTGTTTTAGTTGTTTGGTCAAAAAACGAAAGAATTATCACAATGTCGAAAACGGACTCATGATCGGTAGACCCAAGTTCAAATCCTACTTAGGCTGAACATCCAATGGGTCGACCCCTACCATAGGTGAGTGTGCCACAGACTCAATGGAAAGGCCAATTCCACTGGCAGAGATTCATTCACTAACGAATGCGACTTTGGGGGAACCTTGGTTAAGGTCCGCAGGTGCTTGTGTTCGACCGAGCCTGGAGAGACAACAGTTACATTCAATGTCCGGAACTGTCGCCTGGCACAACAAATGTTTTTAAAAAACGGAACGTTTTTATCGTAGTGTTATATTGACCCTCAGTTCTGAAATGCACCTGTTATATACATATTAATTCAGACGAGGAGACAGATAATCGGTTATCCATGTTTTGCTCGGGAAATCATACAAACAACTATTGTAAAATTAATTAATTAATTATCCGTTTGATATAACAACAATTAATTAATTAGACAACAGCGTAATAAAAAAGTGAACTGAATACGCAATTGAAAAACCAGTATGTTGTATTCATTCAGGATACCGAAATGAAAGAGATAAAAGAATCCAAAATGTCATAAAACAATGTGAAAACCGGCATTTTAACACCGCTTTCTAATCTTGTGAAAACATTTTAAATAATTGTCATAAAATAGTGAGTTTCCAGTGTGATAACAGTTTTCCATGATATACAATAAGAGGTTGTCTCCCATAATACATTTCGTATGTGTGCAGTGACATGCTCAGTGGTGCTGAAACTGCCTTAAACTGAATGTTTTGCAGACTTCACCCTGTGAATAAACAGGCAGCTGCATGTAATTTAACAAATCAATCCACATGTACCGGTTCTAATTAGGAATTGGGACAAATAAACATACGTGATGAAATTGGCAATGGTATAATCTATTTGACGCGTGCAGGAATTTTAATTTTGCTTAAGTCAATATATCATGTTCAGTTTACTGTGTCAGTGGTATTTGTATTCCAATACGTCACAATTATCCGCCAACATGTTTCCTTGTTCCTAGTTCGTTGCTATGCAACAGTTACAATAATCTTCCAAGTATCCGTTTGATATAACAACAACAAGTATTTGCGTGTAAATGTCACCTTACAGTACCGTGAACTCTTGGAATTTTGGCAACTTTGCACAGATTTTACGCGTCATGCACGAACTTCGAACGAACTTGCTGCCTCTTTTGATGGTGTGATTAAATTCGACACCTTCTGAATAAGGATGGAAATTGTCTAAAATTGCTCTACTGTCAAACCTATTACGTCTCGATATATTTGTATAGCGTCGCCACCGACGGAAGCCCTTTGCCCCTCAAGTACCAGTAATATTGTGTATATGTACATTTCTTAACGGGCGTTGGTCGTCGTGCCGCGTCCTGTTCGATATGGGACTCGTAGCGACGTACACAGCGCGTGTAAAATACATTGTTTGTTTACATGAAATTCGAGCACGCGCTGCGCGACGACCATCGCCATTTTAACTGTTTCATATGAACACGGTTATATTCTTGGTGTACGATTAAATATAAGGGTTGCCTTATAATAAAAAAATTAACCTTTTTGCTGAGCTCTCCATTTTGTACAAAGAATATAAATATGGATGATACGATAAGCAAGATACACAAAACTGCAATTCTCATCTTTACCCGTCTTATCCTGGCGGCGTTATTCACATTCGTGGCCATCAAAATACAGCAATGGACGTTTATTTGGCGTTTACGGCGTTCGCAAGTTATATAGATTTATACTGGTGTGTTTCTCCGTTTTTCTACAAAGATTTTTGTCTTCATCGTAAATCCCGTCATGCCTTGCTATTCTAATTCTACTTCGTGTACGCACTAAACTCGACTTAAAGGGCGGTGGTCGTAGCGCCGCGTCCTGTTCGATATAGGACTCAAAGCGACATACGCATGAACGAGTGTACAGTACATTGTTTATTTACATAATATTCGAACACGCGCAGCGCGACGACCGCCGCCCTTTAAAACCTAGGACAACCTCAGTTTGGTTGTCTGAGTTAAACACACTTAGTTGTTATCACGTGACATCAAAGCTGTAAAACAGATATTGATCTGATAATTGACAGACACATTGTCCATTCAGCTGTCTGTGTTCTGTGTCAGTCATTGGCTTCTGGGTGATTCCATTCTATAATATTTCGTGTTAAATCATTCAAATTTATAACTTGATTATTATTTAGATGTTGCGTTATACGGCCCAGCTGCCTTAATTCCAGTAAGTTATTTGTATGCGAACAATTACAACAAATTCCGAAAGGTCAACGCCACCACATAGTGCACTGCATACAATCATTGCATAACAAATGTCGAGGACCTTTATATTATACTCTATAAGAAGGCCTAGTCCCCTTCCAATTAATTTCGTGCAAATAGTTCACAGAACTCGTTGAAGGCCTTCAAAAGTATGGGAATTGCCACAAAATATGTCGTTTTAGTGAATTCAGTAAAGCGAGTGTTTTAGAATAAGCGACTGTCTTCGTTAAGCCATCTTGTTACGAAAGAGAACAGTAGCTCTCAACTTCTGCGTTGTAGCTCTGTGGGCCGAACGTGTTCCGAATTTATAATTCACCCCAGTTTACCTGGAAAACACTGACGTTTTTCTACACGCTCAAAACATTACCCAGAATGATCATAACATTTCCTGACTAATTTAAGCATTTATAAAGTGCCTGATTACCAAATGTTGTACAAGAGTAAGAGTACCCTTTTTATACTTCTATAAATATACAATCATGCGTCATGCGCATGCGTAAACATGCTGATTGATACTGGGAGGATTGGTAACATCTGTGAGATGAACACTATCACCCCATCGCACCCCACCCCGCCCCGCCCCTGGCGCAACTGTCTTGGTACTGAGTTGTAAGTTTCCAGTTGAGTTGATCAATTCAGTGTTCAACCACATTTAACATCGTTCGGTGTAACACTGCGACATCACCCGTGTATAAAAAGCTCGTCCTCCACGATAACCTAGATCGAAAATAGACATTGCGTGAGAAGCCGCGCGTGCGCTGATAAACAATATTACCTAGCATTATCTGTGTGAACTGTTTTCTGCGTGCGGTTAAATTTGTAATTGTTGATTGCGAGAGATATGCGTTGTGCTGTGACTCAAGGGACAGCATGTTAAAGCGACATTGTCATCAGAACTGCGTAGCGAAGACTCATAAAAAACCGTGACAACGAACTTTGCATATTGATTGATATTGATTGATTGATGAAATCCAGTTCCGCAAATACATATAGATTAGTAATCAGTAAATTAAATCAATTGTCAAATTTATGTGGCAGATAAAATCAATATCGATACTTTGAGTTGCCTTCGTGTCACCAATATACGTCATATAATCGCCCCGTCACTAGATGGCGCGATTTATGGTAACAATTTTATTGACATTCAACAGTTGATTTGACTAACACCCCTCCCCGCCCTGCTTCTTTTGTCGCACAGGTAACTCTGTTGTTAATCTGGATGATTGTTATGTAGCTACGTAGATGTTTGGTGAGTAGCCAGTGTAGTCAGTGTACGCACTTTATTTTAGACTTATATACGTGTTTTAAAATGTTGATGACACACGCTTGCGTAGTGTTGCGTCCTCTGGAGTTGAATATGACGATTGTCAATAAATTAAATATATTGGTAATACCACAGTCCCTCTATCACCGGTCTCGAAACGGCCGCTGTCCTATTGTCCTATTGCGCGTAGCGGGTAAATAAACCATTGACACCTATACGTAATCCGCAGTTGACGCAACTTGTCAGGGGTCATCTTCAAGTTGACTGGCATATCATTACCATTAATGATTTACCCGACATGCTTTGCGAAAAAAAAATTGTGCGGTTGCGCAGAAGTTTTCAGAACCAGAATCAAAACATTGGAAGTCGATTTTTGAGCAGCATGTCGTGGAAGTACGGAAATGATTTTGTTGGCTTCGAGGACGAAGATATCGAATGGGATTTTGTGATGGGACAGGAAGACTTTTTCCCCTCTAATGCTGCCGATGTTCCAGACGATATGAAAGTACATGTACGCGAATCTGCTAAACGGAGAAATTTCGTCTACGTCTGCCCGACTTGCGACAAGCAGTACAAAAGTTTAAGTGGCTTCAAGGGGCACATGAAAAATGTTCATGATACAAACGTCAAAGGTATGTCCGTTACTATTGCTGTCTGATCGAGGAGAATTAGTAAATGTTTGGTCTAAATGTTGTTCGATTTTTTTTCCATATTTTTAGCACAGTTGCATCAGGCAGCTGGTTGCATCTCCAACGATTATTAGTTGTCTGAGATTGCATGTACTTCCGTTTCACGGCGCTCCTGTGACAATATCTTGGGCAAGGAGGAGACAATAAATTTGAGTACAATAATTATACGAAAAAGAGCCTATTGCTTTTTATTTGGGTCGGCAGACTCGCCGTGTATGAATCAAACTGGGCAGACACGATAACATGAAGTCGACATCACTACCAACTTGTCGCCTCTTGTGAAAGTGTGAATGAGTATTGTTGACCGAAAATCCTCACGATGTCTTGACGAATATGAAAATATGAATGATTTATTATGAATATATTTATTTATAAGTTTTAGTTTCTATCTATGGTAATCTGTATACTTCATGGTTATATTACATTGTTTTCAGTTTCTGAACACTAGCAAACTGGCAATATTCAATTTGTGAAAAGGTCCAGTGAAGAACACAGCAGATCAGGTAGACATTTTTTTTATTACAGGTTTAATCTCCATAGAGCCACGTTATAATTTTTTTTAAGATAGGCTCAAAGAATTTTTTTGTGGGCCTGATTATTTTTTTTAGATAAGCTTAATAAGTATTTTTTTCAACTCAAATGTACTGAATATGAATTATTACTAGCCATCTAGTATCCATGAAGGAAGAGCATTGTAATATCCTAAAATTAAAATATAGTAATTTAAAAAATGCAATTACCATGTGCAATAATTAAGTTTTTCCGTTTCAGGTTTTACCAGACCCAGCAGTGCATAACAAATTGTTGTTGCAAAGGCCTTACACCACAAGATGGTTTGGCATGCTTTTTTAAATATGTGGGTAGACAGAAAAACCACAGATGACATAATTAATGTATTTATGGATTTTCGGCCCAGTGACACAGATATAGATCAACTGTTCAGAACATGCATTTTTTACTTTGCAGTGTTGGCAAGAACCTGAAGGAACACCATGGACTACCAGTCTGAAACAGTTGAAGCAGCAAGCACAAGTGAACTAAGTATTGAGGAAGAGCAGGCACTCAGATATTTTGCTGATTACATTCCCTACAACTTGGCAATGAAAGCACAAAAGCAAAATTAATTAAAATTTGTATTTATTTATAACTTATTTACATCTAACAATAAATACAAAAAACAGCAATATATTAGTATATCTTGTTTTTTTACTATTTTACATTGTTTTCAAAAACAGAAATACTAACACTTCTGTTTGGGAAGAGAAGAGGAGTATCATCTACTATATGCTGTAAGGGCCTTCTCTTGTGTCTCCCTGTATTGCCTGTGATGCACTGCATGTGATAAGATTTTTGAAGTCTGATGACATTCTCTTGATACCCAAAAGCCATAACTGTTGGGTGGTTATTTGCTCCTCCTCTGTGCCGATGCTTACTGAAGTGGGCTTGTAGTGGGTTTTGACGGAACCTCTCACTCAATATAAAATCCACTCCATGGTTTAGTAGGTATTTAGATACTTCTACAAAAGAATGCACTGGGAAAAACAAAACAAAAATAACTCGTAAGATAAATTTTAAATTACTAGCATATTACCAATTTCTGGAAAACTTTACAGTGAATAACAATTTCACATAAAATAAAAATAAGTGCGACTCAACTCACAAGTCATTTTCAATTCATCAACTGTTTGTTTACTAAGACACATAGCATTTCCAGCACTTTGAGAATATAATAACTTCCACATTTAATTCTTGCCTGTTGCATTGTAGCATCATTAGCAATGGTAACATGCGATTGTGAAAAGTCATCACATTCACTGGACTTTTTTTTCAAATTGCTTGTAGTAACTCTTGGGCCTCCGAAAACTGTTCTTCTTACGAGGCATGGTTGTTAAGAGCCTGTATGGCTTCAACAGCTGCACGTTCTTGTCTGACAATATAAAAATAAAATAGAAATGTAAACAAAGATATTTCACCGAATATAACGAAACAGCAGATACCCAAATATACCTTAACCCCACAACTCATTTGTTAATCTTCATAACAACCAGTATTGGGTATTATTATCTACACCGGATTTGTATTATTCTCAAAAAAGGAACCGAAACGAGAAACTCTCGTTGATGTATTTACGCACAGTTCGGTATCTAAAATGGCGTCGAGTTGAACCACGAGTTTCGAAAAACACACACAGAAAATCTATTTTTCGGGACACAAAAAAAATGTTGGCAGCACAGAACATCTTTTACCGTGAATGGCACCTTCAACAGCACATAAAATAGTGAATTTAGTGATCATAACGTAAGAATATCTGCTTTAAAAAACACGACCCATTATCGCAACAATCGACTATTCTCAGGATGTTTGGTCGTATGTGAATAACCAAGATCACAGTTTTCAAGAATTCGACAAAAAATAATACGATATAAACACTCCCACTCGAAGCAAATACACTTCCACCCGCCAAAACGATGCGAGTTGAAGATTTTGCTAGCATATCAAGCGAGAAAAGGGAACCGAAAAACTACCGACATGTTTTGAGCGATGAACTTTTTGACAAAATGGAGGTCAGAAAATCGAGGTCAAATTTTCAAGATCGAAAAAACTACGAAATATTCGAAAAGAAAGAATGGATAATAACTCACCTGTTAACTAATGGTATTTCGCTTCGGTAATAACAAAAAGTTGTTAAATATATGAAATTTTACAGCTAAGAGCAAGGAATAAAATACGGAGCCCTCGATCATACGTTGTCCAAAATGGAAAGCGACGCTATACTGTCACGTGACTATGCGACGCCAACAACCGCTACACGCACTCACTGGATGTTTATTGCTAATCCCCCCTAAGACAATAGGCGTTTCGAGACCGGTGATAGAGGGACTGTGGTAATACATTACCCTAGGTTGGACCCCACTACCGAATCTACCCTTGCAAAATGCGAGTCTATCACAACAAACTTAATTTGAATCATACAATAATGGACGACCCACCAACCCATGATGGGCGAAAACACTCCTCGACGTCGGGATTGTTGTATTGTTACTTGTAGCTTGGTCGATACCAGTAAATTTTCCGCCATTGTAACAGGGGCAGAAAACTCCACGGTGAACCGAGCGGTTTCCCGACCACTGGCCCATGAATCTGCATGATTTAAAACGTCATTCTTGAAATTCGTTTTTCACCTGGGAATATAAAATTTCATAATGATAAAAAATAAGGAAGACACTAGGGTCGATGCATTTAAATGATTTACATTGCGATTGGAGGAATGACTGCTGCAGTGGTGCCAAGTAACAGTTTTGTGAACGCCCAGCCAGATGAACGATAGACGGATGCGTCGTGCCAGCGCTCGGCCACGGCCTCGCACTAAGCTACTAGCTGTGAGTCTAACAAAACAAACTCAATTTGGACTGAAAGTTGGTTAAGGCTTATTGAATGTCTGTATTGTGACGCGAGAAATTGTCTGATAACGGGTTGACCATTAAAAAGTCTAGGGGACACTTACTTGACAATAGCAATTTACAACAACGGCATTATCTAAGGGCGGTGGTCGTTGACCCGACGCGACCTGTTCGATGTGGGACTCGTAGCGTGTGACATACATTGTTTACGTGAATTCGAATAGACGCTGCGCGGCGACCACAGCCCTTTAATAGAAACATGTAAGTCAAAACAAGGCCGAGAAAAAGATGGTCAAACAGCCTCGTTAAATATTCCCAATCATCACGGAATACCCCATATGAGGCTGAATGCACCGTATGTGGCGATAACACTTGTAATTTGCACTAAAATAGAAGCCGGCAGAGACTACACTGTCATCTCATTTTAGAACGCAGTCTATTAGGTTGTGCCGTATGTGTAGCACTTACGTCATAAACTAATTTGAAGCATTGGGACCAAATTACGTCACTTGGGTGTAAAAAAAATCTATTTTGACTATGATGACTCGTTTGAAACTCACAATAATATACCTTCAGTAAATGGGTGACAGCGGCGATATTTTTTATATCAGATGATGTAATGCCGCAAAAATATTAAAAGACAATCTTTGCTTTGAAAGAGATAGCTTTCACCCATACACGTCATGTTGACGTCATGCAAGCGCTTCCTGACTATAGAGGACGTGACGTATAGGAAAGGTGGATCATATTGTCAGAACGACTTTGTTGACGGTGATTAACGAACGAGCAAGTAAATCCATTAACATCAACTCACCACGTGTTAGGAGAAACAGCTGACAAAACTATACGATTAATATTATTTGATGAATGATGAGTATATCCAATTTTTATTTTTAAGAGGCTGCAACTGTACTGTAAATATTACCTGTATTTAAACATCAATAAATCGGTCGATGCTGTACAGTTTAATTATCGTTTTCGGATTTTCACTTGATTATTCGTGTTGGTCCGTTATGCATGACATTTCTTACCATTCAATAACATTAATTAGTGTGGATGTCCCTTATAGATCAAATGCTACTCGGAGTCTTTGTAAATCATAGCCAGTCAGAATAACGGCGCTGATCACGCTGATGTCACGTGAGTTGCGTCCTCCGCTGTTCGGCCGGAGAGGGCCTACCCACTCCTACATGTTAGGCTACGGCGCTGAAGGCAATGACATCTCTAGCAGATCGTAGTGGTAGATACTAGAACTTATCAATCCCTTTGATAAATATAGAGAGGGGTGTATTATGAGTTAGTCTATAAAACAAGATGTATTATACTATTTATCAGATAGTGCGAAGACACGAATAATACATAAACCATAATAAACTACTAGTATATAATATAGAGTCGTTTTCGTTCATTATATGATCATTTGTTTTTTTTAATGTTGGGGACCATGATAATATTTTCGTAGAAGCCTAAACCAATCAGCAGGCGGTGATTTGCCTACTGAATATGACCTAATAATTGACCCTGTCACCTTGTCACATATAAATTGGGTGACCTAGTTATGGAGTAAAAACTGTGCTTATCACGATTGTATAGACACTATCGCCATGGTTACACAGACCACAATTACTAATGTTAAAGCGCGGTGGTCGTCGCGCAGAGCGTGTTCGAATTTCATGTAAATAAACAATGTATTTTAAACGCGTTGTATACGTCGCTATGAGTCCCATATCGAACAGGACGCGACACGACGACTGCCTCCCTTTAACTATATACCTATACCCATTAACACACGGAGACTCTTGGCACACAGTAACTCAGACATGTATTGGTTGTCTGAGATAGTACATATTATTAACTGTAGGTTAAAGGGTGGTAGTCGTCGTGTTGTGCATGCGCGGAATATGGGTAATTAGTGCAAGCGGGGCACAGAACAAAACTCGTACTCGTGATTTCATCATTTGAAAAGCGCATTGGATTGTGGGAAAATCAATGTTTATCAACACAAATGTCGCACATGTGCGGCGCTACAACTACCGCCATTTAACAACAGCTACAAAGTCTCTGCTTTGATTACAGAACTGTATTTTTGAAGAAAAAAAAGCAATATTGCAACTTCACGCTGACAATTACATTTGTACTTTAATATCTATGCCCGAGGGAACATACACTGTCACGTTCTAAGGTCGTTGTGTGGACACACTGCACATAGACGACACGGAAAATCAATTTTAATTACAATCGTCAAACTATATTATATTGCTCAGGCTTGAGGAAAAAGTGACTGTCGTCAAGATACATTTTTCTGTTGACGCAACGAACAAAACTGTTACGCAGGTACAAGTAACATACGAATTACCAGTAATATAAGAGTTACCATGTCATTTAAGGCGAACTTAGAACAAAATTCGTCAGACAACGTTGCTCAGCAAATCTGACAAATGGGAACAAGGCGCATTATCAAGCTTTAATTTTAACAGGTACTTATTAATAATTTTAGTCATTTGTTAAATGAGTGTATTCATTGGATTTTAAATTCACAGATATTCCAGTGAATCAAAGGGTTCTATGATGTGTTCAAGTGGATTTAATCTGGCGGATTTCACTTATCTTCGAAAATAGGGAAATTAAAACTCGGTTAATAATTAATGCCATTACAGAACTCAATAAATTATAAGGGTAACGTGACTTATGTGTCTGCGCATCCCAATTACTGCGCATGCTCACCAAACTTGGCGACACAATTTTCTGGGACTCTATTCGTAGTGGTCGAGCGCCCTCTAGTGAGTACTAGTATATATTGTTTCGTTGACAGCGTTTCAGTGAGTGTTACATTCGTCCACAGTCACTTGGGGGCTGAAAATCAATAAATACTAATTTTCAACAACAAAAATCATCCGCTATACGTATATAAATAAACGTATATAAATATACGTATATATATCAGTCTTGTTTATTTATCTACATATAGCGGATGATTTTTATTGAAAATTAGTATTTATTGATTTTCAGCCCCCAAGTGACTGTGATTCGTCTACTATTATTACATTATTATTACATATTTTACTGAAACAATACAATAAATGTGAATATAATCACCGGAGTTTGCCTCCGGTGTCTTTTATTTGTTTCATGTTTACAACACATGTAGATGTTCCTTCAATAAACAGACTCCCTCTGAAAACCGATCATAGATCCCAGTCCCAGTCATGGTCAATTTTGACAAATTTTAATGTATTTTGCAATGTGTAAATTGCACATTGATGAGATATATTTTATTTGAAAGCTACACATTACTCTGCCTAGTACAAACAGTCCATTATACGTGTTTTGTAAGAAAACTTATGCGGACAATATGCTCAATGGCCATACAAACTGCAAGCCTCGAATGAGATTTCGAATACACGTAACATATTGTACAAACAACTACTTCAAAATTCCAAAGCAAATTGGCCATATGTGTTTCTCTGTATTGATTGCTAACTACGCAAATTAACTTGAATTAGCCAATTAATTCAAAACTGACACAAGGATACTACCAAAGAAATACTGTTCTGATCCTTGTGTTTATTGATATTTAGATTTTATGTATTGGTACAAGTTGAATGTAATTGGTTTGCACATTAGGTATTTAAACTGGATACTTTTATAAAATATTGTCATTTGAGCAGCATCTAGTTCATCATGTATCTAGTTTCAATCCAGTTGGTCAAACTAATGTGATGAGGCAATACATAGTGGAAAATGTTAATTAGTATGCAAATTTACATAACTATTATGCATACAAACTTTTGTTTGATTTAAACAAACCACAAGCTTGTACAAAATTTCAAACTATTTGAGTAAACCGCTGCAAAAATATAAAAAAGAACATGCTATATTAGTATAATATTAGCTCGTTAAAATGCATTGATTAATTCCAAATAATTATGAAACAAACTACACAAGCAGTAGATGTTTACAATGTCTCTATCAACTTTGAAAAAAAATCTGTTAAAAATATAAGCAAACAAAAATGAAAACAGTAATTTATATTATGCATTAATTAGCCAATTTATATGCACAGCATAATTTCAAAAGATTATCAGATACTAATTTATGCAACATCATGCATGTACTCAAGTTTCAATTTATTTGATAAATTGTTAGGATACAAACAAAACAATTTAGTATGTAAATAGGCTAATTAAAAAGAATAGAATAATTAAAAGTCATTATCAAACAAATAACTATACAAGTTAAGTGAATGCATACACAGAGGCTCATTAAAATGCTGGAATTCCTGTCAGCTCCGGTGTTCATGCCACAGTACTAATAGCCATGTACTCAAGTTTCATTCCAGTCATGCAAGTTGCTTGATATACTAGTTGGAAAAGATTTGACAGACATGCATACTGACAGGTATAGAAACAACATGACTTCTCATTAGTTTTTGCACACAGGGGAGCCAGTAATAAGGACAAATACAGAGAGCAAATAATGAAGATTTCTGTGGAGTTAATTGTGTTACGATAAAAAGCAGATGCAAAACTTGTAGTCATTCAAGTTTCCGAACAAAAATGTAGTGTGAGAAAAAATGCACATAACAGTAAAAAATAGTATACAATTAATGTTTATTTCAGATGAAACAAATACCTAACATTCAACTTCTCAAAACCACTCCATCCAAAATGACAATAAAACCCATTTCTGTGATGATTTACTATACTAGGAGTTGGGAGTCTTCAAAGCTGCAGAGGTTCCCAAACAGATTTTACACCTGAATACTTTCACTTTCATTGTTAAAACAAGCGAATATATTTATTCCCCTCTCCCTCCATAATAATACAATAATATTTTCAACCCATATCAATGTATTTTTAATACTTGTTTTGTTTGTTAATGTCTTGGATAGTTTTGCCGTTACACTAAAAACTTCGTTGGTGCAAAAATATTGAAATAACCAACCTGTACATGTATATGGCTACCGGTATTTCAACACAGTTATATTTTCTCATGATATATCTGGCTACTCTTGGAATTTTGAAAACAAAATACAAGAAATTGCAAACACTTCCCATATACACATGTAATTTTTACTACCGGGTAATTTATCTTGAGATTTTTAATAAAATTGACAATATGTATTACGTTTATTAATGACAGCAAGAGCATAGCATATAAATGTTTAATCTACATTGGATTCATAGTTACACCAGTTTCACATCGACTGAATCAAAGTCAGTACTGTAAACAAAATAATTCACTACGTTTAAATTTTGTTATTTTCACTGATAAGAAAAATCTGCTAATTTAAAAACAAAATCCATGAATGCATCATCGATAGTTATTACAAATATAATTGGTATTACAAATAGAATGCATCTCTATCACAAGTAGGATTGATTATTATATTTACATGTGATACAGATGCAACTAAATCATCGACTAAATGAATAAAATATTGGTATCCTTATGCTAAGTCAATTGCAGGAGTGGAAAACTGTGATACCATAGCACTTTCATATAAATAAATACAAGCTGTTTTATGAATGGTATGATTAGTACAGGACTATCTACCAGTGCGCCTTCTACCAGGACTGATTTTGTAGAGATCTTGAGTGAAAAAGAAATCCCAAAAATCAAGTTCAGTCAGTTTGTTTACCTGCTTGGGAGGTTGGTCTTCAAAAAAAAGATAAAACTGTATCACTTGAGATACAAATAAAAAATATAAAATCGTTTTTACACAGATTTTAGTTTAGAAAATGTGAATTTTAGTTTACCAAAGTATATATTCCACAACATGTTTTTTTTTTTCAAGATCATGATATCAATGTCTAATTTCTGTTATGTAAATGACATGCCAGAGAATCAGCATAATTAGTTGTGTCGCATCAGTTTCATGTCATATTGGTATCGAGGGCACACTGAAGTGTGTTCTGTATGTGATATTTCATGTTTGGCAAAAAAAGAAATAGTAGTGAATGAGTAAACAAATAAATAAAATCTCAGTTTCCAGCAACTTTGAACTATTAAACTGAAAAAAAAATGTTTTATTCCAGGAAGATATGCAATAAAAAGTTAAATAAGATATTATGGTCATCATAGCTTCATGGAAGATGAATAAATCTGCATGTCTTTTTAGCAAATTTAGCGAGAGAACTGATTCGTTTTTCAAGATGTCGCTAAATTCAAAATGGCCAAGGCTTGGGGATTTGTATACAGTAATCTGGAACATAAAAATCTGCGGTACTTCCAAATTAAACTTGACAGTTTTTCTTTGTTTTTATGGAGGTGATTTGTTTTGACACGCGACAGACAAGTATTGTAAAAACAGATAATCAACAATGACAAGAGAGATTCGCTAAATCAACATTTCACGTCATTTTACCACAATTCGCTAAAATTGCATGTCGCTTTTTCAACATGTTGTACAGTAAATTGGACTCCTTTCAATACCAGTGTTTGAAGAAAGCACTGCAAATATATTAACTATCGACAGCAACTGATTACTATTTTAAATGTTCCCAAGAAAAAGACTAATCATAGTGCACAATAAAATAAATTCATTTCATAAGATGACCTGCCTATGAAGCACGACTTTCAGCTTGCCTGACAGTTTAACATGATTTCCCCACTGGGCATGACAGTATTTCAGCAAACTTTTCTCCATTTATGTGTTTGTCTAACCTCATTGTGACCCCACTTGCTCAGTGACATCAGTCTCACAGCTCAGTTCCATTATTTCCCAATCATTTATTTTTCAATCACTTATCAACTTTTTGATTCCCTTCAAAATATTATTTTCATATTGTACTCTGAAAAAAGCTATGGATTAATTGTCAAAAAGGTGCTCCGACACTCAAACTTGACCTCTGCCCCCATCAACTGAACGCTGACCTTTAAAACACAATCCAAACTGACATACCCACCACATGCATGGACTTCCATATTTTATAACAAAACATCAACTTAGCAAAATGTATTTCATGTATTGTGAAAAAAAAATTGTAGTACACCTAATTATACAAACTTTTCTCTTATTATACTAAGGGCCATGAAGTTTATACTAATGTGTGGTTTGTACAAACTAAGACAGCAAGTTAATGACAAAATTCATTTACATAAAAAAAATCAATGTAACATAATTGTTTGGACTTTTTAAAAGAATGCTATCACCTTGGCCATGTGTTAAAAAAATGCCTGTAAAACAAGTTATCACGACAACTTTGTGGCCAGTTTTCCGGAATCTTTCTTCACAGATTTATGTGCTTCTCTTTCTAATTTTTTTCGTTGCGTTTCCATCATTCGCTTTTCTCTTTCTTGCATTTTGGTTTCTTTCATTACCTGTTCCACTTCCCAAGAAGACACGTTACCAGCCGTCTCGTCTTCCCAGGCATTGCTTTCGTACTCGTTCCATGTTTCCAATTCAGACTGTAATGAGGGAAAAGCAGTGAGGTTACAGAGTTCCTACAGGTTTCCTCCAGCTAATCAAATTGTCAGACCTTAATATGCTAGTTTTATGACCCCTTAACTCATCCAATTGTCAGACCTTAATATGCTAATTTTATAACCCCTTAACTCATCAAATTGTCAGAACTTTATATGCTAATTTTATAACCCCTTAACTCATCAAATTGTCAGACCTTTATATGCTAATTTTATAACCCCTTAACTCATCAAATTGTCAGACCTTTATATGCTAATTTTATAACCCCTTAACTAATCAAATTGTCAGACCTTTATATGCTAATGTTATAACCCCTTAACAAATCAATTTGTCAGACCTTTATATGCTAATTGTATAACCCCTTAACTAATCAAATTGTCAGACCTTTATATGCTAATTTTATAACCCCTTAACAAATCAAATTGTTAGAACTTTATATGCTAATTTTATAACCCCTTACCTAATCAAATTGTCAGACCTTTATATGCTAATTTTATAACCCCTTAACTAATCAAATTGTCAGACCTTTATATGCTAATTTTATAACCCCTTAACTAATCAAATTGTCAGACCTTTATATGCTAATTTTATAACCCCTTAACAAATCAAATTGTCAGACCTTTATATGCTAATTTTATAACCCTTAACTAATCAAATTGTCAGACCTTTATATGCTAGTTTTATGACTCCTTAACTCATCAAATTGTCAGACCTTTATATGCTAGTTTTATAACCCCTTAACTAATCAAATTGTCAGACCTTTATATGCTAATTTTATAACCCCTTAACTAATCAAATTGTCAGACCTTTATATGCTAGTTTTATGACTCCTTAACTCATCAAATTGTTAGAACTTTATATGCAAGTTTTATAACCCCTTAACTCATCAAATTGTCAGACCTTTATATGCTAATTTTATAACCCCTTAACTAATCAAATTGTCAGACCTTTATATGCTAATTTTATAACCCCTTAACAAATCAAATTGTCAGACCTTTATATGCTTGTTTTATGACAAAAGAAGCACTTCTAAACCAAAAATTGCACTAGTCATACATGTACATTTGTATACTGAATCATTAAAATATAACATACATACTCACTGTTCCCACAGGGTCATGACAATCGTCAGCCACTGTGGTGACTAGAATTATATTTGTTATCATTAGCCACATATAAGTTTTAATACTTATATGAATTCAATATGCACGCTAAAAATCCCTCGCTATATAGATATTCTGCTTTATAGAAAATATTACTTCCTTACATCATGCATTGTGCTATAGATTTGGAAATCGTAATGTCAGATTTTAAGTAGTTATATGTCACTAATAGAATATAAATTACATTAGCTACTTCAAATTTTAGTTAGCATGTGCTAACATGGCTAATGGAGAGTGCTTACACAGATAATTATTTTGAAACACTATTTTGATGTTGCGTTTCATATAATCAGAGCAGGAGTCGTCATTGAATCAGCAGTAATGGTTTCATCACATTGGAGGCGGACATCTTGGATTAACAACAACATGCGCAGAGGATGACCTTGGGTCAAAACCTAATTATGGATGTATGCTAATTTAAATATTATAAGCTAAAACAAATGAGCATAAATTATGACATATTGTAACAAACAGCTTTGTAATTTACCTAAGAGCATACATCATCAATAGAGCAAATACAGTTATGGCAATTTTATGTCACAGTATGGATTACACTCCTTGAAGTGCCAAGACATATGGGATAAACAAAATATCTCATTAACCTAAATTCCAGAGTACTAAGTGAACACAAAATACTATTGTAAAATGACTAATTTTCACTGGGTTTAAATTTTACTGATTTACCATTTCAGGCATATTCATTGGGTTTTAAATTCATGGTTTTATCATTTAGATAACATGTTTTATGCTCAATTTTACATATTAACTGGGGTTTAATTTAGCGCATTTTCCAGTCAGCGAAATAAGCAAAATTATAACCTAGTGAATAATTAACCCTTTTACAGTAAGTTTACAACAGATAGGAAAATAAATACTTACAGTAGTTTGTGGTATAACACCAGCATCCATAGACAGCCTGTTGGGGAATCCAAAACTTGATGTTTCTACTTTTTTTCTAATAATGGGCTGAAATTTTAACGTAGATAAAACAAGTAGTTAACATAACTTTCACAAATCATTGAGCTATCAACATTGTACAGATGTTTATATTGTATGTGAGTACGGTAGCACACATTTCAGTCATGACATTTTTGTTTCTGAAGTCATGTTGAATTCATCTGTGAATAATTGTTTGATAATCACCAACTTACATCTTTCAAGATAAAGCAAACGTGACATTTACACCCAACGATAAAAATAACATTACAGTAGTATTACATGCAGCTTCTGGTTTTTATTCATTTTCTTTAATTTGCAAATCAGTAGACAACTATACTTTGGAAGGGGGGTTAATATACTACGACAGAACGCCATTGCCCTGCCCTGGTGTATGTTGGTTATGGTCGCTATTTTGAAAGTATATCTTCTGGTCGCAGAACAGTCATAACCACTTCATCTGATATGTTTGTATGATTCCATGCAAAGGAAGTGACGTGTTTAAAATTATGTCCAATGATTGGTTAATCCACCATTCCATTCTTTTATTGAACAAATTTTGGTTGCGCACTCCCATCACCGTTTTTGACATTTTTTAAGATTAGGGTTATAAAAAGAACACAGCTCAGCCATTTTTTTTTAATCACATTACAGCAATTGTTCAAAATTTGCCATTTTATAATCTATAAAATCAATTTTTTCAATAAGGTCTTGAATTTTATCAATAAATGAAATAGTCAGTATTCATAAACAAAGCCACTTAACTTACAGGTTTTTTTATTTTTGGTGCCATCTCTGCAAAGAAATCCACCTCAGGTTCTTCTGATTCCTCATTAGGCTGACCAGAATCTACTCGTATGCTTGTTGGTCCATTCTCTCCTCCCCAGTCATCCCAGTCCTGCAACTCTATAGGCTATATAAACATGACATAATTCAGTACCAAGAATTTCACATGATATTATTATTAAAGGATACAGTCGTCACGCAGTGCATATTCAAATTTCATGTAAATAAACCATATATTTACACATGATGTATACATTGCTATGGCTACTATATCAAACACAGCACATGGCACTGACTGTAGTTTACATATATGCATAGTAACATTTCACTGAAATTTATATTTTTTTATTAATATATTGTAAAACAACTGTGTAGGACTTAATTATTAGCTGGATTTTATTTTCAAAAATACAGTCCGCCATTTACTCACATGAACGAATTACACTATCTCGTACAAACACAATAACAATAGAAAGTTGAATGATATTGCAAAGAAAAGTTACTGGTATATTTCTGCTGGCAATACAAACCCAAATGCATGTACAACAACATGCTTAGATGGCAAGCCTACATTGTAATTACAATAAATAAGCATATAATTTTACAATTTTTCCTGTTCTGCAATATAGATAATAACCCTATTATTAAACATATTTTCCTCCCAAAGATAACATCATGGGAATGCCAAAATCCAAAAAGTCTACAAAAAGTCTACAACAGAATAAGCGAACTTCTTTGTGAAGGTGCATCAAACTTCGTACCAGGGGGGCTGCCATGTTTATTTTTATTATTAGAGAACGCTTACGTGTGTGATCTTTTCATATTTGGAATTCACAATTCCTAAGATGATAAGATGCAAATACCCTGTGTAATTATGCAAAAATATGGCATGCTGTATACCATAATATATTTCCTGATGATGTCTCCTTACCTCAGTTGATGGTATATCATGTGTTGTGTTGTCTGGCACCGAGAGAGAGTTCATACTGACAGGCAATGCATCACTGTTTCTTCTCCGTTTCATAAGGCACATGGCTCTTTTGAACAGTCCATATATGATGGTAAAAATGCTGCATATTTTTAGGAGATTAAATTGAACAACCTTCATAGCTGTAGATTTCTAGTATGAATACCTACAAGAGAACAATTCAAGATAATGTCAAATTTATACTGTTTACTTTAAACACAACATAAACAACATATTGTCGATGCAAAGCTATTCACAAGATTGTTTCCCTTGACTTCGACATAAGTTTCAAAAGAGAAAAAACAGAATATGGTGACATAAGGGGGTTTAAATTCCCCTTGAAGAGTAGTATCAGCATTGATGTAACTAGTATTTAAAAGTTCAATTGGCATAAAAAAGAAATTTAAGCTGAAAGAATATGTTATGTCTGCGTAAATATGGATGAGGCAACACTGGCGACCATTTGCAAAAAGTGCTACAGTCAACTGTATTTAAGTGTATCTTATTACAAAATAGGTAGGCTCAAAATGTATATCAAATTTTAATGCAGTTTAGATTGTTATAATGACCTGTATGCATGTACATTGTTAAACTGGAATGGCCAATTGATTCTAACATAAAGCTGACAAGGTATTAGATACATGCTAAAACAAATTAATCTGTCTGGTGTCAGTTAGACCGTCGTCAGTTCTCGGGCCTAATAAAAAGTCACTTACGTCATACACCAATCAACCAATCATGAGTGAAATAGTAGTAGTAGTTTGAGTGACAAGTCTCAGCAGGTACATCACCAGGCAATTTCCATGTAATGCCGCGTGAGAGCGTTTACATGCTATAACAGTCTCTCAGGCCTTACGGCCCTCACTTAAAAAAAATACCTTCGGCATTTCGTTAAAATGCCAACAGCGTTCGAAAGTAAGTGACTCTTTTTAGGCCCATGAACTGTCGACAGTCTAGGTGTCAGTTGGTTCTAAGACTCAAGCAAGATAAAAATACTTCAGCTGCGAACCATCTTGCTAACTGACTATCTGTAGTTGGAACTAGTTATTCTAGTTGATGTCAAATTAGATGGCTCAAAGAACATTTTAATTATATTTACGCATTAACTTAATTGCATTCAGTGTACTGTAAAATACTTTATTTTCACTTGGAATTAATTTCGCTATTTTCGCTGAAGGAATGATTCAGTGAAAATAAAATCCAGTGAATATACCATTTTTCCTACATTTTGCATTCAACTCATCAAAAATCAATTGAACATAAAATTCAGCAAATACAACCAAAAAATCTTTTCAGCAAAAATAAATTCCAGCTAAAATAAAGTATTTTACAGTACACTGAATGCAAGTTAGGTCTTGCACATTTCGGGGGCAATGTGTTTATAACAACAAACAGCCTGGTGACTACAAAATTTACAAAGCTGCAAACACTCTATTTTATTTTATTATTTGGGTGTTCTTCACTTACTACACACGTTTGATGCATATTGTAGTCATAACAACCACGAACAACATAAAATTTGAATTGCGATGACCGAAATTTACATCCCCCTATCTAAAATGAAATACTACGTTGCATGTGGTCCAGTTGTCCCCTGTTTTTTTCTACATACAATGGCTTTGCATGGCAAAATGGAGCTCAGAAATACTTTTCATGGAAAGACCAGTTTATAATAAATTGTATCAAATTTTTGCCAACACTGCATTAGTTCCGTGATGGCTGTAGTGTTATCAAATAACTCAGATCACTCCAGGATAATGGTGAATATCCAGATTTATTATCGGTAACTAACAAATGTTACAACGTCGTCTGCGTCAACCCCACGAAGTACCCCGAGTTAACCCGAAGCACCCCGAGGCTATAAATAGCTAACACAACATCCCCCTTACAAGTCAAACTCACCATAAAGTACAATTTCAGTACAATGCGAACAACTTCAAAAATACAACACATTAATGCAAATAAGGCTGGCAAAAATCGAAACTATCTGAAGAAATACAGTAATTGCAAGTCAAAAGAATTACAAATCTAATCTCTTGGGAGGTTTAATGACTCTGCCTGATCTGGTTCTATATTCAGTAAAGTTTGATTCTTGCAGAGTAGATGATTCAGGCTGGGGTCTGTGTACCACATTTTGCTTTTCAGTCCCCATGGTCAATGGTGCTCCTTGAACTGTGGTTTCAGATTTTCCATTTACCTCAATTTGTGGTGGGAGGTCATCCTCATGACCACATGGAGCTAAATACTTCTTATTTCTACGAATCACCCTGTGGGGCATAGCTACTTCATAAGACCTAGGTTCACGCAATTTATGCACAACCTCGCCATGGGACTGCATGTCCTTAACCAGAACTTTTGCTCCTGGTTTAAGTTCAGGCATTTCCTTGACGCGATGTGACCTATCATAGTTCAATTTAGCTTTCGCACGATAATCCCTCTCAAACTTGTTAAGATTTTCTATATCCAGCAGTTTGGGTTTTAACTGTGATGGTAGAATTGGGACTGTCGTCCGAATACGACGAGCAAATAGCAACTCAGCTGGACTATATCCATTGGCTAATGGGGTTGCCCGGTATGCCATTAATGCCAAGTATGGATCCGCTGATTTTTTTATAAGCTGCTTAACAGTCCTGACAGCCCGTTCAATCCCTCCATTTGACTGGCTATATATTGGACTACTGGTCACAATCATGAACCCATATTTCTCAGCAAAGGTTTTATATTCCCAACTTGAGAACTGGGGTCCATTATCTGATCTCAATTCATCGGGTATCCCGTGGCGGGCAAACATAGATTGTAAATGAACTATTATGTCACTACTTTTTGATGTGTCCTCTAATTTAGCAACTTCTACAAATCTTGAGTAATAATCCACAACCAGGAGATATGTGGTGTTCTTTAAGAAATACAAATCTGCAGCCACTTTCTGCCATGGCCGTTCAGGGAAGTCTGAGGGAATCATGGGTTCTATCATGTCTGGGCTGTGATGTATGCAAGTTTTGCATTTATATACTAAATCGGCAATTTGACCACTAAGACCTGGCCACCATACAGAACACTTGGCCCGCTCTCTACATTTAACAATCCCCTGGTGACCTTCATGTAACATATCTAAAACATCTAATCTTTTTGAGCTAGGAATAATAATCCTAGACTCTCTCATCAAGATTTTATCAACATAACTAATTTCTGCTCGAAATGGATAGTATGCTTTTAGAGTGCCTGATAGCAATTGTCTATCTGGCCACCCATATTTACAGAACTCAATCAATTTACAACGCACTGCATCACTATGCTGTTCTTGCGATATGGCTGATAAATAAGAGGATGTGACTGGAAGTTGACTTACAACATTAGAAGCATATGATTTAACTTCTCTACGCAATTGTTTACTTTCTTTATCTGGTTTATTGGCACATGGAGCTCTGGATAAGACATCTGGTACAATGAGATCTTTGCCTGGTACATGAAATATATCAAAATGGTATCTCATCAATCTAATTCGAAATCGCTGTATTCTAGGTGGGAGCTCATTCAAATCTTTTTGTCCAAAAAGGGGCACAAGAGGTTTGTGGTCGGTTTCAATTTTGAATTTGAGACCAATCAGAAAATTTGCGAATGTATCGCATGCCCAAGTGACCCTAGTGCCTCCCTTTCTATAGGGGCATAATTTTGTTCAGTTTTTGAAACTGATCTTGATGCACAGAAAACTAACTTCCACTCCCCGTTAATTTGCTTTTGAAACAAACAAGCACCTAAACCAATTTTTGAAGCATCACTGGCAACTTTTGTTTCCAATTTAGGATCATACAGAGCAAGGCATGGGCTATTTACGCACACTACTTTAATTTCATTAAATGCCCTTTCATGGTTAGCATCCCAAGACCATAAAGGTGTCCTTTTGTAATAGCTCTCTAATTGGATGGGTGAGATCTGACAACTTTGGGGAGAATTTGCTAAATTGGTTCACCATGCCCAGGAATCTGCGTACATCGTGAATATTTTCTGGAGATGGCATATCAGTTAATGCTTTGAATTTTTCAGAGTCTGGTTCGATGCCATTTTCTGATACAATATGTCCGACAAAATGAACCATACGACGACTAATTTCACACTTAGTTTTGTTTAGAGTCATGCCCGCTTCCTCTAATCGTGCCAGCACCTCCTCAAGTCTAGAATCATGTACAGCTTGGTTTGGCCCGTGAATCAAAATATCATCAATAAAGACCTCCACTCCCTCAAGGTCATCTAAAATTTGAGACATTCGCTTTTGCGCATGCTCAGGAGCTGAAGTAATCCCAAATGGCATTCTACGATATGCATATCTGCCAAATGGAGTGATAAATGTGGTGAGAAGCTGTGATGGCTGGGTTAATGGTATTTGGTGGAACCAAGAATTAGCATCCAGTTTACTGAAAACTTTAGCACCAGGGAGCCTACTCAGTACTTCATTAACACTGGGGATCATATACTTCTCAGTTTTCACATACTTATTTAATTTTGTGTAATCTACACAAATTCTAACATCTACTATATTTCCATTCTTATCTTTCTTGGGTACTGGTACCATAGGGGCACAACATTCAGTGGGTTCACTGACTTTGAAAATTACATCATCCTGTTCTAACTTTTGTAATTTCTGTTTTATCAATCTATATAGAGGAACTGATGATACCTTTCTGGGTGCATTGACAGCATATGGAATAAATTCCTTGTCAACCTTTATGTCATATTCACCCTTCATCACCCCTAACCCAGAAAACAACTGTGGGTGTCGGTTTTCAACCTGTACATTATTGATGATTCTCACTACATCGAGTGCCTGGATAGCAGGCTTGCCTAGTAAAGCTTTCTGACACTCTTTGACAACATACACGGTTTGATTTGACTTAGTATTATTGGCGTTCAATTTAGCCGTAAATTTCCCTACACAATCTAACTTTGACTTATTGGCACCAAATAAGAATCTATCTGGTTTACTAAGTTTAACTCCAAGGTCTAAACTTGAGTACACACTTTCTGGTAAAATAGTAACATCAGCACTTGTATCTATAGCAAAATTAACCTTGCACTTATTGACATCCAGTGCTATATTCCAAATGGAGTCTGATTGCCCATTAGCAGTAACATTACCTAAGAAAGCATAACTTATATTAGCCGAGGCCTCAGTCTCTGAGGAATCTGAATTAGAATCACTAGATGTACTGCCTAGGTGATCAGTTCCATTTGTAACATGTTGAACATGTGACTTATTAACTTTCATTGGTTTGCCTTCAGACTTAGAGATACAGAATTTTGCCCAATGGCCTACTGTGCCACACTTATTACATGAACTGGACTTAGCTGGACAATACTTGAAATGATGTGGTCCATTTCCACACCTAAAACACCTCTGTTTTGTGTTCTTAGATGGTTTGTACTTTGATCTGTACTTTTTCTGATATTTGTAGGAGACTTCATCAATATCCGCTTTGTCTTGCTTTGAGTCATCATCTTCTTTAGTCATTTGTTCATGTTCTTTCTCAACTTGTTCACTCAGCCTTGCTGAAGTCTTGGCCTTTTCTAGGGTTAAATCACTGTCCAGTTGCAGCTTTCTTTGGAGTTTCTTGTCACGAATTCCAACTACAATACGGTCTCTGATCAATTCCTCTTTCAGATTACCATAATTGCAATGTTCTGCTAAATGGTATAAGCCGGTAATAAATTCATCTACTGTCTCGCCTTCTCTTTGTTTCCTTTTATTAAATTTGGACCGTTCATAGATTATGTTTCTTCTGGCTATGAAGTGATCATTGAATTTTTCTTTCACTGAAGAGTATTTTGGCCAAGCTACTGCCTGTTCTCCTTCTTGTGGTTCAGGGGCTGGAGGAAATTCAAAACTGTTGAAAATTTCCTCTGCACGGTTCCCCATACAGTAGATCAGTGTGTCTATTTGTACGGATTGCTGTTTATCACCAAGGCCACTAGCAGAGCGGAAACGCTCGAATCTCTTCATCCATGCTTCCCAATTTTCCCCTTTGAATGAAAACTGTTCTGGAGGGGTTATTTGAAACTGGGTAGCCATATTCGATCACACTATCACCTCAAAACTAACTTCGGTGGGTGATTTCTCTAGTCGAGCGTACACGGGTCAGAGTTCATTGACCTCACGAATCGAGATTGTCGGCTGGCTTCTCGCAAGTAATATTATGAATAATCACTGAATAATTGTGACTAGGATACTTGATATATGATTAGATCGCTTCCCAGTTGCTGCGTTTAGCTTCAGAAAGTAGCAAGTCACGTAATATATAAATATAATAACACTAGCAACTTTACCGCCAGATGATGGACGTCACTTTCGTCCAGGACAGTCGAGTAATTTTCCAACGATGTATTATTCTTTGACAGCAAATAATTTCATCCAAGGCGGGGTCTCGTGGGAATGTTGACTTCTGACACCATGTAGTGTTATCAAATAACTCAGATCACTCCAGGATAATGGTGAATATCCAGATTTATTATCGGTAACTAACAAATGTTTCAACGTCGTCTGCGTCAACCCCACGAAGTACCCCGAGTTAACCCGAAGCACCCCGAGGCTATAAATAGCTAACACAACAATGGCTATTACTACCGGTAGTAGTAAAGAAGTACGTGGATTGTACTTTTTATATTTTTCTTTCTCAGGCGTTTTACATGCTACAATGTTGTTACTTGTCTGCGGTCCAGCTTGGTTAAAAACAACTTGTAGTTAGTTACATTTAAGTCATTTAGTCAATGTTTTACTACTTATTGTCTGTGTCATTCCTGAAAGTGCATTCCACCAGTTAGTTCCTATTTTTAATTTTATTATGAGCTGGTAGTCCGTGTTTTTGATCGACTATTTTTCAAGTCAGTCAGAGCCTGCTTTTAATTATTTTAATTTTGTCATCGGCCCATAGTCTTTTTGATCGTCCTTTTTTTATTTTATGTTTTTTTTCAAATCAGTCTTCTGATTTTTTTTTTTTCATCATCTACACGCTATTATATTAGTGGAACGATCTACGTGATTTATGGACCTGCATTCTATTGTTTTCTCTTCTGCCCTCGGTCCTTTTCTTAAAGTGCGCATCACCCTATGCATCCACTTTTTGCGTTTTTCACACCTCTTACTTACCTCATTTAGGAAATACCATAATATCTTAGAAACCTATGGTAAAATGGACACAACCCACTAAAATGCAACCACTATTTTCCCGAAAATTATGCTGGTGATCTGGCGTACAGTTTATTGCAAAATAAATATATACACGATATTTGCATTTATGAGTAGTCTTCTACATGTATTCCCTCGGGAGAGTACAGTGAACCATGGAGCTCAAAAAAAGATCCACATGAGTGAACGTAATCCTGAATGACAATGCACAGTGTACTTCGGTTTTCCAACTTCTAAAGATTTTAGAACTTACCTTATTTACTGCAAGTCTGTTCTTGTGATAAAACGTGATTTCACTTTCTAATTCTTATCAAACTGCTCTGATTATTGCAACATCAATAAGACTTCCAACGCGGCATGGAGTTTCCAGTCGCCATTTTTCACATTATGTCTGTTAATGTAGATTCATATTCATGTTGTCGAATAATTCAACACTTCAGGTTACACATATCTTGAAAATATCGAAGAAAGAGATGTTTAAGAAATTTTAGTTGTGAAATAAAATCATGTAATTGACCTAGCTTGAACGTAAGTTAGAATTTGTTGATAACAACAGTTTTTTTTTTCGCGTTAAAAAAACGAACGAATGCGAAACAAACACAAGAGACATAATATGTCTGTTCGTTGGCTCATTCCTCTGTAATTGAGCTCCAAGTCGACGTCGTTGAGGGCGTAGGCACAATAACTCGAAATATTGTCCTGTGACTATTTATTTATTTATTTATTTATTTATTTATTTATTTATTTATTTATTTATTTATTTGTTTATTCATTTATTCACTGTCTTTCAATGCACATGTCCATTGAAAATAATGCTGCATACTAGTACTTGAATAAAACTACGATTGTCTGCCACTAAACCATTTTTTGCATCTGTCACTTCCCGGACCTGAAAGCTTTTTTGTCTGAAATGCTGAATATAATTCAAGCGAGGACCGTAATATGTTTTGTTTATATATGTAATATTTTTTTTTTGTATTGGGTAACAGTTCTTACGGTACAACGAAGACCTTATTTTTTTATATACACACTGATCGACAATGATTAAAACCCCATTTTCAATGTTATATACGAAAATTTCAGTCAGGTGTGAGTCGATCTCACGGAGAAATGTGGGGATGGATCTGGGTCCGGAATTAGAAATAATCCTGTAGAAAACCCTGCATGTGGTCGCAGATTTCTCCGTAGATGGGCTGTGATGTCGGGTAGGAATAGTATCTACAGTATCCAGACAAAATTAATTATGAAATTAACGCTATACGACAATACGGCAATCGATTAAACATTGTTCCATTTTTGCCGACTGAACGATTAATTAGTACGAGACCCTAGTTTAAATAACTTTTGATACTTTATAGGCTATCCTAGGTATTGTCCATCGCTATTAATGTTTTATTTTTATTTTTTTATTTTTTATTTTTTTTTTGTGATTTCTGTATGTTCATTCTTGTCGATCCGCTGTACCCCCACTGTCACCATTGTCTTTTAGAGGGTCTATGATTAGACGCTATCTATTGTCTGATATGCGCGTACCATTGACACCACTGGTGGGCAGATTCATTTTATATATAGATCCACCCATTATTCACTTGTTTGAGCTAGACATTAACTATCTGGAATAGTACTATTTTATTGACACCGTTGAGACTATGTTAATGTTTCTTTTAAAGATACGATTGTTAATAAAGGACCAAAAAACACAGATTAAACACGAACACGTTTTCTCCGTATGCAGAGTCATGTGACGACAGAAACTTATGCATTTGAAAATACCGGTAAAAGTTTCATCACAATGGTCTCCGTATGTATTTGCCGAGCTTTCTATGAGTTTTCCGATATCTCTCGACATCACTATTTATATTGATTTTTTGAATAATTTAGATGTATTCCCATATGAGTATTAGGTGTGTGTAGCAAACGCTGTGTAACATAACTACGACATAATGTTTTAAAGGGTAAGTTTTTGTGTTCATTGTAATTTTTAAAGGGACGTGGTCGTCACGCATTTCGTCCCATGCGTTGTATACGTCGCTATGAAACACGACAAGGCACAAAGTTTCGACTTACAAATAGCAAGTTGAAACTACATGTATTGGTATGCTGGCTCATTCCAGCACGTGTTGCTACGTACAGTCTCTCAACCGTGTTGTGTTAGGTTCAACATGCTGGTTAGTGTGAAATATTAAAGTATGTTTATTTTATAAATTAATTAATTATTATTAACTAATTAATATTAATATTATTCTTCCAATCAATATATGCTGCAATAATTCAAAATATAGGAACAACATGAGAATCTCATGAGCGGGTCGAACATCGGAGAAGGATTAAAACGCCTCTAAAAATAAAACTTTCATTTTAAAGATCAATGTTATATTTATTCTTCGATTAAGCCTGCATGTGTATTGTAGTCACGATAATGTGAATGTACATCATGATTATCATGTGCTTTTTTAATAAGTCCAATTTTCCAATTCTCGCTAAAACACTAGTATATTTGTATGGCATTGGTGTAAAATAGTTCATAGTTTGGGGGACATGATGAACATCTCAATGGTGATCGTCATGCTACCCTAGTGCTGTGTAAAACGCGGAACTGGAACTACAATTTTCGTCACCGGAGAACTAATATTAAAGTCGGTTGAAATAAATAAGTGTCTTGGTCAGGCTTCGGGTTTAGGATGATATGCAGTTTACCTACTTTACCCTCAATCTAATGCTATGACACGTTATAAAGGAGTGCGTTTCAATTTAGTTAGATTAAATCGTAGTTAAATTTAATTAATATACTAACAGGACTGCATTTTTAATGTAGTAGATTTAAAGCTCAAATATTATTAAATTAATGTAAATAAACTAAATTTAATGAGGGAAAGGACATATATGCACGTGTATGCGTGCTGCCGTACGTATTCGATTCCGGTTCTATAGCTAACCGTCTGTACGTCCAATGACACATACGTGTACCGACATGTACACACACTTGCACTACACTGTTTTATGGTATACATATCCATTCTATTTTCTGGTGGTTTACTTTCAGTAGTGGGTCTCACCATGAGGTTTAAGACAGCGAGAGTATCTACCTTCATCGTTATCGTTATTGTCGGGTCTGTGTTATACTTTGTTGTAGCGACTACCAATTGTGCTCTACACTTGGATTGGTGGAATGGTGACGTACATCCGATAAGTCGGATTATTATTGAAATTCTCTCCCAGAAAGATCTATATTGACCACAACATTGGCAGTATCCATGCAGTCATAGGCAAGGGGAGGTATGTATGGGGGTCTAAAAACTAACTCTGCGACGCGATTGTGCGACTCGCCGAATGTCGATTATTGCACTCTGCGACAGGATCGCAGTGTCACTCTGCGAAGAGCACGATTCCCATTGGTTGGTTGGTCGAAAAGCATGAATCTCAATGGTCGATCGATGTAAGGGTACACAGCAGCATGCCTTATGGAAATGTTTAGTTTTAAATGGTTATTTCGCCGACTGCTCGCGAACTACGGTAAACAAGTATTTACCGCCGACATGCCGCACGGTTCGGTAATCAGCAACATTTTCCATGATTGAGTAACCCAAATGCTTCCCAAAACACAATGACAGAACTTTACCAGTCTGAGAGCTGTTTACAACTGCAAATAAAATGGCACACTGCCTAGGTGGGTGAAATAAATGGCACACAGTCATACTTTTAAAAACACAAGTTCAATAAGTTAAACTTTATTTATGAAGTCAAAGATTTTGATCATTATTAGATCAATATAATTTATTGATAAGGGACACATTTTGATTTTTTTCTTTTGATTTTCCTTTCAAGTTTTCCTATGACATGGACAACCATACCAAGCTATGAGGCTCCTCATTAGCTTTTCATGTGCATACAGAAATTCCCCTTGTGACGTCAGAAAAGGGAAGTCGCTGGGCAGCTTGCATTGCTGATACGTGTAACTAAGGCAAATTTCTTGTGCTGTTTTCTCATCTTTGACTAAATTGTCACTTATGTACTTGTTCGTCGGGGAAGAATGGACCATAATGAACACATAGTATCAAGTTTGTTGCATGGGGTTTAGTTAGATGCTAAATATGTTCGTTCTGATGTAGCGGGTCACCGTGATCCTCGCCAGGGATCGTCACCGGCGCACATTTGTACACTGTCGCTGGACAAAATCGAGTTTGACGTATGAATTGTCTCGTTATTTAACAGGTTACTAGGCACGTCACTACACTGTTTTATTTCATCGATCGTCTGAGTAAAACAAACAAAAAATCTTTCAAAATTAAAATAAAAAGAGAACATATTTTGACATTCTAAACATTAAACTGCTAAAAAAAAAACACAAATCACAGTTACTAAATAAATGACAGCCGCATGGAAATAAATTGAAATTTTGTTGAAATAGATGAGCGCGTTGGGTCACGACGAGGACAAGTGCGTTAAAGACGTTGTTTAATTAGATAAAGTGGATTCGAGTTAGCGTGATCCATGGCGTGATTGTCATAATTATGACATCATATTAAAACTTTATTTGGTGGAAACACATTGACAGCCCAAGCCCGGATTATTATTCCATAAATTATTACGCAGATCAAGCTGCAAGTAAAGGTAACAGAGGTGTGAAATCGACATTCACCGAACAATTCACAAATTTTCAGCCTGCGAAAATGAAAACAATTAGCAGTGTGTAAGGGCTGTGTAATTTCCTGTTTGTCCGACGCTTCGTTTTTCTTGTCACTGTCAAAATTATTGCTACCTTTTACTTAAAACGGACTAAATGGTCTCTATAAAACGATAATCAGGATCACAAAAGGTTAAATCATTTGAAAAACTTGCCCGACGTCTCTCCCTCTACTGAAATCCGCCTCGGTGATCATGGGCTGGTCCTGAATCTATTTCTTTCAAAAGTGTTGCGCCAGGTTGTCGGCGTTTCTCTTTAAACCTAGTTGTTTTTTTCATGGACGAGAACAGTTTTTAAAAAAAAGAATCTGAAGTTAAGTGGACACTATATACGACGCTGTAAGGAGAAGGTCCACCCCAACCATTTCTCGTTGCTTTCACGGCGTTCGTCCACTCACTGATGTCGCACCTTCGGATCGATTAGAAACGTGTGAATAATTACACTATGACTATACGTATCACTGCAACTGCCCACAACACAACATGTAAAAACTCTCTCAAAAAAATAAAATAGAAAAAAAAAGAAAAAAATCCGACCGAAAAATGTATATTGTTTAAAAGTATATTGAATGGCCAGTGTTATTACGGCTCAGGGGTATGACTTCCTCTCATATTTTGGCATTTGGTGGCGCACTTTCGGAGAGAGTCGGAAATTCGAAAACAGTCGACTGTTTCAGAATAGGTGGGCGTGGTTACAACACGAGAAATGTCTCAAATTTACTTGGATACGAGAAATCATTTTCAGCAAAAAATCAATAACTGCCCATTTCAGTGGGGCACAGATCTAAAATGGGAAACGTGCGGGTGGCCATTGCACAGGCACTTTAACCAATAGATTTGTTGACATGATCACAGCTTGTTGAAAAGTGTATACTTCTCCCCAATGCTCATTAACAGTGTAATTTTATTTTATAGAGATCAAGTAATTATGATAGATGTCAGTCATCAGGAATTGGGCCATCAATCAATAAAGAAAATGTACAAGAGGTCTGGGTAGATGAGGCTGACATCAAGGAAGCCATGCAGTTCAACAACGATGTGCCTGACAATCAACATGCTGATATAACACAAACGGATCATCCTCATTTGATGACTGCAATATTATTGTTTATTCTTTCATGTTGTTTCTGATAGAGGTATTCAGTGCCTTGTGGCATTCATCAAACATCTGCTACTGACAATAGCTACGATCTTTAACATTGATGCGCTGACAAAGTTTGTCAAAATTTTACCAGGCACATTGTTCACTATTAGGAAATTTCTGGGATTTGACAGAAACACATTCAAGCAATATGTGGTATGTGCTAAATGCCATAGTATTTATTTATTTGAGAATTGTTTTAAAACCAAGTTTAACGGACAGAAAGTTTCATTAAAGTGCCAGCATGTTGCCTTTCCACAACATCAACATCGGTCACGTCAAAAGCAATGTGGTGAAGTGTTACTCAAAAAGGTAAAAGGACAAAATGGTTGAGAGTACAGTACTTGTATCCCAAGAAAGTTTATTGTTATAGAAGTCTAGTTACATCCCTGGAAATGTTTGTTAGAAGACCCGGATTTACAACTGTATGCAACAAGTGGAGAGCAAGACAACCAGGAGAAAACATTTTGAATGACATCTATGACGGGAAAGTGTGGAAAGACTTTTTCAATGAAGGATATTTTAAAAGTAAATTTCACTTGAGTCTTACATTGAATGTGGACTATTTACTGTGATTGTACCATCTGACCCTGTATTTCAGTAATAAAATGTGTAAAAATTGCAGATGTTTTGTGTCACAAAAGAAAAGTTACTGTATGTGGCGTCATAAAATGCATTATAGGGCATACTATTTCAGTATCTTGGATTTTCTTTGATAACAGCTATCAGGGGTAAATTCTTTTACTCTCGGGTTCTCCACACTTGTCAGGGGGGATCTCGTCTCGTCTCTATATCTCGTCCCCCCGAGGTACGGGATCGGGAAAGTCACTTATACTTTACAGTCAAATAAGACACACACAACGAAATACGTTTCAGCTCTCGTCTTAGTCGGTCTGTGGAGCACTCTATAAGACACAGCGCCCTGGGGAAAAGTCCCCAAGACTATCGCAAGGCTGACCCAAGACTCTTTTAGACTGCGTCAACACTCGCCCCAAGGCTCTCCAGGACTGCACTAGACTCTCCAGGACTGCTCTAGACTGCGTCTATCGTAGAGTACTTGCCAAGACCAACTCAAACTCTCTTTATTCATTTTCAAAACTCTAACCAATTACAAAGCAGTAAAAAGACTCTAAGGCGTAACTTTCAATCATAAAGCCAATCACACTAAGTACTGAATACGTCATATCTTTTGATTAATCGTTCACTACATTAATAACTATGGATACCAACTGTCAGAATCGCGACGGTTATCTGGTAATTAGTTCCAAATCACTGAGCCAAGTTCCGTCCAAAACTTCAAATAGTCCTGAACGATGACAGACATAACACAGCAATTCGCTAATAATCAACTAATTAAGTCGGTCAACAGATACGCGAAAACAAATTCATGACACAGCTATGAAAGAGCGAATACATTTTTCAGATTTTGTATATAATTGTTTATTATTTTATTATTTTATATGCCGGTCTGCTCTACATAATCATACTTGTTTACTCAGAATGTGATTTTTAAAAGTTTACCTTGGACTATAATCACCCATGCCAGCAGTCTCACTGAAATTATTTACATATGCTTCTATTGGTAATACGCTTCTAATATGCACATTTTTTTCTGTTCATGTGCTTTAAAATGTATTCTTAATTAATCATTTTGTTTTGCAAAACCATGTTTCAGGTGTTATTTTTGGAAATGCACTTCCCATTTGATTGAATAAGGTACTGCATGTGCTTTATTGCTATGGTAAACCTGCCAGTCTGTATTTTTATTAATATTTGGCGAAATGTTTGAGGTCCAGTTTTACCAGAGATGTCACTTTTTAAATAATTATGATGTATTCTGTGTTTCAAAATAATTTTATTAAATGAAAATTTTGTGAATTTGTGTTAATTTTAAGTGTTTGCATTTTACACGTATACAGCACTGCTCAATATGCATCTTGAACTTCAACACAAAAGGTTCTGCCAACCATTGAGTTTGTGCAAAAAAACTGGATTTGGTTAATTTTAACTGTTTTCTGCTGCACAATGCCCCCCCCATTCCATTCATGAAAGTATCTTACAATGCAATGTTTGTTAGAAGCATTCATGACAAAGTAGACTGGCCCAGCTGTGATGACTTTTTTTCATTTAAATGATAATAATAAAAAAAAAAATTGGAAAAAATAATTTTGCAAAATTTCGCGGTTAAAGGGGATTTTGCATTAACACCTCCATTTCGCTATTTTTTTTTTGTTAATTTTAAATTAAAAAAAAATATTATTCGCCCAGACTGTGCCAGTCTAATAACAAAGCAATGTTACATCCCCTAAACATGGCTGTCATTATACATACTAGTCTTGCACAATTATAGTTACCATAAATGATTTAATGTCCAATTCCCAATCAAGTATGGCAAAACTTGCAGGAAAGCAAAACAAGGTTTGGACTATATATATAGCGAAACTAATTGCCCAGGAGTAAATAACAACCTGTCAAATTTATACTTTGTTATCACACAATAATGCATTGCATGGGCGAGTTTGAATTGGGGGTGTTGTGTCGTTTTGAATAAGGAAATTGTTATTTCTTGGTATACCCAAGGGGTCATAACAACATATAAATACCCGAGGTGAGATGTGTACTTATAGTTTGTCAGTATAGTTCAAAACATGTCTTCAAATTTCTCAGCATGTACAGAAACAGATAGCCCCGTTAAGATCAATTCCATATGTCGACGATGTATCTGCACTCCCCCTGTGTAAACCCACCAGTCCGTCAAATCAAATCAAATCAAATCCCCTCACCAGTAGAATTATGTGCCAGTATGTATCAGTATATTTAATTAGATGCATATGTATTTACTTGTATTTGGCTAATACAAGTAAATACATGTACACATCGTAGAAATAAATGGTAAATACATCAGAAATAAACCATGTATTTATAGTAAGTATTTACCTGTATCCACAATGTAATCACCATGTATTTACAAGAGTGCAATTACAGGTGAATAAAGGTATGAATACAGGAAATGTATTTCCGTTTCCTGTTTTCATGTGTATCACCCTGTATCTACCTGTTTTACCAAAAATACAGGCTTTAATAAATGTCTGTACTTAACAATATTTTCGCTATTTCACGTAGTGTAAGGGACTTTTTTTATAGAACATTGTAGAGTGAACATGGCTTTCATCTATCCTCGGGGCGGACATCCGGGTATTTTTACCGCCTAGCAACCATCACGGTGAAAACAAAGGCCGATAACTCTAAAAGAAGTGTACTTTAGGATGGTTGTTGCGACTCCCCTGAACAGCGTACCAAGATTACCCCTACAAGTGCAACATATATAAATGTGGGTGCTCAGTATTATTTCAAAGTTGAGTTTGTGTCGAGTCCTCGACTTTAGCTGTTTTCACTGGCTGTCACCGGGGTTTCACAGCAGCTTGCACAGAGCCCATATATGGTAGAGTGGGGCGCGTCTTAGCAACATGTAACGTTCTGTGACGTAACTCTGCCCCTAAGGATATATCACACAATAACACACAATTTCCCTTCAAATTTCACCAGCGAAATTTTTAAATTGATTGCCTGTACAAAACTTGTATACTAGTTTGTAGGTGTTTACGAAAAAGACAACCCGAGAACACAGTAGAAACTACACCCTCGAAGTTTCAAGTAGCCTGACAAAGTCGCGTGAGTTGCGCCCTCCGCGGTGCTCCAAACCCAACACAGTGAGGTCTGATGCCGTTCGGTCGGCGAGAGCGCCACACACGCCTACATGTCAGGCTAAGTTTCAAGCTGTCTTTATAAAATCAACATGACTGTTTTCTCCATGGAAATGACTCTCCTCGTCAAAATGAATTTTTAATAATAAGATATGGGTCTCTCTAATATCTACGTCTTGACCAAATATGTTGCGATTTTCTTCTATCCTCGGGGGCGGAGCTAAGACGCGCACTAATGCACTCTCCTTTGTTCGCTGGTTCCCGGCGTCCTTTGCGAATGGCAGGTAGGTAGGCTTGGTACGCCATGACACTTGAGGCGGGAACCAGCCGATTGGCTCCTTTCCTTTGCAGAGTCTTCTTGACCTAGGGAGCCACAGAGAGCTGCAACTAGACTCTGCCACAGGCGACATTTTACACCAAAATTGTTGGTATTCCGCGTTTTTTTTAATTCATTTGTTTCTGGTATCCTAAGCTTCTGTTAAAAAAAATGTGTGTTATTTAAAATAAATATGTCAAATATTTTTACATTCAGTGCTAAAATCTTTTCGAAATGTTAAAATAATGAAAAAGTAGATCGTGCGGTAGGAGACGCAGATGTGAATCGTCAGTTCAAATCGTCCGTGCGTTCGCGTCGTTGCCTCGGGGTGACGCAGGCGCCTCGCGCCTGAACAGTTTTCGTTTGGCTGGTTCCCGCCTCAAGTGTCATGGCGTACCAAGCCACAAGAGGCCGGTAACTAGTAACGGTTCCGGCATTCTGATTGGTACACCACTTTCTCGTTGCTTGTTCCATTTCCCTTAGTTACCTGACGTCAGCGCTTACGCTCGTGGCCGTTCAGGGGTTTCCTTTTACTTTCGAAAGTTGGGTAAATAAAAAAAAACTGTTTCTTTTGTTATAAATTTGCATAGAACATATCAAATCTGTAAATCTAAGCAGGCAGTATGTATGAGCATGGGTTTATTGTAGTATTACAGACACGTTTACGCAAAACGGAACTTGGAATGTTTTCAAATTACGTCACTCAGTCACGTGCCTTCCGGCCGGAAAACCGGCCCAAATGGAACAATATGGCGATTACTAGTTACCTGCGTCCTACCTGCCATTCGCAAAGGACGCCGGGAACCAGCAGCGAAAGTTTTCGTTCGCCTGCTATATGACGTCACAACTGGGCGATGTTAGAAAAGAGATAGCGAACTAGGAAATCGATAAGTACAAACGTGTTTAGGTAATTTTCTCAAACATAAAATGCCAGTGGGCGTGATTTCAAAATAAATTTTATACATTTTATACGATTTTCGCTTGCATAGCAACGGACCAATACATTTACTTTCTGCCTTGCTGCAGTTTAGCAGCTCTTATTGGCCGCTTAAGGTAGCAGGATAGTTTTTTTGCATGAAAAATGTAAACACCTATAATCCGAATTAATTTTACAAGAAACCATACAATCTATATATGTTTGGAAAGCTCTTGACTTGTATTTTCCTATTATTAATATTTTGTGAACATTGTGTTTGTTTTAGCGTCACGTGATTCTGAAAATCAGCGGGGCTGATAATTTAACTAACGTGAATTAAATTTTAATTGTCATCTCTACAGTCATTCATGCGATCAAAAACTTTACACTGTTTTGAAGTAAAGGTCATTAAGTTTAAATCCGTATTTCTATTTTTTGCATTAAGTTTTTTTTTTCTTTCCGAAAATCACAAATTTCAAGCACGTTTTTTGGTGTTAAAGTTAGAGTATACCGGTGGTTTGCGCGAGGTTTGTGAAAAAACGCAATAGAATTTTGCAAATATGTAAATACGGATATGAAGCCAACATATCCAAGAGTAAGAAAAGCTAAACGGGGACATCGTAGCGCTATTCACTGAAACGCCATTTAAAATTATGTCAACGGTAATTGGCAAAAACCGAACACCGAGAAATCGGCACTTTTATGATTTCAAACTTCAATCAACGTTAACTCCCGTTTTAGCAGCAAAATTTACATGGGCTAATTGTAAATGAAATGCTTTGAAAGTTGTTTTCGAGAAAAATCATGAACCGACATTTATATCTGTGAAAAACTTTGTTTTTTGGCCGTTTTCTTTCACGCTATGGAGTTTTGTGACTGTCTGTGCTGATAACGAACGGTGGCGTCATTCATTAAAGCTTGGATTATGCAAAGTGGGCGGTTCTGTTTGCGAGTAACAAACAATACAGACACTACACTTGGCAGTTGAAGTGTTTGCAAATACAGTGTATTTATTTTTGGGCCGTTGTGTTTGTAAACTTATTAGTTCAAGCATGCCACGAGTTTCGGAGTCTCCTGGAGGCAGCTCGTACATACTGGCGATAGTGTGGACCCGTTACTGGTTGAGGTAACGCCCGAGGTAACCCCTAATAGCTTGACAGTTTCACCAGAGCGCGCCGTCCCTTTCCAATCGCTCGCATTCCAATGGCAGCTTTTCTATTTATTTCGAAAACTGCTCCCTTTTTTCGGGATGACGGGAAGCTAGGCTGGCTCAGTTTTGATCGAATACAATCAATCTCCTTGCGTGCAAAGAAATTCAAACTGACTGCCTAGACCGTGACGCCTGCGCTCCACTATTGAGATATTGCCTACTTTGCAAAATTGACAAATCTCTTTTTCTAGGGCGCCATTCAACAGTGACATGTCAACGAGTCGAATCTCGCCGTCTTCAAACGATCGGCCGTGACATTCACTTTCACTTTCTTCTTCTACGTCGGAAGGTAACAATATTTTCCTGCGAGATACAGACATCTCTCGAACGTTTTGAACATGAGTATCACCCACTATATCGAAGTCTGATTCATCGGACTCTCAGTGTCACGGTAACACTTTCTTCGCCCACTTCATGGCTGACACTGGTTTCGACGGGGAAATCCGTTCTGTACGAACCCAGCATCGTCTCTTTCAACATCTTTTTTGACAAGAGTGATCATTCTTTTGACGTTTTTCTTCTTTCTTCCTCGCTTTCTTTTTCTTGAAAATTTTCGCGTGCTTACTATCTCGTCCATAATTAGTGAATGACAACTAAACTAAAGAATTACTGATAACCCTCTCCTTCTTTGCATATGTTGCACATTAATGAAGGAAGCTGCCCTGTTTTTTAATTGGTGTGAATAGAATAATTGTAAAATGTGACCCAGTGATGTATGCCGACATGTAGCATTTCCTGTGCTTTAAAATCAAATCCCGCAAAACAGAGTTTTACCGTCACTTGACAGTAACCTCGGGTCTTATACTTGTAGATGAATCTCTTCAACATTTAATTGTAACCGGACTCATTGTTATCATCTATAAAAACTACCTAGATTTTAGATGATCCATTTTTTTTTATACCGAAGTCGTACGAAAAAGTCAACCCTTGCCTTGCGTGAAACACTGGCCCACTATCGGATGTCAAGACGTCGGCCCGGGGGGGGGGGGCTACTATTTCGTTGCCGTGCGTTTTGTTCGCATGAGCACATTAGATAAAACAACCAAGTATTTATCAGACAGATTTATTACATGTAACATAATTTACGAATTTAGAAAAACCTAAGCATGCAAGTATGCCTACTTGGTGAAAACTCCTCTGAAAAATGGATTATATAAACCAGGTCCAAGCATATTCTTATCATTGATCAACCTTTACATGTAGTTTGTGGCCTGTTATCAGAATTTTCATGCAATGCATAGCTACCACAGATGGCCGTATTTTATTGTTTGCAACCATATTTTGTAAAAGGGAGCCCCCTTCCAATGTAACTGCATTACTTCTGGACAAAGAAACTAACCCTATGGTCAGACACCTTTCAATGACAAAGCCAAGAAAAAATATTACAGAAATTTATTGTTAGTTTTTATTCTGTTAACATATAATTACATTGAAGTGGTACATTCATGTACTTTTTTGTTTATTCAAAATTTGTTGTTTCAAAAGCGATTGTTTTGTCTTTGCTGTACTTCCTGTCTAGAAAGGCAGCAGTGCACATGTCCTATCAGCTGTGTGTAAACTACAAACAGATATCTTATCAGTTGTTTGTAAATAGCAAATAAAGAAAGTGGCCCAACTTAAAACTATTTACCCTCAGTTCAGTTATGTTTGTAAACCATGCATATTAATGAGATGCACTAGTTTGGTGTACACTGGATAAACAAAAACTTGGCCATTTGTTTGCACACTAGAAAAAAATCAGTTTACTTGTACAAGATATTTTTTTTCAATAAAATAAAAACACCAATGTATGTAGCATGCCTTAGGGAGCTATTCGTGTGATTTTCAAAAAAAATGTGAAAAGTGCCCAAAAAACTATTCTGCTACCTTAAGCTATTTTGATATTACGTTGCGGCCATCTCTGGTCGCCCGCAACGTATACCACGACTAAGAGAGCTGCATAAACTGCAGCAACTTTCTGCCACGTCGTTTGGGGCACCCTCACGGAGCGACGCGAACGCACTCATGGCAAAGCAAAATGTAGGTCCGGTCATTAATATTTAAATTAGCCTGTGGCAGAGACTAGTGGGACGTTCCCTGGCGACTACCTAGCTTGGTGATAAAAGACCCATAGTCTCTGCGACGGAGAATGGCACTAATGTACATGCATTTCTATGGGCTTTGTGCGCGCTGCTGTAGAACGCCGGTCGAGCCGGTGAAAATTCGAGAAAACAACACAAACTCAAGTTTGAAGTAATCCTGAACAACCAAATTTATATATGTTACACACATAGGGCCAATCTGTTCAATGGAGTTTCAACAACCATCCCAAAGTACCATTTTCAGGGAGTTTTTGGCCTTTGTTTTCACCGCCAGGGTTGCCAAGCGGTGAAAATGCCCGGATGTCCGCCCTCGAGGATTGAAACTTCGGTATTCCCCAATATGTATTAGTGGTAAGTGGGGCCACGTTTAAGTATTCAAAATGTGTGTAAATAAAAAATATACACTTTTTGTATCATAACGTATGAAACATGTAGTCTATTTTGTCTGCGTTTATTCGTTATTAAAGTGAACATCTCCGTCACTTTCCCCGAACATGGAGATTGGCTCCAAACAACGAGAATTGTATAAATTTACAGTGCATTATTTTGACAAATCTCCAAATAAATTTTATGAGGTTTGTACATATTAGGTTTAAAATATTAAGAGAATATCCCGTAATTTCACCTGTATGAAAAAAGTGTGAATTAATGTTTCGAACATTAGTACCACACCCTCAAAATGAACGTTGAGTGCGCTGTTCTAAATACGCGTGGACCTCACAAATTGTGCATTCTTGGTTGTCAAAAATGTTTTCGTATCGAGTGATGCCCCCTGGTCAAGACTTACATTAAATCAGCCGATCTAGTGAATTCTCCTGATTTGGAGATAATCTCCATTTTAGAGGACAATTCTCTACTGACAGGAACATTTCAGTCATTGTGTTGTGTAATGTAATTTATTTCAAGATTTATATATCTTACATACACTCTGCCTCTTTTCTATGTGAATACACATCCCTCTTCCAGATAGAGGTTCTGTGGTTGATATTTACGAATAATTGGTACCGTGGTCCCAATATTATTATTTTGTAGCATGTTGTGGGGGGGGGGGGTTCTCTAAGTCTGTTTATTTAAGGATTATACACAACGATAATTACGTTAGAAAAACTTGTCTAAGAGTGGAATTTGAATAAACCTGAGTTATATTCTAGTTGACCAAATGAGAGGAAATGTCAATTATTCAGTTGAATAACATAGTATGCATGCTGTCTTCTAGGAAAACACACTTTGTGTCACATTTTCAACATAGTTACATAGCCCATATATTCATAAATAAGACTTTATTTTCCCTTGCTGCAGAGGTTATTGTAATCGAGGCACTAAATACAATTAAACTACAATCGTTATATAGATAAATGCAAGGCGAATATACTGGTCAAGCTTCGCTAGACAGTTTCACGTGTAGACACTTATTCCGCTGAATAACTGTAATTAGTGAAACGACCAATTTACTGAATAAATTCCAGTCGTTTTTGACAAATTTTCAATGTCGTTATATACACAGTTGAAAGGAAAAACTTACTGACTGGCGTATAAACCTTTTTTTACTGATTATATTTTAACGGTGTAGCATTCCGTTTCGTTTTCTTTCGTTTTTTTTTTTGTTTTTTTTTGTTCCAATGCCCGAGTGTTGTTTCGGTTCCGCAGCTACGTCATTATTTTATTCTTGTTGACGTTTCATTTTACGCAGTATCCTGAAACTTGAAATTACACAGGAAATTTCGAACTTTTTTTTTTTAAATTTTATTAGGCTACACCGATTTAATTTTATGGATGACATCCGCGCGCGCATTAGTTTTCGCCTGTTCTCTAAAAAAAAAAAAAAAAAAAAAAAATCTCCGACGACTAGTCTCCACAGATCGGTTTTCTGTTCGGAACTTGCCGACTCATATTGTCGCAAAGCGCCGACTTGTCGTAAAACTCGTTTTAGACTACCTCAAAACCAAACTCCGCACAGTTAGATGCGCGTTACGTAAAGCGCAAAGACCTATGGGAAAGAGATTGCCCCAAAACATGCAAATTTTGCCATAAATGATCCAACATGGCGACCACACCACCAAAATACGTGAGCATAAAAGTTCAGAGGTGAAACGGAGGGATTGTTGTAGACTGGTACGCAATTGACGTTGGCCAGGGAGACGTTTACACAGCTATACGAGAGGTCGGTAGCGGCATGCGAGTTTCGCCCAGACAACTTTGAGAACATATTGTCCAGAGTGGCTGTCCCGCGTTTCTTCTGCAATGATGAGAGAAATGGGAGAGGAGTGGAGGTGTATGGTGGCCTAAAAGTCGGTCAGGCGACAAATCAGTTCGGTTGCTTTGTCCGCATTGAAGTCGACAAAACTGCAACAAAGGCAAGCAGAAGCTCCTTGGCCGAAGTCCCCTTATTATTATTTTTTTCATTTTCTGATTCAGATAATTTGCTTGCACACACATTCAGTAATATTTTGATCATATGACCCATTTTCTTCAAGACACATGTACATACTAATTTTCTGCATCCAAATTTTTGTTGACTCTCCGTTGGTGTTTTTTTTTTCAATATCGAGCCTTTTATAATTTGTTACATAGTTGAAGTAGTTCTAGAGCATTTGTGTCTACACTTAGTCTATCTGAAGTGTCACTTTAAAAGCTGTAGTTTGAATGTCAAAGAAGTTAATTTCCAGGTTGCTGTTGACAAACTTATTGTTCATTTTTAATTATTTATTTTTTTCAATACAACACAGTAAGTTTTTCTTTATTATTGAGTTGATGTGTATGCCTTTGGCAAAGCTAACATCTGCATTATCCTCTTGCCTTTTCAAAATCAAAAGTGATGATACCTGTGACAGTAATACAGTACGAAATGTGTACATCAACATGTGCCTCCTACAAATAAAGACTTGTTTTTTTGATACACTGTGGTTAAATTCGTAATAATAGCTCCGTAGTCCTGTTGTTTTAGCAGCATTTTTTTTTTTGCAGAATTTTTTTTTTCGCCCTCTCGCATTAGTTTTGGGGTCTTCAGAGGATGTCATGCATAAAATTAAATCAGTGTGGCTTTATCGTTATTATGTGTTTGTTTCTGCTGTTCCAAAGACCGAATATTTCACTCATTTAACATGATTTCACTATAATATGTGATTAAAAAACAACTTTAATTGTAAAAAGAAGTATCAAGTTCCGTATGTGACCACTAGTGTAAAGAGACGGCGGAGCGCTATTGTAGTCAAGAAGTCATATGACACAGGTAAGGCGTCATGTAAACAGAGGTCTTTTGACGACCTAACGTGACGACCCCAACACACCCACCCATCCACCGCTTTTAGTTTCGTTTGCATATTCAATTTTACTGGAGTTTGTTATACGGTATATTTATCGATGTTTTTTTTGCTTCTTTGAGTTGTGGGACTTATCATGAGGTTGAAGACAGCGAGAGTTTCTACCTTCATCGTTATCGTTATTGTCGGGTCTGTGTTATACTTTGTTGTAGCGACTACCAATTGTGCTCTACACTTGGATTGGTGGAATGGTGACGTACATCCGATAAGTCGGTAAGTATTCTCATTGAAGTGTTCTTGTACACATACCTCATCGTCCGATTCGCGTACGCTTTAACTAAAGCCGGCCTTCCATGTCCAGGCTCACGACGAACCCGTGCGTGATTGCGACCTCAGTTAAAACCTTCCATAGTTAAATTATTCCAACTCGAAAGCGCCTTTGAAGCTGGGTCCATCAATCACTCTCTACAGAGTAAATATCTGCATACTAGTAGTTCAGTATGTTGGTGACCATTATGGTAATATTCCAGGGGCGGATCTAGGATTCTGGAATGGGGGGGGGGGCAATGAGTTGGCCTAAGGCCATGTTCGCGGGCGCCGATGGCGCGAAGCCCTGTTGGTTGTTAAAAATAGGGGGGCCGCGGTCCCCTCGGACTTACGCAAAACTCTGACCAAGGAGTTGGACCCACCAATCAGGTTTACTGTAAGAACAAGTTGCGTCGATTTCAAAATTTAAACGAATAGATTTTGCAACGTGGGCTCGCCCAGAGTGGGCGTGACTACAGGACGACGCCAGCGAAATTCGAAAACCAACCGTTCAGTCAAAACCAAAGCAGTTAGCCATTTCGCTAGCGAGTTTGCAAATTGGCAGCCCCAATACTTCTGAGACTTGCTGTTAGACCAATAAACATTTGACCATTTATAATGGGCTTTGCATCATGTATTTTTTTTATACTGCTTATTGACATACTGTAATTAATGATCTTGTTGCAAAGGATAAAATATTGTTTATTGAAATTAATCCCCATGAAAATTATTTTCCAATATAGATAAATTATAGTATGAAACAAATTTATAACTCATTTTCAACAATGAAATAAAGATATATATATATTTAAATTATTACTAATGCATGTAATGTCCAAGTATCTACCAATATTATACTTATATGTCGATACTCCTATGTATTATTTACGTTGTATTAATGACGTAATGTCACATCCGGGTTATTGGAATAAAGGTGAGATCGAGGCTCCGGCACTTGACCGTTACACCAAGTCACTGTACACACTGTACGAAAGTTGTCTCCTTGTACTATCTTTTGTACTACATTATAATGCATTGCAGTACAACCGAAATTGCAATATAAAATATTCCATCAGTAACACTTCTCAAGGGCGTATTTCGCGGTCAGTGTTATTTACGAAAATATTTGTTCACAATGTCATAAACTGTCTTGGCAATTCCCATCACCAATTAGATATAATGTGTACATGTTTTAATACGTGAACGTACACTAACAAAAAAGACATTTTTATAATATTTATTATATAACCTGGACAAAAGAAATCAATATTTTTCCTTGCTAGAATGATGCATTTTCTCTATCTGTATAACTAATAAAGTTCACAACTGTCGATTTGGCAATATTGGGGATTGTTAACTATCGGATTATTTGTAAGCAAAAGATTCTTATGTGAATTTCGTTCATTAATGGAATATTGTGTGATGACGCTATCTTCAGGACCTAACTGGTTCAGACTCCCATATTGACTATGTCCCGGACTGTTTACTAGTACTTACCATACTTACTTGTCGGTGTCTGACACATCAGAATGGTAAAAAAAAAAATCAGTAAAAGTCAGTTGCCCGTGCCATGAGAGCCGCAGAACCAAAACAATCTGTCGGCTGTCACAGCGGCGACATGATTTTACATTGCATAGAAATGAACACTTTAGATTCATGTGCTACAGGTTACAGAGCACATGCCTAAGCGGCCGTCCATCAGCAAATAATTAAGCCAAGGCATTTTCCGTGTCAAAATCGCGAAACTCTGTTTTTACGCAATTGGAGAAGCTCTAATTACTAAACGAAGTACGACGGAGCTGAAATATCCTAGAACCAACACATACCAAAAACATAGTAATTGGGTATGGCAGGATTAGATTAATGGGTTTCTGCTGGCTTAGCTGTGAAATCATTGCCCTATGTTGCCGGACGCATTTTTTTTTATGTGATTGACTCTGGCCGGCTCATGTGTTCGACATACAACAACAAAATTAATAGGAAGATGTCCAAATGAAATTGTTGGGGCAAAATTTGATTGTATGTAGCACCAAAGAGCTATGGAACCGTGGCTCCTACTGGTCTTGCTGGAATTTCGTTGGTAATTTTATCTATCTTATTTTTTTTTTGGTTTGAATTTGAATTATTAATTGTGAAATACCACTGTAAAGTAAAATTGTATTCGTAAGCATGAATAGGGACGCACAGCGACTCTATTTTGCAGTACGCTAAAACTGTAGACTATAGAAAATAGGGACATCATCTCTTTTTTGAGAAAAGGGAAAAAAATAACTTCCTGTGTACAATGTAGGTTATAATCTCCAGTACAGTTAATCCCATTAATGCTTTTAACTGGAAGATTTAACATCTGAAAACAGTTTTAGTTTTATTTATTTTTATTTTTGATTAAAGCGAGAGGGTTGTCACCTGCGCATGCGTCAGGTGGCCATATCATGTCATTGTTTACAAACAAGCATCTACCCATGTGCCTTTGCGTTTTTAGCGTGTGTTATCGTCGTGTGGAACTCAATTCCCGCGCGTGCGATGACCGAGAGGCGATGACCGAGAGGGTCATATAAAATATATATATATAATAAAATGTAATTATTCTGAGTATATTCAAACCATAAATTTAGTTTATTTTGTGTAGCTACACCCTGGCAGCCATGTTTAGATTTTCATGTATTGTAAATTGTTCTTCAGAATGCTATCGCATAATCACTACACAGTAGCATCGATATATCAAAACATATGGTAAAAATGGTAGTTTTGAATGAGATAACAGACAGGGATCTTCACAGTCTCCCCATTACATTACAAACACGACTAGTAAATAGTTTAGTCGTGTGCCATATTTAAACACAATCCATCCACAAAAGCCTGAAATTAAGTTCCAAAATAGCCTAATTTTACTACCATAGTTACGATTTAGTGATTGCGACATGATGTGTTATGTATAAGTTTGAACATAATTATTCAATGCATGTCATTGTCAGAGATATATTATAAAAATGTAAAATGAAATTAGGAATTTGCTTTATCTGTTAAGTGTACTGTAAATGGAACTTGCATTTTATTTTGTGTAAAAACATAAAATCCTTTTTTTATTTCCTGTACCCCTTGCCCCCCCTCTCTATGCCTCGCTATAAATAAAACCATGTAAAACTTGCGCTGGAGTCATTGCATAACATGTACTGATATAGCTCGGTCAACTGTATTTCTTTTTCCCCCCTTCTCAAAAAAAATCTGCGTACCGCTCATTTCGACTATCCGTTTTTCCCATACATTTTGGCTATCCATGGAGGGTTTCAGCACGCGAGTATACATGAATGTTTTTGCTAACATACATGTTTGTTTTTTCAAAGGAAACCATGCATAGTCAGAAGTTTGCCAGCGGAAAGTCTTGTCAGAGTGTACAACTCGAATATACAGTTTGAAGACACAGGCTCCTTGACTTATCTGTCTAAGTTAACGCACCCAGTCCTGCGTCAGAGATCATGCGCAGTTGTTGGTAACAGCGGAATACTATTAAACAGCAAGTGCGGTGAAGAGATCAATTCCCACGACTTTGTCATCCGATGCAACATTCCGCAAGTTAGAGAATTTACTAGAGACGTTGGGTACAAGACGAACTTAACCATTGTATTTTTAAAAACTATGCAAAATCTACACAAGTACTTATATTCTACAAACATGAAAATACCCCTAGATTTGCTTGACAGTTTGCGATTTTTGAACGATTCAATTGTATGGTACCCCGTAGCCAATTCCTCGTCAATAGCAGATATTCATTATTTGAAATCCAAGTACAATCTGAAGTTCCAATTTGCAATTTCAACTTTTCAAAAAATGACTTTGACTGTGAAACGGTAAGTTGATCTGCATTTTTTGCATAAATTTAATTCTACAATACTAAGCCAGATTGCATATAACGTATATGGTATTGGTATTTCTTTTTAGGCTAACTAATAAGAAAATGAAATAATACAATTCTAAGTTTTCATTTTCCAGATTATTTACACTATATGGTCCTCCAACAACTGGACTACGAGCCGTCACTTCTGCACTTTCTTTCTGTGATAATGTCACTGTGTATGGGTTTTATCCAGACCGATTTGATTCCTATGGTAACGAAGTCCCGTATCACTATTACGGCAAACACAAGACAATAGAGGATCTGCACACATTCCACAACTACCCAAAAGAACATGCTGTATTTAAGTTTCTAAATTCTACACAAGATCTGAACCTGGTCACTGGTCAATGCACAAGATAAAAAAAAATGTATTATCTGAAACTGATCAGCTGCCAAAAAAAAAAAGTAAAAAAGAATTGCCTTTATTTTACTGGTCAGTCAGTCAGTCAGTCAGTCAGTCAGTCAGTCAGTCAGTCAGTCAGTCAGGCAGCTTAGGTTTTTTTTTGCTTCTCAAAATATTGCGAAAAGTCAAAGTGATGGAAACAATCTTGGTTACCGTGTCCACAAACAGGAGGTAATGTGATACTGTTTTTTCCTGTCCATCTGTATGTATGTGACAAATTTTGTTCAAATTATATTTAACCATTTTCTGGATTATGAAGGATATCATAACACCAACCCTTATACATTAAAGACCATGAACAGGTGGAATATCAACTGGATTTATATAGAGGCAAAATATTATATCATTATCAGAAATTGGAGCCAATTAGAATTCGCATTAACGGGTAGCCACTCATTCAACGCCAGCAGTCAACGCTGCACTATTTTATAAATATCAAGGAAGCAAACTGGTTACAAATGTTATTTTGTAATTGTGAAATTATTTTGTTGTTTTATTATTGAAATAGCACAAACAAAACATTACAGCTGGCAAAATAGAAAATGCCACAATAGCCCACATCTCATTCTTGTTTTCTTTTTCAGTTTTTCTGTGTGTGCATGCTTTTGTTACTGTAAATTATTATGTTAAAGCGAGAGGGTCGTCACCTGTGCACGCGCGGGAATTGAGTCCTATGCGACGATAACAACACACGCTAAAAACGCAATAGCTCATGGGTAGACACTTGTTTGTAAACAATGAGACGCTATGGCCATTTGACGCATGCGCAGACGGTGACTTCCCCCGCTTTAATTTTGTGTGGAAAATAAAACATGGGGCCCAGGGGCACCGAAGTCCTTTGGAATTAAGTAGAACTTGGGTCTTGTAATTGATACATCAGAGCAGTTGTTTTGTTAGTATGGGCCAGGAAACTTTGAGTGATTAGTCGGCTATGGGAGTCGAAACCTCAAGTCACTGATGGAGGTGAACATGTTAGACAATGTGCCATTCAGGTTCTCGGGATAGTAGAGGACCTGGAATATTTTGTTATGCAAATTTCCCTCATTAATTATGCATGGTTACCAAAACCTTATCAGAATTTGCATGTTCCATATTATCAGACTTGTTTCATCTGAATATAATGATCGCTTCTTGAGATATCATTTGAACAAGTTTCCCACACAGACAGACCGAGCACTCACTTTGTGCACATTGCTGACATAAGCTCCCCTTTGTGCAGAGCACAACTGGAGCCAAAAATGACAACTGATTCAACTCAACTTTTTAACAAAGTACAAGGCAAGATGGCTACCTTGGCCAGAGCAGCTGTTCTGGCAATACAACACTTCTTTTTTCTTGCCATCTTAATACTGTGAAGGTATATAAAACATGAAGAACTGATGATTAATGAATAAAATGGCACAGATAGTTATCATTAGAAGCATAGACAGGCAGGTTTTTTACTGTATACATAACTACAGGACTTGACACATTGTGAATTTGAAAAAAAAATTGTCCTGATGGTGGACTGAGCTCTGCTGGTATATTGTCAGTGGAATACTGTAACAAGACTGGTTCACTGTAATAGAACAGGGATTTTATCAGGGCAAGCCTGATCTGAAGATACTATAAGCTTCCATCAAAATAAAATCAAGATTTTGACAGGAAATGAGCATGCATATAAAATTTAATAAATACTGACATGTTGGTTTGAAGAATGTGAAAGTATTAATTTGGGGCACAAACAAATTTTATTAAACTTTAATTATGGGTACAAAACGGCAATATTAATATGACTAACTGTGCTTGCTCAATTTCATTAACATCAGAGGCAATAAGTAAACTGTTTGATTAAGAACATGATTGACCACATTACGATTTCGTGTGCTTTGCATAGACCATGGAGCTAAAAAAAACAAGCCATGCATGGCACAGTCCCTGTTACCGGTAGTTATCAAATTTAAGATATATGGTTTTATTTATAGTAATATAGCTGGAATATAACCATGTCAGGAATATGATTTTTTAACATTAAAATGATTGACATTTGTATCTGATCGTCAAACAAGTACTTGTCCATATTAAGAGATATTGCTCTGGAACAGCATTCAAAATCAGCTATTTTGAATACATGTATATATATAACATGATGTATAACGAATATATAAAATTTGAATATAATCAGTCAAAGCATTTAAGAGATATGGCTTTAGAACCCCAATCATTAAAGCAAAATGGCTGTCACTCAGCCATTTTGAATCCAATCTGAAAAATAAAATGATGTGCATCAGGAACCCGTCTAATGTATGTACCAAGTTTGAATGAAATCCATCCATAAATGCCAGAAATGCTTGATATATGATGATTTTTTAGCACAAAAATGATCACCATTCGGGCATTTTGAATAAGATCGTCAAACCAATATATCTGTCTATCTATGAATCATGTATAATGAATAATTAAAATTTGAATATAATCAGTGAAAACAAGTCAGAGATATGGCACAAGAGCCACATTCATTAAAACAAAATGGCCGTTTTAATTTTATCTGAAAAACAAAATTATTTGCATCAAGGTCCTATAACGTCTAATGTATATACCAAGTTTGAACAAAATCCATCTGTAAACAGCCGAGAAATGCTTGATTTTTAGGATTTTTTAGCACTAAAATGGCCGCCATTTGGCCATCTTGAATCAGATCGTGAAACAAAATGATGTGCATCAAGGTCCTATAATGTCTAATGTATATACAAAGTTTGAACAAAATCCATCTGTAAACTGCCGAGAAATGCTTGATTTTTAGCACTAAAATGGCCGCCATTCGGCCATCTTGAATCATATCGTGAAACAAATTGATGTGCATATGTATAATATCATGTATGTGTGAAGTTTGATTGTGATTGGTCCAGGCATTTCTAAGATACAGGTCTGGACACACAGACACACGGAGGTCAAAACATAAGTCCCAGTTTTCGGACTGCGTCCGAACAGGGACTAAAAACTCCATGCACAGACCATCCACGCTCAGGCGAAGCGAACGGTACTTTCAGTGAAATGTCTAGCCATGTGTACGCCACCCTACAGTTTTTAGCGACCGGAACAACAGGCATTTAAAACAGGGTTTAATATTCTCTCAGTGAAACTCCGTAAAAACATGTCAGTACTTTCCAATGATAATATGTTTGCGCTCAGACCACTTTTGAGGTTTGCGTTTGATTCCATTTCCCGACTGACATGATTGACCGCATTACGATTTCATCTGCATTCACACAGACCATCCACGCTCAGGCGATGTGATGGTACTCAGTGCAATGTCGCACTATCAGCACCGGTTTAATATTTTCTCAGTGACACGCTGTAAAAACATACTTATTTTCTAAATGCACTCCATGAGGTAAGACACCCAGGATACGCTAGGAGTTATCAAGGTTAACCTTGAACACACGTTCCTGTACCTCGTGTATTATTCCATCGTGATTCGTATGTGGTTCATAGCTCTCGTCGCCGCCCGAATTTGTTATTGCTCGGCGATATTAGTCGGCCCCAGAGGCGACTGACAAGATACAAAACCATACTAAGAATATAAAACATAGTTGAACTCTGGTGACCTTGCCCTTTGTTATATAATATAATTCCCTTTAACATAGTTTGTTTCAATATAAATATACATTGTCATAATTAATTTTGAATACAAAAAAGTTTTGGGGTTGAACTAACAGTGGGGAATCAGTCTACCGAATGTCCTTTAAAGATGTAAATATCTTATAAAAACATTTGTGCCTTATTTGTTTAATTATTTTAAGGGACATAATTTCCAGTTTTAGTCAAAGTAATTCAGATATTTTAGTATAAAAACAAATGCCTCATTGCAAAAAAAGTGCTGCATTTAGACATGAATAGATTCATAAAACATGCAAGATAACAGAAAATCTTAGCTGGCCTTTGTCCAAGTATTTTGTACAGGTGTCTGTCAAAAATGAATGATTCACTGAGACAAATATGAACTGCCTCATTGTGTGACTACTGTATTATATGAAAAGTAAAAAAAAAAACACCCTTTATGAATAGCTATCATGTTGCAAGCTCTGCTTTGTATGCAAATCAACTTAAATAGTTAGTTGGTGTCCAGTGGAGGGAGAAGTCAACAGTACTGTTGCCTCCTGAGAACCTACATCTTCAAACACTGCAATCTTTCTTTGAAGTGAGTTTTTAAACTAGTATTATAAAAACTCTATCATTCTGTTCTAATAGCTGAAACATATTCCTGTGAGTTTTCATTTGTCGAATGAACTGTTTGTCAAATACAGAATACATATATTTTAGAACAATTTTCTTTTTAAAATGTGGATGAAATGTTTCCTTTTATGTATTTTTTATGTATTGTTTTTGATTTGATAACTTTGAACTAAACAGATTTTCTATTAGCTTCAGATCTTGATCAAAGTTTGGCACCCAGTTCATAGGAGTGCTTATATTGATTTTCTGACATCTTGTTTTCTGTAAAGATTTATTGGTAGTTTTGCAAATGTGTATCAGACTGTGCAATCTCTCCATGAGTTGGTTTTGAAACCCAGTAAGGGATTCTGAGATACATTACCAAGGATATTATTACAAGATAAATCATTTGCTTCATTGAACACATACAACAATGCATATTTCCACTGAGATCAGTGACCTTTGATGTGTATCACCAGTGACCAGTCAAGTAGAAACAGTCAAAATATTTTATCAGTTTTTCTCAATTTTTGCATGATATTTTCATACAGGACATCTGTTGTTCAAACTCAGGGAAGACTTTATACTGATGAACAAGGTGACCAAGTTTGATGAAGTTTGGAATAGAATTAGTAGTTATCATGCACACAATAACGTTTATTAACGACGACGACAACGCCAGACAAAATTTTTCCCTTAATATACCTTTCCCTTCCAACTTTGATGGTACGGGCAAGGTAATAAAAATGTAAAAATCAGCTGTCAGTCGTACAAAAGAGCTAGGGAACCGCAGCTATGAATATAACGGTTGTTGCCTGTCAGTGCCCAGTTCGTGCAATAAAACAGCGCAGCAAGTGTTCAATTCGTCCAATAACAGACACTACTTTATTATCTATCAAAACAATTATTTTACTGTAATTTTCATAGTGAAATTTGAGACATCGAATCACACTGCCATATCGTCCAATGATTGTTTTATGCGTAACTGCGCATGCGTGATAAATTCAAATTGGTACTATTTAATCTATAATTAAACGAATAATTTATGCGATAAACCATCACAACATACGTGAACACATCAATTAATATACATTCTTTATTGTGAAACTACAATTTGATAAGAGAAGTGTGTATCAGAAAAAAAAAACACAAAATGTTTACTATGCAAATTGTGCCACTCACCATGTATGGTAACAAAATGATTCAAGCCAAACTATCATAACGCCAAGTTTCAGAAAAATAAACTGAAGGGTTTTTGAGATATCTTTGTCTACAGCACACGGCCTACAGATTGTGATAGCATTAGTCGGTTGGTCCAAAGGACTAAAATTATTATAAATATAAAAAACAATAATAACCAACTCTGATTCTATTTTTGATAATCAAGTGTCTCTGTTAATAGTTATCATTCATATTTATAATAATCATCAAATTTGCATACTAATCATTTAACTATCAACCTTCAAGTGCCAAATTCTTTCTTGGCAACATTTTGCTCGTTTTTATGTAGTTTTTTTATATTAATTTTGATAATTATGGATCAAATGGACATCATTTTTCATTTGCTGTAAGTTTTGATCAAAATTTTGGAAAAAAATTTGTATGTAGGTTTAAAATTTGTGAATTGTGACAAAAGTTTACTTTGGCACAATCACAAGACTGGTTACGAACGAGTTAAGCAAGGTTAACCGAGTCGTAACCTCAATGTGGTTCGTAACCAGTTTTATGATTGGTTGTTGACAAATTCTGAATAGGCCACGCCTCCAACTGTGCAGTGCATTCGGGCAACCGTTAATTATTCTTAAATGGAGTCATTTTTTGTAGTTTTCTTGATTTATTCTAGTGATATCGGTAAAATATAGGTAAGGCTTTGGCGGAATTTGAAAGAGCAACTAATATTCTTCAAGCTGGTATTTTTTTTAGATTTTATTTTTCATTCAGTTTTTTCCAGTTTAAAAAATATGAGCTGGCTGGAGCCTTCTTCCCTGGTCTATTTCTTACACCCGATAACCCCCCCCCCCCCCCATAGGGACTGCGCACAGTTGATCCATAGTTCCTGGGCTCCCTGTGGTACTTATTAGATTGTTTTCAAGGAAACACGTTTTTGCTTGTTACAATGTAATCTGCACTGGCTGTTTATTCACTGGATTGTAAAATAGTGTTGAAAGTTTATCACTTCTAAATTGAATCTGAAGAGAATATTTGATGGAAAGCTTGTCACATGCATCTACTGAAAGCTTGTGTACATTGATGACCTGGAAATTAAAGCAGGAGGGTTGGCACCTATGCACGCACAATTTTATAAATATCAAGGAAGCGAACTGGTTACACATGTTATTTTGTAATTGTAAATTATTTTCTTGTTTTATTATTGAAATAGCACAAACAAAACATGACAGCTGGCAAAATGACTAGTGACTTTTTTTTACTCTGGTCCTCTCTACAACAATCTAGAATTCTTTCTCAGACCGTTCTCATTAAGGGAAGTCGAGGCAAATATATTGTTCCCAGATGAAAGAGCTCCACAAATGTAGAATGCAATTTACAACTTTTTTTTCACTTTTCATGAGTATTATGTTGACCATCTTGATTCACCAGCAAAGTGTGACATGACCACTGTTGAGAAAACCCGAGCATGAAAAGTGATATAAATCAACTAAGCGCTTCTTACTTGGGTTATAAGTGGAGTAACCAAAAACCTACACGTTTCCATTTGGCGACACTCAAACAGCAGTACTCCCGTAGGATGGCTATAGTAAATAGAGTCAATCACTGTACGTGATTGGTCCGACTGTTAAAGTTTGTATAGCCAATCAGCAAACGGCTTTTATGTTGACAGGTTTTTTCAACACATCAAATTCCGCCTTGTATACATGGTTTACACATGTACCGGAGTTTGAATGTTACAAATGAACACTGCTTTCTGATTGGTTAAATTATTACTTGCTAGAATACCAATCAAACTCACTCTAGATACTCAATTTATTATTTGGCTTTTTTTCACATGTTGCATTGTATTTTACAAGGAAATGACAAACAGTTTTTTCTTACTTATGCAATTTCATATAAGCAGCTATGTTGAGCAGTGTACATGGGTAAGGTAACCGATTGCAGAGATTTTCATTTTTCTATGGCAAAAGAAGTCCAAAAAACGTGCTTGAAAGTGCTTTAGACTTTTTTTAAATTACAAGTACAAGTCTGCTCTCGTCCTCGTGCAATTTACAAGAATTTATGTTTATATCTGCAAACAAAATTTTTTTTGCGTGTGCCCAGTTTCCAACTGGAAAGTATTACTGTAAAATCTGCATTAGAAACCGCAGCTTCTATTAGGGCATCTACACATTATGAATTTATGGTTCTCGGATATCCAAAAAGAATGAGCGAGACTTCTATTAGGGATGCGGCTTCTAATACAGATTTTTGTCGTCTAATTTAGTGAAGTGTTACACAAGTATCTTCGGATATATAAAGCTAAAGTACAAGGACTTTTAAAAATGGGATACAAAGTCTCATCCAAGACTAGTTTGAACCTACCCTGTATGGTTACTTCTCAACACAGTAAAACTAGGGTTATCATTGACATCACTTGATCTGTATTCAAGTGTAAAAATTTACAAGAAACAAAAAGGTGTATAAAAGGTTCTTAAACATTCGTATAAAATTCCCAGAACACTGAATAGACCGACAATGGAGCATTGCAATTGGTCGAGAGGGACTAGCTTATTGGGGTCTGATTGGCCAGTCAATGCAAATCCTCTACCAAAGGGGAAAGACAAAAAACAAAAACACTTGATTTGTAATTGAACAAATACTTGTGCACAAAACAAATTGCCACTATTTATTCATTCATTTTTACATATCAAAGATCGATTGGATACGTCTTCAACAGGTGGTATTTCCATAATCTGACGACAGACTAATCAAACAGACCTACAAAACAAAAATCATTATGGGTTAGTTTTGTTTTTTTCAGTGTGCAATAGTACAAGATGTAAATTAGTGGAATGATAAGCTGATATTTATGCATGTACAACTTCGAATCGTTTTTTGCGCAAGAAGGATGCCCACAATAAATAATTTTCAACTACTCTCCATGAACAAGGGTAAAAGCAGTCAGTTACCCGATATCTACAATTTTTAATGAAATTTGAAGTTAACCAAATGACAGTACAATAACGAGTGCAATGTAAAGGTAGACTAGCTTGCTTTAAAACAAACATTTTTGCTGGGTAATCTGCCTAAAACACATTTCCAATAAACAAAATACAATATATTGAATTAAGAATGTTAGAGTCGTGCCAAGCTATCCATTACTTCATTGACCCTTCGAGTGCCACTAATTTTTTTACCACAATTTTCGTGCAGCATCCTGCAAAATAATTTCTTGTTCTAGAATTTTGGACACAATTTGATGCTGTCTAACCAAAATGTTTTCAAATAAAATTATGGGTGGATGACACTTCAGCGCTTGAAAAAAGGTCAAGACTTTGAACAATGAGTACAAACCAAGACGTTACTAAGCTTTGACGAACTAATTTTTTTTTGCCAATTGAGAAACATCAGCGTTATTTAGTTCACGTCTCACCTAGGTCTTAACTCATACTTGTTATTTCCCTTAGAAGAGGGCATTAAATAGACCATTTTCACGTTCACTGTGAGAATCACAAGTTATGCGTGAAATCGAACGTAAACACAGGACAAACAAAGGTCAGAGCATCGTCAAACATCGCATGCGATTCGACAAACGCAAAAATATTTGGGGGGGGCATTTCCATACTTAATGTGCAGTACACATTTCATGATAGACAATTTCGATTAAATGAGGGTATTCGAAAGCAATATTCCTCTGTTGAAGATCGGTCGATGTGAGCTATGAAATAAAGAAATTTGAGTTTGGTACGCGTCTTTCATGCATCTCGCGAGATCTCGCAGTTGAACGGTAAATCACCTATTGTGGGAAAGATCAATGTTTATCAATACAAAAATCACATGCGTGTTGTGACGACCACCTCACTTTAAGCGTAGTTTAAACGAGTGCTTACCGAATCCCATATCGTCATCGGATTCCTCCTCAGATTCCTCCTTCTTTTCTTCCTTTTCTTCAGGCGCTGGAAATAAAGATAACACATTTACAAATACTTAATTGTGTCAGGTGATCAAGTGGATAACTAGCAGTTGAGAGGAGTTACAAAGTTATTCATATATTCAAAAAATCCTGCACAATAGAACTAATTTGAAAACCCAAGTCAATGAAATGTTCACACCAAAAAGACTTGTATATAGTATACGTTCCCACCAGGATGAAATTGATGTATGTAGCCATGTTCGCCACAAGGGGCTTTAAGTGGGCGGCCTGCCCAGTTACCGTCAACGCCATCACAACTCTTATCCAGCTGAAATGATTTGTAAAAAGCTTGCATTGTTCAAGACGGAAGAGTAATTGCCCAACTCTTTATTTTGCTGTAGTTTCATAAGTCAAGATATAAAGAATGACCACTGGAAGTCTGCAAGCAGTGTATTCATGGCAATGTGTCAATCGTCACAATTCATTGTCGTCTAGCATTGTTACCACTTGTTGCTTACAGTTAGCAACTACAGTAGTTTTGATTCACAGCTGTATTTTTAGTAATCATCTTCCGATCACTATAGTAGGAAGTAAATACGAACAAAATTTATATACACAGAAAATAAATATATTAGCAGACTGCATGTAAAGTCAAACAAAAAATCCGTATTTACAATGTTCGCTGGAGAAGACAAACTTGTGACTTCTTGGCCTACCCTATTCAGAGGCCGTCAGCCACCCAACGCCTGTCGGTGCTGTAACAATTTAGCATCTAAGTTGCATGGGAGAACAAAGCATTGTTCATGTATAAATTCGAAAAGTGGTAACAAAGATCAAAGATGGTTACTGGATTAGTTAACCCCGAGTATTTGTAATTGAATACACATTTTAGGTATCTTTTCCATGTACTTTTTCACTTTTATTAATTTTTTTCATGGTGAATCTTTCAAGAACATAGGATATTGCTCATAAATCACCGGCTTCGAACATTGCATTGCGTAAATATTGATATTGAACAATCTGTTATTTCAAAGGATTTAACACGTTTCAATTAAATGAAAAATAGAATAGTGGATAACTTAGTGTGTATTGCTGTCTGACAAATGCTAGAATGTTGTATGCAAATGACATGCAAATTAATGCTAATTAGGGCCACCCACCAGCTATTTTGGATTGTGGAGAACACTGATGTAGGTCATTATCCCGAATTAGTTAAAGGAAATAAATTTCTATTTTTTTTTTATCAAACCTGAACAAAACAAGATGCTTAAAGGGCAATCACTTTTGCTTTGAATTTATTTTCAAAACAGAGGCCAGTCGATATAAAAATTTACATTTCTTTAACTCTGCTATTTTACGACAGTAAATGTCGTGTAGAATTACAACGTTATTGAAGACTAAATGAATGCATACTTTGCATCTAGGAACGTCAACGTATGCATTAGTTCCACGAAAATCAAGTTTATGTTCAAAATACGTCAAAACAATTCACTGCATTTGATAACTGGTTTTCTAATAATTGCAAGTTATATGATAAATTGAGCAATAAATTTATTTGAATTTACTGGTTAAAAGCAAGTACAGCAAGTTTTCCCGTTTAGGCTTCTATAAATCCTGGATACTCCAAGAATGTACTTCAGGGATCAAGCACAAGGCCTATTGTTGGCTTGGGGTTTTTTTGAAAAGAACACAAGTGAATTATGGAGTGAAGTACGGAGTGAAGTACACAGCAATTACCCCAGCAAACTCGCCTGATGCAAACAATTTATCACCATTATTCAACCTTCGGCTTTGAAATCAATTTATTTTAATTCATAATTTAATAGCATTTGACCATTTAAGGATACAGTGAAAGCTTAACAGCGACAATATTTCATACCACCTCTTCGCCTAACAATGAAATTCATGAAAAAAAAAAAGGTTAATATTACCTTCTGTAGCTGCAGCAGCACCAGCAGCAGGTGCAGCCCCACCACCAGCACCACCAGTGCCAACTGAACTCAGAAGACTGCCAATGTTGATATTGCCTAAAGCTCTTGCAAACAGACCAGCCCAGAATGGTTCCACTTTCACGTTTGCTGCTTTCAGAATGGTTTGGATCTTATCAGCCTGGTAGATTAAAAAAAAAAAAAATTAGTATTGCTTGTGAACAATGCCCAGTTGCCTTTTTTTTTTTTAAATCACCAGTTTCCTATATTTTTATCACAAATTCACAAAATAGTCCCATTTATAGTCTGCACTTTCCTTCAGAAGATTGGGCCAAAAACAGCCAAATTTTTGGAGTAAGAGGGAACTTTGAAAAATACTGATGATTGCAACAGTGGCAGTGAATACCCGTTTCTCGTTGTTTACAGTTTAATGTCAGCTGACAATATTACAGTACAGGTATAGATCAATTGAAAAAAAAAAAAAAAAACGTTGAATTTGAATGTATTTCTACTGATTTCAGTAGAAGTTCCACTATTAACACCAGTGTTCTCCCCAAAGCGTTTTAGCGTAGCGGGGCCGCTACTCCATTATTTATCAGGGTTCTCCCCAGGGCTTTTTAGCGCCGAGGTCCGCGGCGCTATACCTGTGAATCTCGGCGCTTCACTTGGGACCTCGGCGCTACGTGTTCCCACCTCGGCGCTTGATTTCATATTTGACATGCCAATATCAGATGTGAAAAAGCTTTGTTCGCCACGCCGGTCGGCCCCGACCGTCACTCAAAATTAGTGACCACCACGGAAATGCTTCCGACGAGGACTATTGTCTGATTGTTGGTATAATTAAGTACCGACCGACACGCATCCTGCCAGTCGTGGATTATAATTTATAAACAATAGACCTAGTCGCACGATACGTAGCGGCTAGTCAAATTTGTGGAATTAGCACCTCTTTGTTTGTAAGTAAATACTTTCTGCGATGGACACAGTCTTTAGATTTAAAGCTTAAATTATTTCAAAATCAATTCCACCTCGATATAACATGGTCAAATCGGAGTTCACGATCAGTTCACGCTACTCAAGAAAAAAACGTGTTTATTGCGTGATTTGGTAAAATACATTTGAACTGTTATCATTGCGAATCATGTAAAAACTATTCTTTCAAGACCTAATTTACCTTTTAAAAATTGCAAATCACCTCTTTCGAAAGCTGTCATGCAGTTTTCAATTGAAATCGATGCCAACACATCGTGCTACGACATCGCTTTACTTCCGCAATGTAATTTTTACGCTCACTACCATTCGGAAAACTTCGGGTTCTACCGGCATTACCATGCGGCATTTTGATTGGTTAATGGAATTCTTGACCCATCGGGTCAAAGGACACATGCTAATGTTTCACAAACATCATGGCGGGTCTGTTTTTTTTTTACCGAAGCGATCAAGTGATCAAAAATAATCGCTCCCGATAAAAATAAGTCTGATTTTACTTACATTTCATATCAAAAAAAAAAAAAAGTAAAATTTGTTGAGGAATTATTGCTATAACTGGTGTATAACATGGCCAAGTAAGTTATGTCACGTCGTAACTTTGATGATCGTTTTGAAGCTTTATTTGTTCGCTCATTACTGTAATTGTAAACGTTTTAGAAGTTGATGGTACGAATAATAAATTACAACAATACGTCAATTAATTACGTGATCGATTTTTTGAAGGAGAATGTTTTTGGAGTGAATAAAATTATGAGATTCGTGAACATAAATCTGGCTTAACGTTTTGAATGCGTTTCCTTCAACGTTTTACAAAACAATTAAATTGCAACAATAATGTATTTGTGTTTGTTTTTAGTCTGCAGCATTTGTATTTCGAGAATGTTTCAAACTCTTCTAAATTGTGAAACATAATGTGTTGATTCCATTAAAAAAAATATTTGCCCTGTGACTGAGCTCACTAATATTCATAATTGTAAATAAGTTCTGTTAATCAATGAAGGAAAGATATGTAAATGATATGCAAATTATTATGCAAATTAGCCCCGGCGCTATGCATTTTTTCTGGGGAGAACCCTGTTTATGCCGCTACTCTGAGAGATTGCCCGCTACTCTGTGGCATTTCCTGTTACTCTTTCTTTTAGCTTGTTAATACACGTGCGAATCTGTTAGTCAGCGTCATCAGCGTCCGGTACTGTGAGCCAAATCAGGTGTGAATGGAAACATGTCAGTGATTACGCAAAGACAATGGACTAATACAGCTTCGTACTTCGACAATAAACACTTTCGCCCTATTTAATTGGGGTAATAGCGAGTATTTTCTCAGTAGCATATTTGGCTGGAAGAAACAACGATGTCAAACAGCAGAAATATTACGTTGTGGTTCCGCGTAGAACGCCCTGCTGGGCCCCTGGTTGCGAGCGATAAACCCACCAGCAACGCGGTCACCGGTACCCCTGTCGGCAGTGGTACTAAACGTGTCCAAGATGATGTTACAACGAAAAGTGCAAAAAAAATAAACTCTAGATTTGATGCACATGATACGTGGCTGAGAGAAACATCCGATGGCAAAGGTAAAAAAAGTATTTATTTGTAGCGTTTTACTTGGAAGCGAGTTTTGACCTAGTTTAGTAAATTGTTGTATGGCTTCATTTTTTGCCGATCGTCGAAACATTTTTTTGGAAACAACCTTCTTTCTGGAAGTTCAAAAATTGTTGGCTACGATTTATCAAAGTAACTAATACTAGTATTGTGTTTTGAAATAGTTGGGTAAAGTTTATCGTGGCAATTTTTAAGTTTAGCGACTTTTCAAAATGGCGGCAATTTGTTTATTTTCATGTTGATCGTGACGATATTTTTTAAATACAAGTATTGATTCGCTCCTATTTCTTATCTTTTAGGAATGCTGTGACACATATGTGGAAAATTCAACTTAAAAACATCCAGAAATAGTTCTTTGGTATGGAATTCTATGCCATGTATAACTATTACGAAATATGCTATCGATAAACACGCACACTCGGAGATGCACAAGAAGGCCATGTGTAAAGTGGGAAGCAAAGAAAATCACGGCGTTCTCAAAAGCTGCAGATCACTGGGCTTCCATGAAAGTCCGAAGAATCAACATTACATAGAAATCACACAGCAGCAGATTCATTTAATCTTCTACATAAATTTGTTAAAAAATAAAGACACATTTTCATCCATGCAAGCCTGTCATTATTGTTTTCTTTATCTTCAGACAAATGCTAATGATACGTAAATTATATGCAAATTAGCCGCCACTCTGATACATTTTTCTGGGGAGAACACTGTAACACTGCGCAGTTTCACTATATTACGGTAGATGTATAATAAGATTATTACGAGGATACTGCAAAGTACGCGGACGCATCGACCTCCGCTGCGCGTCGTTTGATACTTCTGCTGTACTGTCTTCGTACATACTTTGCAGTATCCTGGTAATAACCTAGTATATATCGACTTTCAGCCCTGAACACTGGCATTACAAAATTTTCTACAATTCTTAGAGGTTAGTGTTTTTATGGTGGCTTTACTGATTGGTGATGAAATCACAGCTATGTAAATGTATATAGTACAGAACAACCAAATGGCAATGTTTCAATTTAGTAAATACTGTATCACCAGCATGTTGAGTGCGATCATGTCCAATTTTGGCCACCAGGGTAAAAGAAGTGAGAATAATAGTCTTATTTTTGGGATTATTGGATGCAATTTATACGATGTTCTCAGACAAATTATCAATAGTGCTTCTATTCAAGATTTACTTGCTACTTATTTTTTTTTAACATTCTTCGATACTGGAACCATGGAACTTTACGTTTATTTTCTAATTACAAGTCATATATTTGAACGCGAGTAAGTTGTTCCCATCAGGATATGTAGCGAACGATATGAACATCACGCACGAAGCAGCGATTGTCGTTGTGTACAATAACCGAACCATCTCTTCTTTTACCCAATTGTCGAAAGAGCAGTGCAAATGTAGACAGACTCGTGGACACGCAATTGTGATAAAAATAACTTATTTGCTTCCGTTCGGGCTTGCTGATCGCAACACACGAAGGTACATACAAACACACATGCCGGTTCAAAAACTCACCGTGATGGCAACATCGTCATCGTGAAGAATAAGTGCGCTGTACACGCACGCCAACTCAGATTGGGAAGCCATTTTCGAAAGCAAAGTTATCAAAATATTGAAGAATATTTTTACGCTATTGATAAGCTTGGATGGCTTAAAATAATGGTACACGTCGCCGGATTGGCCTTAGCTTGACTTCAAGGACTGTGTACCTTGCTTTTCAATATGGCGGAAAGAACGAGCCGAGTTAGACTCTTCCATTATAAGGTGGGAGGGCATACCATTTTCAGGTGGGTGAATGAGCTCTAAAATAAGAGCACAAAGCGTAGAAATAATTAAGTTCATACATTCCGATACATTAAATAGGGCAGTGACAATTCTGAATATATATATATATATATTATAAATATTGCACAATCACACGAAATTTTGTGCTATTACAAATTTCTGAAAATACCCAGATCACATTTTCAAACAGTTTTGACAGAATTAAACACATAGCAAATTCAGGTATTATACTGATAGGTATATTTAAAACAATTGAGCTTTTCCAGGGACATTTTATTGTGGCAAAGAACAGCGGTGGATATCTGGAAACATGTGTTCACTATAGACGTCGGTGAGGGCGCCGTGACCATGACTGCTCTCTCCGTCTCCGTTGCTCTCTCCTGTCCCGAAGTCGTTTTTAAAAAGCTTACTACTCATGAACGCAAATATCAACAATTTGTTCAATTTTGTACTCTCGGGTAATATAAAGATAAATGTTGGCGGTCAATAAGTACCGACAAAATGATGCCTGTATTTTAGTGGATAGTGGCCATTTTCCTGATATCATAACAATGTCAGATACAGTATGCAATATCTCAAATTGTAGACCGGTGACACAGACTGGAAAAATGATATATTGTCATTGATGGAGTAGTTGTACCTTGTACCTTAATTGGTATTTTTTATAAAATTGTGAGCAAGCAGGTGAACCTTTTTTTTCAATATTAATTAATTAATTTATTTATTTTTTGAGAGTACCCAATCAGCTAGACTGGCGCAGTCGGGTGATTAATTTGTTTTTGTAGTTTAAATATAATTTTAAAAAAATCGCGAAATGGAGGTGTTAGCGCGAAATCATTTCGCAGTTACAAGGGATTTTGCGCTAACGCCTCCATTTCGCAATTTATTTAATTTTATTTAAACTACAAAAACAAATTAATCGCCCCGACTGCGCCAGTCTACCAATCAGCCAGTGGCCAGCCCTGTACATAAGCAAATAGTGATCATAAAATGTAAACAATGAAAGCAAACAAACCAGCTGGCAGTGGTGTTTTTGTTTACACTTATAAAAGTTTATTTTCTCCGTTAGTTCTCGTGGTAGCAAAATAAAAATGACATTGTTTGAAAGTAGAGATTATGGGCTGTTGGGAATGGGATGTGAATGGATTCATGTAACCTGACAGGTTGGCGTAGGTGGCGCCCTGGACTGCTGCGATCCTCTCGGTCCCCATTTTCCCATCACCCGGTTCGCAGCAGTCCAGGGCGCCACTCACACCAACTTGTCAGGCTAGGAATCATGCATCTCGGAAAAGGACACATTGGAGACAGTTCACACATTTGAGATTTCATCTATTTCAAGTTGAGAGCCAGAATTAGATGGGAGATCCAGCATACACCCCACCCCAACTACACCCGCTATGACAACATTTGTGAAATGCAACTATATTACATGTATACATGTATACTACTAGCAGCTTGTGATAAGTGGATTTCTTGTTGTCGGTCATTGTTATTTTGTCAACCACGAATAAACTATAAAATCCAGTAAGACTTGTGTTTGATGATGGGTCGCACCAAGTTCTTACTTCACACTAATGGTGTTTTCTAAAAGACAGTCACGGTTTTGGGGGACACTTGGGTGTTTAAGTGGGTATAGAAAAAAATAAATGAACAGTTTAAAAGAATAACAACAAATAATTATTATTAGAAAATGAGAAAATCCCAATATTCTTAGAGGTTTGTTTCGGCTTCGACACTTTCAATCAGTTCAACACATGACGACGCCCTGAACCATTTTCAACGTATGCGTTGAATATCGATACTGAATTGAAGGAGACAACATAAACATGCAGGTCAGCGCTGTTGTAGATTTGTTTAAAGCGCAGTGGTCGTCGTGCAGCGCGTGTTCGACGGAACTTTTCATGTAAATAAACAATGTATTTTACACGCGTTGTATACGTCGCTATGATCTAAGATCTTGTGGAGGGAAAATATTTTTCGCTTTATTGCCCGCAATATATAACGAATTCAGGGAAGCATATATGAGAATATGCGTAACTATACTCATCCAGACCGCGACAGATTTACAATTTTACAATTTATTACCATATGTACATAATTTAAATACAATTATTACAGAAATGTAATACTAGTATAATGCTGATATGGCTGGGAAGTATAAGTTAACTTTATTAATTTAGTCGAGTCTAAGTTTGAAAACAAATGCATGCTCAATTCCTCGTAACAACATCAAAATAATACAATGGTGAAACGACAACAACAAATAATAACAATCATAGCTAGTGGGCAAAATAAAAACGTAATATTCTAAAAATACAAAAGATTTAAGTGATAAATAAGGATAACAATCGGAAAGACATTAAATATATATATTTTTTTAATTTGTGCTTGAAGGTGGAGCGATTTCTTTGTTTTCTTTAGATGGACGGACTACTTAGACCACACTGATGAACTTGTGGGGAGGGGGATTATGGTTATATTAGACAAAGAAAAAGAGTAATCTTGTAACTTACTTGGAGTTTTGCAAAGCATTATGCCGTGCATAAAAGTGCCAAGTTAATATTTAAATTGTTCAAAAATGTCAAGAATGCAGAGAAAGATGAATAGTGGCGCACCGTGAGCCAATCTGTCTTTGAAATTGATTAATATGCGAACTTGCTTTTTTTGTTGTATACAGAGGATTGAGAGAGGTGTAATGGGTGCTGCACAAGGTTTTAAAACTACATGTATGTGAATATGTGGAAGTATTAGTGAGTTATTGAGAAGAACAAGTGACTCGTAGCTTTAGAAAGACAGTGCCATAGTTTAGCAATCAGATTAATAAGTGGATTAATTTTTTTAGTAACATTTTTAAAATAACATTTTCCAAAAAAAATGCTTGTCAATAGTTAAGCCTGGATAGATAGTGAAACAAACTTGTTTCAATATATTATCATCGGAGTTGAAGACCGGATTATTAGTGGGTTTTTTATATAGTTTTTTTCGTTATTAAATTTGCAGACAGTTAATGTTTTGATAAATGTTTCTCTTTCGTTCACCCATGTAGTATATGTTGTCTGTGTGTGGTCGACGGACTCGCGCGGAGCTTTGCCAAGACATCGCAGGATTACAACTTTCGTAACTTTTATGTAGACCAATCATCGCTTATATATAGAGTGAGTGTACAAAACAATGATTTTCAAATGGAGTATTATGCCAGTGGTTTTCCAGCGAAGGAAGTCTTACACACATCAAATACACTCCGTTACATAAAGACATAAATAATAATGCCAGTGTATAATGTACTGAGACAGTTTTTATAAGTTTTCAACCATAACGCCTTTAACGAAAGTATGTCACCTAGAATATCTTTCGCGTGCATTGCAGTCAGTGTCTTCTTTGGATTAAAAAAAAATATATTTTATAAACATTTTATAAATTTCCACAACGTCGTCCATGCTTTCATGAAACGAAGAGTAATTACGAAATATAAATATCTTTCATGAAAAAGAAAAATGCACATTTTGGGCACGGATAGATGGTAACATTATTAGGAAAAGGGGGGGGGACTCAGTAAACAAACGCGGAGAGGATAACGTTAAGACTATATGCATAGAACGTTTTATTGCCATTGTATAGAAGAACTGTGATCCAATCTTCAACTCGACGGAACCAGATGATGACGGTGAAGAAGATCGAAGATACTACTGGTCATATTTCAGATTCGGGACTGAGACGATACAAATTACTTCTTAGCTGGTTCACAGTCCCTTTATCCCTCTATAGATGGACTGTGACTGGTTCAACTGAAACGTGGCAGTCGGCTTTGCTATTTCAGTTTTGATCATGTACTCATAGTTTATGTTTCAACCCAGCGCCTGTGTTTCAACCTACAATGCGTGCGATGTTTTAGTACGATGTTACAAATGATTAGGGTCGATTGGATTCGCGTCTGATCGATGCTCAGAAAGCTCATTTTTTATTCGATAGGGAGAAAAAAATGACAATGAATGGAATAAAAATAATGTGGCGCTATTAATGTTGTCTCTTTTAACCTCCGGTCATCGTCCACTCTCCCTATAAAAAAGTCTTGCAACCCGCGACCTGAACGCCCTCTGTCGGGGATTTCCCAATAAATTATTAAAAATGGCTGATCGCTAATTCAAAGCATTTCCTGGTTGCCGTGATCGTCTGTTTTCTGTACAAGTTCCTGTTCATATACGCGTGCATTCGCATGGCAGGAATTTCGTAGCCAAACATGACAGTGTGGACAATGGTATTAGATGTATTATTCTTATTTCTTTGCTGGTTTGGCTCCGCAAACTGCCTGCCGTTGGTGCTCGGTCGTGGGGTCGTCCCAACTGACTTGCAAGTAATGAAAACAAACTCTGGTCTTTGTGATATTTGGGTCGGATCCAAGACCGATGAAAGTGATGAAACAACGAAATCTGTCTTCTATAAAGGAAAGGAGTTAACAAATCTGAAATTATGCCGTCTCATGATGGACGGTATACATACGGTAAGTCACCCCTGTAACGCCCAAGCCGGGGGACAACTAAGACAACCACGGAACTAAGTTGGGTCAATAATAGGGCGTGGACGCCTCAAGGGTGTGTACTAGTACAGTCACTGTTACTTAAAGTGACTGTTGTACAGGTAAAAGGGAAAACATACAAATATACTTAATAATAACATTCTCTATAACTATATAGCAATATGTTGCTTTCCTAATCACGCTATACTGTTAAGTTACCAAAGTGAAGGTCAGTAATATGCCTTCATTTAGAGATATTGACACATGTCAGGCTTCGGGAATAGGTAGGCATGAGCCAAAATGTGTGTATTAACAGTCAGCACATGCCAAAAAAAATACTCAAATCTCGAATCTAATAGAGAGTCATGATCAAAACTCAGCATGTGCTGAGATTGGCTGTCTGAATGTTCATCCTGAGCAGAAATCACACTATCGGCGCTATACTTTAATGAATATGTATTGATTCTTGATGTTTTCTTTGATAGTTAGGTTTCCCTATGTTGGTCAAACTACAGTATCCACAAATAAGTTCTCCTTATATGTTACTGCACTGTACAAACTAATATTGTGGCTTGAATATCAATTTCCCCTTACAACTAAATACATGTAAATGCAAAACACTTTTGTTGGTGATACAATTTTAGGCTGCATATTGGTTTCTGCTGGTGGGGCTAACATGGACATGAAAAATCAAATTTATCTTTGGCTGTGATGATTAATAATGAATACTACAACAGAAAATAGCATCAGCAACATGTGCAGAGCATGTGTGTAATCTGTTTTGTCTGGGTCAACAGATTAATGAATGACATTGTGATTTCTGAACGAGCCCAGTGGGTCCTAAGTGGGTCCTTATGCTGTCCTGATTAACATGAATTCAACATGAAGGATTGAAAATATTTGGTACAGTAGAGATCTCGTAACATGAACATATTTAATTTTGATGATCCCAAGAGGAAATTATTAGTAGTGTTCACGCTAGAGATCTCGTCATGTGCCGAGACTCAGAACTGATCCCGATAGATGTTCAGGATCGAAACATGGCACGTGCCAAGATTTGCTTGGTACAAACCGAAATCAGACCCTCTGTAGTGAATTTAATGGAACATACACTGATTCATACTTGTATGACATGACGATGGCGGGAAGTACAGCTAGATATGTTCAGATGCTGTAGTAATGAAAGAAATGAATGGTAACTATCGTCAGCAATGCATATTTATGCGCTGCTGCTAACTTTTTTTTCTTGCAATGACACGATATGAAAAAATAATAGTTTTTCGAATCTTCTTTGCCGCTTATGTGCACGATGACTCGTAATAAATACCAAACATATAATTTGGATATAATTCAAAATATAGCAATTATTATTATCATCAACATAGGCGTATTGTTTTCCATGTTTGGGCCAAATAACAGATCAGCGAATATGGGCATGATTACATGTGATTACATGATTACATGCATGATTACATGCATGATTACAGCACAAGCCTAGTGTGTCCCAAGTGGGAATGCAACTGCTGTAATCCCTCTGTAAACACGAAAGATAAAAAAAATTGGCAGGTACCGAGATCCCATAACGTAAACGTAGCAATAGACTAAGGCCCAGCTGAGGTCATTAATTCTTCTGAGGGTTATCATGAACACAATATAAATCGATTATTGGAGTCTTGTGGCCTGACAAACGTTTCTCTCTTTTTTATAAACAGTACAACTGCGCAATAAAAAAAGTCAAGGTCAAGACCGGTCACTGGTAGCATAGTGGTTGTCGCTCCAGACTCATGATCGGTAGACCCAAGTTCAAATCCTACCTTAGGCTGAACATCAAAAGGGTCGACCCCTACCTGGGTGAGTGTGCCACAGACTCAATGGGAAGGCCAATTCCACTGTCCTGTACCCTTGGGCAACTGTACCATCCGTGTACATATTTGTTTTCATTTTCTGGGGAGTATGAGGATTGTGTTGCAGTTTTGTATATTCTCCCGCTGTGCTTGGGTAAATGATATTGTTTGCTCTTTGAAAGTGTTTGATTTCCGGAAATAGCTTTGACTGCCTTTAAACTAAAAAGTTTTCTCGTTGAGGTGAGCCATTGCTGGTCATTCAGTTGTTGCCTAATTTATTTCTCGCTCAGATTGGGGGAAATTTGCTCACATTTTCTGTAATTTTCACTGAATTCAATCTTAATTTTGGATCAAACAGACAAAATGTGATATTGTTTCTAGTTTCCAATCCAAAAATTTTGAATTTGGAAAGCAGACTGTAAATTGAACTATTCTGTGAATGGTGTTTAAAGTTAACTTTGGTGCTCAAATGAATAATCGGTGTATTATTTCTACCGACTTGCGAGCCAAGAATTTCTATAGAGCAGCCAATAATGTGATTGTAACGCAGTGGTGAACTTTTATTTTAGGAATGTGAATACAAAATCCTATAATATGACTGTACAAGAATGTGAATCAGATATAGTTATATAGTGTGTTATAAAAATACTTTATTTAACTGTTATATTATGACTGTACACCATAAACCTAGTTTTATATACATGTGTGTACATCTGGCACTGAAAACAAAAAAAGTTGTTGGACCTTAAAAAGCTGAATCAACACTCATTCCAAAACATATCCTTGGGGCAGACATCCAGGCATTTTCTCCGCCTGGCAACCATCACGGTGAAAACAAAAGCCCGAAAACTTTCAGAAAACGATACTTTGGGATGGCTGTTGAGACTCCCCTGAACAGTGTAACAAGATTAGCCCTGCGTGTGTAACATAAATTCGGTTGTTCAGGATTACTTCAAAGTTGAGTTTGTGTTGTTTTCTCAAATTTTCACCGGCTCCACCGGCGTTCCACAAAAGCGTAAACAGAGCTCATAGAAATGAATGGCATAGTCGTGCGTATCTTAGCAACATGGAACGTCTTGTGACGTAGCTCCGCCCCCGAGGATTGGCACTTTTGTTAGAACATTCGAAATCTCCCATATATAAATGTACATCACCATCATTGATGCATTCAAGGTTATAAAGCGAGAGGGTTGTCGGGAATTGAACCCCAATTCACGATAACAACACATGTTAAAAATGCAAAGGCTCATGGGAGACGCTTGTTTGTAAACAATGAAACGCTATGGCCATCTGATGCATGCGCAGGTGACGACTCCTCCGCTTCAATGTTACATTAAACACTTTCATTATTTACATAGACGTAAAAACGTGAAATTATTTGAATGTCCAACAATATAACAATACAAATTAAATAAAAAATGCATTGCTTGAAAACAGAAGAGGTTTACAGTTGATTGTTAGCACAGGGGTGTATGGAAAAGAGTTTTTGAGTTTTTCCCTCTATAGTTCAATTTTCTATCCAACATTTCTCTGCAAAATCCAATATTGAGTTAACACATTTCTTCCCTATAACAGAAATAAAATCCTGGTAAATGAACGCAAATGCTCACATAACACAAAATGATTCACATTGATATGCACTGTCTTTAATCATACAAAGCTTGCATAGCTGCTAAAATTTGTGACTGTGTTTCAAATTTTCAAGCATAAACCAACATTATACAGTACAAGGATTGCTGCATCGAATGTGTACAGCACATTATTAAGCATGGAAATATATTCCCCGCGATACTTTCACGTTTGTCGAATCCCATGCGATGTTTGACACGACTACGACGCTATGACCCTTTTGCTGTGTCCTGTTTTTACGCATAACGCAGGACCTCGCAGTAAACAGGAAATGGTCTATTAAAAATGCCAGTCAAAATAGGATTTTACCTATTTGGGGAAAGCACATTTTACAAGATGGGGGGGGGGAACTAATTGTTACCATGGAAACATTTTCAGCAATTTTGATGAAACCTTTCACTTAGCAAAAATACCAAGAAATTTTTAGCCAGGCGACAGTTCCGGACATTGAATGTCACTGTTTTTTTGTATGTGCAAATTGCAAGTGGTAGGTGCTGACACAGTGTATTTTTGCCACAGAAGTCATACTGTATTCATATTTGAGACTACATGACATGGCTGTGCGGCCATCTTCCTATCAAATGGCATTTAATGCGATATCCTGGTGTCAGGCTCGGTAGAACACAAGCACCTGCGGACCTTAACCAAGGTTCCCCAAAGTCGCATTCGTTAGTGAATGAATCTCGGCCATTGGAATTGGCTTTTCCATTGAATCTGTGGCACACTCACCCAGGGTTAGGGGTCAACCCTTTGATGTTCAGCCTAAGATAGGATTTGAACTTGGGTCTACCGATCATGAGTCTGATGGGACAACCACTATGCTACCAGTGACCGGTATTTTTTTTTTCCAGCAATTTTAAATAATCTGTAATTTTACTAGTTCACCTCCTACACGGTTACACCCATCATTAATCAAGAGAGAAAGGGGAATTTGTGTTTAGTATCTACTTCAGGTATATAAAAGATTAAATTCTAGTTGTAACTTGGAGGTTATCAGTATAGGGATCAAACTGTATTAACACCTAGATGGTTTCTTTCATAAAATACGCCCTAACAAACAATCTCTTCCTCTAATTGGTAAATTGCATATACAACATATCACCAAAAACAAAAACATTTCAATGTTAGTAAATAATGTTGATGAGCTTTTTGCTTATCAAACAATTTACTCAGGTAAAACTTTGATTTTAATCAACTCATACAGGGGGGGAGTTGCATGACACAATTGGTTGAAATAATCATCTCATTTGCATAAATTAATATTCATGAGCGATTAAAAACTCGTCTTTTTAGTAAAATTCCAAAATGCTTTCCGATAGCATACATGTTAGTTCTAAATTGACTGATACTATCGTTACGAGCTGAAAAAATAATCGGGAAAATAATGTAAAAGTATTTTTTGAGTATTTTTTATTGAACGCAATAAAATCACGCGTAGAACTCGGCCTCCAGCAATACAATTGTGGCGTCAAACTAGTTGTCTGTTGAATTGTTTTGCAATAGACATAATTTTGGAGCCTGTATTTGTCTATGAAATGTTTTTAAGTTCTGTTGAGGATTAATCTGTAAAGAAATTGCTGAAATTATTTCATCTGTTCGTAAATGGGACGTTGTTGCTTAGACGATGGGCTACGGGCGACTGACGTCGAAACGTTCCATTCAGATTGGATAGCGCCCTCTCGTGCCAATCCCCCCCATACATTTATAAATGTGTTTTTGTTGCAAAAGTACTATTTAACTATTTCTGAACAAATATTATGACATATGTACAAATATTCTAACCTCCATATAAAGACCACCTGTCTATATCAACATTATATTAAGATTCCTTGAGTGGTCACTATACACAGGTTTCACTGTACATTGATTGAAAAATCTTCCTCTAAATCAACAAACATCACAGATCGTGATGCACATCACACATTTGATATTTGTACGGTATTTGCTATTACAAGCAGATTTCCAATATAATTGCTTTTATTGTATACTGGGTTATTCAAATCTCATGACATTACGTGTATTACAGGAATAGCAGAGGTTGATGAGTTCCCATACTGCCTGAGTACATACTTTGCGGTATTCTCATCATAACCTTATTATTATACATCTGGGACAGAATTTTATTTCCATCACATACTGATAGTGGCTCTGCATGTGATGTAAACACAGAAATAAGGCATAACATGTGATGTACCATTTTCAAAGGCAGACATTCAAACACTTTTGAACACGTCCATACAATTTGTTAACAGTGTCAGATGTGTAATGAAATATATTTTGACTAAACACACCTTTGTCATTTATATCAGTGCATTCATCATTTTAAAGCGCGGTAGTCGTCACGCCACGTATCGAACAGGACATGGCGCGATGACCACTGCCCTTTAAATACAGTAATAATATACCAAATACAATATCTTGAGTTTTTTTCCAAATCTATGCAGAATATGAGTAACCTCAATCTGTCAAACAGTGTTATAAATTCTTGTACAGTACATGTACTCGTAATTATTACCGCTACTTAATGTATTCTTTATAGTACACTTGTTTACATACATGTAGTAGAATTACAGCTGACTGTGAATTGGCAACAAGCCAATTAAAATTAGTGATTTGTATCCATCTCATGATTTCATATTTTCAAGAAAGATTTCTTTGTCACTTTAATCAATTATTTTGTGTGGTGAACTGTAATTTGTAAAGATTGGTCAATCGTCTCTGTTGTTTTCAAAGTTACCGATGTAGCATTAACTATTTTTGCAATCGAACTAAATCAGACAGTATCCATTTTTTTTCTCATGTAGGCTTCACAACAGAATGGTATTGTGGATGTCGAATGCACTTTGACCTCTGGTGAAGTTATACATTCCTGTTTTGATATGAGTCTAAGAGGTAAGTATTGCTACGTTGACGTTACGAGATTTCGGTACATGCCGAAATCTGTTCCTTCATGTTTGCAGAGGGATTACACTCGGGACTCACTCGGCTAGTGTTGAATCCCATCCTGAATCGGTGATCTGTTATTTGACCCAAACATATGGCAGATAATTCGCATATAATGATAATAATAATTGCTTGTTTAAATATCCATTCAGTGTTACAGTATTTATTATGAAACATCATGAACGACAAAGAAGGATCCATAAAACAGGGTTCTTTCATGCCAATGTAGCATTGCATGAAAAAACTGGTTGCAGCAGCACACAGATATGCGTCACCAACAACGTTCTGCATTTGTTTAAGTCATTACTATATCATTTGACCATATCTAGTTGTACTTCCCTGCTTGAAATTGTCATATTAGTATGAATCATTATATGTTCTATTAAATTCACCACTGAGGGCACGATTTTGATTTGTGTCAAGTGTTCAGACAGCAAATGTCGACACATGCCGAGTTTCAATCTCAGCTGTCCAGTTTTTAAGCATGAGTCGACTCAGTCCCGACCATTCACACACATACATTTCGGTACATGCTGACCCTGTCCGACTCTCAGCCCGTGCTGAGATTCGTAGATTCACATAATTACAAACTGTTTTGTTTTTTCTTGTACTCATTTAGATGTTAACCATGCCATTGGAAGGAAACTACTTTCAAGTGACTTACAGTGGATTGATACAGCTGGTAGTGATGGGGTCTCAACTGGCACTGTGATTGGTGCAGTCAGTGGACTGATATTGTTGCTGGTTGCAGTTGCCATGTGTGTTGGGAAAAAAAAGAAAGCGTGAGTGTTCATTTAAACTATACATCAATTAAAAAATGTAATTTCTGAACATACCATCTTATTTATTTGCTACCAATACTATCTGTACATTAATTAACAGGCCTGAACAGGTTGGAAAATAAAAGACCCTGTCCTAATTGATGCCTAATTGATGATGTATCTGTCTCCATGGAGATAAATTTAAACATTATTTGAAATAAAATTTTCATTTTTCATTCATGGAGCACCAAAAAAACACAAAAACAATAGAAGTTATTGATATGCTAATCATGTTGATTGTAATGACGATATGGTAATTATATGCAAATTAACAGCTTGTTAGGACAAAAACAAGCAACACAATAACAAGTACAGTAATTTCTAATACCTCCTACTAAGGAATTGAAAAAAATATATAGAGAGCATACTACATTGTTCTGAGCAAGTAAGGATTTTTGGAAAAAGTTTCAATTGTTGTTTATTTGTTTCTGTTGTTTTTTAGGTCTGAACCTGTTACAGTCGTGAGTATATCCAAGGGTCAAGGGTCGGTCTTCAGAGTAAGTACATGCAGACAGTTGAGGGCGCCCTTCATGTAAGACAATATCTTTTATAACTATAGTTGTTGTTTTTCATTATTCATCTGTAGCTGTGAATGTTCTATATCTTATTGGATGTTTCAGTGGATGCATTAAATTAATAAAAAAAATATATATTGGAACCTTGCCTGTAGAGGGCGATGTTCAGATCTGTGTGTTTAGCCTTTGATTACTCTCCAAACTGAACTCAGAGAGAGAGGGAGAGAGAGGGAGAAAGAGAAATGTTCTGCTTATGAATACATTCTTTGAAACAAATACCAAAAGAGAATTATGAGAAAACAGATTCATTATTTATTTGGTGACACCAAACACAAACATAAAAACATGGATTGTGAATTTATTTTTCTGGAAATTAGTTTTTAATATTTATTTTTTCACTACCAGTTCCCTCATCACAAATTCACAAAATAGTCCCGGTTATACATGTAGTCTGCATTTTCCTTCAAAAAATTGGGACAGAAATAGCCAATTTTTTTCTTAAAAACTGAAATTGACTCAAATTTTGTCTGTTGGCTCCAAAATTAGGGTTCATTTCCAGAAATATTGAAGAATATAAGAAAAAGTGTAGACAAATTTGCGCGAAAAAGTCTGGTGATGAAAAGGTTAACTAGCATATTATTTTAGCTAAGACTGCTACCCTGTGAATGTTCCTAATTCAAGATGACATTTTAGATAAATTTCAATTTCGTTAATTATTACCTTGAGGAAAATTTGCTAAAATGACTGAAGTCCCAAACATAGACTATGTGTATCTGTAATGCCAACACTTGCGCTTGAAATTTGCACATGATAAAAACAAATCCATGAAAGAACAGTCACTTTCAATGTCTGCAACTGTCCCCTGGTGCAAACATATTTGTCAAAAAGTAGAGCAATTATAGTTTAAATTTGACTGAACCACAAAATATGGGATGTTATTGTTCTACCTCGTATGTGTATGTGATTCCAATTATTGATAACTTTAATCATAGACCTTAGAAAGAAAGGAACAGACAACTACATCATTTCTTTTGTTTTAACCTGGGTTATAATCCTCCAAATAATCTCACAATCCTATTGACAAATAAACAACTATCTGTTTATTTGTACTGTCGGCAGCACTCGGGAAATCGCGCAAAACGCGTGAGTTTCTCTGCGTGACTACTGAAGCGATGGTCATGAATATGCTAATTGTACGTTAATGAGTTTTCCACTGAGTATCACACGTTTCCAAATAGTTTAGAAAATTCAGAATTTCGACTTTTTTTAAAGCATGTAATCAAATTAAAATGTTCAAATTATTTAGTAAACGCAATAATTTGAACAACAGATGTTTTTATTTTGAGAAATCGGGCGAAAATACAGTGATCTAAAACAGACCGGGTCAGCCATTTCCGGTGTAAGCTGCTGACTTTCACGGTTTCAAACAGTTTAGAAAATTCATAATTTCGACTTTTGTATAGCAAGTTATCAAAATAAAATACCCTAATTACTTCGAAAATGGCATGACTCAAGTAAAAAATGCAACAATTTGAACAATATATGTTTTATTTTTGAGAAATCGGGTGAAAATAAAGCAATCAAAAAAAGATCGGGTCAGCCATTTTCGTTGTCGGATGATTGTCACACGTTTACAAGCAGTTTGGAAAATTCAGAATTTCGACTTTTGTAACGAAAGTCATCAAATTAAAATACCCTAATTACTTCGAAAACTGTACGACTCAAGTAAAAAATGCAATAATTTGAACAACAGATGTTTTATTTTTGAGAAATCTGGCGAAAAAGCAATCAAAAAAGATCGGATCAGCCATTTTCGTTGTCGGATGATTGTCACACGTTTACAAACAGTTTCGAAAATTCAGAATTTTGAATTTTGTAAAGAAAGTCATTAACTTAAAATACCTTAATTACTTCGAAAATTGTACTACTGAAGTAAAAAATGCAATAATTTGAACAACAGATGTTTTATTTTTGACAAGTCGAGCGAAAATACGGCGATCTAAAACAAACCGGGTCACCCATTTCCGGTGTAAGCTGCTGACTTTCACGGTTTCAAACAGTTCAGAAAATTCGTAATTTCGACTTTTATAGCAAGTCATCAAAATAAAATACCCTAATTACTTCGAAAATGGCAGGACTCAACTAAAAACCGCAAAAAGTGGAACAATAGATGTTTTATTTTTGAGAAATGAGGCGAAAATACAGCGATCTAAAAACAATCTGGACGAGTCTTGTCTGTCCAGACGACCTTTCAGACAGTTCGAAAATTTCAGAATTACGATTTTAAAATATAGACTAGCAAAACTAAAATACGCGAGTGTCTTTGAAAATAGTATGATTTAAGTGAAAATACGATAATGCAAACAACAAGTGTTTTTATTTTCCCGAAAACGGGCGAAAATGTGCCAGTCGCAGGATAAGTATTATTCAACCATTTGTCACCGCACATAAAATCAGTCGAGTAGTTAATTTATACTGATGAAAAAAAACGAATTGTAACTCTACATATATTAAGCGTCACCTAATAACCAGTACAAAAAATGGATCTTGTATTGAAATTAAAGATTTAATGTAATGAGCACAAACACTGAAAGACGTGTTGCAAACTGCGCGGTCGATTGATTGTGAGTGACGGCATACGGCTTCCTTAGCTTGGTCATTTGTTTATAACTGTAGTAACCCACGTTGCACGCCGGATGTCATGAAATCCTTTGTTTTATAATCCAGTTGCCTGTCCCTCTCTTTCTAAGGTCTATGCTTTAATAGTATTCTCTGAAAAATAACAAAGCACCCTGCATAATTTGCATAACAATATAACATTGTTATTACTTCTATTGTATTATTTGTTATGCTAAATTTTCTTTATTGTTAATTCTAAAGTATTACACTGACTCTGTAATACTCTTGAGAGAATTATGTGATGTAATATCCTAACATTTAGTAATATGAGGTTATTACGAGGATACTGAAAAGTATGCATGAAGACAGTACAGTATCGACGGACGCATAGCGGTGGTTGAAGCACCCGGTATACTTTGGACATGCTTTGCAGTATTCTCGTAATAACCTTATTAATATACATCATTTCCTCCCAGAAATACATCATGGGAATGCCGAAACCCGAAACATTTAAAACAGATTTAGAAAACTTTTTGTGTGGGGTCCGTCCGGTCAAACCCTGGGGGCAGCCGTGTTTTTTTTTTATCATAAGAGGACACTTATGCGTGTAAGCGTTCCATATTTAGAATTTGTGTTTCCGAATATGGTAGAATGAACTACCCAGTGCAATACCGCAAAATGACGGCATGCTGTAACTTATGGCATTACGATGACAGCATTTAACGTACTACCCTATCAGTCATATGTGTTTAAGTAAATGGCAGAGTAGTGTCTTAAAAGGACTTGAAAACAAAAACAAATGTTTCTAGTCAAAATGTTCTCAAAAACGAGGAGATGCAAATTGTTTTAAATTTGGGCTATAATATTTGGCTGCATATAATTTTGGTGGTTTACTGGGGACACTGTGCAGTGCCCCCCCCCCCACCCACCCAGACCAGAAACATAATTATTTTTTCAAGACCTAATATCCAAAATAATATTTTTATGATCAATAAATGTATTTTTTGGTTCATGTGTTCTTACTTCTATTCACTTCTTCTATAGCATGCACCCAGCTACCACCATTTGCTTGTTATTTAACCCACTCATAAAAGATACATTGTCTTACATACAAGGGTGTTCCTTATTAGATTAGCTCTGCATGGAAATAGGGGTACAAGTAACCAATAACTTCAACACTACGACTAATGTAGAATGCACTAGTCATACTAAAAATTATTATAGTATTTTTATTAATTTGTATTATTTTACATGATTTTCTGTGCATTATTATTATATTTACTCATATTATACTTTTTTAATCATGTTACTAGTATTTAATTTAAATTAATAATTTTGTTTTATTTAGTCATTTTTTTGTTTTTTATCTTGAGTTTACTCACACCTAGTTATGGGCATGCAACTTTACATTAAAACTTCATGCATCTTGGGATACATATGCACATCCATTTGTTTCATTATGGTTGAATAGCGGCCATTTTTTGTGCTAAAAATTCATCAAAATTAAGCATTCCTGCCATTTCGGAACTGGATCTCAGTTGTGTATGGTCATATTTTCTTGAAACTTGTTATAAAACATCAGACATTATGGGACCCTTGATGTACTTTTTGTTTGTTTTTCAGATCGGTTTCAAAATTGCCAATTGATGGCCATTTTCTTTCTTTAAAATCAGGCATTCCTACAATTCTTGATCTGGATCTCGGTCTTGCATGTACAGATTTTGTTCAAATTTAGTATGTACATTAAACATTGTTAGACCTTGGTACATGTCATTTTGTTGGACAGATTGTACTTAAAATGGTCGACTGGTGACCATTTTGTTTTAGCGATTGCAGCGTGGAGCCTTATCTCTGACATGCTCAAACAATTCATGTTCAAACTTTATAATTCTTAAATAAAATTTTATGTGACTTTTAATAAGGCGCAAATAAAATTATTGTGGATTCTGAGTTCCTTTGTATTCAAGTTACCAAATTACAATTTCTAAAGATGTTTTTCAAGATCACTATATCAATGTAAATTAGCATAACTACATTAAGGTTGCATCACAACAAATAATGTGCTTCAATGGCACATCATATCATTATAGAGGGCACATTGATGAAGTTCAATCTCAAATCTAAGTTTACACATTCAAGATGTTGTCATGTAAGTAGTGACTTTAAAGCAACACTGCCATCAGAACTGTGCATGTGTATACGAAAGGTTCACACACACGAAAAAAAATGTTTACATTATTTTATTGATAGCGGCCATTATTTAGATTCTGATATAAGTCAGTTGTACATTTAAAAGATAAAGCATTAAAGCAATGTGGCATGCTTGGTCAGAAAAAATGTTTTTTTTGTGACAATTAAAGGATGGTAGTCGTCACGCCTCGCATGCGCGAGATATACGGGTCTTGCATAAATGAAGATGGTGACTTTGACTATTGCGCAGATCAACGAGTACAAACTGAGACGTTACTAAACTTTAATTAGGTAATTATTAGGTGCTTGGAAGGTATCAAAGAAGTCACCGGCGGTAATTAGAGCAGGTCACGCCCAGGTCAAACCTCATACTTGTGATTTTCATTAGAAGAGCACATTGGATTGTGGGAAAATCAATGTTTATCAACACAAATGTCGCACATGCGCAGCGCGGCAACCACTGCCATTTAATTAAGTTTATTTCATTTTGACAAACTGAATAGTGTACGAGATGTACGTAAAGCTTGTCCAAAAAACAAGATAATTATACGAGTAGAATGTGCAGTTTTGACAACAGTGCTACTCTAAAGTCATGCAAAAATCAGAGCAAAGATATAAAGAACCAGAGAAAAATTTTACTTTCTCTAGTTTTTAGTTTTGATAGATTTCAATTTATTTACAAACATAAAATCTTTGAATTTAAGTCCAAAACAGGTAGTGGTGAGAAAGTTACCATGGAGCAGTTGAAGAACTCCCTCAAAAAATGTGAAAGCTCCTCAGAAATAGAGAATGACAAGGCAGATGGGCCGACCAGAAAGAGCAATACCCTAGATAACCACAATCTTGAAGTACCAAGGCCAAGCAGTCAAGTCAGTACTTCAAGTCATGATAGCACTCAGATGAATAATAAACAAGGAGTTAAGGAGCCCATTGAAAGAAGGCTCCCCCAGCCACCTCCGATGACACCACCAGCTGCAGATGATGACGATGATGATGATACCTACGCATCAGTGGATAAAGAAGTCACTGGTTACTCAAAATTAAAAGATCCAAACTACTCAAAAATCAAAAATGCCAGCAAGAATTCAGAGGACGCAAAAGATCTTCCTAACTATGAGAGAATTAAGTTGGTAGGAGAGGAAGAGGAAGAGGCAGAGGCAGAGGGAGCTATTGGAGGTGCAGAAGATGATACATTTTACACGGCAATACCAAATGACTCTTATGCTAAGGTAAGAAAATATGACTAATACTGGTTTCAATGTGTTTAGATATGGTACTCTGCTTTTGTCAGTGTACTTACCATATGATAGTGAACAAAAATTATCTTAGCATGAAATGAGAAATATCCAGTACACTCCAATGCTTTACGCATATATCGTATTTGAAATATTAGTAGCACAAAATGACAGTGACAGTGGTGTGTCTGGTCAAAATAAGTCATATTTTAATAATCCAATATACAATATTGTATTTGCTCTATTAGTAGTGCAGTCACTCAGGTAAATAACAGTGGTGTGTCTATGATCAAAATAAGTCATAATTTAATGATCCAGTATACAATACTGTATTTGCTCTATTAGTAGTGCAGTCACTTACGTAAATGACAGTGGTGTGTCTATGGTCAAAATAAGTTATATTTTAATGATCCAGTATACATTACTGTATTTGCTCTATTAGTAGTGCAGTCACTTACGTAAATGACAGTGGTGTGTCCATGGTCAAAATAAGTTATATTTTAATGATCCAGTATACAATACTGTATTTGCTCTATTAGTAGTGCAGTCACTTACGTAAATGACAGTGGTGTGTCTATGGTCAAAATAAGTTATATTTTAATGATCCAGTATACATTACTGTATTTGCTCTATTAGTAGTGCAGTCACTTACGTAAATGACAGTGGTGTGTCCATGGTCAAAATAAGTTATATTTTAATGATCCAGTATACAATACTGTATTTGCTCTATTAGTAGTACAGTCACTTACATAAATGACAATGGTATGTCTGTGATCAAAATAAGTTATATTTTAATAATGCCTAAACCTGGTTAATTAGTTTTTTTTTAAATCATACACAATAATTAACTTATTTGCATCATAATTTACAAGGTAATTCATGATATGCATCTTTATATCCGTCCAGGTAAACAAGGATCGTACTTCGAAAATGAAAGCAGATACGAAGAAACGAGATTCTTCCACATCCGATAGTTTGTACAGTAGTGTTAGTGATGGTGATGGTGCTCCTCCACCAGTGCCCCAGAAAGCCCCTGATTTAGATATGGATTCACCGGGGACCTCGCGCAGAGGAGACAGGTACAGGCATCTTTCCTATAAGTTGTGCCCTGCAGTGATGAAGTATTATTTTATGGGTGATATGAAGGACATTTGATATCGTTTTGATCTGTAGTTGTTCATAAATAAAGATTTTACTAAATTCTAAAAGACAACTATGCAACCTAACTCAGTTGTTGATTCGAACAACATTGGTTCCCAATAAACCATTTCCATTCCCTGCGAGATCCTGAGTTATGCGTGAAATCAAACGTCAAAACAGGACAAACAAAGGTCATAGCATCATAGTGGCAACAAACATCACGTGGGATTCAACAAACACGAAAGTATTTTGGGGGACATTTCCATGCTTAATAATGTGCTGTACACATTTCATGATAGGCAATTTTTATTAAGTAAAGGTATTCAAACGCAATATTCTCCTGTCAAAGATCGGCCTTTCGATGTGAGCCAGGAAATAAAGTAATTTGAGTTCAAATTTGTGATTTTACTGTGTCATTTCGATAATTTGTTGTGAATTCCAGGGAAACTTATTGCCTGAAAAATAACTATTATTTTGTCTGTTGCTATTTTTATTTACTCTTTTGTCTGTCCAAATTTTCATATGACATAATGCTAAGTGATGTCATTTTATAGAACAAATGATATTGGATGAAAGGTGACCATGCTGTTCTCATTTGTCAATGTTTTATATCTCACTAAATTAAAAACTAACCTAATTATTTAGAACGGCATCACAGTCAAGTACAGGATCTGCTAGTGCCACATCAAGAATGTTACCACAGCAACCGTTACCCATGGTGACATCTTCGTCACAGTCCGCTAGTTCTCAGGAAGAACCAAATTACACGCAGGTGAGAATAAATGATTTTTTTCTTCTTTATTTTGGCATGTCAACATAAAGAACAAAGCATTTATAGCGTGCAGGATTGAAGTCAAGATGGAGTGTCAAAAAACAAGTTGGGTCAGTTTGGTGACTGCTTGGGTTCTCAATCTTTTCACGACCAGTTCCCTCTTTCCATCACAAAACTGTCCCATTTATAGTCTGCATTTTCCATCAGAAAATTGGGACAAAAATAGCAAATTTTTTTTTAGTAAAAACTGAAAATTGTCTCAAATTTTGTCTGTTGGCTCATAAATTAGGGTTCATTTCTAGAAATATTGAATAATATAAGAAAAAAGTGCGGACAAATTTGGGCGAGAAAAATCTGGTGGTGAAAAGGTTAATAAAAATAAAGATGATACATGGCTGTCAGAAGATTTTCTGTCTTTCCTTTGTTTTTCACATATTTTTATAAAATGTGAATTTCATTTCATGAAAGCATAACAAGTTACACTACAAAGAATCTTGGCATAGAGAGCACACTGCTCTTGATTTTATTTAATGTGATTAATTTTTTTTCTTTATATTCCTAAATTTCACATAGATATTTGTTATGTGTTTATTATGTTTAGCTGCTATGTTATTGGATCAAACAGTGAAGTTACATCTTTCAGCAGGCTTCTTGTATATATCGATACTTTAATTTCATGAGCCGAAAATGTTTATGCATCTCTGAAAATTGTAATATTTTGTAGAACCTAAAATGTCAGTGCTGTTAAATATTTAATTTTTGCTTGGAATTAATTTTTGCTATTTTCGCTGAAGGAATGATTCAGTGAAAATAAAATCCAGCAAATATATCCTTTTTCCTATATTTTACATTCAACTCAACTAAAATCAGTGAATATAAATTCCGTACAAAATACCCAAAAGGTCTTTTTAAATGAAAATTAATTCCAGCTAAAATAAAGTATTTTACAGTATTTAAATATTTGTGTGCATAAATGCCATTAAAGCAAGGGAGTCGTCACCTGCACATGCGTCAGATGGCCATAGCGTGTCAATTTTTAGCATGTGTTGTTATCATCGATTGGGACTCAATTCCCGCGCGTGCACATGTGACGAACCTCTCGCTTTAAACTATCAAATCATGACGATTTGTAGCAGTGAAAATTGAACAGTTTGCCGTAAACTTATATGTCTATTCATAACATTATTCAGGTTAGTGTGAGGGAAAGTATTGAAAGCATCAAAGAAAGGGAAGGAAAAAAAACAACCCATCCTTATACAGCAGTGACAGAAGAACCCAATTACTATTCAGTGGTGAATTCTGTGCAGCCACCTAGTCCTACAAGTCCCCCACCACTGCCATCAGATAACACCAGGCCAACGAGTTCAGTGCAAGAGGAGGATATTAGTGTTTCGGTGAAAACGAGAGGTGTAGAAGCAAGGACCAGGGTCAATAGTGCATTGTATGAGAAAATATCTGGTGAAATAGGTGAGTTTTGCGAGTTATGATTTAAGAGAGCAAGTGTTTATGGAAAGCAAATGTCTCATCATTATTGTCAATTCATGTGGTCTCGAAAAATAGCTGCTCAATTTGAAATATAATTATGTGGTCAACTATTGTATGTGAATAAACGATTTGCAGGTTTGAGTATCATGTGATATTTATGTCAGAGTATGTCAAAGTAAATCCACCATTTTGTTTCATATCTAGCCACGTAATAATCCTTAAAATAGTCTTTAAATTATCGATCAGTATTCCACACCAACACGACTTGGCAAAGTAAATGTTAGATTTGAAATATTATTAAATTCAGAAAAATGCAGTCTCAAAAATAATTAATCTGTTGATTAAAATGAGTCTATTGTTGCTATAACAATGTATTTTGTGTGTGTACACCAGAAACCTGCAAATGGTCTATTGGTCATTTTACCATTTGAGGGTTTTTTGTGCATGTAGTCTTGTTTGAGTTGGTTTATGATGTGCTGGGTAACCATGCAAAGAAGTGGTCCCAAGTTTATGAAACTTTTTCAAGGAGGAAGATGATTTCAGTGATTCTTGATTACTCATCAGACAGCAGATCATATGATGTACAAAAATACCAAGTGATACTGAAACCAACAAGTCATCTATTTCGGCAGGTCTTGTTTGCATAATTAATGAGATATGCATAACAAATATAGCATACTAATCTTGAATATATTCACATAGCTTCTATTTGTTGAGATGTTAAGCTGTGCACCAAGTCATATATACTGTAGAATACTTTATTTTCGCTTGGAATTTATTTTTGCTGTTTTCGCTGAAGGGATGATTCCGTGAAAATAAAATCCAGCGAATATACTTTTTTTTTTTCTATATTTCACACTAAACTCATCAAAAATCAGTGAAAATAAATTCCATACAAAATGCCCAAAAAGCCTTTTCAGCGAAAATTAATTAATTCCAGCGAAAATAAAGTATCCACAGTATACTGCAAAATACCTGGTATGGCCTTTTAGCTTTTTTATTGCAGCTCCTGATCACTTATTAGTGAGCTCCTGATGTAAAATGGTAGCAAAAAATAAATAAATAGTTAGCATGTTGTTTTTAACTTATCAGTGATTTTGCTAATTAAAAATAAAGTACCTGTATATTCTCACAGTTAGGCTGAGAAAAAAAAAATCTCTGTTTCTCGTTTCCGCATGGATCATTTTGAACTATGTGCCTCGAACGTTTTTTTCTTTCTAAAGCATTCCAAAATGCTCTTGTACTCGCACTTGTCTCAAATTCCCCCATTTTAGCTCAGTATTCAAAAAAAAAAAAAAAAAAAATCGCCTGGAAACAGAAAATTCCATGAAACAAGAAACAGAGAATTTGTTTTTCCTGGCCTTAGCTAAATTAAGAATCTGTTAATTCATGAATTGTGTCAAATTGACTAAAATGGCATGTAGCCATTTCATTATGTTTTACAGTAGTTGAGAAAACATAGTAATACAAGTGAAGTCTTGCTATTGTCTGTGTTTCTGATGATGTCTATGACTGTTTATAAAATACATACACTTTTATTTCACAACAATTTAACAAACAACCATACATGCATACATACATAAAAGGAAGAGTGTAATCGTATTTGACTCACACATTCAGTCGTGACAATTTAAAATCGATGTTAATAACGTTTCTACATTAATATTGATAGATGATGAGCCGCAAGAAACTAGTGCCCCTATACCAGAATATGCATCAGTTAACAAGTCAAAGAAATCCAAGGGACCCACAGGTAAGGACTACTTACCCCTATCATAGAAATCCAAGGGACCCACAGGTAAGGACTACTTACCCCTATCATAGAAATCCAAGGGACCCACAGGTAAGGACTACTTACCCCTATCATAGAAATCCAAGGGACCCACAGGTAAGGACTACTTACCCCTATCATAGAAATCCAAGGGACCCACAGGTAAGGACGACTTACCCCTATCATAGAAATCCAAGGGACCCACAGGTAAGGACTACTTACCCCTATCATAGAAATCCAAGGGACCCACAGGTAAGGACTACTTACCCCTATCATAGAAATCCAAAGGACCCACAGGTAAGGACTACTTACCCCTATCTTACTTACCTCTGCTATCTTACAAATCATGCCAAGTTCTATCCAACCCAAATCAAATCTACAGTGACTGTACCCTAACATAATTTTATTCTATCAAACACACGAAGAATTTGTTATTCTTACCATTTCATTCGCGAGAATACAATTTCTTGCCATTTATTCTAGCCAATGAAGTGACATAATTTGTATTTCACCTTTGACACAGTGAGAATTTGTAGTCACTCCAATGAAATGGCGAAAATTATATTTTTGCCACTGCCACTGAAGCACAAAAATCTGGAGTCTCTCCACTGAAGTGGCGAGAAAGTGTATTCTTGTCAATTTTGTATTTTCGCCAATGAAATGGTGAGAATAACAATAGTTTCCATAGTGCGAGAAACATTTTCTTCTTCTCGTCTTGCATTTTTCACCAATAGAGAGTACCTTGCCCCCGTGTTCAATGCTCCCACATAGACAATTTAATATAAAAAGCTGATAAAACAATCTAAAATCAGTTTTATTCATATTTCTCATTTTCAAGTTTTTCAACATAACTGTTAAATCTGTTTCATTGAACAAGAGTTTTTTCTAAGAGTATTATATTCCTTGACAATTAAAGATTTTGGATCGTACATTGACAATGGTTGTAGTTTGTTTACTGTCATCTTTGTTTGGTATAGTTTTAGTTTCATTACACCAAAACAAAGTTTGCCTTCATTTTTCCAATATTGAGAAGTGAAAGAATTCATTATAGGTCATCAACAAATTAACTCCAAAAAATTTAGAAATTGTCTGCACCATACCTTACACTGAATTGTCTGCACCATACCTTACACTGAATTGTCTGCACCATACCTTACACTGAATTGTCTGCACCATACCTTACACTGAATTGTCTGCACCATACCTTACACTGCCTTGGCCTTTACATGTATTTCTTTATGTGGATGTACAACTGGTATGTGTATGGGATACTTACACAAAAATGCCTGTAACAATTTGTCAAATTACTAGTTATAATATATTTTTAATAATTATACTTCAGATGTTAGCACACTATACTCGTTGATATCGTGTTGTAAGTCTCTGGATTGCCAGCTGGCTTAAATAAATCCTGAGTTTATTATTAAGTCGTTCTACTGTGGTGATTGGTGCTGGTTGTGTAACAGATAATTTTGCAGACTAATTTTCGTTATATTCCATAATCGCAATGTATCGTCCCCCACATGGGACACTAGTGTTTGCCAAACAATGCCTGTAACAGTTTGTAAAATTACTAGTAATTCTCAATAATTATATTTAATATAATTTTTAATAATTTTACTTCAGATGTTAGCGCACTTTACTCAAAGGTGAATAAGTCACGCAAGAAAATAGACGCAGCGCCAAACCGAGAGAATCAGAGATCAAGTTCAAGGATATCGAAGTCAAGCGATGATGGAGACGTTGATTATTCACGGATCAAAGACAATACTGATGCCACTGATCCCGGCTACCAGGCTATTGATGAACTGAATGCCGATCTCGCCGCTGAGGAGAAGTTGAAAGCTGATGATATGGTGCACATCAGCCAGCATAAAGTAGATGAAGGATTTTGGCAGAAGAAAGACCACACTTACCAGACTATACACGGACAAGAAGAGGACGAAGAAGAAGAGAAACAAGACAAACTGTGGAATACTCCAGACTAGACGGATCGCCCCCATTCAGATCTATACTGTATTTTGTCTATCAGAAACCCAACTCCATGAACCAAAAATCAAATTTATACTATACTGGATCATTAAAATATGAATTATTTGGACTGTAGACATACCTCTGTCATTTACGTAAATGAACTAGACAATAAAATAAAGACGATAGCCCCAAACTCAGTTTAATGTAACCTTTTCACCACCAGACTTTGTCGCCCAAATTTGTCTGCACTTTTTTTCTGATATTCTCAAATATTGAACCCTAATTTTGGAGCCAACAGACAAAATTTGAGTCAATTTTTGTTTGGCGATTTTTAGCACAATCTTTTGAAAGAAAATGCAGACTATAAACAGACTATTTTGTGAATTTGTGATAAAAAAAGGAACTGGTAGTGAAAAGGTTAATAAACGGTTGCCATAATCTTTTGTAGTTCACTTTTCACAATTTAATCCTGCATACAATATATGTATTTTGATCCAGACCTGTAGTTTACGGGGAAGAAATCGTAGAAAAATACATAAAAATATTACTCAAAATTTTTTGCAGGAAAAAGAATAGCGATCAAATGGATATACCGTAAAATCTTTATTAGAAGCCGCATCCCTAATAGAAGCTGCACCTATTCTTTTTGAATAATAGAGAACCAAAAAAAATCACCATTTCCCATGTGTAGATGCTCTAATAAAAGCTGTATCACCTCTGTTGCATTGTACCATTTTATTAGAAGCCGCGGCTTTTAATACAGATTTTACAGTAGTTGTACTCTTAATAGGAATAGTTTATCTCAGTTTTGGTATTATTATGTGATATATTTAGTCACAGGAATATTCATGGAATATGCAACATTAAATACTCAAATCACAACGTTCACAGTATGTACATGCACCTATTTTTTTCTTTTCCATAATGTTTATAATGAAAGCGGTGCAGATTACAGTAGATGATGCATTGTAATGGTTCTACTTTACTCTAATTTTTATATCAATAATGAAGGATTTAGAGGATCAGGGCGTACACAGCTTTCGTAATTATGTACGGTGATATGCGATGAAGTTCTCGTAACAAGCAAATTCTAAAGATTTGCAAATGTTCGTAAGCGGCCCCATTCTGTGCAAGTACGTCAAACATCGTTCAAATCGATAGCATCACAGAACAAAGTAGATGCTTGGAAATATTTGATTGCATAAACAGAAATAAACAAATTTATCATTGCATTCAAAAACGCTAATCGGGGACATGTTTTGTGAATAATCAAAAACGGTCTGAGATGAACGCGAATGAGTACTTTCATAGATTCACTAATTTGCATTAAAATATTAGAGATGTTGTTTTCTCTTGCGATTTTGGGATCATAAAGCAATTCATGTGACTTTTTTAATTCTTCATCGCATATACATTAATCTTAAAAATCCTGCGTGTATTACAAGTTTTTTTTTGTATATAACTGTGATTGAATTTATCAAGTTTTAGTTTAGAGGATTTAATACTTTTCACCACCAGACTTCCTTGGCCAAATTTTTTGATACTTTTTTCTCATATTCTTCAATATTTCTGGAAATGAACCCTAATTTTGGAGCCAACAGACAAGATTTGAGTCAATTTCAGGTTTTACTCAAAATATTTAGCTATTTTTGTCCAAATTTTCTATTGAAGGAAAGTGCAGACTATAAACTGGAATATTTTATGAATTTGTGATGAAAAGGGGAAACTTGTGGTGAAAGGTCTAATTAAATCTTGGTTCAGTTTGTAACTTGCGCACAATGGAGGATTTGGGTGATATAAACCTGTATTGTTTTTATGGATGACACATCACATTGTTCGAATGCAGTACGGCTCTCGCGCAACCTTTCCTGATTTTCACATTCGTATCATGCTTTCATCGCATTAAGGTCACATACAGGCTGCACATTTATCGCATTTGAATTGCGTATTCATAACGTATTCGCGTCGGCCAATTCTCTAGAATTATGTTTATTTAGGCAAAATTTGAACAAAAATCATCAGAAATAATTTTTACCGTCTCAAAAATAGGATTCAGCTCGCAGCGTGGTATGGTAAAAAAGTGCAATAAAAATATGCAATGCAGGTTAGTTGGAAGACGCAAATGTTATAAATGTACGGATGTGTGCAACATGTTTGGTAAAAGCTGTACTGTATTGGTGGCACAAAACAACACGCATACCTACATGTATCCTACATGTATACATTAGTTAACAGACTTTAAGTTAAAGTGGGTATCCTCGGGGGGGGGGGGGGGGGCATCCGGGCATTTTCTACTGCCTGGCAACCCGCGGCGGTGAAAACAAAGACCCAAAACTCGCAGAAAACGGTACTTTGCGATGGTTGTTGAGAGTCCCCTGAACAGTGTAACAAGATTAGCCCTACGTGTGTAACATATATGAATTTGGTTGATCAGGATTACTTCAAAGTTGAGTTTATGCTGTTTTCTCGAGTTTTCACCGGCTCCACCGGCGTTCCACAGCAGCGCGCACAACCCTCATACGTGGTACATTGGTGCGCGTCTTAGCAACGTAGAACGTCCGTGACGTAGCTCCGCCCCCGAGGATATGGAGCAGCAAAATAGTTTCCAAATTCTGTAACTGTAAATAATTTAATTTTGGCTCATTTTGTTATTTGTATTTTGTTATTTAATTGGCCAAAAAGTTGAATCAAAATCATCTAATACGCAGATTTTTGTTTTTTTGTCAAATTAGTGATGTGAATTTTTTTCATATTTCAAAATACACATATTGCTGCCAAATGCTTTTTTAATATACTTCATCAATTTGTGAATTTTTTTTTTTAAGTGTTTAAAAATAGCGGTAAACAATCACTTACTTAATTTTTGTTGTAAATAAGGTCAGTTTTAGACAACATATCTACTTTAAAATGGTATAATACACCTGGACAACACTTATCTCTGTTATACTCTAGGTTTTATTTGAGAATTACTTATTTACTTGTATTTTGAATCAGATGATTTAAATAAATTTAAAAGTGGCCACAAACATTAACAAATTATCCATGCATATTCATTTGCTAATTAGCATATTATTGGAAATATTAATTGCATGAGATGACATTTTTGGATACTGAGGGCCACTGAGTGCAAGTTAAACTACTGTAAAATACTTTATTTTTGCTGTAATTGATTTTTCGCTGAAAAAAACTTTTTGGACGTTTTGTATGAAGTTTATTTTTACTGAATTTTGATGAGTTGAATGTAAAATATTTCCTTGATTTTATTTTCACTCAATCATCCCTTCAACGAAAATAGATTCCAATTTGGTTTACAGTAAATTATTGTGCTTTATCATATACTTAGTATTGCTTGGCCTTGTATCGCTATAGGAAGGGCAATAATTTCCCATATCACGCCTGGCTCAGTGCGCCCGGTCCTGCTTTTATCAATCAAAACGAAATGTGCCATTCTAGATTACATCGTGTAATTACTTCTATAAGGTGTATGATGAAACCTTTATGGACTGAATATAGCCTTTGCTGCCCTCAGTACGGCTTACATTCCGATGCAAGTTAGGGCGTTCCCGCCCTCAGGCAGCAAAAGTTGTATCCAGTCAATAAAGAATATTATATCAGTGAGCTTAAAATTTCATACTAATTACAACAAATATTGTAAATACTGCATTTACCTAAATAATGTTTAAAAAGTGAATTTATGTACTTATACTTGTATTTGGGTTTGATACTATAGTGTGACATACTTGATGTGTGAGTATATAATATGCACACATTCTGTAAAATATTCAAGAATTCACTGTTATTCTTGAAGCGTGGGGTTGTTTACTTTCTTAATTTTCAGAGCTTTTTTTGTATAAACAAGAACAATTATAGTATCCCATAATTCAATGGCACAATACGGGGATTGACAAGTCTTGGTTTAACAAAAAAAACAATTTATTTGACAATTTGTAGCAAAAAAGCAGTACTTTGGAAATTTTAGAAATAGTGAATATTAATTCGATAATTTGCATATATTGACTGATTTCATGTCGTATGTATTACCAAGGGTTTAGGGTATAAATATTATTATATTACTGCATATAATTTTATGAATTTATTACAAATAATTATAAATATCAAGCAACTAGTGTAACTGAGTAGTATTCAGTATTCAGCCCGAATCAAAGGTGATTCTGGTGATATAGGAGGACATTTACATGGTCTGAATCACACTGTTTTGCAAACATGCCCTCCATGAGGCTGTGCTCGATTCTGTCAAGCTACTGTGTACTTTGAAGTGCCTGTGAAACAAGCAGCCAATCAGATTTGGTGTTAGATGGCAATGGAAATCGTGTGGTACTGTATTTATCCCGGTAAGAGCCCAGGGTCTTAAACATGGAAAATTGCCTAAAAATAGGGGTGGGCATATGTATGCCCGGACATGACGTCAATCTCTTACTCGGATAAATACGAAATATTGTATTGCCAAAGAGGACACACTCTACATGTAACTCAAATCTGCATAGGTAATAATCGTGATGTTATGGTGGGATAATTGTACCTTGGCTGATGGGGTATTTCAATGCATCCAACAGCCTTTAAAACAAACTTAAATCTTGTTTCTGTAGTCATTTGGGAACAGGCTTGTAAGATTTGTTGAACACAAGGCTACTTAACTACTTGAATACAGCCAAGACCCCCTAACTACTTAAATACAGTCAATTCAATTTGTAAACGATTCACGATTTCAGATATGCACACATTTCAAATTGGCAATTTCAAGAATGTACATGTTTGTTATATAATTTTCGCTTTACGAAAATTAACTTAAAATGTAATTTATTCTTTTTCCTGCATGGTTGCATGTGCATGGTTGTTTGACTGGCAACATCAGGATTTCCTTTACGTGAATCATAGAGGTAAAAAAGCTTCTTTTTTTTTCACCTCCATGTGTTAATCAACACTTTCAACTCAACCTGTTGTCCTGAAAAATGGTGTCATTTTTATAAAGTGCACCCTCTAGTGACGGATCAGAATGGCCCAGCTGTGGTGATTTTTGTTTTCAGTTAAATTAAAATAAAAAACACTGTTCGCAATATTTTTTATTTAATTTAAAATGAAATAAATTGCCTAAACTGTACCAGTCTATTGACAAATGTATATGGGTACAGGCAATGTCACTCAAATCGATAACTGATTGTGTGGTGGGTGGAATAAAATCTCTCAAAAACATTCTTCACTGATGGATGTCTACAGATAAAAATGATATGATGCTTTTAAAGACACCCATCTATGTCATAGAAGCACTGTATCACTAGAGGGCGCAATTTATTTGACCATAAGCACAGGAATTAATTAGGATTCTATATGACCTGTCACATCAAGCTACAACTTGAGTTGTGAATCCTGTCTTAACCTTCAACCATCAAAGAAAATTACTAATAAATAATAGACCAATAAACTAGCCCAATCAGTAATAATACATATTTAATTATGCATATTAACCCAATCATGCATGGCTCATGAATATATTATAGTGAGAGACTTGTTCAGAATGACTAAATATGCCAGTCTTATGTGGTTGTGCGAGAAGATGAAATAAATCAAAATCTTTCTGGATAAGCCGTTATAACAAGCTGGAGACTGATATAAAATTAGCATACTGTAAAGTACTTTATTTTTTAGCTGGAATTAATTTTCACTGAAAAGACTTTTTGGGGTTTTTTGTATGGAATTTATTTTCACTGATTTTTGACGAGTTGAATGTAAAATATAGAAAAAAAGGTATTTTCACTGAATTATCCCTTTAGCGAAAATTAATTCCAAGCGAAAATAAAGTATTTTACAGTACAGATTAAATAAGACTAACAAAGTTAGGATCTGAATAGTCAAAGTGTGTATTATAGCAAGTCGTGCAAGTTGAGAAATGACCAACAACCTATTGATTTTTTTGCAATATTGTATACACTCTTTTTCATGTCATGTTTATAGGAAATGTACATCTCCATTCTAGACCGAACTGACGCCACGCATTTCAACTTTGCTTTGAAAACCTATGGGACGTTCACGCTTGAGAGGAAAGTGTGATGAAACAGAAGAGACTGCTTTTATTCTGTGCTAACATTGTACATTAAAATCTTAGTAAATGAACTCAAACATTTGTTGTGATCTTCAATAAGCAAGATTTCATCGTTCTTTGTACAATATCTTGATGTTCTGCAGTTGAGAATATATAAGGTAAAATCTGTAGGGCACATACCTATATGCATAGTCTGGTTTTTCTAGTTTCTCCAAAAATGAAGATGAATCCACCATCCTAGTACTAGCAATATGTCTGAGTCAGTGGGAAGGCAAAATCCACTGACCCAGATTAACAAAAAAAATGCCAGGAGAGACATTTGAAGTACAGAACTGTCGCCTGGCACAAATAAATATTGGACAAAGCTTAATTGATTACATCCTGGTACATACAGATAACATATCTCTGGGAAACTATTCTGGGTTCATTACTGACTGGTTATAATAGCGACCCCTTTCAGTCATAAAGAAGCAGCCATGGAAGATCCTGACTGTAGGAACTCAAAACTTGTCTATTGTTTTTCACTCAAACCATATTTATTGTTATTCCAGTAAATTTAATGATTTAATACAATCAGTAATTTCAAAAAGTAGTTTTTGAAAAAAAGAAAAAAAAGAATTACATTTGTGAAATTAACAATCGTTTAGTTTTGTTAGAGTAAAGCTAATGACTTGAGAAAGTTGATAATAGTGAAAGTTGATAATAGTGAAAGTTGATAATAGTGAAAGATATACTGCTCAATACAGATCTCGAGGTCTCGGTGTTCATAGTTTAGAATTTGGATTCTTATGTAGCTTTACATTTGTTCCTTTAATAACATTTGGATAATCTCCTTCAAAGATGCGGTCCAGTGATTTATTATACACCATTCCTTGATTGAAAAAAAACAACAATACATAATATAAACAATTTTGGCAGGAGAACGATTTAGACAATTGACATGAAGGTGGGTACTCATTAGGGCATAGCATCAACTCGAGGGGGTTTGGTCATTAAATGTCAACTTGGAGATCTTTGCCTTTCATTGACATAATTGTTGAACTATACTAACTGAATTTGGGTTATATAATCTCCAAACAAGCAGCCTGTCGGCTGAGATAACTCCACTGTTAGCAATGCACATGGCAATTAAAGAACTGGAGACATCATTAGAAAATGAACAATATATATAGTATCAGAGAAATCGGACTTGCAGTTTTTAACAAGAAGTCGAAAATATCACATTTTACCAAAAATATTCACCAAAATTAGAGAATTGAAGGAAACATCATGAAATGGACAAATCTAAGAGAGGTCTACCCAAGGTACAAATACACCAAGTATCAAAGTATTCAGGCTTGTAGTTTTCAAGAAGTCGAAAAAGTTGACATGGATGACGAACGCTGACGGACAATCACTCACATGATCAGCTCGAGCTCTGCTCGACAAAGTCAACAGCGGAGCTAAAAAGATAAATGTGGGTGATTCATTTATGCTAACAGTACCAATAAAGAAAATATGAGAAAGTAGTAATGGGTCCACCTAGTTTATATTGCTCTTGAAAACAAACCAGTTCATGTGCAATTTACTCAAATATATATTACCTGTGTGCTTTGATATGAAAGCAATTATAGCATTATTCTGTGTTGCCATGGCTACATGGGGGTCCAATCTGTTCTGTTTTCTCCAGTAATCCAATAAGAATGGAAAGTCTGTTTGATTGTCATGGTCTGTACCCCTTGAAGGGGGGGGGGTAATAAATAAGATAATTAGTATGCGTAATATTTGTATTTTGAGAGCAAAGTGGAGAGAATTCTAGAAGAGAATGGATAAGTAGAAATACCAGCTCTCTGATCATATTTTTACATAAAAGTTTAATTTTCACAATTTTTGTCAAAATTCCAGGGATACAAGGCAATCTTTAAATTCAACCAATTCATTTCTTCTCACTTTTGTGGTGATTTAAATAGACATTTTGCAACATGGATTTTTATGCTGATTGTTCAATTTTCAGGACCTTCATAAACTTAAATCCATTTTTCCAGAACATTTCATTCCAAATTCCAGTTCAAGTAAATATGACTGTATAAACCCTGACATACAATAAACATTTATACAACATGCGTTTATTAACAACTGTATCTATTAGGTGTACTCCATTTTCTACATGGTATTCCATGGTCTGCTGACAGTGTGTAATCGAACAAAAACAAAGCAGTTTGCAAAGATAGGAACTACCGGTATGTCAGTTTGTATCCATATTCACCTTGAATATAACCTTAGGCCCCCAAAAAAAATTATTTTGTTGCCCTCAGCGACCGACCGAAAAATATGAAATATTGGGTCGTGTTTTTTTTCCCATATACCTATAGACAAAAAAAATCTGATCGACCGACCCAATATTTCAATTTTTCGACTTGGGTGCAACATAAGTTGTTGTTTTTTTTTGGCCTTATAACCAAACCCCACAATTGTGCCATGCAGACACAGCCGTAAAATACTTTATTTTTGCTTGGAATTAATTTTCGCTTTTTTTCGCTGAAGCGCATGATTCAGTGAAAATAAAATCCAGCGAATATACCTTTTTCCCTATATTTTACATTTAACTCGTCAAAAGTCAGTGAAAATAAATTCCAAACAAAACACTAAAAAAGCCCTTTAAGTGAAAATTAATTCTAGCTAAAATAAAGTATTTTACAGTATTATATCTTAGAACAATTTGACGCTTCCCAAATCCTTTACTAATTTAAAAATTCTTCACTGAACATTATAATATCATGTTGATCAACAAAAGTGATACAAGCCATTAATACAAAACTGTGTTTACTCTTTTCAACACCATACTTTCTTGCCTAAAGTTTTTTGCACTTTTTCAAACATTTCTAGAAATGACCGTAATTTTGAAGGCAACAGACAAAATTAGAGTCAAATTTAAGTTTTTATTCTACAAATTTGGCTACTTTTGTCCCAATCTTTTCAAGGAAAGTGCAGACTATAAACAGGACTATTTTGTGATCAAAATATGGAACTGGTGGGGAAAGTTTTAATACAATTACGTGCTCTCTAAATTTGTTACCGATAATATGAGGTTATTATAACCTTATTGTTATACATCTTTTCCTCCCAGGAATACATCATGGGAATGCCAAAATCCAAAACGTTTAGAACTGATTTAGCGAACTTCTTTGTGCGGAGTCCGATCAAACCCTAGGGGCAGCCATGTTTGATTTTTATAATTAGAGAACACGTAATCACTTCATATTTGGAATTCACGTTTCCTAACATGGTAGAATGAAAATACCTAGTGCAATACCGCAATATTACGGCACGCTGAACGATGACAGATGTATAATAATCAGATTATAATCTGACGAGAACTAATTAAAATATTCAATAACACAATGTGTGAGAATTATTTTCTTACATGATGGTAATCAGTCTTCTTTCTCCACCAGTTTTATCCGATAGAATTCTGTTCATTCGAACAATATTTCCTGTCCATTGAAATCTTTCGTCATTAATGAATAGGATTGGTTGATGAATGTCATATGATATGGTCCTGATATCCAATGGAAACATCCAAGAATCCAACGCAATACAACACCTGTGATTGGTCAATTAAATATTTGATTAATTTAAATATTTCACGTTTGTCTTCCTCAATTCATACATATTCATATCTTTCCCATAACTTCTGTTACATGTGACTGCCATATTACTACACTATCATTCAGTTTGATTGGTGGAAACTTTGTTTGGAAAATGAACCTACCATATCTATTTGATTGGTTGAATTATTGAGTTGGCTGTCACACAATAGCCAGTGCATTAAGAATGGGATGGAGTAAGTAATATCATTCAAGATGATGAGATTCAATTGGTAAACTAATCGAGCAGTGCAGGTGATTTTACAGTAATGAACCTTGCTTGAAATTTCAAATTACCAGCACTGTCTTCGATGTAACGATTGATTGCTGTACGTAACTTGGCTGCTTCATAAAGTAGAAGTCTCCTGTGACCTGGAATTTCTGGTAAAATTCACTTGATTTGAAATTTATCACGTCATATTTATACTAATTTGCCCAACAATTATGAGTAGGCATCTACATTAAAATACTAAATCTGTTTGACCTGAATCTTTTGTCTTGATAGAGAGACTGTATTGCTGTAGTGCCTCCGAATGAGTGACCAATGACAGAGACATTGTCTGTGTCTAGTCTTCCCTGAAATTACAAAACATACATTAATCAGTCAAATGCAATAAACAAGTGCTTGTATTAAAGTTTGTCTACATAAGTCACAGTATTTTAAAGTGTGATTTAAGAAATTGTTTGACATTATGCTTATCTACATGCTGTTTTTAGTTTTGGACTTCCAAATAATACAAAGAGACTACCAGTACTACTTTTGTGGTGTATATATTTCACCTAAGGTGCACATACTAAAGTATAGTTCAAGCACATTTTTTGAAATGAAAATTCACAATAATTCTGATTCTGAATTACCATCAGTGATATAATTCTATTCCCACATACGTAACCTACATAGCAACGGGCGAGGGTCGGATAAAAATATAAAAAGTCAAAAGACAAAAAAATGTAGTTTGTCAGAGTTTTAAGATGTGCTCTCATCACGCTTGTAATCAACGCTGTCCAAATGAGGTGCACGGAACTCAGGGGGAAAGTGAATTGTACAAGTCAATTCCTTTATAGGGTTTACTGGTAGGATTTACACCAATTGTGCCATGTAACGCTATGATACTGGTGACAACAAAGTTACATAATTCCTCATCATGCATTTGTTGCAATAGATACAACGCAATTTAATTTTTTTTTATATTTTTCACTATTCAGAGGTTATCATGAGTGTATACTATGACAGAAGTTATTTTCACGAGTGATGCGAAGCGAGTCAATGTATTTGCATTTATTAGTATAAGGCTTCTAACTTAACAAATTTGTTTAGAAAGTTGGTACATGATAATATTGGTTAGTTCATCAAGTTAAGTAGGTACTTAAAGCCATGCAAGAAAGTATGAACACAAAAAAATGCTCAAATTGTGTATGATACTAGAGATTTGAACACATACTATAATGACTCATTTTTTACTAAATTTCCAGTCGTCTATTTGGCCTACCACATTTGAAAAACAGTAACCCTTGGAAAAAAAAAATTATTGTCAATGTGCTGTAACTGCTAATTTTTGACTCCTGTGACATATGGTACTACAAAAGTAATGCTTTCTCAGTATTGCACTGATTAGGAAATGCAGCTCCCCAACAGTAATTATTTTGGTTACACATTGGATTTATACATAAAAATATGTTCACCTTAAATTGAGAGAAGTTGCAATGAATGTCCATTTGGTTTTGGATCAACTGTCCTTTATTCATTTTCTGTAATAGATCCAGTGTTCTGGTGCACTCCTTAGCTCTCTGTTTTACCTGAGAAACAAAACAAAGTTTAATAATGTATATACTGGTATAACTTGTCACCAATTACCATCCTTATATAATAATAACATTACGGGGATACTGCAAAGTATGCATGAGGAGCTAGAGTACAGCGGGACTATCAACCGACGCATACATACTTTGCAGTATCTTCATAATAACCTTATTATATTATTATACATCATTTACTCCCGGAAATACATCATGGGAATGCCAAAGTACAAAAAGTTTAGAACATACAATGTATTTGACAAACTTGTTTGTGTGGAGTCCGGTCAAACCCTGGGGGCAGCCATGTTTGTTTTTTATTACCAGAGGATGCTTACGCAACGTAATCGTTCCAAATTTGGAATTCGCATTTCCAAATATGGTGGGATGAAAATACCAAGTGCAATACCGCAAAATTACAGCATGCTGTAACTTATGGTGTTATTGTGACAGATGTATAATAATAATGTTCATTTACCTTTGAAACAGAAAAGATAAATGATAATATTAACATAAACAAACAGAAAATAACATTATTTGAACAAACTATAAGACTCTCCCTGAATTCCTTTCTTGAAGCCCAAAATGTCCTAATGAACAGAGATGTTTGTCTCCCAAGAGTATTGTTCACTGTTCATAATGTATCACTAAAAAGTAAAGAGAATCTAAAGTTCAGGCTGCCTGAATAAAATGCACTCATTGAACCAGTCTTCTTAAATTTGGTAAAACTTCTTGTAAATTTAAGTAAAATGTTTTTTCTGGTCTTGGTGAAAACTTGAATTGATAGCCAAACATCATATATGGACCAAACGGTTGATTGGTCAATTATATCTGGACCAAACCACTTAATTGGTCGATTAGCTATGGACTACAACGTTGATTGGCCAATACTGTAAAATCTGTATTAGAAGCCGCGGTTTATATTAAAATGGTACAATACAACAGAGGGGAAGTGGTTTCTATTAGAAAATCTACACAAATGAGAAATTGTGATTTTTTTTGGTTCGCAATTGTTCAAAAAAATTGGTTGCGCTTCTATTCAGGAATGCGGGTTTCTAATACAGATTTTATGGTAATATATAAGCCAGACAGGTCATTAGGTGATTGACTGATTAAAAACAAGGAAGACCATCCCAACTAAATGTTAATTTTGTATACAGTTATATAACTAATGCTAGATGTTCAGTGTCAAGGTCTTGCAGGTTTTGATAAGTTCATCAGTTATAGACTATATATATATATACAGACCTGACTATTTCTGAGTGCATACTCTTCTCTGCTTGGCAATGACAATATAAATGTGACAAACTCTTCTTTAAGAGTCATCTTATCTTCATCAGATGGCCTCAAGCAGTAGGTTGTACATGCAGAATTATCTCTGGTAAATGAATATACTTGAATTAAAATAAAATAATTAACATTCACCTGCAACTCAGCTTTATAATACTATCCTCAGCTTTATTTGTTTGGCCCAACTTAATAAAAATATTGCAAAATGACACAAGATTTCATGGATACATGAATAAAACTGTAAACATTATTAAACCAGGATTGTGTTAAGTAAGCTAACACAACAAAATGATAAAAGAAAAAAAATCAGATCTATTCTATCAGATGTTGTAGTGTATATTATTTAAACCATACAGTTTTTGTTTTGTTTTTGTGCCTACATGTTGGTTGATTTACATGGACACAATAAAATAAATATGGCCGCCAGTTGGCCATATTAAATTAAATCACAAATCAGAGTAAATAAATACCTCAGCTGGTGATATACACATTCAAATATTAGTATTTGAAAAGAAAATTTGATTTTAAAAATTTTGGCCATGAAGCTGTACCATACATTGGAAATAAATCACTGACACAGCAATAGACACTTACTAGTAATAGAAAATAATAAAAGCCCAAACTAATTGTTACTAGCCATTCCTAAAAATTTAGTGGCCCACCAAGATTTTAGTAGATTTTTGCATTTTCCAATATGACAAATTGTGAAATTACACATACATGTTTTGGGAGATTATACCCTCAACATCTGATTGTGAACTCTCATAACAACGTTTAAAAAGTTATTCATAGGTCCATATTTTTCAAAGATCAACAGTTCGCAAATAGACATACGTCTTTAGTCACCATTTAATGAAGTCAGTCGCATTGCGGAATATTTCAATTCACTACGTTCAATTACCCACCATAGACTCCGGTCAGTCAAAATGACTATTTTGAACTGTAGGCATTAATCAGCGATTCTGCCGGTGACGGAGAGATAGAATCCAGGTCAGGGGAAGCCCCATGACCTCAAGATTCTTTTACCCCTTACGTCACGAACCCACGTGACCGAGGCCACATGGCAATGCCATAGGCAGCCGTCCATCACTCTTAATTTCTCTCCGCCTCGAGTGGAGATGAAATCTAGCGAGCTCTGCTGGATCGCCTGCTTTTTTTTCCTGTCCAGATTTATAGCTTGGGTTGTTGCCGCTGCTCGGCATCCGACATGGTAGCTGGTAGGATAAGTTTTCCTTGTCTTTTTTTTACCCTCGTGTCGTTTTCCCCTTTGTGTGTAGTATTTTTCACAGCAAAGAAATCAAAATCCGGCGCCACTACGTAGTCACATGTTGATTTCATGGCGGCACCTTTTACAATTACTGTAATTCGTCTCCCTCATGCATGTCGTCTTTTATTTTTAATGTATTTAGCAATATATCGATGTAATGACAGCTCCAAGGCTCGCTGCCTTTTTTCTTCCGGTCTCCTCGTCTTTCGAACCGACCGTACAGTGGTTTATTCAGAATCTACCAGCATAGAACCCGCATCTAAGATGCTTTGTCGTGGCTACGTGTGGGTTCCGGGGTTTTTTTTTGCATGAAAGCGTGTTTTTTTTTCACTGAGTTCTGAGGCCTGAGATTTTCTTTCAGAGCCATCAAAATCGCTGACACTGACCGCGTCACAGCAAGGTCGCGCATCCAGTAAACAAATCGGTTAAAGTGAGTTGCGTGTTTTGCATGAGTGGAAAGTCCTCACGCTCGGCTACCGGTACTTCATGTACCGGGACGTCGAGTAAGAGGCCCGACGGCGGAGGTACCGATATTTTCTCGGTCTCCCCCGCTGATCGGAGGGCATCCTCACAGTCTGTTTTTTCAGGCGGTGTTTTTTACCCGATTTTACCAGCTGCAGCGAGGCTGTGCCCCTGGAGGCTTTCCTCCTATGGGGCCCGTTGCGGGTCTCTTCGTGGACCCTTCCTCGCACGGCGCCGAGTTTGCCTCCGAGTTGAGGGCTGTAATTGGTCGAAGGACTGTCGGGGCAATTGCGTCCCTGGCAGGCCGGGTAGATCAGACGCAGTCGGAGCGAGCTGTCTCCACTGTGTCCCCTCGGTGGGCAAGCAGGAAGAGACACGAAAGCATGTTTGCATTCAAACACGTCTCTTCCGGGGAACCCCCGTTCCCAGTCACGGCTCTCCCACTATTTTGGGGGGTGGCCGAGGCTCAGGCTAATTACACCGGTCCTTCTCTGGATCCGCGGGCACTGAATGCCAACGGGGTGCTGGCAGCCAAGTCTCCGATCTCGGGGCAGGGCTTTCAGGGCAGGGCACGCGTTGACCCCTCCCCACTTTCAGCCAGCTAGGGTTCGTCACGCGGTAACGGTACAACGATAACGAATTTATCCTTGTGTCCGGTCCCCGCTGTGGGTTTTGACTCCTTTCTTACTGACCCACGGGCGTCCCCAGAGGGAACCGACCCTGTCATGAGACGCACAGTCGAACACGCTCCCTCTCACATATTTTAAGTTAAAGGAGACGCGTTCGCTCGTGTTGGATACAGCCGGTACTCCGGGCGGTCCCTCAGAGTCTTCCATCTGTATGACTCGGTGAGCCACGCTTTTGGGGTGAGGCGGAGTATCATCGTTCCCAGTGATATGATGTATATACCCCCACCCTTGATCCTAAAGCGACCACCTAAGGTTGCTTCAACGCTTATGGGATCACGGGCGTCGGGATCCAAAGCAACCCCGTCGGCACATCTCTCCCCTGTCCGTCTGAGTGCGGAGTGGGGCGCAGAGCACGCAAACGGTGTTGATGGGCGGCGTTGGTCAGCCGCGGAGGATGTAATGCTTAAGGCCCCTGGGTGGGAATAACGTTAGGCAACACTTCCCACTGGACCAAACGCTACCCAGTCAGTGTGTTTCAGGATCAGACCCCATAGCGTGGGATGAGACCAAAACGCCCCCAACAGGATTCCAAGGCTCCTTCCCCAGACCCCGGTACCACAAATTTGGCAAACCGGGCAAAGGGGGATAGCTGCGTTCCATGGGTGTCTTTGCCAATTGAGGACGACCCATCTAGCCCTGAGGGCAGAGTTGCTTGAGCGCATTATTATGCGTGCCCAGCACTCTGGTGACCTTGGAGGCAGAACGCACCAGCCTCCTAGACCAGGCGACATTTTTACTGGTGGGCCACCGCACCTCTACGTGCGACACCCCCTAGTGTTGCCTGGCTCGCTTGGCCAGGGCCACTACTGGGCTACGAGACGCGGCCTTAGACGCACGTGTTTTCGCCGACAAGCTGAGCTGGGGTACGTCCCCCACCTCAGTGATGCAGACTGGACACCCTCCACCCTCTTTATTCAGGGAATGGTGGGTACAGTCTCGGAGCTTCGGAGTGCAATGAATCAGAGGGTTCAGATTGAATCCGCTAGCCAGTTGGTCCTGCCATGGGCAAGCGGAGGGCACCCCAAGCACAGAAAACACAACGCCCTAGGGCATTGCCCGCTAGCCAGAGTCAGCCAGGAGGCAAGTGCTTATACCCTTCCATGGGAGGGAAGGGTAGTGGCGTGCCCCCAGGGAGGTAAGAGCCAGGTGGTGGCTCCTCACCCTCTCTGGGCGGATGTCTACCCGGCAGCAGGGGAAGCATGTTTGACGCTCACCTCTGCAACCGGGGGAGACAGGCACGTGTTCGGTGAGTGGCCAGGTCACAACTTAGTGACTACTTCAGGCCTTGGGGAACTCGCCTCATGGGGGAAGGAAGCACCCTCCCCCCTTGCAACTGCCGAACACATGGCCACACATCCCTGTCGTACACAGATTGCGCCGGTGTAGTCCGGTTTGGAGACGGTGGGTGACCGACCCCTGGACCTTCCCAGGTGGTGACATCCGTTTACGGCATACCGCTGAAATCTCCACTTCCCCCCGTCAGTGTCTCCCCTGTTGGGCACTGCCAGGGGACTCCCGCAAGGCGGAAGCAATTAGACAGGAAGTAGCAGTTTGCTGTGGAAAGACGCCATACACAGGGTACATCAGCCGGAACTAAGTCCAGGCTTCTACTCAAATGTGTTCGTAGTACCAAATCTACAAGTGGCAGGCGTCCAGTTTTGGACCTAGACAGACTGAATCAGTACGTGCCCCTCGATCGGTTCCACATGGAGACACCATTCAGGGTTCTTCTCTCCATCCACCGTTTTGACTGGCTAGCCCCACTAGATTTAAGCGGGGCCTACCTGCACGTACCGATGCACCTAGCGAGTTGCCATCTCCTTCGAATCGCCCAGCTGGGCCAAGTATTCAAACTTCGGTGCCCCCCCTCCATTCGGGTTAGGGACAGCACCCTACGTGTTCACCAGAGGGATGAAACAGGTAGTGCTGCTGCTTCACCAGATGTCGATACACCTCAATCCGTACCCAGACTACTGGTTACCAACAACCCGGGCAAGGGGTAATAGCCAAACGCATCAGGCTAACACAGGATTTACTTCACCAGTTGGGCTCGTTAGTAAATCGACAAGTCCCACCTCGAGCCAATGCGCAGTTGGTGTCCCTGGGCATGGAGTTTTGACACAGAGGTAAGCTTGGCTTAGCTATTTCAAGCATATTGCTTAGCGCTAAGCAGCCTAGCCGAATGCCTAGTCAGCGTTCCCTCGGTGTCCCTCCGTGAACTAATGCGGATCATCGGAATGATGACCTCGGTTCGAAGGGTCGTTCCCCAGGGAACTAGATAGGCGGGTTTCGATCTCGGACCAAGTGAAGGAAGCCCTGCCCTGGTGGTCGTCACTGACCAACCTCGGGCAGAGGGGCCCCCTTGGACCCGCTCGCCGCAGGTATGACTCTGGTAACAAATGCCTCCCCCCAGGGTTGGGGAGCGCATCTATTGGACGAACAAGCCCAAGGATATGGCTCCCGCATAGTTTTGGGACCACCATATCAACCGGCTCGAACTGTGAGCAGTGTACTTAGCACTACCACGCTTTCTACCCGTAGTTCGAGACCACAGAGTCCTGCTCCGCACAGACAACGCAGCGGTGGTCTCCTTCAAGAAGGAGGGGGGGACGCTTTCCCCATCGTTGTCAGTCCTAGCGGAGCAAAATCCTCCTTTGGTGCCTGGAATACAATGGGGAGCTAACCGCACACCACCTTCCAGGGGTGAGGAACAGTCTGGCGACGCCCTTTCAGGGCGACTCCGTCTCCAGAACACGGAGTGGCTGATACCCCAGTGGGTAGCCTCCAGGCTGTTTCGGCTGTGGACGGTCCAAGGTTAGATCGTTTGCCGCACCCCGGAACACCAAGCTCCCGACGTACGTAACACTCCTGCTGACTCCAGGAGCCTGGGCCAGGGTCGCTTTGCTACCCCGCGGATCCACTTAGTTGTGTACGCTTTTCCTCCCTTCCCGCTAGTCCACCGGGCACCGGAGAAGACTTCGACAGGTGCACACCTGCATATTATCATTGGTCGCACCCAATTGGCCGAACAGGGCCTAGTTTCCACTTCTGTCGGAAACGATAGTCGAAACACCAGCAGTGCTTCCGCACTTACCGGACATGCCGTCCCAACCAGACGGCGCACTACCACGAGCCCAGCGGGTATCACTTACCCGCATAGAGGCTCTCATTAGACCCGCCCATACGAAAGCTTTATCTGAGCGGGCTGCCAACGTCCTGGCCAGGGCGAACTGGGATTCCACCAATGCAGCCTACATTTCTAGGCTGCGAGCATACACTGGTTAGTGTAGCGGAAGGGAGATTGATCGATACCATCCCTCTATTGGCCAGGTAGCAGGCTCCTTCGTCCACCTGTTTGACAAAGTGGGTTTGTCCTATGCAGCGATCGTTGGCTACAGGTCGGCCTTGTGCCCCACCATTCAAACGTACGGGAACAAGACTAACCGATTGTCCTACTATTAGGAGACTATTTACTGCTTTCCAGACGCTGAGACCCCATGCAAGGGAACTGCCCAACTGGGACTTGTCGGCTGTGTTGTCCGCTCTAAGCAGACCGCCTTTTGAGCCTCTCCAATCAGCACCACTCAATTTTTTGATGTGGAAAATAGTCTTCCTACTGGCCCTCGCCTCGGGTAGGCGCCGGTCAAAGCTAGGCGCGCACTATCCTTTGCGGACGGTTGTGCCGCTTTTATGGGCGATCAAGTTGTACTAAGACACGAATCGGGTTCTCGCCAAGAACCAAATCCCAGGACACGATTCTCAACCAATCGTCATCCCCGGCTGGCAAATATTGTCAGTCCGGAAGATCAGGAGGAGTTGCTTCTCTGCCCGGTCTGAGCGCTGAGTTGCTACGAGAACCGTACCAGGTTTTCTAGACGGGGACCCAAACACATGTTTTTGTGTTACGGCCCTGACAAGCGGGATAAGCCGGTTTCCCAGACTTCCATCCCCAGGTGGATTACTGCGACTGTCCTGGAGGTCTATAATACACTATCCTCAACACAGACCTTGCAGAGACACCAAGTACAAGAACATGAGGTCTGTGCGATTGCTAACTCACTAGTGCTAGCGTCAGGTGCCCCCTCAAACACATTCTGAGGGCAGGCTTCTGGAGAACGCAGAACGTCTTCATCAACTACTACCTAGGAGACACCCAATCTATTGAGCAGGATCTCTTCAGGTTAGGCCCCGTCGTAGCGGGTCAGGCCTTGTTTGCTGACCCAGCCCGAACGACTGCAGGGGCCTCTGCGCATAGGCGATAAGTCAGTCTCTGCATTTTTGCGGGCAGATTGTCTGTTCCACTAGCACTTCCTGGAAGCTCCCAGGTTTCGCTTCTGTCGACCTACGCCCTCATGCGAACTGTTTCGGTCCTACTTCAAGCTTATCACCCCCGAGTTCGGCTTGGGTCTAGCTTTCTCGGGCACACCGAACCCTGTCACCACAGCAGCATTGGCTTCTTGCTTCTGGGACAGCACAGGCAAGGTAAGACACCACCCTTCTTGGGTCTTAACTTAGGTTTTTGGGTTTGTTTTTCATCCCGGACTGGGGGAAAGTCTTTCATCATTCTCCTTTTTTTTCTGTTTGCTCGGAAAAACCCGTCACCTATCAGTGTCTGACTCTGCCTACAGTTCAAAATAGTCATTTTGACTGACCGGAGTCTATGGTGGGTAATTGAATGTAGTGAATTTAGGCGAGGGTTCTTCGAACCCGCCTATTCACATAGTTCATACCCACCATAGACTCCGGGTCCCCCCAACCTCCCCACTCTTTCCGTCGCGTTGGTCTAAGTCCTCGAGGCGGAGAGAAAGGAACCAGAGTGATGGACGGCTGCCTATGGCGTTGCCATGTGGCCTCGGTCACGTGGGTTCGTGACGTAAGGGGTAAAAGAATCTTGAGGTCATGGGGCTTCCCCTGACCTGGATTCTATCTCTCCGTCACCGGCAGAATCGCTGATTAATGCCTACAGTTCAAAATAGTCATTTTGACTGACAAGAGTCTATGGTGGGTATGAACTATGTGAATAGGCGGGTTCGAAGAACCCTCGCCTAAGTCTGTGACACTCACCTGTGTTCTACAATTGCAACAATGTATCCATGCGAAGCGAGGTCCATACATAGGGTGTTGTACTGAAACCGACTTGAACTAAGTCCATGAGAATATATAACGCTTGGGAAGAGATTCCCATTGGACAACAGCGGACCATTCCAATGTACAGGAACAGTAGCGGAATCCATATTGGATACTAGAGTGAAAACCAGGAAATTGGTCGATTCATTTTTGAATATTATATCCAGGAATACTTTTTCCAATATAGATACACCGGCACTTTTTTTCACAGTATTTTATTATTGGCTACATACATGATGAATATTGACTGCCAAAAAGATATTGTTGAAATATATCATATCAACTGATCAATCTATGAAACAAACGAATAGTAAAAGTAAAGTTTAAATAGTAATAGACTTGTCATTGAAAACAATAGAATTTATCTGTTTAAAACATTGCACAGCCAAGTTTGAAATTGTTATGGACGCATACAATTGTCTTCCTTATTTGGAAAATGTATGTCAAGCTGATGTTTCGTTTGAGCATTTTTGATCATTAAAATCGGTCAAAGCAATAATTTAGTGGTGGACTGAACTATAGAATCATTAAATGTAAACGAGGGCACAGGCATGGATACATAATCTCACTGGCATTTAGGGCTGTTATATGGATATATTTGCTACATTATTACTACATGCAAGAACAGATGTATAATAACTCTGTTATCACGAGAACATTGCAAAGTATGTACTCAGGCAGTACGTGAGTGCATCGACTTCTGCTACATGTTGTTGATACAATTACTATTCTATTTATGTGAATACTTTGCAGTATTTCTACTCACCTCGTCACATTTAAAGATAAAATCGATATTTTTTCAAAAAGCAACCACTTTTAAAAACTGATTATTGATTTTTTTTGTGATTTCTGCTGCGGTAACTGTAATGTACCTTATGACGCTCACTGTTTGTCACTTTTTATCAAAAAAACAAACACATAAACTAATAAATAAATAAACTATAATAAATGAATAAATAAACATACGTAACACCTGTTTGTCTTTCTCATTCACTTCAGGATACCCCTGTTTCAACTGCTTCACAATTGCATCCCTGTATTGTTTCCGTGGAAACCATGGTACTCCTTTCGTCTCATCAGCTGATGTTCCTTTTATTGAGGATGGATAAAATAAGCGGAAGAAACTCCTAAAATAAATTATTTATTGTGAAATAAATAAAATTCTGGCTTCAAATTGAAAGTTTTAATAATAAAACTAAGTATAGTGAAAATAAAAATTAATGAAATTGGTCGTCAAAACAACAACTGAAGAATATACTAGGTCTTATGCCTTATGTCTTCCAGTCACAAATCCAGGTACTGTAAAATACTTTATTTTTGCTTGGAATTAATTTTCAAGTGAAAATAAATCCAGTGAATATCCCTTTTTTCCAATATTTTACATTCAACTTATCAAAAATCAATGAAAATTAATTTCATACAAAAAATCTTTTCAGAGAAAAATCATTAGAGCATTTTACAGTAACTTATTTGATGTTCAAATTCTCTGTTAAAGACATTATTTTTACATTATTTTCTTCATAATTGTTTTCATTGAAACTTAGAAAAAATTGAACATTACAAAAATTGACATATAATATGAAACAAATAGTTACCAAAGTATTAAAACGGAATTTTGACTGAACTGGGGGGGCACTATTAAAAATACATGTATTACAACAAAACCAAACATTGGAATCTATAATCAAAGGAATCATGAGAATTATAATAAATTGTATGCCCAGCCTGTATGGGGGGAGAGGGTGGTGTATAAAAACCATCATACCCCCATACATGCTAGGCGTACAGTTTATCATAATCCCAGTGCTCTCTGTGCTATGACAGATGTCATACTACAACGAGAAGAGGGGGGAAGAATTTTCAATTTTCAATTATTTTTTATGTTTCTCCCAATTATTTAATAAATTCTGCAACCTTTTTTTTCTTTTTTCAATACTTTTTATACATATTTTTGTTTCAATGAAAATCCTCCAGCGCTTCCATGCCTTACTAGGCTTCCCGTGAACATACCTATACGACAGGTCACCGTCCCTCAACACCGGACGGTGGACAGGTGGAGCACAACTTACCACTCAGTCACATCCAAGCCGGTCATTACATCCATGCACCCGACATCATACTGCCCGCTTCCCGGTGGTAACATTTTGCTCGAGACACCTTTCGCTGTTCAGAAAATGCATCAGGATGGGTCACTCGAATGACTTCCCATTCCAGCAAACCGGATTTCAAAGGTCGCTCAGCAATCAATTATAAAGACGGCAACTGGACGATTCAACAAATTGACCTTTCAATGCAGAGTCCAAGGGGCAAGCTCAGGCCGAGCGCCATCTAACGACTGCAACAGGGGAATCTTGCTGTCGGGGGAGGGCGCACTTGTCAACTAAAATAAGATTAATATTACATGTATTTATACTATACGGATCTAATTCTTCCAAAATTATTGACTTGGAACACATAAATAGAGTTCGTAACTCCAAATATGCAAATGAATAAGACGCAATTTTATATTAGAACTATTTGGATATTATTTGCTTAACCATTCAACGCGGGCGCCTTTTCGGAACGTGTTCGCCAAAAAAAACATGATTCTTAACTATCTATAATCAACAATAAACTTACATTTATTCATTTCCATTAGGCATGTTTTGATTTGTATTAATTTAAAACCTCTGAAATGCTTCTCAATTATTCAGTGTTCAGCTTATTTTCCGATATCTATTTATGCAAAAAAGCAATACAGATAGATATGTGTATGTGTGGCACATTTACGCCCATAAAAATACATTTAAAAAGAAGGAGCTCTAGTCGGAGTTTATTATAGAGGCAGATATAACACTGATAATGTAAGTAGAATTTAAAGAAGCCACCAATGCGTCTCAAGGGTAACATTCTGGATGTAAAATGTATTTCGCGTTTTATTTTATCACTTTCTATGTAAAATTTTAATGTTGTTTATCTTTGCAAATATGGGGGAACTATAAAGTATTGACGGGTCGCACACAAACATTTGTGTTCGTATGTTCGTGCATTGCACAGATGGAAGGTCAAAGGGTCAATCACATAGTAAACGAATCGCGCTCTTCTGAAGAACATATATTTTATCAATAGTCTAATGTTGACTGTAACAGACCAGGGTAAAAGACAATTTGACAATCGGCGGGGAATGTATCATGAGTGTAACCTGCGGATTAAACCAACACGTTAACATAACTATTTACATAACAATTCAACATGACCATTCCATGATAAAGTTTCTTCCAATGTTACACCTAGATAAAAATTCGAATATACACGAGGAATCAAAGTACTGTCAACAAAAACATAAAAATAAAATGGCATGTTTCGACATACTACCCAAGTTGTGGATTACTGATATCAACATTGAACGATTTCATGTATGAAAGTCATACACGAAACAAGGACAAGGAGCATGTAGTAGTTTTCACTGCTCAGCGGGTAGTCGAATTTGCAATATTCATGATGCCAGGGAAGACAGTGACCATCAGTCCTCTCATCAGGTACAATTGTTTCTTTAGCTACTAGTTAAGATCCAAAACAAGCACTCCCAGAACGTTGTGTACAAATAGTACAAAAAGATATCAATAAACTAGTGAAGCACGTGTTATTCATTACCCTAGTATTACTAGGCAAATGGCATCTGGCATTTCAAAAGAGCGTATTAAAAGTATTTCAGTTCAAGTATCACATATTTCGTTCTGTTCTCGACGAATATCAACAAAAGGCTCAGACATACAACGCTGATACACAACTATTGGGTCTGTATAAACACTATAACTTCTAGTATATATATGAAAATATAAAATACATTGAACTGCTATGTTACTACCAGCAATAACGCGATAATTTGCCATGGAATATTACATAATACTTATTAACGTAGTCAATTCGACTTGTATCTCATCACACATCACATTGTTTAGGCATGAGTTATATTTTATCTCACGACTGTACGGCAAGTTCACAATAGTTCCTTTTTTTTTGCAATAGATATCTGAGGACATCTAAATCTACATTTGGAATGCCTGGACGTCTTCATGTACAGTTAACTGATTAAGTCACAATGGCTTTATATGCATGTCGTTTTCGGTGACGTTATATATTCGGCTTACGCATGCTCACCCAGTCACTGAGAGAGCGCCTTTATGAAGTCGCCGCTATGAGCTAACTTTTTCGTTGGGTGAATGTGTTAGACTGTGGTCTACCTGCAGTGGCAAAGAGCTTTGCCGAGGTAATGCGTTCGAATCTCGTGTATGTATGCTTATATATTCGGAATCTATACTTTTCTATTCTACCAACAGTATTATTTTAATTCACCCATCAAGGTTATTTGTCGTCGAGAGTATAAAACAAAAGCGAGGTAGGCATGGCAACTAGCTCAACATTAATGTATATATATATCACAGCAGCAGGAGTGCAGTCATCTGTTCATATGTTTATCCACGTGGAATGAGTGGTGTGTAACACATGGCATCAATATATCGTACACTGTGAACGATACAACGGTAATGTAGAGCTTTGCCTGATTTATTGACGATTTCAGGTAATTTTCGACACATTATTTAAAATACATTTGTATATTTGAACTGTTTATAGTACTTTAATCGTGCATTCGCACGCCTTTGTTTTGAAAAGTATGTATTCCCACTCCTACGCTCATTGTTCAATGGTTATATCTTCGCAAGCTTATGGCTGGTTTTTAATAATATGCATGTATTCCTCTCATAAACGTCGTTGACATTGTGTCCTATGTATCCGACTTATTTAGTATAATTATGCTTGAAATCGGACATGTCATTACTGAGTTCGACGATTGCAATGTACAACACGACGCCATTTTGAACTAGTCATTCCAGCGACATGAATGGTGATCCCTTTTTTTACAACTGAATCATTATAATAATGTCTACTGTACAGTGAAAGATATGATTATTTTATTTGTACTTATAATGTTACGACCATTTTGATTTGGGTTTAACTCAAACCCATTTCTGTGCTGTCAATGCCCTGTGGGTTTGTCGACGAGAAAATATGTAAACACTGTGGTTCATATTGGATTTTTGACCAACGATGATATAATTCCCTCCAATTCTGTCCGTAATGCTACACACTTTTGTTTAATGTAGCGAGATAGTTTATTGGCAAGGGAAATGCCGATCTACAAATTGAAAGAAGGGCGTGCGTGAAACCACCAAACTTATATATATTTAGGAAGACCCTGGTTTAACGGTTCGATTAATATTATTTTGTTCAATATTGTGTTTGTTTTATGGCCACATGATCTTCAAAATCAATAAGACTAGTACATTTGTAACATGGATAAAATTGAAAATGGCGGCACCAATGATGGCAATGATCCCGAAAGTTACGTTATCGTAGAAAGAAGGTCTTGAAATTCGATCCTGTATTTCTAATTTTCCTTTCATTTATTTTTCCTGAACAAAAGATTCATATCTTCAATGTATGTAGTCGGTTTTGAAGACATTAATAAAGTATTATTTATTCAATATTACTATTAAGTAGATTAGAGTATATATTAAAACACAATTGTACATCTGTGAATAAATATTTCACGCATTTTGCGCTCATACTAGTTCTGGTAAATTTCCCCACACATATTGTTGACTTTTAAATCATGATATTCACTATAATTGTCCCATAATACAGGCCAAGTGTATTTTGGTCAGTCTTGCGAAATTTAATAATTGTGATTTTTGTACATTCATCGCAATTCATATACTTCAGGAATGATGACTGTCAAATTGATATCACTCAGATTAATTATTGGAATCGTCATCGGCATAGGAGTTGACAGAATATGGACAAGTGTGGTATGTAAAGACAGAAATGAGAATATTTGTGATGGGAAAAATATATTGAACATCAAAATCAGCAACTAAACGCAACTTATATGCACATTAACTTTCTTGCACAAATTCCGATGTTTAATTGTAAGATAATTCGAGATGAAATGAAGGATTAATGTAGTTATGAAAATAAAAACCACATTCCACAACAACTCATTATTTAGAAGAAGCATTGTTTATAATAATAATTATGCATTTTTTTTATATTTCTCCTTCTCCATTTGTATTAAACATTAGACGTCTAGAGAGTCTCATCAGATAGTTACCGGGGTTACCGATGTGACGACACGTTTCATGCTGCAAGAAAAGAACTACTCTTCAAAACAAAACGTTGAAATTGTTGAAAAGCGTCCAAAAGATCTTCATACACCCACGTTCAATAATCATGACAAACTCTTTCCATATGACAAATACACTCTTTTTGGTATGGAATGGAAAAGCATGGCGGAAGAGTTTGAACTGGCTTACAGTAATTTAAACAGAGAAGATGTAACAAGGATTCAACCTTTCTCTATTGGAACGAACAATTTTGGTGTGTCATCGACGACTCACAGTAGGTAAGACAAAACACCAAATTAAAGAAACAAATTAATGTTATTCACCACCATCCCCCAACTGCCCTTTGTTATATTTGCATAACTGTATCTGATGTCTTGTATATAAACAAATCATTTAGTCAATCAGAGATTAGTTTTTATACACCTGCATACAGCTACTAAAAATAAAACATTCTTGTTTTCGTTTTTCCACAGGGTATATTTCCACGACGACACGCATGTCACAAAAGGAGGACACATCCACGTCGTCATAGAGACATTTGATAAATACGGCAATCAACGTAAAAAGGGCGGTGATATGTTTGAAGCTGTTATGTCCAATGAAAAGCTGGTCAAAAGTACGTCAGGGCGTGTAACCGATTATGGGAATGGCACTTATTCTGTGCATTTCTACGCTGCCTGGGCAGGAGAAGCCAATATATCAATTTTCATGCGATTCACACGAGAAATGTTACAATTTATAAACAAAGAACGATCGGGTGAGGGACACATGGAATGGACAGGTGTTTATAGCGCAGGTCGCGATACAGAAGAAGTCGACTGTAAGATAATACGAGATGGAACATGGGAGGATAAATGTAGTTATAAAAATCGAAACTCGTTTGCCAGCACAATGTTCGTTTGCGACAAACCCAAATCATTCACCTGCAAAGAGTTGATTAGTGTTAACCCCACACCGACTAATGTTAAAGATGAATCTGTACAGGTAGAACGCAAACGTGCATCATATATATTTGCAAGGTAAGTCTTGGTACGAGTACTACAAACACGACATTACTACAAACTGACTTCATGACTTAATCTAGTAATTGGAGCACTGAACACAATTTCCCGGTATTATTTAAAAGTACATTGTCTGCTTTGGCATATGGCGGGTCTGTTCGTCAGTTATTAAACTTAAATTCGCCGATAGACTAAGGAGACAAATATGATGATTTTACAAATAAGCAAGCTATGTTCTGATTAGTGGGAATACAAACATCAAATTTAAATAAGTTATGGTTCCTCACAATGTTTATGTTGTTTTTTATCAGTCGTCAAAAGAGTATACTTGCATCCACGCCTATGAAAATCAAGATCAAAGGTACGTAAACACGATTTGTCGACATTGGAGATCTCACCTAACATATCCAACTGTGTAATTTCATTTTCCCAGTTATGATGTTTTATCAGTGGTCAAACTTAAATGACATATTCATAATATTCTGATTGAATCAAGATCGAAATATATTTGACTCCTATGCAAATGCGTTACCTTTGGCATAATCAACAAGTTGCAATGCTACATATATGCATACATATATTTTTTTTAGATTCCTCATCCAGCCTTCCACCGCTGCCACTCTGTGGTCCTGACTTACCAGTTCCTATTTCGGATGGATACTGGACAGACAATGTGACGTATGTATCTCTCGTGTGCAAAAGTCAACACTGGAATCCTGCACAAATTGAGAAGTGTTTGTCAAATGTCTCAATCAAGATGTTTGGAGACTCAACAATTTTCCAGTTAGGTCAATCGATCAGAGCAAAATACAACCTCGGTGACTACACAATAGAGCCTAAAGCATACTTTCCTCTTGGTCCTACCTTCTTCAATATTAGGCTTGAGAGCGAGTTTCTCGATACAATTACGAAAGAAATGTGTGAATCTCGTCCAACAGTTGTTGTAATGAACATTATTTTCCATTATTTCACTTGGTCCATTCCTTCATACTTGGACAGACTTTATGCCACCAGGTTTTCAGTGGAGAGACTTTTATCGCGTTGTCCGACAGTCAAGGTGTTCTTACAAACTTCACATCCGGGAATTGATTTTGATGATATGCAAACATATTTCAGCGGTCCGTGGGTTGGCTTTGACATGGATCGTATGATACGTCGTGTTTTTGGTGGGATGGGTGTCTACTTCCTCGGTGTCTCGCAAATGACATCATCTCACTTAAGTCGAATTGAACTGCACTCAAATCGGTTAGTAATCGATGAAAGAGTAAATCTATTGCTATCTTATATTTGCCCAACACAAGTTGAATCAGTATGAAGCAGCAGTACCGGATTCTGTAGTCTTAAGTTCGGTTGAATATAATACTGAATTGAGGATTATTGATGAACAATACATTATATATTTATAAAGTATCTCACCTTTTAGTTACTAATGTAAAACATGTTGAAAAAGCGACATGCAATTTTAGCGAATTGTGGTAAAATGACGTAATTGCGTAATGTTGATTTAGCGAAACTCTCTTGTCATTGTTGATTTCCCTTTTTCACAATACTCATCTTCCAATAAATGTATGTCGCGTGCCATAACAAATGTGCTGTTATCACCTCCATAAAAACAAAGAAAAACTGTCAAGTGTAATTAGGAAGCGCCCATAGTTTTATATTCCAGATTACTGTATACAAATCCCCAAGCCTTGGCCATTTTGAATTTATAATAAAGTCATTAGCGACATCTTGAATTAGCGAATCAGTTCTCTCGCTAAATTCACGAAAAAGACATGTTTTACAGTAATTGACTTTTGTATAAATTCTGATTAATGTGACTAGAAAATGAACAAATTGGGCAGCAAGGAGTATCATTTGTTGCCTCGTCATGCCGATACTTTGTTGAATAATCGTCCAAATATGATGTCGATCTGCAATTTTAACAATGTGATAATGTCACTTTTATGATATGTAAAGTTTGCATCTATTTTGTGACCCATTACGTTATATTTGTAACGATTACAACCATTTCTACATTTCTAGTTTACGGATACAACAACAATGTTTTGATTGTTATATCCATTCCCCCATCTCTGACAAACTGATAAACCACTTCATCCTCTGTAACCAACACCACGCACAGTGTAAACAAATCATTTATTACAGAGAGCCAGTAAATAATATATTATAATGATATACAGATAATTATACCAGTTGTTTTCATGGTGGCGCAAATGTTATTTAATTATAATAAATAGTTTTGATTTGAATAACGCATTACCTACAGCGCCAGATTCGCAAAAAAACGACACCTCATTTAGAAAATAATGATATGTGTTGCTGGGTCTGTATTAGAAACAGACGTGTATAAAAATAAGATTATACCAGAAAAGATAAATTGGTATATAAAGAAAATGAATTGAATTAGTATTGTGAATGCTGCAGCTGTTTGTAACGCTGTTGCTTTTACTGGTGAGTGTCAGCTGGTATAAATATATACTACTGAGAACTAATATAGATTGATATTTCATTCTGTCAAATAATATAGTGAATTCAACTCTCACAAATAGACAATTACTTATTTTTTTTTATCAAAGTCAATGTTGTTATTCATTGTTTTACATCAGTATCAAAACAATATTTCCAAAATTCCCATCGCGTCTTTGGACGATAATCAAATGTGGGTTTATATACTTACATACTAGCATTTATCTATGATTCATATTATATAAATGGTGTTATGCAATAGTCGTAGATCTAGATTCTGCAACTGCTTAATTAAGTTAAGCCGACTTAACTGGTTTTCCTAATTTTGTTTATGATCGCTATGTTTGTTTATGATCGCTATGTTTGTTTATGATCGCTATGTTTGTTTATGATCGCTATGTTTGTTTATGATCGCTGTATGGTTAATATATATAATAAAAAATATTGATTGTGTAACAATCCACCAAAACACAACCAAAAATGAAAAAAAATTGAAAACGGTCTGATTTATTAAACAGGATTTTGAGGAAATCAAAAATTCGATATATATTCTTAGTTTGTGTTTTAGCAATGTTTAACTGTGTCTCCGAGATTAACTGGAGCTTGTGTAAAAATTTAGATGCACAGACTTGAAAATATAATTATAACTACCATTATGCAGTCATAATCATTGTACATTTATTAAAAAAATGGTATATATAACATATTATCATATATTCATATTTAATTTAATATACCGATTATTATGTTTAACCACACGGGTAAAGAACAAAAAAAGATTTTAAATAAAATAAATATGGTATAAACGTGTTAAATGTTCATGCTTTCAACTTAATTATGCTGATTGTACTTTACTTTATTTACCAATACGCGTGAATGTATATATAATAATTGTATTAGTATGGTATGTTTTCTATAATAATCTTCAAACTTCTAAAACATTGTGTAGTTAATTGCATTACTTTTATACAACTAAGTCATTAATAATGACATTCGATTATATAGCATTAATGAAAAGTATTGTAACGTGACAGTCCATTGCTTTCCTGTGTAGCGTGTATGTGTGACGTTCCATAACACATTTCTTATGATGATATAATCAACATATTTGAAAGGACGTTTTTCATAAAATCACATCATTTTAATTAAGATTTCATTTTAAGACAACACTTACTAATTTTGATTCAAATGTATTGTTTTCAGTACGACACATTACACAAACCTTTTCTTTTCCAAATGTTTGTAGTTCGTGGGCATTACGCTAGATGATTAGGGAAGCAATCGGTCAAAAGGATGACATGATTGCAAATTTTACAGCGGTAAACAGGTAGGCAAACTGTGCTTCATATTACTGGGATGTCATACAATATATACATAATAATCTGAAAACACATTCTGTGAAACGTTTATGTGAACACTTAAAACAATCCTTTGAAGTTGGGAAGGAAAGTTTTAGCGATGACTGCATATTTATTTGTTGAATAAACACCTATAATGACATCATGATTGGCAAAGCAAAGATGGTGATCGTAATCCATAAACCGTAGAATAAAAGTAACTTCAATATTAAGGATTTCTGAGATCAAAGTTCGAGGTCACTTATTTTCATGTTTGATCATTACAATGTACACGGTATTTAATTATATAATATTGCATATCATTGTTAAGTATAATGTAAACTTTATGGAATTAATAATTTTGTCTCAGTATCAAAAATTCATATTTCTGTTTTGATTGAAAACAAATATTCGTAATCTTACAATATGTATATTTACACAAGCAGTTTAGAAAATCAGGAAACCAATTTTGTCCCCTAGATATGTTGTGTTATTAACATCCGTTGGAAATGTGGGAAGACGTTATGAAATAATTTTTAAAGTTTATAGTTTCGATGGGGATGGTGGATTGACGAGCATCGAACCGGGTGTGGCGGAAGTATTGCATTAGCTAATTAAATACGTAAAAGATGTATTATTCCGTGTTAAAATATTTCAGGTACGATATGATCCAGGTAGACGTAAACACGGAAACAATATACGAGTACGAAACTGAGTTCAAAGCAAGCCTATGTCGATATAACACTCAAATTAATCCACTTGTGTGATGGCGCTGTTTCATGTTCTTTTTTGAACCACTTATCCGTCGAATTAGTAATTGACCGAATCGTTTAATTTATTTAGCTTTCAGGGTGTTTCACGTCATTACAGTTCAGTTAAAATGGAAATTTTTTCACAGGAAAGTTGGGTGTTCACTAAGGTTATAGTCAACAGTTGAATTACAACCATTTTTTTAAATAGAGAAAATTGACAAAATTAAAATTAGGGAGTTTAAAAAGAGTTTACTTGCATCTACTATACAATCATGATTATGGCGCTTGAACATGAATATTTATAAAAACAGTATGTAGTTGTACACTGAATGCACACACAAAATACACACGCAACACAGTTCAAATTAAATACAAACTTCTTTTATTCTGCTTAAAAAAAAAACGTGTCCACAGTGAATAGAACAGTGTAAAACAAAAATTAGGATGACAAAAGATGACCTTCCTGACCTTTTACTGACTACGTTAACGCCATTTGAAATAATTTGGATCATTACAACAATGGATTGTAGCGAATTATGAACAAATTCCAAGATCACTGGGGTTCGATATAAGTGTAACGTGACCCATGAAAATGTTCACTGCTACTAGTATGTTTCATAGGTTAATAGGCCACTCTGTAAATATCACTTGCTGTTTATCATTTAAATTTTGATATCCCACAATGTCTCGATTGCGTGTCTGGTAATTCTAAATAACTACTATTTCGCAAAATTTGCTCAGCCGTGCTTCAACCAATCATTTAAATCAACTCCCATATTATCATTCACAATGAAGGTTAATGCAGATATATAGTAAATTACACAGAGGTAACATTACAATACATTTCCCTTTACATTCCCTTGCATTACACAACAGTCTTTGTGCTGAGGCAGTTATGGTTCATTACCATCACTATTTTACTGTAATTGAATAGAACAATGTTCCAAATGTATCAGAACGTTAACTAAAATAAGGTGCAAGAAGGCTTTATATTCAATTTCATACATAGCTTATATTAATAGATAATCGTGATATCCCAGAGCTTAAAAGAAAGAATAAATGTAAAATGCGTTAGATTTGAAGCATAAATATTCAAGAAATATGCTCAGTATCCGTTATATCTTCGGTATTTGAGCAGTATTCTACATCTCTGTTGAAATTCACCAGAGTATCCATGTCACTAATCAAGTAATACTTATGTACCACGAGTTGCTTTTTGTTAGAGAATGCTATGACAAATTGAATTTGAAATTCCAATCTTGACACCAGAGGGCGCGACGATTCATACGTGCTTATAAATTATTAGTCATTGCACTACACTTTGTTAAGCATGTGAATCGTCGGCATAAATAAATGATGTTAAAATACAATCTGACATATCTTTGATAAACGTGATAAATTAAACGGGACATAATAATAATCCTCGAGGTACACTGGAGATATTAAGACTCCATGATGACTAAAGGCTGCCAATGACCTCTGTCTGTAATCTAGTTGATAGGTAGCAGCGAAACCATGATTGAAATTCCCCTGAAAAAACCCTGATTGGAAATTGCTGATTGTACCCTTTAAGCGAAAATATGAAATATTACATTTTCAAAAACCTCGAGATCGGCCTATATTTGTCAGCACCCACTACTAAACTGAGGTTAAAGCTAGTGGCGAGAAGCGCGCTCAGTTCAGTCGTCCAATTGGATAAAATAGTTGTATTATTTGTATACATTATACATTTTGCTCGTGTCTCGTAGTTTTTTGCATTTTTTCTCGTCCTACAATTCCTCATCGTGTTTTCTTTGTTGGAGGTTCGCAATCCATTTAAAAATCACAACACGGAGGACAATACATGTTTTACCAGCAAGCACAGCGTTCTGGCGTTCGTTTAGGTTTGTGTGGCAAACGACGTAGAGTGGAAAACCCGGAATGTGAGAACTATGGAGACATGGAAAGTAAAAAATACTATCATATATTAGAAACGAATGTTAATAATAAACGAATGTTAATAACTATTCTTCGGAATTCGCTTTTCCTAATATGGTAGGATGAAAATACCCAGTAAAATACCGCAAAATTACGGCACACTGTAAACGTATCCGTTTAGGTATCATCGTAATAACCTCATATTAGTTGAAGTATTCTCTCAAAACGGAAAGAAAACGTCCCAAAATCTTTGAACTTGTGAAACGTTCTGTTATAGTATAGCCCTATGAGATCATCTGTATTTTGTATGGTGACAGAAAGAAAAAAAGTCGAATGAGTGAGATTTACTTGTACAACATATGTGCGATGTCCAGCTCTTTTTTTACTTGGAGAAAATAGTTATTATAAAGTGATTTGTTTCTATATAATGGAAATTCTATCTACCCATGGCTGCACTTAACTGAAACGTGTCCCGGATGAAAACAATCGGGAGCTTTGGCGGCAATCTCAAGTCCGTACGTCGGGATAACAGATGCGACATTTAAATGATCGGAGTGCTGTTGAATTGTGAATTAATTGCAGCATTATTGTGAACAATGCTACGTCAAACACTAAGCGAACGAGCGTCTACCAACATCTGCTTATGGGTTTAATGGAATACTGGATCAATAGGCGCAACTTTCTCGCTCTGACTGCTTTCAGGTCACATTCAATAAAATATACTTCACCGACATGCTAGTACACATAATGGTGCGGATTACTCGTGCTTACCTTGAACACGTTGACCCATAAAACACACGTTCTATACGAGTTATTGAATCATATGTGTGTGTATAATATCCTTCTACATGTATACTTATTGTCACACGACGTAGAAACAGCGACAATATTCCATAATCGGACATATATGATTTATGGTACATGCAGTGATTGATACATTTCACAATTCGAATCATGTTTCATAGAGACCAACAGAAATATACATGGTTTGCATAGTACACATGACTGTTAATACCAGATTCATTACTAGACATATATGAATACTAGTATCTATAATTTACAATTAAACAGACAAAGTGTATTCACACTGTACACAACACTAACCATTAATCTGTATAGTATTGGTGTTAAGGTCCATTGGTGTTATATATCACAAACATTTGAACTATACTTTATACAGCATGCCATTCTTTGTATGACTTTTCATGCTAAAATCTCGTAAATTCTCAATCTGACAAAATACCGTTATATGTCAGATAGGAGACAGTATATAGAAGCTCTGTACCCACTGACACATTTATAAAATGATTTAACCTCTAATCATACCTCAAAGATAAAACCAATATCGTATCAAAATCCCTAATTATCCAGTCGAGTCTAGTACATGTATTACATTATTTTATTTGCACGGAAATACATGTACCACATATATTAAAGTCAAGAAAACATATATAGTAAATATATTAAGTATGTTATTTGACTATAAAGCAGGTCTGGTCGTCACAGTATAAATGCATTTTGTACATACGATACATATTCATTGATTTCTAGTGAATTTGAAGATATTCTAAGATACACAAGACGCATATTTTCAAAAGGTATACTGCGAAAAATTAATATGGATTTTCTGTTACATCAATGTAAACAACAATGAGTCATGAAATTGTCGACTGTAAGTAGGTAGGTATCACATAATTGATCACTGATTTCTCATTATAGAAATTTAAATCATTCGTTGTTAAACGAAAGAAATTAGGGCCCACAAAGCCAATCTTTTCATAGTATGTATAAAGAAATAAAGCAAGCTCAGCAATACAAATATTGGGAGTGTGTCTGTGCCATATAACTGAAGGTCGTTGTGCAAACACAAAGGGGGAATTATTATGATCAGTGTTGTGAAACTGTTCCCAGTCCCAGTTTTACAGAAGGTACGGTAGGTATGATGTAATCTTATTTGTATTCCCAAAATAAGAGTGGCCTTGTTCTTTTCTCGTCACTCATAGTGTTAACTATTTCACTATGAAATAGTTTTAAACTAATAATAAATTAATTTTCTCAAAGTCATGAACCTAATCCTCAAAACTAAATATAAAACAAATTTAATATTTATAATTAATTTGGTAAAAAAGGAAATGAACATATTCCTAACATAGTTATTTCAGTTAGCTAAGTGAAAGTACGCATGCCGTATCATTACTCGTTTACGAATCGCTGTGATGCGGAATTCAAGAACCCGTATCATCCCGAACGTTGTTAACTAAAATAAAATGTAATTTTAAAATAGCGACGTTATAACCATGGATATTCTTAGTACATCCATGTTATAACTAACTGTTGTAGCTTTAGAATTTAAAGTTGATTCTTGGGGAATGAATAGTGCAACATCGTGTTATAATATGACGTTAACATCATTATGCTAATTCTTTTGTAATGCATAAAGAAGGTCGATAGAAAACAAACGTACGTGATTGCAATTTCCGAAACAAAGTCAATGTATTAGTAATGCATATTGCCTTTTTTCATATACAGTACAAAATAGATCTTAACAAAAAAACTTCTTTTATCAAGACGACTAGTTTATATGAATACAAACTGTAAGCTTACAATACACGTGTTGAAATTTTTATTTATTTTTTACATTTCAATATTTTCTTTTTTTCCTAAAGCTTTTAATCTTTGCCTTCGGCCAAGATAATCCTCCTGTGCTTGGTCCTTCTTCTTCCTCTTTGCCCTGCGTCTCAAAACTATGAATAGTCCGATTGCAATTATCACGGCCAAGGTAACTGATAACGCAACAATTAAAATAACACCTGTGAATATGAGGAAATGTTTATAGTATCAATCGCTATTATGAATATTTTAGCTACTTCATTAATACAAATTAAACTCCAAAAATCGAAAGAATGTTATTAATTAATCTAGCAAAACGTGATAGGATAAAAGCAGTAAATAACCAATATAGAGATGACATATGCATACTTTTCGTATTTCCATTTGTCTTTTCGTTGATCTCAGTTGTTAATGATTGACCCGTGTTAATTGTGTAGTTGGCTGTGAACAAAACAATTGATTTTATTGGCGATTATACTCATAATTTACAAATTATATTGATATTGTTGAGCACTGTGAAACGCAAAGCACAACATCAATGTAGTTTCATTACTATTCATATTCGAGATAGCTTCCGGGGAAATTGAATAATATCTTACCTAATTGGGTTGCAGTTTCTGCATCAGCATATTGAGTACTAGTGTATGCTGTGAAAAAAACTTTAAAAAAAACTTAATATGTGAATTCCCATAATTTAAGTATATAACCATCCAAATGAAAATGATTTAGGGATGGCAATGTATTTTAATTAAATTTCTCAGAATGTTTGTACACCAATCCGGTTGGAATCCATTTGAAGATAGATTTTAAATGTGTACACTCTTAGGCGTGTTTGTTTGTATACAACCAACGGGTACACACAACTATCAATGTTTTAGATTGTGTGTCATTATTATGCATATGTAAAAGCTAATGTGTAAGATAATTGAACTTAAGTTGTATTCATATTGTACAACCGTCAATATATCAGTCAATACATTCATAGCGATTATTATACTAATATGTACATTTTATCTCGTTATTATTTATCTTGTACCTGATAGCCCATAATATGGATTTCTATTTTTACAGTAAATAATGTTGGCGCTACAAAATCAGAACTGTGAACTGTGATTGTGAATTGTCACAACGTTACTGTTATCCATAATTATAATATTATTGTATTACCTGTTGTCTGGATAGTAACGATTGGCGAAGCAGTATTCACCTCCGGACGAGACCCATAGGAAACTGCAATGTAATCACTTGACGAAAACAAGAAGCTAAATTCACCTGCTCTACCGGATGGTGAAAAGGAGAAATCAACTAAATCATGTGTGGAAAATGAAATGATTAGATTAGCTGCCAGGGTTACAGGTTTTCCATTCATGTCGAGCGCATACATCTCTTTTTGTACTGGGTGTAATACCAACTTCATGTAAAATTGATCCTCGAAGATTGGATATCCCCATGGGGTTTCCAGTTCGGCTCGTTTCTTTGAATACAGTAAGTTGTCTATTCCAATTGCCCACACCATACCCAATCCAACTTCTATGCTAAAAACACAGCACGAATTCTCCAATGGGTCTGGCCATCCCATGCCATCGATTGCCGTTTTCATTACCATCGTATTATTGATAGTTACAGCCAGTAGTGCGGTGTTTCCCATAGCAACAATATCTATGATACCATTCAGCTCATGAATTGGTGTTAATTTTTCTCCATCATGCAAAAAAAGCTGGTTGTCTTTATCAATAAGTAGAACCGAGTAATCTGAAAATATAAAGATAAACATCAATTGAAATTGTTTTCATTCAAGTATAATATACCAGTTTCTTTAGTTTTCCAGAAAATGTTGCAAGTTATGGCAGTTGAAACATTCTCTTTTCAAGTGGTATTTCCTTGATTGTACATACTGGGAATGAAAGTGAATCTTTATGATTTTAATAACATACATGATATAAAGTAACAGTACATATTTTATTTTAAATTGCGCAGTGCTGAGTCGGCGCAAAAGTAAAATACCATATGTCAGAAGCAGTGTACTCTTGAAAATACTGTTAAACTGATAAACCGATATACTGCACATCTTCAGATTAACCTAGATTCTCGAACCAAATAATAAAATTCAAATTAGGCGGTACTAATTAATTTGACAGATATGTTGATCATTTGTGGTCAAAGGAAAATTCAAAATGGTGAAGGACACTTTTAAGAAGGATGTTCAAAGGGTAAATAGTTTTCAAATGAATTACTCGAAAATAGCGAGTACACCGTGTTTTGTTTCGTTCCAAAAAAAATAATATCCCACTCTATGTTTTCGAATTGGTAGTCATGACTCATTCCATATTGTTCAGTGATGGAAATGGAAACACTGTGCGGCACACAGTGGCACCCGCGAGAATAATTTAACCACTTTTCAATCTGTTTTGATTCGTACTATAAAATCAATATATTAAGAAATAAGTAGTATAACAAGTCAGCGAATACAACATAGTACAGTAATACAGTAACTCAGCCCGTTTGTTCGGTATCATGTGCGTATTTACAAATTACTGGTACTGCGTGAACCAAACTATCAACCGTTAAATCATTGATATTAATATTATAGGCATTATCCTGGGCAACGACTTAAATATTACACACACGCACACATGCTATTTTCTTGACCATGCTAGTAGCTGAATTATAAATTAGATTCACATATCAATATCGTGTAAAACAACCGAAATTGTTCACATCGGTATTGGGACACCTCTTCGATTTTTTTTTTCATTTTCAGTCTATACAACATTTTGAGTAAGCATTACACAATGCAATTCAAATTGTATTTACCTTCAAACTGAAGTCGTCCATAACATACAGCGTATGTGTCATTATTTTTTGGTGAGAAAACAACCATACCACCAGAGACAAAAGTGAAATCGTTAACAAGAATAGTGACACTCGTCTCAACCAAATCGCCGCTACGTGACACTAACACAATCATGTGGTTTTCATCAACAGCAAAAATTCGTTCTTGCCACAAAACTACCTTCAGAATAAAAGCATTGTCAAATATGGGAGAACCCCATGCAGAACTCAACGACGAATATGGTTTTGCGTACAACAAATGGTCTGTTCCAACAGCATATATCGAACCCATGCCATAAGCCGCACTGATCACGCAGCAGGAATTAATTATAGGATCTGGCCACCCGACGTCCGTCTTTGTTTTGATAATCATAGTATTGTTGCTGGTCACGGCAATTAATGTCCCATTCTCCATCAGATCGACGTCAATGATATTGCATAAATCCATGCGTCTGTAAACGCCCACTTCGTATGATGCAGTGAGACATTTTTCGTTTTCAATGGTAATGATTGGGTGCTCTGTAAAAAATAAATTCCATAAATGTTATCTGAACCAGTAATTATGTTTCATTTTGAGACAATACCGAGGACACATATCAGCTGACATCCGTGACATAGTGTGTTTTTTCTGCAATGATAACCCACAGCTAAAAACAATGTTACCATTGGTGAATGATTTTCAAGCTACAACTCGGATAGGTTGTCTAGTCATTCGTCGTTTAGAATATAACACATAATACATCGTATGGAGGGAAACACTATTGAGTGGATCCATTTACAAGTCCCTTTGAAGGCACCTTGGCGATTCTCCGCTGGAGGACATAAAGGGCGTTGGTCGTAGCGCAATGAGTGTTCGAATTTCATTTAACGTATTTTACACAAAAACGTTATAGGAATCAACTTGCGTGGTGAATTTGATAGGATTTGTAAAGCTGCTTTTTGCAATATGCAAAATAACTTTGTATACATGTATTTATTGGACGTAATTACAGTAACATGTATACATATTATATACCAACACAAGAAGTGTATTATTCTATTTCTATAGGCTTGTAAATCTAGTTTTATAACACTCCCTGACAAGTGTTTCGTCAACAATTAAATTACACACAGATCTGTATTTCATTAAGTACATAAGCGAGTGACAAATTCACAGAATTTGGAACAGTTACATAATTTTAGCTGGTAATATTGAGTTGAGTTATTTAAGTATACGCTTTCGAATGTATTCCCCGTTATCCCTCCAGAATAGAAATTAAAGAAATCATGTCAACAAAAACTGTGTTCGATGATTCTAAAGTTATTATCTTGGGTTTTAATAAACTATAATAATAATAATAATAATAATTTATATAATGCACTGTTAAAGGGAAGAACGTCCATCGACCAATTTGAAGAAAAAAACCGTCAAAAACGATTAATGTGTCAAAATGTCTGTATCACCTTCTCGTTGTCGATTTCAAGACAACAATAGAATTGACAATTACCTGATACAACTGCTTGCGGTCTGGTACACGGAGTTGAATGTAACATTATAATAGTAACTAGGAATAATGATGTCATGGTTATAATAGCGAATTTCCAACACTCTAGAGATTAAAAGAAGGAACAGGATGATTAAATCAATAAACTGACAAATGATTGGAGATGTAAATAAATATGGTGCTTCTTTAAAGGGCGGTCGTCGTCGCGCCGCGTCCGGTTCGATTGGAACTCATAGCGATATATACAACGCGTGTAAATTACATTCGAACACGCACTGCGCCCTGTAAACAAAATGACGAGAGACAATTTAAATCACAAATGTTATCCATTCTACACTGCCTACCGAGGCCAGTGCATGTGCCAACTCTGTACTGAAAAACAAAACGTAATTAAAATTAAAATGATTGCAAAAAGAATACGAGCTATATTTTACCAGATGTTGCAAGTACCTGACTGAGTGCTAAAACACCTAATAATCGTATCACATCTGTAAAAAAAAAGTATACATCTTGTGATCATGCAGTAAGTTACCGTATGTGCCAAGGGCATGAACATGCCCTGACTATCGCGTTGATATCGTTCTTCTCAAACAACAATTGTAGGAACTTAACGTGATATTGCTAGTATCGGAAGATGTGCAATGAGTTTTTTTATTTGAAATTACCTCCTTTAATTCCATTAAAGTTTAAATCACGGGTTCTCGGTGCCGTCGGAAATTTACTATAAATACAATTTCAAAGTACAGCGATTTAGTCAGTTTATGTGCGAATTATAGGCACTTTATTATGTCTGGCATCGCAGTTTGCCTATAAATGATTCCACAAATTAGTTTTGCAAATTAGTTTGTATAGTTACCCAGGCAAGTCCGAACACAAATTGTTCTTATACGTTTATAGGTTTGCGAACTTTCAGACTATGGCAGAAGGATGTTCATCGACAAAAGTACACCTGGTGATTTGATTGTGTGTTTTGAACTCCCGTAACAATGTGTCAAACTTGTTTGCTACATAATTTGAGCCTGTTCTAGTATTTAACGTTCTTAGCTAAACACACACTCAATATAGTTTGAACATTTCAAATCACGGTTATTTGAATTTGTGAATCGCCTTCACCTGAAGAACCACAAATGAGGTAATATTGATTTATTTATTTTGATATAGTTTTAATCGTTTTGAACGTGTTTGAAAATGTCTCGCAAATATCCCATATGTCTAAACATGGGAAACATTATACCTTAACTAATCACAATTATTCTATTTACATGATCAGAGAATTCCATACTGCACAAATTCTATCTTTTGTCGATATCATTTCCATATCAATCAGCAATTCGTTTCGAGTTACCTGATTCGAGGTACAGGTTACTTTTGCCGAAATCCCTATACGACTCCTGAGTTCTATATTAATCAATGGACATATCAGAGCGTGTTTTTTGTGTCGCAGTATTTGTTAATGCGTTATGATCATTGAAATCACTCGATATATTTTGTAAACTGTACATAAACAGTGTTTAAATGTAATTCGAGTGCATACACTAACAAGTGTGGTGATAGCGATATGCCCTTTATTTTATATCGTGTCCAGTGTGAAAACACTCTAGTTTTCTAATACAAATATTATTCAAACTGTTGGAAACGCTTTTAAAAATCATGTTTGTTAAGGTACTATTATGATAAACACATTTCAAATATTTCTTTTCTAGTGGAAGCAGTTATATGGCTAGTTAAAGCACCTTTTCAAAATGGTTTTCTAATGGAATCACTTTTCAATAAACATATTTTAGGCACGTCGAAACACTATTTCACGCGTCGTGATCATGAACACTTTACAAGAATAAAAACACTGAATATATGAACGTGAATATAAAACATATCATTTGTAAAAAACAACACCTCCTGTGTTTAATTAGTTCGACCACTTGGATTGACATCGCATCAAATTACATCATTTGTAAAGAAAATAACATTCTCTTTTATTAAGGAAAAGTGACTTATCAAGGCGGTAAAGAAAGCCCAAGCTCATTTCCACCAAATATAATATAACGAGTAAATCTAATTTATCTGAGCCACATAATATGACTGAGAGGCCAGCATAATGGTTTTGCAGTTTGTGAAATATTTGCATTAATAATCAGTTTTATAATACATATAACTATATTTTAGTTGAGAGACACGATGTTACTCTAAACAGCTGCAAACCTTTTAGTTTCCATTTTGTCATCACTAATGGGATATCAAGTTATAAATGAACCTCAAACCCCTCCGAGTCGGCTTATAGTGCCCCGAGTAACACGTATACTGTTACCTGATGTGTTATATCTGCGTGTCTATTTTATATCGAAATGCTGAAATTTAGAAAGAATATTGATTGCTTAGGCCAATTGAAACGTTACTGGCAACACGATGCAGAAAACGTCGAGAGAATCAGACTGATATCCTAGTGTTATGACGCGAGCACCTGACAGCTGAAGTCGATAGATAGTCAGAAAGGCAACTTTTTATCCTGAGAGTTGTGTCAGGAAACGAGTGAACATCACAAAATTACAGCGATTTCTAAAGCATTACTATCAACAAGACATACCATGAATATAGTCTTTTGCAATACTGCGACCAAGATACTTTTTGTACTTTATGCTGATGATGTAATCCCAGAAAATAGAACTTCGGCTTCTATTGAATAAAATTGGAAATTCAATGAATTGCATCATATTAGAGTTACCAGATTACGAAGTTCACCGTAAATTACCGCTCAAAACTAGGATTCAACCTACACCCAACTAGGTCACTAGAAAACAACATTTACATTTTATAATAATAATAATACAAAACAATCGTTGAGGGTACAGTGTTATACAAGCATGCATCGTCCATCCACAACCGACGTTCAGGGCGTGCGTCATACTTATAGGAAGAGAGTCGTCTAAATAATCTAGTACGATACATTTCTTTTGGCCACATCTGACCACACAATGGGAGCGACGCAATCGAATATAGATGGGAGCAATGGAGCTAAAACAAATATGTATTTCGTAATAGCTTATTCGATTGCACTGTTAATGTATATGCTATAATATTGAACACACATTAAATGGACATGAAAAAAAACAACATATATATGGACGTCACATTCAACCTCACTGACAGCTCTTACAATCCATATATTAAACCCAACAGCCACCCACTATACGTACATAGAGAGAGCAACCACCCACCCTCCATCACAAAGAATATACCGGCAGGAATCAACAAACGATTGTCATATCATTCATCAGACGAAAAACACTTTGATCTAGCCGCGCCACCTTACCAGACAGCTCTAAATCAAAGTGGATATGATTATCACCTCAAATTCGAACCCCCCACGGAAAGAAGAAGAACAAACAGACCTCGTAACAACATTCTCTGGTTTAACCCTCCCTTCAGTAAAAATGTCACTAACAGCGTCGGGAGAAGATTCCTCACCCTGGTTGATAAGTGTTTCCAACAGGGAAACAAACTCAGGAAAATTTTCAGCCGTAACACCATCAAATTGAGCTACAGTTGTACGAATAACGTGAAGCAAATAATCTGCAATCAAAACAAACAACAACTTACAGCGGCCAACACCAATACACCCAGTACCGAGATCAACAGATTATGTAACTGCCGTAGGAAATCTGAATGCCCCTTAGACGGAAATTGTTTACAATCGGCCTTGGTTTACCAAGCTAATATCAGACGGCAAGACAACAACAAGTGTGAAACATATGTGGGACTAACAGGAAATGAATTTAAAACCTGGTACAGAAACCACACAGCATCGCTACGCAACCAATCATTGAGAAACGCAACAGAGCTCAGTAAATACGCTTGGTCATTAAAAGACAACATCGATTACGACATCAAATGGAGAGTGTTATCGCGTGCTGCACCATACAATACTTCAAGCAAACGTTGCAACTTATGTATTAGAGAGAAATATATTATAATTTTCCAACCACATTACTGTAGTTTAAATAAAAGAAATGAGCTTTTTTCTTCCTGTAGACACAGCCAAATCGTTGCTATGCAACAACTAGTTTTAATATCGTAAACACACTCCATTGTTATGCAAATCTGTAGCGCTTATAACGTAGTCTGTTTCGGTGGTTTATTTAATAAAGTCTTAACTCCTGATGAGTGAGGTACTCCATGTACCTTACGAAACAGTACTGTAGAGTGAACTGTACTCATGTAGTCGTGTCTTAATTTCTCTGTCCACGTATGTAAATCTGCTCTACAAACTCATCGTTTAGTATCGAACACTCTCACCTGGAATAATCGACTACCTTCCTCTCTCTCTCTCTCTCTCTCTCTCTCTCTCTATATATATATATATATATATACATACACACACACACACACACACACACTAAGGGTTATTTTTATTCAATGCGAGAAAGAAACGAATGACATTAATTCGGTGAGGACCGAATATGGCCAGTGAACATGTGTGGTATAGATTATATTTTGACTAGTCAACATGAATAAGGTTATTATCTCAGCAAATATTTCAGTGCCGCGCAATTACATTCGGAGTAATCTACTGGTCGAATTAATTTTAATTAAGTTCGCTGCTCATTGTTATTGTTTGTAGGAAACGTGTATGCTGCCACATTTCCCGTATGTATAATTCAATTTAACTACGTTTCGATCAATAATTATAGATATTTATTATTTTCTGCAGGGCGCAATATTTCTGTCGCCGTGGTCACACTTGTTGTTTTTGTTATACAGCATTGGTTTATATTTACAAAAGTTATCAAAATTTACAAAAAAAAAATATAGAATCCATTCAAATTGTTACAAAAATTGGATTAATGCAGCTTATATAGCTGCATTTGCGTTGTTGCTCATATATGGCTCAGTTTATATATCATAGTTTAATCTGTTATAATAACGACTTCTTGCCAACCCACATTAGTTGTATCAGTTTGTTAATACAGTTTTAAACATCTGAAACTCCTGAATTGTAAAAAGATCTAACTCTACACAATGCGATGATTTGTACAATTTAGTTTCTAAAATTAACATATATTAAAATTGTATTATCTGCTATAACATAAGTAGAAAATTTTTCAGAGGAATCAAAATCGGTAGTTATTGCATTTCCCGAATTATATGTATCAGAACATATCACATATGAGAAAGGATTAATTATAAATCTTGTCCCATTAATTATTATGAAAATACCACAAAGTATCGACCAGGAGTAATTCGTGAGTATATACAAATGTCACAAAGAAGTCATTTTCAGATCATGAAGAGAAAAAAAAAGCTTTTTTACATTTAATATATTTTACATTGTTCTTGTATTTGGTTATACTTTGTCACAGTGATCACATTTTTCATTTCACCAGAGGGATTGATATATATTGATCATCACCATCAAAGCCCAGATTTCTTTTTATATTCCGGATCAAGTTTGATATTTGTTCCAATGATGACATGTTCATTTCGTCCCGCAAGGACTTCTTCATAACTCCTGTTGCATTCCATGCCTGAGGGTAAATTACAAAAAAATTAAAACAAATAAACATAGCATTCATTGAAATTTACATTTAACTGTAAAGCATTTTAATTTCACAAGAATCATTTTTATGAATTTCGTGAGTCAGCAGAATTGTGAAATTCTTTTGAAGTTCACATTTCACTGTGGTCCTTATTTGCACAATAAAGAGCATTGTGGGTAATATTAAGTTTGGAATGCGTATGAATAAACTCAGCAAATAAAAAAAAATGAAATTCGTTAATTAACTTAATTAACTTACCCAAATGTTTATAGAGAAATGCTAATGATGCATTGTTATTTATTGTCATGGCAACATGAGGATCTAAAGATCCTCGACATTTGATTATTCGTCCCAGTACTGAATTGAGTAAAAATGGGAAGTCCCCTTGACTTTGATGTACAGTGCCTCTGTTGAACAATATAAGAGATGAGATAAGAGATTAGTCACCCAAATATACAGCTCATAAGGTAACTTTCTCTAGTGGCTATTAACAACCAAGTTGAAAAATGTACGAAATTGTTGGTCCCCAGAATTTATTATGCTTTACAAGTACATAATAAATAAACTACACAGAAATCCAACTATGTACAAATTTATTATATTATGATTTTTGGCTTAAAAATGGTTGCATTCGGCCATCTTGAGTCTAATCATTAAACATCATGTACTTACGTCTGATATTATTTCTGATGTATGTATGTATCAAATCAAAATATCATAAATCTAAGGTTGTGAATCAAAACAAGTATGAAATTTGTGCTTGATTGGTCCAAGCATTTATGAGATACCAGATACAGACAGACAGACACGTCAAGTCCATGTCTTCGTCCGAAAGGGGACTACCGGTAATAACACATCCAACAGTATTGCCTATTAAAGGGCGATAGTCGCCTTGTCACGCATGCGCGAGATATATGGGCCTCATAAAAACAAAGATGGTGACTTTGATTGTTGCAGATCAACGAGTACACACTGGGACGTTACCACGCTTTCATTGGGTATTTTTAGGTTATTGGAATGTATCGAAGGAGTCGCCGGCGGTAATCAGTGAAAGTCGCGCCACGGTCAAACTCATACTTGTGATTTTCATTAGAAGAGCACGTTGGATTGTGGGAAAATCAATGTTTATCAACACAAATGTTGTACATGCGTGGTGCAACGACTACCGTCCTTTAAAGTTACAGTATATTATTTTACAAATACATTTTTATACGCATACGCAAAAATACGCAATTGGTTCATGACAACCAACAATCCAGTGTAATAGTCTACACACTTGTAATAACAAAACTAAACTTACTTTATTGTAATCATTTTCCTATCAGTTTGATTATTTTCATGGCAGAATCTATTCATTCTGACAATATTTCCTGGCCACTGGAATTTCTCTGTGTTAATAAATAATGCTGGTTGTTTCATTTCGGATGCCACCATTTTTTCCAGAGGGAATAACCAGGAGTCCAAAGCTACTGCACAGCTGGGATGTAACACAACATAAACCAATTGAAGTAATGTTAGTAACAATTAAATCTAATAACAAGGCTAGCATCTATGTAGCGTTCCACTAGCCATATGCTTCACCACTAATGCCTAGATATGTTGCTAGTAATATCATGCTCAGCTAATGTAGATTTGATTGGTTGAATGAAAACAATATCAATGTAAGTATTGTCAATCATCAGACATCGTGTGAATATCAACAATTTCCCTAGTGTAGCAATAAACTATTTATTTTTTCAGAGAACTATTATGAAAACCCACAGTGTGTGACATTTGCATACATCTGAATGGGTAATGTGATATTACTAGCATCACAGCTAGGCATTAGTGGAATGTTGTAAAGTGACTGTATTATGAGATTCCCAGTGCTAAGCATTCAAATTGACCAACATATTTGAGTATCCTATTTCCAGAGACCAATTATGAATTTGCATAGTGTGCGACATTTGCATAAATCTAAATGGGTAATGTGATATTACTAGCATCACATCTAGGCATTAGTGGAATGTTGTAAAGTGACTGGATTATGGGGGATTCCCTGTGCTAAGCATTCAAGTTGGCCAATAAACATATTTGAGTATCTTATTTCCAGAGTCCAATTATGAATTTGCATAGTGTGCGACATTTGCATAAATCCGAATGGGTAATGTGATATTACTAGCATCACAGCTGGCATTAGTGGAATGTTGTAAAGTGACTGGATTATAGGGGATTCCCTGTGCTAAGCATTCAAGTTGGCCAATAAACATATTTGAGTATCTTATTTACAGTGACCACTTATGAATTCGCATAGTGTGCAAAATTTGCATAAATCTGAATGGGTAATGTGATATTACTAGCATCACATCTAGGCATTAGTGGAATGTTGTAAAGTGACTGGATTATGGGGGATTCCCTGTGCTAAGCATTCAAGTTGGCCAATAAACATATTTGAGTATCTTATTTCCAGAGTCCAATTATGAATTTGCACAGTGTGCGACATTTGCATAAATCCGAATGGGTAATGTGATATTACTAGCATCACAATTAGGCATTAGTGGAATGTTGTAAAGTGACTGGACTATGGGGGATTCCCTGTGCTAATGCATTCAAGTTGGCCAATAAACATATTTGAGTATCTTATTTACAGTGACCACTTATGAATTCGCATAGTGTGCAAAATTTGCATAAATCTGAATGGGTAATGAGATATTACTAGCATCACAATTAGGCATTAGTGGAATGTTGTAAAGTGACTGGATTATGGGGATTCCCTGTGCTAATGCATTCAAGTTGGCCAATAAACATATTTGAGTATCTTATTTACAGTGACCACTTATGAATTCGCATAGTGTGCAAAATTTGCATAAATCTGAATGAGTAATGAGATATTACTAGCATCACAATTAGGCATTAGTGGAATGTTGTAAAGTGACTGGATTATGGGGGATTCCCTGTGCTAATGCATTCAAGTTGGCCAATAAGCATATTTGAGTATCTTATTTCCAGAGACCACTTATGAATTCGCATAGTGTGCGACATTTGCATAAATCTGAATGGGTAATGAGATATTACTAGCATCACATCTAGGCATTAGTGGAATGTTGTAAAGTGACTGGATTATGGGGGATTCCCTGTGCTAAGCATTCAAGTTGGCCAATAAACATATTTGAGTATCCTATTTCCAGAGTCCAATTATGAATTTGCATAGTGTGCGACATTTGCATAAATCCGAATGGGTAATGTGATATTACTAGCATCACAGCTGGCTTTAGTGGAATGTTGTAAAGTGACTGGATTATAGGGGATTCCCTGTGCTAAGCATTCAAGTTGGCCAATAAACATATTTGAGTATCTTATTTACAGTGACCACTTATGAATTCGCATAGTGTGCACAATTTGCATAAATCTGAATGAGTAATGAGATATTACTAGCATCACAATTAGGCATTAGTGGAATGTTGTAAAGTGACTGGATTATGGGGGATTCCCTGTGCTAATGCATTCAAGTTGGCCAATAAACATATTTGAGTATCTTATTTCCAGAGACCACTTATGAATTCGCATAGTGTGCGACATTTGCATAAATCTGAATGGGTAATGAGATATTACTAGCATCACATCTAGGCATTAGTGGAATGTTGTAAAGTGACTGGATTATGGGGGATTCCCTGTGCTAAGCATTCAAGTTGGCCAATAAACATATTTGAGTATCCTATTTCCAGAGTCCAATTATGAATTTGCATAGTGTGCGACATTTGCATAAATCCGAATGGGTAATGTGATATTACTAGCATCACAGCTGGCTTTAGTGGAATGTTGTAAAGTGACTGGATTATAGGGGATTCCCTGTGCTAAGCATTCAAGTTGGCCAATAAACATATTTGAGTATCTTATTTACAGTGACCACTTATGAATTCGCATAGTGTGCAAAATTTGCATAAATCTGAATGGGTAATGTGATATTACTAGCATCACATCTAGGCATTAGTGGAATGTTGTAAAGTGACTGGATTATAGGGGATTCCCTGTGCTAAGCATTCAAGTTGGCCAATAAACATATTTGAGTATCTTATTTCCAGAGTCCAATTATGAATTTGCACAGTGTGCGACATTTGCATAAATCCGAATGGGTAATGTGATATTACTAGCATCACAATTAGGCATTAGTGGAATGTTGTAAAGTGACTGGACTATGGGGGATTCCCTGTGCTAATGCATTCAAGTTGGCCAATAAACATATTTGAGTATCTTATTTACAGTGACCACTTATGAATTCGCATAGTGTGCAAAATTTGCATAAATCTGAATGAGTAATGAGATATTACTAGCATCACAATTAGGCATTAGTGGAATGTTGTAAAGTGACTGGATTATGGGGGATTCCCTGTGCTAATGCATTCAAGTTGGCCAATAAACATATTTGAGTATCTTATTTACAGTGACCACTTATGAATTCGCATAGTGTGCAAAATTTGCATAAATCTGAATGAGTAATGAGATATTACTAGCATCACAATTAGGCATTAGTGGAATGTTGTAAAGTGACTGGATTATGGGGGATTCCCTGTGCTAATGCATTCAAGTTGGCCAATAAACATATTTGAGTATCTTATTTACAGTGACCACTTATGAATTCGCATAGTGTGCAAAATTTGCATAAATCTGAATGAGTAATGAGATATTACTAGCATCACAATTAGGCATTAGTGGAATGTTGTAAAGTGACTGGATTATGGGGGATTCCCTGTGCTAATGCATTCAAGTTGGCCAATAAACATATTTGAGTATCTTATTTCCAGAGACCACTTATGAATTCGCATAGTGTGCGACATTTGCATAAATCTGAATGGGTAATGAGATATTACTAGCATCACAGCTAGGCATTAGTGGAATATTGTAAAGTGACTGGATTATAGGGGATTCCCTGTGCTAATGCATTCAAGTTGGCCAATAAACATATTTGAGTATCTTATTTCCAGAGTCCAATTATGAATTTGCACAGTGTGCGACATTTGCATAAATCCGAATGGGTAATGTGATATTACTAGCATCACAGCTGGCTTTAGTGGAATGTTGTAAAGTGACTGGATTATGGGGGATTCCCTGTGCTAATGCATTCAAGTTGGCCAATAAACATATTTGAGTATCTTATTTCCAGAGACCACTTATGAATTCGCATAGTGTGCGACATTTGCATAAATCTGAATGGGTAATGAGATATTACTAGCATCACAGCTAGGCATTAGTGGAATATTGTAAAGTGACTGGATTATAGGGGATTCCCTGTGCTAACGCATTCAAGTTGGCCAATAAACATATTTGAGTATCTTATTTACAGTGACCACTTATGAATTCGCATAGTGTGCAAAATTTGCATAAATCTGAATGAGTAATGAGATATTACTAGCATCACAATTAGGCATTAGTAGAATGTTGTAAAGTGACTGGATTATGGGGGATTCCCTGTGCTAATGCATTCAAGTTGGCCAATAAACATATTTGAGTATCTTATTTACAGTGACCACTTATGAATTCGCATAGTGTGCAAAATTTGCATAAATCTGAATGAGTAATGAGATATTACTAGCATCACAATTAGGCATTAGTGGAATGTTGTAAAGTGACTGGATTATGGGTGATTCCCTGTGCTAATGCATTCAAGTTGGCCAATAAACACATTTGAGTATCTTATTTCCAGAGACTAATTATGAATTTGCATAGTGTGCGACATTTGCATAAATCTGGGTAATGTGATATTACTAGCATCACAGCTAGGCATTAGTGAAATGTTGTAAAGTGACTGCATTATGGGGGATTCCCTATGCTAAGCATTCAAATTGGCCAATAAACATATTTGAGTATCTTATTTCCAGAGACTAATTATGAATTTGCATAGTGTGCGACATTTGCATAAATCTTGGTAATGAGATATTACTAGTATCACAGCTAGGCATTAGTGGAATGTTGTAAAGTGACTGGATTATAAGTCTAAGAGTCTTCTAGATTTGCCAAATACTCACTTAAACCTCTGATCTTTGTGGCAAGACATCAATGCAGTGGCAGCACCAAATGAGTGTCCAGAAACGGCAATTTTACTGAAATCCAATCGGCCCTGTAATGATAATAATTGAACAAATATCACATTAACAGTGTTAACCTTTGCAGTGAATCATAAATCTAGGGTGTCAATCAAAATATTATAAACATAGGGTGTCAATCAAAATATCATAAACCTAGGGTGTCAATCAAAATATCATAAATCTAGGGTGTCAATTAAAATATCATAAATCTAGGGTGTCAATCAAAAAATCATAAACCTAGGATATCACAAAGTGACGTAGGAAGTCAAAAATATCACATCCTCCAGTCTATGTTACTCACCTTAAACTGGTGAAAATTACACTCATTGTCCATCATATTCGTAATGTTTTCACCACTGTTTAATTGTTCTAAAAGATTTAATGCTTTCACACATTCATCGGCTCTGTGATTCACCTGTAAACATATTGATACTATATATAATCATAAATATACTTTACTGTAAACTGCTTAGTTTTCAGATATAGATATGTTGGTGATTGGATGATATTATGGCATATGTGAGACAAAATTTCACAAAAGTCGCTGTGTCGTAGGAAAAATTTTCATGATCTTCATTAACCCTCAAATTTCCAAAAATGTCTCTCTTGCGAAGAGGTTTATAGTATTTATGTACTTAAAAGGTGGCGATCGTTGCCCAGCACGTGTTTAGATTCTGTAAACAAACAATTAATTTTGTGATTTTCCCATAGCATTATTCACTACTGTAGCGTCCATTTTGAATTCAAAATTGGTCAAAATACATACAACTGAGATTCAAAAATAATAATTTAATCAAAAGTGTGTCAGTCATGCTTGAACTGAGTAAAATTTGCATCTATTTTGCATAATTAATGAGCATAAAGTATGCAACATTCAGTAGTCAGTATCCATAGTAACTATTCAAAACAATGGACATTTTGGGCAAACGACTCCCATTTTTCGATGGCATATAAAATATTTTTATAACGTTGACTGAAACATTAATCTTTTTTGAATAGATACAAAGAATATTGATTACCAAACATTGCCTACTATTAACCATTAATTAAAATACATTACCAGATGTTCATAATTTTATTTTGTTTTCCATAAAACTGAGATAGAAAATACATGGTCAAACAAATATCAATGGAATTGATTTGAGTTTTAAAAACCCATATTTATCACTGGTTTCCTTAGTAATAAGGTCTCATCATCCTACAACATTTAAGGTACTTATATTTTTCATAACAAAATAATGCTTTAACAAAACATTGTGATAATTTGTTTAACCCTATTTATAATAATGAATGCCGGCCATATGATCTTAAACTGCCTTTTTTTATTCAGCATGATCAATGCAACAAAAAGACATAAATTTCAATAAAAAAACAAGTTATTGGAAGGAAAAATCAATCATGTTACAAATGTAATTTACTAATTATATTATTATATGAGCTTAATTCAAGGATACCTCAAAGTATGCACAAAGACAGTAGAACGGGAGTATCAACCGTTGCACAGCGAAGGTCGATGCGAAAGTGTACTGTCTGAGTGCATACTTTGAGGTATCCTTGTAATAACCTTCTTTGTGTAGGGTTCGGTCAAACCCTGGTGGCAGCCATGTTTGCTTTTATTATTAGACAATGCTTACGTGCATAATCATTCCATATTTGGATTCGCATTTCCTAATATGGTAGGATGAAAATACTCCGTAAAATACCGCAAAATTACGGCATGCTGTAACTTATGGTGTTACGGTGACAGATGTATAATAATAAATAATATCCGTATTACAGCATTTCATAATACCATATAAAGAATTGCCAATTTAAAATAAGGAATAATTATGCAATATTTACAAGGTGGCAGATTAATTTCAAATTAAAATGCAATGAGAAAGTTCCACTAGATGTCTACCAATAATGTGATTATGAGGGCATCACAGAGCAATGACTCAGACACTACAAGTATGTGGCTAAAAAAAAAGATTTCCCAGTTGTGTCAGGCGGAGCTACATCACAAGTTGTTTCATGTTGCAAAGACGTGCCACCACTGTACCATGCATTTCTATGGGCTCTGCGCATGCTGCTAAGGAAGGCCGAGTGAAGAGCTGGTGAAAATTTGAGAAAACAACAGGAACTCAACTTTGAAGTAATCCTGAACAATCAAATTTATATATGTTACACAAGCAGGGGTAATGTTGTTACACTGTTCAGGGGAGTCTCAACAACCATCCCAAAATACTGTTTTCTGAAAGTTTTCAGCTTTTGTTTTCACCGTGATGGTTGCCATGCAGTGAAAATGCCTGGATGTCCGCCCCGAGAATAAGCATGACAGTTAAGCATGACAAAATCTGGTGAATTTATTGCAAGTGTTAGAAAATAATCACCTGTCTACTTCTGAGTGGGAACTCGTCTTCCCCAGGTACAGGTCTTTCATATGGAACCCACTCTTCAACTAAGTCTGTACCTTCATCACTTGGATGAAGATAATATGTAGCAGAAGCTGATTTGTCTCTACAACAAATAAATATATACACATATGACATCTGTCATATCATAAAACAACACTACAATTAATCTGCATCGCTGGCGACATAAACAAAAGATATATACAACTGTCCACCAGAGGGCATTCTCTTGTTAGAATATGATCTCAAGTATGTGATGTAAGATGGAGAGATCTTATTTCATGTTACTTGACGTTACAGTGCCCTCTTGAAGAAACTTGTGGGGTTTTGTATTAAAGTGAATTTCCCAGATGTGTCATGGTTGTCGGTTGTTAGTTGAGATTGTGTTGACATACTATTAATTTATTTGTTTGTTTGTTTGTTTGTTTGTTTATTTATTTACTTATTTATTTATTCACTTATTTATTTAATTATTACCTGTGTTCCACAGCCGCGACTACAAAACCCTGCGATGCCATTTCTAGACAGATTGTGGTATATGTCGTCCTATTGGCCCCTAAACCGTGAGAAAAAACCATCACCGGAAATGATGATTTGTGTTGACTTGGAAGTAATGGACTGTTCCAGTATGCCGGTACTCTGTATGAATCTGAAATACGCAGAAGATGCAGTTACAAATGTGAAGATAACATAGTTTTTTATAAAATCAATGTTAAAAGTATGGTGAGTGGATTCTGAAGGTGATGATAAGTGATGTATAGAAAAGTTAAAATTACAATCACAAAAGATGACTGAACATAAGATTCAGCCACAGATGATGAATGCATGCTATGTACAAATATCACGTTACCATTGCTGAGAACTAATCTTGCACGGAAGTGGTCGTCATGCCACGCATGCGCAAAATACGAGTCCCACATAAACAAAGATGGCGACTTTGACTGTTGCGCACACCAATAAGTACAAACTGAGACATTACCAAGCTTTAGCTAGGTAATTTGTTTGGTAGTTGGAAGATATCAAAAGAGTCACCTGTCAATTAGTGTATGATGTATTTAGGTCAAAACTCATGCTTGTGATCCCATGAGAAAAACGCATTGAATTATGGGAAAAATCAATGTTTATCGACACAAATGTTGCACATGCCTCGCATGTCAACCACTGCTATTTAAAAGCATGCAACAAAAGCTAATGCATCCAAGATATTTTCTTCTCATCCTCTGGAAATGAGCATGAAGGACAGAAAATACGAAAATAATGTGTCATCATGATCATGTCTACTCAAAAAATGCATGATTTTAAAACAATCACATGTGAAAAAAACACACCTAGACTGTAAATAAAAGTTCATTTATCCTTGGAACATGTTAATGATCTGCAGGAGTATGAAACAAGATTATATCCACGTTCACGCACAAATAATAAAAAAAAAACAGATATATGACTTGTAAACAATATGTAATCAACATTTACGGAGGGTGAAAGGGGCGTGTGCCACTGTGTGTCTGTTTCAATGCTGCAATGCAAATATTTCTCTTATGTTCATTTCCTGAAAATTGTCGTGAAACTTGTAAAGCATGTAGTTAGTGTGATGCATCAACAAGAATTGTGAGTGTAGTGAGAATCCATGACAATTTTTGTATTTGTGTGAATCAAAACATATACACTAATGTTAAAAATGCATTAACACGACATCTGCTTTTATTTTTGCACTACATGTTAAAGGGTGGTAGTCTTCACGCCGCGCATGCGGGGGATATGGGTCTCATATAAACAAAGATGGCAATTTTGGCAAACTGAGAGATTACCAAGCTTTAATTAAGTATTTTTTTTGTTGGTATTTGGAAGGTATCGAAGTAGTCGCTGGCAGTAATTAGTGCAAGTGGTGCCCAGGTCAAAACTCGTAATTGCGATTTCATTAGAAAAGCGCATTGAATTGTAGGAAAATCAATGTTTATCAACACAAATGTCGAACATGTGTGGTGTGGTGACCACTGCCCTTTAACCGTTTTTATTTAAAAAAGACAAAGTTCATAGGAAAATTGCCAAATTGTTTAGCAGTTAAAATTTCCCTGGAGTCCTAAGACACAAAATGTCACAAATTTTGTCTTCTTAAATGTCATGAAATCTTGAAATCTTGAAAATTACAGTTTACAGTTTTTGAAATGTGACAATCAATTAGTATGCATAGAAGATAGTGCATACATTTACATATAATTATAAAAGTACATACCGAACAACCAGCTCATCCATGACTTCATAACACCGGATGACAATTTAATAAACTCAGCGTAACCGATACCGTATTTTTTCTTGGGTAACCACAAAGGATGCTGGGATTTGTCGGGTCGTACGTTATTACTTTTCACATTGGTCGGGTAGTAGAGACGCAAAAAACTCCTGTAAGCAAAAAAGATAGAGGGATATGTCACATTTATTTGACAAAATGTTTTTAATTGTCAGGTTAAGTTACTGTAATTATTTTCGCTGGGGTACATGGCTAGGCTAGAGTCAGGATTCACATATACACTGGGGCCTGGTACGTTATATCAAAGCGTGGTGGTCGTCATGCGTGTTCGAATTTCATGTAAATGAACAATGTATTTGACACGCGTTATATACGTCGCTATGAGTCCCATATCGAACAGGATGCGGCACGACTGCCGCCCTTTAAAACAGAAACAAATACACGTTATATTTGCAGAATGGTCGGTAAGGTAAGGGATGATCTGACATCATGACTGGATTCTTATAAAGTATAAGGGCCGAGGTACAAAGTTTAAATACATATCAATATGTATTCTTTTATATACTATTTTAATACTGACAATAAAATGAACGGTAATTCTTGGACAGCATTTGTTAAAAGATTATTCACATTAACTAAAATTAGCGATGAATCTAACACTATAAAATTCAAAACCAAATTCAAACAAGTGTACTATAATAAAGTCTGGTTGCCAACGGTATTTAAACCAGAAAAGAATAAGCTACGTACTTTTAACAAGTTTAAACAAAATTTTGAATTTGAACCATATTTACAACAAATCAAAAATGTGCAACACAGGGTCAGCTTCACTAAGTTTCGCATTTCTTCTCACGCGTTGCCAATTGAAAAATTTAGATATAATAAAACACCTCCAGAGCAAAGGTTTTGTTTTCTATGTAATGAACAGGCTATTGGGGATGAATTTCATGTATTACTCACATGTAAAAATAGTCAGATTGTACAAGCTCGTATTAAATTTGAAGCTGAATTAGCAATTTATGATGACAACATTTGCAAGTTATCAACTCATGAGAAATTCAAGTGCTTGCTAGGCACTAAAGATAGCTTCATTGTCAATTGCTTGGGAAAATTTATTGATTTTATATCTAAGCTTTAGTTTAGTCTATTGTTTTGTTTGTGTTTTTCTTGACCATTGATTTATTGTATGTTTTTTTTTCATTCATGCTAAATTTTGTGTCAAATAAAACATCTATCTATCTATCTATCTACTATTTCGTCAGTGAAATGAACTCACCCTTCCGCAGAATGACCAGTCATAACATCAAAACAACCAACCAAAAAAGGTCCCTGTCCAGGTGGAACTCCAAGATGTCTCGAAAAAGGCCAGGCCGACATGGTAAATATTCTGGGTGTTTTTATGATATCAGTTGCCGGTACATTGCGAAGAATACCCAGTATTTTCGACGTCAGTGACGATGACCTCACGGTCATGTTATCTGAAAAGTCACCTGATACTTTGAAGAATCACATGATATTGACCAAAATCCCGATGTAAGTGGAGTTTGATTGTAAGTTTCCGCCTTAGTTTTAATATTGTGTGTCGTACTAGTACTATATTCGCTAATACAAGTTAGATTAGTTATATTTTAATAAGGATCAATACATATGACGGTCGGTCGCTTGCCGTGCACGTCGCTTGTCATCGGGAAAATAGAGCTGATAAGCGCCACCAGCGATAACATTATTGAAAACTGCTCTTTTTCTTTTATCTAAAGCGCACCTGGTCGTTGGCGGCGTAACACAACGCACATGTACTGTGATGTTAATGAAGGTTAGGTTAGCAGTAGGTTGACGATACGATACACATACAATGTACATCTAAACATCACTGTCAATCTGAAATACATTTCGATTGGAATAACTGTAAACAATGTACGGTGTTGTAAATTATAGGTATATATGTAAATCTTCTCGTACATAAAATATACCCAGAATTTACAATTTTTCATTGCAAACAATCACTTTGTAAATCGGTGTAGTGCAATTCCCTGGCCAATATAAACACCTTAAAATATTAAGATTGTGGGACTCGGACATGAAAAATTAACTGCAGAACATGAGCCTTTCAAATTAACATAAATTAACTATTTTCGATTACTGTTACTGTCATATTGTTCCGAAGACCAAAACAGCAACAATGCCAGCTGAGTTGCTAACCGGATTTGCTAAGCGCGGTTGTAGATCTTGTAATGCATCATCATCGCCGGTGACCGCCGAACTCGGCGAGTGGTAGAACTCGCCCACTCAACTGCATATGTCCGAGTTCGACTATATTCCCACTAGTCCAATACTGCCACGGGGTGCTTACATAGCGAGTTTCCACATCTAGATAAATCATAGACCTTATGGATAAATCGAGGGGCAAGGGGGATAGCTGGTACAGGTTACAAGAAATAAAAAAAAGGCATTTTAAGTTTTTACAGGAAATAAAATGAAAGTTCCATTTACAGTAAAAAAAATAGGTGTTTACACTTTACAGATAAGGCAAATTACTAATTACATTTTCATAATATATTTGATAATTTGTGTTTAAGAATCAAAATTGGAAATTACGTATGCATTACAACATTTGATGTGGAACATGCTTTATAGGCTTACAAAAAATAAGATCTTTGTACAAATTACGGACGAATAAAATAGCTGATTACATTTTCATGTCTACGAATTTACGTTTTTTATTTATTTAAATTACATTATTACGAAAATAAAAACAATTGATTACAGCTCACGAAAATACCTCTTGCCGACCCTCATAAAAGAACACGGTCTCTTTGGCATTCTTTTGGGACGAACGGACACGAATCGCCTCTCCCCTCACAACACCCGTATTTCCGCATTTAGTGGTCTGAGCATCAATACCGCGCACAATGACGTAAATAAATAGAGTTTTGATTGGGCAAGCAACTACCGTGACCCTTGACCGAGTTCAACGACTTCTCTTTAACTCTGGCTCTTCCTTGTTGCATAACATGAACACCGTTGATGCGTCTGTTTCTTGTTGTCTATCGCTTAAATGTGCTGCCGTGAATATATCGATGTTGGCAGCCAGTCACCAGAGTACTAAAGCGGGCGACCGATCTTTATTTGGAGTATCACTAACGGCGTCGATGGCGTGGGAAAGTTAACGAGGATTACCGCTCTGCGTGACATTGCAACAGGTTGAAGAGCACTGATTGGTCAGACACCGATGAATGAATCGTAATTGTCATGGTTTCAAAAGTTTAACCAGTTATGTGCTCATACTCTCAGTAAATCGATATTTTAGTAATTTAATACGAAATAAATTGTTACGTGGCGGTTATATTAGAATCCACGTCGGCGTTTAATTTTATAAATATTTTTGCCCATAAAAAAAATTATATTAGTTGTGTTGTTGCTAAAATTCGAGATGGTTCGTGGCCTCAGTGTATTGCAAACTTTAGGAATTTTCTGCGTGTCATTTGTGATAGTTACATCGACTGGATCATTTTCTCGAGTTCCTTTCCCAAAAGACCAGCGGACAGACATTAAATTCCCACCAGTCATCAGGAAAAGCGATTCTGGAATACCAGATGGGCATCTCCGACCTTTAGGTAAGAACGTGTTTGCACAGTCGTGTAATTTTAGTGGTATTACTTAGAGAACACTTTTGAATATTTGGGCACAATCCAGAATTTAACTTATTATTATGGGACATGATTTTTTTTAATTAAACACTATCAAATTTACATGTGCATGTACAGACAGGGAGCCCAGGAACTATAATCAACTGTATGAAGTTTCTATGAGCGGGGGGGGGGGGGGGGGGTATCGGCTTGTATCTATTGCAAGAAATACCAGCTTGAAAAAATACCAGCTTGAAGAATATTAGTTGGCATTTCAAATTTCGCAAAAGACTTTATTTTTACTGATGTCACTAGAATAAATCAATAATCATCCATTGTCTATTTCATACACTAGATACAATGGTCCAGTCGATAAGGCCCCCCCCCCCATAGAGAGTGCATACAGTTGATTATAGTTCCTGGGCTCTCTGTGGTGCATGCGACAACTTAAGATATTGAAAGCAGGCATTTTATTCGTCCATAATTTGTACAAAAATCATATTTTTTGTAAACATTATATAGCATTTTCCACATTAAATATTGTAATTTGTACGCATTTTCCAATTTTGATTCTTAAACACAAATTATAATATTATAAAAATGTAAACTAATTAGAAATTTGCTTTATCTGAAAAGTGTAAAAACCTATTTTTTTACTGTAAATGGAACTTTCCATTTTATATCCTATAAAATGCATTTTGTATATCCTGTAACATGAACCAGCATCCCCCTCTCTAATTATGGAATCATGAACATGCCTGTGGTGTGAATTTAACAATGCACATCTACATCTACAGCATATTTTCTTTTCTTAATTTATTTTTTATTTAAATCTGACTGCATTGTTAGGTCATCAAAGGCGATCTGAAGGCAGAGCCAAGGAATACAATCAAGTGCTACATCCTAGAGAATTCTGGGAAAAACACGTCAGTAAAAAGCTCCCTCTGGTGTTCAGAAATGCTGTTACTAAATCTGGAGCTTTTCAAAACTGGACTGATGAATACTTAACTGAAAGGTGAGATGTGATTGGCAGGCCTTGTATTCATTGTAGTAAGTTAAGTGGCCCTTCAACTTCATATCTATCGGTACCTACCTTCTGTTAATGGGGTTCAGTCTCTGCTATCCGCGGGGGCGGACATCCGGGCATTTTCACCGCTTGGCAACCCTGGCGGTGAAAACAAAGGCCAAAAACTCGCAGAAAACCGTACTTTGGGATGGTGGTTGAGACTCCCCTGAACAGTGTAACAAGATTAGCTCTACGTGTGTAACATATATAAATTTAGTTGTTCAGGATTACTTCAAAGTTGAGTTTGTGTTGTTTTCTCGAATTTTCACCGGCTCGACCGGCGTTCCATAACAGCGCGAAAAGAGCCCATAGAAATGCATGTACAGTGGTGCACGTCTTAGCAACATGGAACGTCTTGTGACGTAGCTCCTCCCCGAGGATAATCTGTACTATTTCAGTGTGTTTGTGCATATTGTACAGCTTTCCTTCTAATAGAGAGTTGCCAAACTAGCCATTAAAATTTGTCTCATGAATTCCCAGTTCCTGAATTGGTAGCCTTTACATGTTGATCGTTTATGCGCTTGCGCATATTGCGTGACCTGGGGCAACAATTTTTAAACCAGAAAGTAGGACAGATTTTGAAAGTTCCAAGCGTTAAGTCGCAGTGCACCGAACATCAATGTTTCCAACTCTCAACGTAAAAATTCCCCTGGAATAAAACTGCCATCATCTTTCAACTAACTCGTACCAGCCTCTGAAAATTTTTACCCACCCACACTCACTTCACTATCTTAAAAAACGTTTCAAGTGTGTCACTGACTTCTTCCGGGTTGCATGTCTACTAGTGTCTTTTGACTTGTTATATTTTTATCCTAACAATGCCCATTGCTAGGTAGGTTATGCATGCGTAAATAGAATTGCATCGCGTTTGACGATAATTCAGGAAACAGGAATTCATGGTCTGTTTCTTTATTTGCAGTCAAAAATTCAGACTCATAATCATCAACAAATAATAATAATAAATTAATTTTTAATATTCTAATTGATAACTACACAACCAAACAAAGTTGTCACTTGTCAACTGTGGCACTTTGATACTTAAATAGTATTTTTTTTTTCACTGTAGCTATGGCGATATTGATGTATTGATTGAAAAAAAGAAAGAACATCGCGAATCGGCACCAATCAGAATTAAATTATCCACATTCCTTGATAGTTACCACCATGAAGACTGGTACGTGGTTACCGTGTTACCGGATGAACTCAGACCAGATATACAGGTTGGTAAATAAATTATGTATGCTCATTGTAATTGTTTTGGTATAATGAATATTGAGCATCTCTTTTTGGATGCCTGATCATCTCAATGAAAAGTTGTGTGTATGTAGCTACCTTTAATAGTTAAGTAGATATCACCGAATACATGGTAGGATAAATACCAAATATTTACTGCATGTCTGACTCAAATGGATGCACCATCTAGCTAGCTTGTCTAGCTACACGTCATAGCACAACGTTCTCCCAGTTATCGTCAAAAAATGATACTTAATATATCTGTCACCCTAACGCCATAAGTTACAGCGTGCCGTAATTTTGCTGTACTTTACGGAGTATTTTCATCCTACCATATTTGGCAACGTGAATTTCGAATATGAAATTTCACCAATAATAATAACAATTCTAGTAATCTTATAATAATAATAATAATAATAATAATAATAATAATAATAATAATAAATATAGCTGCATAGCAGCAATCACCGGTTTTCAAGACCATGGCACATGGCCAAGTCACATGCAATGCATGGCCATGTATGACTGTTTGCAATAGCCCTGAAAATTAACGTTGGTTCCATGTTTGTATATGTGATAGTGTTCGAGATATTATACCCATGCATTTTTAATGAGTTCTATGACCATATATAGTCATCGGGTATGTTTGTCAATTTTCTTGTCCAATGTCTTCAATATAGCATTGGTTCAATGTTCCTACTTGCAACAGTGCCTAAGATATTAGAGACTTGCCTATTTAATGAGTCTTATGACCATATATGGTCATTTAAAATGTTGGTCAATTCTTTTGTCCAATGCCTTCAGTATAGGTTTGGGTACATGTCTCTATCTTTAAAAGTGCTCGAGATATTATGGATATGCATATTTAATGAGTTCTATGACCATATATGGTCATCGAATGTGTTGGTCAATCCTTTTGTCCAATGTCTTCAATTTAACATTGGTTCCAAGTTTGTGTTTGCAATAGTGCCGTAGATATTACAGACATGCATATTTAATGAGTTCTATGACCATATATGGTCATCGAATATGTTGGTCAATTCTTTTGTTCAATGTCTTCAATATAGCGTTGGTTCCATGTTTGTACTTGCAATAATGCCTGAGATATTAGAGACACGCATATTTAATGAGTTCTATGACCATATATGGTCATACACTATGTTGATCAATTCTTTTGTTCAATGTTTTCAATATAGCATTGGTTCCATGTTTGTACTTGCAATAGTGCCTGAGATATTAAAGACATGCATAATTAATGAGTTGTATGACCATATATGTTCATCGAATGTGTTGGTCAATCCTCTTGTCCAATGTCTTCAATATAGGTTTGGGTACATGTCTATATCTTTAAAAGTGCTCGAGATATTATGGATATGCATATTTAATGAGTTCTATTACCATATATGGTCATCGAATATGTTGATCAATTCTTTTGTCCAATGTCTTCAATATGGCATTGGTTCCATGTTTGTACTTGCAATAGTGCCTGAGATATTAGAGACATGCATATTTAATGAGTTGCATGACCATATATGGTCATCCAATATTTTGGTCAATTCTCTTGTCCAATGTCTTCAATATAGCGTTAGTTCCATGTTTGTATATTCAATAGTTCTCAATATATGTCAATTCAATGTGTATCGTATATGGGCCCTCCCCCCTTTCCCATAATGCAACATTGCTGACTATTTTATATAAAATGTGAAAAATATTCATAAATCAACTGCTCCAAAACTACTGGTCGCACTTGCATGATTCTTTGATTAATCTGTAGTATGTATGATGTTCTTCAAAATTATGGCGTGGAATTTTGATACGATCAAAATTATGCAAATGAGATGCAAAACAATATTTTAGAAAATTCTAGAAAAAAAAGTCACATGACCGTTCAACTTTTTTTTCATGAAATACGTAGCTTTAGGGCCAATGCTTCTTTTAAGCGAAAGTTTGAGACTCCTAGACCCTCAGAAAGGTGTTTAAATGAGCATGCCATTTTTCGCCTTAAATTCAAAATGGCCGCCGTACCACGTGACCAATATGCATAATCTTAGGATATGCACTAGATCTCATCAACCTTTACAAACATATGAAAAATTTTTCCAGATATGTGCAACGGTGTCGAAATGGCGCTTATTACAATAGGTTTCCAAGACATGTGTCTTGAAAACCTAATAATAATTTCTTGGTGTGGACCACAGAGGTAATTCATCCGAACTAATCTAGTCTGTGGCCCAATCCTAACCAATATACATTTCTATGCAGGCTATATATATATATATATATATATACGTATATATACGTGCACACACATACATATATACACATACAAACAAAAAAACAAAATCTCCAGAAATAAATAAGTAAAATAATAACAATAAAAAAAAAAAAAAAAAAAAAATGGAGCTGTTAATGCGCTACTCTGCACATCATATTATTAGTGGAACAATCGTGGGCAAGTACAAATAAAGTTTAGCTGCAAATAATATTTGTATCATACATATGATAAAGCTAGTATTTAAATATTAAAGTACGTTGTTCAGTATATGTTGTTTTAGGGAACTTTTGAAAGTTATTCTATTAGTAATTTGTTTGATTGGCTCAGGTAGAGAATTCCAATGTTTTACGGCTGTATATTTTAAAGTATGTTGGGAAAGTGAAAGATTCATCCTGGGGACATAGTAGTATGCACTGAGACAGTACGCCGCGCATCGACCTCCGCTGCACATCGGTTGATACTCCCTCTGTACTGTCTTCAAGCATATTTTGAGGTATCCTCGTAATAACCTCATTATATTATGTGTAGAGGCTGAGAAACCCATTCACATTGATCGAAATAACACAGCATAGCCAGACACTGGGGCAAAGAAGCTTAGATCTGACAGATAATGGAACTCTTGAAAGTATTGATACAGCAATTAGTCAATAGTACTGAGAATAATGGTAAACTTACAGTAGTTGGTGACACTGTCAATGCTCATAAAATGCCGACATGACTTATAGTGCGGTACTGGTGCATGTCATTTTGTTTCAGGATTCATTAAAAATGGTCAAATGCCATATAAAAAAAAAATCTTATTTCTCAGACACACTTCCATACATTTTGTTTAAATTTGGTATGAATGCAATACATAAATCTGTAACAGCAAAGCATATTGGATATTGACCAGTTACATCTATTCTCCCACTCTGTTCAGTTATAACTTATTGGTAAATTCAGCCTCAATGACTTTAATTGTCACGCATTCCTATTACTCATTATTCTGTAACTTGAGGATATTTTATGTGATTTGTGTGATGTATATACGGTACAACATTACATTACCGCGGTGCACATGATTGACAGTACTAACGATCAATGTGATATTTTACACTTATTGTAGCGTTAAACACGCTAAACATTATCTGAGAATGCGTGTGCTCGCACAGTATGCAGAGGAAACCATATTATGCGACGGTACTGTTTTTATTACTTTGAATTTCAGGCTATTAAATAACAATTACTCGCATGTTGCCATGACAATAATAATGATTGAAAGTTTATTTTGTAAAAATATCAATATGAAAGGTCATTTCTGTCGATATAAAAAATACCATCAGTGATGTGTGTTCATGATTCAGAACAATAATAAAAACAAACATGCCTGCCTCCAAGGGTTGACCCGATCCAACACAATGAAGTTTGTTAAATCTGTGCTAAACGTTCTGGATTTCAGCATTCCCATCAGTGGAAAAGATGTATAATAATAAGGTTATTACGAGGATACTGCAAAGTATGCACGAAGACAGTACACGCCTGCATCGACCTCCACTGCGTGTCAGTCAATACTTCCGCTGTACTGTCTTTGTGCTTACTTTGCAGTATCCTCATAATAACCTCATATTATTACATGTAATAACATTATAGTATTACAGGTGATGACATCATAGTATTACAGGTGATGACACCATAGTATTACAAGTAATGACATCATAGTATTACAGGTGATACATATATATAAATGTACCAAAATGAGCCAAGTGCGGGTGAGAAGTATGGGCCATACTTTTCAGAAAATAACGAGTATGGGTGATATTTGTAGAGAGTACGGGTGATATTTGTATCGAGTACGGGTGGTATTATTTGTAGTGAGTACATGGAGGTAATTTAGCGAGAATATATAATTAATTAAACAGGGCTGCTTCACTTCCACATTTAGTTTTTCTAAGATGGAACTAGTTTCGGTTCGTTAGATTGAACTAGTTTCAGTTCGTACCACTGATATTTTCTTTCTAAAATGGAGTGTTTTGCTGCACCAGTAATTGTTGTATAAATCCCGTACATTTTACCCCGCAATACCCCCACCCCGTACTCGCTATTTTTTACCCTCATACTCGCTATCGTGACATTTTATCACTTGTACTCGCTAAATTCCCTCCATGTACTCGCTACAAATAATACCACCTGTACTCGCTACAAATATCACCCGTACTCGCTACAGACATCAACCGCACTCGCTATTTTCTGATAAGTACGGCCCGTACATTTCACTCGTACTTGGCTCATTTTGGTACATTTATATACCTCGGTGATAACATCATAGTATTACAGGTGATGACATCATAGTATTATAGGTAATGACAGTGTTTGATGATATCATAGTATTATAGGTGACATCATAATATTACAGGTGACATCATAATATTACAGGTGACATCATAGTATTACAGGTGATGAAATCATAGTATTGAAGGTGATAACATCATAGTATTACAGGTGATGACATCATAGTATTGAAGGTGATAACATCATAGTATTATAGGTGATGACATCAAAGTATTATAGGTGACATCATAGTATTACAGGTGATGACATCATAGTATTACAGGTGATGACATCATAGTATTATAGGTGATGACATCATAGTATTACAGGTGATGACATAGTGTTACAGGTGACATCATAGTATTATAGGTGACATCATAGTGTTACAGGTGATGACACCATAGTATTATAGATGATAACATCATAGTATTACAGGTGACATCATAGTATTACAGGTGACATCATAGTATTACAGGTGACATCATAGTATTACAGGTGACATCATAGTGTTACAGGTGATGACACCATAGTATTATAAGTGATGACACCATAGTATTACAGGTGATGAACTCATAGTGTTACAGGTGATGACACCATAGTATTATAAGTGATGACACCATAGTATTACAGGTGATGAACTCATAGTATTACAGGTGATGAACTCATAGTATTACAGGTGATGACATCGTAGTATTACAGGTGATGACATTGTATTATAGATGATGACATCATAGTATTACAGGTGACATCATAGTATTACAGGTGATGAACTCATAGTATTACAGGTGATGACATCGTAGTATTACAGGTGATGACATTGTATTATAGATGATGACATCATAGTATTACAGGTGACACCATAGTATTACAGGTGATGAACTCATAGTATTACAGGTGATGACATCGTAGTATTACAGATGATGACATTGTATTATAGATGATGACATCATAGTATTACAGGTGACATCATAGTATTACAGGTGACATCATAGTGTTACAGGTGATGACACCATAGTATTACAGGTGACACCATAGTATTACAGGTGATGAACTCATAGTATTACAGGTGATGACATCGTAGTATTACAGGTGATGACATTGTATTATAGATGATGACATCATAGTATTACAGGTGACATCATAGTATTACAGGTGACATCATAGTGTTACAGGTGATGACACCATAGTATTATAGGTGATGACAGTGTTATAGATAATGATATCATAGTATTATAGGTGACATCATAGTATTACAGGTGATGACATCATAGTATTACAGGTGACATCATAGTATTACAGGTGATGACATCATAGTATTATAGGTGACATCATAGTATTACAGGTGACATAATAGTATTACAGGTGATGACATCATAGTATTATAAGTGATGACAGTGTTATAGATAATGATATCATAGTATTATAGGTGACATCATAGTATTATAGGTGACATAGTATTACAGGTGATGACATCATAGTATTATAGGTGACATAATAGTATTATAGGTGATGACAGTGTTATAGATAATGATATCATAGTATTATAGGTGACATCATAGTATTATAGGTGACATAGTATTATAGGTGATGACATCATAGTATTACAGGTGATGACATCATAGTATTACAGGTGACATCATAGTATTACAGGTGACATCATAGTGTTACAGGTGATGACACCATAGTATTATAAGTGATGACAGTGTTATAGATAATGATATCATAGTATTATAGGTGATGACATCATAGTATTACAGGTGATGACATCATAGTATTACAGGTGACATCATAGTATTACAGGTGACATCATAGTGTTACAGGTGATGACACCATAGTATTATAAGTGATGACAGTGTTATAGATAATGATATCATAGTATTATAGGTGATGACATCATAGTATTATAGGTGATGACATCATAGTATTTTATACATTGTATATTATACATCATGAATAACCCTGAAAAATTATATAAATATTCAATGAATAATTAAAAAAAAACAATAGCCAAAAACATATTTTCAAAATTGCTATATAGATGTTATGTGATAACTTATGTTTATATTTTGTTTTATCGGTACAGAATAGTAACTTTCTGTATTTCAGTTTCACTCGCTGTATCAGTGCTTCTAGATATTCCCATAAGCGGTTCTTCTTTTACATCCTTGTCTACCGGTTCTTTCCTTTGGCATCTTTTGTGAATGATTTGCATAAAGATGAGAAGTCCTGTCAGTATTAGTATGCTACCAGCCAATAAAAATGACAAATTGTAATTGGATGTTACATCATATACCCAACCTGAAATAAACACAATTTCTTGTAATGGAGTAGAATTACTAAGAGGAATTTTGAAGACACTGGAATGGGAGCTTGTAATTAAAATGCTACGTTGTATTTGCATACCACAAGTATTCTCAAACTTATTCTTTCTTATTTATCCTAAATCTTATTCTTTCTTATTTATCCTCAATCGTATTTTTTTTTATTTATCCTAAATCGTATTTGTTTCTTATTTATCCTCAATCATATTTCTTTCTTATTTATCCTGAATCTTATTTCCTTCTTATTTATCTTCAATTGTATTTTTTTTTATTTATCCTAAATCGTATTTCTTTCTTATTTATCCTCAATCGTATTTCTTTCTTATTTATCCTAAATCTTATTCTTTCTTATTTGTCCTAAATCGTATTTCTTTCTTATTTATCCTCAATCGTATTTCTTTCTTATTTATCCCCAATTGTATTTCTTTCTTATTTCTTGCTAAGAAATCCTGGCCTTGCCATAATAACTAATATGAGCAAAATGTCACCACACGCCTCCTCTCCTCTTTAATAGAAAAAGTACATTTGGAATTTTTACAAGTGATGAATTTAAGTCGCTCTTTTTTTTAGGCCTGCATGGCCACTCATGATGTACTGTTTACTTACGATGGAATCCTATTGGATATAATATTGATCATTATGGTTTGACGAGAATTTAATTTAAGACGTTCAGTTTTAATAGAACATACAATTCTTCAACTCAGATTAGATTTTTTGTTTTCTTTAATTCTTTCCCCAATATTGTACTCTGATTGATATAATAATTAATTAACGTTGTTAACCTCCCAGTACCTGAATTATTCATTCTTACCTCCAAGAACAGGTCCAAGCAGGTTTCCTAGTCCAAGCATTAATAAAAACCATCCAAATGCAGTAGAGAAGATGTCAATTGGCAGGCATGCCTTCATACACACTGCACCATTTAAAGGAATTGCTATACCACTTAAGAAACCATATGATGCACTTAGACAGGCATACACTATGTAGTTGCCATTGGCAACCATAAACAGCAGCATTGATGTCCCAGCAGCACACCATGCACATGCTACAAAGAACATTGGGGAAAAGTGTCCCAGATCAACAAACCAGCCATGAGTGGCTCTGCCTACTAGTGCCCCAATTCCAGTGATTGTCATTAGGAAAGCTGCATCTAGTTTGTGAATTTTGGCCGACACGGCCTTTGACACGAGATGACCCATCATTCCCATGTGTCCTGTTGCACTCATCAATGCAGTACAGCATAGAATGCAGAACCAAGAATCAGTGAACAAATGTAATCCCAATCGAACCGCAATTTTTGTTTGTAGCTTCTTGGGTTTCTTCTTGTTATTTCCATTTACAACACCAGTGGGGACGACGAACTCATCACTTTGGTCATCTTCACATTGTTTGTTGTTTGTCTCCTCCAGTGTACCTTTCATCCCACCCCTAAATATATCTTGGGATACCACGTTACTTTCAGCCATTGTTAACGGTGCAGGATTCGTCGTATCCAACGTTGCATCTGGGTCGTGTTTTGGTGGTGGTGGTGGTCTCATCAACATTCCACACACGACAATGTGCAAGTTAATTCCAGACAATACCATCATTGTGCCTTTCCACCCATATCTATTGATCAATAGTTGATATAGTGGTGGTAAGGCCATGATACCTATAGCACCACCGGCATAGACAATTCCATTGGCTAATGCATGACGCTTGTGAAAATACTTTCCAACAATTATAATACTCTGTCCATATAAAAATGCAAATCCAATCCCTGAAATAAAAATAAATGTCATTATACAAATGTACACCCCAACAGAGGTGGACATACAGTTTTAGCGACCAGAAGAACTCATTGTCAACCGAGGCGAATACCTCTCAAAAGAAATAAATCTTAAAACAGAAATTGTGGCACTCAATCATGGCAAACTTAAGTTCACGCTTGTAGATCTGAATGCATGTATGAACACAATTATACAAGTTGAAAGAGTTCAAGAGCAGTGATTGAATTCTATTTATCGTGGACACCTTTTTACTTTCAATGGTAGTTTTGATAAACTTAATTTCAACAGCTTCAGCCTGACAAAGAATTGATTTTTGCAACAACATCTTGCACCATTCTGTGCGCAGCTATACGCTACATTGCGTTACAGTTCGCATTACATGTCGAACACTGAAATGAGCTGCACATGGAGCTGCATACTGCTTGAGTATAGGTTTATTATGTCATGTAACCATTCTCTTTCAACAAATACACTGTACATAATATGTCAATATACTGTCAAACACACAAAATAAGTAACAGCAAAGCCAACGATTCTCAGATTATTTAGGTTGAGGAACTACGCAATCGCAGATTAAATGTCTCAAAGTGCATAGCTGAGCATGCTGTTGAACGCACGACAAGCTTGGCTAAAAATCACACGAAATCGCTACAAAATCCTAGTTTTTCTCTCCAATAAGATAGTCAAATAGTGAACGTAAACCCGGCAAACAAATCAGTTCACGAATATTGCCACGTATAGTGTTCCCCTGACAAGTTATCGGTGTAAATCGGGTAAATTGAGGAGGAAGGTACCCAGATGGAGGTTAACGTACAATTATGGCAAGAGGTAGACATACAAAAATGTTAACCTCTAATACGGTAATTTGATTGGCTGTCATGTCATGAGGTATAATAATTATGAATATATTCATATCAAATCATGAATGCTTGATTAATCTTTGTCAAAAATCCTTAGGCTTGCATTTTCTTTGGGTACAAATTCACAATTAACAAAAATTTTTCAATTATTTTCACCCCAAATGCAAACAATTTGCATTTCAAATTTGGAAATTGTTCAATAAAAATTATAATGGAAATTATTGCTATTATAAGGATACCTCTCCTAAAAAAAACAAACAATCAGGATGTATAACTTTTAGGGATCATAAAGAACCAGGATGTATGACCTTCAGGGGTCATAAAAAACCAGAATGTATGACCTTTAGGGATCATAAAGAACCAGGATGTATGACCTTCAGGGGTCATAAAGAACCAGGATGTATGGCCTTTAGGGGTCATAAAGAACCAGAATGTATGACCTTTAGGGGTCATAAAGAACCAGGATGTATGGCCTTCAGGGGTCATAAAGAACTAGAATGTATGTCCTTTAGGGGTCATAAAGAACCAGGATGTATGACCTTTAGGGGTCATAAAGTATCAGGATGTATGACCTTTAGTGGTCAGAAAGAACCAGGATGTATGACCTTTAGGGGTCATACAGAACCAGAATGTATGACCTTTAGGGGTCATAAAGAACCAGGATGTATGACCTTCAGGGGTCATAAAGAACCAGGATGTATGGCCTTTAGGGGTTATAAAGAACCAGAATGTATGACCTTTAGGGGTCATAAAGAACCAGGATGTATGGCCTTTAGGGGTCATAAAGAACCAGAATGTATGACCTTTAGGGGTCATAAAGAACCAGGATGTATGGCCTTCAGGGGTCATAAAGAACTAGAATGTATGACCTTCAGGGGTCATAAAGAACCAGAATGTATGACCTTCAGGGGTCATAAAGAACCAGAATGTATGACCTTTAGGGATCATAAAGAACCAGGATGTATGACCTTCAGGGGTCATAAAGTACCAGGATGTACGACCTTTAGGGGTCATAACGAACCAGGATGTATGGCCTTCAGGGGTCATAAAGAACTAGAATGTATGACCTTTAGGGGTCATAAAGAACCAGAATGTATGACCTTCAGGGGTCATAAAGAACCAGAATGTATGACCTTCAGGGGTCTTAAAGAACCAGGATGTATGACCTTCAGGGGTCATAAAGTACCAGGATGTATGGCCTTTATGGGTCATAAAGAACCAGGATGTATGACCTTCAGGGGTCATAAAATACCAGGATGTGTGATAGTTTAAGAATTGCACGATATTCAAGTGCACTATTAAGCATTTAATCAACCTTAAACCCAACATTGCACTGTGAGAGTTTGTTATTATGGCACACATGGTATCAGTATGTATTACATGTAGATATTAAATCTGCAATGCTTGTTTTATGCCAAATACACAACATGGGTGTTGGCTAGTGCATAATGTAGAATGCTGTGGCCCCCTGAACATGACTGTCTATATTATCGCTCCAAACTGAAACAGGTGGACAACAACTACAAATCCATTGTTCAGTTTCTTTGTACTATTATGCTTTTAATTTAACGAATGAGTAAATGATTGAATGAATGAATAAATTAAATCTTACCTACAACTACACCATAACTTATTATTAATAAGTCAACACTATTTGTAAATGAACCTATAAACATTCCAATGCTGGAGAGTATTCCACCAAAAATAACCAATGGTCTGGTACCAATGTTTAAACTGTTGATCAATGGTGCTAAGATAATCAAAAATATAAAATAAATAAAATTAATCATAGAACAGATATTAGTTATTTAGTGATACATATAAGAAAAGTGAAAAAAAAAGTAATAAACTCATTTGTGCACTGCATATAGCCTTCTCAGTGTGTAGTATTTGTGATTTTTGACAAAGATATATGTATTAAAAGATTCATCAGATTTAATTCATCGCATCTATCACTATGGCAACATACATATGCACATGTTTTAGGGGCGTTATGTTGTGGACAATATCATTAGCCGTTTATAATGTTTACAAGTATCTATAACTATACATAATTACAGTATGGTCTGAGCTAGCCTGACATGTATACGTGAGTGGCGCCCTCGCCGGCCGAACAGCTTCAGACCTCACTAACGCCTGACAGAATAGTGTATGTCTTGTCGGCAAGATCAATACTGCGAATTCACGCCTTCTTGCAATGATTATTCATTTTGGTGGTCATGGTAACACCGTCAATCAAAGATGTGTTTGGATTAAGGTCATAAATCACAGACTGTTTTCAACAAAATGATAAACATTGGGCGGAGATTTGCCAGCATCTTATCACACATGTCAACAAACATATAAACTCTCTCGTGAATGGTTACTCTTTGATGGCTGTCACTATCTAAGGTTCCTGCAATTTGTTTGGTACTGACAACAAATCTCCAGGCGAAGTGAAAAACTACATCGTTCTGTCAGGCGTGTGTTGGGTTTGGAGCACACAACCTCGTCAGACTCGGTCTGAACTTAACTTAAAATTTAACTCACTTTAAACTGGCTTAACTGGTTTCAAAACTGATACATTTCTGAATGGTTAGAGGGGAACCACTCAATCCCATGGATTGCACCATGTACTCATGGGTAGTTAACTTTGCCTCTGTCCACTAAGTAAATGAATGCTTATTGTGCTTGCTTACTGAAACTGTGATTGACAGGCATTTTGCATACATTAGCCACCATTTTAAACTCGGGATTTTTACTTGTCGTGGCACGTTTCGATCGAAAACATTAACATTTATACATCAAAAACCCAAGCAGATGAGTGTAATCGCCAGCGTACATATTCATGCCCCCGTAAAAATGTATTTGGAATCACAACTTGATCTCCAAGCATCAGAAATGGCACTTTTCCCGGTGCTCCCGCCATGATGTGAGCGGCTTGGTTCGGATAAGCATACTAAATTGCAGTGACCATCTTGCCCCTATTTATAGTATCGGTTCCCATTTAAGTGTAATCTATACCTAAATATGGCTTATAATAGTAACATAGATAAATACTGCAAAGAATAAGTTGCACTTTAAAAATTATTAATACCCGGTAAGTATCCATGAAAAGCAAATCCATTTAAAAGTGAACTTGAATTTTAAGTTACAACCTGACTGTACTGTAAATGCCTATAATTATATTTTGTTAGTAATAACATAAGTCTTTCACATATGAGTGTCGTCTGTTCAAAATTTCAGAAGTCTATGCCACAAACTTTTTAAGATATCATTTATTTACTTGTCAATGATTGGTATCAATCCATCCACCATTTTGAATTTGTCCTGATGCTGAAAATAAAAATTATTATTATACATCTCATCTGTCACCGTAATGTCATAAGTTACAGCGTGCCGTAATTTTGTGGTATTTTACGGGGTATTTTCATCATACCATATTAGGAACTTTGAATTCCAAATATGAAATGATTACGAGTATATCTGCGTGTCGGTCGATACTACCACTGTACTGCCTTTGTGCATACTTTGAGGTATCCTCGTAATAATCTCATATTATTTGGAAACCATTTGTGAATACTACAATACAAAGCTTTGTTCTTCTCACCATTGGATGTGATTTGTGCTATGAATGTTTTATTGTTTGACAAAACAATACTGTACAGTACTCTTGGCATAACAAAAGCATTCCCTTCATATTTATAAATATTGATATGTGTATATTTCAATGGCAGTTGAATTAAATTTGCTGGTCAATGAGCATAGTGTACACCAATGCCATCTGGAAACATTTCACCTTTATTCAACTGGTAAATAGAAAGCCCTCACTTCATTTTGAATTGTGTAATTTATAAAAATGGTGAGAATGCCTTTGTTTTAATAAGAGTAGATACATTAAATTATCAAAATTGGAACAGTTATACATGTACAATTTTATGTACTAAAAATGTATTTTATAATGCCTGTGTTTTGCATGTAACATAAGGGAGTTTAGAGATTTTAGCGCTTGTTGTATATCTTACATCACTGCGTAATTCATTTCCATACATAATTTTAGCAACTAAAATGCAGGTCTAATTGAAGGTCATGTATTTTGTGATGTCATCAATTCGTGTGTAGGTACGTTTGTGTCTTGGCCACTTTTATTCATGGCATGTACATTGCATGTATGCAAAATGTTTTTTTACACTCTTCCAACTTACCTGGGCACAGCATCATTGAGGACAGAATGGCTTGAATTGTTGCCGTCTTTCCGGCACCCTCTCCAAAATACTCCATGAACTCCGCAAGGAAAACTCCCGTAGCCATTTGACATCCCACTACCAGACAAAATACAATAGAACTTGCGAAAACAACCACACAGCCATACCAGCCACCATCGTCTTTTTTAACACTGCTCATCGAATGAAATGCATACCACTCCTATTCCTAAAACGAATACCATCCATGACCATGACAAATGTTTGAACTTTTAACCTTTGACTTTTCAGTACAATATAGATGATATGATAGTCCTTGTAAACATATAAAAAATGTGTGAGCTCTGTGATTTTTAAATATTTCCAATATTTCCAAATATTTTGAATTTAATTAGTTGCCTTTGACAAAAGATACATGCAAATCACAATGACAGTGTAACAAACAGTTGGTTCTTAGTGACTGGATGTTTAATAAGGTCAATAAACTAATAAGTGACTGGATATTTATTAAGGTTAATAAGTATAAATGTAACTAATAAAGTTAATAACTTAATTAAATTTGGATTAAATCGCATCTCTATATAAGGTTACCATTTTCTTGATGTCAATTAAATTGCATTCCTATATAGCATTGCAATTTAAAATTTAATTTAAACAACAATTATTATAATAGCAGTTGTGATATTCATGGTTCTGTTGTGTTTAAGCTGCAGTAATATTCTGTGGTATTTATTCCACACGATATGCTTTGACCCATATTATTTGTTGAGCCCAGTGTTATTTTTTTTTACTTGGGGGGTTCTAATAATGACACAAAACTCAAAGTGCAACTCTAAATTCATAGATAATATCACTTTTCGATGATGATTATTTTAGTAGCATACATGTATATGATCATTGTCAGTATTGACAATGGAAACTGACATTTCAACCTTAATATTTTACTTGTTTTCACTTTTTATATACTTTATAACGTTCTATCCTCGGGGGCGAACATCCGGGTATTTTCACCGCCTGGCAACCCGCGGCGGTGAAACAAAAGCCGAAAACTCGCATAAAACGGTACTTTGGGATGATTGTTGAGACTCCTCTGAACAGTGCAACAAGATTAGCCCTACGTGTGTAAATTTGATTGTTCGGGATTACTTCAAAGTTGAGTTTGTGTTGTTTTCTTGAATTTTCACCGGCTTGACCGGCGTTCCACAGCAGCGCACACAGAGCCCATAGAAATGCATGGTACAGTGGTGCGCGTCTTAGCAACGTGGAACGTCTGTGACGTAGCTCCGCCCCCGAGGATAACAACAATCTTGTCCATTTCCAAATGTAGATATATTCTAGTTATGTGCACATTCTAAAATTTCTTCACAAATTTAGCGTTACAGATTTAAATTTACTTATTACTTTGCAAAAAATCAGGAATTGCATAACATTCGCTAGTTTTAGAAATAATTTGAGCCAATAATTTGACAAAATTATTTAGTATTCAACAGTAATACCCACATTGAATATTTGCATATTCCACAACGATAACACGTACGCATTCTGAAGTACGTGTACTATGCTCCTATTCGCTCTCACATGTCTCGTTGCTACTTTTCACTCTCGTCTTTTTTCTAGTGATTAGTTTTAGGATTTTCGTGCTACTTACAGTTGCACACATTATTCCCAGGTAATACATGAAATAACATAGCAAAACTATTTTGGTGAAAAGTAAATATTATTTTCCGCTACACTGCATATTATTTCTGATATTACTCTGGAATAACTTCCAAGCAAACCAAATAAAGTCATTATAAACAAAACTAAGAGTAAATAAAATATGAAATTTAATTAAAAAAATATTGAAAGATTTACCTTGTTCCTTTCACCTCCAACTAGATTACTAGCCACATCTCACATTGGTTAGCTTTTTTTATGCTACATGTACATGTACGAGTAAAATATGGAAAATTAAAAATTAAAATTAAAATGCACTGTTGAGATTTTCATATAGTTGGTGTGGTTTTGTTTTCTTTCATTTTCTACTGTATTTTGGTGGAATAAATGTATGAATTAATTGCACCTTTTGTGCTGACCAGAAACTGAACTAACGACAAAAAAATTATTGCCATGATTTATCACTCTTTGTTTTACACTCCTTACACGTAGGTACCTGACTGTCTTCTTTGTGGTACGTTTAAGAAGTTTGTACAGGAATGTAATCTATGGATTAGTAGCGGTGGTACGTCATCAGTTTTACATTACGATGCAGATCACAATATTCACTGTTTATTTGACGGTAGAAAAGACATTATTCTAATTCATCCAAAGTACCAAGACTATTTAGACATGGTCAAGAAGGTAGGAATTAAGTTAAATTTCACACTTCTTTACTAGAATATAATGAGTTTTCTGATCGCTACGTACATTAACGAGTTGGGTACTGATGTTGTTCAGCTGAATACACGTCCTTGGCTGTGTTCCCTCAGGGATGTACATGTGCTACTGTAAAGTACTTAATTTTCGCTTGAATTTATTTTTGCTGTTTTCGCTGAAGGGATGATTCAGTGAAAATAAAATTCAGCAAATATATCTTTTTTTCCTCTTTTTACATTCAACTCAGCAAAATTCAGTGAAATTAAACTCCATACAAAACACTCAAAAAGTCTTTTCAGCGAAAATTAATTCCAGCTAAAATATAGAATTTCACAGTAAAACAATTATGTTTGTTATGTAATACCATGAAGTTGATAAATGTGATGAAATATTTTTAATATAAGAGTTTTCAGTATTTAATGGTTGGATACTTGTGTATATTGGTGTAGCAAACCAATAGCAGCAAGCATAAACCAAAATTATAATAATTGTATACTGGATCTTTCAAATTTATTTCCACCATAAATTGTAGACACACCCCTGTCATTTACATAAGCACATAACGTTACTAAAAATGGATCAAATATGTTAAGAATTATGGGTAATTTCCAATGATTTTCTTGTCAGTTAAGAGACCAGACTTTGGAATTGAAGCTTGCAAGAAACACCAAGAAATAGTGGGTGAATCAAAAAACCCAAAATAACATCATTTATGCAATCTCATTTTCTGGATGAGATACTACCATGCACCATAACCTGTTTACTCCAATTGTAGCATTTGCAATTAGTGCTTTAGTAAATAAATGACAGTGTGGACAAAATAAGTAATTTTTTAAAATTTTACACATTTATTAGAAATGCACTCCAGTATGGTATTTCATTAAATTCCCATGGGAGACAAGTTTTATATTTTTCACTCCTCATGTTCATTGCATATTGTATAGGCATCATATTCTGGATCAAGTTATTCCACGATGGATATGGACATGATCAATATGTATAAGAATCCAAACATCGCTAAAGTTCCGTGGACATGGGCAACAATCAGACCTGGTGATTGTGTTTATTTACCTGCTGGTATGTACATTTCATTCCTGTCAGATATATCCATGCAGTATTTAGTGACAAATGTGTGATACAAACTCCCCATCTCTACATGTATATCAGTTAATTTGACAGTTATGATGGGAGATAATTGGCATCATTTATTTAAATTCAAATATGTACATTATTTACGTATGATTTGAACATGTACAGTGTGACGACCACTGCCATTCTAAATCCCATCTGGTTTAAGGCTTAAATTTCTTTTTTTTAATGCAGCAAATATATTTTGGGTGGTTATAATTAATAGTTTTTTTTTTATTTAATTGAATCTGATTCTAGTAGCAATGACAAACGTCTAATCAGATTTAAAGCAGCCACGATGAAAACTAATATTGTGGAAATAAAATAAAACCTGTGTATATTTCATGATAGGTTACTTACACCAAGTGCGGTCTTATGGTCGAAGTCTTGCCGCTACGATACTCTTTACCACGGATGGTGACTTTGACGACAGTGATTGCGATGATGCAACATTTAACTATACAAGTCTAGCAGATATTGACGTGACATGGACGTACAAGAAAGGTGACAAGGTGATTAATTTTGATACTGTCTAGTTGAAACTTTCAAAATATTTTTAATTCTCCGATTACATTTGTTATTTGTAGCTGCAGTTAAAGTACCTGTGAAATATTCTCTGTCAACTTTTTTTTAACCCCCTTGCTCATAAAGATGACTTGGCCAATGCAGTGAAAAAATTGATTCAGCATTTCTACTCTCGTTTTTCAGCTTGGTCAACTTTCTTCAGCTGTATGTTTATAGTTGTATATCACACTTAATGATTGGGTATTTCTTTCAAATATGAGCAAAATGAAATTCTATAATTTACAGACATGTTTGGAAGTGTTACGCATTCTTTTAAATATTTCCTTATTAGGAAATTGTACACATAACGTTCAAACACTTTCCTTTGATCACTTAAAACCCAGAAGCACTATCAGCTTGTGATAGAAATAGAGTTCTGTCACGAAAGCAAACTTACACCAGTGCGAAACATTCTTTGTTGCAATTTCAGGCTGTTATCGTTCATTTAATTATTACTACAAACTTAGAAAAGATGTATAGTAATAAAGTTATCATGAGAATACCACAAAATATGCAGTGCAGTCCCACATTGACCTTTGCTATGTGTTCGTCGATACAATCACTATACCACCTCTGTGCATACTTTGCGTTATTCTCGTAATACAACACCAATGGTAGTGAAAGGATTGAAATAGCCAACATACGCATTTACTGCTGATATAGTAAATACTATTTGGTAATGTCCTAAATAACTGTTGCTTTTTATTGAAAACATAGAAAAAATGTTTAAGAACATGCGCAACAATTATAAAATGGAATCACTAAAAAATTATACAGTAATTCTACATGTATATGTGCACTAGTTATTAATCACAGGGTATGACTAGTTAATATAATCAAAGCAGATAATATTTAGTAACATATATCGGTGATCATCAATAACTTTTTCTAATTTACAGCGCAATGAATGTGAAAGATACAACAATTAGAATTCAAAATGGCTGCCATAAGTTATTTCCATGATAACTCACTGTTTTTCACAAATCTACTCACATATTGTCAAGGGAAGTGTTAATATTCTAGGATATATCATGGATTATTCTCCCTTCATGGTATAAATTACATTTTGTTTATTTTTTTTTTAAATTATTGTTGCAGACTATTGACATGGGTTACATGAATATAGAAATTATACGTCGGAATTTACTCGCATTTTCACAAGAAGAGGATAGGTTATTAAAAGAGCGGTTTATTTATTATTACTACGATATGCAGGATAAGGAGGAAGAAAATATACCGCCAGCAGAGCAGGTGTGTTTGATTTTGCACCCTTAGGTTGTTGTGTTTTCTAGGATAGACCGAGAAGATAAAGCACCCTTAAGTTGTCCCTTGTGATATAAATGAGTGAAAAGTGTAAAAACAAGATGCCTTAGGCCAAACTTTTATTATCCCTTGTTTTGTGAATGAACAGGAGCCGAAAATGAAATATAATTTTATTTCAGCGTAATTTCTCGAGCCCGCCAACTTGTGAGCGCAAAAAAATGCTAAAAAAATATTATTTTTATCTTCATTTTTTGACCACCCGCCGCATAACAAATCCAAATTGCATTTTTGTGGGAGTACTAGTATCATGATCAAAGTACCGAAGTCTTGCGCAGATGAGAAACAAGGTTATACATGGAATAACATTTTATTTCATTTCTTCTCTCTGATCAATGATCTCACTTACAATTCTTTGAGAATCACACAAATCTAATGGAAAAAAAGAATTAATTTTATTTATTTTTTTTCGCCCTCCTCAAAAAAATTGCCTTATCGGTATAAAAACCCGAGAAACAAGGAATAAAAAAAGTCTGAAATTGTTGGCACCATCTACAAATTAATTTTGTACAGTGTGCTTTTCTCCACATGAAATGTTGATAGAAATTGAAAAACCTTTTGATCAAAAACTAAAAGCAATATCTAAAACTGTCTGTATTGTCCAAAATATTGATGAAATTTAGTGATAATTTTACAGAATAAGAAAATGTTTACACTGAAATTTTGGGCGGGAAAAATAACTGACACTCAAAGGATTGGAAATTGTTTGAAACTCAAGATAGTGAAACATTTTGAAACTATTTTGACGATATCACGTGGAAATTTGGGTTTATAATTATCTGTATGCTTATTGGTTGTATAGCAATTTGAAAAATGGCACATTATTAAAGGGCGGTAGTTGTCGCACTGCACATATGCTACATTTGTGTTGATAAACATTGATTTTCCCAGAATCCAATGCACTCTTCTAATGAAATCACAAGTATGAGTTTTGCCCTTGGTGCTTCACACTAATTACCACCGGCGACTCCTTCAAACCTTCAAACGACCAAAAAATATACCTAATTGGTAACCGCTCAGTTTGTACTCATTGGTTTGCGCAACAGTCAAAGTCGCCATCTTTGTTTAAATGAGACCCATATCGCATACATGCGCGACCTGACGACTACCGCCATTAACATAATATTTTTTTATATTTCAACATTGAACTTTTCCATAACTGCATAAAAATTTGAAAACAAGATTGTAAACTTGTATGGCATTTGTGATTTTTGTCAAAATGAACCCTGAGGGAGTTTTTTCAAATTCTGACGCAGAACAAACATTTTGAAGGAATAAATCAGGAATACTGCTTTCAATTTTTGTGTTGAACAATAGAATGTAGTCCTGATTCTTTATGTATATGTATGACATCATAATTGAATACAGCGCCCTCAGTGGTAATATTTTAGTAATACTGAGTAGAAAATAAACAGCAACAGTAAAAGTAGTGATTAGATTTCTCTTAGAAATTTGAAATAAGTTGTTATAATATATTTCACAACATTATTTTCCAGGCATGGGCCAAGTTGGACAAAGCTGGTAAAGGATTTCTTACCCGAAATGAAATTATTAATATGGACAAAGAAATTCTGAAAGATTTTGCTCGCTTTGTTGATCCTCCACATGGGCCATCTGGAGGAGAGACTCATGATGAACTTTGAACTGTAACTTGTATGCAAATTTCTGGTTGTACGGCCATCTTTGATTATCTGAATCTCAATATTTTGAATGTCTTTACTATTATGTAAATGAGATAATGTCATTCATCTTATCCAATCACATGGCAAAAAACTTGATATTGATAGTCATTTATAAACTTAATTTTAAGGTATTGTATTCAAACTCAATTTAAATTTGAAATTTTCCATGGTGTTATTTTCAAACATAGTATATGTGAATGGAAGTGACAAACTGATGTGATTTATACTTTTCAAGTGGATACTTTAGAGTGGAATTGTTGTCGTCATAGAAACCTCAAAATGTCTCGCAGAATAGTGTATGATATTTTATTTTATTTTTTGTGGTTTGTTAATTTTTTGCTACAAGAGGTGAATCTGAGTCAGTAAAAATATGATATGACGTTTATCTTATTTAATCCAAAATTAACACAAAATTACATTGAATCATATGAAAAATGTGGCAAAAAATTTTAGTTAGAAACAGTGATTGAAAGGGATGAAGGAGGGCACATTCTGTATCTAGTGAGCATATTACAAAAATCATAAAAACCATTGAATATAATGGTAAAATATTGTTAGAAACTCACAAAATTGAATTGTATTTATTTTTAATTCTCAAAATATCAAATGAAATTTTTCTATTTTTAACTGTCTGTACCAGCATGACATGGAAATATTTATTGAAGACAAACACTTTTAATGTTCAATTCATTTTTTACATGCTATAAAATGCTGTAATTTTTTTAACTCTTCATTTTTTGTTTAACTATTCTGATATATATTCAAAGATTTAGTATGGATTCATTTTTTAATATTTTTGTTTGATACTTAAAAATAAAATTGCATTAATGAAAAAATGAAATGAAAATCACTGTTCAGTGATTGTATGTATGTACTAAACCAATCTGTACATACGCATATTGTATTGTTCATTGAATGAAAGTTTGTTCTCAAAATGTCAAGTTCACCAAAAAAACAAAAAAAAATTTGTTTTGGGGACGGGGTTAAAGAACTTTTTTGTCTAGGTGCTGAACATTTTTTTTTCAGTCTGTCAAAAATATTCTACTTTCTTGTAAGGGGGAGGGGTGGTGTATGATGGAATACCTTTCTTTCAAACTTTGCCAGGTTGAGAACAATCCTTTGTTTTTGTGTGCTTTAAATCATATTCAAATTTAACATAATGTACCAAACAACAATTTTGAAAATTATATTCTCATCAGTACTTCACCATTTTTTTCTGTATTTATTATATATTGATTATTAAACATGTGGACTGTTTGGAATAAAAACAGTACATTTACTTTCTGTTAGAAAAGTAATAAACTATCATTAGAATTAGGTTAGAATGGAACAGATTCAATGGGTAGGCCAAATCCATTGATGCTACTTTCGGAAATGTTGGTAGTTGCTTGTGTTCGCTCGGACCTAATTCTTCAGAAACGGCATTAACAATTTGTTCATTATAAAATGACGGCGCTGTCCTAGCATGTAATAATAATATTTTTTTGTAACAATAAACTATATGTACCTCCAGTTAATTTAATTACAGTCTAAAATTTAAAATGATATGAGGATATTATTAGCAAGTGTAGACATTATACTGTAAAACACATAGCTACATGTCATTTTAGCGAAGCTAAAGTTAAATTAGTGACATCTTGAATTAGCAAAATTACAGATTAGCTATATTAGCTAAAATAGCATGCTAGCTAAAACGAGATGTTTTACAGTATATTACGAGTATTTGCTCTCATGGTGAGTGTATAACTATCGATATTCGGAATATCCATTATGTTTAATTAAATCAATCAAACAATCAGTACATTTATATAGCGTCAGTATCAGAGATCTGCCCACGCTGGTTGGCGCCCGTCTCAGTATCTGAAGTATTTTTCAATGGCACGAGACAATCAAGTAGTATTAGCTGAGGGTTTTGGGTTGAGTGTGGTTTCTTGGCGTAACAGCCATGCGGCACTTAGACTGATCATGACCCAGCTGTGGTGATTTTTTTTTCAGTTAAATTATAATAATAATAAACTTGGAAGAAAATAGTTTTGCGAAATTTGGGGTGATTTTGCGATCACGGGGAATTTCACCTTAACACCTCCATTTCGTGATTTTTTAAAATTTAATTTGAACTTTAAAAAGAAATAAATTGCTTAGACTGTGCCAATCTACGCGGCGGTGTTCCGCAAAATCTCGGTGAATGACATTCAATAACTAATTAAAGTACTAGTAGTCTGAATTCCGTAACATCTATTTAATGCTAGACGTATGTTAAGCTTAGAAATTTACAAAATGTGACAAGACTCCGAATAACAGTATGCTAGTTACTACGAACATTAGCGTGCAAAATTAAAATACTAGCGTCGCTCATAATTATCAATAAATATCACGGATCTTAATAAATGTTTAACAAATTTATAAAATGAATTAATTATGAGCTGGGTGCCATAACGACATTATACTGCAAGAATGTAGCGGCGTCGTCCAGGAAACAAAATTTGATAGTCTACTGTGGTTTCTAATCAGAAAGCATCTCATTTTTGCCAAGCGAATCTCTTGAGCGAATGGTAGTTTATTGTTACATGGAGGTAAAAAGATTGTTAGTACATGTATAACGTGTGATATTTTTCTACACCATGTATCTACTGAATCCGTTGTAAAAAATATGATCCAGCATAACTTATCTTTGCCCTATTATTAGGCTGTTGAAACGCGCCAATAATATAAACGGAGGGGTCACTTTTGATATTCCCTTGCTTTAATATTGTATTTGTCTGGGTCACTTTGATCACAGTGGTTGGTTGCTGAAATCAAGACGCCTATGGGGTGGAACGATGTCCCGGTACATGACCATATCCTTGCTCAAAATAATAAAAATTATAGAATTGATAAAGCAAGCATATGTTATTAAATTTAAGTATATACTCTCCGAAACCCATCAAGTCACGTGTTTCGGTATCAGCCTGCGCTATACAATCACTATAGTTTGGAAGAATTACGTTGTTTGGCTAATATGCTGATTTAAGTGTACCTGTGTTCTTCGTTTATTGCATGATAGAGCCATCGTGGATCTTTTCTTAGATTAAACCCCGTCTTGACAACATCGCCATGGTTACACGGCACCGGGTACAGTACAGCAAACGTAAAATGGTAATTGTCAAACATTATGTTTTGTGAAGAATAAAAACCGCTTGTAACCATGGAGACACAACTTCAAATACCCATTATCATGTTGATCTATTCATGAGGTTAAAATAGAGCTTCGACCCAAATCCGCCCAGTGTTGATCACGTGACCTAGATGTTTTCTTGGTAACAATACCGCTTTCATATGCATAAGTGCTTAGTCTCCGCATTAGCGAGGTCACGCGATATTTATAGTAGGGACGATCAACATGGCCGAAATGAGTCAGTACTTCCGTGTTCCGCTGATATGTGTTTTTGTGGTATTTAGTGCATTTTACAAATCGAGTGACAGCGTACAGTTTCCCCCAGTGGTCGTTGACAGTACAGGTGCGGAGCCACGAGGTCATTTGCGGCCGTTTGGTAAGTTTATTAATTAAATCGTACACTACTCGTGACATTCCATCAGGCCGGGTGTATGATACTACACTAGTGTATTATACAACATTAGTTCGGCAGTACGGCGTAAATGGAGACATCAGTAAAATTCAGTTATTTTGTATGCCAATTTTAATCACACAAGTGAGTACTGATGGAAAGCTAAATTTGAGGTTACAAGCTTCAGCATATCATCGTTAAATGGCTGATTATGTCCACCGGTAGTTATGAAACTGAGGGCGTACTGTCTTTTCACTCGAAATCCAAAAATATCGTTTCGTAATATAACGCTCAGAATACGGAATCGCAACTTGCGAACAGCTACCAATCTCGTACACGATACGTCAAAGAACGCATCGGCGAGACGATCCCGCTTCTTCTTCTTTTATTATAATCAACGTTTTATTAACCGACTGGAATACACATGTACACATGCCAGTGATTTTGCGTTTTCCCCATAAGCGATCTTATTGCATGCAACTGCTTGTCAGTTCGGTACTTAGAACATTGGCGAGTCTATGCTTCGCGTGCATGGTTTAATCTGAGTTGCCAGCACCAGCATCCCGACGCTCCAATACTGCATGCATGTTCGGGGCAGTATTACTGAGCCACTCAACGCATTGCCCGACTACCTGGTTGGTACAGGTAGGAAATTGGAATATTTTGCGAATCAAACGCAGCTCTATTCCTCTGATTTTTGAATACAAATTTACCAACAAATTTGATAAAATGCAGACTTTCAATACCTTATTCTAGACTTTATCTCCTCGTTCTGTTTGAACGCATCTGTGCATTTAGTGTTCAAGTGGAACGTCCAAAAAACGAAAAAAAACAACAACACAACAACAAGGTCTTCCAATGCCAAACCCTGCCTTGTCTTGTCCTGTCTTGTCTTGCTGTCTCTTACAAATGTACACCTTTTCTAGTTGTCGCGTAAATGCGAACTAAGAAAAAGTATTCCCTATCTCAGTGAAATTCAAAACGCACATTGTAGTTTGAATGTTGAATTACGGTAAAATATTTGTGAGTGCATATTGCTACGTAATTGTTCACTTGGATCCAGTTACATGTAGTTACATTTTGTTAAAATTGTTAAAAATGAAATCTACATTATGAACATTTTTTTTAGAAATATACATTATATCGTCCTCTAATATATATAAGGACTTATTTGTTTCACCTTGAATTACGCTTAGAGTATTTTTTTCTTATCTCAAACACAATATATATCTTATTGAATGTTGATTTTTTCCCGACAAATGGTTCGGTGAACTTGCTTTTCATGTAAAATTTAACAGCGTATGATATGATCAAAATAAAGGTCACCTGTTGCACTACAGGCTTCGATAGAAGGCGTTTCATATGTTGTATTTCATTTCTATTTAAAAAAAATAAAATTGTTAGGACATATTGACATGCCCACTCTTCTTTCTCGGCACACTGTTGACGTGCGTGCATATATATTATAATGGCTTAATTAAAACAGAAAGAGTAATCCACGACAACTGTCTGTTAATCGTAAATTGATGGTATTAAATCTAATGTCGCGTGTAATTCGTGTATAGTTATTAATTTCTACGTTTTGTGAACATCGTGTTTCTCACGTGGAAGTATGTCATGAAGTGAATGTGCTCAGTTATCGTCGAGGTTATCCATGAGCGTGTCCATTGTTCTACTGAGGGAGATCGCTCCATTGTTTGAGTTCTACGGAACCACAGTCAACTAGCGCACAAGTGATAATAAAATAAATGTGATATTTACTATCTTGAATACAGCACGAAAGTAAATAAAGAGACGAGTTGTGAAACGCGTTTTTCAGTTTCCTACAAATCAGGGGGGGGGGGGAGGACTTTCACAGCTACTCGATCCAATTATCGCCTGTGCTAATTATCGTCCGTGTCATCGTAGATGAAGATAAGATATTATGTGGTAAGGGCAATCTGATTAAAATCTGATGTAGTGTATGGGCTTTAATTATTTTGGCTATAAACTTATTTTAATTTTATTTTTTATTACTTTTGTTATTAATGCCCTTTTATTTTATTTTATTATTTTACTTTGATTTTGATTTTGTGATTTTTTTTAATTCCGCCCTACCTACATCTGATCCGATGCCTATGTAACGAGATTTCAACGAGACCCACTATCGACGATTTTAGTCAACGAATCACATACCTCCTTCTATAGCGCACATGATGACGTCACCGGGCGGAGTCGGGTGGCAAACACACTCAAATAAAATGGCGGATTATACCGACGTTAGCGACCGAGAATAACACGGCTTTTCGGTAAGTTTATCATTGTCAAATGCAACGAAAGTCATTTTTATGTTAATATTGTAGCTCGAATGGTTCGACTTTAGATCGTTATTTTGCATAGTTATTCTGGGAGTGACGATTTTGTTTCCGCCGTTTCGACCGAACACCAGTGTCTTTTTCCAGTCGCCTGCCCTGGAGACGGGTGATGTTTTGTTGACAGTCGGGTCAAAACCGTCTACGGTATTGAAGCCGTAGCTGTAAATATTCATCAAATTGTATCATCATTTTGTACATTATACAATAACTCTTTATTAAAGTAATTGAGCTGATTTGGACTGGAATAAAATATTTTTTTATTGGAACACATCGCAAATGATCAGGAAATATTTTTTTGCTCCAATTTTCTGCGTCGATGCCATAGGCCGGTGACCGTTATACAATTTAAAATCAGTTTGCATTGTTTACTATAGCTGTTTACAGTGTTCTAATCATTACGATTTACTTATTTTTTTTGCTTCCATTCTAGATAATTATGCTCAGTGATGTAAAATTGAAGCGATGACTGAATGAACGAACCTTGGTTGGCGAAGATGTATCTGGAAGTGTACACATTTGTTGGAAGTGAAAAAAATATTCAATGTAATGACAAAAATTGTAAAATGCTGTGGAATTTCTTTTGCAAATAAAAATATACTAGCAATTTTCTATTAATGGTTTATTCAAGTGGGCAAAATATAATGTACAGAAAGATTGCCTGTAGAGTATCGCTACACTGAAAAGTAAGCAACCGACAGCCTGTATAAAAAGGGGGCTGTGATTGGCTGTTACTTATGCGAGATTTGAACGGGACTTACATAGGCGTCGGATCAGATGTAGGTAGGGCAGAGTTAAAAAAAAATCAAAATCAAAGTAAAATAATAAAATAAAAGGGCATTAATAACAAAAGTAATAAAAAATAAAATTAAAATAAGTTTATAGCCACAATAATTAAAGCCCGTACACTACATCAGATTTTAATCAGATTGATGGTAAGGGGTGTGTCTGTCCCCGATATAATAATTGTTCGTGTATTGTATTGTTAATATTTTAAAGATATTGGTGTATATATATATATATATATATATATATATATATATATATATATATATATATATATATACTGCTGATAATGAGATCAGATATTGGTAATATGCTCTCAGAATATGTCAGTTGGATAAGTGTAGTAAATAAATATGACGGCTGTTTTTTTTCTGGCCAGATGTTGCTTATATATATAACTGTATTATTATTTGGATATTTTCATACAATTCATTCATTATTTTATAAGGGGCATTACAATTAATACACTACACATATTATTAATTGAGTGACAATGTTTAGTGTTTGTCCTGTTCCAGTTTGTTTCGATATGTTGCTATATTAATATTATTTTAGGAACTTTCAGTTTAGGAGGGACATTGAGGTGATACACGATACAATACACGAGGAACATTAATATTCATTTTTTTTTAAATGTTCCAACCTAAATTTTACCCATTATTTCCGCGCAAAATATTTGAATACATTATTGGCCATGCACAAATAAGATCGTACTAGTGTACGAGTGTGAGCGTATCCATCCATCCATGTGTGACCGGTCTGTCGTCGGTACTTTGGACTTTTGCTATCAAATGGGTTAATTTGGGGAATCCGATTGGGGTATACTATGCGTGGATAATTTCGGGAATTAAACTCGCTTACAAGAGGTATTTTTGGATATATACACACACTCCAATTACGCAAGACAGTGAGTACATCGAATTATGACGTTTCAAATATTTAGTAAATAAAATCAATAAATCACCATTACTACTAAGTTCCCTGTTCAAAATAACTAAAAAGGGGGCTATGGGAGCTCTTCATTTGCCGTGTCTTTTTCCAGTCTCTTCTTCCAACCCTTTCCTTCCAGTTCACTCTCTTCCGTCTATCTCCTCCTTTTTTCTCCCAAACCGGGCTTCTCATCCGTTGCGCGATTCCTTTGTCATTGTCATTCAAATCAGTTGCGCAATTGACGCATAACCAGATTTACGCCCTCACACGTATTATGTGTGGACGTGAATCGGGTACACATGCATCCATCGATTTATTATGTAATCGAGATTTCCAATGTGCAAGGTTGTAACATAACTGTTAAGCTAAGTTTAATAATTATAGTTCTTGTTCGAATCCACAAACACTATTCAACATCCCACAACTCGAAAATTTATTATTATGCGATCAATATTATTTATATTATTTATAATAGTTGTCTGGTAAAACTATATGCAAATTATTTCTCATAATACAATTTATTTCCCATACCGTATTAAAAATATGTTTGAAAAAAAAAGCAAAACACGAAAAGAAAGAATGTACAATTTTGACTGCCCGCTCCTTTGTGAAATTTAATAAATATAGTCGTCATCTGTTTTGCCGATTTACTCCATGCAGAAAATTCTAACGCAACTTTAATTTTCAAAAAATAGGACACACTCAAGCATTTTTCATAGATCGCGACTTTGCTGTCGATGTTCGGCCATGCTAGCACCCGGTTGCCGCGCTACTGGACAACAACGCCCTCCGGTGGTTCCGGCACTATTTTTAAATTGTTAAATATGATTATTTTTTCAGTACGTTTTACTGTTCAGTTAATAGGCCCCCTCCCGCCGGCTGCAGTAATTTTACTGATTCTCATGTTTCCGTTGGGCTAATTACAAGTTACTTGTTTTCATTCGAATTTCCATACAACGAGTAAACATCCTTAAATGCATACAGGGTTATTAAAACCACCCCCCCCCCGCTTTTCTTCTAAATAGTGCTCCTTTTTTTCTTTCGTATTGTCTACTGTGTCCCTGACTTACTACTATGTAACCACTGATTACGGATTTAAAACAGTATACAAAGGTGCAATAACAAGTCTCGTTCAGATCTCGCTCTCAGCGAGATGTCAGCTGTCATTTGCGTATACGAGTTACAAGGAGAGTGAAGCAAAGTCAACACATCGATTGTGCAACACTTTCAGTGCTTGCCACCGTTATACCTAAAAAAAAGCTACTGATTTGAAACAGTATATGAAGATGCAAGAACAAGTCTCGTTCAGATCTCGCTCTCAGCGAGATGTCAGCTGTCATTTGCGTATACGAGTTATAAGCAGAGTGAAGCAACGTCAACACATCGATTGTGCACTTTCAGTACTTGCCAGCGTTATACCTAAAAAAGCTACTGATTTAAATGGAGGTATTTAAAGGGCGGCAGTCGTCGTGCCGCGTCTTGTTCGATATGGGACTCATAGCGACGTATACAACGCGTGTAAAATACATTGTTTATTTACATGAAATTCGAACACGCGCTGCGCGACGACCACCGCGCTTTAAAATATCACGATTGAATAATATTCTCGTTTACGCCCAGGTCACCAAAGAGAACCAGATGCAAAGATTGTGGAGTACGAACGTGGAATACATCCCAAAGACTTCTGGGAAAACCATGTAAGCAAAAGTCGCCCTCTGGTGTTCAGAGGTGGAGCAATAGGGTCTCTGGGCGTGAAACTGTGGAGCGACGAATATCTTAATAGAACGTGAGACTATTTTCTGTATATTGCTTTCTCAATCCATCACATATTCTAATGTTGTAAAACACTAGATTTTGCCATCATCTTTCCTCCCAGAGTTTCTAATGGTCAGCCCCTTAATCTATATTTTCAACAGGTATGGCGACTTAGATGTGATAATTGAGCGGAAAGTTGAGAGGCGCCCTCAAATCAAGATGCGAATGACATTCTCTAAATTTCTCGAAAATTACGAAGAAAGAAGCTGGTACGTGGTTTCATTGTTACCTGACGAAATGCGACATGAAGTCGAGGTAAGTCACGTACCCTACATTTGTTGAGGCGGAGAATCTGAGAGGAAATGTACTTTCAGCACATGCCACTATTGAAATTCAACTGAAGTCTACTTGCGCCCTCTGCGTTGTATACCAAAAAAACTAAAAGTAACACTCAAACTAGATACGAATGGCACTTCATTGAGGCGAACTTTAATACTTATATTTCAAGCTGTGTAGTAAATGATGTCTATGCACCCGGATTTGTTGACATCTTTAGGGGTATCAGAGAGCGTGAAACATTTTCTCCTTTTCCCTTCATGTTATGCTTTGACGCTCTAGCTCAACCAGTAGAAGTGATAGCAATGTGAATTGGATTAATAAAGGTAAAACAGAAATAATAATATGGTAGCATGCTGACGATACGTATCCATCTCTTGATTTACGAAGAGTATTTAGTGTGCTACGTTTTTTCCTGAAACTTTCAGGTATTTGGGTAAATAATGACAAAATGTATCTGTATAGGATTAAAGGAGGGGTCAACGGAAATGATATGGCAGGATTTGGACTTGGTGTGGATAGATAATTCTTTTGAATTGAAATTACTCTTTTTTATGGATCTGAAAAAATAATAATTACAATTTTCATAAACAAATTAAAAAACCTACTCAATATGGGAAGAAATACACATAGCAAATCTATTTGAATATCAATTTCACTTACTTATTTTCATTCTTCTCGGAACTACATGCTATTAATTTAATTAACAACTGAGTGTAATGCAAAGACAGATCATAATTAATGGCACTAATTACGAGGGCCCGAACGAGCATTTATACTCTTTTAGTAAATTTTGGTCGAAATGTGGCATAAATAATAAGAATATTCAAGTTGCTAAATTCATTTTAGTAACTTATCTTGGAAATAGGAAGGAGTTTTTGCTTAAAAAGCAAGCATCAATAAGCAACCCGTTCTGAAGGAAACTGACAGTTATTTGGATATCAACTACATCAGAGCCTGTTAATGTTCGACAATTCCTCAACGAAACCTTCTGGAATAATAACTACATAACAATAGGAAAATCGCCGATGCTTTTGCGCTACTGAAGGGAAAGAACGTCAATAATTTATTTAAAACTGGTGGATAGTTTTATTTCTCTCTGCGAATTACAAATAAATGAAAACAATGAGTTCGAAAATTTGATAAAAGCAAAGATAAATAATGATCTAACAATTTTCCAATTGGCAAATAAAAAAAATAGATGAAAGATATATTATATCAACTTGTTGCTAGAAATAAAAAAAATAAACAGTGGTATTGCCGACATGCCATGAAAAACAACGCATGTAAAATAAAATACGACGCCTTCGCCATTTATTCTGGCGGGAAAGTGGTTTATATCACTCACAATATACTACAAACGAGATATCAACTAAATCGTATACAATCCTTGCATGAATAGACGTATTCATTTTTGTATTTTTTACCTGAAGGTTTAGAGGTTTGGAGTTACTATTTAGACAACCATATTTTGATATACTATGCAGGATAGGTACCGGGTAGATTCTCATTCATGGGACTAAGAACCAGTAGTAGTCACGAGAAATCCCACCGTGCAATATAACAGAATACAGACGTTTTACACATCGTATACTTTATTTTCAGGCACAACAGTGTTTGATGTGCGGAAATTTTCAAAAAAATCTTCAGGAATTAAATTTTTGGATGAGTAGCGGCGGCACTGCGTCTATCATTCATTTCGACGCAGACCATAATATTCACTGCTTGCTAGCCGGCAGAAAAGACTTCATAATGATCGACCCTGTTTATAACGAGTACCTAAATTTGTACAAGGTGAGTCTTGAATGTATTGCGTCCGTAACAGACCATTCGCGTGCTTCAGTGTCACGTGATATCAGGCACGTTATAACATCCACCATAATTCTTATCTATCCTCGTTCGCGGTTCTCTGTGTTATACACATATACACAACCTACTGTAGAATACTTAATTTTCGCTTGGAATTTTCGCTGAAAGGATGATTCCGTGAAAATAAAATCCAGCGAATATACTTTTTTCCCTATATTTCACATTCTGCTCGTCAAAAATCAGTGAAAATAAATTTGATACAAAACACCCAAAATGCCTTTTCAGCGAAAATTAATTCCAACTAAAATAAAGTATTTCACAGTATTTCGTCGCAACGCAAGCAAGTCATTTGTGATGCGCGTATGCACGAACGAGCCTAAAAAATGATGACGTATCTGGACTAAATCTTGCGCGCACCAGAAATCCCCAATAACATATAAAGCAACAGTTTTCCCTATGTGAGTGATGTTGTTTAACACACTTGTTGTTTAAAATGTTGCTACGAGCAAGGAACTATTTTTTTTCAGGGATGGCCATTGCTTATACTATAATGATTTGATAACTGGGCTTAAGCCATTTTTGAAGACATCTGAAAACCTCTGACTAAGTTTTTTTTAGCTTCAATCACCGGAGTGGTTTGTCTATAACCCCGTAATATTTAAGTTTTAGTGATAAATCCATATACAGAAGATATATTATATATAACTAAAAAACATCGTGTTTTTTATCTCGCTTATCCAGCCAGAAGAAGCAGGCTCAGCGTACACGTCAATCAACGTAGATGCCGTTGACATGGTAAAATTTCCTGAAATACGGAAAGTTCAATGGACCTGGACAACTCTCCTCCCAGGTGACTGCATCTTTATCCCTGGCAAGTACGTGCACCAAGTGAGATCGTATGGACGTAGCATCTCGACGACGACGCTGTTTACAACTCACGGTGTGTACAACGATACAGATTGTGAAGGATTCTCCCCCAAATATGCAACCATGGCCGACATGGACATATTCTGGACTTATCACAAAGGACAAAAGGTTGGTAATTTCATAATAATAGAGGCCATCAACATCGATGTATAAATGTAACGACTATGTTTAATGACTTCGTGATCTGTGAAGAAATAATGATATATATATATTTCAGTCGTCAAAATAAGAAAAATGCCAGGGTGATATAACATAATAAAGGGTTAATGTTCTATATTTATTTATGTACGTTTTAATTCGTGATCACGTGATGGTTGCGTGATGTGCCATAATCATTACACAACTTTAGCTACTGTAAAATACTTTATTTTCGCGTGCAACTAATTTTTGCTATTTTCGCTGAAGGAATGAATCAGTTAAAATAAAATCCAGCGAATATATTTGTTTCCCTATATTTTACATTCAACTCGTCAAAATTCAATGAAAATAAATTCCATACAAAACACCCAAAAAGTATTTTCAGCGAAAATTAATTCCAGCTGAAATAAAGTATTTTACAGTAACATAGCCGTCATGAATTTCATTAGGGAGTTTCAGCCAATCAAATTACCGCTGAGATTATATGTGTAGGCCTAATAAGTATTCAGTGTGTTCTAGAACGATTTTGGCCAATTCAAAACAGCCGTGATACGATACACGTTCTATCATCATTCGAAACTATTATACAGCACGGGTCGATGGCAAAAGTAGTTATTTTGTCCCAATGATCCAGAGTCTAGCATATTAAAGCGAAGGAGTCGTCACCTGCGCGTGCGTCAGATCGACATAGCGTGTCGTTGTTTACCAACAAGCATCTACCCATGAGCCTTTGCGTTTTTAGCATGTGTTGTTGTCGTCGCTTGGGACTCAAGACTCAATTCCCGCGCGTGCGCAGGTGATGACTCTCCCGCTTTAACAATTCAAAACTTTAGAAATAGTTAGCATGAATATGTGCATATGCAACATTAACATCAGGACATTATATTACTATTGCATGTAAATATTTTCAATATTTTCTATTCCGCACTCAGACGGTGGATATTGGCTATGGTGACGTCATCCTGTTTCGGCAAGAATTATTGGAGAGAGCCGTAGGCATTTCAAAACACTCAGAATTCTTTGAAAATATCTATGAGAGTTTTGCTGACGGTTTTGATGAAATCGCTTCAAGGGATGAAGTAAGTATTAACTCTTTTTCTTTGTGTCATTTCGAGGTACTGAAAGTTACAAGATTGATTCTTGGCGTTTTATCCTCCAATTATTAGTTTTTTTTAAGGCAGAATCGGACTCATCATAAATCGCATGACACTGTTCATTGGTTTATTATGAAATACTATGAAGCTACTGTCCAATGAATCCATGAAATACCATTACTTTGTATGTTACAGTGACATATTTTGAAAAACTTGTCCTTCTATTTTTCAAAACTCTCCCATTTTTAGAACACGATGTTAAAGAAATAATGCATTCTTTACACTTTTTAAAAAGCCAGATTTTTGAAACAGTTTAGGAGAACAAAAAGTATGACTTTTGAGTGTAAACAAATTTAACTTGATTTTCAAAGTGCAGTATCATACAGCAACATGCGACAAACATGGGTATCAGGCTTTTCTCGTAGGGAATACCTTTGTATCTTATCTTGGTTTCAGCTGATCTATATAATCTTGTATATACTTAACTTCAGCTCTGAAAAAAAATTCGGTGCTCGAGTTATATGCACGACGGTGTATTGTCCACCAGACTCGTTAGAATTACTGCGCCAGGTATTAGCCACATACGAGAAATGGTCGACGTCGTCATAGTGGGCGCTATTTACATTCGGTCGTCGGTTACCCTCCAAAATACCGCCATGCAATAGCAAACTTGGATGGATTTGAGTAGACGTTTTATTATCAACGTTTTACGCAAGTGTACTGCGTGCTTCTGTATTACGCATCGTCCCTATTTTGCTATAGAAGTGTTTCTGACGGTTTCAAGAGGGCAGGCAATCGATGATTGAACGTAAATACCACCCATTCTGACAAAACCGTGGATACAGGGCGATGTCACATTATTCGAGCCAGGCTGTTAGTACAAAAATGAAATTTCACAATATATATGCATTTCTATTAATGTCAGTGTCACGTATTTCAAATGCGGATAATTCCCAACCTCTTTTTCACAGCTGTGGAATATTTTAGATAAACATAAAAGAGGTTTTCTGACTGAGAAAGATATACTAGATTTGGATGACGAATCTCTCAAGACGTTTTTTCGTAAAGCAGTCCCACCCGCTGGCCCGCTACAAGAATTCATAATCAGCGACGAGATCCACGAAAAATATTTGCAAGAAAATGACGTCGAGAGTGGAATTCTTGAACTTAAAGAGGAAGCAAAGAAGAGAGAAAAGAGTAAGCTGAAGATGCAGACAGTGAGCGACGATGATTCTAAAGATGAACTTTGAAAATGATGAGCTGGTTGAATTTGTGTAACTTTTCAAATCAAATTCAAATATCCTGGTGGTTGTAAGTAATACAAGTTCACACATTTCCTTAACTTTTTAATTTAAAATTATTATGAGAATTTGTTTCAATAATTTTTTGGTTGCGAAGAATTAGAATTAAAATAGTATACAACTTGTATGAACCCCGTTAAGCATAAAACCGAGAGCAAAATAGCGTGTATGTTGCATATACGTGGCAAGTGACATGCACACGTTTTCGCCACTTTGTTATTTATCGCCTTGTCTCATTTCGATAGTTTTGCGTTCATACACGCAGCACGTACAAACAGTTACGCTATTCTGTCCTCTGTTGTGTATCGATATCAGTATTCCTTTGTTTATATTTCTTACCTAACTTATTTAAACATAGCTTGTTTTATAGCTCAATATAAACACAGTGCTTCCCATATTATTAGTGGTGATTGCGTATCGCCGTTTGTACGTGTATTTTATAACTATGAAGCATCGTAAGATTCGCATGGTTTCTCTGAATGACCGTGCGTCCCTACGAACCCGGCAATCTGCATCAATTTAGAATTTGAACAGGTAGAATCTGCCGTCTTGCATTACATCATAGCTTATCTGACAAGAATACACGATTTTCTGTTCCATTTACCATGGAAACGCATCGTAGCTCGCGTTTCGTTGAGAGTATATACAGTTTTACAATATAAATTCAGCCATGGTATAATGGTAAGGCGCCGGACGAATAAATGAACCTTGGATGGCGAAGAAGACTAATCTTAACCACGATACAATATTTTCCTTAAAAAAATTACATATCATACAATTGAAATTAAAAATTAGGGCTTTTCTTATAAACATAATTATATAAATTTGTAAAAGCCGATCATCTGATTTCATTCATATTCAAATATTTATTAGTGTTTTGATGAACTTTGTCTACGCCAAAAATGCGCGCGCTTTCCTTCACGTTACATAGAAACTGCGCAGGCGGCCGATCACATATTCAAAACGAGGCGCTCGCTGGTTGGATAATGGTGAGCCATCTCATTAATATTAACTAGAACTAAAATTGATTTCACAATACAATGCGGGATTTTGTCAATTTTGAATTCTAACCTCCGTTTTGATTTATAAAAATGTGTATTTTTCAAAACATTTATGACGACCACAGCTTTATGACCTTTATTGTATATTCAAATACATACAGGAATGTACAGATTTGTTCTTGTTTGTTTGTTGATTAGTAATAAAAGCGTGTCAGTACAAATCACGGTTTTAAAGAGACAGTATGGGTGAGATCATGTAATTTGTTGTATGGCATATATATACATTTGCTTGTGAGTTAAAAAGTAAAAGTGGGTTGTATCTTGATCTCCTTGGTCTCCATGTCCACTCGAGACATACTTGATTAAAAGCTGAAAGTAAAAACATCAAGATGATTCATTACAATCAGAATAGATCATTTATTCATGAGATCGCTTCACAGGTCAGCCGTCTTTAGCTAAATTTGCATTTGCATTGTCACATTAATATACCGAGTTATTGACAGCAAAACTTGGTAAAAAATGTATTGCCATAGTTAAATCTTGCGTTACAGTATGCATCTTGCGAGACAAGCAAGTGTGGAATAAACTGTGGCATGAGGGAAACCCTGTAAAATATACTTCACTGAATATGGATGGGAGGACGGGGAACTGACTCCTTCTCTTGTCTGAAAGCTCAGCATGGACTCGTGATGGCACCCTTGCCACGCACCAGAAATCTGCAAACTTCTGCTGACCTATTAAAGGTCCTCAATCAACCAATTCCCGGTTTTCAAGTAGCGAATATTGGTTCTGCAAGCTTCTGCGTTTTCCGTAATCAGCCAAACAAGTCTAGAATGATTGACTTTGTGTCGCCCATAGACTTATACAATTGATGGCTCAGTTCATTCCGCAGTTAGAAAGTATACATTCCAAGCATTTGGCCAAGTCGAAATGATGCAAATATATAAAAAATATGGGCTGAGTAATTACGCAAAATCTACCTAAAATGTGTTGCTTGACAAAGTGTTGTATTGGAATGCAAAATACGTGTTTTTATTTTTTTGCTGCCTGAATAAACGTTTAATGTTTAATTGAGATAATAATAATTTTGTTTAAATTTAGAAGTGTTTTATTGGTGATTGTGGTAAGGATTTGATTCAAAGTGCCTGTGTAGGGGAAACTTGGGTATTTCTCGCACCAAGTCCACCGCGCGATAATTTGTTTTACGCACAATGGAGGACGTGGATAACCGGATTTGGAAACAAGGACGTGAGCTTGGGCGCTATTAATAGAGCTGACCAGATATGTCGTCATGGGAACTAAACCCCGGACACGCGCGTTCAGTCACACCACGCGGCTTTGCATGGAAAAAAAACCCAACTAAATTATAGTAAAATATAGTTCTCGAACACAATGAAATGTTACAAAACAAACGTATTACAAGTGTCCGGCTCTTAATTCGCAAATGTATAAACAGTTACAAAAAAAAAAAGAGTTCAATTCTGTTCTTCTCTAACAGGATACAATTTCGGCCACATAAACACAGGGGATCGACATCTGTTCCTCCTGGGCTGTCGTAAGCCCTGGCATTACAGCAACGTCTTCGAGTCAATTCTCCTATGCAATGATGGGGAAGTATTCGAATAACACAAAGACAGACATAAACGTGTTTATTCGAAAACAACAACAACAACAACGGAAATGTTCGTTTACAGCAACAGAATATCTCGTATTTCGTTCAGTTCATTAACTAAAAGAAGATCCCACAGGCTATATTCCAAGCTGGTTTAAAGATGCGCTGTGAACGATTCAGTAAAAACGCAGACGATGATTCTGGTTCGCGCGGCGACGTCCCCCTGGTAACAGGGCTTATTGTAATTGAAGTAACGAAACGAAACGAAACGGGATGACAAACATACTAAAAATAAACTGTAATCAGAGAAAATGGGTTTTATATGCACAATATTTACTTAACGAGCCATTTACTATTTAAAATCTTATTTTCAGCAACTGAAAGGTGAATATACTGGCCATGTTGTGTCCGACAATTGTGAATATTGTACGTGTTGGACACTTGTTTCGCTAATTACAGATTTTTGAATATATGTAATTAGCGAAACGAACCGTTTACTAATTACAATTTCGTTATTTTGGACAAATATTTTGTAAATATTGTGCGTATAAAACCTATTTTCTCTGAATACAGTTTATTTTTTATTATGTTTGTCATTCCGTTTCGTCTCGTTTTGTTTCGTTTCGCTTCGTTTCTTCGATTACAATAATTGTTTAGGCCGACATGGCGGGTTTGGGGCAAAGTAGTTTTCGCAGTTTAAACTAGGTGCTCTTGAACAAAATTTCACCTTGCAGTGTCTTTTCCTGGAATCAAGGTCGATCTTGGTGTTCACAGTCACCATCGCCGGAATTTAGAGCCTTTTTCGTGAGCTTCCAAAACGCATGTACTTAGCCGTTCAGTCCATTTTTCAAGAGCTTTCGTTTTGTGAGCGGTTGGGCGTGACGTTGCGGGACGAACCAATCGTCGCAGCGCGTCTCAACGAGTGTCAATCAAAACGATAGTCATGAGGCAAAACCTTTTCATTACGTCACAAATACAGGTTACCATAATAAAAACGCACAGGCCCGTAATATCACGTAATGACAAGCTTAAGGTATATAAAGACAACTACATAGATATAAAGAAACAGTAAAATCACCCTGGTTTCATAGGTAATGCAGGAAAACATAATTAACATGAGCTGTTACAAAAACACAAAGGGGTGACACATTCTGAAGATTACTATACATTAAAGCGTGGGGTCGCCTGCGCATGCGTCAGATGGCCATAGCGTGTCATTGTTTACAAACAATTGTCTACCAATGAGCCTTTGCCCTTTTTAGCGTGTGTTACCGTCGCTTGGGACTCAATTCCCGCGCATGCGCACCTGACGACCCGCTTTAAGACTAGTAGTGTGGCAACACAAACCTAAGTTGTGTCAATTTCGCTGCCATGGTGAAATCCCGGGGGGTATTTATTCGGCAAAAAGTTCGGCACGCAATTTTGAATGAAAAAAAAATATCGTTAAACATTTTTGACCAGCCACGTTATCTGCATATTCACGGATGTAATCAACGTTCAATATTCACTAGTGTCAATTCCATGAAAGAATATGACAGTACTAGTAGGACGATTCGTTTGTAAGATCGTTCTCCGTTGTTTATCGGAATCACCGTAGTAATGGCACCCATTAGTGTGCGTGAAAAATATAGATTTCTCATATTTTAAGAAGAATAACATTTTCTCTGAAAATCTAGTACAGTAAACTATCTGCCTAAAGCTATATTCGTGTTAAAGATAACTTTTTGCATACCAAAATCGGTACCATCACAAGTATGGAAGCCCATTATCTTGATATATTTCATGTTTGTTAATTGGAAATATCTCTGAAGTTCTGACTCTGGCATGCATATCCTGGTTTGTGGTCACAGTTTGCTTGCTTACAAGTGATAATAACATAAATACGATTAATTCATCATCGATATTTGCTAAATATAGGCATCCATCTTGAATTCGGCTAGAAAATATTAAATAAAGTTTCCCACAGATCAGGGGAGAATATCTAACTATAAGGCCCTCGCTGATTGGACGCCTTACCTCGTTTGTGGATATGCCCCCTCTAGTCCCCGTTTAAAGTTCAAGATATGCTGATCTACTACTGTAATCTAATCCCAGTCATACTCCATCTAATACAACAGTGTTTGTATCGAGTCCGCTATGAGTGTCACGTATAACAGTTACCAAATTCTGATCATTTGTGCGTATGTGATCATTTTGGTTATATACCCTTTCCTTACTACGATCTATGCTATAAAGTTGGGTCAGAAAATATCGTTAATAGAAACGAAACTTGCGAAGATGAATCAAGAAAATAAAAATTCTGTACTATTTGAGGACAAGGAAGTAGTATCCATGAATGAGCAAGAAATACCAAAGTGCTGTGATGTAGATCAGAAGACCTTACAAATGGTAAATACTATTGTTTTTAGATTGAAGTGAAAAATTATAAAATGAAACTTAAATGGTAAATATACAATTATCAATACATTCAGCGAAATAACGTTTATTTGAACACAATGGTGACCAGGTGTGTATAAATGCACACAACTACTTAAGGATAATTTTGTATTTATAACGATTAACTTTCAAACATAAAATGAATCTGATCTTTTTCTACAGATTATGGAAAACGCCGAGAAAAAAATGGGAAACATCGAAATGAAAAACCAATTGGATGGTAAGAGCAATTTAGAGGTGGATGGTATATCAGATGTTTTTAATATATCGATTAATACGATTGTTTTTTTTTACTTTATCTATATGCTCAATCAGTTGTCGTACATTTATATCTAAATTTAATCAAATATGCTGGATAATTTAGTTAGGGTTGGGAACCATGTCTATTATTTTTTAATATACAGTTAATAATCACAACTCCAGGATGTAGCGGGTTGAGAACAATCTAATGTTCAAATTTGACTAATGTGTTCACCCAACTAGATTAATCGTTGAATAGAACATTTAAAATAATGTAAATGGTTACGGTCATGTAAGCATTGGTTTCGTTTGTTTAAACTGATCGCCCTTTACCCAATTCATTAACTAACGGATAAGATAATAGTTTTTCTCAAATTGCAGATATACGTCTAGAAGTAGACAAGCTGACAGCTCTATTGGCACGTTCAAATGTGAGTAATTTTAGTGGATCTTATGGATCAGCCCACACAAGCAACGCTGCAATTCATCTAACAAGTAGTCATAAAGGATTCAGTAAGTGAGATTTGATTCATTGTAACACGACATCATCTTCGACATATTTCTTTTCAATCAGTAATATGTCGTTTATATCTATAATCTGTAAATATTTCGATTCGTTTTGTCCGCGCTTTGTAGATGTGGGGGGGGGGGTCTACAAGTTGTCTCACGAAGTTAAGTTAGTTTCACCAAACTACTCATAGTTCATAATCATGATATGGTTTTCCGCCTAAATAGATTTCCGAGAATGGGGCATTGTTTCAATGATAAAGAAAATGAAAATTACAGAGTATGGGTATTGATAGGGGATTTCCAGTTCTCGATAACGTCTCACGTGGGGCGCGAGTTTATGACATTCAAGGTTATTCACTAAAATAGCTTTAAATATGTCATAAGTACTAGTTATCTGAAAAGATAATAATGGATTAATGTCAATTTTTTACTTTTGAAAAACGAATTACCATTGCTAAGCAGATGATCACTCGGTGATACATGGGCTATCTTTACTATGTATAATATGAGCTATAATATCATAGAAAACACTGAAAATGGTTTCTTCAAGTTGGTTAAATGTGCACTATTGGTTGTACATTTCAAGACAAATCGAAGAGCATGCGTCTGGGCTTTGTAGTGTGGAACGGGATTTTGACGACAGTCACGCCACTTACAAATAAAAAAAAATCGTGGAATTGAATGTTCAAATACACTGTTTCTTCAAATTTTGGATAATTGTTATCGAAATTAATTTCATTTCAATTATTTCCTTTATTATTCCATGTCAATGTTTTTTTAATTAGCGTTTTGAAACGAGGAAGTGAAGTAAATGTTACGAGCACATGTGGCCAAATATGCAAAATTGACACATACATTCAAACAAAAACATTAATTGATTGTTTTCTATGTTTGGTTGGCCATTATAATATCTACGCATGTTTTCTAACACAGATAAACCATTTGACGGAGAAGTGGAAGTAAAGATTGGACCATGGGAAGCAAAACACGGGATCACATTAAAATATGGTATTACCACACATGACCTCGGTATGTACATGGTAGCGCCGGAGCACGGAATATATTATATCTATAGTCAGGTGAGTTTGTGTTATGATGGTAGATGGTTTGCGAAATATATGTTAAGAATTGGTAATAAAGATATACATTTCGTTGATGTGTTTTAGGCATATTTTCAAGATGAACGGGAAGGAGAAGATCGAAAGTTTGCAAGTTGGAAAGACTATCTACATTATACAATACGTGGTGAGTGTGTTTTTCAGAATAAGTTGATTTTTTCTCTCTAAATTTCTACTGATAAGTTTTTGACACATATTTCTGAATCATTCAGATATGTGTGTCTTACGCGCATCAATTTAATCAGCCGCCGAACACGTCTCCTAGATACACATAGACACAGGAACACAGGAGTTTTACACTTGTTCTGAACGGATCTACACATTGACATTTTTTAGAGACCGACGCTTATCAGGATCCCATCACTTTGATGAAGAGCGGTCGTGCCGAGAAAATCGAGAAGACATCAGATCTCTACTACAGCAGTTACCATGGTGGCGTATTTGAACTCAGAAAAGGAGACAAGATATGTATGAAAGCATATCTACCAAGAAGTGGTATAAGATTGGATTATCGCCAGGAGTCGACGTTCATGGGAATGTATTTAGTCAACGGCTTGTGAAGATTTCGATCAACGCCGATATTTATGAACGAGAAGCATTTGTTTTAGCGCCCCGTTACTAAATAAAAGCAGCTTCTTTCATGCGAAGCTACTAGTGTTTTGTTTATTTTAATTATCTAAACATATTTCGTTTACCATGATATCAATACTATATCGTCGCTACTGAACACGAATTAGCTACGAATTTCTCTTGCATAATATAGGGGAACTAAATAGAGCCGATTTTGGTGTTTGTATTTATCAAGTTATGTATATTGATTATAAATTTGAAAAAAATAAAATAAAAAAAATGATTATCTTCAGAGTTATGATGATTTAAATATGAGAAACCATATACCTGCGAAGAACCTCCGTTTGCGCCATCTTGCCATAAAAAAACGCCCTCATGAGGTATAAACAGGTAAGGTAACAAAGCATGATGACGAAATAGTATCTGATTAAATATAAGCAACTTAGGGAGCCATAGTTGGCTGGACTGGTGAATTGACTTCTAGTCTAGGTTGTTTCGACTTTTACGTTAATGTTATTTACAAGCGTATCAACATACAAAAAATATGGATGTGCAATTGATCGAGACAGGCATTTTGTTTTGTTTTTTGTCTAACTGTCTAATAAATGCTGTTTCCAGTACTGAACTGTGCGGCGTGCAAAGTATTCAAAGTCTGGATGCTGGAGTATGCAATCTTGAGTTCGTAGGTGGTGGTGGAAACATTTTCGTCCATGTATTCACGGGGCTGCACTGGGACAATTGTCACATGGGACAATTGTCACATGAACACCAAGCAGATTGTTCACAGACTTCCGTGTAACTTGAAATAAAACTATCATCCGAACAAGGGGCATCGTCGACGATATACTCTCATCACTCACACTGGACTGATCTGAATCTTCACAGTATACCGTACTTCCCTGATCATAAGCCCGGAGGCATGAACACGTAAGGAAAAAGTAAGGGATGAGCTTATACTCGAGGACCAACTCAGAAAGATGATTTTGTTTTGGGGTTAAACACTGTAACCATCTTGCTAACAACGAAAAATTATCCAAAAAAAATTATTCGTTCACCACGCCGGGCTCGGGAAAATAATACTTCTTTTTGAAAAAAAAAATGCGTCATTGATTTCCACAACACTTACAATGAAGAAACAAACATGTTCATAAAAACACACACATTTTATTACATACGATTTACATACCGTCTGAATTTACGGTGAAATAATGGGTAGGGTCTGCGAGGAAACAGTGGACGAAGGCATTTATCATTATCTTCGTTTTGGTATGTTTTCGATCGTACGCAAACTCTCGACGCAAAGCAATTTTCCACAATGAGGTTTTTCAGCACGATTTGACCTGGAACAACTTCCTTTGACCTAACAGGTCATGTCTTTCATTAACCAATCAAAATGATGAAATTTTCCGATTATTGACGGTGATTTTTTATCGCAATGCGGAAGTGAATTACTGCAATGTTAAACTGCGATCTGTAGCACTGTTTGCAACGAAAAAACGATGATTTTTTTTTCCCTAAAAACTGGCGATTCGCAGTTCTCGAAATATAAACGACGGTTAATAGTAACCGTGGGTAAACCAGTAAAAACCAGTAAAAACACTCTGAGCTTATAAACTCGATAAATACCTAGTAAAAATATAGTGATGGGCTTCATACTCGAGAGAGACTTACGATCGGGGAAGTACGGTACTTTAACGCAATCGGGCTTCCACTCTCAGAATACTGTGGTTCAAACGCATAAGGCTCTAACCCAAGTTTTAAAAAGGACATTGCGCATATAAAAGTTGAGTTTATACTAGTAGTACACAATGCTTGGCAGCATGAACGGCTATGTACAATGGCGTATACGAATGCGATCAGATACTAAAACGTCATAGCTTTGAAAAGTACCCGGATGTTTAATATGTTCGTTCGTTATTTATTCCCCTCCATGAATGGCCTCCATGTGTTAAATTGCAAGCACTTCAAATGCCTATCCAAGCTACAGTTATAATTAAAACAAAATTAAACCACTGCAATATTATTTCGAATACAGTTTAGAATATACACAACTATAAATTAAGGCCGCATTTAGGTTCGCTTTAATTAAACAAACAAATAGAAGGTCGTATTTGTCTTGTATATATATTTTTAATAACGTTAATTGGTTTTGGCATTCGTTGAAGCCTTTTCCATCCCGATACCAATGTGTCTATAATAAACCAGGATAAATCCGTAATGCCTGAAAGATGCTGTTCGAAAGTCTGCCGCGAAAATCGATTTGATTTTAAACTTGAATTTTAATTGTTTCTCAATATCGAAATGCCAATCCCAGTATTGGAATACCCTTACTTCATCAAATATTTATATATCATAGAATAATAAGGTTTGCGTTTGTCGAATTCCACGCGATAATTTGACGCCACTACAACGCTTTGATCTTGATTTCTCCTATTTTACGCTCGATTTCACGCATAAAGCGGGATCTAGGAGAAAAATTGACTCCTATGTTTAAGGTAGCGAGATAGTTTTTTGGCATGAAAAATTTACACTGTTTTGAAGCAAGGGTCATGAAGTTTAAATCCGTATTTCTATTTTTTAAATTAAGTTTTTTTTCCTCTCCGAAAATGGAAAATTTCAAGCACGTTTTTTGGTGTTGAAGTTAGTGTATACCGGTGGTTTGCGCGAGGTTTGTGAAACTACGCGATAGAATTTCGCAAAAATGTAAATACGGATACGAAGCCAACATATTCGAGAGTACGAAAAGCCAAACGGCGACATCGTAGCCCTACTCACTGAAACGCCATTTAAAATTAGGTCAACGGCAATTGCCAGAAATCGAACACCGAGAAATCGGCACTTTTATGATTTTAAACTTAAAGTTGTTACAAGTTTAATAACTTTTGATTGTAAGTCACATGGCTAAAACTGGTGATCATTTAATGAATTTTCGAAAGTGACATTCAAACATATAGAATATGTACGATCACATTATACATACATATAAAATGTGGTAAAATTACCAAAACGTTGTGTGATGCACTCTATTTATGTGTGTGTGTTTATAGAATGTATAAATAGCTTATCAAATTCAAAGAAAAGGATGTAATTACGCTATTCTAGGAATTGAGAATCATTTTCTCGTTTATGTACCCGATATCAATACACTATAAAGCATGTCAGTGCTACGCTATTTGATTACCTATCGTCTTATCGGAGTCGCTGATACTAATAAATCTCCATCTTGTCCTAATACATTCCAGTAGAACAAAACTACCCCTCCCCCTTAATAGTCATACTAAGAGTATGCGGTTGACGATACAATCGCCGTACTGTCTTCGTGCATTATTTACTGTATAACACATTGTAACGGGGATTCGAGTGAGACCGTCTAAATGCAAGCCAAATGAATCAACCAATAAATGGGGACGACGTGTTCTCAAAGCCTTGAGTTCTATAATTTCATCAACGCTGGTACGCCCGTTGACGGTGTAAGAAGATACAAATAAACCTCGACCCCAGACGCTAAACTTGGGAGACAGACTCGCATAAATCATACGCGATTTTTTATTTACTCTTATTTTTCCTCAAAAGAACAAGCTGTATTCACAGTTATTGTATAAATATACAAATAATGTAAATTGCGGGCGTGCGATCATGATTGAACCCACTCCCAGTCTTACGATCCATCAATGGGGCCCTGCCTAAATTAACAGTTTAGAAAATCGACTCTTTCTACATTATCGATATAATGACGATACAATATAATCACATGTTGGTGGTATGTAGCATGTAGCAAAACAACTATAGCCCTATATATGGCTATTATCACAGGACAGGTCGAATTGGTTTCGATATCGAAGACATCATATTTGAATTCCAGTTGACCATACTTTGGGTCACACATGCTTTACATGACCTCAGTCTCAATCACTAGCTTTCTGGATAAACCATGTTTAGACCAAAAAAACAATTATTATCCATCTTTGAGTTTAGTGTTTACCTTCCACAATTTCAATATTCAAATTTTATAACAATAACGACAATACCGTTTCAAACGTCCATGACTCGTGTTCACACGTATTCAGGTATAGCGTACTAAAGTCTGCAAGCCATAAATATAAGGAGCGTTTTTTAAAGCGGCAGTAGTTTTAACTATTGATCTGTTTTCTCTGATTTTATTTCTGTTTCATTAGTGTTAATTTGTGATGGTATACCGACGTCGTACATTAAAATCACTTGCAAGTGGATATAGATGGCCCATGTCTCCAGAGGGCGTCATCTATTGAAATGTCATGAATTTGTTTTTGCGTATCTGTTAACCGACTTAATTAGTTGATTACGAGCGAATTGCTGTGTTATGTCCGTCATCGTTTAGGTCTATTTGAAGTTTTGGACGGAACTTGGCTCAGTGATTTGGAACTAATTACCAGATAACCGCCGCTTTTTAGGCTACTCATTTTGACAGTTTATATCCGTAGTTATTAATGTAGTGAACGATTAATCAAAAGATATGACGTATTCAGTACTTAGTGTGATTGGCTTTATGATTGAAGGTTACGCCTTAGAGTCTTTTTACTGCTTTGTAATTGGTTAGAGTTTTGAAAATGAATAAAGAGAGTTTGAGTTGGTCTTGGGGAGCACAGCACGATAGACGCAGTAGGGAGAGTGCAGTCCTGGAGAGTCGAGTCCTGGGGCGAGCCTTGAGGCAGTCCAGTCTTGGGCGAGTCTTGGTTCAGCCTTGTGAAAGTCTTGGGGACTTTTCCCCAGGGCGCTGTGTCTTATAGAGTGCTCCAACAGACCGACTAAGACGAGAGCTGAAACGTATTTCGTTGTGTGTGTCTTATTTGACTGTAAAGCTTAAGTGACATTCCCGATCCCGTACCTCAAGGGGACGAGATAGAGAGACGAGACGAGTTTCCCCCTGACACGTGTGGAGAACCCTGTGGAGAAGATTTTCCCCCTGATAGAAACCTAGTTTTGTCAAGCGATCCCTGGGGCTATCAGGGGCTCTAGGCGGAATGTCAAATATGTGTGCTACGTTAATTATATGATCGATTTCAGAGAAATGGCCACTACTACGAAATATGTCTTTAAAATAGGAATTTATTCTACGGTACTGAAACATAACAGCACAATATATACATTTTAAAAGAACTCTCGAGTACCATTTTCCTCATTCCGATACAATAACATAGCTTACGTTGCATACATTGCAACCGTGTAGATGGGGTGAAGGGTCGGACAAATGCAGTCTACCCGGTGATTATCGACCAATCAAAATGATTTGCTGTTATAACCTGACCGTCCTGTATTGTGATCTGACCTCTGTTGCTACTATGTCTACTGATATGATCAGATAAAGTATCGTGGTCTCATTCCATGTCCTGTGACCTTTATATTATAGTCTCAGCGACAGAGTTGATGTTAAGAAGCCCAGATGAGCATTATCAGTACTCTTCCTGCTGCATCGACTTTATATTCTCGAGGAATCCCCACATTCATCTCCCGAAGCGCTAGTATATAAACCGACGGACGTTTATTTTTGAAATTGACATTTGAAAGGATTGGAGAATACGTGCATTTTACGATACATATATTGTATTATGTCTGTCTATTATAATATAATAAAAGGTCCTGTCAAATACAGGCCTGAACATAAAGTAATGATTTCTTCACACCTGTTATAAGCTTTAGCAAGTGTGAAACACCTCCTGAATTGACAAGGTCTCGTCAAATACACGCTCATGAAGGTATTAATGCTTCTTCACGTATGTTATAATTGTGGGTCATATGCCGGGGTCATATGTCTGTCTATTTCAGTCTTTGAGACACTCACATGTAAACTACTAACTTATTTTTAGTAATCAGACTCGTACATGATTTGTCCCAACTACTGCCGATCGACGACCGCCACGGTACTACGATGTTCTACGGAGTTTTGAGTGATTTTCTGGGAAGCCCTCGGGCTAATTTCGCCGAATATCAAAGTGAAACAAGAATCATTCAACCCGAGAACACGTTAACATTTATTCGATCAACGTACATTGAATGAGATGAATCAGGTTCGTTTTTTTATTAAAATATTATAAGAAACGATTATATGAAAAGAAATACGGTATGGAAATGAGTGACGTCATTGACACGTTGTACTGACCTTTGCACGAAGTAGAAAACACAAATAACACCATTTTTTCCTTTCCGAAAATGTTCCCCTTCTGATTAAAAGTGCTACTGTTCACAAGTCAAGAAGATGTATAGAACTGTAATTTACAAATTACAGCCAGAATTTAGAAATAAAAGGAATAAAACACAGAGCGACAGAACACGTGGATAACACGTCCTGGGCAGGCATGAACTCTAGGGTAATGATTAGTTTAGTTGTGACGTAAACATGTATCACGTGGTTTCTCGGGGGGGTGGATGCTTAGTGTTCCATGGCGATTTTTTAACCCTTGTTTCACCCAGCTTGTCTGTTCCAGGTAGTACGATTAGGTTGGCGAACGTTATATACACAACCTGAAAATGCAATATGGAAAATGACCAACAATCGATTGGCATTCATTTTTCAACAATATTCATTACATGCAAGCGGTGAAGCCAAAGCGGTGTTCGATATGCAAATGTATTTAAAATTTGAATCAATATCATATTCATACTCGACACTAAATTTCATACTGAATAATACAGCCTTGACATACTTTGAGATAATTATAATGAATTCCAATAACATTGTATTTATTCGCCGGTATCAGGCTGAGGCCCCCCAGCCTACTAGTTAATTTCCCCAAATTTATCGCCATCTGGTTGCATTACCAATATATAAAACTAACTTTGAATTTTATAAAAAAAATAAGTAATACAATCTGAACATAATACTCACTTGAGATATTTATAATGAATTATATAAACAAAATATGAACAGCGCCTGACTCATAGCACGTGCAATACAGATTAGAGAACAGCGCTATAAATATTATCTAAGCATAGGATAATTACTGTTAACGCACAATTCACGAATTTTCCTGGTTAAGAAATCGCTGCCCGTAACAATTAGGCCCAGGGTGTGGAGGTCGTCTTTAGTGAGAAAATAGTCCTTCAAATAAAACAGTATGTCTCAAGTACTACTATGTTCTACGTTTTAAGTGATTAACCGGGAAGCCCTTTGGCTCATTTCGCCGAATATCAAAGTGAAACGAGGGCTATTCAACACCAGAACAGGTCAACAACTATTCGATCAATTAGCAACGTACTACATTGAATGAGATGAACCAGGTTCGTTATTTATCAAAATATGATAAGTAACGATTATACAAATACACAATTTGTCCTTTCAGAAAATTTTGCAACACTAAATAAAAAAAGGTTATGACACATTTGACCAGTAAATAATTCACGACTTTTCCTGGTTAAGAAGTCGCTGCCCGTAACATTAGGCCCAGGGAGTTGAAGTCGTCTTTAGTGAAATTAATAAAACAGCATGTTCCAAGTTGCCGAAACCCGTGACATAGCGGGCCATTAGGGAAGCCAGAAGTGTTGGCCATCACACGAATAATATGCATGAAAATAATGACTGAAATAAAAGAATGGGGATTACCATCTTCTAATCACCGTATTACATTGATGGGGGGGGGGGGTCACATACAAAAGTCACATACAAATTTGATTGATTCATGCAGGGAAAAGAACGACTTAAAGTCATACACAGCCAGAAGCCATTTTCCGATGCAATATTCTGTGCAATGGGGCCCTGAAAGTCAGTGACTAAATTACGAATATTCTTTAGCCGTGACATCACCCAAATGTACAATAATAAGATTACCACAAAAATGCGTACAAGTCAATATAATCAGTTTACTCTGTTTGAGTATTCTTTGCAGTACCGGGAATTCTTCTGGTTATCTAAATGTCCCCCGAATAAATAGGGACCATGTCTTTTCCAAGAACTCCAGCACCAAAATTTCAATGAAGTCAGTGCGAATGCTGCTTAATAAGATACCCAGGAGCGTTCATATCAAGCATATACACATTTTATTTTCTATTTATCTTTATTTCTTTTAAGTCTTTTAACGATTATGTAATGCAGTCTTAAGATTCATGGCATATTGATCAACCGATCTAAAATAACTCTACAGCAATTCAACGTTGCTTTATATTTACGATGGACGTGAACACAATATAGCCCAATACGCATTTCTTATCACGTGCTAACGGTGGCTTATAGATACGACTGGTTTTGATACCGATAACATCATATCTGAATTCTAGTTGAACTTTCTTTTCTCTTTCACACAGGCTATCCCTTCATGCACCGCGATAAAATTCAATAGATGTAAATACCTAAACTTAGCCTCTGTTATTACCATTAACGAACTAAACACGTGATCACATATCATCTTTTATTGCATGTGGTGGAAGTTATGATTATAAACAATACATCACAATGAACGGATTTAAACAATTTGAAGGCGTTACTGGACACTTTTGAGCGCTAAATATTTGACACTATCTCAGAGAATGATCACCGTCTTTCATCCTTCTAACTCAAACATTCAATGTTGATTAGTCCAGACAAGTACAGAGGGCGCCAGTTGCTGATAGATGGCGCTAGTCGGTCGGCACTGTATAGTATATTAATTGACTCATCGTGTATGTGTATGAGTGCCAAATTTCATGCATCTATACCCAAGTGCACAATATTGACATTTGTATGTGCTTATCCGCTAGATTATTCATGTTGGTAAAATTAGCATTATTATAATCAGCTTATGCTCGGCTACTATCTTCCGCCAAATATGTGAATTTTACCCATAGAGGTATTATATCCGCTACCAAATACCAGAGGGATTTCTCACAGAAACAATAGATTAGACTCTGGTAGAATTATGGAACTGGATGACTGAATGATGAATGATAATGAATAAATAGTTATAATTGAAATAAAAATCGATTGGTTGAGATTTTGATTTCATTACAATGGAAACATAAATGTGTTGAATGACTATTTATCGCTAGATAACTAAAACATTAATAACACTACAGTGTAATTCATTTTTGGTCGTGGTAATAAACCAAGAAATTATATTCTAAGAGAAATGAGGTTCTACTTGCCATGAAGATGTAGTGCTAATTTTTTTTCACCATTGCAAGATGAAGTAGTTGTCAGATTTTTTAGTCTTTCAAAAGAAAATTAGAAGCCTATGCATACATTAGGATAGAGGTATTGGTGAAGATATGCCTTCTACTTATTTTTCTTTTAGTTTTCTTTTATGCAGAAACATGACACATCTTTTATATTTTAAGGTAAAATTTATGATCGATGAACATGGCATAGGACTATGCGGCATATTATGGCTTTAGCTTTATAAAAAAAACTAAAATAGTGCTGCGATATCTCTAAAAAAGCTTTCTAATCGTCAAACTATCGTTCACGTTGTAGGCGATAACGACTTCTTGCCTCTAATGTAATATGATACTTCGCCACTACTGTCAATACCAATCGAATCCCAGGGTTGATTAAATTCACCTAACTATAGTGTGGTTAGGTGGGTGTTACATCTAAGATTCTCGTGTAATTGTTTGGCCTGTATCCATGCTACTGTTTAAATATATATTAACACCTGCGTTACTTTCGATTGTTTCTCATTTTGTACATAGCTAAAGCTCAATGTTTGAAACTGGGTTGCAGTCACGTGTTTTCAGACTAATTATTGACGAAGTTACTCATGGTTTAAAATAAACGTTGTTAATGTCTTCTAAGAATGATATGTTATATTAGTACGAATATTGAACCCAACCGAAAATGAAACAAAAGTATTTACGTTAAATTACCGTATTTATATACCAACCACTCAATTGATCGCACCTCAGTTAGTCTAGTCCGACAATATTTTTGTTTATATCATGGAAAAACGGCATGACATTTTATTATTTTTAAACCTATTTCTGCTTATAGTCATATTTATTGTATATCCATTGGGTACAACCATTTTCGTCATGAAAGTAAACCACAGGATTTCTGTTTTGGAGAGGGAAACTCATCGAAAAAATTATGATAACGTAAACTCGACAGAGATCAAAGAGGAACAAACTGAGACATACATTTGCCAAGCTTGTACCATAGAAGAAGACACTATGCAAATGGTAACTATATTAATTGTAATTTATTTTATTATAAACAATAACGGTATCAAATTAATTCACTGGCATCATCGTCATTCAAACCAAAAACCTACATAATATTTTATGGAATATATTTACCACACTATTAACCAGAAATTTCGATAACAATCAAATATACTTACTGCTTAATGGTAAGTTAAAGGATTTTATATCACTGTAAGTACGACAGAAGAGTACGACAGTCTGTTATTTTGTTTGTATTACAGTATTGTAGACCGTTGGCCTTATACACACCAAAATATTCACAAAAGCAAAGGAATGCTCATACCTTCTTCATCAACATTGGAAATAATATTGTCTTTTAATTTGAAACCATGGAATATATACATTGATAAAGACAGAAGTACAAACGGGTTAGGAGAATTTAAAAGTGAAATACATTTTATTTTTGATGAGTATTTGTAAGAGTAAGGAGGGAAAAATGTTCTCTCAAATGTTTGTATGAGGGACATCTTCCACTTTCTGTAAAGCACCTAAAGTGCAGATTCTTCTTTCTCTGGGAATATTCCCGCCCTACCAATTTCGATGCGCAATCTGTGACTAGAAACAAGTAATCTGCATGGGATGGGGAACACCTAAGAAAACCATTATCAATAAAGAACAGATATTTCTCTAAAACCAGATTATATTTATAGAGAGGATAGGTGTCAAGCTTTGAAAATGATTGCAGACGTATTGACCATTGCTGTGTAGCAATATTAGAGATATTTGTTCAAAGGCGGATACAAACATATTTACATTGCCAACCCCTTGCCACACCGAAACAAAAACTCAACAACAGTTTCTTCACATTACATGCCCAGCACTTGTAATCTTTTTTCAAATTGGCATTTATAACAACATTTAACAATACGAGACATACTAACGGTTCTCAGCGGAAATCTACCAATTTCACCAAGTCTGTTAAACCTATGCCTGGAAGTCTGTTATACTTACGCCAAACATATCAGAATGGTTCAATATGACTTCACGCACATCATAATCAAGACACTAGAACAGTATTATTAGCAATGAGTATAATGGTATTTGTTCCGATAAACAAACATACTTATACAATACCTACAATTTTCGTTCATGCGCAGGCTTCCACCTTAAATAAATAAACAAAATGTACACAATAATTCTATATATTTTAGAGATTCACCCATGATTCCTGCGGTCGTTAAATTATGTTTGTTTATTTTATAATTCTTATTTTATAATTCTTGCAGTTTATCAACAACGCCATTGGAGTAATTGACACACTGTACATCGAAGAACGCATGGACGGTAAGCACATGTATATTACGTTATAAGGAATTTGTAAGCACCCTACGTTTTACTCTTATCCACGCCAATAGACAAAACATGTAAACTTTTATATTCAGTTCAAACTCACCGAAAACAATAGAATGAATGAACAAAGGCCAATCACTCCATTGACAGTATGTGTGTCGCTACTCAAATATCCAAGTATGTTTTCAAGCTCTCTTCACAAACTACCATAACTATGACAACAAATCTTAACTCAAGAATATCGACACCTATGCGATGTCAATATTGCATTTATTTGTAGACATCCAGTAGCAGCTTTAAATTGTACTGTGATGTTTTTCAGGCTATGTTACACACATTGGCCTAGACTGGCAAAGTCGAGACTTATTTTTTGTTTGACAAAAAAAAATTTAATTAATTGTCAATTTAGCCTTTTTAACGTGATCGCAAAAACTAGCATGACTGCGAAAGAAATCCCGACTGGACGCATCTGCAGGTGGCCCCCTGCGTTGGAGTGAAAACTGGAGCAGAATCACTCCGGTGATTATGCTAATTAAAAGATATTGACAAGCATTGACAACGAATCAAAGTGCAGCTGTATATGTCATCTCTTATCTTTGTTAATGTGCGTGACCTTTCACTTCTGAGGTCCCGGCGATTTTGAAAGACTACTTATATACATTGGACATTTAAATCGACTTGTTTTCAGTAAACATTGATGAAAGTATCGCCGTTGCCCTTAAAATAGTTGAAGTATTCCTCTCTGCGATCGAATCGAATTATTTTTAAAAGGTCGCGTTTACTTTCACACACCCACTCATGAATACTCAATGACATCATGAATAATTAATATCAGTCAAATGCCCGCAGATGCGTCCAGTCGGGATTTCTTTCAGCGGTCAGGTTAGCTTTCGCGATCACGCTAAAAGGACTAAAACAACAATTAATTATTTCTTTTTGTAAAACAAAAAAGAAGTCCCGACTTTGCCTGTCTAACATTGGCTCACGGAGACTGGACGTCATTTTCTTATCCCAAAAAAAAAAAAAAATTCACTGCACACAGGTGCGGTACTAGGGGAAATGTACGCAAATATATTTTACCACTAATCACAATTGTGCCGATTGATCTAATATTTCACAGTTAATACTGCCACGAAAATAATCATATTAATGATTACGTGATTGATTTTTACATATATCGCCGGAAATCAGAAACTTCGGCTACATAACCAAGTCGGACAAAAATTGGTGTTATCGCAATTAAAGCTTGTCAATGAGAACGCCATAATTTTGAATTCAACCGTTCATACTGTCAAAGAACGTTTCGTAAAATTTCTATTGTCTACTATGGCAACTCGGTTGCTATAGCAATGTATAAATGTAATTACATCATTATACAATCACAGTAATGCCATGTATTATTAATGTCTCATTGATTTTATGACAGAATGACTGTTTTTTTTTAATCAAATTACAGAAATTCGCCAAACAGTCAATGAAAACATTAGAGATGCACTTGAGCGAATGGACACGCACACTGACAGTACGCCACAGACACTGCCTAAAAAGTCAAAAACGCATATAAAAGCTGCGATCCACGTAACAAGTGGTTACCTAGGTTTCGTTTCAAGTAAGTTCATATTCTTTTTCAAATACACTTGTTTTTTGACGTATATAGTTAGATGCTGAAAATTTAAAACAGAATGGTCAACAAATCTTATATTCATAGAATGGAGGCAAGGGGGGATAGCTGGTACAGGTTACAGGAAATAAAAACGGCATTTACGTTTTTACAGGAAATAAAATGAAAATTCCATTTAGAGTAAAAAATAGGTTTTTACACTTTACAGATAAAGCAAATTCCTAATTACATTTTTTATTTTTATAATATTTTTGATAATTTGTGTTTAAAAATCAAAATTGGAAATTGCGTATGAATTACGACATTTAATTTGAAAAATGCTTTATACGCTTCCAAAAAATAATATATTTGTACAAATTACGGACGAATGAAATAGCTGATTACATTTTACACCTTGCCCATGTCTACGAATTCACGCTTTTTATTTATTTAAATTACATTATTACCAAAATAAAAACAATTGATTACAGCTTACGAAAATATCCCTTGCCGACCCTCTTCATATCATTTGTCGGGGCAATTTTGTCATGGACAAACAACACGCCTTTTAATGACGATTTCTCCTGAAAATGTATAATATTCACTCAGATAGACCAGTGAATGAAAAAGGGGAAATCGGCAAGGTGATAGTCGGCCCATGGCAAGGACAGACAGGTATTACACTGAAATCTGGAATTACTACACTGAATGGAATGTACATGATTGCACCCTGCCATGCCATATATCACATTTATAGCCAGGTGAGTGTTGGAGTTCAACTGAGACAAGGACGTTGATGCGAAAACACATCCCATAATGGGGAATGTGTATAGAAGATAATTTTCATTTGATTTTTTTATTCAGGCATATTTTCAAGATGAACGGGAATATGCAGATCGGAAACTTCCAAACTGGAATGAGTACCTCCACTACACTGTACTCGGTAATTATTCTTTTCAAAATGAGTTCATCATCAGTAGTAATATTTAGATTTGTACTGAGACTGTGCAGTACACTACAACTTGTGTATTAGAAAGAAACTTGTGTATTAGAAAGATTCCTGCCAAACTGGTTCACCATTTGCAATTGAACGAAACGAATGTAGTTTATGAAGTTCTATTTATTCATACTTATCTAACCAACAGAGAGTGATGCCTATCCCGAGCCTATCACTTTATTAAAGAGTGGACGTGCAGAAAGAATCAGTGGTTCATCAGACTACTATTACAGTAGCTACCATGCAGGCGTCTTTGAGCTCAGAAAGGGGGATAAGATATTTATGAAAGTGTATCTACCAAATGACGCAATTACTTTGGATTCCCGCCAAGAAGCGACGTACATGGGAATGTATCTGATCAGTAATGTAGATAGGTAGCAAATATCCGAGGATTGTTTTGTACTGATTATAGAAGAAACGTAATCAACCAGTTGACATCGATGTGATTGCTACAAAATATGTGAAACTTTCCCATACACTTATGGGACTTAAAATGAGCTTGGCAATGTTTAATGAATATTTTTTAAATATTCCATCGTGTGGTGCAAAACTATTTTATTGAAATATTTCTAGGTTATGAAAGATTTTATATCAAAATTATTAATCGGCATTTCATTTTTATCATTTTTTACAACCACAGATTACATATAGAAAAAAACGAAAGAAAACAACGAAATAATGGATATTTTAGGCATAGTATCGCATAGTACGAACGCCTATCTTACTGACGTGGAAACAATTCACATCGTTGTAAAATATACTGTTGTAACTGTCTAGTATGAATTACAGTCCTGGTCATTTATAGCGTCATTTATCAATTCTGCTTGAGATCTATATCTAGCTTATATGAATATAAAAGTAATCATATATATTTGGCGACAAAGTCTGTTTGTTAAATATAATGTCATAGTAATCCTTGATTTGTAGTTTTAGTAGATGAGAAACACAGCCAAATGAATGTGAAACAAGTAACATCATTCATCATTTTATCACTAATATACTGGTTCTTGTTAACTACACTTTATAGTCAATAAAACTAAAGAGAAACATGACCATGTAACAGTATCCCAGAATGCTCCACGGTGACTAACTGGCCTACTTAAGGTACATGGCTATAAATTGCCCAACTTCGTAATTAATCTATTGAATGCGTTGTAAAGATAAGGTCAGACATGTTATTTGTTTGTCCCCCTTTCCCCGACTTGTCTACGTCCACATATATCTGTGTATTTAATTATACTCTGATTACGCTTCGTCCACGCTCCGACAGTGAACACGTTTTTTAACAGATATTTTATACACTAGTTTGTGTATTTTATGTGACTTCCCCGTGTATCTCAAAGAAATTTACTGCATACCACACAGAAACATTTGTCATTCACGGGAAATTTAAGCAGTTAAAACAGAATTAAACAGAATCGTATTCAAAGTATATGAGCACAACGGTGCTTGACACAAGCTTTAAAAAACGAATCAGTACGAGGTAAATTGGCTCTCATCAAAACTCCATACCTTTCGAAGACCTTTAAGTATTGCCTGGTAAGTCGAGGATTGTAACTTTTCACAGCGGCTCGTAAATACAACTGCTTGAAGTATTATTTGTCACATGTGTGTGTGTGAATACGACTATGCGTATATTTGGTCTGGCAATGGTCAGTTGAATGTTCACAGGTCATGTGACATACATGCACATATACATAACATACTATATACATGCCAATGTTACTATGCAACATTGTTTATTTAACATTACACCTCGACCCATCTAAACCGGAGTTAAGTGCTTTCAGTTTAGTGTAATTTATTTTAGCTCGGTAGTTTTTAGCTCTCACACAATGGTCCGATACAAACAAATACAGAAAAATTGTTATAAAATAGTGACAGACGTGTAGGACAATGTTTACCCAGTTGAAACAGTCCCTGCCAATGGCGGCCAATTTGGTTTCCCATACAACCTTAGATTTTATATTTCCATGGGGTTTCTGTCCACAGGTTTAGTTTTCACGACCATCTTACGCTTCCATTGCTACCCACTATATGAGTATGTCGTCAGAGCTCCAGGGTCAGAAGGGTATTACGGTTCGGTGATAACGAACTCCTCCAATCTGATATGTGGAATGATGGCCTACCCACCAGCCTCGCTATGGGTATGTACGTCATGGATACTACATTGGTTGTACATTCCCGGCGGTGGCATTCATGCGGTATATCCCTTTTTCTCTGATAATTTCTCATGAAACAGCCCCTATTTATAATAAATCTATGAGAAATTTAAAGTAAAAAATACACATTTTTTCCCAAAATCTGGGAGCATATATTTATTTACCTAAACCACGTGTGCACATTTTAGGAGCCATAAAGAATAACTTCTTATCCTTCTGGACTGTGCTGTAGATGTTGCTCCACTGACAGAATATAGCGACCTTCTAATCCCTGATTTTGATATTACGTGAATGACGGGGTGAAAGAATCATGTCTACCAGTGTTATGTGTTGTACAGCTCACCACATGAACCCTCTGGAACACAACCACAATAACCACATCGCAGGCTTTTTGGCTTGTTTTCATTCACAAACTCACTGCATGTCTCACAATTTTTGCATCTGCCACGACGTACGCGACTGTCGAACATTTTCCTGGCATGAACGATACTATAACCCCTCCCGATTACGAAGCTCACGCTGTTAAATAAACCGTGGAGTTCTTCTTAGTACATAAGCCGGGTCCGGGCGCCGGGTACGTACGCATTGCGTTGCCGGGGATCGTTGAACGCCACATTTCCCCCCATTATTTTTTTAAAAGTAGCCCTTTTTTACGATTTCCCGGATCGTGATATTCAACAAAAATAACCCCCTTTCTCCGAGAATATAGGAACGCTGATGAGTACCAGTTTTGTCTGGAAGTCACCGCCGGGGGTATAGTATATGTCCAGTGGCGTGAATCGAATACTGCGGAATATTACTGCAGCTTAAAAGGGATAACTTATACTGATGAACATTTTTTTTTCTTATTCAACTAGTAGCTTCGTTGTAAGTGGCTTACGCGGTAAGTGGGTTTCGTATTGGGTGGGTCTCGCGGGGGATAGGGCTTTGTCACAGTAACTGGTCCTTTCATCGTTGTTGAGAATTAAAGTTTTATGTTTCTTTAACAACCTGCACTATTCTGGGAATACCATCCTTATTAATTTTTATAAAAGATTCCTCTCATTAGTAAATAGCGCACTCACTCAACAATATTTAGAATGAGTGGTTGGTCAAAAAGTTGACGAGTCAGGTGCATCTGTTGGCTAAGCTTGTTGTACATAGATGCAAATGAGTATAGGAACCATTAATGCTGTAGGGTGTACTGGGAGGGGTGGAGGATTTCATGTTTGTAATGACTGGTTGTAATGCGGTATCTCGTTGTTTTCAAGATGCAGCCTGATATTTGTTGCTTTCTTGGTTGTTCAATTATAGCTAAAATTTGTGTGGTGGGTGGAAGATGTGTTTATTGTTTGTTGAGTCATTGTTTAGACACCCTGCAGCTTGAATTGGTATGGTCCAAATCCAAATTCGATATGGCGGTGTTGAATATCTGTGCTATATGGCGGTGTCGTTTAAAAAACATGGCTTCAAAGTGATTTCTGTTTATTTATTTACTGTTGTAGATCCTGAGAACTATCCATTGAATATGATGTCGGGAATAAATGGTATTCTGAACAAGCTTTATTAATTATTGCTGGCAATATTCCAGTATGATTTGGGAGTAAACTGAAACACCAAATCTAGTCGTTGTATTGTTATGCTTCTAAAATATTGTTTTCCAATGTCTTGAAACAGATTCAAATATAAGGATATGGATTGTAAAATATTACGATTATATAGTGTTCAACACATTAATTTGCAAATGGTAAATTTATTTTAAAGAATTCAATGACAATATTATATTATATTATAAAATAAAATAAATTAAATAGAAATATTATGTGTATTTTTGTATGTGGAAACTTGGCTGGCCCACTCAAAAATATAAAGAAGTGAGGTCTGCAGTTCTTTTTTTTTATTTGTGAAAACAATTGGTATTTTCAAGTGTGAAAGTACATGGTTTAATAAATAAAATTAAAAATAAATAAATATTAATTATTTTATTATATAACCTGCACAAAAGCAATCAATATTTTTATACAGAAAATGTACGACCGTTCCTCAGCAAACAATTAAGCCAAGGCATTTTTGATGTCGAAATTAGGGAAGTTCGAATTACTAAATGAAGTACAGGGCGACGAAGCTGAAATATTCAAGAACCAACACATACCAAAAATCATATCTCAAAAGTGAATATTTGTGATGTATTTTAAAGTCCATTAGAACCGCTAGGATTGCTCTTAAAATCACATTTGTAGGTTTGTGTGTGTCTGTGTGTGAGATTTCCAGTGTTTTCACGTATTAGTTCTTGTGTAATTTATTTGGCTTGGCCGGTTTCGCTCACACTTGGCATGTAGGTTACACCTATTAGAAAAAATCTAAAAAAAAAATGTTGGCCAACCGTTGCCATAGCAACAGCCAAAAAACTGATTTTCGGATAGCTTCGCACCAAATGTATCTCCTCCTACAAATTTAGGATAACATACCTTAGACATAGCTCTTTCTACTCAGCTTGAGTGTGGGCACAAACTATTTGAATTTTTGTCATCTTTTTTCATTACTGAAAAATTTGACCCCAAAGTTGGGGTAACCATTCACCAGGAATGGCTTTTGAACTCTTCTGTGATTTTTTTTCCGCCCGATTTGAAGCAAGTAACACCTTCACTCTAGTTAGGTTGTTAAATCTGAAAAAAAATTCTGACCCACCGTTTTCATGGTAACAGCCAAAAACTGATTTTTTGAATACCTTCGCGCCAAATGTATCACACCCTACATTTCTAGCATTAAAAAGCACGGACGTAACTCATTCTACTCAGCTTGAATGTGGGCAAAAAATCTTGTTTTTTTATGTTTATTTTCATTACCGAGAAAATTTACTCCAACATTTGGGTAACTTTACACCAGCAACGGCTTTTATTTAACTCCTGTGATTTTTTGGCTTGGCTGATATTGTTCATACTTGACATGTAGGTCGTACCGTCACTGATTGGAAAACAATCCTGCCCACCACTGCTATTGCAACAGCCAAAAACTGATTTTTGAATACTTTCGCCCCAAATTTATTACCACCTACCAGTTTTGTATTAGCATTGTTCAAATGATCATGCTTTTTATTTTGGCTACTTTGCGCATTGGCGCCGACACTGTTACACTGTATCAACCTAATCCCAATGCAACTTTGTATGAACTGTAAATGCTGCCTATCATTTTAGAAAATACTTTCGCGAAATGATTGGAAATAATAAATGTGACAGCAGAATACGTCCTAGTAATATTATAAATTAAGTGACTTCTAAAGACTGAATGATTTTTGCGAACATTGAGCGGAGCGGATCGCCAACCAGCCTACCGACTTGTATTGAGTATTCCCCGGTCTGTTTACTAGTACTTACTTACTTGTCAGTGTCTGACTGTTATATACAGCCCAGAACACGTCAGAATAGTAAAAAAAAATAATAGTAAATAGTTTTTTGCTTAATGGTCTGAACTTTAAAAGTGTCAAGTCCGAGAGTGTGTTTTTACGTACAGTGACGCGAACATTCAACAACGTGTCGAACAGGAGGTCTATCTTGGGCTAGTGGCATTGTCAAATTTTAGAGAGTACAGGAAATGTTTTAGTAAGGAATTTGTATGTATATCAACATCCTTTATTGGAACAGAACATGTTATATATTACCAGAAAACAACTGCCATGTTTCTAAGCGTACAACGAATTCGAAACAAAATAAATTGTCCGATCCAAACGACCTGCGTCATTGAGAATCTAGTCTTATCGCCTTTGCCTTTCGAGCGAAAAAAGGTCAAGGTCAACATTTGGAAAGTGAATCATTCCGTCGGCGAAAAATCAATGATACCTGTAATAACTACAGTACCTGTGTAATAACCAAAGGGTGAGAGACTATTTGCCAAATCCAAAATTTAGCGTGAATACCTTTCCAAGCGAAAAATAGCTACCTCAATTATATTTTGATTTCAATAATCGAGGATAAAAACCGTCTTTATGTATGAGAAAGTGCAGAACGCAATTCAATGCGAGTGAATTTCCCTAGTTATAAGCGGTGTCCAATATGGCGACCAAGGACAAAAACAGTGTTATGCAAATTAGCTTTAGTAGAAAATTTGAGATTTCTCAGCGATATCTACGTGAATTTGTACCAAAATGTTATTGACAAGACTCAGAATACGACTGTGACAGCCACTGAAACGCAATTGAAGGCAAATGAACACGTCAAGCAAAAAAGACTTTTCGTGTCGTGGCGTAAAATGGAGGCACATACCATTTTGACTCTTGAGGGGAATGGAAATCAGTTGGTTTGTGAGTGCCACAGTAAGCAAGAGAATAAATCGTTTTTATGCTACGAAAATATGCAGACATTGAACGTACTTTTTGTTTGATTAGCTAACGTTTTTAGATTCATGTGCAGTAAGTTACAGAGCACATACCTAAGCAAATAATGAAGCAAATGCATTTTCGATGTCTGGGAGGTTCGAATTACTGCACGAAGTCCAGGACGACGAAGATGAAATATCCAAGAACCAACACATACCAACAATTATATCTTAAAGTAAATATTCGTGGTGTATTTTAAGTCTAACCGAACCGGGAGTGTCAATTTCTTATTACTCTAAATATCCAAACATATTTTAATATAAGGTATTAATACATAATGAATCTAACATATAGAGGTTATAAACGGCAAGCGTGGGTATCTGGTAGAGGATATAACGCATCCGTTGTAGTGGCATAATGTACTATTATGGCAGATGTGCACCAAAGCAGAAAATCTTGGTTTATTGATTGGTAAGTGTTTGATAAGTTGCCACATCGCTTAGTTTATTGTCTAAATAACTCTATCATTAATTGTGGGGGAGTATTGCTGTTCATAAGCCATAACATATAATACAGATATATTCTATTAGAATATGCTACTATTATCACAAGATTACTTCAAATACAAATGGGAATGAAGTGAGTATACTCTCTAGATGGCGCTTCTTACAAATAGAGCATTATTTAGTAAATCATTTTCTATATGGAGTATTATAACAGCATTACAGGAGAACTCGATGGAGATATCATCTAAACTCTTCCACTTGTCTTGTTTCAGTTGTAAGTACATTTATATTGTCTATTCCACTTGGACCATGGTCGGTCCCAAGCCAGGATTAGAAAGGAGGAGGGTTGGGCGTGGGGTTAGCAACCCCACCCCGTAAAACCTTCTACGCTACAGAAACGACAACAAAAAATATACATCTACCTGGCAAAAGGAGAGAAGCTGTCCAGAGTTTGCTGCACATCAAAAAGGTTCAAGGTCACTCCCAGGATGTTCCAGTGAAAGCTAGAGATGGAACTATGACCACATCAGAGCGGACAAGCTGGAAAGCTCTTTCAAGAAATCTTTAACCAGCCAGATCCATTTGCTACTGCTGATATCAATGAAGCAGAATAGGACCTAGATATAAACATGGAAGAAAAATAACAGTGGGGGGGAAGTCGAAGAGGCCATCCAAAAACTAAAGAAGGGAAAGGCCCCAGGATAGGATGTCATATGTCCAGAAATGCTGGAGGTGAAAGTTAAAGATACACCTCACATCCTCCATCCTTCAGAACATATGGAACAGTGAGCAGCACCAGATGACTCGAAAACAGGTATCATCATTAAACTACCCAAGAAAGGAAACCTTGGGGACTGCAACAATTGGAAAGGCATCACCCTACTTTCGCTCACAAGCACAATTCTCTGCCACGTCATTAAGTATTAAGGCAGCAGTAGACACCATACTACGAGAAGAGCAAGCAGGTTCCAGGAAAGGAAGGTCCTGCATAAATCACATCTTTGTTCTGCGCCAAATACTGGAGCAATCAAGTGAATGGAACAGCTCACTCTACATTACATTCATAGATTTCAAGCAGGCATTTGACAGACTTCATCGCAACTCTCTCTAGCTGATCTTGAGACACTATGGTATTACAAAGAAGCTGGTCAACATGATCCATGATACAAGAACTTTGAATGCTGTGTCATTCACAACAATGAGCTGTCCAAATCTTCCAGGGTAGAAACCGGAGTTAAACAAGGATGCAGTCTATCGCCTCTACTGTTCTCCCTAGCAATTGACTGGGTGATGCGACATAGCACTAAAGGAAAGTGTAGAGGAATGCATTGAACCCCCACCCCAGTCATGGAAGACTTGGATTACGTTGGTGATAAAGCATTACTTTCACACCGATACCAAGATGCACAGCAAAAGAATGACAGCCTCAGCCAGATAACCAGTACTGTCGGCCTAACAGTCAAGGAAAAGAAGACGAAGGTCCTGAGGAACAACACTGCAACGGAGTATGTTCAGAGTGTTGGAAAACCACTTCCTCCTTCGAAAGAAAGTTAGAAGTGTTCCGAAATAAGTGCCTACATAGCATTCTTTAGGATATTCTGGCCAAAAGCATCACAAATGAAAACCTCTGTGAAAGAACAGCAACAACATGAATTAAAGAAACTATCCAAATCCGACAATGGAGATGGCTGGGACATGTGTGCCGCATGCCATCATCTTCTCTCCAAAGAAAACCATTATATTAGATGCCTCAAGGGAGGAGAAACCGAGGTCGGTCAAGAGAAACCTGAAGAAAAACAATAGAAAAAAGAGGTCAGAAGTAAGAGACTGTCCCTTGAAACTGCCCCCAGGATAGCAGCTGGCAGAGCCAGATGGAAATTCTTGTTTCGCCACAAGCGCCAGACGGACTAGATGGGGACTGAGTAGTAGTGAGTATGAGATTCAATATGGTACTGCTAAGATATACCTGTCACGTTAAGTGTATACTCGAGGGCGGAGCTACGTCACAAGACGTTCCACATAGCTAAGTCGCGCACCACTGTACCACATTACTTCTTCTTAAACATATGTGAGCATTGTAATATTTATTTTCCGTTGACCCCTTTGTGGCCAACTATTTCTATGGTAGCACCTGCTATAGGAGATGGTTGTTTTAGCCGCAGAGGGCGCAACTCTACCCTACTCCACTGTTTGCTGTTTGCAAATGAATTGTCTCAGAACCATTTTGTTTGGTGTGGTGTAAATGATATCAAATGATCTAAATAAATAACTATTTCATGTTTATATTTGTAACTGCTGTACGCATCAAAAAAGGATAAACTCTATAGAATCACTAAAAGGAAGATGGTTCATTTGCATAAATTACTACCCAGATAACCTGGGCGTGGCAAGTTAGCAGTTGGGCTGGGTGTGGCAGAGGACTCCTGAACTTTCATTGAGGAGGTACTCGGCTTGGCTTATTCCAGTGTGCAATTTCACCTAAAAAAGGCTGTAATGGCACTTCCTGTAAATTATGAAGACTGTCACTGTATTTCGGGAATGAATTTAGGGTTTGCTAATTGACGGGGTGAGTAATACTCTTTGTATTCTGAATTGTTCGACCATGTGCTATTTGTCATAACAATGTTGTTACCATTCATTTGATTTAAACTGTATATTGCACCTCGATTATATTTTTCTTGAATATGCTTCCTTGAAACGCCGAGTGTATTATGTATTTGTAACCTTTTTGTATTTTCTTTGTCGTTAGATTTTTCTTTGTGTTTTGTTCACTCGCTTACTTTAGTTGTAAGATGGATGAATTGTAAGAATTTCTCGGATAGAAATAAAGCCTGGAGTGTGTAAACCTGGCGATTCTCTACCATACATTGTGTTGTATCAACTTATTTTCAACTTGGTCACACATACATGTCCAAAATCCAATAGGTCAGCACTTAAATACCATTGTATTTCTTATCTTGGTTTCGAATCTAGCTAAAATAGCTAAATTAATCTTTGAAGCCATGCTATGCAGATTTTTTTCTTTGGGCTAATATAAACGGGAAACAAAGATAGTAAATCCACCAGTCTGTGCGGTACACCTTTACCTAAAGCTGTTTCCCATATATAGCAAGAGCATTATGAGTGATACGAATAATACAAACGGACGAATTACTTGTAGTTACGCAGTTCTGATACTGTATGCGTACGTGCTCATTTTGGTTATATATCCATTCGGTATTACGATCTATGTTGTTAAGTTGAATCAACAAATATCAATTATTGAGAGGGAAATTGCACAGTTAAATCACGAAAATAACAATTCTGCACTTGAAGAAGTTATCAAGATTGAGCGTGAATGCTGTGATGTGGACCAGAACTTATTGCATATGGTAAATACTACTATTTTTATTCTCTACGAAAGTAAGGATTGTGAAATGTGGGTGTTGATTTACATATCTGGTCTGAGGGAATTGTCTTTCTTCATGTATGATTACTTTTGTACCATCGTTGGTAAACCATTTGTAATGTTGAGTGTAAACCAGCCACACTTGCATTGAATTGCAGGGTGTACATCACCCCAGTTGTATTCATAAGCATTGTTTTAGCTACATCACATGTAAACCGTTATTGGAAATACTATCTTGTACCTAGCACTGTACAGCTTCAGTTTCGTTACAACGTCTATATTGCGAGGAGAAAGACCTCGTCCTTGAATGTTGAAAACATTAACTACAACAGTTGGAACCCTTAACGATTGTGCTATTGTTGAGCCCGATGGTTGTTTTTCGGCAAATACAGTCAAGAGAATGATCATTCCATTATCACGTGGTATACATTGAATTACTCATGAAGAAATTGCAAGGCGTACAATGGATGCGTATTATTTATGTAAACTAATCGTTCAACCAATTTTATCGTGTTTCGAGGAATACGTGCAACACCAAAATATGTAAGTTTATATATAATAATTGTTTTTCTCCACAGATTATTGAAAATGCCATGAAAGCACTGGGGTACATTGAAATTAGTAACCAAATGGCTGGTAAGAGACCGAAATAATGTAACCTGTCCCGCTAATCGATTGGTCTTGATAGTTTTCTATGATTTTCCTAAGTGACTACACTGTAGATGTAACTGTAGATGTTTAACACCATACAGTCATTGTTTTAAAATTAACCGGCTCATTTAATAAGACGATAGTGTTTCTCAAATTACAGATATACGTCTGGAAATAGACGAGCTAACAGCCCTAGTGCCACGTTCAAATTTGAGTGATATTAGTGAATCACATGGAAGAGCTCGTACGAGAACCGCTGCAATTCATCTAACAAGTGGTTATGGAAGATTCTATTCCAGTAAGTGAGATTTTTTTCATGGGGGTACTAGGTACATTTCTTTAACTTAATCATATATTTTTATACAACTATGGTAATAAATAGCCAGTAAATATTTCATGCTTTGCGAGGTTTCCGGCTCCACATTAACTCTAGAGTTGTTTTAAGTAGTTTTTTGTGACAATATGCAAGAAACCTGCGTCTTCTTGCCAATAGCGTTACGAACGCCCCGTGCAATTATCAGGACATTCGTACGACCGAAGCTGTTACAACGATGTTTTAATAGTCGATTTTGTCAAGGACGAAGATGGCCGCCAAGTAATGTCTTAGACAAACATTGGTACGCCTCTAAGTTTTTAGGTGATCTATAGGTTCTATATGGCGTGGTATTCCTGCCAAAATTAGAATATGCCATGTCATTCTACAATGGCAGATTCGATTATTTGTATCGCAATTTCGCAAAACGATATGTCATTCCACCATATGGAATACCTAGACATGCAATTCCGCTATGCTATTTCTCTGTGTGTCCTGCTATTTGATGTCTTCGCATCCGTTTCATTCCATTTGAAGCAAGCTAATTTGAAGTCGAATAATGATTTTGCCATTTTCTTGATTTCATTTTCAGTTGGAATTGTATATAATCGCAACATTTAAAAATTTTCAGGAAAAACACATCATCGATATATCAATTTGATATTAAAGTCAGAATTTATCTTTTTAGATGATCTTGATTTTTGATCAAGTGACTCATTGTTCTTGCTGTGTGTACATTTCCACACATTGTCTGTTGTCTCTTTGTGGATATGTAATCTCCACAGTTGTTTTATACGCGGAATATTTGTTGATGATATTTAATGCCAGGTATTTCTGAACTTTGAGCTTAGCCGGATGTCACGATTTGGAATTTTTGATAAGAGAAGTTGGCCAAGCAGGGTATGGAACCACTCGTACTGGTATTCATACCCATAACGTACTCAATATACTCTAACAACGCACTGAATATCATATTTATATGCTCCTTTCAACTCCACTCCGTGCCAATACCAAATCCATATCTTTGGTCGGATTAGTTGATTAGCCATGTTATGCATGGAAGTTACATTCTAAGTGTATTGATTTTTTATTATGTTTTATTACGTATTAATGTCATGTCTTCTAAAATAGATAAAGTGTTTGAAGGAAAAACGAATACAGGAATGACCATAGTTGGACCGTGGCAAGTAAAAAGTGGAATCGCACTAAAATCGGGGATCACCACGCATGATATTGGGATGTGCATGGTAGCACCAAAACATGGAATCTATCATATCTACAGCCAGGTGAGTTACTGATATAAGATTGGTAGACTGATGAATTATTCGTGCTTAACTAAGTACTCATAAATGCACACTTTTGAAATATTTCTGCAGGCATATTTCCAGGATGAACGAGAAGATCGGGAGTATTCAAATTGGAACGAATATTTGCATTATACTGTACTCGGTATGTATATGCATTCGAAGAAATTGTCTTTATGTCACGTTGTTCTATTTTATCCTGATTTCCGATTCGTACGATTTTCGAATTTCTACAAAACGTTTCCTAATAACATGTTTTGCTCACTATAAACCCCATCCACAAAATTAACCTATCGGAAAGATTTACTTACATACGAATAATTAAATGCATATATTGATATACGATCGCTAAATGGGAATCGTTATTGAAATGAACAATCAATCACCTGTGTTACTCTTGTTCAAAAAAGTGTGTATATATTTATAATTACCAGAAACCGATGCTTATCCTGATCCCATCACTTTAATGAAAAGTGGTCGGGCAGAAGGAATCGAGAAGACACCAGATCTCTACTACAGCAGTTATCATGGCGGTGTATTTGAACTCAGAAAAGGAGACAAGATATTTATGAAAGCATATCTACCAAGCAGTGGAATAACACTGGATTTTCGTCAAGAGTCCACATTCATGGGAATGTTTTTAGTCAATGAACTTTAACGATTTCATTCAGCGTCGAATTTAATATTTCAACATGCAGCCACATGTATATAATGTAAATATTATTAATTATTTCAGTTTAACATCGGTCAATCATTCAATTTATTTATTCAATATTCCACATTTTTTTTCAAAAAAATTGTTCACTGTCATCACCTGATTTTCATGAAACACTTTAAATTCGAAATCTGCTATTTGATCCGGATACAAACTGATTTTAGGGTGTGTTACATAGTGTTTTTTATCAATCATTTTTTTTATAAATCTCGAAGGTCTGAACTTAATTTCCGTCTTTAATTAGAATTTATATTAATAGGCTGTAATGAGACTAGATGACCGAGGTAAGAACCATCGTTATTTCTTAGGTTACCATTTTCCTAGCTAATTTTGTCAGTAGTTCTGTGCAAGCTTATATTTGGCTTTTATTCAAAAGCGGCCTCGAATGTAGTTACCACTTTGTTATCTGAAATATATCAGGAACACTTCAGTCCCTAAAACGTCCTTACAGAGTTTCAAAACTGAATGATATTGATGCTATAACTATTTTCAAATTATCTTAACACCCTTATTCAATTTTGAAACAGTGAAATCGTACTCGGGGTTACTTACTTCCCAAGCGAAAAGGGAAGTAGAATATTGCAAATATTAAAATATACTTGGCTTTCTTCCAATTGGCATATATTTATAGAATATGCCACAGGGAAAAATCGTTATTCACATTATGATCTATCACCGAACTGTATATCCATGGCAACGACAAAAAAATAGACAATGAGGATTAACTTGATGTATTGTTTGTTTATAGTCACTACAAGGTGTTGATCACAATTACCAGAATCATAGAATAATTTTCGGTTTCTATTTAAACGTTTCTATCTTCCTATTTAGAGCACATGGTAATAGAACAATGAATTTGATGTATACGGAAACGCGCCCGTGTTTATAGCAAAGTATATTTGTCTGCAGTTTACGTATGTGATAGCTGTTTCACTAAAGAATTAAACTATAGAATATCTAACCATGCGATTCAGTATGACCGGCTTAAACTGGATTGTACATTCATCAATCATACCTCAATGTGTACGGATATTTAGGAGTGATAATTCAAAGTCCGCGACTAGTAGCAGACTCAGGCGTAAAAATTCAACATGCCAAACTTGTGCACCTAATTGCTTACCGATCGTCGTATTTTTCTTTTGGTCGACTCTCAGAATCGTGTCTCAATACGATTCGTAGTTTATACGTTTGCCAGTTCAGGACTTTCTATAATTCCAATTAGTTCCAAGCCCCACACATTTTAGAGTTTGCGTCATCGCCTCGGATATTTGTAGAACAATTCCCCCAGGTATCTACGGTATCAAAATTTTCTCGGCCATTTCTCGTTACAATACTGTTCTCGGTTAACACCGTAAGTGCCATGGCGTGTACATTGACGTTTTGTCGCCGAATGTTGATAGTGCCTGGAGTGTCGTTTTCGCTGACAGCTCGAGAACTAATTTCTCTGTTGTGAATGCCCCTTCATCGAAAAGAACAACAGCGTGTATATGACTTCCGTTCCCGACTGATATCGGCAACAACACGGGTCCGATTACGGTATTCTTACAAAGGAACTTTGGTCAAGGTCAAGTGATTTCAGGAACAGATAAGCGTTCAGGCTTGTTTGCATTGTAGTGTAGAGCGCTATGATGGCGCTTCTTGGAAGCGCAACACGAGTATTTTGTTTTTGTCGACTGTACTGTTGTGTGAAACGCCGGGTTAACTATGGTTGCAATGTATCGCTCATCGTAAATATCCCGTCCATGGGCTTGCAGTGTGTCTATTTTACATAGAGATGCTATGCGGAGGTCAGTTAAAGTCCAGGCGGCACTACCATGATCTCTGCCATAGGAAAATGCCTCCTTCCTCAATGATTGTAGTTCTCTGACGTGAATCTTGAGTGAGTCATAGAAGTTCAGACTGTTCGCGTCATCCACGGGTTTACTTACCTCAATTTCATAACGCTGTCATATGGACGTCAATAATTTGATGCCTTTGTCTATACACTTCCTCTAGTAGCGCGATCGCATGTGAGAGGTTATCGTCCGTCAGCGTCAAACCACCGACAGTTCTCGCGGCTTTGTCTTTCAACATACTTCGTAAATAAACGATTTTTGTAATGTTATCTAAAGTGATATCAGTGAATGGATGACTTGAAAATGGCTAAGAAACTTGCCCAATGTAAACCATTTCCGGAAAAAGTTTGTAATACGATTGTCACAGCACAAGACAATAGTACTGGAAATGAAATACACATACATAAAAATATCAAGTTAAAGCTCTTGGCTTTAATACGTCTCAAAATAATTACAAGAAACAAAGAACAGAAAAATATAATAAATAAATTCACTAAAACAGGGGATTGCCTTGGGAAGTGTGCACTGGTGATAACTCACAGTTCCAGGGTGTGGAAATTGATGACAGTCAATGGCTTCTGCAACACAATGGCAAGAATACAGGGGTCTTGCTTGCAGAGGAATGCTGTTATTCTGGAGGGTACCGTTGAGTGGAAACCCCGGAAAACACTAAACCAGTTGAAAAAGACTAAACCTATTGAAAAAGACTAAACCTGTTGAAAAAGACTAAACCTGTTGAAAAAAAACTAAACCCTTCGTAAAGGGCGAATTATGGATATACCATGATCGTTCAATTGAGTATTTATGAAAAGAAAGCTAAAGAAAAATCCCTTTATGATCGAGGCCAGGGCCGCAGCTGATTTGGCAGCAGGACGCCCTCTATGTTAGATACTAGTATATCGCGCCCCAAACCAAACATTTTATTTTATTATTTATATATTTACAAATTATGAACACAGCAATTGGCATATTTTTAGATTTGAAATTCCTAAAATGACCCTGACCATGCTGGAAATTTTTTAAAAATTCCTCGGAAAACAGCACATAACTAAATGTATTTAACCTAGATTTAATACATATAATAAACTTAATAGTTTAGATTACATTGAGGGCGCCCTTGTGAAATCAGCTGCCGTCGTGGGTTCTGTTTCATGTTTTCGCTTTCTTTTAATCAAATATTCACTGGACGATTATGGTACACCCATAATACACCCTTTATCTCGGGTTTAGTGTTTTTATTGTCAGGTTTAGTGTTTTTCGACAGGTTTAGTGTTTTTCGACAGGTTTAGTGTTTTTCGACAGGTTTAGTGTTTTCCGGGGTTTCCACTCAACGGGAGGGCACCGCTGATAGCAGGAGGTCGCAGAGCAGTTCACACAAGTCTCCCAGAATAATGGACTGTATCACTTGTCCCACAATATCGCAGCAGCACACACACATAGTACATAGAAATGATGTACTCCAACTGTCCTCAGAGCCAAGCATAATGTAATCTTGCTAGCAGCTGTCTCACTGAGGCAACTCAGTAGATCGTAAACATCCTTTGTTATGTAAATTACAAGCACACCTGGTAGATTGAAATTGTCCTTCCACGGTTGTAAGCATGCTTTGTCATGTAAATCACAAGCACACCTGATAGATTAAATTGTCCTTCCAGGTATAACCTGTCAACCACTTTTATGATAGTTATCACACGGCAATGCACACCGTTTCTTCGCATAATTCCATGCACACTTCTATTTGCAGGGTTTGTGGTAATATGACAAAAACATTGAATAAACGATGCTGACTTCAGTAGCGCGACTGTTTTTCGCGTTGGATATGGTGAGGGTGTAACTGCTGTTTGTTGTCATGAGCTGTGTCTTTTCTTTCTCACAAACATGGCGATATTGTGATTGTGTTCATATATATCAGCTTGGTAGTCCCTGGACGTTTCGTTTTCTGCGCCAAAATCTGTGTCTGAGGTAAGATCCAAAATGTGAACTTCTAGGCCAGCGAGTAGATGCATCTTGCCTGTAAGTTGTTCATTAAGCCCATCCGGCGTGCCTATCTATCCGTACATCATACACAATACTACGCAGCCTTCTGTGGTCTAAACTAGTTAGGTGATAGCCAGTACCATTGTTTTACACTCCAGTAGCGCACTGAGCCGTTTAGGACAGTCGGCTGCACTGAAAGACGACTGTGGTTAGCAAATTTATTTATGCACAGTTTTCGCACTTGATGTGTATACGAGTATCTTGAGTGATTTCTTTTCAATGTTGTTAATTTCTCCAATTTTGTAATTTTAGTGAATATTTTGTGTAATGGTTTCAAATTTAGTGTATACCTAATTTCTAAACTGTCGTTGAAAATTAAAACTAAAAATATTTCCAGAACATACAATTATTTTCCAATTGCAATAACATCTGTTTTGTCAAAAATTGTGATGAAGTTTTTGAAATAGAAAACCAGTTTAGTTTTAAAAAACATTCAACAGGTCTATGCACCGGAAGCGCATTTGTAGAGTTCCTTATTTGCCTTATTAAAGTGGCCATTTGACATTGGAGTTACTGTGCTTGGTCATTTGTTGTAACATTATAATCTGCCGAATTTTGTATACAATTCTCATGTTATCGTTTTCCAACTGTTGACCATGTGGTCTGATGTTAACATGCTTGCTGACTAAAGCTTTCTTCCAGGCTTTCTCGGCAATTGCAATAATGTTTTTTAATATTAAGTATAGATATGCGGCCTTTTGTTATAGTAGTAGGCCTGTTTGCTTAGTTATGACTTGGTTGCATCTACCTCTGTGTCAGATGCAAACAGTTATACAGGAAAACATTTATAGTATATATATATAGAAGTTATAGTAATCAATAGTGACTAGTTGTGTTTAAGACTGGATGTATCTTGGGGTTATCTTACTTAATGGTTCAAATAGATAAGCCTTTAGGTTTTAATGACGTCTTGTTATACTTAATGAGTATTCTGCCATAAAGGTCATAACGATCTTTCACAAGTTGACCTACATCTAGTTGAAATTTCACTGGCTTTCTCATTCTCTCCGTTTGAAAGGATCAGTGATTTGATTTGCTCAAATTAATCTCTATTTCAGCAAAATCGCAATGCAATTTCGTGCATGACACTGATTACTATACGAGGGAAATTTTCGATTTTGTCAATGCAGAGGCTCGACATATTTTAAAGCATTTTACAAGGTCTGAACCCGCTTCTCTCAACAGTCGCTTCTCAGTCATGAGTGGTTGATATTGCAGCTTATTCTATTCCTAATGTTTTTTTCAGCATTGTAGCGAAATGACATGGTCGTCAGATCAGTGTTGCAGTTGTCCATTGTCTCAATGGTTTAATTATTATTTTTAAACAACTTGTGATTATTTTACTTTCATTGTATCATATAATTCTTTCCAACCTTGAATTCTTTGTTTTCTTGTTTTTGTGGTAACGCTAACTAAATATATCGTGTCAGTTATTCTAATTTATTGGCTGTGGAGCACACTTGTTTATTTCTCACACATTTCTTATTCTGGAGGTATTCAAATGTTGGGCCACCCTACTTTCACACATATGACGGCAGGCAGTTGTTTTCGGCTGTCATACAGTAATAACAGTGCAATTCTTTCACGAATTAGTCGCGGATGATACAATTTATTCCATTACATCAGTCACTGTATCTTGCCTCGCTTCACTGCTGATTTGATAAAATGTGGCATGTCTGTATGACCATTTCAAATGTAAGTCAGTATTTTCTATTTAGTAACTTAACTAATATAGAATGCGGATCGGACGATTTCCATTCATTCCCTCAGATAACGATCGATCAGTAAGTCTCCATGGCTTATCAATGTTCCCTTGCGTATTTAACCCAGGGCATTTAGGTTCATATATCAGTTGCTCACTGGTGAAGGTTAACACTAGAAATCTGTTTTGGTTTTAATGAACTTAGGTTGGGTACAGTTTATAGGATTTGCCCTAACAATTATACTATTTATGGTTCATTTATGGGCATTTTAACAACTGTTTGTCATGGGGCAGGCCTAGATTCCCGGATAAAACTCAACGGTTTTTTGGAGACTTTATTTACTAACATCTCTGTTGTATGCTATAAGTTTTGTCTTCAGTGTGGCTACTGATATGAACAAGGACTTTTATAGATCTCTAGTGACAACGATGATATTGAGTAAATATTCTCACCACTACTACCTGCTGCTTCTACAATTTATGTCTGACCAAATTTCCAACTCCACAATATCTTCACATTCGGGCTGTCTTTCACACGACAACTTTTATGTAGAAAGAGCCGAACGTATTCAAAAATAAGCAAATTTAACGACATAAACTCGATTTATGTCTTCCTATAATAGAAGACGCTATGACCAGTTGTCACGTGGCGCGCCAACTCTTATTGGATTTGGACGATGTTCAAAAAAAGGCCCGACTATTAAATAGAAGTAGGAGTCCCTTCACACGTGCTATAGTTTTCTGGCAAGTGGTTTCACCATTTTAGTATGTGTCCTCTATTGACAAGGCGCGGACAAATAAAGGCCTTTGTGATATTCACTACAGGATATAATTGTTGGTCAATGGTTTGTCAATTTCAGTCTTTGAAACACTGTGTAAGTTGCTGTCTTCTATTAGATATGATTTGCCCCAACTACTTCCGATCAACGGCCTCTATTGCACGACGACCTGTGTTTCTTTAAGTATATCATCGAGGTGACTTTAGGTTCATATTTTAGTTGACCTATTGACCCACGGAGAACAAATTACCAATATTATGACTTCGATCAACATACACAGATCTGGTTCACAATTTATTGAAAAAAAATAACAGAATGACAATGAGTGACGGCACTGACACGGTTGTACTGACCTTCCATCGATTCAGCACGCACTATCGCACTATCACACTGTTTTTCCTTTCAGAAAACGTTCCACTTCTGATTAAAATTGTTTCTTTTCACAATATAAGCAGTAGGCGAGATAAAGATCAGTAATATCACGTAATATCAGTCAACATTTATAAGACAAAGGAAGAAGGACCTAACACACGTTTAGTATGTTTTACGAGTCATCATGGCGGTACTCAAGATTAATGATTAACTTTTAACGTAAATAAATTAGTGGATGTGTCAGGGTTTTATTGGTGTTCAGAGATTGACCCCTAATATTTCATGTTAATCTTTCACCCTTACCTTGACCTCAACTTGCCAGTTCCATGAAAGTTGTGATAGGCTGGCCATCGCAAACATACACCAAATATAAAAGCAATTTGTGAAATTGACAAAAGATCGATGGACGTATATTTTACAACAATTTACACATTGTTCTATCACCAGTAGAGGGCGCTGACTTGTTTGCTTGTACATCTAAACATTGAAATCAGATCAAAACTGGGAACAAATTACTTTAGTTTAGGTGTATTTTATCCAGATGTGTTAAGCTTATCAACTGTTTTGTTTTTAGTTGTCGCCAACTAGGCATTCGTAGAAATACACATTACAGTATGCGAGCACTCCTCATCATTTCTGAAACACGTTTAAAGTAAAAGCCTACTTATGAATATCTATAATTTATTCATTTTATTGAATTTAAATCCAATATTGATTCCAAGAACAAGATTTACCAACGTGACTTAGAATAACAGTACACCTGAGCAGAAACACACTTCCGCTCAGATAAGGCAGTCTCGAATAGAACTGGGCGGACTGGGCGGAAATGATGTCGCTTTACGGGGCGTGCCACTAGATGGCGCTATTATGAAATCGATCAGCAGTATTATCTAATGAATAATTCAGTAATGAAGTGTCATCTGATCAACAGATCCAACTCGATGTGGATAGCATCTAAACAATCACCGTTCTACACAAGTTATATGCAACGTTCGTGGTAGGTACAATTCAAATGTCTATACTGCATAACTGGACATAACTGCAACTCGAAAATAAAAGATTGGATGCGTTTAACTTAGCATACCGGCTTCCTCAAAAAAAGTCACTGCAATACACATACACACGTCTGTATTGAGCTTGCTTTAGTTTTGTTGTAGTTAATGATTAGCTAGACATGTTCAAAGTCCAAGAGAATACTATAATACTGCTCAATTTCGTCGGATAAAAAACGACGACATTTGTTCGGTGTGTCAGCGTCATTGGTTCATTTCCGACAGACCTGGATTCCCATTCCATAAAAAGATCGTTTCCATTACCTTTCCGATTTCTACTCCCCTCGATAGGATATAATTGGTGCAACATATTGTTTAGATGACCTGTATTTTGAGTGACCTTAATTTGTATTATCTTTACAGCACAGATTGCTCGTCGCCATTAAACGCGGCCTCTTTGTGGCAACTAGTTGTTGCAACGAAAAAGAAATATCACATCGGTTTACTGTTGTACCACATGTAAAAGTACCAATCAGTGCGACTTCATAATAGCCTTAAGACCAAGCAAACGGCTTCTGCTATAAATGACGAAACACCACACAAACATGTATCTTGTTTGTATCTACAACAGACAGTGATTGATTGGCTGCTTTTTGTCAAACTTTACTTATTTTACAATCATAACACACAATGTGTTTGGATAACGGCAAACAAATAAAATGGCAAGTAGACATACGATTAGCGTATGCTTAATTTATTTTTCAATAAATAAAGAAAATAAAATAAAACGCATTTTAATAAACATAAATTAGCAAAAAAAAAATGGCATCAATACCATAATCTTAATAAGTCTGAGCGTTAAGCTGTGAGTTCAAACACACCTCTCATCAAATGCTAAAATATTAAAAACGATTACTAACATTAAAATGCTCCGATTGAATAATAAGCTTGAAAACAACAATGCGGATAAACGTATATTATAATTATAAGTGCAGACTCATATTTTATGTTCATACTTAACTAGCAAGTATTTGCCTTCTACAACAGAGAGTAATTGAAAATGCAGCATGGACAAAATGCACATTGGAGGCGCGCATCAAACAGAAGAAGCGCACTGGATCAAGATAATGAAATACAGTTATTTGCAACGAATCTAGGGAAGTATATTGGAGAGGGTAAGATTATTCTAATTAGTATTCATCGCACATTTATTTACAATGCATTACACAATGAAAACCATGCATCTTCTGTACGTTTTAATAAATGCATCGCATTCGTCTGTACAATTGAAGAGACTTTCAAGAGAATGAAGCGACTGTGTTCAACCAAAATCACAAACAATGTGGAGGACCCGGCTGAGTTGATTGCGAGGCTTCGAAATCTGGGATACATTGGAAAGGATAACATGGTGTTACTCTCAGATCTCCTGTACCGATCTGATCGATCAGATCTTGCTAACACAGTTGCAACAGATTGGCGTATGTTTTGTAGAGGTACGAATTATTCATTCTTCGTTACAACGTGGTAATATTAATGGTGCAGTATCATGCAGCCAATCCCCCAAATACGTATTTCTCCCACAATGATTTACATGAACGTATTTGTAATTTATGTTTTACCTTGTCACTTATTCACATAGACACACATAACGAAGCAAGCAACACGTTATCATTCATCAAACCACCATTCACAGGTAAGTAAACATAGTTAGATCGTTTTGATTTCAAATCCGATTACTCTGAATGTGAAATCTTTGTAGTTACATTCTCATAGATCAAATATACATGATGGACGAGCAGACCCAGACCAACACACACATGCGATTACAATATGTTGAGGATCCTGTAGTTGAGGAGTTGCAACAGAAATACGAGGACCAGGAGCGCTTAATAAGACAATTATCAGAAAGACTGGAGGATGTTACAAATCGACTATCAAATATAGAAGCAAGACAGGACACAATCAGCGCCCATGCTGCTGAAAATCTGTTCAGAAACAGTAAGAAATCTGCAAGTAGAATAAACGATGCGATGGTAGGTTATTTATCGTAGTATAATAATAATCTCAGCCTAACAAATTCACCTACACTATAAAATCATACATTTATGTTCACTTTATTTCATGAAAAGTTTTAACTGAGCCATGGCATGTAATGAACAATGCATCCATTAGTATGAGATTAGTAGACTGAATTACAGGCTATACAATTACATACTAATTTACACATATATGTATTTCTTTTACAGTCAACTTTGGTTTAGTTTCAAGAATATGACATTTGCAAACGCCATCTAGCTAGTGTGGTGAAATATTACCAAAGGAAATTAACATTTTGACATAATAATATGACAGTGATACTAATGTACAAATTAATTATTGTTTACAATTTTTGTAAATGTGACAACTAATAAAAATTCATGATGAGTAACTTGAATTACAATGTTCAATTACTATTGTATTCAACGCACATTGCTATGAAAATGTCAGTGGCTGATAGGAATACCTACAAAGAAACCATCTTGGAAATGATTGTACCACCGAAGTATGAACTGCATTGATCATTATCTCATGGTTATATATAATTTTTAACTGGCTTTTTAACTAAGTATAGCGTTTGTTGCTATGGGTGTTGACTTGGTTGCTAGGAATGCGCCCAGCCCACTTCTGTGATGAATATTGATCTTATCCATCAGGTGCATACCAATCAGACCATATATTCTGATATTATATCATTAGCATTAAATCATAACAAAGCATGTAAATGTTATAAGCGCCGTACATGATTGCTATGGTATGACGGAATTACACACCAAATACAGAAAAAAAGAATAGTATTTGTTTTTTTCAAAAACAATTCAGAGATCCATTTATTCATTACATTAGAGATACTATTAATTATAGCGCCAAAAGTAAGTGACGTTATATACTTAATTCATGGTTTAAATAGTACATATTCTGTTAAATTGACACCTTCCGTAATTGCTTTAAACAATTATGGCCGTCAAACCAAGTTACCAATCAATATTCCGATAGGCAAGCACACCAGTTACCGCCTATCGTTATAATAAAATCAGACCAATCTGTTCACTGGTTTTCTAAACAGGCTTAAACAGTGGAAAAGGGAAAGATAAACTCTAAACGAGAACATAAGGGTTCTATAGAGGCTTTGACCTCTAATTATCAGAAAAGAAACAAATGTTTGTAAGTTTCATGGGTATCATGTCGAGCTTAATAAGTTCATGTTTTATGTTTTTTTGTGATACTAATTATTTTGCATACTAAATTATGTAGGAAGCAGATATACGCCGAGTAAACTATAGAAATCTCGGACAATACGATGACAATATAGTGCAGACATCTTTAAACCTTAAATTAAAAAAATGTTGCAGCAACATAGAAAGCAGAACTGAAATTCAAACTGTGTTACAAATCACTATTTACTTACAAATGTTTGTATTACTGTGTCATATAAGCGTTCATATATCAAGACAGTTACGTGTAATAACTCACGTAATAATGTCCAATAACTATTTGGTAATAACCTCAGTAAATTGCTTGGTCAAAGCAAATTGAACTTTTTAAATCATGGAAAATTGTCCCGCATCTATATAATACTTAATAAGGTTGTTATACTAATTAAAATTTTAAAAATAATATTTGTAGTTTAAATTTAAATCCCTGAATTCTATATAAAGTATAACAAATTAATTAGATAACTAACACATCAGTCATGAAGCTTTTCTTAAGTTCCATATAACTCGAACACGTTTGTCTCCTTTTTAACGTACATCATCTGGAGTCACGCACTTTTCATGAGTACATGTTGCTCTCTTGATACATAATAAACGTATAGCACAATAATTTACCATGTTTGGATTAATTGTGGACAATGATTTACAAAATTAAACTCAGACGACTTGCTGTGTATTAGGACTATGGATACTTACTTTAACTTTATTTGTGTGCAATTTGATTATATAAAGTCAGCAGAATGTTAAAGATAAATATGATAGTTCAGTCTCAATCATATGAGGCATCTCATATAACATATCATGCCTGTCACGAAAATATATAGATTTTTGTTGATACAAAAGAAGTTTGCGCACATGAATTATTAATGTAGGAAGGCAAATGGGAATGTCTCGCGATTGTCCGTACTACTATTAAAGATCCAGAAGTGTCAAAAATAAAAGAGAAAGTTATGGTTAAAACGGTATGTTTGGTAGTATGGCCGCCCCTATTCCAAAGTAAACTGCTCAGTGAACATTCAACTTTGAGGGATAACGTCACATACTGTAGGCCGTTATTTGGCAGATAAACAATCCAACCGATTCCACCACAAATTGGGGAGCAATTTATAACTTTCTGAACAAATATAATGCAATACACATTATGTGAATAATAAACGTTGCAAACATGTTATTATAAATTGTGGGCCAGCAAATATAAGTGGTTTTGTTTTCGAAAATGCTGAACAATATATATATTTACTCAAACGTGGTATGATGTCATAATGCCAATTATACGAAAATTTCTTTTCGCCTCTTTCATTACCAATGTCAAATTATGTGTGCCAGGACTTATATTTTCTGCAATTTTAAATGTTAAGGTTACTTTCCAATTCCATTTACCGTTGACTATAATCTCAGATTCGTTTTTAAAATCTATATAAGCAGCAATTTTCCCACAATTTGGACATCCCATAATTCCTATAGCAATAGAGCAGTTAAGGTTTTGATAAGGATTGACTGTGATACTGAATGTAATTTTACTGTTTTTGGAATGCGACTCCCAGGCGACTTTATTATCTGTACGTCCAGGTGTTTTCCCTTCTAGGTCAACGCGTTTCCAACCGTTGACATTGGTTGGTTCTAAAGTAGCAGACGTGTTCTCATTACTGCGAAGAGATGACCAACACTTGGGACGATAGATAATAGTTTCATTGAAAAGTGGTTTTGGCAAATTATGTAAATCAGAGTGACCATTCATGGGTAGATTTATTTGTTCAGGAGACGATAAATGTGACTTGGTCAAGTTTACAAAAACCTCTTCACAGAAATGGAGTAGAAAAATACCCATCAGTATATGAACATCTTTACTTGGGTGTGCATCACTCTTGCTTTCGACGAGTTGAGAAATATTTCCCTGCATGATTGTTGGGCACAATGCATCTGACATACTTATTGATGGTATGTTATAATACAGACTCAGTGGCGTACTGGATACATTTTCATTATTTATGCATGGTGACTTAGAACGCATCTGTGCCCCGTGGACAAAATTCACGTATATTAACTGGGGAGAGTTCGGAAAATCCAACACAACACGAGTCAATTCTTCTTGCGCATAAGGTTTCACATGTTTTATAAAATCATTCACCGCAAATTCCCAAAGTATTATATCCATCATTTTTGTATTCAAGTGGGTATTTATGCAATATGCGTAATATCTACTATCTGTGGCACCGATTGCAGCATTGTGAAGTTTTACTGGAACACCCAACAATTTCTGTAGACCTTCAGATAGTACATTACCATAGCTGAATTTTCTAGCAGAAATTGAACCCCCAACTATACCAATGTGCAAAGTTCTATTTGTCATCAGAACATCTCTAAAAATCCGCTGCAGATTGTCAGTGGAAGGCAAATGTTTCAACGCTCTATATATCATCCCATCTTGAACTTGAATGGCAATATTTTTTTCCCAAGATGCAATATACCTGTTGAGCTCTAACAATCAGTTGGGTAGTTCTTTAACATGCATATAATAGTTGCTCACGTGTGTTTGTTCAATCACTGGCTGTGGCATTGTGGCTACATTGTTGGCTTTTGGAACATTATAGGCAACATTAATGTAGATAATGAATAAAACACAGATACAGATACAACCTCCTGAAGTCGCTGACAACTTTTTGTATGCTGATTTCTTTTCCATTATGTTCCTAAGTGAAAAATATAATATATTACCGGTTAAATGTTTTAGAAGATGTTTTCCTCGCATGTATAAATAAATTGAACTGTGGTGAATCGTTCAAATGGCACGGTTTCGCGAGCTTGATATAAAGATACTCCCCCACGAAGCCATGCGGAATTCTACCGACAAGCTGCGTATTTGACATCGGTGGAATATATAGATCCAATTGCATGCGACTAATCACAGTTGGCGTAGCTTGTTGCAACTGGTCGGAACTGGCCATGGTAAGTGGCTTAGTACTGAACACACACAAAATGGTCTATTATGCAGATTTGCACTTGATCTTGTTATAGTGCGTATTTGATGCATAGAGCAATAGCCACTGTTTGCATGAGTCCATTCGATTGGTGCCTTAGCTCCTGGGATGATTTGGTTGTACAAATTATTGAAATTTATGCTTTGTCTATTACATGCTGATCAAATCATTTAAATTACATGGTCGTCAGATCAGTATTACAGTTGTCCAGTGTTTTTTTATGCTCAATGGTTTCATTATTATTTTTGGATAACTTGTGATTAATTTATTTTCATTGCATCATATCATTCTTTCCAACCTTGAATTTTTTGTCTTCTTTCTCTTGTGTTAACCACTGCTAAATATATCGTGTTAATTATTCTAATTTATTGGCTGTGTGAAAATACTTTTTGGAGGAATTGAAATGTTGAGCCACCCTTCTGTCATGATGGCAGGCACTTGCTTTCGGCTGTCATACAGTATTAACAGTGAATTTTCAGGAATCCTTCACGGATGATTCAATATGTATTTCATTACATCAGTCACTATTTTCTTGCCTCGCTTCACTGCTGATTTGATAAAATGTGGCATGTCTGTATGACCATTTCAAATGTAAGTCAGTATTTTCTATTTAGTAACTTATCTAATATAGAATGCGGATCGGGCGATTTCCATTCATTCCCACAGATAACGATCAGCAAGTCGCCAAGGCTTATCAATGTTCCCTTGCGTATTTAACCCAGGGCATGTTGGTTCATATATCAGTTGATCAAGAGTGAAGGTTGACACTAGAAATCTGTTTTTGTTTTAAGGAACTTAGGTTGGGTACAGTTTGTAGGATTTGCCCTAACAATTACACTATTTAGGGATCATTTATGGGTTTTAACAACTGTTTGCATGTTAAGTAGCTTTCATTGTAACATTGTCGTGGGGGTAGTTCTAGATTCCCGGCTAAAACGCAACGGTTTGTTGGAGACTTTAGTTACTAACATCTCTGTTGTATGCTATAAGTGTTATCTTTAGTGTGGCTATTATATGAACAAGGACTTTTATAGATAACAACAGTGTCAACGTTGATATTGAGTAAATATTCTCACCACTACTACCTGCTGCCCCTACAATCTATGTCTGGTCAGATTTCCAACTCCTCAATATCTTCACATCCGGGCTTTCTTTTACACGACAACTTTTATGTAGAAACAGCCGAACGTATTCAAAAATAAGCAAATTTCACGACATAAACTATATTTTTGTCTTCCTATAATAGAAGACGCTATAACCAGTTGCCACATGCAGCACCAACTCTTATTGATTCGGACGATGTTCAAAAAAAGGCCCGGCTATTAAATAGAAGTAGAAGTCCCATCACACGTGCTATAGTTTTCTGGCAAGTGGTTTCACCATTTTAGTATGTGTCCTCTATTGACAAGGCGCGGACAAATAAAGGCCTTTGTGATATTTACTACAGGTTATAATTGTTGGTCAATAGTTAGTCGATTTCAGTCTTTGAAACAGTCAGTGTGAGTCGCTGTCTTCTATAATATGATTTGCCCCACGACGACCTGTGTTATTTTAAGTATATCATTGAGGTGACTTTAGGTTCATATTTTAGTTGACCTATTGTAACCATTTGTTGAAGTGAAACAAAGCTTCCATGGGAACAAATTACCAATATTATCAGTTCGTTCAACATACACGGATCTGGTTCACAATTTATTGAACGAAAATAACGGAATTACAATGAGTGACGGCACTGACACGGTTGTACTGACCTTCGATCGATGTAGCACGCACTATCGTACTATGACACTGTTTTCCCATTCAGAAAACGTTCCACTTCTGATTAAAATTGTTTCTTTTCACAATATAAGCAGTCGCCGAGATATAAAATACAACAGTTCACGTATTTCAGTCAGAATTTATAAATCGATGGAAGAAGGACTGAACACACGTTTAGTATGTTTTACAGTCATCATGGCGGAACTCGAGTTTAATGATTAACTTTTAAAGTAAATAAATTAGTGGATGTGTCAGGGTTTTATTGGTGTCCAGAGATTGACCCCTAATATTGCATGTTAATCTTTCACCCTTAACTTGACCTCAACTTGCCAGTTCAAAGATAGTTGTGATAGGCTGGCCATCGCAAACATACACCAAATATAAAAGCAATTTGTGAATTGAACAAAGATCGATGGACGTATATTTTACAACAATTTACACATTGTTCTATCACCAGTAAAGGGCGCTGACTTGTTTGCTTGTACATCTAAACATTGAAATCAGATCAAAACTGGGAACAAATAACTTTAGTTTAGGTATATTTTATCCAGATGTGTTAAGCTTATCAACTGTTTTGTTTTTAGTTGTCGGCAACTAGGCATTCGTAGAAATACACATTACAGTATGCGAGCACTCCTCATCATTTCTGAAACACGTTTAAAGTAAAAGCCTACTTATGAATATCTATAATTTATTCATTTTATTAAATTTAAATCCAATATTGATTTTAAGAACAAGATTTACCAACGTGACTTAGAATAACAATACACCTGAGCAGAAACACACTTCCGCTCAGATAAGGCAGTCTCGAATAGAACTGGGCGGACTGGGCGGAAATGATGTCGCTTTACGGGGCGTGCCACTAGATGGCGCTATTATGGAATCGATCAGCAGTATTATCTAATGAATAATTCAGTAATGAAGTGGCATCTGATCAACAGATCCAACTCGATGTCGATAGCATCTAAATAATCACCGTTCTACACAAGTTATATGCAACGTTCGTGGTAGGTACAATTCAAATGTCTATACTGCATAACTGTACATAACTGCAACTCGAAAATAAAAGATTGGATGCGTTTAACTTAGCATACCGGCTTCCACAAAAAAGTCACTGCAATACACATACACACGTCTGTATTGAGCTTGTTTTAGTTCTGTTGTAGTTAATAATTAGCTAGAGATGTTCAAAGTCCAGGAGAGTACTATAATACTGCTCAATTTCGTCGGATAAAAAATCGACGTCATTGGTTCGGCGTATCAGCGTCATTGGTTCACTTCCGACAGACCTTGATTCCCATTCCATAAAAAGATCGTTTCCATTGGCTTTCCGATTCCTACTCCCCGCGATAGGATATAATAGGTGCAACATATTGTTCAGATGACCTGTATTTTGAGTGACCTCAACTTTTGTTATCTATATTACACAGTTTGCTCGTCGCCATTAAACGCGGCCTCTTTGCGGCAACTAGTTGTTGCCACGAAAAAGAAATATCACATCGGTTTACTGTTGTACCACATGTAAAAGTACCAATCAGTGCGACTTCATAACAGCCTTAAGACCAAGCAAACGGTTTCTGCCATAAATGACGAAACGCCACACAAACATATATCTTGTTTGTATATACAACAGACAGTGATTGATTGGCTGCTTTTGTCAAACACACAATGTGTTTGGATAACGGCAAACAAAGAAAATGGCAAGTAGACATACGATTAGCGTATGCTTAATTTATTTTTCAATAAATAATAAAAAAAAACTTATCGCATTTTATTAAACAAAAATTAGCAAAAAAAAATACATCAATACCATAATCTTAATAATAAGTCTGAGCGTTAAGCTGTGAGTTCAAACACACCTCTCATCAAATGCTAAAATATTAAAAACGATTACAATAAAAAGCTCCGATTGAATAATAAGCTTGAAAACAACAATGCGGATGAACCTATATTCTAATTATAGGTGCAGACTCATATTTTATGTTCATGCTTAACTAGCAAGTATTTGCCTTCTACAACAGAGAGTAATTGAAAATGCAGCATGGTCAAAATGCACATTGGAGGCGCGCATCAAACAGAAGAAGCGCACTGGATCAAGATATTGAAATAAAGTTATTTGCAACGAATCTAGGGAAGTATATTGGAGAGGGTAAGATTATTCTAATTAGTGTTCATCGCACATTTATTTACAATGCATTACACAATGAAAACCATGCATCTTCTGTACGTTTTAATAAATGCATCGCATTCGTCTGTACAATTGAAGAGACTTTCAAGAGAATGAAACGACTGTGTTCAACCAAAATCACAAACAATGTGGAGGACCCGGCTGAGTTAATTGCGAGGCTTCGAAATCTGGGATACATTGGAAAGGATAACATGGTGTTACTCTCAGATCTCCTGTACCGAGCTGATCGATCAGATCTTGCTAACACAGTTGCAACAGATTGCCGTATGTTTTGTAGAGGTACGAATTATTCATTATTCGTTACAACGTGGTAATATTAATGGTGCAGTATCATGCGGCCAATCCGGCAAATACGTATTTCTCCCACAAGGATTTACATGAACGTATTTGTAATTTATGTTTTACCTTGTCACTTATTCACACATAACGAAGCAAGCAACACGTTACCATTCATGAAACCACCATTCACAGGTAAGTAAACATAGTTAGATCGTTTTGATTTCAAATCCGATTACTCTGAATGTGAAATCTTTGTAGTTACGTTCTCATAGATCAAATATACATAATAGATGAGCAGACCCAGACCAACACACACATGCGATTACAATATGTTGAGGATCCTGTAGTTGAGGAGTTGCAACAGAAATACGAGGACCAGGAGCGCTTAATAAGACAATTATCAGAAAGACTGGAGGATGTTACAAATCGACTATTAAATATAGAAGCAAGACTGGACACAATCAACGCCCATGCTGCAGAAAATATGTCTAGATACAGTAAGAAATCTGCAAGTAGAATAAACGATGCGATGGTAGGTTATTTGTCGATGTATAATAATAATCTTAGCCTAAAAAATCACCTACACTATAAAATCATACATTTATGTTCACTTTATTTCATGAAAAGTTTTAACTGAGCCATGGCATGTAATGAACAATGCATCCACTAGTATGAGATTAGTAGATTGACTTACAGGCTATACAATTACATACAAATTTACACATATATGTATTTCTTTTACAGTCAACTTTGGTTTAGTTTCAAGAATATGACATTTGCAAACGCCATCTAGCTAGTGTGGTGAAATATTACCAAAGGAAATTAACATTTAGACATAATAATATGGCAGTGATAGCAATGTATAAATTAATTATTCTTTACAGTTTTTGTAAATGTGACAACTAATAAAAATTCATAATGAGTAACTTGAATTACAATGTTCAATTACTGTTGTATTCAACGCACATTGCTATAAAAATGTCAGTGGCTGATAGGAATACCTACAAAGAACCATCTTGAAAATGAATGTACCAACGAAGTATGAACTGCATTGATCATTATCTCATGGTTATATATCATTTTTAACTGGCTTTTTAATTCAGTATAGCGTTTGTTGCTATGGGTGTTGACTTGGTTGCTAGGAACGCGCCCAACCCACTTCTGTGATGAATATTGACCTTATCCATCTGGTGCATACCAATCAGACCATATATTCTGATATTATATCATTAGCATTATATCGTAACAAAACATGTAAATGTTATAAGCGCCGTACATGATTGCTATGGTATGACGGAATTACACATCAAATACAGACAAAATAGAATAGTATTTGTTTTTTTCAAAAAGATTCAACCCCCAATTCAGAGATCCATTTATTCATTACATTAGAGAAATATTAATTATAGCGCCAAAAGTAAGTGACGTTATATACTTAATTCATGGTTTACATAGTACATATTCTGTTAAATTGACACCTTCCGTAATTGCTTTAAACAATTATGGCCGCCAAACCAAGTTACCAATCAATATTCCGATAGGCAAGCACACCAGTTACCGCCTATCGTTATAATAAAATCAGACCAATCTGTTCACTGGTTTTCTAAACCGGCTTAAACAGTGGAAAAAGGAAAGATAAACTCTAAACGAGAAAATAAGGGTTCTATAGAGGCTTTGAACTCTAATTATCAGAAAAGAAACAAATGTTTGTAGGTTTTATGGATATCATGCCGAGCTTAATAAATTCATGTTTTTCTGTGATACTACTTATTTTGCATACTAAATTATGAGGGAACCAGATATACACAGAGTTAATTATAGCAATCTCTGATAATACTATGAAAATATTGTTCAGACATCTTTAAACCTTAAAGGAAAAAAAATTCCAGCAACATAGAAAGCTGAACTGGAATTGTGATATTGATCACTATTTACTTACACATTTTTGTTTTACTGTGTCATATACGCGTTTAGTTCATATATCAAGACAGTTCCGTGTAATAACTCATGTAATAATGTTCAATAACTAGGTAGTAATAACCTCAGTAATCTGCTTGGTCAAAAAAATTGAAAATTCTTAATCATAGCCAACATTTTACATATCTATATAATAGTTAAAAAGGTTGTTATACTAATTATAATTTTTAAAATAATATTTGTTTAAATTTAAATCCCTGAATTCTATATAAAGTATAACAAATTAATTAGATAACTAACAAATCAGTCATGAAGCTTTTCTTAAGTTCCATATAACTCGAACACGTTTGTCTCCTTTTTAACGGACATCATCTGGAGTCACGCACTTTTCATGAGTACATGTTGCTCTCTTGATACATAATACACGTATAGCACAATGTTTTACAATATGTTTGGATTAATTGTGGACAATGGTTTGTAAAATGTAATTCTGTTCATTTGCTTTGTCTTGGAACTAGAAATACTTACTTTAACTTGGATTGGAAGACTTATTCATTTGTGCACAATATGATCAAATTAACTGAACACCTCATATAACATATCATGCCTGTTACGAAAAAATATACATATTTTTGTTTCATATAAAAGATGTTTGGACACGTGAATTATTAATGTAGCAAGGAAATGTCTCGCTATTGTAGCACTCAGCACTCAGCACTCAGAATTTCAGGCAGAATACAATTAAAAATCAAGAAGTGTCAAACATGAAAGAAAAATGCAAGTTATGGTTAAAACGGTATATTTGGTAGTATGGCCGCCCCTATTCCAAAGTATAATGCTCAGTGAACATTCAAATTTGGGGGATAACGTTACACAATGTAGGATAGTAATTAGTAAATAAACAATCCAACCGATTCCACCACAAAATGGGGAGAAATTTATAACTTTCTGAACAAATATAATGCAAAACATATTATGTGAATAATCAACTTTGCAAACATTTCATTATAAATTGTGGGCCAGCCAATATAAGTGGTTTTGTTTTCGAAAATGCTGAACCTAACAATATACATATTCACTCAAACGTGGTAAGATGTCATAATGCCAATTATACGAAAATTTCTGTTCGCCTCTTTCATTACCAATGTCAAATTATGTGAACCAGGTATTATATTTTCTGCAATTTTAAATGTCAATGTTACTTTATAATTCCATTTACCATTGACTATAATCTCAGATTCGTTTTTAAAATCTATATAAGCTGCCACTTTCCCACAATTTGGACATCCCATAATTCCTATAGCAATGGAGCAGTTAAGGTTTTGATAAGGATTGACTGTGATACTGAATGTAATTTTACTGTTTTTGGAATGCGACTCCCAGGCGACTTTATTATCTGTTCGTCCAGGTGTTTCCCCTTCTAGGTCAACGCGTTTCCAACCGTTGACATTGGTTGGTTCTAAAGTAGCAGACGTGTTCTCGTTACTGCGAAGAGATGACCAACATTTGGGACGATAGATAACAGTTTCATTGAAAAGTGGTTTTGGCAAATTATGTAAATCAGAGTGACCATTCAAGGGTAGATTTATTTGTTCAGGAGACGATAAATGTGACTTGGTCAAGTTTACAAAAACCTCTTCACAGAAATGGAGTAGAAAAATACCCATCAGTATATGTACATCTTTACTTGGGTGTGCATCACTCTTGCTTTCGACGAGTTGAGAAATGTTTCCCTGCATGATTGTTGGACACAATGCATCTGGCATACTTATTGATGGTATGTTATAATACAGACTCAGTGGCGTACTGGATACATTTTCATTATTTATGCATGGTGACTCAGAACGCATCTGTTTCCCGTGAACAAAATTCACGTATATTAACTGGGGAGAGTTAGGAAAATCCAACACAACACGAGTTAATTCTTCTTGCGCATAAGGTTTCACATGTTTTATAAAATCATTCACCGCAAATTCCCAAAGTATTATATCCATCATGCTTGTGTTCAAATGGGTATTTAAGCAATATGCGTAATATCTACTATCTGTGGCACCGATTGCAGCATTGTGAAGTTTTACTGGAACACCCAACAATTTCTGTAGACCTTCAGATAGTACATTACCATAGCTGAATTTTCTAGCAGAAATTGAACCCCCAACTATACCAATGTGTAAAGTTCTATTTGTCATCACAACATCTCTAAAAATCCGCTGCAGATTGTCAGTGGAAGTCAAATGTTTCAACGCTCTATAAATCATCCCATCTTGAACTTGAAGGGCAATATTCTTTTCCCAAGATGCAATATACCTGTTAAGCTCTAACAATCGACTGGGTAGTTCTTTAACATGTATATAATAGTTGCTCACGTGTGTTTGTTGAATCACTGGCTGTGGCACGGAGGCTACATTGTTGGCTTTTGGAACATTATAGGCAACATCAATGTAGATAATGAGTAGAACACAGATACAGATACAACCTCCTGAAATCGCTGACAACTTGTTATATGCCGATTTCTTTTCCATTATGTTCCTAAGTAAAAAATATAATATATTACCGGTTAAATGTTTTAAAAGATGTTTTCCTCGCATGTATAAATAAATTGAACTGTGGTGAATCGTTCAAATGGCACGGTTTCGCGAGCTTGATATAAAGATACTCCCCCACGAAGCCATGCGGGATTCTACCGACAAGCTGCGTATTTGACATCGGTGGAATATATAGATCCAATTGCATGCGACTAATCACAGTTGGCGTAGCTTGTCGCAACTGGTCGGAACTGGCCATGGTAAGTGGCTTAGTACTGAACACACACAAAATGGTCTATTATGCAGATTTGCACTTGATCTTGTTATTGTGCGTATTTGATGCATAGAGCAATAGCCACTGTTTGCATGAGTCCATTCGATTGGTGCCTTAGCTTCTGGGATGATTTGGTTGTACAAATTATTGAAATTTATGCTTTGTCTATTACATGCTGATCAAATCATTTAAATTACATGGTCGTCAGATCAGTATTGCAGTTGTCCAGTGTTTTTTATGCTCAATGGTTTCATTATTATTTTTGGATAACTTGTGATTAATTTACTTTCATTGCATCGTATAATTCTTTCCAATCTTGAATTCTTTGTCTTCTTTCTCTTGTGTTAACCACTGCTAAATATATCGTGTTAATTATTCTAATTTATTGGCTGTGGAAAATATTTTTTGGAGAAATTGAAATGTTGAGCCACCCTTCTGTCATGATGGCAGGCACTTGCTTTCGGCTGTCATACAGTATTAACAGTGAATTTTCAGGAATCCTTCACGGATGATTCAATATGTATTTCATTACATCAGTCACTATTTTCTTGCCTCGCTTCACTGCTGATTTGATAAAATGTGGCATGTCTGTATGACCATTTCAAATGTAAGTCAGTATTTTCTATTTAGTAACTTATCTAATATAGAATGCGGATCGGGCGATTTCCATTCATTCCCACAGATAACGATCAGCAAGTCGCCAAGGCTTATCAATGTTCCCTTGCGTATTTAACCCAGGGCATGTTGGTTCATATATCAGTTGATCAAGAGTGAAGGTTGACACTAGAAATCTGTTTTTGTTTTAAGGAACTTAGGTTGGGTACAGTTTGTAGGATTTGCCCTAACAATTACACTATTTAGGGATCATTTATGGGTTTTAACAACTGTTTGCATGTTAAGTAGCTTTCATTGTAACATTGTCGTGGGGGTAGTTCTAGATTCCCGGCTAAAACGCAACGGTTTGTTGGAGACTTTAGTTACTAACATCTCTGTTGTATGCTATAAGTGTTATCTTTAGTGTGGCTATTATATGAACAAGGACTTTTATAGATAACAACAGTGACAACGTTGATATTGAGTAAATATTCTCACCACTACTACCTGCTGCCCCTACAATCTATGTCTGGCCAGATTTCCAACTCCTCAATATCTTCACATCCGGGCTTTCTTTTACACGACAACTTTTATGTAGAAACAGCCGAACGTATTCAAAAATAAGCAAATTTCACGACATAAACTATATTTTTGTCTTCCTATAATAGAAGACGCTATAACCAGTTGTCACATGCAGCACCAACTCTTATTGGATTTGGACGATGTTCAAAAAAAGGCCCGACTATTAAATAGAAGTAGAAGTCCCATCACACGTGCTATAGTTTTCTGGCAAGTGTTTTCCCCATTTTAGTATGTGTCCTCTATTGACAAGGCGCGGACAAATAAAGGCCTTTGTGATATTTACTACAGGTTATAATTGTTGGTCAATAGTTAGTCGATTTCAGTCTTTGAAACAGTCAGTATGAGTCGCTGTCTTCTATAATATGATTTGCCCCACGACGACCTGTGTTATTTTAAGTATATCATTGAGGTGACTTTAGGTTCATATTTTAGTTGACCTATTGTAACCATTTGTTGAAGTGAAACAAAGCTTCCATGGGAACAAATTACCAATATTATCAGTTCGTTCAACATACACGGATCTGGTTCACAATTTATTGAACGAAAATAACGGAATTACAATGAGTGACGGCACTGACACGGTTGTACTGACCTTCGATCGATGTAGCACGCACTATCGTACTATGATACTGTTTTCCCATTCAGAAAACGTTCCACTTCTGATTAAAATTGTTTCTTTTCACAATATAAGCAGTCGCCGAGATATAAAATACAACAGTTCACGTATTTCAGTCAGAATTTATAAATCGATGGAAGAAGGACTGAACACACGTTTAGTATGTTTTACAGTCATCATGGCGGAACTCGAGTTTAATGATTAACTTTTAAAGTAAATAAATTAGTGGATGTGTCAGGGTTTTATTGGTGTCCAGAGATTGACCCCTAATATTGCATGTTAATCTTTCACCCTTAACTTGACCTCAACTTGCCAGTTCAAAGATAGTTGTGATAGGCTGACCATCGCAAACATACACCAAATATAAAAGCAATTTGTGAATTGACAAAAGATCGATGGACGTATATCTTACAACAATTTACACATTGTTCTATCACCAGTAGAGGGCGCTGACTTGTTTGCTTGTACATCTAAACATTGAAATCAGATCAAAACTGGGAACAAATTACTTTAGTTTAGGTGTATTTTATCCAGATGTGTTAAGCTTATCAACTGTTTTGTTTTTAGTTGTCGGCAACTAGGCATTCGTAGAAATACACATTACAGTATGCGAGCACTCCTCATCATTTCTGAAACACGTTTAAAGTAAAAGCCTACTTATGAATATCTATAATTTATCCATTTTATTGAATTTAAATCCAATATTGATTTTAAGAACAAGATTTACCAACGTGACTTAGAATAACAGTACACCTGAGCAGAAACACACTTCCGCTCAGATAAGGCAGTCTCGAATAGAACTAGGCGGAAATGATGTCGCTTCTCGGGGCGTGCCACGAGATGGCGCTATTATGAAATCGATCAGCAGTATTATCTAATGAATAATTCAGTAATGAAGTGTCATCTGATCAACAGATCCAACTCGATGTGGATAGCATCTAAACAATCACCGTTCTACACAAGTTATATGCAACGTTCGTGGTAGGTACAATTCAAATGTCTATACTGCATAACTGGACATAACTGCAACTCGAAAATAAAAGATTGGATGCGTTTAACTTAGCATACCGGCTTCCACAAAAAAAGTCTCTGCAATACACATACACACGTCTGTATTGAGCTTGTTTTAGTTCTGTTGTAGTTAATAATGAGCTAGAGATGTTCAAAGTCCAGGAGAGTACTATAATACTGCTCAATTTCGTCGGATAAAAAATCGACGTCATTGGTTCGGCGTATCAGCGTCATTGGTTCACTTCCGACAGACCTTGATTCCCATTCCATAAAAAGATCGTTTCCATTGGCTTTCCGATTCCTACTCCCCGCGATAGGATATAATAGGTGCAACATATTGTTTAGATGACCTGTTTTTTGATGACCTCAACTTTTGTTATCTATATTACACAGTTTGCTTGTCGCCATTAAACGCGGCCTCTTTGCGGCAACTAGTTGTTGCAACGAAAAAGAAATATCACATCGGTTTACTGTTGTACCACATGCAAAGTACCAATCAGTACGGCTTCATAACAGCCTTAAGACCAAGCAAACGGTTTCTGCCATAAATGACGAAACACCATACAAACATATATCTTGTTTGTATCTACAACAGACAGTGATTGATTGGCTGCTTTTGTCAAACACACAATGTGTTTGGATAACGGCAAACAAAAAAAATGGCAAGTAGACATACGATTAGCGTATGCTTAATTTATTTTTCAAAAAATAAAAAAAAAACTTATTGCATTTTATTAAACAAAAATTAGCAAAAAAAATGGCATCAATACCATAATCTTAATAATAAGTCTGAGCGTTGAGCTGTGAGTTCAAACACACCTCTCATCAAATGCTAAAATATTAAAAATAATTACTAACATTAAAATGCTTAGATTGAATAATAAGCTTGAAAACAACAATGCGGATAAACCTATATTATAATTATAAGTGCAGACTCATATTTTATGTTCATACTTAACTAGCAAGTATTTGCCTTCTACAACAGAGAGTAATTGAAAATGCAGCATGGTCAAAATGCACATTGGAGGCGCGCATCAAATAGAAGAAGCGCAGCCTAAAAAAATCACCTACACTATAAAATCATACATTTATGTTCACTTTATTTCATGAAAAGTTTTAACTGAGCCATGGCATGTAATGAACAATGCGTCTACTAGTATGAGATTAGTAGACCGAATTACAGGCTATACAATTACATACTAATTTACACATATATGTATTTCTTTTACAGTCAACTTTGGTTTAGTTTCAAGAATATGACATTTGCAAACGCCATCTAGTTAGTGTGGTGAAATATTACCAAAGGAAATTAACATTTTTACATAATAATATGACAGTGATACTAATGTACAAATTAATTATTGTTTACAATTTTTGTAAATGTGACAACTAATAAAAAATCACAATGAGTAACTTGAATTACAATGTTCAATTACTGTTGTATTCAACGCACATTGCTATGAAAATGTCAGTGGCTGATAGGAATACCTACAAAGAAACCATATTGAAAATGAATGTACCAACGACGTATGAACTGCATTGATCATAATCTCGTGGTTATATATCATTTTTAACTGGCTTTTTAACTAAGTATAGCGTTTGTTGCTATGGGTGTTGACTTGGTTGCTAGGAATGCGCCCAGCCCACTTCTGTGATGAATATTGATCTTATCCATCTGATGCATACCAATCAGACCATATATTCTGATATTATATCATTAGCATTAAATCGTAACAAAGTATGTAAATGTTATAAGCGCCGTACATGATTACTATGGTATGACGGAATTACACACCAAATACAGAAAAAAAGAATAGTATTTGTTTTTTTGAAAAACAATTCAGAGATCCATTTATTCATTGCATTAGAGATACTATTAATTATAGCGCCAAAAGTAAGTGACGTTATATACTTAATTCATGGTTTAAATAGTACATATTCTGTTAAATTGACACCTTCCGTAATTGCTTTAAACAATTATGACTGCCAAACCAAGTTACCAATCAATATTCCGATAGGCAAGCACACCAGTTACTGCCTATCGTTATAATAAAATCAGACCAATCTGTTCACTAGTTTTCTAAACCGGCTTAAACAGTGGAAAAAGGAAAGATAAACTCTTAACGAGAACATAAGGGTTCTATAGAGGCTTTGACCTCTAATTATCAGAAAAGAAACAAATGTTTGTAAGTTTCATGGGTATCATGTCGAGCTTAATAAGTTCATGTTTTATGTTTTTTTGTGATACTAATTATTTTGCATACTAAATTATGTAGGAAGCAGATATACGCCGAGTAAACTATAGAAATCTCGGACAATACTATGACAATATAGTGCAGACATCTTTAAACCTTAAATTAAAAAAATGTTGCAGCAATATAGAAAGCAGAACTGAAATTCAAACTGTGTTACGAATCACTATTTACTTACAAATGTTTGTATTACTGTGTCATATAAGCGTTCATATATCAAGACAGTTACGTGTAATAACTCACGTAATAATGTCCAATAACTATTTGGTAATAACCTCAGTAAATTGCTTGGTCAAAGCAAATTGAACTTTTTAAATCATGGAAAATTGTCCCGCATCTATATAATACTTAATAAAGTTGCTATACTAATTAAATTTTTTAAAATAATATTTGTTTAAATTTAAATCCCTGAATTCTATATAAAGTATAACAAATTAATTAGATAACTAACACATCAGTCATGAAGCTTTTCTTAAGTTCCATATAACTCGAACACGTTTGTCTCCTTTTTAACGGACATCATCTGGAGTCACGCACTTTTCATGAGTACATGTTGGTCTCTTGATACATAATAAACGTATAGCACAATAATTTACCATGTTTGGATTAATTGTGGACAATGATTTACAAAATTAAACTCAGACGACTTGCTGTATATTAGAACTATGGATACTTACTTTAACTTTATTTGTGTACAATTGGATTATATAAAGTCAGCAGAATGTTAAAGATAAATATGATAGTTCAGTCTCAATCATATGAGGCACCTCATATAACATATCATGCCTGTCACGAAAATATATAGATTTTTGTTCATACAAAAGAAGTTTGCACACATGAATTATTAATGTAGGAAGGTAAATGGGAATGTCTCGCGATTGTCCGTACTACTATTAAAGATCCAGAAGTGTCAAAAATAAAAGAGAAAGTTATGGTTAAAACGGTATGTTTGGTAGTATGGCCGCCCCTATTCCAAAGTAAACTGCTCAGTGAACATTCAACTTTGAGGGATAACGTCACACACTGTAGGCCGTTATTTGGCAGATAAACAATCCAACCGATTCCACCACAAATTGGGGAGCAATTTATAACTTTCTGAACAAATATAATGCAATACACATTATGTGAATAATAAACGTTGCAAACATGTTATTATAAATTGTGGGCCAGCAAATATAAGTGGTTTTGTTTTCGAAAATGCTGAACAATATATATATTTACTCAAACGTGGTATGATGTCATAATGCCAATTATACGAAAATTTCTTTTCGCCTCTTTCATTACCAATGTCAAATTATGTGTGCCAGGACTTATATTTTCTGCAATTTTAAATGTTAAGGTTACTTTCCAATTCCATTTACCGTTGACTATAATCTCAGATTCGTTTTTAAAATCTATATAAGCAGCAATTTTCCCACAATTTGGACATCCCATAATTCCTATAGCAATAGAGCAGTTAAGGTTTTGATAAGGATTGACTGTGATACTGAATGTAATTTTACTGTTTTTGGAATGCGACTCCCAGGCGACTTTATTATCTGTACGTCCAGGTGTTTTCCCTTCTAGGTCAACGCGTTTCCAACCGTTGACATTGGTTGGTTCTAAAGTAGCAGACGTGTTCTCATTACTGCGAAGAGATGACCAACACTTGGGACGATAGATAATAGTTTCATTGAAAAGTGGTTTTGGCAAATTATGTAAATCAGAGTGACCATTCATGGGTAGATTTATTTGTTCAGGAGACGATAAATGTGACTTGGTCAAGTTTACAAAAACCTCTTCACAGAAATGGAGTAGAAAAATACCCATCAGTATATGAACATCTTTACTTGGGTGTGCATCACTCTTGCTTTCGACGAGTTGAGAAATATTTCCCTGCATGATTGTTGGGCACAATGCATCTGGCATACTTATTGATGGTATGTTATAATACAGACTCAGTGGCGTACTGGATACATTTTCATTATTTATGCATGGTGACTTAGAACGCATCTGTGCCCCGTGGACAAAATTCACGTATATTAACTGGGGAGAGTTCGGAAAATCCAACACAACACGAGTCAATTCTTCTTGCGCATAAGGTTTCACATGTTTTATAAAATCATTCACCGCAAATTCCCAAAGTATTATATCCATCATTTTTGTATTCAAGTGGGTATTTATGCAATATGCGTAATATCTACTATCTGTGGCACCGATTGCAGCATTGTGAAGTTTTACTGGAACACCCAACAATTTCTGTAGACCTTCAGATAGTACATTACCATAGCTGAATTTTCTAGCAGAAATTGAACCCCCAACTATACCAATGTGCAAAGTTCTATTTGTCATCAGAACATCTCTAAAAATCCGCTGCAGATTGTCAGTGGAAGGCAAATGTTTCAACGCTCTATATATCATCCCATCTTGAACTTGAATGGCAATATTTTTTTCCCAAGATGCAATATACCTGTTGAGCTCTAACAATCGGTTGGGTAGTTCTTTAACATGCATATAATAGTTGCTCACGTGTGTTTGTTCAATCACTGGCTGTGGCATTGTGGCTACATTGTTGGCTTTTGGAACATTATAGGCAACATTAATGTAGATAATGAATAAAACACAGATACAGATACAACCTCCTGAAGTCGCTGACAACTTTTTGTATGCTGATTTCTTTTCCATTATGTTCCTAAGTAAAAAATATAATATATTACCGGTTAAATGTTTTAGAAGATGTTTTCCTCGCATGTATAAATAAATTGAACTGTGGTGAATCGTTCAAATGGCACGGTTTCGCGAGCTTGATATAAAGATACTCCCCCACGAAGCCATGCGGAATTCTACCGACAAGCTGCGTATTTGACATCGGTGGAATATATAGATCCAATTGCATGCGACTAATCACAGTTGGCGTAGCTTGTTGCAACTGGTCGGAACTGGCCATGGTAAGTGGCTTAGTACTGAACACACACAAAATGGTCTATTATGCAGATTTGCACTTGATCTTGTTATAGTGCGTATTTGATGCATAGAGCAATAGCCACTGTTTGCATGAGTCCATTGGATTGGTGCCTTAGCTCCTGGGATGATTTGGTTGTACAAATTATTGAAATTTATGCTTTGTCTATTACATGCTGATCAAATCATTTAAATTACATGGTCGTCAGATCAGTATTACAGTTGTCCAGTGTTTTTTATGCTCAATGGTTTCATTATTATTTTTGGATAACTTGTGATTAATTTATTTTCATTGCATCATATAATTCTTTCCAATCTTGAATTTTTTGTCTTCTTTCTCTTGTGTTAACCACTGCTAAATATATCGTGTTAATTATTCTAATTTATTGGCTGTGTGAAAATACTTTTTGGAGGAATTGAAATGTTGATCCACCCTAGTGTCATGATGGCAGGCACTTGCTTTCGGCTGTCATACAGTAAACAGTTGAATTTTCACGAATCCTTCACGGAATATGTATTTCGTTACATCAGTCACTACTTTCTTGCCTCGCTTCACTGCTGATTTGATAAAATGTGGCAAGTCTGTATGACCATTTCAAATGTAAGTCAGTATTTTCTATTTAGTAACTTATCTAATATAGAATGCGTATCGGGCGATTTTCATTCATTCCCTCAGATAACGATCACCAAGTCTCCAAAGCGTATTTAACCCAGTCGCATTTAGGTTCGTATATCAGTCGATCACGGGTGAAGGTTTACACTAGAAATCTGTTTTGGTTTTAAGGAACTTAGGTTGGGTACAGTTTATAGGATTTGCCCTAACAAATACACTATTTCTGGTTCATTTATGGGTATTTTAACAACTGTTTGTCATGGGGTAGGCCTAGATTTCGTGCTAAAACGCAACGGTTTTTTTGGAGTCTTTATTTACTAACATCTCTGTTGTATACTATAAGTTTTGTCTTCAGTGTGGCTATGATATAAACAAGGACTTGTATAGATAACAATAGTGACAACGTTGATATTGAGTAAATATTTTCACCACTACTACCTGCTACTTCTACAATTAATGTCTGACCAAATTTCCAACTCCACAATATCTTCACATTCGGGCTGTCTTTCACAGGACAACTTTTATGTAGAAAGAGCCGAACGTATTCAAAATTAAGCAAATTTCACATAAACTATATTTTTGTCTTCCTATAGTAGAAGACGCTATAATTCTTATTGGATTTGGACGATGTTCAAAAAAGGCCCGGCTATTAAATAGAAGTAGAAGTCCCATCACACGTGCTATAGTTTTCTGGCAAGTGTTTTCCCCATTTTAGTATGTGTCCTCTATTGACAAGGCGCGGACAAATAAAGGCCTTTGTGATATTTACTACAGGTTATAATTGTTGGTAAATAGTTAGTCGATTTCAGTCTTTGAAACAGTCAGTGTGAGTCGCTGTCTTCTATAATTCAGTAATCGGCCTCAGATATGATTTGCCCCACGACGACCTGTGTTATTTTAAGTATATCATTGGGGTGACTTTAGGTTCATATTTTAGTTGATCTATTGTCACCCTTTGTTGAAGTGAAACAAAGCGTCCACGGGAACAAATTACCAATATTATCAGTTCGTTCAACATACACGGATCTGGTTCACAATTTATTGAAAGAAAATAACAGAATGACAATGAGTGACGGCACTGACACCGTTGTACTGACCTTCGATCGATTCAGCATGCACTATCGCACTATGACACTGTTTTTCCTTTCAGAAAACGTTCCACTTCTGATTAAAATTGTTTCTTTTCACAATATAAGCAGTAGGCGAGATATAAAATACAACAGTTCACGTAATATCAGTCAACATTTATAAGACAAGGGAAGAAGGACCTAACACACGTTTAGTATGTTTTACGAGTCATCATGGCGGTACTCAAGATTAATGATTAACTTTTAACGTAAATAAATTAGTGGATGTGTCAGGGTATTATTGGTGTTCAGAGATTGACCCCTAATATTGCATGTTGATCTTTCACCCTTACCTTGACCTCAACTTGCCAGTTCCATGAAAGTTGTGATAGGCTGGCCATCGCAAACATACACCAAATATAAAAGCAATTTGTGAATTGAAAAAAGATCGATGGACGTATATTTACACATTGTTCTATCACCAGTAAAGGGCGCTGACTTATTTGCTTGTACATCTAAACATTGAAATCAGATCAAAACTGGGAACAAATTACTTTAGTTTAGGTGTATTTTATCCAGATGTGTTAAGCTTATCAACTGTTTTGTTTTTAGTTGTCGGCAACTAGGCATTCGTAGAAATACACATTACAGTATGCGAGCACTCCTCATCATTTCTGAAACACGTTTAAAGTAAAAGCCTACTTATGAATATCTATAATTTATCCATTTTATTGAATTTAAATCCAATATTGATTTTAAGAACAAGATTTACCAACGTGACTTAGAATAACAGTACACCTGAGCAGAAACACACTTCCGCTCAGATGAGGCAGTCTCGAATAGAACTGGGCGGAAATGATGTCGCTTCTCGGGGCGTGCCACTAGATGGCGCTATTATCGAATCGATCAGCAGTATTATCTAATGAATAATTCAGTAATGAAGTGTCATCTGATCAACAGATCCAACTCGATGTGGAGAGCATCTAAACAATCACCGTTCTACACAAGTTATATGCAACGTTCGTGGTAGGTACAATTCAAATGTCTATACTGCATAACTGTACATAACTGCAACTCGAAAAGAAAAGATTGGATGCGTTTAACTTAGCATACAGGCTTCCACAAAAAAGTCACTGCAATACACATATACACGTCTGTATTGAGCTTGCTTTAGTTCTGTTGTAGTTAATGATTAGCTAGACATGTTCAAAGTCCAGGAGAGTACTATTATACTGGTTAATTTCGTCGGATAAAAATCGACGTCATTGGTTCGGCGTATCAGCGTCATTGGTTCACTTCCGACAGACCTGGATTCCCATTCCATTAAAAAGATTGTTTCTATTGCCTTTCCGATTCCTACTCCCCTCGATAGGATATAATAGGTGCAACATATTGTTTAGATGACCTGTATTTTGAGTGACCTCAATTTTTGTTATCTGTACTACACAGATTGCTCGTCGCCATTAAACGCGGCCTCTTTGCTGCAACTAGTTGTTGCCACTAAAAAGAAATATCACATCGGTTTACTGTTGTACCACATGTAAAAGTACTAATCAGTGCGACTTCATAACAGCCTTAAGACCAAGCAAACGGCTTCTGCTATAAATGACGAAACACCACACAAACATATATATTGTTTGTATCTATAAAAGACAGTGACTGATTGGCTGCTTTTGTCAAACTTTACTTATTTTACAATCATAACACACAGTGTGTTTGGATAACGGCAAACAAATAAACTGGCAAGCAGACATACGATTAGCGTATGCTTAATTTATGTTTCAATAAATAAAAAACTAAAAAAAAAACTTATCGCATTTTATTAAACAAAAATTAGCAAAAAAAAATGGCATCAATACCATAATCTTAATAATAAGTCTGAACGTTAAGCTGTGAGTTCAAACACACCTCTCATCAAATGCTAAAATATTAAAAACGATTACTAACATTAAAAAGCTCCGATTGAATCTGCTTGAAAACAACAATGCGGAGAAACCTGTATTCTCATTACAAGTGCAGAGTCATATTTTATGTTCATACTTAACTAGCAAGTATTTGCCTTCTACAACAGAGAGTAATTGAAAATGCAGCATGGACAAAATGCACATTGGAGGCGCGCAACAAACAGAAGGAGCTCACCTGACCAAGATATTGAAATACAGTTATTTGCAACGAATCTAGGGAAGTATATTGGAGAGGGTAAGATTATTCTAATTAGTATTCATCGCACATTTATTTACAATGCATTACACAATGGAAACCATGCATCTTCTGTAAGTTTTAATAAATGCATCGCATTCGTCTGAACAATTGAAGAGACTTTCAAGAGAATGAAGCGACTGTGTTCAACCAAAATCACAAACAATGTGGAGGACCCGGCTGAGTTAATTGCGAGGCTTCGAAATCTGGGATACATTGGAAAGGATAACATGGTGTTACATTCTGATCTCCTGTACCGAGCTGATCGATCAGATCTTGCTAACACAGTTGCAACAGATTGGCGTATGTTTTGTAGAGGTACGAATTATTCATTATTCGTTACAACGTGGTAATATTTATGGTGCAGTATCAAACAGCCAATCCCCCAAATACGTATTTCTCCTACAATGATTTGCATAAACGTATTTTAATTTATGTTTTACCTTGTCACTTATTCACATAGACACACATAACGAAGCAAGCAACACGTTATCATTCATGAAACCACCATTCACAGGTAAGTAAACATAGTTAGATCGTTTTGATTTCAAATCCGATTACTCTGAATGTGAAATCTTTGTAGTTACTTTCTCATAGATCAAATATACATGATGGATGAGCAGACCCAGACCAACACACACATGCGATTACAATATGTTGAGGATCCTGTAGTTGAGGAGTTGCAACAGAAATACGAGGACCAGGAGCGCTTAATAAGACAATTATCAGAAAGACTGGAGGATGTTACAAATCGACTATCAAATATAGAAGCAAAACAGGACACAATCAACGCCCATGCTGCTGAAAATCTGTTCAGATACAGTAAGAAATCTGCAAGTAGAATAAAAGATGCGATGTTAGGTTATTTATCGTTGTATAATAATAATCTCAGCCTAAAAAAATCACCTACACTATAAAATCATACATTTATGTTCACTTTATTTCATGAAAAGTTTTAACTGAGCCATGGCATGTAATGAACAATGCGTCTACTAGTATGAGATTAGTAGACCGAATTACAGGCTATACAATTACATACTAATTTACACATATATGTATTTCTTTTACAGTCAACTTTGGTTTAGTTTCAAGAATATGACATTTGCAAACGCCATCTAGTTAGTGTGGTGAAATATTACCAAAGGAAATTAACATTTTTACATAATAATATGACAGTGATACTAATGTACAAATTAATTATTGTTTACAATTTTTGTAAATGTGACAACTAATAAAAAATCACAATGAGTAACTTGAATTACAATGTTCAATTACTGTTGTATTCAACGCACATTGCTATGAAAATGTCAGTGGCTGATAGGAATACCTACAAAGAAACCATATTGAAAATGAATGTACCAACGACGTATGAACTGCATTGATCATAATCTCGTGGTTATATATCATTTTTAACTGGCTTTTTAACTAAGTATAGCGTTTGTTGCTATGGGTGTTGACTTGGTTGCTAGGAATGCGCCCAGCCCACTTCTGTGATGAATATTGATCTTATCCATCTGATGCATACCAATCAGACCATATATTCTGATATTATATCATTAGCATTAAATCGTAACAAAGTATGTAAATGTTATAAGCGCCGTACATGATTACTATGGTATGACGGAATTACACACCAAATACAGAAAAAAAGAATAGTATTTGTTTTTTTCAAAAACAATTCAGAGATCCATTTATTCATTGCATTAGAGATACTATTAATTATAGCGCCAAAAGTAAGTGACGTTATATACTTAATTCATGGTTTAAATAGTACATATTCTGTTAAATTGACACCTTCCGTAATTGCTTTAAACAATTATGGCCGCCAAACCAAGTTACCAATCAATATTCCGATAGGCAAGCACACCAGTTACTGCCTATCGTTATAATAAAATCAGACCAATCTGTTCACTGGTTTTCTAAACCGGCTTAAACAGTGGAAAAAGGAAAGATAAACTCTTAACGAGAACATAAGGGTTCTATAGAGGCTTTGACCTCTAATTATCAGAAAAGAAACAAATGTTTGTAAGTTTCATGGGTATCATGTCGAGCTTAATAAGTTCATGTTTTATGTTTTTTTGTGATACTAATTATTTTGCATACTAAATTATGTAGGAAGCAAATATACGCGAGTAAACTATAGAAATCTCGGACAATACTATGACAATATAGTGCAGACATCTTTAAACCTTAAATTAAAAAATGTTGCAGAAATATAGAAAGCAGAACTGAAATTCAAACTGTGTTACGAATCACTATTTACTTACAAATGTTTGTATTACTGTGTCATATAAGCGTTCATATATCAAGACAGTTACGTGTAATAACTCACGTAATAATGTCCAATAACTATTTGGTAATAACCTCAGTAAATTGCTTGGTCAAAGCAAATTGAACTTTTTAAATCATGGAAAATTGTCCCGCATCTATATGATACTTAATAAGGTTGTTATACTAATTAAAATTTTTAAAATAATATTTGTTTAAATTTAAATCCCTGAATTCTATATAAAGTATAACAAATTAATTAGATAACTAACACATCAGTCATGAAGCTTTTCTTAAGTTCCTTATAACTCGAACACGTTTGTCTCCTTTTTAACGTACATCATCTGGAGTCTCGCACTTTTCATGAGTACATGTTGGTCTCTTAATACATAATAAACGTATAGCACAATGTTTTACAATATGTTTGGATTAATTGTGGACAATGGTTTGTAAAATGTAATTCTGTTCATTTGCTTTGTCTTGGAACTAGAAATACTTACTTTAACTTGAATTGGAAGCCTTCTTTATTTGTGTACAATTTGATTATATAAAGTCAGCAGAATGTTAAAGATAAATATGATAGTTCAGTCTCAATCATATGAGGCACCTCATATAACATATCATGCCTGTCACGAAAATATATAGATTTTTGTTCATACAAAAGAAGTTTGCAAACATGAATTATTAATGTAGGAAGGTAAATGGGAATGTCTCGTTATTGTCCGTACTACTATTAAAGATCCAGAAGTGTCAAAAATAAAAGAGAAAGTTATGGTTAAAACGGTATGTTTGGTAGTATGGCCGCCCCTATTCCAAAGTAAACTGCTCAGTTAACATTCAACTTTGAGGGATAACGTCACATACTGTAGGCCGTTATTTGGCAGATAAACAATCCAACCGATTCCACCACAAATTGGGGAGCAATTTATAACTTTCTGAACAAATATAATGCAATACACATTATGTGAATAATAAACGTTGCAAACATGTTATTATAAATTGTGGGCCAGCAAATATAAGTGGTTTTGTTTTCGAAAATGCTGAACAATATATATATTTACTCAAACGTGGTATGATGTCATAATGCCAATTATACGAAAATTTCTTTTCGCCTCTTTCATTACCAATGTCAAATTATGTGTGCCAGGACTTATATTTTCTACAATTTTAAATGTTAAGGTTACTTTCCAATTCCATTTACCATTGACTATAATCTCAGATTCGTTTTTAAAATCTATATAAGCAGCAATTTTCCCACAATTTGGACATCCCATAATTCCTATAGCAATAGAGCAGTTAAGGTTTTGATAAGGATTGACTGTGATACTGAATGTAATTTTACTGTTTTTGGAATGCGACTCCCAGGCGACTTTATTATCAGTACGTCCAGGTGTTTTCCCTTCTAGGTCAACGCGTTTCCAACCGTTGACATTGGTTGGTTCTAAAGTAGCAGACGTGTTCTCATTACTGCGAAGAGATGACCAACACTTGGGACGATAGATAATAGTTCCATTGAAAAGTGCTTTTGGCAAATTATGTAAATCAGAATGACCATTCATGGGTAGATTTATTTGTTCAGGAGACGATAAATGTGACTTGGTCAAGTTTACAAAAACCTCTTCACAGAAATGGAGTAGAAAAATACCCATCAGTATATGAACATCTTTATTTGGGTGTGCATCACTCTTGCTTTCGACGAGTTGAGAAATATTTCCCTGCATGATTGTTGGGCACAATGCATCTGGCATACTTATTGATGGTATGTTATAATACAGACTCAGTGGCGTACTGGATACATTTTCATTATTTATGCATGGTGACTTAGAACGCATCTGTTTCCCGTGGACAAAATTCACGTATATTAACTGGGGAGAGTTCGCAAAATCCAACACAACACGAGTCAATTCTTCTTGCGCATAAGGTTTCACATGTTTTATAAAATCATTCACCGCAAATTCCCAAAGTATTATATCCATCATTCTTGTATTCAAGTGGGTATTTATGCAATATGCGTAATATCTACTATCTGTGGCACCGATTGCAGCATTATGAAGTTTTACTGGGGCACCCAACAATTTCTGTAGACCTTCAGATAGTACATTACCATAGCTGAATTTTCTAGCAGAAATTGAACCCCCCAACTATACCAATGTGTAATGTGTAAACTTCTATTTGTCATCAGAACATCTCTAAAAATCCGCTGCAGATTGTCAGTGGAAGGCAAATGTTTCAACGCTCTATAAATCATCCCATTTTGAACTTGAAAGGCAATATTTTATTCCCAAGATGCAATATACCTGTTGAGCTCTAACAATCGATTGGGTATTTCTTTAACATGCATATAATAGTTGCTCACGTGTGTTTGTTCAATCACTGGCTGCGGCATTGTGGCTACATTGTTGGCTTTTGGAACATTATAGGTAACATCAATGTAGATAATGAATAAAACACAGATACAGATACAACCTCCTGAAGTCACTGACAACTTCTTATATGCTGATTTCTTTTCCATTATGTTCCTAAGTAAAAAATATAATATATTACAGGTTAAATGTTTTAAAAGATGTTTTGCTCACTTGTATAAACATATTGTACTGTAGTTCATTGTTCAAATGGCATGGTTTCGCAAGCCTAATATAAAGATACGCCCCAATGGACCCATACGGGATTCTACCAAGAAGCTACGTATTTGACCTCGGTGAAATGCATAGATGTGATTGCATGTGACCAATCGCAGTTGGCGTAGCATATGACAACTGGGCATAACTGACCGTAGTATGTGGCACAGTGGCACAAAAACGTTGGTCTATTATGCATACAATCACTCGATCTTGTTATAGTACGTATTTGACACGGAAAGTAATATCTATTGATTCCATCCGTCCGTTCCTTTGAATGCTGATCAGTTAATTACTCATATCCAAGAGAACTGTCGCAAGTACAGTAACTATATTTGCAAATGTGTCACAGTTGAAAATCCATTTTACTGCGAGCAAAAGAGCTGTGGTGGCTGTGTTTCTTTATAATAATATAATGAAACTGAGGGAAACAAAATGATATAAAGAATTAACCCAATTAATTTATTTTCAGCCAGAGTGAATGATTGTAAAATGTCAGCCCAATCTCTTCTACTTCAGATGTAATATTTTTTGTGCAACACAGCTATAATGACTGCCGTGCTGTAATTTGGATTGAAGCATTCGATGTACTGTTTAGTTCTATCACAATTACTGTAAAAATAATTTGTTTTAATCTCGGGTGTGAAACCTTCTTCACCTGCTATCAGGTGTACGTAGAAAAGTTTAATACGAGTTACGTCATGAGCTATTTAAATTGTCCATTTGTGCGTTATTTTTAATACCTTATAATAAGAGCAATAAGATTTGTTTGGACTTTTATTATTTTTGTATCATATTTATCATTGTAATGTAATGTATATCTTAATGAATCGTGATACACATATATTATTATGATAGTAAATTAACTGATAAGCATGTTACGTAAATTTAGTAACTAAGTAACTTTTGTTTTAATTACTGACAACTCATCAATTTGCATAGCACAGACCATTGAATTTGCCACTAGAAACAAAATGTCTTAGTTAAGAATGATGCATTTTAAATTTCATCATGGCAACAGGTAGTTCTGTGAAATAAACACCGCTAGGAAGAGCAATGACACGCCACAAGTACAGTTTGAAGACTTCGAAAAAGTATGATTGTTTTGTGTGCTAATACAATGATTTATTACACGACGGTCTCGTCACTGGATGTCAATAAACAACGTTATTTGTTTTTAGTCAAGCGATTCGACAGTTTACATTTATGTGTTCTAACATGTAGAGTGTTTATGAATGTAAACATAAATATACTGACTGCCACACACACAGATACACAGCATTATTAAGCATGACAATATTATGTTAATTAAGATAAACCATCGTTTTAACTACTTGAAAACGGATTGCTATTTTGAATAGATATTTTCGAATAATAAAGGGTTATTTGCGTTTTAGAGAAATACAAAATCTGTAATATGCGTCTATTAAATATACACACAACCTGAATAGGGAAACAAAATCACCCGTCAAAGAAATACATAAAGCAAGGAATTTGTAAATATTACCTATTTAATATTTGATTATACACACTGCATTCATCAACATAATGCTAGCTATTCATATAGTAACACGTTATAATACCACATAGAGTCACGACAACTGGTCTCTATGTATATAAAAATAAGTTATCTCCATTTACTATGACGTTATTTCGACATACTATTTGACATTGACGTCATTATTTTAACATACTGTAGCATTATTTCTATCACTACATCCACATTCTACTCCTTATCTTCATATACAGCAGCAGCATCTCCACACATTACTCATATAGATAGGTACTTGTTTACACACATTATCAGAATCAATATTCTTAGATCAAGTCCATGGTCACTTGCTTCACTGAGACTTACTATATTTAGGAGATAATACACAAACTGTAATCTACGACTGAAGGCATCTCTAAGCTAACTAATCAATGCATGGTAATCTGCAAATCAAAGAAACTGTTATTATACTGTTTTTGCTGGTGATGTGGACAGGAACACCCAGTGTCCACACAGTATACGGGAAATACACCCACACCACAAGAGTTTGAGTAAATTGTGTTTGATAATCGTTATTTTATTGAGGCCTGTGTAAGAATATATCATAGAGGCGACGGAACACAACTATAAATGAAGTTTTCATATATGGAAACAAATGATATATATTATAAATAAACAGTGTTTTAGTATATAAAACAAACTATATAAAGGCTGTTGTATTTCAGGTTCCGTTAACCTTGGGCACAATAGTGTTAACGATTTATCGGTGTTCAAGGTGGACTCCTAACATCCAACCTATAACCTTAATTTAACCTCAACTTGCCAGTTCCCTGGTAGATGAGATAGGCTGACGATCGTAAAATACCTTAACTATAAAAGCAATTTGGGAACAGACCAAGGAACGATAAACATATATTATTGTGTGCGCGCTACACAGAAATAGACAGGCAAATGCCCTATTAATAAATAAACAATGCTTTTGTGTATAAAACCAACTCAATAAAGGCGAACAAAGAGTATAACCTAATTTATTCGTGACCTTGAAATCAGGCGAGCAAATCCACGCACTACCATAGCCTAACCCGTCAGTCATAATTTTCCGAAGTGAAACAAAGGTGCCCTGAGCCCAAAAGTGCACAGATCGTGTTTATAATTTATTTGAATAAGGCAAAGAATGGTTAGAAGAGAAGAAATTGTACTTACCTTCGATGAAGAACACACTATCAATTTTTTTTTTATTCCGAAAACATTACACTTCTGATTATGTTTCTCCTCGGGCGGTACCGGAGTTTAATGATTAACTTGTGTCACGAGGCGTCTAGATAGTATTGTTATTTAAATTATGTATTTAATAATTATGTGACGTCATGGTATTACAAACAAAGGTGGTCTACATGTTTCGTGACCTTGAAATCCGGCGAGCAGATCCATGCACTATCATAGCCGATCCCATTATTCGGAAGTCCAACCGGGAAGGATGCCTGGCGCTGTGGATGCGAAGCTACAATTCGACGCTTCAATTCGTGAACCCAAGTCGCTGGCCACCAAAAATTCACCAGGTCGACGAAGCCTACTGATACAATTCGACGCACATTGGGGAAAAGTTAGGTCCCGGACATTCCTACACGCATACTAGCAAGTCCAGGGCTTTAAGTTATTATACTATATTGTTAATTTCTAGAATTGTTATTTTTCTGGCCAGTATTTTACAAGTATATATCACTGGTATATGTGACGAGTAGGGAATGCAGTTTCTCCGTCTGGTCGTAGGATTGTTACCGACTTTGCTGTGGTGCCTACAGTGCGTAATTTCGTAACCCACACCTCATACAAACAGAGTATTGGTGCATGGTGTAGGCCGCGTTTAGTGCTGAACCGTAGTAGGGGCGGGCGATGCTGCCAGAAACTAGAACGAGAACTATACCATATGTTTTGTAAGATTGAGCAGTGTGCATTATTTTTTCTGAATATATATGCATATATTTGTATTTAACTATACTGGTGCACATCAGTCTAAATTATCTCGGTATTACACAGATATTGTGTAACTTTATACACAAGAATCCGCATAATATTATTAAGTGTTTTCAAATTTGGGTTAATATTTGACCCGACCCCGTCATAACTTGTGACGTAAACAAATTAGTTGTGACAAAATTCCATTTCTGTTATTGAACAGTAACTGCTTGGGTTTTGACTAAATAGTTGGCATTCGAATCTCACAAGCGCCGACTTTTGGCCGCGTCCACTCCGTGCGTGTCTATTTGACAGTAGGCTGAAAAAATCATGTATTACTTTGTGTTTGTCCTGAATTATTTTGCAATTATGGTGTTTAATAGTGCCAAAAAATGTTTCTTTTTTTCTTAACATTGTATTCCACGTAATTGTTTAAACAATATCGATTTTAACATTGCAATAAAGACTGCAATAAATTCTTTCTCTTTTATTAAAGTTATTGTTATTTTATTAAAGTTATTGACTACACTACATGGTTTGGAATTACATTCTGCTTCTGTCAGTCATAATTCAAGACAAATATACATTATACAAACAGCACATTATCCTTTTCTCTGTAATATGATTTTTTAATTGGTAATTTCTTATGAATTATTATACATTTATAAATTTCTGAATTGTCGAAATCAATTCTTTTTTGGGGTTTTCTCCCAAATTACGAAAGAAATTCCACGACATCGGCAACGAAAAGTCTTTGTTTCCAGAACAATATCAGAACAATTTTATCTTTTCCACACAAAATAAATCTGTTGCATGGAACAATATCTTCATGACTGTACATAATAAACCAATAAACAATGTCATATGATTTATGAACAACTTTCTCGAAAATCGTTAGTATGCTTCCTCCTTAACGTATTTTGAGCTTGGCTTGGCTAAGAAGACTCATAATAGTTTCTTGTTAGACACTATCTGAGCGCTGTAATCTAAAGAGTCAAACTCAACAAGGGAACAATTTCACTTGATGTGACGTGTCGTAAAGTACACGATTACAATATTATCATTAATTGGTACATTACAGGCTGTAACAGTAATTGAGTTTAATTGAACTCCAATTAAAACGCCATCCTATTTTATCGTTGTGTTTTAAACCAAACATAACGCAACTTAATTAAAAGTTAATATATACTTATTATTATATATTAAATATATTAAAAGTGTATCCAATGAAGTCCTGCAAACATATGGCAATACAAGTAAGTGTTTGTTTGTGTGTGCGTTCGCCATAGAACTCTAAGCGTACAATATATCAATAATAAATCGGGGCAAAATTTGCTGACAACAATTTTGGTAGAGAAAAACAGTAAAATTGCAGCCGGAAATCTTTGTAAATCGCGAGCAAAGTGTGAAAAGGATAAGGACCCGCACTTAGAAATAAATATGCAATAGAACTGATAACAAAAATTAAGCACTTTTACAATGTACATACATGATACACGGTTAAATTAAAAACATTATGGGTTCATAGGTCAAAGGCAAAAGTCACTGGATGACAAAAGGTCACATGACAAATGTATCAAATACTGTAAGGGGTTAATTATTCACTGGGTTTTAATTTTGCTTATTTGGCTGACTGGAAAATTTGCTAAATTAAAACCCAGTGATTATGTAAAATTTAGCATAGAACACATTATCTCAATGATAAAATCATGAATTTATAAACCCACTGAATATGCCTGAAATGGTAAATCAGCGAAATTTAAACCCAGTGAAAATTAGTCATTTTACAGTACATTTTCAGGAACATACTGTTGGTTGTGCACTGATAATTGGGTTTTATTGTCGCTAGGCATATCATAGTTCAGAATATAGTTATATGTTATGCTTAGATGATTACAGTGGTAGTGATAATCAACCAGAAATATGTTTATAAATAATTAATATCATTTGAAAAGGTCATAATTTGCTATATATTATAGTATACCTTTGACTATCATTATGAATCATGGAATATGGTTTTATATGTTTCCCAGTATATATATACATGCATGCATATATACATACATTAAATTAATCCAAAGTTTAGCTTCAACAGACATTTCCTTGAAGAATGTATTAACGAAATAGAAATAATATTCAGTGCAGAGATCAATGTAATGTGTAAGATATGTGCCACATCAAACAATTTAACTCTTGGTTGATGATGCCCTGCAGCAGAAAGTAATCTAATAGACTGAGAAACTACTAATATTTTACAATATGGTATTGACTGTTAGAGTAACTTATGGTCATCTCGTGATTGTATAATACCAGGTATTAAATCATTTGTGTGAGAGGAGTGTCTTTGGATACAGACATATATATCATGTAAAGTATCCTGGACCATTCAAAATAAACGTTAAGGGAATAAGGCAACCATCAAAATCTGCTCTGTGTGTAATTAGTAATCTTCATCAGTATCTGTGTCACTGTCATCGATATATAATACTGCTATTGTTAGAGGGTTGGCGCATTCACCATCGTTGCGTTCTAAACGAAGTTGGGCTTCACAGGAACATGCTGCTGTACATGGCTGGTTGTTGTCGATACATGTACAGTTTGTGTGGCAAGAATTATGTTTGCATGTACACAACAAATCATTCATGAGTCCCGGTGCTGTTGGTTCCTGATCCATCATGCATGGCTGTTGGGAATTGTCAGCTTCCCTAAAGTATCCATACTCTGTTGGTTCTGGGATATCAGGGATGGTGACATCTGCTTTCCTCCATATCATCAATTGATATGCAGTGCGTAGAATATGCTGTTGGAAGCTGTTTTCAGTCAGGGGAAGTTTCTTAGGTGCAATCTGCTTTGCTGCTTCTTTACATCGCAAAGTATCAAGCGAGACACATCCGTCCTGGCCATACAAAGCACCTACAAATGCAGTGCAAGCAGCCCTCTGCTGTCTGGATATTTGCAATTCTTCCCCAAGATTGGTAAGTGGCTGGAATAGATTTGCTTTCTGCATCATAATTCTGAAGGCTGTGCGTTTTCTGTGTCCATGGAATGCACTAACCGTGTCACACCCAGTAAGGAGAATATTGTGCTGCTCTTGGCTAAGCTGTCCAAATAGGGTATGCACAGGGATATATCTAGTTAATGCGATGTGTTTGCATTCACAACCAGTGAAGCACAATCCGTGTGCCATCTTCTTCCTGTGGTGATGCCATTGATGGACAGGGCAGGGATTGCTGCCTATCTATTCTCAGAGCCCCATCGATTTGACCTCTACTGATATACAGTACCTGGTTCTCCCCAAGAAAATAACCTGCGTGATCAGTCATGTAGTCAATATAACACCTGGCAAGCTGAGCTTTGTTTTATCCTCTTGTGAGAAATGCACGCCATACTTTCGATATCTGCAAGTCCAAACTTATATATTCATGCCATTGGGTTGATGCCATTCTTTTGTCTCTAGTCTGGTTGTTGATGCTGTCCTTATCATATCTGTCGAATGCAATGTGAATGGAAGTGCTTCCATGTTTGTTGCTCATCTGAATAATGTATTGCATGAAGTTAGTTGCAATATCCCTGAAGGTGACATTTGGCGGAGTAGCAGATAGAGGAAGCATCTGAATGATGCATGTCCATCGAAGATAATGGCATCACAATGACCCACAGTGCTCTCATCACCGGGCAGGAGGTCTTCAAGTTTGTGCAAGAAATCAAACTTTGCACAGGACAAATGTGTACTGTCATCTGTGAATAAACTCAATGGGACTAAGGCGTTCTCGAAAGCCATCACTCTCTAGAGAGATATTCGTTTTACAGCATTCACTGTCAGTAGCCGTAGGTACATCACTTTCCCCGAAATTGACACATTCTTTGAACGAACCCTGACAGACTTGTTCATGTCAGACATAGTCTTAATGTTTGATCTGGATAATGCATCGTACAAGCTCTTTTGAAGTGCATCTTGGCCTTCTGCATGTACCAATCTCTCGCTTATGAATCGGGATGCAAAGGCCACTCCTTTTTGAAGTGCTGTTGTCAAACATTGTTCTACCTGTGCAGAAGCAACACAGCCAGTTGCAAAATGTATGAGGTTAGGAGGTGGCTCCCTGAGATTGAATGGGTCTGAAAAGGATCCATCAAACATGCTCTTCATCTCTGTGACATCTGTGTTCCAGCATCGGATCTCTGCATTGATTGTACGACCTCCTTGTGCAGACTCTCGATTATGACTGATCATATGGGTGAAACGACAGGAATATATTCCAGTTGTGGGTCTGGCAAGAAACCATCGGGCTAGTGCTGGGCCTTTCAGGGTCAGGCCAATGAACCCCCTGTGCCATTTAGAGCTTTGTTTTCTGTCGCTTCAAGGGTGTATTCCAGCCAAACTCTGTTGAACTTTCCATCGCAGTTATCTCCCACACTGATGACCATTTTCCTTTGGCAACACTTGGGGTTGAACGAATGAGCCATACTATACTTTCTGTGTTACGCTGACCTGAAGCACTGCTGATGTAAGGAAGCAATGCAGTTGTGAATAGAATACTGAGTAGCCCAATGAGAAGATGTGTGTTCCACAAGCTTCCTGCTCCCAAATTCATGATGAAGGTGAATGGCCAACCCGAATGCTTTGGTGATATTTATGAAGTGGCCAAAGTGGTTATATAAAAAAAACAGGTCTTTGTTTGTTGGGCACCCTGTAGCCTCGTAGCGAAGAGGGTCTACAAAGTCTTTCAATGAGGCCATTGTCATGTCATCAAGAGAGAAGTAATTCTGTGGTGGAGCAGTTGATTTTCTCAAGCGTTGGCGTGGGATACCGACAGCTTTATGTACACTTACAGCTTCATCAGTTTCCTCCTCAGGTAACTCTGTATCATCTAGCTGCTCCATCTCTTCAGATGTGCCCTTTAGTGTTTCCACCAAGTCACTTAATTTACACAGAGCATCACCCACTGAGACTTCACTTGAGCATACAAGATCTAACATGCCATGTTGAGGAACAAATCCAATGTCAGGGCATTCTTGCATTATTTGCCGTTTCAAACGAAATGGCCTGTTCTTCTCAGGGTTCTCAACACCAGCTTCAGTTGCAAGCTCTTGAAAGCGAGATCGCAGTGTTGAAAGGATGAAGACTTGTTTTTCGTTTATTGATGGAATTCATCAATAAAGGACTTCAGTGCAGTTTGGTACACATTTTCAGTGTCTATCACTTATGTAGCCCGTGTAGCACTCGTTTTGTCTATGGTACCGTGCTTCAACATATACGAGATCCCCGTTTGCAATTGAATAAAGTCGTGCCAACATGGTCTGATCACTTCTTCGTTTAGCAGCAGCTAACATTTTTGTGTACATATTCTCTGTTTCAGGCACATTGTCCATAGAAGCCTCTATCATACACTAGCTGTATCTGTGTTTTGGATTGCAATTTCCCCTCAGATAAAGTGTGTGTTAGGGAGAAAAAGACAAATTGTGTGCAAATATATTGGAGAAGTACAGAAAGTACAAACACTTTTCGAGAAGGATACAAAATAAAATGTTGCTATCAACATGTTGATTTATCAACATGACACCTATGGTCAAACACAAACTGTAATTATTTAAATAAAATGGTATTTTACTAAGCATAGTTTGATCAATATCATTCAAGTGAACCATGAACATGCTATACGGTGAAAATATGTGTGATACCATTGGTCACGTGATAATTTGACCTCTGGTGACCTTTGCCTATGACCTATGAACATATAACTTACAGAGTCTGAAAGGCTGTCAATATAGCTTTACAATGGTATATATGTTTGTAAGATAAAGTAATTAAATGGAATTATATGAAGATTTATGTTTCCTATACCCCCATTTTATATTACCGATAGTGTCTGTTTTGCCGGTTCTACATTACCAAATTAAAACCTCAATTTCTCTGCTCGCCAGCATTTCCAATATGTCCTCAGCCTGTTTCATACTCTAGACATATCGTCCTTCAAATTTATGCATGAGGAAAAATGTGGCACTTTGGGTGCCACTACCCCCTCTCAGAGATGGCCTCTGCTGCAGCACTATAAGGATTAGCTCTTAAGCTTACTGAAAATATACAATCGTATCTATTCATTATTTTATTGACCAAATAACCATTAATTACAACAAGTTTTGTATTTGCGACTTTTTTGCGATGCTAACAATTTGTAGCTCAGTTGCTATCGAAGATGTCACACCTCGTTCGTCCTTTAACAAATGCATGTATCTTCTTAATGAAAACCAGAAGCCTGAGTGCTCTAATGTTTAGTATAATGCTACCTTGGGTGGGTCTCTCTTAGATTTTGTGTCAGTATTGTATAATTGTGTAATTCTGCCCAATTCAATATTTAGTGCCATAATTACCAGGTAGATCAAAGTGTATTATTATTATCCTTGTCGCCAATTCAACAGTCCCTGTTTTCAATAAGACAGTGGATGGTCTGGATTAAATACACAGGCACAACAGATCTGAACTCAGTTCTGGGCTGCCATCTTGGATGTGATGACCTCCGTTTGTTAGTACTTCCGGGTTAACACATAATAAGGCTCTTTAGCTTAATAACGTTAATGTACTAATGTCAACCCGCTGATGGATCAATACACTACAATAGAAGGTTTAAAATAAATATGATACTTCAGTCTCACTCCTAGCTTTAGACATATGTGTTCATGGACAGATTGTCAACATGTAATGTATAACAGAGTAATTAGATTAAATACATATTTAGAATAAATATGTACAGACAAAAATAGATCAAGCTATATCCTTTCAATTATATGATCATTGAAACCCCGAACATGATTTCATATATTTTGTGGTTAGTTATTAACATATACATGGTTTATTATTAACTATAAAACTTTAGACAACCATCATATACACCTCATGTAACATTCCATGCCTGTTACGAAAAATATATAGAATTTGATTTCAAACAAAAGGAGTTTGGAATCATTAACGTATTGCTTTAACCAGCAATGTAAATGGGGATATCTCGCATTTGTGGAAAATAGTTGAGTAAGGTAACGCGATTTACAGAATTTCGGGCAGAATAGAATTAAAGATCCAAAAGTTTCAAACATGAAAGAGAAAAACAAGTTATAATTAAAACGGCATATTTGGTAGTATGGCCGCCCCTATTCCAAAGTATAATGCCCAGTGAACATTCAACTTTGGGGGTAAATGTTACACAATGTAGGATAGTGTTTAGTAAATAAACAATCCAACCTATTCCACCACAAAATGGGGAGAAATTTAAAACTTTCTGTACAAATATAATGAAATACACATTATGTGAATAATCAACGTTGCACACATATTTCATAATAAATTGTGAGCCAATTAAAGTGATTTTGTTTTCGAAAATGATAAACCTAGCAATATACATATTCACTCAAATGTGGTAAGATGTCATAATGCTAATTATACGAAAATCTCTGTTCGCCTCTTTCATTACCAATGTCAAATTATGTGTGCCAGGTATTATATTTTCTGCAATTTTAAATGTCAAGGTTACTTTATAATTCCATTTACCATCGACTATAATCTCAGATTCGTTTTTAAAATCTATATAAGCTGCCACTTTCCCACAATGTGAACATCCCATAATTCCTATAGCAATGGAGCAGTTTCGGTTTTGATAAGGATTGACTGTGATACTGAATGTAATATTACTGTTTATCGAATGCGACTCCCAGGCGACTTTATTATCTGTACGTCCAGCTGTTTTCCCTTCTAAGTCAACGCGTTTCCAACCGTTGGCATTGGTTGGTTCTAAAGTGGCAGACGTGTTCTCGTTACTGTGAAGAGATGACCAACACTTGGGACGATAGATAATAGTTTCATTGAAAAGTGGTTTTGGCAAATTATGTAAATCAGAGTGACCATTCAAAGGTAGATTTACTTGTTCAGGGGAAGATAAATGTGACTTGGTCAAGTTTACAAAAACCTCTTCAAAGAAATGGAGTAGAAAAATACCCATCAGTATATGAACATCTTTACTTGGGTGTGCATCACTCTTGCTTTCGACGAGTTGAAAAATATTTCCCTGCATGATTGTTGGACACAATGCATCTGGCATACTTATTGATGGTATGTTATAATACAGACTCAGTGGCGTACTGGATACATTTTCATTATTTATGCATGGTGACTTAGAACGCATCTGTTTGCCGTGAATAAAATTCGCGTATAATAATTGGGGAGAGTTCGGAAAATCCAACACAACACGAGTCAATTCTTCTTGCGCATAAGGTTTCACATGTTTTATAAAATCGTTCACCGCAAATTCCCAAAGTATGATATCCATCAAGCGTGTATTCAAATGAGTATTTATGCAATATGCGTAATATCTACTATCTGTAGCACCGATTGCAGCATTGTGAAGTTTTACTGGAACACCCAACAATTTATGTAGACCTTCAGAAAGTACATTACCATAGCTGAAATTTCTAGCAGAAATTGACCCCCCAACTATGCCAATGTGCAAAGTCCTATTTGTCATCAGAACATCTGCAAAAATTCGTTTCAGATTGTCTGTGGAAGTCAAATGTTTCAACGCTCTATAAGTCATCCCATCTTGAACTTTAATGATAATATTTGTTTTCCAGGATTCAATATACCTGTTGAGTTCAAACAATCGATGAGGTAGTTCTTTGACATTAATAGAATGGTTGCTCACGTGGGTGTGTTGAATCGCTGGCTGCGGTATCGTAGCTACATTGTTGACTGCTGGAACATTATATGTCAAGATAATAAGCAGGACGAAGGTACATATACAACTTACTGAAATCGCTGACAATTTCTTAAATGATGACTTGTTTTCCATTATGTCCCTATGTAAAAACAATATACAATACTTAAATTAAATATTTTAAATATCTTTTATGTGTAAACAAACATCGACATTGGTCGCAGTGTATCGCACGGTTTCTCGGTGTGATCATACTTTTCCACGAATCCGTGCAGGATTTTACCCAGACATCGCGTATTTGACCTCAGTGAAAAAATAGAGACAGACAAATACAATACATGTGTTCCATCACAGTTGGCGTAATACGTTGTAACTGGTCATAACATTTAGCGTTATGTTGCCGACCCCAAAGAATCACCGAGTCAGTGTTTACAGATTGTTCACAGTTTTCACTGTCAGGATTGCTTTTGGTATGTGGCCTGGTACTCACAGTTGGTCGAAATATTCAGGAAGACTAGTTCTTGATCCTGTCAAAGTTATATTTGGTGCAGAAAGCGATAGCTATCGATTCCATATATCCGTTTGGCCGATGTGTAGCATGGTGCAGCAGTCTCCGGCACGATTCTGTCTGTGCAAATTATTATTTTCATATGTTTTTCTTTGTTAAAAACTGATCAGTTCATTGTTCATATCCCAAAGAGCTGTTATTTTGTTGTCAGCGTGTAACAGCTTGAGTTATATTATTAGTTATATTAATAATAGCATAAAAGCTCACGAATATGACCGTGTTTTGTAACAGTTGTCTTTAGTGTGGTGTAGTGAAACACAGGAATACACAAAAAAATATTGAATTAACAATATTACCAGCAGTGAGTATCTAGTTATGCTATAATTAGAGACGGTATACAATTCACTCACCTGTAAACATACTGTGGCATGACTTATAACTTGTTCCTATAGATTTGGTAGCCTAGGCGTAGTGAATATGTGTACGATATACGTCTCAGATATTGAATTTGCTTTACTTCTGAAATTAAAATAAAATATTAAAATTAATTCATTACATCTGTTCTATTTTTATAGAAGAACCTTCCCAAATAAAAAGAAATTCTAAAATTTAAAAATATAAGAGGTAGTCACTAAACCATGTACTTTCACACTCAAGCAAGAGAATAGACATGTTGGTGAACTAGCCTTGCACTGTGAGTGTTTTATTGTTTACACTAAAGTTTTTTTCACAAATAAAAAAATTAAAAAAAAAAGAACTGCAGACCACACTTCTTTATATTTATTAGTGGGCAAGCCATGTTTCCACATACAAAAATACACATAATATATTTCTATTTAATTTATTTTATTTAAAAAATATATTTTAGAGGCATAACAATACAACGACTAGATTTGGTGTCACAGTTTGCTCCCATTTCATACTGGAATATTGCCAGCAATAATTAATAAAGCTTGTTCAGAAAACCATTTATTCCCGACATCATATTCAATGGCTAGTTCTCAGGATCTACAACAAGTAAATAAATAAACAGAAATCATTTTGATGCGTGGTTTTTAGACGACACTGCCATATCGCACAGATATTCAACACCACCATATCGAATTTGGATTTGGCCATACCATTTCAAGCTGCAGGGTGTCTAAACAATGACTCAACAAACAATAAACACATCTCCCACCCACCACACAAATTGTAGCCACAATTGAACAACCAAGAAAGCAACAAATATCAGGCTGCATCTTGAAAACAACGAGATACCACATTACAACCAGTCATTACAAACATGAAATCCTCCACCCCTCCCAGTACATCCTACAGCATTAATGGTTCCTATACTCATTTGCATCTATGTACAACAAGCTTAGCAAATAGATGCACCTGACTCATCAAACTTTTGACCAACCACTCATTCTAAATATTGTGGAGTGAGGGTGCTATTTACTAATGAGAGGAATCTTTTAAACGAATTAAACAGATCTAATATTACAAGCAGTGAGTATCTAGTTATGCTTTAATTAGAGAAGGTATACAATTCACTCACCTGTAAATATACTATGGCATGACTTATAACTTGTTCCTATAGATTTGGTAGCCTAGGCGTAGTGAATACATGTACGATATACGTCTCAGATATTGAATTTGCTTTACTTCTGAAATTAAAATAAAATATTAAAATTAATTCATTACAATATTACCAGCAGTGAGTATCTAGTTATGCTATAATTAGAGACGGTATACAATTCACTCACCTGTAAACATACTATGGCATGACATATAACTTTTAGCCCTAGGGGGGGGGGTCAGACTAGCCACCGTTGAAATCTTTTAAAATTTGATTTCACAGATAGTGATTCAGCTTTAGTTCTGAAATTAAATTAAATTATTAAAATCAATTCATTAATATTACCAGCAGTGAGTATCTAGTTATGCTATAATTAGAGACGGTATACAATTCACTCACCTGTAAACATACTGTGGCATGACTTATAACTTGTTCCTATAGATTTGGTAGCCTAGGCGTAGTGAATATGTGTACGATATACGTCTCAGATATTGAATTTGCTTTACTTCTGAAATTAAAATAAAATATTAAAATTAATTCATTACATCTGTTCTATTTTTATAGAAGAACCTTCCCAAATAAAAAAGAAATTCTAAAATTTAAAAATATAAGAGGTAGTCACTAAACCATGTACTTTCACACTCAAGCAAGAGAATAGACATGCTGGTGAACTAGCCTTGCACTGTGAGTGTTTTATTGTTTACACTAAAGTTTTTTTCACAAATAAAAAAATAAAAAAAAAGAACTGCAGACCACACTTCTTTATATTTATTAGTGGGCAAGCCATGTTTCCACATACAAAAATACACATAATATATTTCTATTTAATTTATTTTATTTAAAAAAAATATTTTAGAGGCATAACAATACAACGACTAGATTTGGTGTCACAGTTTGCTCCCAATTCATACTGGAATATTGCCAGCAATAATTAATAAAGCTTGTTCAGAAAACCATTTATTCCCGACATCATATTCAATGGCTAGTTCTCAGGATCTACAACAGTAAATAAATAAACAGAAATCATTTTGATGCGTGGTTTTTAGACGACACTGCCATATCGCACAGATATTCAACACCACCATATCGAATTTGGATTTGGCCATACCATTTCAAGCTGCAGTGTGTCTAAACAATGACTCAACAAACAATAAACACATCTCCCATCCACCACACAAATTTTAGCCACAATTGAACAACCAAGAAAGCAACAAATATCAGGCTGCATCTTGAAAACAACGAGATACCACATTACAACCAGTCATTACAAACATGAAAAATCCTCCACCCCTCCCAGTACACCCTACAGCATTAATGGTTCCTATACTCATTTGCATCTATGTACAACAAGCTTAGCCAATAGATGCACCTGACTCATCAAACTTTTGACCAACCACTCATTCTAAATAAGAGTGAGGGCGCTATTTACTAATGAGAAGAATCTTTTAAACGAATTAAACAGATATATATATATATTTACATGATTCGTTGATATTTATTTTGGTCAAATAAAATGTGCACTGAATTGGTACGAGAGTGGTATTCCAATACTAACTGGTGAAGTAATTATTGAAATTACATTTGAAAGATTATAGTGCCATGTATAACCTAATGTTGTAATTACAACGCATGCTGGATTGTGTGTGTAACATGTCTCTCTGTTTGAAAGTTTGTTGAATTTCTTCGTGAATGCTACTATAAATTTTGTCTAGGTCTTTCCATTAGTACTTGAACTTAAAACTTTAAATATTATTATTAATATTATACTGAATCAATAAACGTTTGTTTATTAATATGTCTGTCTCAAATCTTCGATAGTGAATGTTTTTGACATTTAATCTTTTATCTGTAAAGTATTGTTTTTATATATCTAAATCTATTTGAACTGTGTACTGCTTCGTGTTAATTTGAAATCAAGCAATCAAATATGCATGCTCGTATTGAATCAAATATCAATGCATTCCCTCGTTTCCCTTGCAGAGTAAAGTGTATTTGGAATTGAAATACTAGTAACTTATCCTAGACTGCTGACGTGTGCGTCATTATTTTCCACAATCCCGGTGTTCGGCGAATACGCTAACCAATATGCCGAACCGCTTATATTTTCAATAGGTAAGAGTCGATTGGATATTGTACATACCATAAGCAATCATATTAACACAACATCTAGCAATGAATTAACATACATGAATAGAACAAAAATAAACTGTAACTTTTGCCATGATGCTAAGAAAAACATGTGCAATATGAAAATAAATACGAGAGTCATTTTGCATCATTTATTAATTTGGTCCAACAGCGTATGATTGAAAATATCCTGAGCAACGACATTTACATCATGCCAATAAAAGGTAAAATCGAAATTCGAACTGTGGATATGTACGAGTCTGAAAAAGTAACACCTTCAAGGTTTGGCAGCGTGATAATTCACGACGGCTTCTTTGCTGTGAGCTTATCCAGCACTCCAGCGTTCGCTTCAAGAAAGCGACGTTGCGCTGCAGAGGAAACACCTTTTCAGATTGCTTCAGGGAATAGAGTATGTATCGTACCCAGGACGGATGGTATTTTATGGGGGAAGAACCTAGTGTTTATTTCAAACGTTGCATTAAAATTACTTTTATGATTTTTGTGCTGTATTTAATTATGCAGCAAAATAATGAAATAAAACGAGTAAACTTTTAAAAGTTGTATTCATATAAATGTACTGGCTCACTCCTCGGTTGTACGTTCAACACTATTCATCGATGAATTGGTTAATTAAAGCTTCGAAACATACTGTATATAATCCATGTAGTTTTGTTGTGCTCGTAAAGCCCCGACTACAGACATATCCGTTCAATAATCCCGCGAACTGTTTAAATAGCAATGATTTTGCTGCCACTGAGTAAGACAAAACGAGAGATCAACATGGAATCACGACGTTAAAATGTAAGGTCGTATTAATGAGCACTTCTCGGAATATTTATTACAAATAAAATCTCCCCCTGATGAAAGAATTCATAAAAATACCAAATAAAACAAATTTATCAATGACATTAATTCATTGCGTTTTAAAAAATATCTGCAATGGTCATATCGCCCAATATTGACATTTGGTGGGGTCGTATCGCCGCTCGTGTTCTTTTAGCTACTCAACGGGATATTTGGTGATAACCTCATAATATCATATCTTTGGTATGTATCATGTAGCAACACGACTATAGCCTGATATGTAGTTCGTATCAATATTGAATGGTGAGTGACAGATACAACTAGACAGATACCGATAACTCCATATCTGACATCTGGTGAAAAATACATTAGGTCATACATGCTGTACTTCAATGTACATAAAGCTCAATGCCATTCATTTGAGTTCTGACTATAATATGTTTAGAATTATACTATGAAAGCTATCATGCTGTATCTTTGTTTTTAGCATATATATATATATATTCAATATTGAAAATTATGGAAACAATTGCCACATTTGCCGGACTTTCTACAACTCTTGAACACACGTACTCAATTAAGGTAACTCGTAATGGGATTTGTTTGTCCTTAATAAGAAAAATATAGTAGTATCTTCACTGAAGAACGAATGACTCACAGTATGCAATTTATTTATGATATAATAAGTGATTTCGATTTCAATGAAGTTAGGCCGGGTACAGTTATTAAACTATTTAAGGTTTTATGATTACTAAATTTTAGCAGCCGTATTTTAGGTTAATTTTAACGTCCCATATATAATATTCCTCCCAGTAAGAAACAATTACTCAGACTTCATCGCTGATAGGTTGGGCTATTTAGTGATAATATCAAAAGGCTTTGTTGATATTAATTATGGGTTACCCACATGGACAAAGCTCAGACTATTTCAGTGTAAGACAATGTCTTCTTTCAATCCATGATACTGTCACGGTCTGTTTTTTTATTTTGAGTGTTTCACAACGGCCTTCTTAGGGTAATATCTTAGCTGACGTAGGTAAAAAAGGGGGGTAACATAAACTAAGAACACATTAACAATAACATTTAATAATATGGATCGGGTTCGTAATTTAGTGAAGTAACATAAATAACGATTATATGAACAAACATGGAATATGAAAAATGATCATAAATCGTTGTACTGACCTTCAAAAGTTGCAGGAAGCACTATTAACACTGTATTTCCCTTTTCGGAAAAGTTCCATTTCTGATTACAAGTTTTTCTTCTCATAGAATAATTAGTCGGTGAGCTATATAACAATAGTTCACATATTTCATTCGGAATTTGAAGACATGAGAAACGAAATGACGGAACACACGACTAGCATGGCTCACGGTAGTTAGTCGAGTTTAATGAGTAACTTGTGACGTAAACAATTCGGCACATGAACCAAGAGTTTTTGTCTGTTTACCAGTTCGTTTCGTAAGCAAGGTAAATTGGGATATCTCGTATTTGTGGAAAATAGTTAAATATGGTAACGCGATTTACAGAATTTCGGGCAGAATAGAATTAAAGATCCAAAAGTTCCAAACATGAAAGAGAAAAACAAGTTATAATTAAAACGGTATATTTGGTAGTATGGCCGCCCCTATTCCAAAGTATAATGCTCAGTGAACATTCAACTTTGGGGGTAAACATTACACAATGTAGGATAATATTTAGTAAATAAAAAATACAACCGATTCCACCACAAAACTTTCTGAACAAATATAATGAAATACACATTATGTGAATTCACTCAAACGTGGTAAGATGTCATAATGCCAATTATACGAAAATCTCTGTTCCCCTCTTTCATTACCAATGTCAAATTATGTGAACCAGGTATTATATTTTCTGCAATTTTAAATGTCAAGGTTACTTTATAATTCCATTTACCATCGACTATAATCTTAGATTCGTTTTTAAAATCTATAAAAGCAACCACTTTCCCACAATGTGAACATCCCATAATTCCTATAGCAATGGAGTGTAACACACCGTTCACAAAGCCTCACAGATCATTGATTCAGTGGGACAAATGTGTACGGGAAAGATAAATTTTGGGGCTCGGCACAGGAAAGATACATGTGGTTCATCGATATAGTCACCAAGACCGGAAGCAGGGGCAACAAAACCAGGCGGCACACACAGGCACTTTAACTCCACAATCTTTAATGTAATCTACTTCAGTAAAATAAACAAAGGTACAATAATTAGCATATGCATATAAATATGTGAGATAGGATATCCTGAAAATATATCAAGGAAAGAAAGAAAACCTAACCTTAGCTAATTAGTGTTTGAGTTTAAATGTGCTAATCGGTCCCTCAATGAATAATAAAATCAGCTAATTTGTCCCTAACAAAGCCAATGTTATCAACAATAAATGAACAATAACCATCAACCAATCAAAAAACACAAGTGTACATAAGTAACAAACACATGAATATGTCAACAGTTCAGCATCGATGTTCACATCAGGTCACAGCTCACTCACAGTCAGCTTCTGTGTGCAGTTCCACCGTTGGGGGCGCTGCACGACGAAATAGGGCGTGGCCTGGGTGTGTCCGGTGATTACCCAGATACAGCGTAGAGGGCGCTGTTCAACAACAACGGGCTTGGCCTGGGTGTGTCCGCAGATTATTCGGGCACAGTGTTGAGGGCGCTGCTCAACAACAATGGGCGTGGTCTGGGTGTGTCCGCAGATTATTCAGGCACAGCGTTGAGGGCACTGTTCAACAACAATGTTATCAAAAGTTCATTCGTAGAAATTCTGAACAATAGTCATAATCAATTGTCATAATTCAGAAATAGTTCTCTGTACAGTGGGACACAACTTGACTATCAATCCCAACTCACAGTACAAGTGTTATTCAGCAGACAGTTTGAAAGTAGAAAGTTGAGAGGTAGAATTACTGTACCCTATATTAGCTCAGTTACAGCTGCCATCAGATGTCACCAGTCAGCGGTTCTTTTGATGGATGAGAACTGATGTCACCACAGAGTCACCAAAAGTTCAGGGTGAGATTCACCCACTCCCGTTGCATAGGAAATCTTGAACTACAGCTGGAAACGTTGATTCCGGTCCGATCTCCCGAAAACACAGTTCTCTGAGTTCCTCTTCTCATAAGCTCTCTGAATATGAGAACCACATCCCAGCTGACTCCTGGTTTAAGCAGGAATGCAACTGCTCCCCACAGAGCTGTCCCAAAACACTGTCGACACTCTGGGAACTATCTGCTGACTAATTCAAACCTGCAAGCTAAGCTAGTATCTTTACTGGGGGTAACTCCACCCTTGGACGCACCCCATAGGTCAAGGAGTCCATCATCTGATAATGACGGTGTACTTTTCGACAGGTATTAATGACTCTAAAATTCCCCAATCCCTATATGGAGTGAAACACAGCTCAGCCCATTGTTTCTGAAAAAGTGGGAAAATTGCCTGGAATGTGCTTATAACTTTGAAAATCTGGATAATTGTGCGTGATTATCAATAACAATAAAACTAAAAAATAAAGAAACCTACGTCAATACACTATTATCATATGTCTAATTAGTCTAATTAATATTAATCACCTCAATTCCTTATTAAGCTATTCTAATTAATTTCTGCCCTAATTAGTACTAAGTAGCCATTAACTTGCTTGTAATAAGTGATTTCATCTTCATCTTCAATTTGGTCTCCATGGTTACCCCATAGCTACCAAGAAAGCTATAGTACCCCGTATAGGAAACTTAAACAGTAAACACAGTAATTCTGGAAGAAATTAAGCAACGCTCAAAAGCTCCTAATAAAAATCACAAATTATCTACGATATACTACGGCTAATCTTCAAACATTAAATCTTTGCTAATTATACTCATTACCACATAATTGGCTTTGACCTAATTCTTACTTTCCCTGTAGTTTTAACTGAAGTTCACACACACTAACCATAACACTAATTAATTAACTGTCACTCTCACCAACTGATAGTGGGTTCTCAAGTATCAATGAACACCAGCTGGTATACATATACTCACATGTACTAGCTATCGTACCCTACTCTTAATCGTATGAAATCATTAAGGTCTAATTATTTCAATCGGTTACAGGAGCAGTTTAGGTTTTGATAAGGATTGACTGTGATACTGAATGTAATATTACTGTTTATCGAATGCGACTCCGAGGCGACTTTATTATCTGTTTGTCCAGCTGTTTTCCCTTCTAAGTCAACGCGTTTCCAACCGTTGGCATTGGTTGGTTCTAAAGTAGCAGACGTGTTCTCGTTACTGCGAAGAGATGACCAACACTTGGGACGATAGATAATAGTTTCATTGAAAAGTGGTTTTGGCAAATCAGAGTGACCATTCAAGGGTAGATTTACTTGTTCAGGGGAAGATAAATGTGACTTGGTCAAGTTTACAAAAACTTCTTCATAGAAATGGAGTAGAAAAATACCCATCAGTATATGAACATCTTTACTTGGGTGTGCACCACTCTTGCTTTCGACGAGTTGAGAAATATTTCCCTGCATGATTGTTGGGCACAATGCATCTGGCATACTTATTGATGGTATGTTATAATACAGACTCAGTGGCGTACTGGATACATTTTCATTATTTATGCATGGTGACTTAGAACGCATCTGTGCCCCGTGGACAAAATTCACGTATATTAACTGGGGGGAGTTCGGAAAATCCAACACAACACGAGTCAATTCTTCTTGCGCATAAGGTTTCACATGTTTTATAAAATCATTCACCGTAAATCCCCAAAGTATTATATCCATCATTCTTGTATTCAAATGGGTATTTATGCAATATTCGTAATATCTACTGTCTGTGACACCGATTGCAGCATTGTGAAGTTTTACTGGAACACCCAACAATTTATGTAGACCTTCAGATAGTACATTACCATAGCTGAATGTTCTAGCCGAAATTGAACCCCCAACTATACCAATGTGCAAATTCTATTTGTCATCAGAACATCTCTAAAAATCCGCTGGAGATTGTCAATGGAAGGCAAATGTTTCAACGCTATAAATCATCCCATCTTGAACTTGAAAGGCAATATTTTTTTCCCAAGATGCAATATACCTGTTGAGCTCTAACAATCGATTTGGTAGTTCTTTAACATGCATATAATAGTTGCTCACGTGCGTTTGTTCAATCACTGGCTGCGGCATTGTGGCTACATTGTTGGCTTTTGGAACATTATAGGCAACATTAATTTAGATAGTGAATAAAATACAGATACAGATACAATCTCCTGAAGTCGCTGACAACTTTTTATATGCTGATTTCTTTTCCATTATGTTCCTAAGTGAAAAATATAATATATTACAGGTTAAATGTTTTAAAAGATGTTTTGCTCGCTTGTATAAACATATTGTACTGTAGTTCATCGTTCAAATGGCATGGTTTTGCAAGCCTAATATAAAGATACGCCCCAATGGACCCATACGGGATTCTACCAAGAAGCTACGTATTTGGCCTCGGTGAAATGCATAGATGTGATTGCATGCGACCAATCGCAGTTGGCGTAGCATATGACAACTGGGCATAACTGACCATGTTATGTGGCACAGTGGTACAAAAACGTTGGTCTATTATGCATACAATCACTCGATCTAGCTTGTTATAGGACGTATTTGACACGGAAAGTAATAGCTATTGATTCCATCCGTCCTGCTATCAGGTGTACGTAGAGAAGTTTAATACGAGTTACGTCATGAGCTATTTAAACTGTCCATTTGTGCGTTAGCTTTAATACCTTAGAATAAGAGGAATAAGATTTTTTTGGACTTTTATTATTTTTGTATCATATTTATCATTGTAATGTAATGTATATCTTAATGATTCGTGATACACATATATTATTATGGTAGTAAATTGTCTGATAAGCATGTTACGGAAATTTAGTAACTAAGTAGTTTTTGTTTTAATTACTGACAACTCATCAATTTGCATAGCGCAGACCATTGAATTTGCCACTAGAAACAAAATGTCTTAGTTAAGAATGATGCATTTTAAATTTCATCATGGCAGCATCTGAATAGCAACACCCTTTGGTCAGATAATAGATTGTCTGAATAAAGGTTCTGTCAGAATAGCCTAGCCGAACAACCACAATGAAGGTAGTTCTGTGAAATAAACACCGCTAGGAAGAACATTGACACGCCACAAGTACAGTTTGAAGACTTCGAAAAAGTAGTTGATTGTTTTGTGTGCTAATACAATGATATATTACACGACGGTCTCGTCACTGGATGTCAATAAACAACGTTATTTGTTTTTAGTCAAGCGATTCGGCAGTTTACATTTATGTGTTCTAACATGTAGAGTGTTTATGAATGTAAACATAAATATACTGACTGCCACACACACACAGATACACAGCATTATTAAGCATGACAATATTATGTTAATTAAGATAAACCATCGTTTTAACTACTTGAAAACGGATTGTTATTTTGAATAGATATTTTCGAATAATAAAGGGTTATTTGCGTTTTAGAGAAATACAAAATCTGTAACATGCGTCTATTAAATATACACAAAACCTGAATAGGGAAACAAAATCACCCGTCAAAGAAATACATAAAGCAAGGAATTTGTAAATATTACCTATTTAATATTTGATTATACACACTGCATTCATCAACATAATGCTAGCTATTCATATAGTAACACGTTATAATACCACATAGAGTCACGACAACTGGTCTCTATGTATATAAAAATAAGTTATCTCCATTTACTATGACGTTATCTCGACATACTATTTGACATTGACGTCATTATTTTAACATACTGTAGCATTATTTCTGTCACTACATCAACATACTACTCCTTATCTTCATATACAGCAGCAGCATCTCCACACATTACTCATATAGATAGATACTTGTTTACACACATTATCAGAATCAATATTCTTAGATCAAGTCCATGGTCACTTGCTTCACTGAGACTTACTATATTTAGGAGATAATACACAAACTATAATCTACGACTGAAGGCATCTCTAAGCTAACTAATCAATGCATGGTAATCTGCAAATCAAAGAAACTGTTATTATACTGTTACACGTTTTTGCTGGTGATGTGGATAGGAACACCAAGTGTCCACACAGTATACGGGAAATACACCCACACCACAAGAGTTTGAGTAAATTGTGTTTGACAATCGTTATTTTATTGAGGCCTGTGTAAGAATATATCATAGAGGCGACGGAACACAACTATAAATGATGTTCTCATATATGGAAACAAATGATATATATTATAAATAAACAGTGTTTTAGTATATAAAACAAACTATATAAAGGCTGTTGTATTTCAGGTTCCGTTAACCTTGGGCACAATACTGTTAACGATTTATCGGTGTTCAAGGTGGACTCCTAACATCCAACCTATAACCTTAATTTAACCTCAACTTGCCAGTTCCCTGGTAGATGAGATAGGCTGACGATCGTAAAATACCTTAACTATAAAAGCAATTTGGGAACAGACCAAGGAACGATAAACATATATTATTGTGAGCGCGCTACACAGAAATAGACAGGCAAATGCCCTATTAATAAATAAACAATGCTTTTGTGTATAAAACCAACTCAATAAAGGCGAACAAAGAGTATAACCTAATTTATTCGTGACCTTGAAATCAGGCGAGCAAATCCATGCACTACCATAGCCTAACCCGTCAGTCATAATTTTCCGAAGTGAAACAAAGGTGCCCTGAGCCCAAAAGTGCACAGATCGTGTTTATAATTTATTTGAATAAGGCAAAGAATGGTTAGAAGAGAAGAAATTGTACTTACCTTCGATGAAGAACACACTGTCAAATTACTTTTATTCCGAAAACATTCCACTTCTGATTATGTTTCTCCTCGGGCGGTACCGGAGTTTAATGATTAACTTGTGTCACGAGGCGTCTAGATAGTATTGTTATTTAAATTATGTATTTAATAATTATGTGACGTCATGGTATTACAAACAAAGGTGGTCTACATGTTTCGTGACCTTGAAATCCGGCGAGCAGATCCATGCACTATCAGAGCCGAACCCATTATTCGGAAGTCCAACCGGGAAGGATGCCTGGCGCTGTGGATGCGAAGCTACAATTCGACGCTTCAATTCGTGAACCCAAGTCGCTGGCTACCCAAAATTCACCAGGTCGACGAAGCCTACTGATACAATTCGACGCACATTGGGGAAAAGTTAGGTCCCGGACATTCCTACACGCATACTAGCAAGTCCAGGGCTTTACGTTATTATACTATGTTGTTAATTTCTAGAATTGTTATTTTTCTGGCCAGTATTTTACAAGTATATATCACCGGTATATGTGACGAGTAGGGAATGCAGTTTCTCCCTCTGGTCGTAGGATTGTTACCGACTTTGCTGTGGTGCCTAGAGTGCGTAATTTCGTAACCCACACCTCATACAAACAGAGTATTGGTGCATGGTGTAGGCCGCGTTTAGTGCTGAACCGTAGTAGGGGCGGGCGATGCTGCCAGAAACTAGAACGAGAACTATACCATATGTTTTGTAAGATTGAGCAGTGTGCATTATTTTTTCTGAATATATATGCATATATTTGTATTTAACTATACTGGTTCACATCAGTCTAAATTATCTCGGTATTACACAGATATTGTGTAACTTTATACACAAGAATCCGCATAATATTATTAAGTGTTTTGGGTTAATATTTGACCCGACCCCGTCATAACTTGTGACGTAAACAAATTAGTTGTGACAAAATTCCATTTCTGTTATTGAACAGTAACTGCTTGAGTTTTGACTAAATAGTTGACATTCGAATCTCACTAGCGCCGACTTTTGGCCGCGTCCACTCCGTGCGTGTCTATTTGACAGTTGGCTGAAAAATCATGTATTACTTTGAGTTTGTTCTGAATTATTTTGAAATTATGGTGTTTAATAGTGCTTTTTTTCTTAACATTGTATTCCATGTAATTGTTTAAACAATAACGATTTTAACACTGCAATAAAGATGCAATAAATTCTTTCGTTTTATTACAGTTATTGTTTCTACATGAGTTATTGACCACACTACATGGTTTGGAATTTCATTCAGCTTCTGTCAGTCATAATTCAAGACAAATACAAGGCAAAAATATAGCACATTATCCTTTTTTCTGTAATATGATTGTGTAATCGGTAATTTCTTATGAATTTTATTAATTTATAAATTTCTGAATTGTCGAAATCAATTCTTTTTTGGGTTTTTTTCCCAAATTACGAAAAAAATTCCACAACATCGGCAACGAAAAGTCTTTATCGTAGTGTGTCCAGAAAAATATCAGAACAATTTTATCATTACCACACAAAATTAATCTGTTGCATGGAATAATATCTTCATGACTGTACATAATAAACTAATGAACAATGTCATACGATTTATGAACAACTTTTTCGAAAATCGTGAGTAGGCTTCCTCCTTAACATATTGTGAGCTTGGCTTGGCTAAGAAGACTCATAATAGTTTCTTGTTAGACACTATCTGAGCGCTGTAATCTAAAGAGTCAAACTCAACAAGGGAACAATTTCACTTGATGTGACGTGTCGTAAAGTACACGATTACAATATTTTCATTAATTGGTACATTACAGGCTGTAACAGTAATTGAGTTTAATTGAACTCCAATTAAAACGCCATCCTATTTTATCGTTGTGTTTTAAATCAAACATAACGCAACTTAATTAAAAGTTAATATATACTTATTATTATATATTAAATATATTAAAAGTGTATCCAATGAAGTCCTGCAAACATATGGCAATACAAGTATGTGTTTGTTTGTGTGTGTGTTCGCCATAGAACTCTAAGCGTACAATATATCAATAATAAATCGGGGCAAAATTTGCTGACAACAATTTTGGTAGAGAAAAACAGTAAAATTTCAGCCGGAAATCTTTGTAAATCGCGAGCAAAGTGTGAAAAAGATAAGGACCCGCACTTAGAAATAAATATGTAATAGAACTGATAACAAAAATTAAGCACTTTTACAATGTACATACATGATACACGGTTAAATTAAAAACATTATGGGTTCATAGGTCAAAGGCAAAAGTCACTGGATGACAAAACGTCACATGACAAATGTATCAAATACTGTAAGGGGTTAATTATTCACTGGGTTTTAATTTTGTTTATTTGGCTGACTGGAAAATGCGCTAAATTAAAACCCAGTGATTATGTAAAATTTAGCATAGAACACGTTATCTCAATGATAAAAGCATGAATTTATGAACCCACTGAATATGCGTGAAATTAGTCATTTTACAGTACATTTTCAGGAACATACTGTTGGTTGTGCACTGATAATTGGGTTTTATTGTCGCTAGGCATATCATGGTTCAGAATATAGTTATATGTTATGCTTAGATAATTGCAGTGGTAGTGATAATCACCAGAAATATGTTTATAAATAATTAATATCATTTGAAAAGGTCATAATTTGCTATATATTATAGTATACCTTTGACTATCATTATGAATCATGGAATATGGTTTTATATGTTTCCCAGTATATATATACATGCATGCATACATACATACATACATACATACATACATACATACATACATACATACATACATACATACATTAAATTAATCCAAAAGTTTAGCTTCAACAGACATTTCCTTGAAGAATGTATAAACGAAATAGAAATAATATTCAGTGCAGAGATCAATGTAATGTGTAAGATATGTGCTACATCAAACAATTTAACTCTTGGTTGATGATGCCCTGCAGCAGAAAGTAATCTAATAGACTGAGAAACTACTAATATTTTACAATATGGTATTGACTGTTAGAGTAACTTATGGTCATCTCGTGATTGTATAATACCAAGTATTAAATCATTTGTATGAGAGGAGTGTCTTTGGATACAGACATATATATCATGTAAAGTATCCTGGACCATTCAAAATAAACGTTAAGGGAATAAGGCAATCATCAAAATCTGCTCTGTGTGTAATTAGTAATCTTCATCAGTATCTGTGTCACTGTCATCGATATATAATGCTGCTATTGTTAGAGGGTTGGCGCATTCACCATCGTTGCGTTCTAAACGAAGTTGGGCTTCGCAGGAACATGCCGCTGTACATGGCTGGTTGTTGTCGATACATGTACAGTTTGTGTGGCAAGAATTATGTTTGCATGTACACAACAAATCATTCATGAGTCCCGGTGATGTTGGTTCCTGATCCATCATGCATGGCTGTAAGGAATTGTCAGCTTCCCTAAAGTATCCATACTTTGTTGCTTCTGGGATACCAGGGATGGTGACATCTGCTTGCTTCCATATCATCAATTGATATGCAGTGCGTAGAATATGCTGTTGGAAGCTGTTTTCAGTCAGGGGAAGTTTCTTAGGTGCAATCTGCTTTGCTGCTTTTTTACATCGCAAAGTATCAAGCCATACAAAGCACCTACAAATGCAGTGCAAGCAGCCCTCTGCTGTCTGGATATCTGCAATTTTTCCCCAAGATTGGTAAGTGGCTGGAACAGATTTGCTTTCTGCATCATAATTCTGAAGGCTGTGCGTTTTCCGTGTCCATGGATTGCACTAACCGTGTCACACCCAGTAAGGCAGTATGCAGCAAGGAGAATATTGCGCTGCTCTTGGCTAAGCTGTTCAAATAGGGTATGCACAGGGATATATCTAGTTAGTGCGATGTGTTTGCCTTCACAACCAGTGAAGCACAATCCGTGTGCCAGCTTCTTCCTGTGGTGATGCCATTGATGGACAGGGCAGGGATTGCTGCCTATCTATTCTCAGAGCCCCATCGATCTGACCTCTACTGATATGCAGTACCTGGTTCTCCCCAAGAAAATAACCTGCGTGATCAGTCATGTAGTCAGTATAACACCTGGCAAGCTGAGCTTTGTTTTGTCCTCTGGTGAGAAATGCACGCCATACTTTCGGTATCTGCAAGTCCAAACTTATATATTCATGCCATTGGGTTGATGCCATTCTTTTGTCTCTAGTCTGTTTTTTGATGCTGTCCTTATCATATCTGTCGAATGCAATGTGAATGGAAGTGCTTCCATGTTTGTTGCTCCTCTGAATAATGTATTGCATGAAGTTAGCTGCAATATCCCTGAAGGTGACATTTGGCGGAGTAGCAGATAGAGGAAGCATCTGAATGATGGCATGTCCATCGAAGATAATGGCATCACAATGACCCACAGTGCTCTCATCACCGGGCAGGAGGTCTTCAAGTTTGTGCAAGAAATCAAACTTTGCACAGGACAAAGGTGTACCATCATCTGTGAATAAACTCAATGGGACTAAGGCGTTCTCGAAAGCCATCACTCTCTAGAGAGATATTCGTTTTACAGCATTCACTGTCAGTAGCCGTAGGTACATCACTTTCCCCGAAATTGACACATTCTTTGAACGAACCCTGACAGACTTGTTCAAGTCAGACATAGTCTTAATGTTTGATCTGGGTAATGCATCGTACAAGCTCTTTTGACGTGCATCCTGGCCTTCTGCATGTACCAATCTCTCGCTTATGAATCGGGATGCAAAGGCCACTCCTTTTTGAAGTGCTGTTGTCAAACATTGTTCTACCTGTGCAGAAGCAACACAGCCAGTTCCACATGTATGAGGTTAGGAGGTGGCTCCCTGAGATTGAATGGGTCTGAAAAGGTTCCATCAAACATGCTCTTCATCTCTGTGACATCTGTGTTCCAGCATCGGATCTCTGCATTGATTGTACGACCTCCTTGTGCAGACTCTCGATTATGACTGATCATATGGGTTAAACGAAAGGAATATATTCCAGTTGTGGGTCTGGCAAGAAACCATCGGGCTAGTGCTGGGCCTTTCAGGGTCAGGCCAATGAACCCTCTGTGCCCTTTAGAGCTTTGTTTTCTGTCGCTTCAATGGTGTATTCCAGCCAAACCCTGTTGAACTTTCCATTGCAGTTATCTCCCACACTGATGACCATTTTCATTGGGCAACACTTGGGGTTGAACGAATGAGCCATACTATGCTTTCTGTGTTACGCTGACCTGAAGCACTGCTGATGTAAGGAAGCAATGCAGTTGTGAATAGAATACTGAGTAGCCCAATGAGAAGATGTGTTCCACAAGCTTCCTGCTCCCAAATTCATGATGAAGGTGAATGGCCAACCCGAATGCTTTGGTGATATTTGTGAAGTGGCCAAAGTGGTTATATAAAAAAAACAGGTCTTTGTTTGTTAGGCACCATATAGCCTCGTAGAGGAGAGGGTCTAGAAAGTCTTTCAATGAGGCCATTGTCATGTCATCAAGAGAGAAGTAATTCTGTGGTGGAGCAGTTGATTTTCTCAAGCGTTGGCGTGGGATACCGACAGCTTTATGTACACTTACGGCTTCATCAGTTTCCTCCTCAGGTAACTCTGTATCATCTAGCTGCTCCATCTCTTCAGATGTGCCCTTTAGTGTTTCCACCTAGTCACTTAATTTACACAGAGCATCACCCACTGAGATTTCACTTGAGCATACAAGATCTAACATGCCATGTTGAGGAACAAATGCAATGTCAGGGCATTCTTGCATTAGTTGGCGTTTCAAACGAAATGACCTGTACTTCTTAGGGTTCTCAACACCAGCTTCAGTTGCAAGCTCTTGAAAGCGAGATCGCAGTGTTGAAAGGATGAAGACTTTTTTTTCGTTTATGATGGCTGGTCGGAATTCATTAATAAGGGCCTTCAGTGCAGTTTGGTACACATTTTCAGTGTCTATCACTTATGTAGCTCGGGTAGCACTCGTTTTGTCTATGGTACCGTGCTTCAACATCTACGAGATCCCCGTTTGCAACTGAATAAAGTCGTGCCAACATGGTCTGATCACTTCTTCGTTTAGCAGCAGCTAAACACTTTTCGAGAAGGATACACAATAAAATGTTGCTATCAACATGTTGATTTATCAACATGACACCTATGGTCAAACACAAACTGTAATTATTTAAATAAAATGGTATTTTACTAAGCATAGTTTGATCAATATCATTCAAGTGAACCATGAACATGCTATACGGTGAAAATATGTGTGATACCATTGGTCACGTGATAATTCGACCTCTGGTGACCTTTGCCTATGACCTATGAACATATAACTTACAGAGTCTGAAAGGCTATCAATATAGCTTTACAATGGTATATATGTTTGTAAGATAAAGTAATTAAATGGAATTATATGAAGATTTATGTTTCCTATACCCCCATTTTATATTACCGATAGTGTCTGTTTTGCCGGTTCTACATTACCAAATTAAAACCTCAATTTCTCTGCTCGCCAGCATTTCCAAAGATGTCCTCAGGCTGTTTCATACTCTAGACATATCGTCCTTCAAATTTATGCATGAGGAAAAATGTGGCACTTTGGGTGCCACTACCCCCTCTCAGAGATGGCCTCTGCTGCAGCACTATAAGGATTAGCTCTTAAGCTTACTGAAAATATACAATCGTATCTTTTCATTATTTTATTGACAAAATAACCATTAATTATAACAAGTTTTGTGTTTGCGACTTTTTTGCGATATTAAAAATTTGTAGCTCAGTTGCTATCGAAGATGTCACACCTTGTTCGTCCTTCAACAAATGCATTTGTATCTTCTTAATGAAAACCAGAAGCCTGAGTGCTCTAATGTTTAGTATAATGCTACCTTGGGTGGGTCTCTCTTAGATTTTGTGTCAGTATTGTATAATTGTGTAATTCTGCCCAATTCAATATTTAGTGCCATAATTACCAGATAGATCAAAGTGTATTATTATTATCCTTGTCGCAAATTCAACAGTCCCTGTCTTCAATAAGACAGTGGATGGTCTGGATTAAATACACAGACACAACAGATCTGAACTCAGCTCTGGGCTGCCATCTTGGATGTGATGACCTCCGTTTGTTAGTACTTCCGGGTTAACACATAATAAGGCTCTTTAGCTTAATAACGTTAATGTACAAATGTCAACCCGCTGATGGATCAATACACTACAATAGAAGGTGTAAAATAAATATGATACTTCAGTCTCACTCGCAGCTTTAGACATATGTGTTCATGGACAGATTGTCAACATGTAATGTATAACAGAGTAATTAGATTAAATACATATTTAGAGTAAATATGTACAAACAAAAATAGATCACGCTATATCCTTTCAATTATATGATCATTGAAACCCCGAACATGATTTCATATATTTTGTGGTTAGTTATTAACATATACATGGTTTATTATTAACTATAAAACTTTAGACAACCATCATATACACCTCATGTAACATTCCATGCCTGTTACGAAAAATATGTAGAATTTGATTTCAAACAAAAGGAGTTTGGAATCATTAACGTATTGCTTTAACCAGCAATGTAAATGGGGATATCTCGCATTTGTGGAAAATAGTTGAGTAAGGTAACGCGATTTACAGAATTTCGGGCAGAATATAATTAAAGATCCAAAAGTTTCAAACATGAAAGAGAAAAACAAGTTATGATTAAAACGGCATATTTGGTAGTATGGCCGCCCCTATTCCAAAGTATAATGCCCAGTGAACATTCAACTTTGGGGGTAAATGTTACACAATGTAGGATAGTGTTTAGTAAATAAAAAATCCAACCTATTCCACAACAAAATGGGGAGAAATTTAAAACTTTCTGTACAAATATAATGAAATACACATTATGTGAATAATCAACGTTGCACACATATTTCATAATAAATTGTGAGCCAATTAAAGTGATTTTGTTTTCGAAAATGATGAACCTAGCAATATACATATTCACTCAAACGTGGTAAGATGTCATAATGCTAATTATACGAAAATCTCTGTTCGCCTCTTTCATTACCAATGTCAAATTATGTGTGCCAGGTATTATATTTTCTGCAATTTTAAATGTCAAGGTTACTTTATAATTCCATTTACCATCGACTATAATCTCAGATTCGTTTTTAAAATCTATATAAGCTGCCACTTTCCCACAATGTGAACATCCCATAATTCCTATAGCAATGGAGCAGTTTAGGTTTTGATAAGGATTGACTGTGATACTGAATGTAATATTACTGTTTATCGAATGCGACTCCCAGGCGACTTTATTATCTGTACGTCCAGCTGTTTTCCCTTCTAAGTCAACGCGTTTCCAACCGTTGGCATTGGTTGGTTCTAAAGTGACAGACGTGTTCTCGTTACTGCGAAGAGATGACCAACACTTGGGACGATAGATAATAGTTTCATTGAAAAGTGGTTTTGGCAAATCAGAGTGACCATTCAAGGGTAGATTTACTTGTTCAGGGGAAGATAAATGTGACTTGGTCAAATTTACAAAAACCTCTTCAAAGAAATGGAGTAGAAAAATACCCATCAGTATATGAACATCTTTACTTGGGTGAGCATCACTCTTGCTTTCGACGAGTTGAGAAATATTTCCCTGCATGATTGTTGGGCACAATGCATCTGGCATACTTATTGATGGTATGTTATAATACAGACTCAGTGGCGTACTGGATACATTTTCATTATTTATGCATGGTGACTTAGAACGCATCTGTTTCCCGTGAACAAAATTCACGTATAATAACTGGGGAGAGTTCGGAAAATCCAACACAACACGAGTCAATTCTTCTTGCGCATAAGGTTTCACATGTTTTATAAAATCATTCACCGCAAATTCCCAAAGTATGATATCCATCAAGCGTGTATTCAAATGAGTATTTATGCAATATGCGTAATATCTACTATCTGTGGCACCGATTGCAGCATTGTGAAGTTTTACTGGAACACCCAACAATTTATGTAGACCTTCAGAAAGTACATTACCATAGCTGAAATTTCTAGCAGAAATTGACCCCCCAACTATGCCAATGTGCAAAGTCCTATTTGTCATCAGAACATCTGTAAAAATTCGTTTCAGATTGTCTGTGGAAGTCAAATGTTTCAACGCTCTATAAGTCATCCCATCTTGAACTTTAATGATAATATTTGTTTTCCAAGATTCAATATACCTGTTGAGTTCAAACAATCGATGAGGTAGTTCTTTGACATTAATAGAATGGTTGCTCACGTGGGTGTGTTGAATCGCTGGCTGCGGTATCGTAGCTACATTGTTGACTGCTGGAACATTATATGTCAAGATAATAAGCAGGACGAAGGTACATATACAACTTACTGAAATCGCTGACAATTTCTTAAATGATGACTTGTTTTCCATTATGTCCCTATGTAAAAACAATATACAATACTTAAATTAAATATTTTAAATATCTTTTATGTGTAAACAAACATCGACATTGGTCGCAGTGTATCGCACGGTTTCTCGGTGTGATCATACTTTTCCACGAATCCGTGGAGGATTTTACCCAGACATCGCGTATTTGACCTCAGTGAAAAAATAGAGACAGACAAATACAATACATGTGTCCCATCACAGTTGGCGTAATACGTTGTAACTGGTCATAAAATTTAGCGTTATGTTGCCGACCCCAAAGAATCACCGAGTCAGTGTTTACAGATTGTTCACAGTTTTCACTGTCAGGATTGCTTTTGGTATGTGGCCTGGTACTCACATTTGGTCGAAATATTCAGGAAGACTAGTTCTTGATCCTGTCAAAGTTATATTTGGTGCAGAAAGCGATAGCTATCGATTCCATATATCCGTTTGGCCGATGTGTAGCATGGTGCAGCAATCTCCGGCACGATTCTGTCTGTGCAAATTATTATTTTCATATGTTTTTCTTTGTTAAAAACTGATCAGTTCATTGTTCATATCCCAAACAGATGTTATTTTGTTGTCAGCGTGTAACAGTTTGAGTTATATTATTAGTCATATTATTAATAGCATAAAAGCTCACGAATATTACCGTGTTTTGTAACAGTTGTCTTTAGTGTGGTGTAGTAAACACAAGAATACACAAAAAAGTATTGAATTAATTATATATATATTTTTTCCTTTATATGATTCGTTGATTTTCGTACATTTGGTTACTTGGCATGGACTAGATCAATGCCGGTAATCCACGCGAAAAACATCGGTCACCGTATATTTATTTATTCATTTAATTGATTGAATGATTTATTTATTTATTTATTTATTTATTTATTTATTTATTGATTTATTGATTTATTGATTTATTGATTTATTGATTTATTTATTGATTTATTGATTTATTGATTTAATTATTTATTGATTTATTTATTGATTTATTTATTGATTTATTTATTTATTTTCATCTGAGAAATAATATATCTTTGGTTTTATCAGTATTAGTTACCAGATTATTTTGGTCAAATCAAATGTGCACTGAATTGGTACGAGAGTGGTACTCCAATACTAACTGGTGAAGTAATTATTGAAATTACATTTGAAAGATTATAGTGCCATGTATAACCTAATGTTGTAATTACAACGCATGCTGGATTTTGTGTGTAACATGAAACATGTCTGTCTGTTTGAAAGTTTGTTGAATTTCTTCGTGAATGCTACTATAAATTTTGTCTAGGTCTTTCCATTAGTACTTGAACTTAAAACTTTAAATATTATTATTAATATTATACTGAATCAATAAACGTTTGTTTATTAATATGTCTGTCTCAAATCTTCGATAGTGAATGTGTTTGACATTTAATCTTTTATCTGTAAAGTATTGTTTTTATATATCTAAATCTATTTGAACTGTGTACTGCTTCGTGTTAATTTGAAATCAAGCAATCAAATATGCATGCTCGTATTGAATCAAATACCAATGCATTCTCTCGTTTCCCTTGCAGAGTAAAGTGTATTTGGAATTGAAATACTAGTAATTTATCCTAGACTGCTGACGTGTGCGTCATTATTTTCCACAATCCCGGTGTTCGGCGAATACGCTAACCAATATGCCGAACCGCTTATATTTTCAATAGGTAAGAGTCGATTGGATATTGTACATACCATAAGCAATCATATTAACACAACATCTAGCAATGAATTAACATACATGAATAGAACAAAAATAAACTGTAACATTTGCCATGATGCTAAGAAAAACATGTGCAATATGAAAATAAATACGTGAGTCATTTTGCATCATTTATTAATTTGGTCCAACAGCGTGTGATTGCAAATATCCTTAGCAACGACATTTACATCATGCCAATAAAAGGTAAAATCGAAATTCGAACTGTGGATATGTACGAGTCTGAAAAAGTAACACCTTCAAGGTTTGGCAGCGTGATAATTCACGACGGCTTCTTTGCTGTGAGCTTATCCAGCACTCCAGCGTTTGCGTCAAGAAAGCGATGTTGCGCTGCAGAAGAAACACCTTTTCAGATTGCTTCAGGGAATAGAGTATGTATCGTACCCAGGACGGATGGTAATTTATGGGGGAAGAACCTAGTGTTTATTTCAAACGTTTGCATTAAAATAACTTTTATGATTTTTGTGCTGTATTTAATTATGCAGCAAAATAATGAAATAAAACGAGTAAACTTTTAAAAGTTGTATTCATATAAATGTACTGGCTCACTCCTCGGTTGTACGTTCAACACTATTCATCGATGAATTGGTTAATTAAAGCTTCGAAACATACTGTATATAATCCATGTAGTTTTGTTGTGCTCGTAAAGCCCCGACTACAGACATATCCGTTCAATAATCCCGCGAACTGTTTAAATAGCAATGATTTTGCTGCCACTGAGTAAGACAAAACGAGAGATCAACATGGAATCACGACGTTAAAATGTAAGGTCGTATTAATGAGCACTTCTCGGAATATTTATTACAAATGAAATCTCCCCCTGATGAAAGAATTCATAAAAATACCAAATAAAACAAATTTATCAATGACATTAATTCATTGCGTTTTAAAAAATATCTGCAATGGTCATATCGCCCAATATTGACACTTGGTGGGGTCGTATCGCCGCTCGTGTTCTTTTAGCTACTCAACGGGATATTTGGTGATAACCTCATAATATCATATCTTTGGTATGTATCATGTAGCAACACGACTATAGCCTGATATGTAGTTCGTATCAATATTGAATGGTGAGTGACAGATACAACTAGACAGATACCGATAACTCCATATCTGACATCTGGTGAAAAATACATTAGGTCATACATGCTGTACTTCAATGTACATAAACCTCAATGCCAGTCATTCACGTTTCGACTATAATATGTTTAGAATTATACTATGAAAGCTATCATGCTGTATCTTTGTTTTTAGCATATATATATATTCAATATTGAAAATTATGGAAACAATTGCTGAACACACGTACTCAATTAAGGTAACTCGTGATGGGATTTGTTTGTCCTTAATAAAAAAAACATAGTAGTATCTTCACTGAAGAACGAATGACTCACAGTATGCAATTTCGATTTCAATGAAGTTAGGCCGGGTACAGTTATTAAACTATTTAAGGTTTTATGATTACTAATTTTAGCAGCCGTATTTTAGGTTAATTTTAACGTCCCATATATAATATTCCTCCCAGTAAGAAACAATTACTCAGACTTCATCGCTGATAGGTTGGTCTATTTAGTGATAATATGAAAAAGCTTTGTTGATATTAATTATGGGTTACCCACATGGACAAAGCTCAGACTATTTCAGTGTAAGACAATGTCTTCTTTCAATCCATGATACTGTCACGGTCTGTTTTTTTATTTTGAGTGTTTCACAACGGCCTTCTTAGGGTAATATCTTAGCTGACGTAGGTAAAAAAGGGGGGTAACATAAGCTAAGAACACATTAACAATAACATTTAATAATATGGATCGGGTTCGTAATTTAGTGTAGTAACATAAATAACGATTATATGAACAAACATATGGAATATGAAAAATGATCATAAATCGTTGTACTGACCTTCAAAAGTTGCAGGAAGCACTATTAACACTGTATTTCCCTTTTCGGAAAGGTTCCATTTCTGATTACAAGTTTTTCTTCTCATGAAATAATTAGTCCGTGAGCTATATAACAATAGTTCACATATTTCATTCGGAATTTGAAGACATGAGAAACGGAATGACGGAACACACGACTAGCATGACTCACAGTAGTTAGTCGAGTTTAATGAGTAACTTGTGACGTAAACAATTCGGCACATGAACCAAGAATTTTAGTCTGTGTACCAGTTCGTTTCCAACAGTTTTATTCAGATGCATTTCAGCTTATCGACTATTTTTTTTTTTTGACAGCAACTAGGCATTCGTAGGCAATAAACATTACATGATGCGGCGTCACTTCAGCTTAAATGTGTTTAAACATATTTGTAATGGTTTGGAAGCCCCATAATGCAAAAATCGTGACTTGCCGAGGCGCGACTTAGGGAGGGGTCACTGTATTTTTCTTCTACTATTACACAGCTTAAAACAGTTTAAAACACACCTCTTATAAAATGCTAGGCTACTAAAAATATTTAAATTTTATAAGCACACAGCCACTTGATGTGATCAAGTCTGCTCCTACTCGAAATAAAAAAGATCAACAGCATTAAAAAAAATTAGACGAAACCAGAACTGCAATACATCGCTAACTACTCAAAACTAAAAAAATTCAAAAATAGAGAAAACAATTAGGTAAGGCCAAACGAAAAATTGTTTTGTTGCCCTCAGCGACCGACCGAAAAATATGAAATATCGGGTCCAGTTTTTTTCCCATATACCTCGGCTATTTAAGATACACTTAGTTTTCACGAGTTTAAAAAAAATCCGCCGCCCGACCCAATTTACCGACTTGAGGGCAACATAAGTTGTTGTTTTTTTGGCCTAAGAGAAGCATCCGTAACGAAGACATTTTGGTCCCTTCTTAAAATTGATCATCGATCTCCGTAATTGAATATCCCGAGTCAGGAATAGTTTGCTTATGTTCAAAATTTATTTTTGTGTGGACAATTTTAATCACGATATCAATCAATACTGTGCCCATATTACCTGTGACCAACTTGAAACCCAAATTACGTATGCGGAAGTCGCGAAATTAGAACGATGCGTCATATAAAGTAGTAAAATTATATAACAATTTACTAGTCGCTGGCATTTTTCTAATTGACTGGGTGATCAGTTTGATCATAAGAAGGGGGTGAAATGATGTTAATAATTATAGAGGGATTGCATTATTGTCATTGCTGCGTAAAATATTCTCTACCTTTATTTACAATAGATTGGCCTTTGAATGAAAAACAAGCTGGGTTTTGCAAATCATTTAGTACAGTTAACGGTATTTTTATGTTAGACACAATTGTTAATAATTATATTTAACTCCGGCGAAACTATATTATGTTTTTTGTAGATTTTCAAAAGGCGTTCGACCGAATTAACAATTATTTGTTTATTCACAAGCTTTTGAAAAGAGGTGTCCATGATATGTTTTACTTTATAGTGCATGTACAGTAATACATATTGGTATCTCAGATGTGTCTAAATGCTATGCGGGGTTCAGCAAGGTTTTAATTTGTCGTTTCTATTAGTACATGTTGGCCTCTTGATACATAATACACATACAACAGAATGTTTTACCATATGTTTGGATTTATTGTGGACAATGGTTTGTAAAATTAAACTCTGATCACTTGCTGTGTATTAGAACTGTTGTTACTTACTTTAACTTAGATTGGAAGACTTATTCATTTGTGCACAATATGATCAAATTAAGTGAACAGAAGGTTTAAGATAAATGTCATAGTTCATTGGCACTCACATGTATATTAGAGTAATTAGATTAAATACATATTTAGAATAAATATGTACAGACAAAAATAGATCACGCTATATCCTTTCAATTATATGATCATTGAAACTCCTCCGAACATGATTTCATTTATTTTGTATTTAATTATTAACAAGTACGTGGTTAATTATTAACCACAACACTTTTGACAACCATCGGATACACCTCATGTAACATTCCATGCCTGTTACAAAACATATATAGAATTTGATTTTAAACAAAAGGAGTTTGGAATCATTAATGTATTGCTTTAAAAAGCAATGTAAATGGGGATATCTCGCACTTGTGGAAAATAGTTGAGAAAGGTAACGCGATTTACAGAATTTCGGGCAGAATAGAATTAAAAATCCAAAAGTTTCAAACATGAAAGAGAAAAAAACAAGCTAGATTAAAAGAGTATATTTGGGAGTATGGCCGCCCCTATTCCAAAGTATAATGCTCAGTGAACATTCAACTTTGGGGGTAAACGTTACACAATGTAGGATAGTATTTAGTAGGTAAACAATCCAACCCATTCCACCACAAAATGGGGAGAAACTTTCTGTACAAATATAATGAAATACAAATTACGTGAATAATCAACGTTGCACACATATTTCATTATAAATTGTGAGCCAATTGATTTTGTTTTCGAAAATGATGAACCTAGCAATATACATATTCACTCAAACGTGGTAAGATGTCATAATGCTAATTATACGAAAATCTCTGTTCGCCTCTTTCATTACCAATGTCAAATTATGTGTGCCAGGTATTATATTTTCTGCAATTTTAAATGTCAAGGTTACTTTATAATTCCATTTACCATCGACTATAATCTCAGATTCGTTTTTAAAATCTATATAAGCTGCCACTTTCCCACAATGTGAACATCCCATAATTCCTATAGCAATGGAGCAGTTTAGGTTTTGATAAGGATTGACTGTGATACTGAATGTAATATTACTGTTTATCGAATGCGACTCCCAGGCGACTTTATTATCTGTACGTCCAGCTGTTTTCCCTTCTAAGTCAACGCGTTTCCAACCGTTGGCATTGGTTGGTTCTAAAGTAGCAGACGTGTTCTCATTACTGCGAAGAGATGACCAACACTTGGGACGATAGATAATAGTTTCATTGAAAAGTGGTTTTGGCAAATTATGTAAATCAGAGTGACCATTCAAGGGTAGATTTACTTGTTCAGGGGAAGATAAATGTGACTTGGTCAAGTTTACAAAAACCTCTTCAAAGAAATGGAGTAGAAAAATACCCATCAGTATATGAACATCTTTACTTGGGTGTGCATCACTCTTGCTTTCGACGAGTTGAGAAATATTTCCCTGCATGATTGTTGGGCACAATGCATCTGGCATACTTATTGATGGTATGTTATAATACAGACTCAGTGGCGTACTGGATACATTTTCATTATTTATGCATGGTGACTTAGAACGCATCTGTTTCCCGTGAACAAAATTCACGTATAATAACTGGGGAGAGTTCGGAAAATCCAAAACAACACGAGTCAATTCTTCTTGCGCATAAGGTTTCACATGTTTTATAAAATCATTCACCGCAAATTCCCAAAGTATGATATCCATCAAGCGTGTATTCAAATGAGTATTTATGCAATATGCGTAATATCTACTATCTGTGGCACCGATTGCAGCATTGTGAAGTTTTACTGGAACACCCAACAATTTATGTAGACCTTCAGAAAGTACATTACCATAGCTGAAATTTCTAGCAGAAATTGACCCCCCAACTATGCCAATGTGCAAAGTCCTATTTGTCATCAGAACATCTGTAAAAATTCGTTTCAGATTGTCTGTGGAAGTCAAATGTTTCAACGCTCTATAAGTCATCCCATCTTGAACTTTAATGATAATATTTGTTTTACAGGATTCAATATACCTGTTGAGTTCAAACAATCGATGAGGTAGTTCTTTGACATTAATATAATGGTTGCTCGCGTGGGTGTGTTGAGTCGCTGGCTGCGGTATCGTAGCTACATTGTTGACTGCTGGAACAGTATATGTCATGATAATAAGCAGGACGAAGGTACATATACAACTTACTGAAATCGCTGACAATTTCTTAAATGATGACTTGTTTTCCATTATGTCCCTATGTAAAAACAATATACAATACTTAAATTAAATATTTTAAATATCTTTTATGTGTAAACAAACATCGACATTGGCCGCAGTGTATCGCACGGTTTCTCGGTGTGATCATACTTTTCCACGAATCCGTGCAGGATTTTACCCAGACATCGCGTATTTGACCTCAGTGAAAAAATAGAGACAGACAAATACAATACATGTGTCCCATCACAGTTGGCGTAATACGTTGTAACTGGTCATAAAATTTAGCGTTGTTGCCGACCCCAAAGAATCACCGAGTCAGTGTTTACGGATTGTTCACAGTTTTCACTGTCAGGATTGCTTTTGGTATGTGGCCTGGTACTCACAGTTGGTCGAAATATTCAGGAAGACTAGTTCTTGATCCTGTCAAAGTTATATTTGGTACAGAAAGCGATAGCTATCGATTCCATATATCCGTTTGGCCGATGTGTAGCATGGTGCAGCAGTCTCCGGCACGATTCTGTCTGTGCAAATTATTATTTCCATATGTTTTTCTTTTTAAAAACTGATCAGTTCATTGTTCATATCCCAAAGAGCTGTTATTTTGTTGTCAGCGTGTAACAGTTTGAGTTATATTATTAGTCATATTATTAATAGCATAAAAGCTCACGAATATTACCGTGTTTTGTAACAGTTGTCTTTAGTGTGGTGTAGTGAAACACAGGAATACACAAAAAAATATTGAATTAATTATATATATATATATTTTTTCCTTTATATGATTCGTTGATTTTCGTACATTTGGTTACTTGGCATGGACTAGATCAATGCCGGTAATCCACGCGAAAAACATCGGTCACCGTATATTTATTTATTCATTTAATTGATTGAATGATTTATTTATTTATTTATTTATTTATTTATTTATTTATTTATTTATTTATTTATTTATTTATTTATTTATTTATTTATTTATTTATTTATTTATTTATTTATTTATTGATTTATTGATTTATTTATTGGTTTATTTATTGATTTATTTATTGATTTATTGATTTATTTTCATCTGAGAAATAATATATCTTTGGTTTTATCAGTATTAGTTACCAGATTATTTTGGTCAAATCAAATGTGCACTGAATTGGTACGAGAGTGGTACTCCAATACTAACTGGTGAAGTAATTATTGAAATTACATTTGAAAGATTATAGTGCCATGTATAACCTAATGTTGTAATTACAACACATGCTGGGTTCAGTGTGTAACATGAAACATGTCTGTCTGTTTGAAAGTTTGTTAAATTTCTTCGTGAATGCTACTATAAATTTTGTCTAGGTCTTTCCATTAGTACTTGAACTTAAAACTTTAAATATTATTATTAATATTATACTGAATCAATAAACGTTTGTTTATTAATATGTCTGTCTCAAATCTTCGATAGTGAATGTTTTTGACATTTAATCTTTTATCTGTAAAGTATTGTTTTATATATCTAAATCTATTTGAACTGTGTACTGCTTCGTGTTAATTTGAAATCAAGCAATCAAATATGCATGCTCATATTGAATCAGAAATCAATGCATTCCCTCGTTTCCCTTGCAGAGTAAAGTGTATTTGGAGTTGAAATACTAGTAACTTATCCTAGACTGCTGACGTGTGCGTCATTATTTTCCACAATCCCGGTGTTCGGCGAATACGCTGACCATTATGCCGAACCGCTTATATTTTCAAAAGTTAAGAGTCGATTGGATATTGTACATACCATAAGCAATCATATTAACACAACATCTAGCAATGAATTAACATACATGAATAGAACAAAAATAAACTGTAACTTTTGCCATGATGCTAAGAAAAACATGTGCAATATGAAAATAAATACGTGAGTCATTTTGCATCATTTATTAATTTGGTCCAACAGCGTGTGATTGCAAATATCCTGAGCAACGACATTCACATCATGCCAATAAAAGGTAAAATCCAGATTCGAACTGAGAATATGTACGAGTCCGAAAAAGTAACACCTTCAATGTTTGGCAGCGTGATAATTCACGGCGGTTTCTTTGCTGTGAGCTTATCCAGCACTCCAGCGTTCGCTTCAAGAAAGCGACGTTGCTCTGCTGATGAAACACTTTTTCAGATTGCTTCAGGGAATAGAGTATGTATCGTATCCAGGACGGGTGGTAATTTATGATGACTTTTGTGTTGTATTCAGTTATGCAGCAAAATAATGAAATAAAACAAGTAAACTTTTAAAAGTTGTATTCATATAAATGTACTGGTTCACTCCTCGGTTGTACGTTCAACACTATTCATGTCAATATATTCAAGGCACTCGTATATCATTAAGTTTTGATTACGAATTGTGAAAATGGATAGGAATCGTTATGTTAACCAGTGTTAACAGTATCAATATATCAAGACAAAAAAGAATGTTGAATGTCCGGCCCTACAAATAAATTTATATTTTCGTGGCGCTGGATTTGTTAGTAAAATCAGGGAGTTGACAATATTAATTACCTTTTGTCACTTTTCAAACAAAGAATTAGCGGTATGTATATACAATAATGGCTACAGATATTCAAAATCACCAGGACTTTATAATAATGTTTTGTTGTGAATTCATCTCCCGTTAATGACGATAACCTGATGACTATTCTATCTCCGTTAAGATCATCATCACTCAACCATCGGGTTTAATCGTATCGTATTTAAGACTCCGAAGAATAAAAATATGCGAATTATGTAACATCGAGTTGATCGAGGAAAGTAGTTATTTCTTGTAGTTATTTCAGGTACATCAGGCTCAATACACTCAGATACTATCGACACTCGGTTACTCTAGGTATGATTTGGCATGAATATAGAGAACTTATTATTAGTATCAATTTTCGATAATCTTTAAGATATTTTATTGTTTTGAGGATGTATGTAGGCACATTTCAAAATCTGTGTGAAATATTTAGGGATGGTCAGAATAATTGCAATGTTAAGTGTATTGTTTTTAGACAATGCGGTTTTAAATATTAATACAAGTTATCACTGCCACGGCACAAGTACATCTCATCAACATCGACTAAAACTACTTTAATTTCGCTCCTACAACAGAGAGCTTTTATTGAAAATGCATCCTGAACAAACCACACAATGCAGGCGCGCATCAAACAGAAGAAGCACACCGTACACAGACAGAGAAATACACAAATGTAAACAATGTGGAGAACCCGGATTCGAAATCTGGGAAACATTGGAAAGGATAACATGCTATTACTTTCTGATCTCCTGTACCGAGCCGATTGATCATATCTTGTTAACACAGTTGCATCAGATTTGCGTAGAATTTTGTAGAGGTGCGAATTGTTTATTCTTCATTACAACAAAAGATATAGGTGAGTTACTTCGCCAATATATACATACATGTATCAAGTATTTATCCGTATGTGTGTTTGATAATATTATTTTATTTTTATCAGCCTGTCAGACAGAATCCGACGTCCAAAAAAATAGTCTATCTATACAGTGTGGTATTGGAAACATTGACCCAATTAATATATCCACACCCGAAAATAGCGATGTCGAAATGGGTGACTATGATAGCGACGACGACAATCAAACAATAGATTCAAAAGATGACGACTATGAAAATATCACTGATATTATTGAAGAAGACGACGGATCTATGAATATTACGGAAATAAAGTACGTCTACATCTCGTAACATAGACATAACATAAGTGTTCGTATCGTACATGGTTCCGCTGCATTAATATTTAATATATTTTTATTTTCAATTCCAGTGTCAGTCCTCACCAGGAAAGAAAGTACATTATTTTTGAAAGCAATTTACTTATAGGTTGTTTTCTATATGTAACATATGCCACTTACCGACTGAGGGAAAAATAATGCAGCGGATTGAGTCTTGCATCGTAGTTTCACAGGAATGTGAAAATTGTGGCTTTAGGAAGGAATGGGAAAGTCAACCTTTTATTAAAAATGTTCCTGCTGGAAATCTGTTACTTGCCTCATCAATTCTCTTCTCTGGTGCAACTCCGGCAAAGTCTTTGCGCATATTTACACACCTCAATTGTATGGCAATCAGTGCGACTACGTTCTTCACTCATCAAAAGCTCTACCTTCAACCTGCTACTATTTCTATATGGAAGCAACACCAATCACGACTTATAACGGAATTGAAGTCTACTGGAAGACCAATCATTATAGGAGGAGATGGACTTGTTGATACACCAGGGCATTCGGCGAAATATGGCTCGTATACAATTATGGAATTGTCTGTCAATAAAGTCCTTGATGTACAGCTCGTGCAGGTAATATTTATTTTTGAAATCATATCTTTGTGAGTGTAAAATGGGTCGTAATAATGATTTGATGAATGTTAATATTTTTTACTCATCGGTTCCAGTCAAATGAAACAAATGGAAGTTATCATATGGAAAAGGAAGGTCTCAAAAGAGGTTTGGATTTCATAAAAGGGGAGGAGTTAAATATCGGAGAAATCATTACAGATAGACAGAGACAAATAAATAAGTTCATTCGTGAAGAGATACCAGATACCACGCATTGTTATGATGTTTGGCACGTTGCCAAAAGTAAGCGTTGTTCGTTTCAAAATAATGTTACTGCTATATATTAGTATTAATCACTGTACACCAATCATGAACGCAGTTTGATGTATTTTACTGTTCTAATCTTAGGATTGAAAAAGAAGCTTATGCATTAGCAAAGGAAAAAGACTGTGAAGATGTTGCACTATGGAGCCGCAGTATAGTCAACCATGTCTACTGGTGTGCTGTCTCTACGCCTGGTGGCAATGGTGAAATGATGCTGGCCAAATGGAAATCATTATTGAATCATATGCAGAATATTCACAATGGACATGATTCTGACCTATTTCCTTCATGTGCCCACAGACTACGACTACGAGGGCGCGAGAGACAAAAGAAGTGGCTGAAACCGAGTATGATAATATTGTGAATATTTTTTTTCAATATGAATGTCATTACAGCAAAATACTGTTTCCCAGACTCGTACATTTTTGTTGGAGAGGCTTCATTTTGAGGATAGTCGGGGTTCTAACTGTGATAGAGATATATAATATGAATTATCGACGTGGTTGAGTATACATACCCGGACTTTGCCTCAAAACTATCCAAACCATGACATTATATTTTCTTTATTAGGTTCAAAATCTTACGAAAAACTCGCAGCAATTGTAAACGGAAGAAGTATCTGCAGTGATATGAAGCGACTGTCACCGTCTTATCAAACATTCCATCTAGAGGCATTCCATAGTCTCATAAATCACTTTGCACCCAAGATGATAGGGTTTTCCTATCACGGAATGCACACCAGGTAAATATAAATCATGTACACACAAAATCACGATGACTGTTTTCAAATAGCCTGTACATGTTATATAATTGTACTCTCATCATGGGTTTATTTGTTATTTCTAGACGATATAAAGTGAAGTATCCAAAATATAAGAAAGGGGGATATGTAGTGAACAAGATACACGTTCGCAGCACATATAGTAAGTTATAAAGTGACCAGATATACGTCACGTTAATATGAAGGAATGCACCAAAATCGTAAATACATGTACCATTTTATATTTAATTCAGTTATATCTATCGCACCTTATTCTACTTCTCTTTCAGGTTATGTCGATGAACTTTTTGATGAAGTAATCTCACTTTGTTCAGGCGATGGTAATGCCGAGTTCAATTCATCACAACCGCCGCCATTATGTAGCCAACACGAACGGGTTGAAAAGAATCAAGCAATCAAAGAGCATACCACCAGATTTTCAGTGTAATAAATTACTGCAGTGCAACGCCAATAGAATCCAGCATTCGATTTTTTTATAGCACCGTGGAACACCACACGTTTTAACTGAATTTCGAAATCGTTTATAATGTGAAAAATGTCCACTTTATTCAGATATGAACGTCTATAACAGATACAATCAGAAATAATGTATAAATTGTCGACTAGCAGTGTTTACTCAAATAGCTATAATGATGTTTAAAATGTCAAAAAATAGATCACATAAATTAGTCTAATAGTGGTAGTTTGAAGCCACGGTATTCTGCCGACTGAAATTCATCACGTATTTTTGCGACTGCACATGACGGAATCACAACTCTTATGTCTTTGCCCAGGTACCCCAAACACCATCTCACGAACTGCCTGTATGCGGTATATCTGTACTGTCTTCAATAAATTACAAAATACGCTGATTAGCTCTTTACATCGATCACATGTATTTTTCACGACCATTGAATTGAAGTTTGACGTACTCATTTGGTTCATCCTCAGTTCTATCACTGTATTGCTGTCGGAAATAGAAATACGCCGTCTGTAAAACCCATACATCCAGGCACACACTGTTAAATCTTGGGTATTCAGTTATACATATGCATGCCATCCCTTCCATTTTATTAGTCACCTCCACGACGTCTCGACAGCAAACACATTCTTTGTCCGTTCCCATTACCCGACAATTACCACATTTACACCTGAAAGGAACAATAAAAAAGACGACTGGTGAATAAAAAGGTGTCAATACTTGAAAAAAGTACTGTCTACCCGAACATGTGAACAAACATATTTTAGCATTTGCTGTCGTATGAAAATCGTACGCATCGGTGACAGTTAAATCAGTAAAATAGCTGATCATTTCTCGCGTTCTAATTAATTTATATTCGTTTTATACAACAAAGTTAAATACAGTCAGTGTTTTCGAGTCTGTCTGTTACATGATCTTCATCGGAACATTCCGAGTTGTCGCCCTCATAACTGTCGTCACAAAACGGCTCAAACATGTATGGTTCTATTTCATTTCTTGGGATAGTTGAACTCAAAATCATATATTCCGTGTCTTCGCTACTTTCGAACGAGGAAAAAGAGCAGGAGAGCTCAACGCTTTCCGCGCTCGAGCTATCAGTATCACTTGCATCGGCCATAGATAACGCCATTGTCACTGACCGCTATGAGGAATAAGTTCCACTTATTACGTCACGCACTTATCTGTCACGTGACTCCCGTTTTCCGGACCGATGGCGGACGAGGCTAGATGTGGCACAGTTTTTAGCAGATTTTCGAAATATGGCTCGAATTTGATCGGGTAAACGACATTTTCTAGACAGTTCATACTATGATATATCATTTGGTGTCGTTAAAAGGGGGGTCGTCGTTGTTGTACTTTAATGGTGCAGTGTCATGCAGCCAATCCGGAAAAACGTATTTTCTCCCATGATGATTTGCATGGCTGTAGAACTCCACGTTATCATGTCTCATACTATAAAACACATACTATACATAATATACTGAAAAACACATCATTTTTATTTCAAGACCGATTACTCTGAATTTGCAAATCTACATAGATGCGTTCTCATATTAAAATCAAATATACATGAAGGAACGGTAATTTTTGGATGAGCAGAAACAATATGCGATTACTAATATGTGGCGGATGTTGAGGAGTTGCAACAGAAATCGTAGGACCAGAAGCGCTTAATCAGACATTCATCAGAAAAGTTGGAAGATGTTACAAATCGAGTATCAAATATAGAATCAAGACAGAAAATAATCAACGCTCATGCTGCGGAAAATATGTCTAGTTACAGTAGAAAATCTGCTAGTGAAATAAATGATGTGATGTTAGTCTATTTATTATGTTTTGAGCTGAATAATAGTATTCCCTCCACTCCAGAAGTCGTAGAGTGACGCAAGATCGTCTGATATTCACATTAGACAAGGTAGGCAAACACAGATCGGACACATTTAGCCTCAATATAAATTACAGATCATCTAAGAAATTCACCAACATTATATTTTATCAATTTGTTCCATACATTCTTCGCACATGCTTATTTCATTAAGTTATAATTAAAACCTGGCATGCACTCACTTATACACCTCGAAATACACGTGTTATGTATGAATAGTGAATTATTTGTTTGAAACGATGACATTCAAATCAAACACAAATTTAATGGACAAATTTAATGGGATTAATAGGCCGAATTATAAGTGATACAATTACATGCTAATTCAAACATACATGTATTTTTTTACAGTAAATTTTAGTTTTAAGAACATGACAATTTAAAACGCCAACTAGCTACTATGGTGAAATATTACCAAAAGAATGTGTAACGTAAAATTTTGACAACAGTTATACCAATGTACAAATTAATAATGGTGTATTTAACTGTGAATGAAACACTTTTGAAACACTATTACCACAGGCAGTTTGAATAATTATCTTACTGTCTAACCCACATTGCTATGAATTTGTCAGCGGCTGTTAAGGATATCACAAACAAACCTTCGATAAAATGAGTGTATAATAAAAGTATGAACTACATTGGTCAGAGTTTCACGGTTATATATATTTTAAACTGTTCAAATATTTAACTTAGTATTGTGGCAATTAAAGTTTTTTTTTTAAATATTTTCGATTTTTTCTTCATTTTCACGTATTTGTTTTAAATGTTTTTTGTGACGGTTCTGGGCATTGAATGTCTCTCCTGACTTTGTTTGTATGTGCAAGTTGCAAGTGCTGACATATAGCGCATTTTTGCCACAGAAGCCATATTACATGTTTTTGGGACACATGACAAAGCTGTGCGGCCATCTCTCCATGAATGGCAATTTAATGCGTTATCCTGGCCTCAACCAGGTCAAACACAAGCACCTGCAGACCTTAACCAAGGTACCCCATAAGCCGCACTCGTTAGTGAATGAATCTCAGCCAGTGGAATTGGCCTTCCCATTGAGTCTGTGGCACACTCGCCCAGAGTAGGAAGGGGTCGACCCTTGTGATGTTCAGCCTAAGGTTGGATTTGAATTTGGGTCTACCGATCATGAGTCTGATGCAACAACCACTATGCTACCAGTGATCGGCAATTAAAGTTTATATTAACCAAAAATGGAAGTGGTAAAGAAATGCTGAGAATATAGATGAGGTTAAAAAATGTACATTTTTAAATGTAAATGCCCCTCCCCCTAGATTTTTAAATGGTTGGCGCGTAGCGCTTCAAAATTTTAACTCGCCAACCACGGTAAGAAAATTGAACCGAGAATTCAGGCTTGAAAAAACAGGGGCTTTCGTGATATAAATCCTCATAGTTGTAAATTTCGAAGGAATCAGTGATACATATCATCAACATAGGGCTGAATAAAAACTTAAACCGCCAAGAAAAGATAAAATGTGTTCATTAACATGGTGTTCTCTTCTTGGTCATTGAAATGATCACTGAGGTTCCACAACTTAATACAGTTGCGTGTATTTTGCATTATTAAAAAAACAAACATTATAGCAACTTTACGAAACAAATAATGCAGTGAGTAGCGTTGCCATGTTGCCGAACATGAAATATTTTGTTTCACAGTTGTATACGAGTTCCTCTGTTTGTAATAAAGTTGGATTGATATGGATTAAAGTTGTTTTTTGCTGACGCCAAACTATTCCAAAAGTGGAACTGTTTGGCAAATGACGTGGTTACATACTGTGGAATGTATAGGAGAATATATATTTTTTTTCGTTTGGTGTTGTCATCTTTCATACAGTGAATGAAATTGTTCATTACTGATGATTAACAAACAACCGAGCTATTCATGCATGTTATATTTCAACAATAATGTACTCCCTGGTGGCTCATAATGAACGAAAGTACACTATGAACGACATAATGTGCGAGGCGTAGCAAAGTGTGTATGCCTTGAAACCGTGTTATTCGCGTGGTTTTGTGAATGGTCTGCGATAGTTCGCCATGCCAAATGTTATGATTTGACACATTATGCACTATGTCAAAAGAAATTTCACTTCGTTATAATTTAATTTTAATTTTAATTTTGTAGAACATTTTCTAGAAACGTAATGCATAGTACATCTCCATCCAACAATGACATGGGATTTGTATATGACACAATATAAATAAATAAATAAATAAATAAATAAATAAATAAATAAATAAATAAATAAATAAATAAATAAATAAATAAATACAACTATATAAATAATTATATATAATTATTAGATTTATTTCATGTTGCTAGGAAACGATCACATGTTCCTAAATATACTTCCTAAATATTCGTTTAATGTTAGGAACAGTCGCCTAACAAAACTTTTGAAACAAAGGTTTGTATTGATTTAAACTTTGATATTTAAAGATTTTAGTGTTCTGTATAATATATATTTTTTTCAGCCTATGTTGCCAGCCTAAAATTTCAGATATGGCATAATATCTCTGCCATGGGAACATATGGTACAAGCGTCTAAATACTGCCAACATTGCAACTATTCACTAAAACACAACCATCATGTTCTAAAAAATTCGGCTGGTGGCTAATCACTTTTTTAAAACCAGTATTGCCCGGAAGTACAATTTATTGTAAATGAATACATACTTGGTATTCGAATTTATGGATAGGCGTTCACCTTAATAGCAAGAAAGCGACACGTCAGTATGTTTGTATTTTTGAAGTTCTTGACGCATGAAGCCGGAAACAGCCACTGGTGGCGCTGTAATCAATCGAAACCTATTTAGGCTTGCCGACGCTCACGCAGGCCAACGTGTAAAAGCGCAGACACTTGTTAAATTTGGTGACTAGTTTTTTAGGACAGAATACGTGTACAATCTTCAAATAACCACACTAGACAGAGTATATACGTATATACTTGATTCCAGCGTTTCATAATAAATGCTTTCTATTAATAATTGCACTTTAAAATTCATGAGATATGTCTACGTCATAGTCTCGTTACAGTTATTAGCATATTGTGTACGCAGTGCGCATGCCTCGGGCCTTTTTTCCGTATTCTACAACGCATGCGTCATCACATACAGTAATGCCAATTGCAGATTGCGTTTTATGCACCATCATTAAGCGTTAACTTTTATATTTTTATTTTACAAATTCCAATAATAAGCAGCACACTTAATTTAGTTTTATTTTATCTTTTAATTACAATCATTTATGTTTTATAATCCATACTTGTACAGGTTTCTTTAACCTTTTTTTATTTCTAAGTCAGACATAATTCATTCTATTAAAGAAATAACAAATACAAGATGCAGAAAATAGTGCGATAGTTTCTACCGATATCATGCTTGAGTTGTGGGAAAGTGTCGATGTCATGGTGACAAAGCTTACCTTGTGTTATTATACTGGTGGTCGGCAAATGTATCGGCGACTGACTAAGTATACCGACCCTACTTTATATAGGTCCCTTTTATTATCCAAGAAACGTTCCGAGCGCCTGTGGGTTTTACTAAAACAAGAAACATTTTCGTTTTCTCTGCGGGACTGTATCATTTAAAAGGATATCTTCGTTACCCACTGTTGGAGACCGTGTTGATACCCACGAGATCACAGTCTTGTCAGAGTTTTCACTGATACTTCTTCTTTATCGATACTGCTTGGCTATACATGGAATGAAACGACGGGCTGCTGTGTATTTAGGTTTTAGTTTTTCTATGTTGACTTCATAAACTCGTGTTTTTTTTGTGCGAATTTCGACTAATTATCTACGGTTGGGTACTTTATTTCCAGCTTATTGGCTGCACGTGTCTCATGTATAGTATTTTTTATTTGATTATACTCACCCGAAACAGTGAAAACTCCAGTTATAAACCCATAATAATACAGTATATACATCTACAAACAAAGCTAATGCAACTGCCTACATAAAATAAAGAAACAGACTCGTTCAATTATTTAAAATACGGATTTCTGAGGCCGGGTATAAAACAAAACTTTAGTTTGAACACGGTTACTAGAAGAACGGTTAGGAAACTCTATTGTTAGATATGCTAATTACCATTGACTTCAATTTGGTGCGCGTCCAACCACTATTACGTCATCGCTTGGGTTTTATGCACGGCGTCCATATTGCTGACTTGCTATTGCATTTCCTGTGTGTCAACTAAATTGCAGAAATTAAACTCACTAAGCCGAAAGACCGTCGTAAAAACATCACCGACTCCTGTGCGACTGTTGTGTGATATTCAAGGTGAGCTTTTATTTTGTTGTTTTCAAAAAAAATGAAAATACGGATAGTTTGTTTTGTTGACAGATTTGCCGTCTGCGAATCGTAATTGACCTTGGCATTTTGTATCCCAGAAACTCTGTCTGTAAATGTTCAAAAATGTTTGTAGTCGTTACTACGTTAATGTTTGGGTATTTCAATACCGGGTTACGATCATCATAACTAGTTTCAATCGCAATTTTAGACAATAACGCTTTTTTTGTTAAGGTAAGCGACGTCAGCTATTTTGACTGCCTTTGTCGTAAAAGTTCGGGAAAATTGCTGAAAAATCAGATTAAATTATATTTTAGTACAACACATTGTTAAATTAATATCTATAGTTCACATTGTTATCATTTCTGTTGGTTAAATACTAGGTTAATGTAGAAAATTGTCATCGTTTCAGTAGGGCAATCGTAACTCTGTGTCTGTTGATGTCCAACATGGCGACGAAGAATTGTACCCAAATATTTATCTGCGAACGGTTCATAAGTTCGTTTTGTGCATTGAATTATAATCTATTAGTCTTTTATTTAAAGGGATGTGATGTTAGTTTCATTGTAACGAAGTTTGCAGACATTTTACTCCCGATAGTGATGTCAGCCATCTTGTTTTTTTTTCATGACTGCTTCCAGTGGCAGTGTAATTGACACCTGTAGGAAGTTGCATGGTTTCATGGTGCAGGTTTAATCCGAATATATATTTTTGTATTCCAGTGTTATTATTCATACAAAATGCCATACAAGTCGGGAAAACTAGATAGAACAAAAAAAACATTACAGAAAATTGTAACAGAAAATAAAGCTGGAGAAACTTGAAAAGCAGAAGAAGGGAGATCAAGAGATTTGTGATGACAAACAGGTGAATATTATACTTATTTCCGTCCATAGTTTTCTTAATTTTTTTCCCTCAAATTAATTCATTTTAATTAACAATTGCAGTTATTTTTATTGCCTGTTTGTTAGAATTGGAAAAAATATGTAATAATTTAACTTTTTTTTCTCACAACAGGACCATAGTAAAGATTGCGGAAAACATGTACAAAAAATTTGCCCACAGGTGACAACTGATTCGACTCAACATATCTGTAGTTTGACGGAAATGGACACCAATGTCATCTCATTTGATTGTGATGTCATCAAGCACAAAATGACTGAACTGGTTAACAATGAAGTCGGGTGGTGTTGTACATATATAGAAAAGGGAGGTGGCATAACTATACATAAAGTAATATCTGGTCTGGACAAGCAACCTGTGATTTCAAGAGGTTTGTTAATTTATGAAAATTTAGCTTGGGCCATCGTAATACATGGAAGGATGGTGTCTAGGGAATTGCCACAACTTATTGGTTAGTGACCGTGATTCAGAGTTTGTAGATAACCTCCGACCGTTACCATTCCTGCGTTTTTCGTCGGACTTGGAAACAAACTTTCCATTACTACACCGGCCTCGCTTACTCATACCTGAACCAGATGAAACAAATAATTCTATAAATGTACACATGTATTATAACTATTTCAAACCCATGCAGCACACGTACATCTAAATGTTGCAGTGTTATAAACGAACAGATGTCAACTTGAAACAATACCCGTATTTCACTTGACACGGTCAACACGGTCTCGATGATCATACACGCATTTCAGACACTTAGTGACAATATTTTGCATTTTTCATTCGGCAATTTGAAATTGAGTGTTTATAAACTTAACTTACCTGGAATGAATATCTAGGAAATCGCTTCAAAACAAACGCACAGCAAAGTATGACTCGTTCGCTTTAAAAAAAACGCGAGCACAGCTGGGTTTACATAGCAACGCTTACCCGTTTTACGTTAGTGGCTAACGTAAAAGTTCATGCACATGCATCGATATTTATAATTTGTCAAAAAAATAATATTCTATACCCATAACAACTACATTAATGTATAATTAAAAAAAAGAAGGTCCATGTTGTTTGTTTAGCATACTTATTTACTATGTCGTAAACGCTGCCATTTTACGCCTTTCAATTGCGCAGAAACATGCGCAATCGACGGAAATGGTGAGTAGGCTTCTACTTTATTAATCATTTTAATAGGACGTTTCACCCCCTGACTCCGAAATGTTCATTTCATTAAATTAAAATATACATGACGTGCGTTAGAAAAGTACAACCCTTTCCTAGATGCCGAAGCATTAAATTGTACAATAAAAGACACACTGTAATAACTTACGAGAACCTTTGTGTTCTATGACTGTTGACGCGGAAAATCGAACCCGTTCAAGCCATTCAATTTTTGTTTTCCACAATTTGTAGTACGTTTTCAGATGTAACAACCACAGGAAAATGGCCGTGCGTAGTGAGGTGATTGACCAATCTTCCAGGCAGAGTTCGATCACAAATATATCTCTGCCACCACGCGATCTTATGCTTGTCGTTGATTGGTCGATGCGTCACAGTGGCACTACTTTCAAAAACGCTCACCCCAAATTGCCAAGCAAGTGTTCGATTTTCGAACCCGACGAATGTGTACGCGTTGTTTGCATATACTGGCCGTTTTCAAAGTTAGCTCTTTTTTTTTCTGTAGCACAAACGGTGTAACAGTAGGAAGATTTAGCAGTCAATACTACGAAGTTCTTTCGTTAGCTTGTAATTCTTCGCCTGGCAGTTGACAGGCGAAGAAGTTTTATGAACCGAGTAACACCTTGGTAACGGTTATTACGCAATAGAATTATTTTCTTTTGTAATTTATAACTATTTCACCGTTTTAAGTGCGTTTACAAAAAAAATTATTATCAACTATCAATGAAATATTTTAAAACTTGTTTATTAGTAGGAATAAGTCAACACAAGATCCCTCTAATAACAAAAATACGCAAATGATACGCGTAGTAAAAGTCTTGTGGTGTTTCACCACAAAATAGTGGTGTGTGGTGGCAGAGATACTTTCGGTGATCTAACCGCAAGAAACTCTGGAAAGGAGAATGCTTTTTGTAGTGATGATAAGTAACGCGTATCGAACTGTGCGGAGTTTGGTGGCAGGGATACTTTCGGTGATCTAACCGCAAGGAACTCTGGGAAAGAGAATGAGACGGGGTATGACACGACTCAAGCTGACCAATAGGTGTTCGCCATATAGAACACGTGACCTGCAATTCTTCATCCATTGCTCATACAATTGCTTACAAGTACCATGCTCTTCTTCGCATTATTATGCATGTCTGTTTTTTAATGAAGAAGGTACACACCATGTTCAATCATTAAAACCACGGTTACTAGAAGAACGGTTAGGAAACTCTTCTTCTAGTAACCGTGTTAAAACATAATTCACTAACCTCGGCTCAGTATCGAACGTTTGCTGTGAAATGCAGAAACTTTATGATAATCGCTGTTGTGCGGTCATTCGTGATGCATCGCTGTCACTAGATGCATAGCTGCCGTCCGGGCTTCCGTTCTGTGCATATTTAAATCTAGTTCGATGATGGGCGAAATATTCTTACCGGCACTAAAACAACGATATACCCTCGCAATCTTCAGCTACTGATGCGTTGTTTACAACTTCCGGGGTGACTCTGATTTTGAATATTTGTACAGCCGGTGTCAGGGTGCGATAACTAAAAAAAAATAGGCTCGATAAACCAAATTTTTAAATGTAACACACTGTGTCATACCCCGTTTCGCCAAATATTGTTCCTTTATGGCGGAAACTAATGAAACGAGAAATGTGCACGTGAGCGATCGTTCCTTTTGAATATTTGCCAAAACCCAAAAAATGGCCGGTATTGGCGCTGTTCAATACTTTTTATGCCTAACGTAAGGCTCGAAGGATACAATGCGTTTCAAATCGAATGTGGAATTAAATAATATAAGCGAATGGTACAGCTAAAATTGTGTACATATATAAGGTACATTTAGACATAGTTATTCAAATTAAACTTATTTCATTGTCATTATCTAATAAATCGTCAACATTTGAAAATTGTCAGTAATCCTGGCTTATCTTACACTTTTGCCTACCGCCCTTGATCTGTCACCGTAACACCATTACGTGCCGTAATTTTTCCTTTAAAGCGCTTCAGTCGTCGCGCCGCGTCCTGATTGATATGGGATTCATAGCAACGTATACAACGTGTGTAAAATACATAGTTTGTTTACACAAAATTCGAACATGCGCTGCGTGACGACCACCGCGCTTCGATCAGTTACCATATAAGGAAAGCAAGATAAATGGTCAATCACATCATGTAATCAGTTCCGAAATTTTTTTTTTTTCCAGGAAACTAAATCCACATCTCTAGCAAAATATAATCGATTGGTACTAGTTACCACTAGAAATTCCTGCTGAAGAATTAATATGAATAAATGTTTGAGTTATAAATGAAAAATCATTCGCAAAATTACCGATTCCATGGCATGTCAATCGTAACGCCGCCCCTGCAAACATCTAATGGCTTGGTCCTAGCAATATAATATCCTCGTGTTTTTAAGTTGTCAATAAAAAAGTCCGAAGTCGATGTTATTATAGCAACTATTTCCACATCTGTACCAAAATCAGATCGATTGCTTTTCCTGTTCACCGTACAGTCGCCGTGATATTTTCGTGAGATTTCGTCAAGAATCTTTTGAGTTTTTAATAGAAAATTGCTGTTTCCATGGTAACAGTACTCATATTCGTACCAACATTTAAATTGTTCTAACAATATTAATAAAATGAATTGGTCAACGTTTAAATATTCGGCGCACTTTTTATTTTGAGGGCAATTGTAATGGAAACAAGATTTTAAAATGATTTTATATGCAATTGACGTAAAACGTAATACTGTAGGTGTAAATATCACTTTCATTGCAACTTTGTTTGCTTCTTCATATTTGATCATGATATATTCGAAAAGAAAAATAAACAAATAAACCGGAAATTGGAACGTAAACTCTGAATTACAAACGACAATGGCATGTTCCTTCTTCAAAAAAAGCCAGGTGGTCTTATTGTCAAGTGAGTGCTAATTTGCATAAAGTGTCCTCCTGGTGAAACGTCATCGGTATAAAAAGTCGAACGATAGACGGACTGTGGGATAATTGCTGACGTGACCCCGTATTGACAGTTCTCTCACATTGCCGTTTAACCTTCGGCTCGAGGCGAGGATGAAGGCAGCCATGTCACCGCTTTTCATCATTTTACTAATTATAATGATGTGTAGTTGCGGCATTATTTCCGCTCTTGACCTTGCCAGAACAAATGCAGCGGAACGTCGCCCTCGTGTTGATTTGAAAATATCCGAACGAGACCAACATAACTCAATTGAGAAGTACGAGGTTTGTGTTTGGCCCATTTCCTTTTTCAGTCGTGGTCGGCACGCTCGATTTTTTAAAACAATTCTAAGTTCAATTTATCTTCTTCTTGCATTTTAAATATTCCGCAAGACTCGACACTCATTCCTGTAAAAACGAGTCCCTGTCCCCAGTTTTGAAGGCCCTCGCTGGCTGCCAAATCACCTCCACGTATTTAAATGGTCTCGCCCAATATACATCTGTAATGTCCTTCAAATGCATGTACCTGTCGATTCTCTCGATTCTGCAAACAAAAACTTGATAGCCACAACACAGAGTAAATGCGTTTAGCGTTTTTTTTCCCGTTTTTTTCAAACTGAAAATGACAAATTTTCCAAAATCTTGTAAAAAAAAAAAAAGCATCTTGTTCGTAAATCGTATCCTGTGAATTCAGAACTTAGAAACTTTGCATAATGCTGGATTCACGCGATATATTGTTTTTTGCTTTGTATTTATGTGGCGGGTTAATTCAAGCAACTTTAAATGTACACCCCTAGCAAATAATTTCAGTGATACATAATTATAAATCTATCGATCTAATATCTTCTTTTATTAGCACATTCGCCAATCTCGAAGATTACGTAACGATGATATTGACGGCATTGATCAAGGAAGCAGGGTCTCTCCTCCAATATTTACTTCGATCACTACTTGGGGATGTGGTGTCGACGAGATTGTTTGTCCATCGACCGGTGAATGTATACCTAGCTATTATTTGTGTGACGAAGTGCCAGATTGCCCAGATGCGTTTGACGAATCAGACTCTTTGTGCGACTATACCGGTAAGTAAAGTGCGTAGTTTCCTAGAACATTGATTACTAGAACATTTTATTGCATTATTCGGCAATTAACTTATATCAAAGATGCAACAAGTGCTTGTAATTTTAAATATTGGTACTTGATTGATGAATACATTGGACTGATTCACCATAACCTGGAAACTAATTGATTGTAATGCATGAATTTTTATTCGATGCTTGTTCAGTGTGTTGGTACGTTGAATAATAAGCCTTGGGTTTGTGAATAAATTGACTAAAACTAATTGGATCTGAAATGGCGGACTGGTGCATTTTGAGTAGCCAGCTGGGTAACATTAGCAATACCAGTGTAGTAGAATCGCTTTTTTGTCGACCTTCGACTTGAATAGTTTTAAATGTGCATTTCCTTTTGTCACATGTTAAACCCATAATAGTCCAGTACCTGTATCAGGATATAATGAATTGTTTGGGCAATTTGAAATGTGTGCACGTGCTAATTTCTCGTGCACATATAGACCCCGTATTGGATGGAAAATGGTTCATGTACCAAATATACTACAGCAACTGTGACAATGATTGGCCATTTTAAATGCCACGCCTTCTATTAGTGGTGTTGCCTTTGTCTATACGGTGGTACGGGCATTGGTGTTCTAAACTGAATGTGTATGTGTAACATTTTAAGGCGGTCTAAGTTATTAATATACGACGTTAACCTCAAAATAGAGCTGAAATAATTCACTCCAGCAAGTTTATTTGCATATGACATTTTACTCGGCCAATAATTGGTATTCTATTAGTGTATAGTCGGCACAACTTGCGTCGATTTAACGTTGTCTAGTAGTCGTATTTTTCTCGTCTGTTCACAAACAATTTTGTTGCTTACAGTGTGCGGACTTGTTATGATTAAATGTCCAGCTGATGGAGAATGTCTAATTTCGTTTGAAATGTGCAATGGATACGAAATGGACTGCAGCGACAACTTTGATGAATCGACGGCTATCTGTGGAGGTGAGTGAAATGAACACATTTCAGGTTATTTATGAAACAAGCCCCCTGACAATATTTGAAATCTACATAACTTTTGTATTTTGCGCTCAGTGCGGTGTGGGCAATTATAAAAATCGGGTGTGGATGAGTACACTACTGCGAGATGGTTTCCTCGCCACCTAGATGTGAACCACATCTTTTTCACGATGATGTAACATTTTCTGTGCAGATTTTTTTTAAACATTCAAACCCAAGTTGACCATCCATCGTACCTTGGTGGTGCCAGCAATTGACAAGTCTTTAACCAGTAGTTGAACTTCTCCTTAAACCTAAACATTAGAAATTGTATCATGTATATTGTTCAGGATTCCGACCCAAAGCCACGTGACTAACTTAATTTGAAAACGTAATACTAGTAGTAGTTTTCTGTAAACAAGTCTTCATTACGCCATGCCCTTGCATTCTGCCTGCTTAGACTTGCATATTTAAGATGTTTCTGGCATTTCTCGAGGTTTCTGTGCAAATTTATAAAAAATAAAGTTTCATATTCGCCCAATTTTCGAGAGTAAAAGGAGACCCTTTCTCTAGGGCCACGGGCGTTAGCGCCGACATCAGGTGACCAAAGGAAATGGAACAAGCGACGAGAAAGTGACTGACCGATCAGAATGCTGGAACCATTACTAGTTACCGCCCCTTTGTGGCTTGGTACGCCATGACACTTGAGGCGGGGACTAGCCAAGGTTTCCCTGTAGAAGAAGAAGTAAAAAACAAACTTGTAGCTGTGAATTACTATTATGCTTGTGAAAATCTATTGAAATGGAGTAAGTGTCACTTATTTTATTTTCGGGTTGCAAAATATTATCAAACAATTGGTCATATGGAGGTAGTATACTTGCACACACTTGTTCAGACAGTATATGCGATTACTAACGTACGATCGTTGGTTACTAAGTGGCGTTGGTGGGTGACATTTAAACTAAGACAAATGTCCAGTAACATCTCAAACAAATCGCACTAAATTTCCGTCTACCGCGTTTTGTTGCACCAATTTCGGAAAAGAGTCTTGCGCGTCTAGTATGACGAGGGTTGAGCGATTGACGAATGAAAAACGTGTATTCACGTATCGGGTCATTGAATGTGTTCAAATGTAGGCGCGGAAGACCTGGAGTTTTACCCACAAAAGGCGGCCGTCCCCGCTGAAGGTCTCTCGATCTAGCGCTTTTTTTCGTTTTAACAGATGCATTCGTGCATCTGTTAGTGCCTGGAATCGCTCATATTCGCAACCAGACAATTGATAATGCGAAACAAGAGTCGAACATTTATTTGTACGACGAGCTTTGCTCTATTTCTCTTGCCATAGACTAGTTTCATTTTGATTAATATATATAAACCACAGATCGTTTCGTGTATCGTTGCAAACTCTTAATGTCACTAAGCCACGACAGTTCGAGAAATTGTTGTAAAAGAAATGGTTTCCGTAAACAAAATATATCATTGCACTAATAACCCAGCCCAAATTTTGTAGAATGTGTAAAACTAAAATTAGTGTGGAGGCTTATTTTAGAAAATGTAAGCATCGATTGACAATTCGAACCTGAAGTATTCTTTAGAATATATCCACGTTGTACAACCACGTCTCTTCGTTACGTCGCAAGAATACGTGTATGCTAATAAGGAGCCTCGTTGTGAAATACGATAAACGACTCGAGTAGACCGCAACTTTCAAACGCATTTTTAAAAATAAGGGGATTTTAGACGTAGTGTAGAAAAAATTTCGCCAAGACACTTAAATTGTCGTCTATGGAAATCTAACATATGGTACAAGATTTAAGATGTGCTTTCTAACATTGCGTTTTTTTAACAGCGGAATGTGGACGTGGGGAATACCAGTGTTCAGATGGAAGATGCTTGCCAACTTATTGGGTGTGCGATGGGTATGGTGACTGTGTTGACGGTGGTGACGAAGCGCCCTCTATATGTGCAGGTGTGTAGTATCTAAAATTCACAATTAAGATTTGTTACATTTTTACAAGACAAATTACCTGTAGCATACCTCGATGCTCATTCATCAAGTTTTTAATTTCAGGTTGCAGTGTAGGATTCTTGAAATGCTCCGATGGAACGTGCATATCAACTGATAAAGCGTGTGATGGAATACCAAATGACTGTTCTGGCAATTATGATGACTCGCTAGAATTGTGTAGTAAGATATTTTTTTTAATTGTATCTCTCCGAAACAATCTGTACATTTCAGGGGGGAAAACTCGTACTTTTGAAGACACTCGTTCTACTGGGAAAAGGTTATGACAATCTCGCAAGTAGAATATGCCTCGTAAACCAAGGAACAATTGTACCATGGGCAGATGCGGTGTAACTGCTGTTGTGATGAAATAGCCAAATAATGAGCGTTCAAGGTCAAGTGACAGGAATGACAGCCTTCTTTGGTAAATGCAATGATGTTGCATTACAAGCCGGAGAAATACTTGTAATGTACAATTCAAATGTTTTTTTTTATCAGGAAATGGTAATACTGGATGCACACAATTTGCATGTTCAACTGGTGAATGCATTAGTCAAATGAATCTTTGTGATGGAATCGCAGATTGTGTCAGTGGTGAGGACGAGACAAACTGTGGTTGTAGCTTTGCTGAATTTACCTGTACTGATGGTAGCTGTATTCCTTTATCCTACAAATGTGACGGAATAGTAGACTGTTCTGATGCGGGTGATGAAAGCACACTGACATGTAATCTAACCCCCTGCACATTGCTGCAATATGAATGCTCTACTGGTGAATGTATGTCTACAGATCAGCTATGTGATGGTATTAATGATTGTCCTAGTGGGGAAGATGAGACGAACTGTGGTTGTACATGGGCTGAATTTACCTGCCCTGATGGTAGCTGTATTCCTTTATCCTACAAATGTGACGGAATAGTAGACTGTTCTGATGCGAGTGATGAAAGCACACTGACATGTACTGATCCATGCCCAGCATATGAATGCTCTACTGGTGAATGTATTTCTACAGATCAGCTATGTGATGCTTTTAGTAATTGTCCTAGTGGTGAAGATGAGACGAACTGTGGTTGTACATGGGCTGAATTTACCTGCCCTGATGGTAGCTGTATTCCTTTATCCTACAAATGTGACGGAATAGTAGACTGTTCTGATGCGGGTGATGAAAGCATGCTGACATGTAATCTAACCCCCTGCACATTGCTGCAATATGAATGCTCTACTGGTGAATGTATTTTTACAGATCAGCTATGTGATGGTATTAGTGATTGTCCTAGTGGGGAAGATGAGGCAAACTGTGGTTGCACATGGGCTGAATTTACCTGCCCTGATGGTAGCTGTATTCCTGTATCTTACGAATGTGATGGAATAGTAGACTGTTCTGATGGTGCTGACGAACAAACGCCACTTTGTGCAGTTTGTACAAATGAAGAATTTATCTGTACTGATGGCAGCTGTATTCCTTTATCCTACAAATGTGACGGAATAGTAGACTGCCCAAGTGAAGTCGATGAAAGCCCTCATACATGTACTGATCCATGCCCAGCATATGAATGCTCTACTGGTGAATGTATTTCTACAGATCAGCTATGTGATGGTATTAGTGATTGTCCTAGTGGTGAAGATGAGACAAACTGTGGTTGTACATGGGCTGAATTTACCTGCCCTGATGGGAGCTGTATTCCTTTATCCTACAAATGTGACGGAATAGTAGACTGTTCTGATGCGGGCGATGAAAACACACTGACATGTACTGATCCATGCCCAGCATATGAATGCTCTACTGGTGAATGTATTTCTGCAGATCAGCTATGTGATGGTATTAGTGATTGTCCTAGTAATGAAGATGAGACAAACTGTGGTTGCACATGGGCTGAATTTGCCTGCCCTGATGGCAGCTGTATTCCTTTATCCGACACATGTGACGGAATAGCAGACTGTTCTGATGGTGCTGACGAACAAACACAACTTTGTACAGATTGTACAAATGAAGAATTTACCTGTACTGATGGGAGCTGTATTCCTTTATCCTACAAATGTGACGGAATAGTAGACTGTTCTGATGCGGGTGATGAAAGCACACTGACATGTAGTCTAACCCCCTGCACATTGCTGCAATATGAATGCTCTACTGATGAATGCATTTCCACAGACCAGTTCTGTGATGGCGTTAGTGATTGTCCTAGTGGCGAAGATGAGACAAACTGTGGTTGTACTCTGGCTGAATATACCTGCCCTGATGGTAGCTGTATTCCTTTGTCTTACGAATGTGACGGAATAGTAGACTGTTCGGATGGTGCTGACGAACAAACACCACTTTGTACAGTTTGTACAAATGAAGAATTTACCTGTACTGATGGTAGCTGTATTCCTTTATCCTACAAATGTGACGGAATAGTAGACTGTTCTGATGCGGGTGATGAAAGCATGCTGACATGTAATCTAACCCCTTGCACATTGCTGCAATATGAATGCTCTACTGATGAATGCATTTCCACAGACCAGTTCTGTGATGGCGTTAGTGATTGTCCTAGTGGCGAAGATGAGACAAACTGTGGTTGTACTCTGGCTGAATTTACCTGCCCTGATGGCAGCTGTATTCCTTTATCCTACAAATGTGACGGAATAGTAGACTGTTCGGATGGTGCCGATGAACAAACACCACTTTGTACAGTTTGTACAAATGAAGAATTTACCTGTACTGATGGTATCTGTATTCCTTTATCCTACAAATGTGACGGAATAGTAGACTGTTCGGATGGTGCTGACGAACAAACACCACTTTGTACAGTTTGTACAAATGAAGAATTTACCTGTACTGATGGTAGCTGTATTCCTTTGTCTTACGAATGTGATGGAATAGTAGACTGTTCGGATGCGGGTGATGAACAAACACCACTTTGTGCAGTTTGTACAAATGAAGAATTTACCTGTACTGATGGTAGCTGTATTCCTTTGTCTTACGAATGTGATGGAATAGTAGACTGTTCTGATGGTGCCGATGAACAAACACCACTTTGTGCAGTTTGTACAAATGAAGAATTTACCTGTACTGATGGTATCTGTATTCCTTTATCCTACAAATGTGATGGAATAGTAGACTGTTCTGATGCGGGTGATGAAAGCACGCTGACATGTAATCTAACCCCCTGCACATTGCTGCAATATGAATGCTCTACTGGTGAATGTATTTCTACAGATCAGCTATGTGATGGTATTAGTGATTGTCCTAGTGGGGAAGATGAGACAAACTGTGGTTGCACATGGGCTGAATTTACCTGCCTTGATGGTAGCTGTATTCCTATATCTTACGAATGTGATGGTATAGTAGACTGTTCTGATGGTGCTGACGAACAAACGCCACTTTGTGCAGTTTGTACAAATGAAGAATTTACCTGTACTGATGGTAGCTGTATTCCTTTATCCTACATGTGTGACAGAATAGTAGATTGTCAAGATGGTGCTGATGAACAAACTCCACTTTGTGCAGTCTGTGCTCGTGGAGAATTTGCCTGCCCTGATGGCAGCTGTATTCCTTTATCCAACACATGTGACGGAATAGCAGACTGTTCTGATGGTGCTGACGAACAAACACAACTTTGTACAGATTGTACAAATGAAGAATTTACCTGTACTGATGGCAGCTGTATTCCTTTATCCTACAAATGTGACGGAATAGTAGACTGTTCTGATGCGGGTGATGAAAGCACACTGACATGTAATCTAACCCCTTGCACATGGGCTGAATATACCTGCCCTGATGGTAGCTGTATTCCTTTGTCTTACGAATGTGACGGAATAGTAGACTGTTCGGATGGTGCTGACGAACAAACACCACTTTGTACAGTTTGTACAAATGAAGAATTTACCTGTACTGATGGTAGCTGTATTCCTTTATCCTACAAATGTGATGGAATAGTAGACTGTTCTGATGCGGGTGATGAAAGCACACTGACATGTAATCTAACCCCTTGCACATTGCTGCAATATGAATGCTCTACTGATGAATGCATTTCCACAGACCAGTTCTGTGATGGCGTTAGTGATTGTCCTAGTGGCGAAGATGAGACAAACTGTGGTTGTACTCTGGCTGAATTTACCTGCCTTGATGGTCGCTGTATTCCTTTATCTTCCAAATGTGATGGAATAGTAGATTGCCCAAGTGAAGTTGATGAGAACCCACGTACATGTCATGATCCATGCCCAGCACATGAATGCTCAACTGGCGAATGTATTGCTAATTTCCAAATTTGCGATGGCATCAGAGATTGTGTTAATGGTGAAGACGAATTAGATTGTCCAAATGTATGCTCTGAAGTAGAGTTTGCATGTCCCCAAGGTGGTTGCATACCACTGTCGTCTCTGTGCAATGGAGTTGATGATTGTCCTAGTGGTGCTGATGAGAATCCTTTCAGATGTGGTAGATTTATACATCATGAATGTAAATCTGGAGAATCTATTGAAGCTCATCAGTTCTGTGACGGTACCATAGATTGTGAGAGTTCTGAAGATGAACTCGATTGTGGAACTGGATGCTTAGAATCTGAATACACATGTTTGTCTGGACATTGTATATCCTTATTTCGTGTATGTGATGGTGTACCGAATTGTGCAACTGGTGAAGATGAAAGTGTCGATCTCTGTGGATGCAATGTCAATCAATTCGAATGCGGTAATGGGAAATGCATATTGGGAGAATACGTTTGTGATGGTGATCCTGACTGTCCGTATGGCGAAGATGAAGACGATTGTGGTTGTGATGAGGCTAGGGAGTTTAAATGTCCCACCACTGGTGCATGTATTTCAATCATCAAAGTTTGTGATGGTATATCAGACTGTGAATATGGCGAAGATGAACGACTGCCAGAATGTCTTCCAACGTTGGAACCAATTACTCCAGAACCAACCATTGAAGGTAACTGCCATACACGTGACGCTTGTCTATAATACAAACTTTTAGCTAAATCTGTAAAACTATTTTTTTTATTCTCGTGTCACTCAGTTAAACAATTGGCGAATGGGTAGCTGCAAGCCCAGAGATGTGCTTACCAAGATTTATAATTATTAATTATGAAACTTCTTTAGTAGTAGAGTTTATCTAGTATTACTAATTTAATGATCTTCCATTCCAATAGAAAAAATATCTAGATTTAGAATTGAAGAGAGGTTGGACGCCATAGAAGAGAAGTGCAATGAAGTGGAAGAACATGTAGAGCAACATGAATCATTAAGTGAGTTTTCAAGAAAAAAACATTTTCGTCTTTGAATATTTTTTTGTTGGAAACATTGTCGCATTGTCATGAAGTGGGTAAGTTGTGACCACAAGCGCAAAAAAAACTATAGTCGTTCTGTTGCAAAGAAAATAGTAATCGATCGTCAAAACCTCGTAGGTTTTTAGTATTAACTCCACACAATTTCATTCTTAAAGGCAGAGAAACAGTCGCTAGATTCATTGGCTATACAATTGCACGTGGGTAACCTCCACAACGGGTAACTTGGACCATGAAGTGTGAAATAGTGTGTACTTTTCTAACTATTCACTCTATTCCTGCAATGTAAACGCCCCCCCCCCCCATTTGGAATAACTGCCACAATCAACTGGGAGTGGAAGCTTCATTAAGAAAGTAAGATTGTCCAATTATATTCTAGCACACTTATTTGGAAAAGTGTTTAGTGCTTACCTTCATAAAAAAAACCTTGGTCCAGCGGATCTTTAATTATCTGAGGAAATCTGTTGCCAATTTTTAATTCAATTCTTTTTCAGATGAGGAAATGTACACAGAACTCTTGGGAAGAATCGAAGCTCTAGAAGAACAGCTCGGTGCACTTGCACGTAGGTCTTCTCATATTAATTGCAAAACGATTGTACTAGTATATCTGAGTCATGCATGCAATGAAATGTAAATGAGTGGGGGTGACGTCAACACTGCGTGCGTGAATAGTTTTTTTGGCTATTTTCAAGCTTAATTGGCATTACATAATTGGTAAATTTTACTGAAGTGCACCTTAACGTCATTCCCTGTGAACAAACTGTATTTCGACATTGCGCTAAATAAAAGAAATTCAATACGATTTGTGCGGCTACGAGTCTATCACGTGTTAGAAAAATCGCCCATGGATGCATTCAAAAAAATGCAAATGAACGTATATGTTAATTCGCTACATGTTGGGCTCATTCTACAATATTTTCTGAAACTAGTGTAGTTTTTTTTTAAACAAAATGCTGATTATTAAACGAAACGTGTACTGCAAATGTTAAATGCATTTTGGTTTGCAAATGTCCTTTTAGTAGGTGTGGATTCGCGTCGCGTTCATTTCGGACAGTTGTTTTAAAAGTTGCGTGGTGTGAAGAGTCTTACAATTGCGGTGATTTTTGCCATGGTCGCAACTTTGAATCTTGTGTTAGTATGCCTGTGATTGTATATGGTTCGCTTTTCACAAATATCCATACAATTTGAAAGGTACTTAGGGAGTTTATACTAAATATTCGAGGAGATAAAGAAATTATAACTGGTTTCCATGCCGAAACCTTTTATGCAAGCAATGCAAATCACTAAAAGGCATTACTTTAATTTCTAGCTCCTGCAACGAATGAAAATGTCACAGTCAAGTCTTTTCACCGTATTGAGTCGAAGTTAGGAAGAAAATCTCTAAGACAAGAAACTACCGGTGAAGAGAAGCAGGCAAATTCCCGTCGCTCGGCAACTCTAGCAAAAATTATACCCAGCAGCAATGTTCGTGGACAAATTGAGAACACTAGAGAAACTAACCGCCAGGGAACCTTAACCAGAAACATCACGAGGAAGAAGACTTTTCTTCATGCTAAGTTACTGTCGTTGAAAAAACTTGCCTCGAGCAAAGCTAAACTGGCAAAATGAGATTGTATCACCATCTAATGTACGATGCTACTTTTGTTTTAATTTTAATAGAATAACAAGTTTCATAGTTTATTTATATATTAGTTTATTATATGTTAAATTATTAGATAGCCTATAGGAACAGTGAATTTATTTATATATAAGATTAGCCCTGCGTACAGTGCTGTGTGTACGGGGACGCGTTCGGTTGATAGATGTCCCCACCACAGCCCTGCGAACTTTCATAGACAAAGTCCGGGACTTTGAAAAATATAACTTTTTTAATGAAATAACATGCCCAGCTACCAATAATGATGATCGATTACCAGATATATCCAGAACTCCCAGTTCGGAGTCCAATTGTGGATGAAATCGGCTACTTTGCCCTAAAAACAAACGCATTCTCTTGCGTGAATGAAATTAAAAATGGCGGCGTTTGGTGGATAATTCATCCTGTACCTGCGCGTTTACAATTTGTCCGTCTTTACTAGTCGTTTAAAGACATTTCCATTTCAGATAACTTTTTAATGGTTGTTACGGATAACTATCGTCATTTCGGCAGAGAAACTACCTATTTTTAACTTGCGCACCAATTACGGTGCGTTCCCGGACTTTGTCTATGGAGATACGCATGGCTGTGGTGGGGACATCTATCAACCGACCGCGTCCCCTTACACACAGCACTGTACGCAGGGCTAATATAAGATATGATTTACTTGTATTACATAATCGCCTTTATTTTGTATTCCCTACTTGGAGTAATTAATTTATTCAAGTAAAATAATAATGACCGTCACCAAATTTTTCGATTTTTAGAAATTTTCACTTGCAAAATAAGTAGGCTGTTATATGCCAGATTGATCGCCGCGATGAAATCTACTGCGAATAGCCCTTGTGCATGAACAAAGACTACGTGAACGATAGACATTTCACGTGCCTGTTCAAACTTACTCGGCAACTAACAAAGTTAGTAGAAACCCGAGACTGTGGGGCTGTGATGACTCGGCGAGAAATAATTACTCTTGTGTCGCGGTCACTTGCTTTCACTGACTGCTTCCACTTGAACCCGAAGTGAAGTTTTTGCCATTGTTTATTGTAATTTATATTTTACAACATGGGGGGGGGGGGCGCTACCGGACCATTCAGTCGCGAGGTTGGGCGAGCAAGATAAAAAATCGTCCCCTTTCAATGCTATTAAATAAAACTTCAACCCTGCAAGATAATTTTGTTAATTCTGTTGACTTAAAAAAAAATGAAACTAAAATGCATATTTTACCAAGTTGAATTTTGCATGTTTTGTTAGCAATGTTCATGCCACCATGTCTCATCTGCCAGTCAAGATTGGTAGAATTACAATCGGATGTCCAAAAATGAAATCTGTATCGCTGTGAAAATGCCAGCGAACGTAATAGTATTGGTGCTGCCCTGACTTGTTTATCAGTTCTGTTTCTCATCAGTAAATGTTTGAAAGCACGTTTCTACATCGTGGTGAAATGCTTTACAGGCTGATTATTCGTAGGTGATAATGATGTACGAATTGCACATCGTGGAATTATATTACTGTCGGCTGCCCATATACCACATACTTGATATACGAGTCACGGATATTGTTTTAAAAACCACACTTGAAAACAATGTGAAGATGATAATACAAGCGTCACCCGTGGGAATCGTGACAACGCCCATGATGGGTGTCTGTACGAGCGATATGACAAACTATTCAATAGACAAGTTGGACCCAACGCGATGTTTGGAATAATGTGATCCAAGGTTTGGGCAACAATTGAAACTCGAGTTTCCAATTCCTTCTAAAGATGGATTATCACGTCTTCACATTCAACCATACTTGGTTGTCATGGAAACTACAACTACACGTGTTAAGAAGGGGTACAAATAGTATTAATCTGATTAATTTACATGGTGTATGCAGTTTTGCGATTGATGATACACCTACCGAGTCTCGTCATTCGCTGGACTCATTTCGGTCATAACAATATTTTAGAAGTATAATTCATTCCTTTGAACACAATCCCCGTATTATAGCCAAGAACATAAAGATCTTGAAAAATAATATTGATTAACAAGTTTAAATTCCATTACCACGCGGTGTCCCTAATTTAAGTATTTCGATGATTGTACGTTTTCACACTTGTTCATAAAGCACTGGAATGCAACTTCGTAAAGTAGACAGACGGCCTACTTATCTGGCTGATTTGCAAATATCTGAAGCGCGAGCTGCAGGCAGCAATCCTTTCAGATGTACTGCGCCCCTAGTTCTGCTGTGCTTGAAATTGACAATGTAATTGTCCTTCCTGTGAGGTGGCAGGACTCTTAAATAGGTTTGGCATGTCTACATGTAGCGCTTTACATGTTGCCTGTACGCGAGAATTAAACTGTTAATAACAGTGACGTGAAGTTCATGACCATGACCGTGACATTGTCGATAGGAAATTCACAATTAAGAACAGTATGAAAACGTATCGCGGCAAGTGTCGGGCAGGTGGTGATATAAGAGGTAACGTCACACATTTAGGGTAGGAAGGTGTCGTGTATCTTCAAGTTGTTGCTCGCCACTTGTTACCTATACATTGATCAAAGGAATAGTGGACGTGATGACTGTAGTTAATTGAACAGTATTTGAAAGGTAAAATTTAGACAATTAATTCGATCATTCTAGTCCAATGTACATTCTTTTAATGACTTTGTTTGTGAACACACATTTTTATATTCGACAACCACGATGCATGTCTGTCCCATATTTAGCACATGTCCTGCGTTGACAAAGGAGTCAAAGTATTTTTATTTATTGCCATAAAATTGTAATTTAGTCGGCTTCATTGCTGCCTATTTTGATTTTAAAACTAGACAAATCACGCCTTCAAAATTTGAGAACTTAATTCATTTTTTTTCTATGTTTAAATCAACCCTGATATTCCAGTTGTTACATTACTTTCTATGGGAGTTCTGAAGAGGCTACAGCATATGATACAAACGGGCGCAAAGTACAGAAGCAAAAGTACAAGTTAAATTGGTGCTCCAGTTATCTTAACGCCCACATATGTAAACGACAATACAATATAGTAAAGTAAAATTTTTAGTTGAAAATTACGAGTTGAAATGACAGTCAAATTAACTGGAGGCATCACAAGGAGCGAAAATATGTTCTTTTCACTGAAATAGTTGAAAATATTTTAAAGTAATGCGTAATTTAATTTATGATCCATCATATTTGTAGTGTACGTGATTGGCAATGATTAATAAACACTTGGGCAGTTTCCAGCCGGTCCTTTTTTTTTTTTTTTTTTTTTGTAACTGCAAATTAACATCACTATTTGTTATAATTAGACAGTCCGAATTAAAGAAACTTCAGACACCGCAGCTGCCCACATACCAAGGCACGACACATTGTGAATCAAATGCAAGTACTTATGCCCAATACGAGGTACACGCCTATACATCAATGACTGGCTCCTTCACCACAAAAGACCTGTCGAAAAAATTACTAGTAAACTCGTCCATTTAGGGGTTAGGAATGTGGTATCAAGTCGGAGGGGCGTAAAACTGTCGGCCCGTGTCCTTTCCCTGTGCTCAGTACACGTATCATATTTCAAATTGTTGCGGATTACGACGAAATGTATGGAACTTTCCCTCATACCAAACTTTCAATTGTGTCATTTGAGTGTTGCGCAATAAATAAATACTTTCAGGTTGTTGAAAGTAAGCCTTTACTTCCCCATTTTGAAGACCTCTTCAAGACAATGGCAGATGAAAACCAAAACCTGTTTTTACGTGACAGTTGCATCACGCAGCTCCTTGATAAATTGAAATTTCAGGCACAATGTTTCAACTTGTTAATATTGAGTGTATAATGTTTTCTCTAACCCAGAGTTGGAATCCAATGCATACTACCAATCAAAATATTTCACATGTATCAGATAATCGAACCCGTATGCATTCTAATCAATTATATTTTACCAGTGCGACAATGACATACACAACCATATTAAACGTACTCATTTGAATAATTCAAGCCATCCTCTCCATCAACCAATCTGGTACTCAGGTTGCCAATTTTTGACAATATTAAAGGGTCGGCAAAAGATATTTTCGTATGCTGTGATCAATTGTTTTTTCGTAATACTGTAATTTAAATAAATAAAAAAAAACGGAATTTCGTAGACATGCACAAGGTGTAAAATTTTAATCTTCCGTAATTCGTACAATGATCTAATTTCTTTAAGTGTATAAAGTATTTTTCACATTCAATGTCGTAATTCTTACAAAATTACAAATTTCTCTTTTTGACGCCCGGGGGCATGCGCAAATCTCCCGGGTGAGGTCGTTGCACATGTGCAGTGAAGTTCTTGTTTATTTCCGCGGTTTAGTGGATTCTCGTAAATAATGTGAATTTTTCATTGAAAACAAAGGTTCTGCTGTTGGTGTATCGACGTCAGAGGGCTAAGTTGTTACGTATATCTCTAATGTAGGGAGTTTCGACTACGGATTTTTTGGATACGCACGTTTTTTATCTTGATTGAATCCTTGCAGTTCTATATTTAAATTATTTATTTTATTCATATTAATATTTGCCAATAACTTGTACGTCGGAAGTAAAGTGTATTTGAATTTAATTTGCCGAGGTGATCAATATTTTATTTATCAGTATTTTATATTAAATAAAAATAAATACACCGTGCTTGCAAAGTGTGCAATAAGTTATTATTAGATGAATGTAAATACGCCGTACTTGTAAGGTGCGAGTTATTGGTAAATAAATATAAATGCGTGTATGAGTAAAACCACATGTAAATGCATAAAATACGCTATTATACAAGTAATTATAATTAAAATCAATAATTAAATACAATTATATATCCGCATTATTCAATGTGTGATATTGTTTGACTCTTGATTCTTAAAACACAAATTATCAAATACATTAAAAACCGTAAAGTGTAAAAACCCGTTTTTTACTGCAAATGGAACTTTCATTTTATTTTTTGTAAAAACGTAAAATGCCTTTTTGGTGTGTGGAGAATACAATGAGCTAGTCTTGTGTAGATAATTGAGTTTGTAAACAGCTGTTCTGTGTGTGTTACCAGTATTCGCATATGATTCATACCAAACATTTATCTCTGCAAAGGGAACAAGGAATCTTGGATTTTCGATTCTGTACGACCATATCTACTGTCATGTTATGCGATTGAACCCCTAGGAAAACACAGATCCAATAGATTTAAATATATAAAAATAGGTTTTCCGAAGAATAAAAGATTGAATATCAGAACCATTCAACAACTAAGGATCGAGATATATTAATAAACAAACGTTTATTGACTGCATACAAAATATAATGTATAGTGCCATCTTCTGAACTTTTTAAAAAAAAATATCACTAAACATTGAACAAAACTTTGTTTTGAACTGGATTACAAATTTTCATGTGGAAGCGAAATTATTATTCATTGACATTATTTTACAGTCATTAGCAATTTCGACTACCAATAATAATAAACAATGAAATGAAACAGCTAAAATTGAGTACAAAATGTTTAAGCAGTCCCATCGTGGTAAATTTTTTATCAATATGAAGTACATAATCTCTTGTTTCAAAGTTTGGAGAACAAGGCTTCACGCTATTCACGCCAACTAACAGGTTGTAATTCTTTTATACAGTCTGCATTGGGTGTCACACGTCCAGGTTGTGTTGCCACTGGTAAATATACATTTTTTGCTATGAAAAAAATAAATACAAGTGGTTAATGTTCTCAATAACACAAATAAACTGTCCAGATAGTATTTATTAGTTTATTAGTAGTGAATGTACACAAACTATGTTTTTGAACAATTCAATAATTTCATTCACATGCCACTGTAACTGTAGATAAAAAACAATCAGGTACAAATATCTAAATCAGCATAAAATACCATTAGCGATTGTATAACATGTTACAAGTTTTTCCACCAGAAATCAGAATATATATATATAATAATATATATAACAATAATATATATAATAAAATATGCCACTCTATTTTATTGAACTTGAGTCTTAAACAATGGGTAAGTTTGGTATCCTCTGCTGTCCCTGAGCTCCAGTAAGATGTTGTATCATATTATCATTCATTTTCATCAACATTTTTCTCTATTTGATTAACTAATCATGACCAGTAAATCTAACAGATTTAGTTGTAAAAATGATTAAATTGTGTGTATAGGTAGATGTTTTAATTCATAAATACATATATTCAGAATAAAACCAATAATTGCTAAAATGTTAACTTCCTACATGTATGTATATTAGATGATGACACGGAAATAGTAGCAGTTGTCAATATAAATGGTAAAATAAGTGTCAAAGAAAAATAGTTCATTACATATTCAATAAAGGCTATGCATAATAAATACACATGTTGTACTGATGTTGACATCTAAGGTTGAATATAACAAGCTACATGTGTACCGGGATGTACAATAATATTTCCCTTATAAATATTTAAAGTTGTCCAATTTTATGATTTCAACAAGTCATTGAAAATAACACAGTCCCTGTTAAAGTTCTCTTTGTGCTCGTCACATTAAAGCGGAGGGGTTGTCGCGAGCGTGTCCTTGAAACTTGAGTTCCAAGTCGCGTATACAACAGATTGTTTATTTACATCAAAACATGTGTTCCATGTAGTAGTAATATGGCCAAAAATAAAAACAGCCGTTATTCGGCTATCTTTGATCTGATTATGAAACACACTGATATGTATGATGTATGTGCCAAATACGAATGAAAATGGTACATAAATTGTGGAAATATAGTAGTAAGACCAACAAGTCAAATGGCTGTCAATCGGCCATCCTTGACCAGATTTTGAAACAAATTGTCATGGACATGCATTCTAACATGTATAAAGTACATGTATGTGCCAAATTTGAATGAAAAATGATAGAGCATGTCCAAGATACCACATAAAAAAACAAAACAAGATGCCTGCCAGTCGACCATCTTTGATCCAATTGCGAAATAAATTGTCATGGACATGTATCCTAACATGTATAATCTATGTACTAAGTTTGAATGCCAACTGACAAAGCATTTTCAAAAAACAAGATGGCTGCCAGTCGGCCATTTTGAATCGAATCGCTAAACCACATAACCACATAAGGTACTAGGCACATGCAATGAATGAATGGAATCGGCCCACAGGATTCTGAAATATGACTCTGCACAGACTGACGCGTGGACGGACACACGGACGGACGGACAGACTAAGGAATTCACGGACGGTCGGGGACATGTATCCTAACATATATGATCTATGTACTAAATTTGAATGAAAACTGACAAATCATGTCTAAAATTGCAACATTTTCAAAAAACAAGATGGCTGCCAGTCGGCCATTTTTGATCCAATTGTGAAATAAATCGTCATGGACATGTATCCTAACATGTATAATCTATGTACCAAGTTTGAATGAAAACTGAAAAAGCATGTCCAAAATACAACATTTTCAAAAAACCAGATGGCTGCCAGTCGTCCATTTTGAATCGAATCGCTAAACCACTGCATGTGCATATGTCCCACATAAAGTACTAGGCACATGCGAAGAATGAACGGAATCGGTCTAAGGGATTCTGGAATATGACTTTGAACGGACGCACGGACGGATGGAGACCGAATTATAAGTCCCCGTTTTCTGACTTAGTCCGAACGGGGACTAAAATAGTGATCAAACTAGGTTTTATGTTTGCTTGCTCCCCTTGATCAGATAACAAACTTGTACTTACTAGATACATATTCCATCGCCTTCAGGAACTCCTCTTCATTTATGTGAACACCTATCGTAATTTCTGGAACACCGAGCGTCGAAAGCAGACGAGGTGTGACTAGAACTTTCTGCAGTATATCTCGTAGTGTGCCATCGGTATATCTTTTCCACAATAGTTCTAACCCTTCCCGGTGGCTGCTTGAAAAGACCAGTCTAATACAGGCTTGTTCCACTCTTGCTAGCACCAGTCCGGCAGCATAGCATAGCTGGCTCAATGCTTGTTGACTTTCACGCCACTCCTGTATGCTTGTATGCTTAGGATCCGAGAATTCCATATCCATGTGGATGCTTCTCAGAAAACGATTGTCTTGAGTACGTGTTGCCATTATTGAGGCATTTATCCCAAGCTCTCCTGAAGATAATAATAAAGTACAAACTCAACAATATCGGTAAATGAATTTTCTCAACCACTTTCTTTGATGTGCACTTGACTGGTAATAAAAGTAATGCAACAACAATAAGGACAAGCTATACAGCATGTATAGAATTTGTCTAGCACTAAATAACCGATATAACGCCATTTTGATTTGAATCATGAAACATAATGTACTACTGCTGTGATATCAGACATTAATTAACCCATTTCTCCACTAAAATGTTACTGGACAGTGTAGCATTCTACTCAAACCGGGCCACCACAAGAAAGCTTAGAAAGAACTTCCATATGCTGAGAGTATTTTAATATGTCTTAAAAGACATATTACAAATTGATTAGCCTTCCAAACAAGAAACTTGGCAATTAATATTTGTCTGATATCTGAGATGTACAACGTGAAAACTATTTGATTCCGTTATTTAATTAAATTACAGAAATACAAAATACAGAAAAGACGTAAACATTGGTCATTTTCAGTCTTATTTATTCCTGAGCACCTCTACTACAAATTCAATTTAAATCAGATTTTTTGAGATACCAGGAATTGAATACTAATAATTAGATATGCAGGTTTTTCATTATTAAACTGATCACGTCTGCGGATTACCCTAGAGCATCTCTGAACCAAACTTCAATGAAATGTGATGATTATGCACATTGGGCAAATTCAGCAGTTAGCGTGCTTGAATTTCTATCTAAAACTAATGCATTGTTCCCAGGGACTTATATATCAAGCCTTATTGAAATGCAATTATTATGCAAACTAATTAGGTCAGTGTTATATTCCAGGGCACGTGTGCCAAGTTTTATTATAATGTGATGACTAATTCTTATTAAAAATCGATAGAAAGCCGAAAAGTATTATTATTGCAAATTAGGGAATTATTATGGATGTATATAAGTGGATTTAGGCCAGACTTTTTTTATTCCTTGTTTCTCGAGTTTTTATAAGGCAATTGTTTTGACGAGGGCAGAAAAAATAAATAAAATTAATTCTTTTTTTCCATTAGATTTGTGTGATTCTCAAAAGAATTGTAAACGAGATCGGAGAGAAGAAATGAAATAAAATTTTACTCCATGTATAACCTTGCTTCTCATCGGCACAAGACTTCGGTACTTTGATCATGATACTCGAAAATGCAAATTGGATTTGGTATGAGGCAGGCGGTGAAAAAATTAAGATAAAAATAATATTTTTTAGCAATTTTTTGCGCTTACAAGTGAGAAATTACGCTGAAATAAAATTTTATTTTTATTTCATTTTCTGCTCTTGTTCATTCGGCGGGTTCGCGAAACAAGATCTGCACAAAATTACAGACTATCAATGTACAAAGTTTCATTGAAATGTGATTAGAACTTGAGACATTAAGATTCGCACAGAGTTGTGGGTAAATCAAGTGCGCATACTCATTTTCAGCCAATCAGGCGTGCCGTAACAGCGAGTATTTCCTTGATTTACCCAGAACTCTATGCGAATCCCCCTTGATTCTGGCTGCTGGCCATTTTCGTTCATGAAATCGTCGGATATCATTAGAAAACGCGGGATTTGTGCAGTTTTGAATAAAACCAAGTTAGCGATTATGAACAATGGTTATTAACGTAACACCTGATCCCCTCTAAAATTTTTGTTTCGCATTTTAAGGTAAGAAATCGACATTTGAAACCGACAGGGTGTCGATTTACTCGGTGCCGTGTTTCACAACTTGTTTATTTATATACGTATCATGATTTATATTTCAGTCAGTTTGACAGTGGTTGCCATGACATATACTGATAAAGGTTAATGACAAGACCAGATGGCGAGCTGGTGGAAATCAACCAAAAACATCTTATGACTCTGCAGTTTTTAAGATACAAGACAGTAGCTGTAATTCTAAACCAATGTTGTTTGCGATTTTAACTAAGGTGGTATCTTTGTGGAATGTTAGTGCGAGACTATTACCCCATCAATATTAGTTAGCGTTGACAATGTATAGAAATGTTTTCTCTAGACAGCTTGACGAGTAATTAATTGATTATGATGTGTAAAACTCATGTGATTGGTTGTTTGTTGGAAGGCAAGGCCTTGGAGTCTCTTATACTGATTGTAATTGGTTAAGGGGTGACAAGAAATAAAGATTGATTTAATGCTGTCTCGGGTGAAAACGAGGGACTTGGCAGAGAATCGTTTTGGGAACATGAACGAAGCTTGTGTGTGTCTTTTGTCAGCCTAGCGTGGAAACGACCGAATCCCGGTTACCTAAGTGAAAGGTTTTTAACCATCAAAAATACCTATCACACGTGGTGGATAACCCTTGGGCATTGTGTTCAACACAAAAATCATCCTGGGAACACTGTATGATTACAAGACAAAAGACATACATGATGGAAGGGATTCGTGAAGTTTTAACGGAACATCTTGGACAAATGACACAAGCCATTGCTGGAGACCAAAGAATGACACAACAAGCGGTAGAAGGAATTCAGGAAGTGGTGGAAGATCTTCAAAATCGTCCAACGCCTGTCAACATGGGAATCGGGCCAGCTCCGTTTAAAGGTAAACAATCAGAGAACGCAACATCCTGGTTACAGAGATTTAATGCGAACGCAGACTTTAACCAACTGCCGAATGATAGAAAAGCGGCAGGATTCAGAATGTTGATGACTGGCCCAGCCGAGATGTGGGTAAATGAATTGCCAGCCCAAGTAAGAGATGATTATGAAGCTTTAACGGCGGCCTTTATTGCATATTTTGAAAACGCCAATTTAGACTGGATACTAGAACAAGAACTGTCTGAGCGAAAACAAGGGGCCGACGAATCCGTAGAAGATTACGCGGCAAATATCAAGTCGCGTTGTGCCCGACTTCGTAAAACACCCGAAGAACAATTACGTTATTTTCGCGCCGGGCTACGGAATGACATCAAGAGTCAGGTGATTGTCCATCAGCCTCAAACCATTGATGAAGCGAGACGAAGAGCCAGACTGAGTGAGATAGCTTGTCAGATGCAGGAAGGCGAGAAAAAAAAGAATGGCGCAGATCTATCAGCGATTGAATTCAGCGTGGAAAGGTTAGCACAGAAAACTGAACAATTATTACAACAACATCGACCGCAGTACGTATACAGCCCGCAGCAGTTCCAGGGACCAGAGAGTCAGGTTGGTTCAAACCTAACTTACCAAGGTAGAAAATTCAATACAATTCCGATATGTGGCATTTGTAATAAGCAGGGTCATTCAGCAGCCGGCTGTTACAGCCGTGGAAGTTATTTCAGTGGAAATTGTTATAATTGTGGCAAAAGAGGTCATAGGGCAAGAGAATGTCGGAAAGGGGAACAAAAAGGAAATTCGAAAGATATAATTTGTTATAGTTGTGGGGCGAAAGGCCATATTGCTAAAAATTGTGATGACGAAAAACAAGGGGGTAATTCAAACCCAAAAAGTCTATTTTAGTAAGGGCGGAGAATAGACTGACTAGCCATAAGAAAAGGATGGTAGACAGCCCTCTTTTGTGTTCAGTATCAACCGATATCTATAGAAATAGTTTAATTAAAGTAAAATTAGATAATGATTATGTATGGGCATTGGTAGACACGGGAGCTGAGATTTCAGTTATTTCAAGAAGTTTCATACGAAACTTTCCAAACTTGAGAAATCGTAAAATATACCCCCCCCCCCTTCGAAGTTCAGCACGTACTGTGAACGGTCAAATAGTTCCGCTCAGAGGTCGAATCTATGTTAGGGCAGAAATAGCGGATCAAAAAGTGACTATTCCTTTCCACATTGTCGACTATACAAAAAGTAATGTGATAATTGGAGCAGACTTTCTAGCGGAACATAAAGCAGTTATTGATTTCTCATCCCGAAAGTTTCATTTGAGACCGAAGTCGCCAATATGGACACAAAATAGTATTACAATTCCTCCCAAGACACAGCAAATTATGACTTGTAAAACTCGATATCATTATCCAAACGGGGTAATTGCAGAAAATAAGTGCGTGAATAATTTATCTAAGTACGGGTTATTGACTGCAAAAGGCATTTTTGAAATACATAAGAATAAGGTGCCAATTAAAGTAATGAATCCGTCAGACACAGAAATTCAAATTCCTCGAGGCATTAAAGTTGGAATGATACAATGTTTGACCCCGGATACTGGCATAATTAACATCGGCTCAGAGGGGGAGCACTTAAGTTTGAATGAGTTCAAGTACGATGATCACCCTAGTGAAACAGTAAACCCTTTCAATATTGACATGGCGAGGGCAGATTTAAACTCTGAACAAAAAAAAAGGTTAAGGAAATTCCTAAATATGAATGGAGATATATTTGCCGAAATTGCAGGACACATGGGTCACACAAAATTAATCCAACATAGAATAAGATTAGTAGGCGACCCCGACCCAATTAGTTGTCGGCCATACAGGGTCACTCCTCAAAAAAGATGGGAGATTGAAAAACAAATTAATGATATGTTATCTGAAGATATAATTTCACCTTCTGTTTCGGAATGGAGTTTTCCGGTTGTCTTGGTTACGAAACCTGGGGGTGCTTATCGATTCTGTGTCGACTATAGGAAGTTGAATGCAATCACAAAATTAGAACCATACCCCTTACCCTTAATAGTGGATTGTTTTGATTCCTTAGGAATAGCCAAACCCAAATATTTTTCAACGCTTGATCTAAAAAGTGGATATTTCCAATTAGACCTACATCCAGATAGTCGTGAACTCACTACATTTACGACCCATGATGGGAATTATCAATTTAACCGATGTCCGATGGGGGTCGCTGGGAGTGGACATTCATTTCAACGGCTCATGAATATTGTGCTTAGGGGATTGAATTGGAAGAGTTGTTTAGTTTATCTAGATGATATAATCGTATTTTCCGATACTTTTGAGAAACATTTGGGGGACCTGAATCAAATATTCCAAAGGTTAAGAAAGGCTAATTTAAAACTGAAGTTATCAAAATGTAATTTTGCGTGTAGAGAGGTTAAATATTTAGGTCACGTGATAAGTAAGGACGGTATCAGAGCAGATCCAGAAAAATGTGCAGCCATAAGGGATTTCCCCGTTCCACGTGATGTAAGAAGTTTGAGAGGATTCTTAGGTATTTGTAATTATTATAAAAAGTTAGTGTTCCAATATGCGAAAATAGCCAGGCCTTTGAATACAATGACTTGCAAAAATATTGCATTTGAATGGACGGAAGAATGTCAACAGGCATTCGAACAGCTGAAAGAAGCGCTAACAAATCCGCCTATATTGGCATACCCCGATTTTGAGAAGCCATTTATATTAAGTTGCGACGCCTCTGGCCAAGCCATCGGTTTTATTTTATCGCAAATACAAGACGAACGTGAGAGAGTTATTGCGTATGGCGGGCGGGCGTTGACCCCGGCAGAGCGTAATTATCCTATAACACAATTAGAGGCTTTGGCCGTAGTGGTAGGAATTAAATATTTCGACCCGTATTTAAGGCACGCAAAGTTCAAGGTAATAACAGATCACTCAAGTTTAAAGTATATATTTGGGTTAGTAAGACCTAAGGGCTGAATCGGAAGGTGGGTCATTGCCCTACAACAGTATGATTTTGAAGTTGTACATAGGCCCGGTAAGATTCACCAAAACGCGGATGCATTGTCTAGACGTACCTATGAGGGGCCCCAAACGATTACAGAATTAGAGGAAGACGATGATTTGATTGGAATAGTATCCTTAGTAACTGATAAACTCCAACCGGAAATTAATAATGAAGGAACAGTAGACGTATATTGTGAAGAAAATGTAGTCGGTGGAACGCCTGCAGACACAGGCTGGTGTAATGTTAGCGAAATGCAACGAGCCGACCCAGAGATAAGCCAAATAATAGATTATTTAATAAACGGGACCCTACCGCCTGAACCGCGCAAGGCGCGAATATTAGCATATACTAGAGACGAATATGTTATGGAGAATGAAAAATTATATCACCTCTGGTTCCCCAAGGGTAAATTTAGTAAAGAACAGGATTGCGTAAAACAGTTAGTCATTCCGCATAAATTAAGAAATCGCGTTTTAGAACAATTTCACAATGAAGTAACGGCAGGTCATTTTGGGTTTGCAAGAACTTATGCTTCAATCAGGCAGCGTTATTATTGGCCAAAAATGGCTTCTGAAATCCATAGTTGGGTGTCTACGTGTGTAGATTGCGCCACTAGGAAATCTCCTAAACTACGCTCCAAGGCCCCCTTGATACCGTTAAAAATAGAAGTCCCTTGGCATAGGGTCGGAGTTGATTTTATTGGGCCCATGCATAAAACTCGGGCGGGAAATCGGTATATTATTGTGTTTACTGATTATTTTATGAAATGGGCTGAGGCGTTCGCGACGGAAAACATGAATGCTCGAACAACAGCTAGGATTCTATTTGATGAAATTATATGCAGGTACGGAGCACCAAGATGTCTCTTGTCAGACAGGGGTCAAAATTTCTTGTCGGAAGTAATCAAAGCGACCTGCCAAATGTTTGGAATCAGAAAAGCAAACACGACGCCATATAACCCACAATGTAACGCGAATACAGAACGTTTTAATCAAACATTAATTCAAATATTAAGTATGTTTTGCGACTCTAGACAGGAAGATTGGGATGTATTTATACCGGCCGCGTTATTTGCGTATAAAGTAACTAAACAGGAAACGATTCAAGAAACACCGTTTTACTTAACATATGGGAGACGGGCGACGTTGCCAATAGACACAGTGTTATTAGAACCAGAACAAGAGAATAAGGTACCCCGAGATTATGCGGAATTACTGAAAGAAAAATTAAAGGTTGCCCATGAGACTGCTTTAAAATGCATTGAGGCTAATCAAGAAAAAATGAAATATTATTTTGACAGGAGAGTGAAAGAAAGTACGTTCCAAGTTGGGGATATTGATTGAGTAAAAAACTAGAACATCGGTGGCACGGCCCATATCGCACGTTCGAAAAAGTAGCTCCCGTGAACTTTCGATTGCAACGCGTATGCGATGGGAAAATATTTAAAAATATAGTTCATGTAAACAGACTGAAACGCGGAGCTTTACGCGAGGAACAAAATGAAGGGGATATATTTGGGGAAGCCCCCGAGTTTGAAATCGTGAATGCTGATGAGAGGGGTACGGAAATGCAAAGTGAACCCCCACCCACTCGAACGGTATGTTCGGAGAACATGCAGAATGTAAAACAGGGGGTTGTATCATGATTTATATTTCAGTCAGTTTGACAGTGGTTGCCATGACATATACTGATAAAGGTTAATGACAAGACCAGATGGTGAGCTGGTCGAAATCAACCAAAAACATCTTATGACTCTGCAGTTTTTAAGATACAAGACAGTAGCTGTAATTCTAAACCAATGTTGTTTGCGATTTTAACTAAGGTGGTATCTTTGTGGAATGTTAGTGCGAGACTATTACCCCATCAATATTAGTTAGCGTTGACAATGTATAGAAATGTTTTCTCTAGACAGCTTGATGAGTAATTAATTGATTATGATGTGTAAAACTTTCATGTGATTGGTTGTTTGTTGGAAGGCAAGGCCTTGGAGTCTCTTATAATGATTGTAATTGGTTAAGGGGTGACAAGAAATAAAGATTGATTTAATGCTGTCTCGGGTGAAAACGAGGGACTTGGCAGAGAATCGTTTTGGGAACATGAACGAAGCTTGTGTGTGTCTTTTGTCAGCCTAGCGTGGAAACGACCGAATCCCGGTTACCTAAGTGAAAGGTTTTTAACCATCAAAAATACCTATCACATACGTATAGCGGATGATTTTTATTGAAAATTAGTATTTATTGATTTTCAGCCCCCAAGTGACTGTGGTATAGATCGGCTAGCGGCTCGATGTTATCAGATTGCTCGGGGATTTTCGAATGGTAAACTGCTACAAGATGTCCCGATTTTATTGGATTCAGCAAAGTTTTTAACACCTAGAACGATTGACAGAATAAATTGTTGTAAAAATCCAGGTTGGCTACTGTGATCATCGGACGTAAACACTTCGACGCTGTGAACCATCAAACGACGACCAAACGACCATCAAAGAGGCACACCAAGGGGTTGTCGTTTCGCCTCTCTTTTTCACTGCACTATTAAACTGGCGTCGCTTCTGTGGCAAGACATCCCAGAAGTTATTTTCTTTCTTTTTTATTCCGAAGAGGATGTGACTTCTCATACTGGACATTAAAATTAAAAATCGGAAAAAACATGGGATCGGCTCATGGCCGCGTTTCTTTGACGGCAGTGGAACCCCGTACAATTTTCCCGGGAAACGTATCCGAACTGCGGTGACTTACAACTTGGTAAAGTCATAGAGAGTCTATGGTAAAGTTAAGGATCTGACTGTAAACAGTGGAGAAGACATTTGATGAAGTTTGAAATGTGTTTTTAGGACATTTTTTATTTACAGTGGAACACTGGTGTGGCGTAATAGGCTTGTCTGAATTTAGGAAATTATTGGATACTGTAATTCGTTTCATTGTTTGCGCAGACACTGTAAACAATGAACGTACACGTGAAAGACGTCGGATTACATGTTGATAACAGCTTTATTGAATGTGTTGCACCAGGAAATCACACAAGGCGACTGTAGTATTTATTGTTCACAGTTGACTTTTGTATTATACGGAACACAGCCAGACATGCATGCAAACTTTGGGGGACACAGCAGGTTTGGATAACCGAACATTTCGGATAATCGACGTTCGGATAATCGACGTTCTACTGTACTTGAAATATCAGCAGGAAAGCCAAAAATTTACTAATTATGCAAATAAGGTAATTAATATGCAGGGATAACCCAAAACTTGACAACCATGTACCAAGTTTTATTTTAATGAGCTGATTAGTAGCGATATCAGTGGAAAAGCAGACAATTGACTAATTATTATGCAAATTAGGTAATTAATATGCATAATATGCACATTAGCCCAGAGCATCTATGCATCAAGTTTTATCAAAAACCAAAATATGCTTCTTGACATATCAACGGAACAGTCATGCAGACACACTAACTGCAAAGACCATTGTGTGCTCTGCATACGGTCAAAATGGAAAAAATTTTAATAGTAGGCCATACCACATGCATTATCTACCTAAACATGCCAGCATGTTTCTAAGCATGTACACATAACATATGCCAATTACCACCTAATATAATGTAATAACATATAATATCTCTTACCCTGATTAAGTATTCTATACCCATGCGATATTTCCCAGTCTATAATTTTACTTTTCAATCGAAACTGCATCATCGTTGAAAATAAATGACAAAGTAAATTCAGTTTGTTTTCTTTAATGTAGTTACGTTCATGTAAGTAGTTGAATACACTTTCAGCTGTTGTCAATCTGGCCATATGTCTCTTAGCGATGTAATCACCCACTAATAGGTTTTTCATCTCTTCAACTTCATCTGGACTGAGTGCATGGGCTAGAGTAGAAAATAATTGCTTTATAGGTGAGATGCATAGTTCTATATCGGTTCTGGTTACTTCTGGTTGTATGTTAGTATATCCTAAGATAGATCTTGGACATAAACGTTCCAGGCAGTCCAAACAGGCTCCCATCACTGGTCATCTGTGTCATAGAAATAGAAGGAAACATAGTTGAACTCTGGTGACTTTGCCCTTTGTTATATATTATATTATAGCATTATCAATACCAGTGGATTTTATGACATCATTGCAGCAGATTATTCGCGATAATGTATTACATTATTGAGCATCAAGGCCCTGTCCCATGGATATTAATACAATGTTGTTTTCGAAAACGAATAAACAAGAAACTATTAAAAAAGAAGAGAAATTCTTAGATAACAAGTATTTAATACCAAAATCGTCATCAAATAAAATGGTCCATAACCAATAACAGCGGATTTCAATATCAAAATCAGACAATATTTTGAGGGCATCATCGTCTGCTCTGTACGCTAACGCGCGTTCGGTCGGTCGAAGCGTTCCATCTAGTACGCGCGCTTCTAGATTCCACGACTTATGCCGCTGTCCCGGTGGCCTCCTGATTAGTTCACCCTATCGTGTTGATGAAGTGAGGTTAACTGAGGATAATTTATCCAAGCAAATGCGATATTAAAACGAAATGGGGTACAATGTATGTCTACGAGTAGAGAGATGAATTTGTTCAGTTTTTGTAGTGAGTAGTACAGTTTTGTGAAACGAGATCGACGATGACCGACATGACTTGCATTTCCTCGGCGTTGACTCCTGGTAAATGTAACAGTCTGGGCACAGTTTGCATAAATAAATGAAAATATCTGTGTTCTCAGGTGTGTATCTGTTTGTTTATACAGTGAGATTAAAATCACTGTTGGTTCTCCTTCTAGGATGGCTAACACCCACTAGCTTTCCGGTCATGTTCGTTTGCCCGCTACGCCTGTAAGTTTCGTTTGGCTTCTTAGTATTCGTCAAATCCCCGCCCTCCCGTGGAATTTAAAATAACTATTACACAGACAAAACAGTTGCCAATAATATCTACTTACACACAGTCAATCCAGCTGGACCACGGCGGCGATCTAGCGTAGTGTAGTGCAAGCTAGGCCGCGGTGGACACCAATACGGCGTACCAGTCACGGTGTGCCGTTCGCTCAGGCGATCACTATTATGCTACTCCACACCACACAACAGTCACTCATTGACCCGCAATGTAAATTAGTCCAATACAATAATATCTGATGGATTAAAACTAGTTTCTTTCTTAGTTTGCCATATGAGATTGTGGAAACAATTTCCAGAAAAAACATTTTAAATTATTCAGATTCACGGGCCAGACTCTGTGAAACTATTTCGTCCACTGTGGATTTTTCTCCAATTTTTTTCGCTTTTTAGAGGCACCATATCCCCTGGTATTGACAACGCTTCAAAATAATAACAATTCACGCCTCGTACATACATGTCGCACAAAGTGAGCTTTCGCCCATTATGGGTTGTCGGGTCGTTCATTATTGTTTAAATAATAATCCCCATTATCATAGTTTGTTTCAATATGAATATGCATTGTCATAATTAATTTTAAATACTAACAGGTTTTAAGGTTTAGACAACAGTGGGAAAGCAGTTTATCGAATGTCTTTGATAGATGTAAATATCTTACAAAAACATTGGTGCCTAATTTGTTTAATTATTTTAAGGGACATAATTTCAAGCTGTATTCAAAGTAATTCAGATTTTTTATTATAAAAAGAAATGCTGCAGCTCAGAAAAAAAGAGCTGCATTTAAACGTGAATAGATTTATATATCATGCAAGATACCAGAAAATCTTAGCTGGATTTTGCCCAAGTATCTTGTACAGGTGTCTGTCAAAAATTAATCACTGAGAAAAATATGAACTGCTTTATTATATTCATTGTGTGACTACTGTATTATTTGAAAAGTAAAAAAACACCCTCTATGAATAGCTATCATGTTGCAAGCTCTGCTTTGTATTAATGCAAATCTACTTTTATAGTTAGTTGGTGTCCAGTGGAGAGAAGTCAACAGTACTGTTGCCTCCTGAAAATCTGAGAATCTTCAAACACTGCAATCTTTGAAGTGCGTTTTTAAACCAGTATTATAAAAACTCTATCATTCTGTTCTAATAGTTGAAACAAATTTCTGTGAATTTTCATTTGTCGAATGAACTGTTTGTCAAATACAGAATACCGTAAAATCTGTATTAGAAGTCGCATCTCTAATAAAAGTCGCATTCATTCTTTTTGAATAATTGAGAATCAAAAATTCATCATTTCTCATATGTGTAGATGCTCTAATAGAAGCTACATCCCCACTGTTGCATTGTACCATTTTAATAGAAGCCGCGGCTACTAATACAGATTTTACAGTACCTATTTTTGAGTACGATTTTCTTTTCAAAATGTGGATGAAACATTTTGATTTTTATGTACTTTTTATTTATTGTTTTCGATTTAATAACTTTGGTCTAAACAGATTTTCTATTAGCTTCAGATCTTGATCAAAGTTTGGCACACAATTCATAAGAGTGCTTATATTGATTTTCTGAAATCTTGTTTTCTGTAAAGATTTTAGGTTTGCAAATCAGCCTGTGCAAAAACTCTCTCCATGAGTTGGTTTTGAAACCCAGTCTAGTATTCCCATGGGATTTGGAAGATACATTACCAAGGATATTATTACAAGATAAATGATTTGCTTCATTGAACACGGTCATCAATGCACATTTCCACTGAGATCAGTGACCTTTGAATGTGTATCACCAGTGATGAGTCAAGTAGAAACAGTCAAAATATTTTTTTTTAGATTATCTCAATTTGTGCATGATATTTTCAAACAGGAAATCTGTCATTCATACTCAGGAAAAACTTTATACTGATGAATAAGATGACCAAGTTATTATGCACACAATAATAACAATTATTAACGACGACAACGACGGACAACAATTTTTCCCTTAATATACCTTTCCCTTCCATCTTTGATGTTACAGGCAAGGTAAAACACAATATGACATTATTTCCAGATATACATGACTGTTCTTGGCTACCAAATTATATTTAATATTATAAACATTTTGGCAAAAACGACTGTGACCAAGATTGTTTTGATAAAAGTGTATTATACCTTGTTCAGGGGGTATTCAACACATTTTGGCAAATGATATGTTTAATTAAGTAAGGTATCTGAAATTTTAATATTATAACAGCCTACCAACTATATTGGGTACATGCATTCTTATTTTTTTTAGGCTGAAATAGCTGTGCAAAATTATAAACGTGGTTAGAGCCACAATATAAACTTACAAACATGAAACGCATAACACACCGCCCCCCCAAATACAGCTTGAAATAGGCTGTCGTGAATGCATGTCAATAGTGACTAGATGGACATAAGCAAGTTAAATCTTTATAAACCATATACATTTCATAAACAAGCAGACTCTCGGCTGAAATAGCTCCGCATTTCCATCAAAGAACTGAAGATATCATTAGAAAATGAACAAATCTGAGAAGGATTTACCCATGTATATGATATCAAAGCAACCAGACTTGCAGTTTTCAACAATAAGTCGAAAATATCACTTTTACCAACAATATTCATCAAAATTATAGAATTAAAAATACCATCACAAAAAGAACAAATCTAAGAGAGGACAAAAAAAATTGTAGTCTACAAGAAGATGTTGAAAATGTAAAGAGTTGACACGGACGACGCCGACGGACAATCACTAATATGACAAGTTCCGCTCAACAAAGTCGACAGCGAAGCTAAAAATAAAATAAACTAATATTTGTCTGCTTATTTGAGATGTACAACATGAAAACAATGTGATCCACATTATTGAAATTTATAATCCCCAAACTAATTAAATTGTTGCGTTGTATTGCATTAGATTATTTATGCATCAAGATTCATTGAAATAATATATCAAGAGCAAATGTCTGTAAGGATCAAACAATGGTGGCAGGTGTCAAAAAATAGATTTGGCTTATATTTTGCACAGTGATAGTACTTGGTCCACAACCCCTCAAAATAGCTTTCTTTTAGATCAAAATTCCTTGTTGGCATGGTAACGGACAAACAAAGTTTTCTGGACATTTTCCCCAATTTCCGCATCTCAAAAACACAGAATTTAGCTTATTTTAGGGCACTGTCTCGGCGACACCTTTAACCTATCATAAAAACAAAACAAGATCTGAATAGACCAACATTTTGACTTTTTCAAAAATTTTGTGAAATTTCTAAAGACGTACATTTCAGTTCTTGGGCGGCCTGAAAACAATTAGATGTTTCAAGCTTCAAAAAAATTAACTTTTGTCCCAAATTTGTAATATCTATATTTGAATATCTATCAAATGAATTGTTGTATTGTTTGGTTGTCACGTGACTGTCCCTTAAAGTAGGTCACATTTTGTGTTTGGCGAAAATTGTGAACTTTAGCCATGTTCAAAGTACGCTACATGACAAAGTAAAATATATTTTTAATTCAACTTATTATCAGAGGTGAACATATGTATTGTCTATCAAATAGATACTTCTAGAGTTTCGGGTCATGACGTTCGGTCACGTAGTTGTCCTTGAAATTAAGCCATTTTTTGCATTTGTTGAACATACGCTACGTGATGAAGTGAACAATAATTCTTATTCAACTTCCGGTCAAATGTAAATCTATGTATTGTCTATCAAATAAATGCTTGCAGAGTTTCGGGTCATGACGTTCAGTCACTTGGTTGTCCCTGAAAGTAGGCCATTTTTTGCATTTGACGAAAATTGTGAATTTTAGCTTTGTTGAACTTACGCTACGTGACGAAGTGAACAATAATTCTTATTAAACTTCCGGTCAAATGTACATCTATGTATTGTCTATCAAATAAATGCTTGTAGAGTTTCGGGTCATGACGTTCAGTCACTTGGTTTTCCCTGAAAACAGGTCACTTTTTGTGCTTGACGAAAATTGTGAATTTTAGCCATGTTCAAAGTATGCTACTGTACCTGACAAATCAGGATTCTAACTCAACTTCTTGAGGCAGTCATCTATGTGTTGCCTATCAAGTAAATGCTCGTAGAGTTTTAGGGAGTGACGTTTAGTCCCTAGAAGTCTCTGAAAATATACCATATTTAGACATTGTGTATCAACTGAATGTTAGGAACTTTTGTCCCCGTGTTAGTGTTCCTTTTGATATGCATTATAGAACATAGCTGAATTTTAAACAATATCTTAGTTTCTTTATTACAAATTGATATTTACACTTAACTAAACTTTAAGTTAAGTTTAAGTTAACACTGTAAGTGCATTATCAGTCATTGTAATACCAATATAATATACATTGGACATTTACAATGTTAAAAGAAACAAACTGTTCAAGAGGCATCTTCTCCAAAGTAACGGAACATCCTAACAGCATTTATCTAACAAAGCCTACATAAGAACACCTAAAGTACAGTCTATATAGATCTTTAAAAACTAAATGAATAATGTTATCTACTTAAGGACTAAAGCATGTAAACATTTGAAAACGTGCTTATTAAAAGATACACACACAACGCCGCTACGGGACACCGATTATTTGTGGCAAACATTTTTGCCTGTGACTAAGTTTTTTGCATTTTTTTTTTCCTTCAATCCCTCTATCTCATCACAACACAGAGAACACAGCGTTCTGGCGATCGTTTAGGCACCGTCCCTCACAGTGGTTTAGGTTTAGGTGGCGAATAACGATCACCCGAAGACCGATGCTCACAACTTGAATCCCGCCATTAACAAAGAACAATATTATGGTTATATAATTTTTCAGATGTTTTAATTTGGTATTATTTCCAAGGTTTTTTCCAAAATTCAACCACTATATTTCTCTAAAAATCAAATAAAACCAGTTTTATGTATTTCCGCATTAAGGTAGCGAGAAGGGTTTTGTAACGTTTTCGAATAAAACATTCCCTGTCTGTTGTCTCATTCAGAACAGTAATTTAGCTTATATATTTCAAAAGACTAAGTATAGAGGTACAAGTTCGCACAAACTGGACAGTCATTGTTTACATAGTGATCACGTGACATCAAAAATGGCGAACCTTGTAAAAATGACTAAGTCCGCCATTGCGAGAGCACACTGCGGAATTTCCTGGTGAAATTTACATCATGCATTGTCCGTAATCAAGTCCATTGAAATGTGTCCTCGGTAATAAAAAGACCTATTATTCCGATTTCTATGCAGGTTTGTTTTTTTGTCCCCAAATTATTTCATACTTGACACCTTTAACAGACTATTATTCTGTGACAACGCATTTTCTTTAAAAACCCAGACATATTTCGCACCATCATTATCTTTTGAACGATAACTGCGAGTTTGAATGTCCTAGTCCGAACGCACTTGATTTGGCGGCGGTCCTAATGAGTCGTACTCAAAACTTCAACTCGTAAAAAACGCGAAAACAGTTTTGGTTAATAAAACATTGTACATTTGCTGTATTGATATACACTAAAAATAGCCAAACATATTAACCACTGATATCATAGTACTCATACAGAGTGTCAGATAATGAATAATTTCAAGCTCGAGCGTGAAAAAGAAAACTGCTGGCATTTGAGTCCGTACTCCAGGACGTTCGGGTTTCCATTGTTATGCGAACGAACAACGATGAATAATCCTCTGACAAACATTACTGTCCCACTGTACACGCTGACAGTTTACAAACAAGCTAATCCTTCAAGTGTATCTGATAAGAGATCTAATAAAACGGTTTTCATGGTGAAACAAAATGGCCGATGTTTGAGTGCGACACTGAGTGGCAGATTTTTCTTTCCCTCGTCTGTCAACGCCTTCTTTTCTTTGCCATTGTGTTAGAAAAAGTGATACTAGTAAAATAGAATATTGACTTGGGAAATAAAACGAGTTAAAAGAAAGTTGTGCAAAGTTACAGTACTTATTTCGCACAACATCCCGTCCGCTTCCGCTTTCCAATCACCTTTTCTCCCGCTTTTGCGACCGCTTGTAGAATTCGACTGGACAATTTCCGCTTTAATTTCGAACACGCAAACCCCGAAATATCAACGCCCGCCCGCCCGCCCGCCCGCCCGCCCACTTGCTCGCGCGCATTTAAAATTCAGACTAATAGAAAAATTTCCGAGGTTCACATTGTCTTATAATTGTTAACTGGTTTTTTATGAATGTTGAACAGCTGACAAAAGGTCAAATACTTTTTGTTTTAACTATCTATAATTATATGCACGCAATCTGACCCTTTGACCTCGATTTGACTTGGACTGAATATTTTATTTTAAACAATATTCTGACATGAAATACAAAATGTATTTCAACACAAGTACGACATGGTTGTCTCGGTTTTCTTTTCTGATTGTCGAGTCTTCGCGATGTGTTTTGTATAATTATTGTTGTTTTTCCCCGAGGCAAAGACAAGCTGAAGGACCATGAAGCTGAATGACAGTTCATGGGCTGAGTGAAAGGAAATATTTCTCAGCCTAAAATAAAACCTAATATTACACTTCTTTGTTTATTTGTTATTTTTACATATGTTTTTCATGACAGTATGTCTGTAAATATCTAGAAAAATCTCGTCTTTCGTTTATAATTTTGATTGTTTGGAATGTCTGTTAACCGTGTCCCAATAATTTGTTTGGAATGTCGATCCCAGTTGGTTTCTCCTTACTGAGTTTAGGAAGGGCGACGATCAACACAATCAGTCGAGACATGACAAACATTGACCCTAATTATTCATGGGGACCATGTCCGTAATTTGTGGGCTGAAACCCCAAATAATTAAACAAGTATTATTATTATAATATATATTTTATTTAACATCGCAAAACTACAACAGAGCTAGAGTTGTTCGCGGTCAAACAGCCGCATTGAAGACGGTGCAACTTCAACTAGCCATTTCTTACCTTGAAATAAAAATTCGACGAAGAGCATCAGGGAAAATATTAATAATCATTCTTATCAATGCTTTATTTTATTTAAATCTATGAAATTCACGAGTTTTTAGACATTTGTTGGCAACTTCCGCGCTAAAAAAGATTGAAAATGTGGGTGTGGTTCTTTGCGAGGTCCTGTTGATAATACGGACAAATATGGTTCTGTGACCCAGGTCGTGCTCCGATCATGTGACTTTCAGCCAATAAATGATGTTGTAACAAAGCATATTTGACGCTAATTGAAGGGTCTTCGTACCATCATCCAATTTCCGGCGTCGATTCACATAGTGTTTTTGTGCTGTGGGAGGCTTCAAAATTATTCGCTGAAAAACATCAATATATTTTGACAAACGGGGGGAATTTGACCATACCAGGTTTAGATACATTAAAGTCCACGGCGAATCAGTTTTCTCTACAAGTTGGGAAATAAAGTAAACCAGAGTAGGGTCGATGATTGTCAGCCCTGAAGGACTTCCGTGTGAATCCTGAGTTTCGAATTTTTCATCGACTGGCCACCAAATAGTTATGGCTATAACTAAATCTGACACGTTTTTTAAAGCCCAATAAATTATTCATACATGTCAAGCTCGATTTTTTCAGGGCATGTGGCCGTTTTTAGTCGAAAATATTTTTTTGTGGGAACACTTTCACGGTACTATACGGTATAGACTGAACTCATTCAATGATTATGACTTATTTTTAAAAATTGAATGTCAAATTTTACCAGATTATTTTGGGAAATCATTAATCATTAACATTTCCTCGTTTCTCTGCTCTGTCAAAATGAGTTACCCATGCTTTTTTCACGTAACTGTCTCATTAAAATAATAAAAAATATTACATCTAGAACAAGCACCCAAAACACGTAAGAGGTTCCAGTTCAGTTGCTTTCACGATACAAGTGTCATACAACTATTAGATTTGTGTCGTTCAGAATTTAATAACAGTTAATACTAGTTGTATGTTCACACTTTACTATCAAAACCACTATTTCCACCACTCATGTGCCAGTGATCATGAATGTTTGGGCGAGGGTCGGTGTTTCCAATGAGCGAGCGAGCGAGCGAAAAAAACGCGATTAAAAGGCGGTCGGTTTCAGGTCGGACAAGACCGCATGGTTGGAAATTAAGAAGGGGAGGCAAGGGGGGTAGCTGGTACGGTTTTACGGGAAATAAAAAGGGTTTTTTACAATTTACAAGGAAAAAAGATGTTTTTACAGTTTACAGTGTTAAAAAATGGAACATTGAATGGTCCGAAGAGCTTTCCGACTCAAATTCTCCGCCATTGCTGCGCCGTGTGTAGAACCGCATGCGCATATTACCCTCGTAATGCTCTTCATTCGGTTAGAGTGCCTTTTACGTCTTGACATTCAATTTTGTAGTGAATTGTGCCATCTAGTCATTTTACAGTTTCTAAAATGTAATTTCCCTGGAATATTTTTTACGATTTTTTTATTTGGATGTAAATTCTTTTACGTACCGAGAAAAATGACACATTTTTACAGTGTACGAAAAAAATATTTGATTGGTTACGTTGTACGTCTAGCCTGTGATTACAGAATTACGGAATTTTTTTTTTATTTACGTTGTACGAACAAACAAATATTGCAATTACGTTGAACGAAAATAACCCTTGCCCCCCCCCCCCCTCATTAAGCGATAAGCGGTCAATGTAAAAGCGAAAGGTTGGGCGAAATGAGTACTGTATGCCCGGACTGTATGACCATGTTTCTCAGACGAAGTCTTAACTGACATTAATGCTGATAATGGACGTTAGATAAACATGCACTGTTTGCGACGGGAAGCTTATCATCCGTTATATCAGAATCGTCAACAACAGAGTATACAGATAAGATGTTATCATTTAATCCCTTCCAAAGATAAACATTATGTAAATACCCATGAAACGGCAGTTGTAGTCTTTTCTGCTAGTGTTTTAAAACACTAATTTAAGCAACGTTAATTCGCAATTTCGATCTTTTGTAAATCTGGGATGATGTATCAAGGTCTAAAGTAACAGTTTCATTAATTTTTGAAAAATCAAGAAAAAAGTGAAAATTTCTCATTCTCGCTACCCTAAACCTGTAGTCCATTCATGTTCCAGGGCCACTTTGTTTAGCTGTGCATTATCAGCCAATATACCATTAATTGCATATGCAATAAACATTTTGTGTTTGGACCAATCAAATTGACGAATTAACACCATCAATATACTGGTATAATATAATAAATAAACAAGTAACATTTGAATATAATCAGTCAAAACATGTCAGAGATAAGGCCTTAGAACAGCATTCATTAAAACAAAATGGCCGCCAGTCAGCCATTATGAAAAACAAAACAACATGCATTAGGGACCAATAATGACTTATGTATGTACCAAGTTTGAACACAATCCATCCATAAATGGTTGAGATCTGCTTTCAGAATGGCACAAAATGTTTGATTTTTGACTATTTTTTTATCACAAAAATGGCCACCAATCAACCATTTTGAATCAGATAGTCAAACCAATAAATCTGTATATCTACGACATGATGTATAATGAATATATAAAATTTGAACATACTCAGTCAAAGCATGTCACATATGACACGAGTACCGCATTCATTATAACAATGGCTGCCAGTCGGCCAATTTTGTATTCAATCTGAAAAAAATAAAATGATGTGCATCAATGTCCCATAATGTCTAATGTATGCAGCAAGTTTGAACAAAATCCATCCATAAACGACCAAGATGAGGTTCCGGAATGCAAGAATTGCTTGATTTTTTATCATTTTTTAGCACAAAAATGGCTGCCATTTAGTCATCTTGAATCAGATCATGAAAAAAATTGATGTGCATATGTATAATATTACATCGAATGTATGTGTATAAGTTTAAATGTACTTAGAACAGGCATGTCCAAGATATAAGTTCGGTTGCATGAAATGACGAATGTATGGATGCACATACACACACAGGTCACAGAAATTAAATTACGAAAGCACAATGAGCATGTAAATGCCCAGACTACTACAGAACTAGCAACACAACTTTTTTTGGTAAGATGCGTGCCTTGTTTGTTTTGCGTCTTAGCTATTCAATCCAATAAACAAATGATTAAACTAACGCGACCATGACATAATACGATATCTGTATTACTTGATCAAACAACGCGAGATAGTGTGAGATGTACACTACACAGAGAGTAGTACATGTACAAATGTACATTTTTTTCTTGGTTAAATGCTCTCCACAAATACGACAAAACATACTAGTATGTAAGTTATTTCTGTGTTTATTCTCCATGTTCCTGTAATTATACAAAATAACGAGTATTGGTATAATTACAATTTATTCTCCATTAAAACATCAGCTTCCTACTGAATATTAAAGGATTTCAATCTGTCAGTTCTCAAACGCACTGACAACAAAAACTACAAAGCTACCACACAATGAAACATTTGACACCAACACCGCTATTTCACCTTTATAGAAAAAGTTTTAGGAATTCTGGGAAAAATCAAAATCACACTTTTAACAATAAGCATTGCTAGTCAGTTCTATAGTAGTCTGAGGTCAATGCTACATGTATATGTTTGTTACCAATATTCACACCAGTCTAGTTCCAAAATACATTTATCCCAGAGCAGGGCATGTGTAAATACCAAAGACTTTCAGTTTTAAACAAGCATGCACACTGTAAGAACCAATCTGATTAAAATCTGATGTAGTGTACGGGCTTTAATTATTTTGGCGATAAACTTATTTTAATTTTATTTTTTATTACTTTTGTTATTAATGCACTTTTATTTTATTTTATTATTTTACTTTGATTTTGATTTTGTGATTTTTTTTTAATTCCGCCCTACCTACATCTGACCCGATGCCTATGTAACGAGATTTCAACGAGACCCACTATCGACGATTTTAGTCAACGAATCACAGACCTCCTTCTATAGCGCACATGATGACGTCACCGAGCGGAGTCGGGTAGCAAACACACGTTAGCGACCGAGAATAACACGGCTTTTCGGTAAGTTTATCATTGTCAAATGCAACGAAAGTCATTTTTATGTTAATATTGTGGCTCGAATGGTTTGACTTTAGATCATTATTTTGCATAGTTATTCTGGGAGTGAGATTTTGTTTCCACCGTGTCTTTTTTCATTCGCCTGCCCTGGAGACGGGTGATCGGACCAACATCGTCTACGGTATTGAAGCCGTAGCTGTAAATATTCATCAAATTGTATCAACATTTTGTACATTATACAATAATTCTTTATTAAAGTAATTGAGCTGATTTGGACTGGAATAAAATATTTTTTATTGGAACACATCGCAATTGATCAGGAAATATTTTTTTGCTCCAATTTTCTGCGTCGATGCCGTGGGCCGGTGACCGTTATACAATTTAAAATCAGTTTGCATTGTTTACTATAGCTGTTTAGAGTGTTCTACTAATAATTACGATTTACTTATTTTTTTGCTTCCATTCTAGATAATTATGCTCAGTGATGTAAAATTGAAGCGATGACTGAATGAACGAACCTTGGCTGGCGAAGATGTATCTGGAAGTGTACACATTTGTTGGAAGTGAAAAAAATATTCAATGTAATGACAAAAATTCTAAAATGCTGTGGAATTTCTTTTGCAAATAAAAATATAGTAGCAATTTTCTATTAATGGTTTATTCAAGTGGGCAAATTATAATGTACAGAAAGATTGCCCGTAGAGTATCGCTACACTGAAAAGTAAGCAACAGACAGCCTGTATAAAAGGGGGGGCTGTTATTGGCTGTTACTTACGCGAGATTTGAACGGGACTTACATAGGCGGCGGATCAGATGTAGGTAGGGCGGAATTAAAAAAAAATCACAAAATCAAAGTCAAAGTAGAATAATAAAATAAAAGGGCATTAATAACAAAAGTAATAAAAATTAAAATAAGTTTATAGCCAAAATAATTAAAGCCCCTACACTACATCAGATTTTAACCAGATTGTGTGGTACTTAATGGTTGAACACAAAACAAGACAAGTTCAGATATGTTTAAATCTATGTATATTCATGGTAACAAAATAACATTAACAATGTTGTCTGTAACATCTCAGACAAATCTACCATCAAAATTTAATTGGTGTATTAGTTTTTATTAAGTACTAATACACCAATTATACTATATATAAGTTGCATTCACGAACAGCTCCTTAGCACGGGCTAAGAGGTCAAATTCCTTAGCCCGTGCTAAGAAAACGTGCGTGAACGCTTAGCACGAGCTAAGGAATACTAAGTATGGGTTAAATCTGATCCGAATTTAAGACAGTCCAGACCCTTAGCACGGGCTAACGAAGTACATATGCGCGAACGCTTAGCCCAGGGTTAAGCGCCCTCTGCGGCGACCTTTGGGTGTGAAAATTATGCACGTAATCAAATACGTCAAACTTTCTCATTCCCAAAGTTAACAGACCTGAAGTTTTCGAGGAATGTTGCATTGTCCCATGTTCGTATAACGACTCTATTCCACAAGTCATTACTCCGCGCTCGCTTCAACACTGATCGGTTCGCCGTTGTATACTGTTTCTGTGCATCCAAATAAGTTGGGTCCGTCTTCTCGTGTTCCTGTGCACGTCGCTTCAAAATTAGAACGAAACATGCCAGCAGCAGAAATAGAACCTTGCGCGTGTCATCCATTTTTCGTTCGTAAATAGCGGCTTATCAAAGGTCACCGACTAATGGCACCCCTTAGCCTGTGCTAACGACTGGCCCTCCCTGTGCGTGGACGCAATTGGATCTAGCCGAAATGCAAATATGCTAGATAAGCCGAAATCAGCTTAAATCTTAGCCCGTACTTCGTGTAGCGTGAACACAACTATAGAAATATATATAATGTGCTTCAGGTATTAGTCCCTTGCTGAGTGAACCAAATACATATAGATACAATATGTTTTGCAAATCTTTGATAATTAACTATATTATAACAATATTTTTTTAATTTATAACTATACGATACAATGCAAGCAAATAGCTATTTAATAAAGAAGATATCAAATAAACAATAATAAACTTATAGTAATGCATGCAAGTTATTTCAACTTTAACACATGAAATGTTCACAACTATTAATAAGGTTGGAAGTCGTTACCAGTTCTCTGTTGAATGTCAACAAGATGTCTTGTGTCACTTCAGCAGCAAACAGCAGTGTATTTCTTATGAATACACGTTATAGTGTAACACAACATTACTACTGGGAAAGATAAGAGATATCAGTGGAACGAATCTTGTATTCCCAAAAAACCAAGACATGCTGATTATCTCGAGTAAAAAAGAGCACTCCTATTGGGAATTAAATACTTCTCAAAATCAATGCAAGGTTTGTACTTCTGAAACTAGTTTAGGTAGCTCAACTTACTTCCAATCAAGTAGCATTTGTGCTAAAAAGTATTCAAAAAGTAAAGTATTCACAAAACAATCATTAGTATTTCTATTCAGTCAAAATTTATTTGGGTTGGCAAAAAATTAATATTTTTGAAATCTGGAAATGGGTGAGCCATATTCATGAAATATTTGACATGCATGTATGTATGTATGTATTTACTTGTAACTTGGGTGGACTTGTAGATTTGATTATCACGAGTAGACTCATTTGTTTACTGTTCATTGGGATTATGTTTAATCAGGTCTTTCTGGTTTCATGTATGTCCATCTTTATATTTTAGATGGGGGGGAGGGGGCATAAAATCAGTTATTAGTCCCTATTTGCTATGTTTTGAAACTGTCTTGATACATGTGAGACGTGAAAATGGTAATAGGTTATCTACAACCAGGAATACAATATATTTGGGGATTTGTTGCATAAATATTAAATATGAATGTTGAATGACTGTATAAAAATTGATTCTGCAAACATCTCACTAATTCCTTTTTTTTCAGGGCCACCACATCCTTCAAAAAGTAAACTACCATACCACTATATCTTGAATAAAGAAAATTTATTTTTTAAAAAATGAACGTATTTTGCTGAATATACACTTATTCTTATTTTGGGGTATATACAGGTTGTGTGGAAAAGCCACTTCAGCTACGAGTAACAAATCAACTTGTATGTGCTCAATTGAAGTAATACTAATACTATCTGATGTCCCAAATTCAGTTTGAATTACATGATTGGTCCAAATTAGCATTTGACCTTTAAACATCCAGGTGGTCAGGTGACTTGTATAAAACAGTTTTCAAGTGACAAAAAACTTGTAAACATTGATTGGGTAGGGGTGAAAAACTAGGAGGTAGAGGGTAATCCTGGGAAAACAAAGATTGCCAGTTGTAACAGATTGATTTACAGATCTAATTGGCTTATGTGAGAAGAAAGATTAAATAATTCATTTGCATAACAAAAGTCCAGCATACCCAGCTCAACTTCCTTTTATTACTCTATTGCTGTAGACCCATAGAAAGATTTCTAAGGATGCTATAAAGATTATTATTATTCGTAGTAGTATTATTACATTAACATATCTATATTTGAGGGGTTCCTGCATTAGATTGGGACATCAACTCAACTCGATTTAATTGCTCAGTCAGAGTCTTAGCAACTTTAACATCACCCTCCAACTGTTCACACAATACATTGTACCTGAAGCATCTTTCTTTCACTCAGAAGTTGCTCTCGTAACTGTGGTGGGGTTTCCAAAGGTAACACCTCACTAGGATCCCCCTTTCTCACATTATCCGGCTTTAGTTTGAGTGGTAACTCAGACCCTCCCCAACTTCAATCTTAGAACCCAAGGACAGACTAGAAACTTTGTCAGGAAATGAACAAAACAACTCGGTGTCATCATCAAGTTCAGAAATTATAGTCTCTATCTTCACCCCAGAAAATAAATTCTGAATCTTATCATGTATTAACCCCAGGGAAGAACTATTCACCCTACCTCTTAGTATGACCACATAATAATAACTTTATTGCCTCCGTGTAAAACGATTTACATAGGATAAGTACAGCAACAAAATAAGTTTTAAAATAATAACAAGATATATGTAAAAATATTGTACAAAAGAACGTAGCTAGTATTTAAATGTCAAATAAATCTTTTTGTTGTGTAAATATAATTGGCAAGTTCTATAAGGGACGATACCAAAAGATCGATGTCGGATAAAAAACTTAATTCCTTTAGTTTTTTTCCAAACCCCCTACCCCCCACTGAAACTTAATTGATAAATATTGATCATGGTGTCAGACTACATTCACCATTAAATACAAATTGATAATCGAACAGTAGTATTGCATAGCAGTTGGCTGTCGAGTGGGTGTAAAAAGATTTTACAAATGCACCTCATTTGACGCACAGATTTACACTCGAACCAAACCATTTTTCTGTTTTTTTCCCTTTTTGGTTATTTCTGTCCATGATTGGATAGAAAAACAAGCAGCCTGTCGGCTGAGATAGCTCTGCTGTTAGCAATGCACATGGCAATTAAAGAACAGAAGATATCATTAGAAAATGAACAAATCTGAGAGAGGACCACATGTAGTACCTATATGTATAATATATCAAAGCAATTGGACTTGCGGTTTTCAACAAGAAGTCGAAAATATCACTTTTTACCAAAAATTACAAAAATATTCACCAAAATTAGAGAATTGAAGATATCATCACGAAATGAACAAATCTGAGAGAGGTCCACATGTAGTACCTATATATGTAATATCAAAGCAATTGAACTATTGGTTTTTAACAAGAAGTCGAAAATATCACTTTTTACCAAAAATTACAATAATATTCACCAAAATTAGAGAATTGAAGACATCATCACAAAATGAACAAATCTGAGAGAGGTCCACATGTAGTACCTATATATGTAATATCAAAGCAATCGGACTTGCGGTTTTCAACAAGAAGTCGAAAATATCACTTTTTACCAAAAATTACAAAAATATTCACCAAAATTAGAGAATTAAAGATATCACTACAAAATGAACAAATCTGAGAGAGGTCCACATGTAGTACCAATATATGTAATATCAAAGCAATTGGACTTGCGGTTTTTAACAAGAAGTTGAAAATATCAGTTTTTACCAAAAATGACAAAAATATTCACCAAAATTAGAGAATTGAAGACATCATCACAAAATGAACAAATCTGAGAGAGGTCCACATGTAGTACCTATATATGTAATATCAAAGCAATTGCACTTGCGGTTTTTAACAAGAAGTCGAAAATATCACTTTTTACCAAAAATTACAAAAATATTCACCAAAATTAGAGAATTGAAGATATCATCACGAAACGAACAAATCTGAGAGAGGTCCACATGTAGTACCTATATATGTAGTATCAAAGCAATTGGACTTGCGGTTTTTAACAAGAAGTCGAAAATATCAGTTTTTACCAAAAATGACAAAAATATTCACCAAAATTAAAGAATTAAAGATATCATTACAAAATTAACAAATCTGAGAGAGGTCCACATGTAGTACCTATAGATGTAATATCAAAGCAATTGCACTTGCGGTTTTTAACAAGAAGTCGAAAATATCAGTTTTTACCAAAAATGACAAAAAAATTCACCAAAATTAGAGAATTGAAGATATCAACATGAAATGAACAAACCTAAGAGAGGTCTACCCAAGGTACATATACACCAAGTATCAAAGCATTCAGGCTTGTAGTTTTCAAGAAGAAGTCGAAAAAGTAAAACATTGACACGAACGACGACGACGGACAATCACTCATATGATAAGCTCCGCTCGACAAAGTCGACAGCGGAGCTAAAAAAAAACTACAAATACTCCAAGATTTTTTTGACTTCATTAAAAAATAAAATCGTTTTTGTCGAATGGAAACTTTTTGAGGTCAAAACCCCCCCACCCCCAAACTAAAGGAAATAAGTTTTTTATCCGACATCGATCTTTTGACGTCGTCCCTAATTATAGCCCTACTCTCCAAAAAAAACATAGAGTTTTTGTTTAATGTGTTTCTGAATTAGAGTTTATAATACAAAAATTTGATCAGTTGTTCTGTGGTTTTTTCTGAAGCCGGCCTGGTTGTTTTTAAGTATTTTATTTTCTTCAATGAAACAGTTTATGCGTTTATTTATGAGTGAACAGAAAAATTTACCAATACAACTTGAAATTGATATTTCCCTGTAATTTTGAGGGTCTAATTTGAGTGATGCAACTTAAATTCCAAATATCTGAGAAAAATGGGCTACTCAAAACTAAGTTAAACAATTTTGTAAGTGAATTAATTAGATAGTTTGAACTGTATTTTAATTGTTTCGAACAGAAATCATCCAAGCCTGGTGCTTTTTTTGATTTTAGCATTTTCATTGCTCTAATAACTTCTTTATCACTAATAACCTTATCTAAGTGATCATTTAATATCATTTTCTCTTCATGCTCTGATAATTCTTTCATTATATTTTCCTGGAAACTATTACCATCTTTTTCATTGTTTAGTGTTGCATACTATTCCACCATTTAGTTGCTGAAATTGGATTATTACAGTTTTGATCTGTAATTTTCATATGGTTAATAATTTTCCAAAATTCTTTTGAATTTCCTTGTTGAAGAGTTCTGAGTTTACTAAGATAATTTTCTTGGATTTGTTTTTTCTGTTGTTTTATAAGTTTCTTAAATCTTTTCTTTTTAGAATAAAGTTTGTCTTAGTTGCATATCAAATGGAAATTTATTTATCAACTCTGCACAAGCCATTAGATCACATTTACTCTGGTTGCATTGTCTAACAAACCATCAGGGATTCGTTTTTTTTGTTTGTTTTTGTGAATATTTTTATTTGGATTAATTTTATTAACAAGCAGCCTATCGGCTGAGATAGCTCCGCTGTTAGCAATGCACATTTCAATTAAAGAACTGAAGACATCATTAGAAAATGAACAATATGAATAGTATCAAAGCAATCGGACTTACAGTTTTTAACAAGAAGTCGAAAATATCACTTTTTACCAAAAATTACAAAAATATTCACCAAAATAAATTAATTAGAGAATTGAAGATATCATCACAAAACGAACAAATCTGAGAGACGTCCACATGTAGTACCTATATATGTAATATCAAAGCAATCGGACTTACAGTTTTCAACAAGAAGTCGAAAATATCACTTTTTACCAAAAATGACAAAAATATTCACCAAAATTAGAGAATTGAAGATATCATCACGAGATAAACAAATCTGAGAGAGGTCCACATGTACCGGTAGTACCTATATATGTAATATCAAAGCAATTGCACTTGCGGTTTTTAACAAGAAGTCGAAAATATCAGTTTTTACCAAAAATGACAAAAATATTCACCAAAATTAGAGAATTAAAGATATCATTACAAAATGAACAAATCTGAGAGAGGTCCACATGTAGTACCTATATATGTAATATCAAAGCAATTGCACTTGCGGTTTTTAACAAAAAGTCGAAAATATCAGTTTTTACCAAAAATGATAAAAATATTCACCAAAATTAGAGAATTGAAGATATCATCACGAAATGAACAAATCTGAGAGAGGTCCACATGTAGTACCTATATATGTAGTATCAAAGCAATTGGACTTGCGGTTTTTAACAAGAAGTCGAAAATATCAGTTTTTACCAAAAATGACAAAAATATTCACCAAAATTAAAGAATTAAAGATATCATTACAAAATTAACAAATCTGAGAGAGGTCCACATGTAGTACCTATAGATGTAATATCAAAGCAATTGCACTTGCGGTTTTTAACAAGAAGTCGAAAATATCAGTTTTTACCAAAAATGACAAAAATATTCACCAAAATTAGAGAATTAAAGATATCAACATGAAATGAACAAACCTAAGAGAGGTCTACCCGAGGTACATATACACCAAGTATCAAAGCATTTAGGCTTGTAGTTTTCAAGAAGAAGTCTAAAAAGTAAAACATTGACACGGACGACGGACGACGGACGACGACGACGGACGACGACGACGGACAATCACTCGTATGATAAGCTCCGCTCGGCAAAGTCGACAGCGGAGCTAAAAATACCTGAAGCTGAAAGTTTTAGCTGATTAAATTTCTGGGATGCTATATTTACATTGTTATACTTAAAATTGTGTTATTAAACTTCAATTTTACTCTGTATAACTTTTGATGCTAATCATGGTATTTCAAAGCAGATAATTTATCCCATTTCCACTTCCTAGGCATTGGCTCTAATTTAGTGTGTTCATGTTGTGTAGTGTGCACATTAAGTAATGTTGAAATTTGGCAATGATCTGAATAACATGTAAAACTGTGGAATTTGAAATATTCAAATTTGTTGAGAAGATCAGTTGTTGCTAGCCATAGTCTACCACAGTTACCATTCTAGTGATAATTTACGTACAGTTTCCACAAATATCATCTGCTATGCGACCATTTAGAATTCTCAAGTTACAATATTTACAAAGATCACATAATAATTTTCCATAGCTGTTTTTGTTTTTATCCATGTTACAGCAGTTCAAATTAGTATCTATCATACAATTTTGAGGTAGTGGTACACGTCTTGAACTGTCACTTTGAATTAAATATTATACACCAAACTGTAATCACTAACACTTAAATCTAAACTCTGTTGGTCCCTAGTTGCTAAATAATAAATTGATAGAGTTATCTGACCCTCTAGGTCGATTGTATATATACTTCTACCTCAAATTTAGTATAGTATTATCATACAGATGAAGTTGTCAAAAAAAAGTGTACAAAAAAGGCTTCTATGACATGTAATAGCTAATTTGCATATTCTGTGGAAAGAGTTGTCAAATTGGGTATTTGGATAGGCTGCCATATTGCAAAGATTTAAATTTTTCCAGGAATTTTACAATATTATTGGTTCAGGGGGTTACCTCTATTGTATGCTATGTCAGATTGTGCATAAATTTGCATAATTAAAAATGGCTGATGAACTCTACTTATGGTGTTACGGTGACAGATGTATAATAATAATGACAATTCATTTATTTCCTTGAATATATTCTTAAATACACACTCACAGAAAAAAATAATACTATGTATAAATATGCAAGGAAAATGGAAATTCTTGCAGCAAAGCTTGTAAAATATATTTCCCCTTAATTTGTAAATTACTTCTTTGCTAGCATATTTGACAGATTGTTACTTATCCAAAATAAAAAAAAAAAATTAATACAACAAAAGATATACATATCTCTAAGTTTAATTTCGCAAAATATTTAAATCAGCGAAAACTGTGGCATGTAAATTATACTACACTGCCAATTTAGTTATTCAATAATTTACGTTTATATACCTTTTTAAATAGAGAACAATTAGAACAATTTTGAATGTTACTAGGAATACCATTCCACAATTTCACACAACTATGAGTCAAACACATAGATTTTAAAGTTGTTCTTTTATAATTGATTAATCATAAATCATCAACGAAAGTCGATGTGAAAGCTTGTAAACTCAGAAAAACTTTCTATGTACAAATAGCCATGATGCAATACACACGATTGTCTTCACCGCTAAATGTAAAATTCATAGTACAGTAAAATGTTTGTAAATCTCTTAAACGTACAAGATCGGTACATACCTGAAATGATTACAACACACTAAGGACCAACAAAGTTCACATACAGCACCAAAAAGGATGGTTGTTGCAGGTTCACTTTCAGGCGTGTGTCGGGTCAGGGGTCAAATGATATTTATGAGCATACCCACCAAGAACAAATAGAGGGCGCAGTACATATTACAATATCAGTCGGGTTAAAATAAGAGTTCACGACGATAATTCAAAGTCAAGATTTTCAGGAGCACTGAATCAGTCCATCAGGAATAGTGTTCCAAAATTATTGACAATGTACTAGAACACTCGGCGACGTAATCCACTACGACGTCTCGCGATTCAGTCCCACTCACGATACTGTAAACACCTGTAAAATCAGCACTTGGCATCGGATTCACACAATATCAGCACCAACAGAATCCCTATCGTTTATGGATCAGAAGTGTACCACTTTGAATGAAATACAAACGTGATTTATCAGTATAAATGTCTGCGTGTACGATAACGAAACTCCCATCACCAGATTCAAAACTACATGTAACTTTTTCAGGCTCCCCAAGTCCTTGCAAATTATTCTTACAGTAACAGAGATATTCATTAAAACACAGCAGTTGACTACGAAACTATTAAACTCTTAAAACTGTTAAAAGTTGTTTCAAAACATCAATAATAGCAAGTAAACGCATATTTCTATATATAATCTCCTAGGATAAAAAACCCCAGACGAACAAAACAATCCTACTCTAGGTGGTCAATAAGAATTTCCCAAACGTGATGCGATGGTATTTCCCATTCTCCTTCCCAGAGATCCTTGCGACCAAAACACCGAAAGTATATATACGTAAAATAGAACTTTGCCTGGGAGATTGGGTATTTCCCACCAGGTCGAATTGCCTCCACGCGCTAATGAGATTGCATTCACAGTCAACTGGCACACAAGTGATAATAAAATAGTTGCGATATTTACTATATGTGGGCCGCCATCTTGAAAACGGCACAAAACTAAATAAAGAGACGTTTCTGTTTATTTAGTTCCATGTCGTATTCAAGTTTGCGGCCCCATATAGTAAATTAGTAAATATCGCATTTATTTTATTATCACCTGTGTGCCAGCTGACTGTGGTTGCATCACACCAGCGGAGTGTATTTTGTCTCATTACCGATTACGTCGTGATGGGAGTAACATCCGGTCCACGGCTAGTGAATTGCCCGGGGGGGCACTCTATATGCCGTTATTACCCCATGTGCGTTCCAAATTTAGCGGGGAAAGGAGGTGTTTTTCACCTTCTAAAGCGGGCCCGCGAGGGAGGCAAATAGACCCCTTTAAAATTATAATGTCTGCCATAGACCCCCAGGAATAAACTCACAGGGTTGCTGCGCCCGCTGTAGACCCCTCTTGCAACAACCAATGCCATACACCGTCATAGACCATAGCTTGTTTGAGTTGATCACACCCACTTGAATGAAACAAAAAAAAACGGTAGAGAATGCTCGCAATAGGAATAGGATTTTCTCAATATATGTCTGCAATAGGGTGTGTTTTTTTCTTCAATATGTCTGCTCTAGGGGGTACTAAATTTACAGTGCGTTGCAACAGGGGGTATGGTTTGGAAATGTGCTGCCAGCCCTAGGAGCCTATTATTTTTTTAGCAAGAATGCACATGGTGTAAGGTTTTAATATTGAGTGACCCCCCCCCCCCCGGGTGAATTGCTTGAACACCTACATCTGTACCATATCAGGTATGCGTAGATTTATGTGTTCTCTGCAGAGATATTACTCTAATCATGTACACTTTCCTCCTCTTTTTTTTTTCCTTGATTACATTTTGGATCGTTTTCAGGCATTGTTATTAACGAGTACGACATCGCAACCCTATAATAATAACGTTATTACTCAACAATTACCATCTGTGGATAATAAAAGGTAAGAAAAATATTACAATAAAGAAAAAATTACAATAATAATACAATAAAGAAAAGATTACAAAAGAAAAAAAAAATACTGGTGAAAAATCAAATCATGTTCCTTTTTATTGTTTGTTTTAGGTATTTAACTAGAGGGAAACTGTTGTTGCATATGTTTATAAAATTGTTTATTCTATCCTGTTTATTTATTATGTTACATTCTATAAACAGCAATTTTCTTTCGTTTTCATAGCGCTCATAGTCTAAAATAACGTGGATTTCATTTTCCACTTTTAAATCATTACATTTTGTACATATTCGTTTTTTCTTCCACTTTTGGCTTCCTTCTTCGTCCTAATTCAATTTCTAGATTATGGTCACTTATTCTGAATTTTATTAATATTCTTCTCATGCTGAAGTCCTTTATTTCCTCTAGGTATTTTTTTCAGTTTTAAATATTGTTTTGAATAAACTGTATGTTCGTAATTTATTTCCCTCATTTTGATTGTTACTACAACTAACTATTTGATTTTTCCAGGTCTGTTTATATTCATTTGATAGTTTACTTTCGATATTTTTTGAGAACCGATTGATGTTTTTTTTTATCTCGTATTCACCTTTAGTTTTAATAAAGATATGATCAATCTTCTTTTTCCAGTTTTGTATTGTTTGTAATGTTTTTTTAATGTATCTTGTTGTATTGTTGCAAATGATTCACTGGCAATGTGTTTAGTCTATACCAGTATTTGATTTGAGCTTTTTTCTGCTTTGATCCTTATTGGGAGTCTACCAACCCTGAATACCCCTGATTGGGGCTACTTTACTTACACTTAAAATAAAACAATAAAAGTAATTACAAATTTTTTCTAAGCTGTTATTGTCCTTTATTTCATGGGTTCAAATTTCCGATCCATACATTAAGATTGGAGATATTAACTAATCAAATATTTGTAGACTCGGTGATACTGACATATTTTTCTGACTTAGGATTGTCTGTCGTATAGTAAATAATGCTTTCATTGCTTTTTTTGAGCATCACACGGTTTAGTTTAAATTTGCCATTTGGAGTAAATATTTTTCTTACGTAGCAACATTCTCTAACTGCTGTAACTTCTTGATTGTTATTAAATTTTGGGTTTACATTTTTTTATCAACCTGTTACTTGTGTTAAAATCCACTGTATTTTTTTTTTATATTTACAGACATGCACCATTTTTCACAGTATTGATTTAGTTTATTCATGCAGTTTTGAAGACCTTCCAAACTCTCCGTTAGAGGCACTAGGTCATCTGCATATTGGATACAGTTTATTTTATTATCACCAAGCATGAATGGTTTATCAATATCACCACCAAATATTTCTGGGAGATCATGTGAAAAGAATATTAAATAAGGTTGGCGAAATATTACATCCTTGTTTCACTCCCCTTGTTGTATTGGATCATTTTGTTAGCCCATTTTGCAATTTGACTTTGTATACATTGATTTAATAACTTTGTAAAAATTACCATTTATATTATATTTTATTTATTTAAAGAATAATGCATCTCTCCATACGCAATCAAATGCTTTTTTAAAGTCTATAAAGCAACTGTATAAATGTTTTTCTGTATTATTAATTTTCCTCTCTCTATATAATTGTTTTTGCAATAGCCGTTTTTAGTACAAAAATTGCATCACGTGTGCGTCATACTGAAACTCAATTTTTATGTGGCAGTCAGGTGTTTTTAAAAGACAAGATATTAACTGTTGTTCATGCACACTTGAATGATATGTTAACTTCTCAAAATACCGGTTAATGTGGCACTACTCTAATTAAGACCACATGTCACATGACCTAAACATGTTTAAGTCACTCTGCGTTTCCTGCTGTATTTCACGAAAGGAATTGCACATTCAAAACCGAACATTTATTCACAGTTTTACAGTAGCATTTACAAATTTGAATAATGTATTGTTGATAAACTATTCTGTCAATATAAACAATCGATTCTTAAGACATTTATTTCAAAATTGGACCGACACAATGCAAACGTAATCGATCGGTGTTCAATTGGAATCATAACAATGTACATAACAAGGTTTCTCTGTCAGACAGAAATTGATACGAATATTGACATCAAATGTCCAACCGTGACTTGTCGATCCAGAGAACAGTGATTTGCTATCATATGGAGCCGTTGTGTTGGAAATAATGATGAAATTTGAATGAGTGAAAATAAAGACTTTCACCGTACCCGAGGGCGATAATTCTAACGATACTACTGGTGACATGCGTTAGATACTGGAAGTCACAGGGGTACATTGCTGCCCGAGTTTAGGACGTTTTCCGTTGGCTAAAACGCTGCTGTTTTGGTTTTTAGCGTGAAAATTATAGACAATGTTGGGTTTACTTTTTATTTAATTCCTAAATGGCACTTTGAACAAACGCCATAAACAATGATTGTGTGAGTTAGTTCGCCTTGTATATGTGACTTTATTCAGAGATCAACATTAAACCAAAGTACGTTGAAGCTATAAAAAACATGTTGTCTCGAGCAATGCCATGTGCTTAATAAATCGCTCTTAACACATTATTAATAAGGTGTTCGAAAATATTCTACTTCACATCCCCTTGGAAAAGAGCATCAAGCCAGTAATGTACACTATTTTTAGATTATTTCTTATCAATGCAGAAAAGAACGACCCCCCCCCCATTCCTGTTGACGACAACGTTGAAGAAGCAAAGTGAACAACTTGGGGTATTCTTTGATGTGGGTATCCCGAAACAATTAATGCACTTTTTTTTGCTGAAATTTTCCGAATTTGATAACGAATGTGTGAAGGAAATGATAAAGGACACGAACGAAACAATCGAATATACGGGGAGATGGGGTAGCTGGTAAAGTTTATTAGTCTTTCCGACTTTTTTTATTTGGATGTAAATTCTTGACCGTACCGAGAAAAATGACACATTTTACGGAGTTTATTGTACGAACTAACAAATATTGCAATTACGTTGAACGAAAATAACCCTTGCCCCCCCCCCCGTGATATACGAAAAATGAAATATATGAATGAAATAAAAAAAATGTAGTATTGTAAAATTATATGGAAACAGAATAACGTATAAATACAAGAAATCACAGGTAATATAATTTGAGATATAATTACTGTCGTGTTGTTTTATACATATGACACATTTTTGCCATTGTGAACGTAATACCATTACGCTGTGATCAAGGCTAACATTATACAATGTATGTGATGTCATCATATTATGAGTACATCAATGTTTATGATGTCATCATATTATGAGTACAACAATGTATGTGATGTCATCATATGAGTAAAATAATGTATGTGATGTCATATTATGAGTACAATAATGTATGTGATGTCATCATATGAGTACAATAATGTATGTGATGTCATCATATTATGAGTACAATAATGTTGGCGATGTCATCATATTATGAGTACAATGATGTATGTGATGTCATCATATTATGAGTACAATAATGTATGTGATGTCATCATATTATGAGTACAACAATGTATATGATGCCATCATATTATGAGTACAATAATGTATGTGATGTCATCATATTATGAGTACAATGATGTATGTGATGTCATCATATTATGAGTACAACAATGAATGTGATATCATCATATTATGAGTACAATAATGTATGTGATGTCATCATATTATGAGTATAATAATGTATGTGATGTCATCATATTATGGGTATAATAATGTATATGAAATTATCATATTATGAGTACAATAAAAAAAACGTGTTCACCATCTTATAATTACTGGTTAATATTTACTTTATTTGTCGAAACACGCTAAAACTAAATAAGGCAGGTGCCGAAATACAAATCGAATCAATGGTATGCATCATGGCTACTGAATGTGGTTATATTTTCTCTCAGTTTGATTTAACTGAAAAATTAAATAAAATTTTTACTAAAGGCAATATGATTATGGGGTCCGCACAGCACGGATAAAGTAAAGCATAAAATACCTACTGCGTCAATTTGTGCTTACAAAGCGAATAAGCCAACAGTAGTTACATACAGGAGGCCGTGTTATTACAATACCATTGGAAAACTTAAAACATTTAGCCTAGCCATCGGAACATATGCGTACACAATTGAGCGTCTTGCTCGTGTCACGCCGGTGAGATATTTGACTGATTTGTATTTAGTTTTGCCTGTACTATGACAAAGTAACTACTGTGTGCCACATTGAGAATATACTGTTCAAAAGTGGTTTAGCAAACATGTATTTACAGGCCCGTAGTTTGGGGGGGGGTTCGGGGGGTTCGGTCGAACACCCTAAATTTTGGAAGTGAATAGATTTATGATCGTAGATTAGAACATAATAAAACAAACAGTATTAATTAAAATAATTATCGTTGTTTAAATCACTTGACTCCGTGATCAGAGTAATGTAATGAGTAGTGCATAGTAATGAGAATTTAGGTGGCAACGAGCTTTAAATGTCAATCTTGAAGTTATGCTGTCTCAGCTCAACAGCAGCCAATCAAAACAGTGTGTTATAAATAGGCATCTTTTATTCGGTTTTTCCGCGATGGTGCAATGAAGATCGCGTTCAAGCACCTGATGTTAAATATTAAAACAACATTGAAACAATAATGTAATGGTAGTCACTATCTGAATGATGTGGTGGTCCTGAATAGGGCAGTTTGTCTTGTGCTAATGTTCGCTCAGTTAGTAAAGTGTGGGAATCGAACGGGATTGACACGACACTGTACTTTCCTAGTTTGGTTCATTAGTTTTGTATTCTTCAAGTTAATGATGGCATATATACTGTTTTGTTCCAAGTGTATCAGCCAAATGTAGTCAACTTATTGTATTAGTACGTGTAGCCTGTGTTATTGGACAATAGTGTACAGCTACGGGTTGGACATATTAAAAAAAATGCCGAAGATTTATCATCACGAGTTGTATAGGTCGAAGAGTTTCTTGTAGCCAACAATTTACCCTACAGTTTTGCTTCAGCACAGAAACTATGCGATGAATCATAAATTGCAAACATATTTTTTACACGTTTTTTTTTTTGATGTCTCAGAAAATTTACTATATTTTTAATGGGTTCATAAAAGGAGTTGTAGTCATTGAAGTATATTGACACCGCTGCTAAACTGCCACTGTATGCATATTATTTTACCATCCTCTAAAAACAGATTTACAGTGAACCAAATATATTTACATACTATAAGAAACTTGGTAGTATGCCATTGGTTAGTGCATTTAATTTGTTTGATGCAAGCATTGTGCCAACTATTTCTTATGGTAGCGATATGGGGGGTAAGTAAATTCGGAAATCGAGATGGTACAGATAACATTTTGCAGATATCTACCCGGTATTTAGCATTAATAGTTGTACAAACAATGTAGCGATGTTAGACGAATGTGGAAGGCTGCCATTGTGCTGTGGTTATTTCAAGTGTTGTATCTCATATTGGTTAAAATTACTAAAACCCCAAAACATGTTATATCATGCTTAAACGATTAGACAAGACCGGCAAACTTGCTTGGGAAACCGACATAAAAATCTCCTGTTCAAATATGGTATCGGCATTGTCTGGTTTGAAAAACAAGTTGGAGATACTGCAAATTTCTTAGGTATTTTTACTCAAAGAATAAAAAAATAGTGGCATGCCTCAATTTCACAATCATCCAAGCTGTGTACTTTTCGAAAATCAAAGTAGTATTATAAGCTGGGAGATTTATTGGCAAGCAATTATAGACTAAAATATATACTGACGAGTTTACACTGTTTTGGCCGTAAACATAATGTAGAATTAGGCAGACACAAAAAGATGTAAATGAACAGTAAATGAATTTGAAATGTTTAACAATTGATCATGTTGTTTGTCCGTCATCTTGAATTATATCTGTAATAAGAACGAGCTATTTTATCACCATTTTTCTTTGCTAAGAAACTTGAAACTTATGTTACAGCATCTATTCTGTAAGCAGACCAATATAAGTATATAAGACCAATAGTAACAGTTTACATTAGGTTACATGATTTATCGGATATTTTGGATTTGCTTAAAATTTATTTCTCAGGAAGTACACATTAGTGTATATTATGTACCTGCCATATTAAGGCAAATCAGAAATTTTATTTTACTGGGGGTGCAACCACAAAAGTTATATAAAAAATTAACGGTCACATGACTTTTGCCACCATCTCCAAAAAGCGGACACAAAATCTTGACCATGGTTTTGTTCAGAAAAAAACAAATCATAGTGACCTAAGATTTGGTTGACGTCCACAGACTTATATATAGCAATGATCGTTCTATGCCAGGCTACAATTTATCATATTTCACTATGGCGATACTTGGGAAGAAAACTGAACATTTATCCAATCAACACTGCAGTCATCCTCGCCAGTCATCGTCTAACTCTACACAGCACGCCCTGTTTAGCAATTCCAGGGTTATTGTTCAATGTATTTCCCAATCAAATTGCTCGGTATAAATGTGTCGCGGACAAAATAGCAATTTTGCCGTACAATATTTTCTAACTAACATTACAATCATTTGTACACGCTCTTATGCTCACAGTAATATAGATTTTCAACTGCATGCCACGCGTTGAAAACAAAGGAACTGTATTTACAAAAGTTCTCTGGCATGTGAACAAAGAACTGATCAGACTTTATTATTAGGCATTAGATGGATTTCAATAATTTGCATAGACCGAATCATACCAGAGTATAATGCTACACGTCAAAGATCGAACACATAGAACTACCAGCTATCGCTTTCAGTACCAAATATGAACTATGACAGGATCAAATACTAGTCTTCATATATAGTGCGATGATTTGTTCAGTAAATAGCCACATACCATGGCCAGTTATGACCAGTTGTCACATGCTACGCCAACTGCGATTGGTTGCATGCAATCACACCTATGAATTTCACCGAGGGCAATTACGCAGCATCTTGGTAGAATCCCTCATGGGTCTGTTTGGTGTATGTTTACATCAAGCGAGCGAAACCGTTCCAATCGAGCGATGCACTACAGCACAATATGTTTATACATGCGGGGAAAACTTCTTGTAAAACATTTCACCTCTAATATAGTATTGTATATTTTCTACTTAGGAACATAATGGATAAGAAATCAGCATTTAAGAAGTTGTCAGCGATTTCTGTAGGTTGTATCTGTATCTGTGTTCTACTCATTATCTTCACTGACGTTGCTTATAATGTTCCAAAAGCCAACAATATAGCCACAATGCCACAGCCTGTGATTCAACAAACCCCGGTGAGCAACCATTCTATTAATGTCAAAGAACTACCCCTTCGATTGTGTGAACTCAACAGGTATATTGCATCTTGGAAAAGAAATATTGCCATTCAAGTTCAAGATGAGATGATTTATAGAGCATTGAAACATTTGACTTCCACTGACAATCTGAAACGGATTTTTACAGATGTTCTGAAGACAAATAGAACAGTGCACATTGGCATAGTTGGGGGGTCAATTTCTGCTAGAAAATTCAGCTATGGTAATGTACTATCTGAAGGTCTACAGAAATTGTTGGGTGCTCCAGTAAAACTTCACAATGCTGCAATCGGTGCCACAGATAGTAGATATTACGCATATTGCATAAATACCCATTTGAATACAAGCATGATGGATATCATACTTTGGGAATTTGCGGTGAATGATTTTATAAAACATGTGAAACCTTATGCGCAAGAAGAATTGACTCGTGTTGTGTTGGATTTTCCGAACTCTCCCCAGTTATTATACGTGAATTTTGTCCACGGGAAACAGATGCGTTCTAAGTCACCATGCATAAATAATGAAAATGTATCCAGTACGCCACTGAGTCTGTATTATAACATACCATCAATAAGTATGCCAGATGCATTGTGCCCAACGATCATGCAGGGAAATATTTCTCAACTCGTCGAAAGCAAGAGTGATGCACACCCAAGTAAAGATGTTCATATACTGATGGGTATTTTTCTACTCCATTTCTGTGAAGAGGTATTTGTAAACTTGACCAAGTCACATTTATCTTTTTCCGATTTACCGTTGAATGGTCACTCTGATTTACATAATTTGCCAAAAGCACTCTTCAATGAAACTATTATCTATCGCCCCAAGTGTTGGTCATCTCTTCGCAGTAATGAGAACACGTCTGCTACTTTAGAACCAACCAATGTCCACGGTTGGAAACGTGTTGACCTAGAAGGGAAAACACCTGGACGAACAGATAATAAAGTCGCCTGGGAGTCGAATTCCATATACAGTAATATTACATTCAGTATCACAGTCAATCCTTATCAAAACCTAAAGTGTTCTACTGCCATAGGAATTATGGGATGTCCAAATTGTGGGAAAGTGGCTGCTTATATAGATTTCAAAAACGAATCTGAGATTATAGTCGATGGTAAATGGAATTGGAAAGTAACTTTGACATTTAAAATTGCAGAAAATATAAGATCTGGTCCACATAATTTGACATTGATAATGAAGGAGGCGAAGAAGTATTTTCGTATAATTGCTATTATGACGTCATACCACGTTTGAGTGAGTATGAATATTGTTAGGTTCATCATTTTCGAAAAGAAAACCACTTTTAATGGCTCGAAATTTATAATGATTATGTTAAATAAAAAAGAGTCGCATGCAAAATTGTATTTTTTTATCTTTTGCATTAAATTTGTTCAGAAAGATAGAATTTGCTCCCCATCATTTCGGACCAAACGGTAAGATTGTTTACCCGCCAAAAACTAATCTACGGTTGAATCTTCACTCAGCTGTATGCTTTGGAGTAGGGGCTACCATGCTAACAAACATACTATTTTAGCCATAACTTGCTTTTTTCTTTCAGGTTTGTAACTTTCGGATCCATAATTGTATTCCGCCTGAAATTCTTAGAAAAGGGGAATGTATTGTACAATTATATTAATATTAATATTAATTAAACCATACCTTCTCTTTTACTACGCAAACTTGACTTAATATCGAATAAATATTAATATGAATAATGAAAATGATGAGGGTCGTCACAATGTAGGTCCTGTCGTCACAAGTCAGTGTAAAGTGAAATTGAAATCGTCATAATTCTGGTACTAGAAAACATATATGAATTAGTGTCCATGGCAACCACATTTCAGACTCAATCCATATTTTTAAAAATGAGTTTAGAACAAAATAAATATAAATGAATATTTACAATTCAGACTTCAGTAAATAATTACGGTATGCATTATAACTCATTGAATTTAAAAACTAGTAATTTTGAACAAATGTCAAAATGATGAAATGAAATAAAACAAATAATTCTGTAACAGTGTTCTTATAAATGAATCTATATACAGTATTTAATTATTGCCAAACTATGTTACCACGAAATAATTAAAAGTAACATTTTGTCTGTTTAGTTTTATTTTATAATATTTCCTTCACTGAGAGAAGCCAAACAAATTATTGAGTAGTTTTGTTTGAACTATACAGTATTATTAATATACAGGATTCATTTATCCAAAAGCAAAAAATTTGAAAAACACTGAAAAGTTGTGCTATGTTAACTGTCACATGAGATTGCCTCTGTTATTATTGCTGTTAAATACAATTGATCTTATATTCATAAAGAATACACAAAGTGACGAACTAAATGTTTAACAACTATGACAGTGATTGATTATCTCAACAGGCTTATAATTGTTACTTTAAATGTATTTTTGAGTTGATGATCAACACGCGATATATGTACTGATTTATCTTGTGAAAATTGATTTTACATTCAATAAATTTTATTTGGCAGAGCGATTATGTTTTTATTGTTTGTTCATTATGTGTGTCTCTGTACCTGAGATGAATAATTATGGCACGAATTTAAATCTGATTTTCTAATAGATGACTGCACAGGCTGCCTCAATTCGTAAAACGAATTTATTCGGTTTCAATGCAAGTTGATTCACATGTAAATAATAGTTAATCATTTAATTAATCAAATAATTAATTAATTATGATAAAAATCCAGTTATCTTAAAAACGCCCACATATTTAAACAGCAACACATAGATATATTACAGTAAAAGTTGTAGTTAACAAGTTATTGTTAATGACACAGTCCCCGTCCAAAATGTTGTGATCCGACATATCAATTTGATGCTGATGAAGTCATTGAGATTAGATTGAAACCATTAATAGGAGATGGATTTGTAAAAAAATTACGATTTAGTGCTTTTACATGAGAATTGGATTCATATTGAATCAAATTACAAAAATAATGTTCATGTTGATGTATCTATTGGTATACTGTTAAACAGTAATGTTCATTGCATTCATGGGAAAGTAGGCATGGGTATCATGAAAATCAAAATGGCCATGAGTCAGCCTTATTAGTTAGAATCACAGAAAAAATATGACGTGCACCTATAATCCAATATGTACGATCATCATACCAACTTTGATCCAAATCGGCCTAGTTATCTCAACAGCTCCGGACATGTAAACATTACAATTTAGCACTTTTAAATGAACATAATGTACAAAAATAATGATGGTGTAGTTGTATCACTTGGTAAACTATCTTTGTACAAAATTTAAACAGAAACGTTTGACGACTGAGGGCGCCCGACAATAAGGTGAAACAAGAACAACAGTTCAGTAACCAAGATGACCTTTCACATTGGTGATGACAACGGAGTGTGCACAGTTCCGTGCGATTCTTGGAACAACCGTCTAATATGTACACGTAGTCTTAGGTAAGTAAGTACCTGGCGTTAGGATTTGTGAAACCACACCACACACCATAGAGTGAGGATCCATGCGAACGAGTGAGTAGAGCTTCGCCATGAGTTGACAAGCCTGTTAACTCGCAGTCGGCAGTGTTCGAGAATTTTATATAAACAATGGTGGACAAAACTATGCCATGTGAGACATATATATACGAAGGGGCAAATACTGTCACAATTGAAATTACAATTAAGGTTGTCTTTCCCCTTTCAACTTGGCTGCTTTATCTTTGTGTTTAATAATAGTCAATAAAATAGTCAAACCAAAAATAAACTGGCAGCAAAGCACACACCAGTTACTAGTCTCAGTGATCATGATTTCGTTACCATCACGGATATATTTTGTATTTGGTCACATATATTATATATAAGTGACCAATCAAAACTGTTCTCTATAGGGCAAATCATTTAATATAAGTAGGATCACTTGTTTAAGTTCACCGATGTATGGCTTCACAAAGAAATAGGTTTGCCAAATGAAGCTACAATAAATATAACAAATTATGTCACATGATTTAATGACAAAACCATCGCCGAAGTTTGGATACATCATGAGATGTTATACAATTAACTACATATGTGCACGAATCGCAGATAAGTGTATATATGGAGTTATTGTGCAATATACCAGACTGGTGGTGTCGATATAATGAATATATTGGTAAGACCAGCATGCGTGCGTGTGTGCGCACGTCCGGATATTCATCTTAGACATGCCTGGACTGATTAAATTCAAACTTCACACTTACATCATACATTATATCATTTATATGATCATCAATTTATTTCACGATCTGTATCAAAATGGCCGAATGCCGGCCATTGTTTTTTTTTTGGCAAATCATCAAAATCAAGAATTTTTAGCATTCCAAAACCAGATCCCGGTCGTTTTGGGCCGGACTTTGTTCAAACTTGGTACATAAATTGTCAATTATTGGATCTTGATGCATGTAATTTTGTCTTTCAGATCAGATTTGTTTTAATGAACGCGGCTCCTGTGTCATATCTCTGCCATGCTTTGGCTGATCATGTTCAAATTTTATATATTCATTATACATCATGTTATGAATATACAGATGTATTAAAAGTTATCAATGTATTAATTATTGCTGTTCCAAGGCAATATCTTCAATATGGAAAAATACTCGTTTAGCGATCAGATACAAGATGACTGAATGTCAATCATTTTAATTTAAAAAGTCATTATAATTAAGCATTAACTTCCCGATCCATATCTCTGACATACTTTTGTTTTAACTATATTACTATAAACAAAACTATATATCTTATGTTTGATAACTAACTGAACCATGCATGGCTTGTTATTATTATTAACGGAGACTCAATAGACTATCCTGGTCCAATGCTGTACTAAGCTAGACCTCCATTTCATATCACGATTGAACCATTCCTGGCGAACTCCATTGGATACATCAAATAAGATGTACAATAATACACTGAAACTTCACGTTCAATAAAGAAAACACAAAGACCATTATACTGGCGAATGATTTATTAAAGAGTAGAACGCAGAGATGTGTAATTGTTTCAAAAACATTTTGAACAATATATGTTCAAACACTTTTGATAACATGTTATTGCAATCAAGTGATAGTTATCTGTGCTGGTAATATACCTAGTTTTATTTTTCATTGACAAACTATACAAGAAAATTCATCACAAAATGAACAAATTAAGTAGTGGTATTAGAGAAGTAGTCAAACATATTCATTTCGACCTAAAATTATACAAAATATTAATCAAAATTATAAAATTGAAGAAATGAACAAACATAGAGAAAAGTCACCTAAACTTCAAAGCACTCAACAAGATGGAAATATAAAAGTCTCACAAGATAACTTGTACTGTGTATTGCTATTTTGAATCACGCATGATTAGTTTGTTGACCAAAGTTGACCTTCAGGGCGACCACTGTGTACGACATGTTCACGGTTATTGTCAAACTAGTTGTATGATTGTGTATGTTGTATGAATAGAAATCGATGAAAAGTCACCACATCTGGTTCTAGAAGTGTCCACCTCACTCCATGAGTTGTATTACCATAGCGCTTCTGAAGATGACTATGTGACTAGAGACGTGTGTTCGTTGTACATGACAAATTTACTTATTGTTTGCTTTCCATATCACAGTATTAAAGAAAATGACTTGTTTCACAAACCCACCACTTACGTACGCCAAACCCCCAGATGGTGGATGGGGATGGTTTGTGATTTGCAGTAGTCTGACAGTTCGTATGCTGACATTGAGAGTCTTTGCACATGCCGGTGTACTCATTGTTGCACTGCAATCAACTATGGTCAACAATACTGTCGTGGAGATTGTTTTAGTCACCTCTTTGTATTTCGGATTTATGTTTTTCATAGGTACGTATAAAGTATATTTTTCAATTCTCGTGAATGATTTAGGGTTAATTTTACACACCATAACATGCAATTAAGTATAATAAAGATCAATCATATGGTATATTTTGACAGGTCCAATTGGTATTTACTTAAATGACAGATATGGTACAAGGCCTACTATGCTTATAGGCGCTACATTATCAACTATTGGGTTGTTCCTGAGTTCCTTTGCTTTCAATATGTATTGTCTGTACATATCATATGGTGCCATAACAGGTAGGCATTGTCTGTATTATTATTATCATCGATTATTTCAATTGTTATAATATTTTAGAGAAAATCGCTCTTTCGTTACTTAAATATATTGCAGTGAATGCATGTATATAACACTGTCAAGTCTACAATTAATGTGTGTAGAAAGACGCGTAGGCAAAACTGTTGTACCACATTTACTGCACAATAATTGTATTTTAATCCATGATTTCTCTCAATTAGAACGTGCGTTTCAGTCATGTTAATTTTTAGCACCTAGGATACCAATTTTCCAATGGGATTACTTGCTGTTTGTAAATGTTCTTATGGAGGTTTGATTTAAATCATAACTTTTATTTGTTTTTCTAATACTTACAGGTACTGGTCATGGTTTTTTGCTAGCCACGAGTTTACCGATTCTGTCAAAATACTTTGACAAACATTTTGCTTCTGCAACTGGGATTGCCTGTGTTGGGACTGGCCTGGGTTTTTTTTATTTTTCCACCGATGACTCAGTTTTTTGTTAGTAAATACGGTTGGCGGGGATCGTTTATAATTTTATCCGCAATCAACGCAAATACTTTTGCATGTGCTGCTGTTATGCGTCCAATCATTGTGACTAGTCAAGAACAAGAAAAGAAAAACACGGACAGAATACATTATGGTCGTTTTAAAAGAATACTTCATGGCCTTGGGTTTCAACTGTTGTGTACAAACCATAATTTTGCTTTGATGATACTGGGCATCTTTGCGGGAGGCATAAGTTTTATAATTTTACTCTCACTCACCGTGCCATACGCAGTTGATATTGGAATTCCCGAACTGAAAGCATCATTTCTAGTTACAGCAGTAGGCATTGTCAGCCTCTAAATCAGACTTGTCCAAGGATGGGTTGTTGATAGGGGTTATATACGACCAATCTGCATTCTGCCGATCATTATGCTTATTACGGGAATTGCGCAACTAACGATTGCTTTAACAACCATCTTCCCCGTCTTGATTGTTGCATGTGTATTTATTGGAGCTTGTGATGGGATATACATTCCTGTACATTATGTCTGTTTGAAATTAATGGTAGGAGTAACAAATTATTCACTTGCAAATTCAACAACGTTATTAGTAAGCGGAGTTGCGGGAGTTCTAGGCTCACAGTTTGGAGGTAAGATACGTTTTATTTCTCTATCGAATTTAAACACACAAGTACACGAATTCTCTTTGCTGTTCCTATTCCTAACTGGCAATGTGAATCTCAATATGAATCTATTCTTTCCTGAAATTAAACATTTTAATAACATTGAATATGCAATATTACTCGACAACGATGAGGTCTCAACCCACAAACTGTTTTAATCTATTTTTGCATGAGTAGCCAGTATGTGACATAACGGTATGGGTCGTGCATTCCTGTCGTGAAAATATGTCTAGTTATCATCCAATTTATAGTTACTGTAATAAATGAAATAATGGTGTCTGCCAAAGGGCAAAGTCACCAGATTTATGACTAATTTGCTTTATAGTTTGTATAGTATATTTCGCTTGATGTCATTGGATTTTTCGCCACAATGGCATACACACACTATACACAAAAATACTGAAACACTCAATTACAGATGTAATTATCTCATAAAAATCACTAATGAGCATAGTTGCATCAGTAGCAATAGTGGAGAGAGGATATGGCAGAATTGACAGTCACTTAAGCCGTTGTTACAATACACTTGCATAAATTCTGCTTCTAAAAATTGTAAATTAACAAATGAACGCAAAATACATTAAAATACACCATATCAAGAGCCCTGGCTATTACTTTAAAAAGGAATACCTCAAACTAAGATAGTTAAATTATATTGTTGGACGCTTTTGTTCATAGTTTACAATCTATATTCTTATATTTAAGCTTTAATACATTTCAAGAATTTACCTTACAAGCATAACAACGAATAGATTTGATGGCACAACTTGCTTTCAAAAGAAATTGAACTATTGCCAGGATTAATTAATACATTTTGTTCAACATAGCTTTTTTCCTCTGACATACTATTCAATGGCTATAGTTCTCGTGATCTAAAAACGTATCATTTTAAGCTACAGGTTTCTAAACTAATAGACCAACAACCAATCAACACATCTTCCACACACCACACAAATTGTATCCATAATTGACCAATCAAGAAAGCAACAAACATCAGTTTTTTTTGATGAAATTTGTAGCCCTTCTCCCACTGCTACTGCCATAAAAAATTTGGAGCACTCAGACCCTCAGAAAGGTGTGCAATTCGGCATTGAAAATTTCGTGTTTAATCCAAAATGGCGGCCTGGTCATGTGACCTATGTGTCTGAACTTAGGATATGCACCAGATCTCATCCAGCTTTACAATTGGGGCAAGTATGGAGCTGATCGGTCCAACAGCGTTGACATAAAGCGTAACCAAAAATTTAGGCGGAATAATAATAATAATAATTAAAGCCGCAAGCGGCGTCACCGGGGCCCAAGCTGACAAGATTCTGTTTCATAATTAATGTGGTCACATGTTAGACAATCAGGTAGCTTGAATTATCAGTAACATGAGGTCAAAATGAAGTTGGTACCATGTATTTACCTGGTTTGGTTATCGAAATATGGTTTTCAGGATATATAATGAGCCATGTTCTTAATGAGATTACATAATCATATATAGCCATTTCTAATGTCAGTTACATCTTTCATTCAATGTCTTCATAATGACACTTGTTACACGTTCTGCTCTGCGACAGTGTTTTAGATATGACTGCTTTGCATATTAATGAGTTCACATGACCATATATGGTCATCTGTTATTTTTAATCAAATCTCTTGTTCACTGTTGTCATAATAACACAGGATTCATCTTCCTAACTGCAACAGTGTTTAAGATATAATGGTTATGCATATTAATGAGTTCACATGACCATATATGGTTATCTGTTATTTTAATCAAATCTCTTGTTCACTGTTGTCATAACACAGGATTCATCTTCCTAACTGCAACAGTGTTTAAGATATAATGGTTATGCATATTAATGAGTTCACATGACCATATATGGTCATCTGTTATTTTAATCAAATCTCTTGTTCACTGTTGTCATAATAACACAGGATTCATCTTCCTAACTGCGACAGTGTTTTAGATATGACTGCTATGCATATTAATGAGTTCACATGACCATATATGGTTATCTGTTATTTTAATCAAATCTCTTGTTCACTGTTGTTATAATGACACAGGATTTATCTTCCTAACTGCGACAGTGTTTAAGATATAATGGTTATGCATATTAATGAGGTTAGAAGCCCCCACCCCATGGGTGCCCAGCCACGTGGCCTAACAGTGTGCTATTGGGGCAAAATGATGCATCTGATGACACAAATGCACATACAAAATTTGAAAGAAATCAGACTAATACAAAACATGTAGTTGCATAATTTCTATTTTCACAAAATCCAAGATGGCGGCCAAACCACGTGACTGATCAAAATAATATTATTTTTCTCGTATGCAGCTAAGGCCAGGCATGGTAAATATAAAAACATCTAGTAGATTGGTTGAATCGTCTCTGAGAAACAAATAGCCAAACTTTTGGTCAATTTTGCTTAAAATCCAAAATGGCGGCCAAACCATGTGACTGATCTGAAATTTTTTTTAGGTTTCTGAAAGGGCTTGATACACAGATGCCATGAAGCAAAATTGAAAATATTCCCTCAAGTGTTGCCAGAGTAAAAAACTACTTCCTGTTTAGAAGAAATCCAAAATGGTGGCCAAACCACGTGACCAATCGTAAACATTTTTTCAAACATAAATGGGATTCATATATAGAAGCTAAATACTACATATTAGAGCATTCTGCTTGGTGGTTCTGAAGAAGAAGATTTTCAAGTGTTTTTTGCCGTTTTTAGGAAAAACAAAATGGCGGGAAAAGTCACATGACCGCTAAAGTTTTTATTGCTGATATTTATTACACATGAGTTGTACTATATACCATAATAAAATCTAGACGCCTAGACCCTCAGAAAGTGGTCAAACAGCCACTTCCGGTTTTATTTCAATCCAATATGACTGCCAAACTAATTGTCCAATCGAAATTCTGAAAGCATGTTGCACCAGTTCACATTATGGACTATCAGTATAGAGCATTATCAGACCATTCTGTTCAGCGGTTTTCTCAAACGGCTTGACGAAAAAAGTTACGGAAGAAAGAAGAAGATGATGAAGAAGAAAAAACCGGACAATAAGAATAGGGGCCTCGCCCTTCGGGCTTGGGCCCCTAAATATAGCTGCATAGCAGCAATCACCGGTTTTCAAGACCATGGCACAATAATTATACTAATACTGACAGGACTTCTCATCTTTATGCAAATCATTCACAAAAGATGCCAAAGGAAAGAACCGGTAGACAAGGATGTAAAAGAAGAACCGCTTATGGGAATATCTAGAAGCACTGATACAGCGAGTGAAACTGAAATACAGAAAGTTACTATTCTGTACCAATAGAACAAAATATAAACATAAGTTATCACATAACATCTATATAGCAATTTTGAAAATATGTTTTTGGCTATTGTCTTTTTTTAATTATTCATTGAATATTTATATAATTTTTCAGGGTTATTCATGATGTATAATATACAATGTATAAAATACTATGATGTCACCTATAATACTATGATACCATTATCTATAACACTGTCATCACCTATAATACTATGTCATCACCTATAATACTACGATGTCATCACTTATAATACTATGATGTCACTTATAATACTATGATATCATTATCTATAACACTGTCATCACCTATAATACTATGTCATCACCTATAATACTACGATGTCATCACCTGTAATACTATGATGTCATCATCTATAATACTATGTCATCACCTGTAATACTATGATGTCATCACCTATAATACTCTCACCTATAATACTATGATATCATTATCTATAACACTGTCATCACCTATAATACTATGATGTCATCACCTGTAATACTATGATGTCACCTATAATAATATGATGTCACCTATAATACTATGATATCATTATCTATAACACTGTCATCACTTAAACTAGTATGATGTCATCACCTGTAATACTATGATGTCACCTATAATACTATGATATCATTATCTATAACACTGTCATCACTTATAATACTATGATGTCATCACCTGTAATACTATGATGTCATCTATAATACTATGATATCATTATCTATAACACTGTCATCACCTGTAATACTATGGTGTCATCACCTGTAATACTATGATGTCACCTGTAATACTATGATGTCACCTATAATACTATGATGTCATCACTTATAATACTATGGTGTCACCTATAATACTATGATATCATTATCTATAACACTGTCATCACCTGTAATACTATGGTGTCATCACCTGTAATACTATGATGTCACTTATAATACTATGATGTCATCACTTATAATACTATGGTGTCACCTATAATACTATGATAACACTGTCATCCCCTATAATACTATGGTGTCATCACCTGTAACACTATGATGTCACCTATAATACTATGATGTCATCACTTATAATACTATGGTGTCACCTATAATACTATGATATCATTATCTATAACACTGTCATCACCTATAATACTATGATGTCATCACCTGTAACACTATGATGTCATCTGTAATACTATGATGTCACCTATAATACTATGATGTCATCACTTATAATACTATGGTGTCACCTATAATACTATGATGTCATCACTTATAATACTATGATGTCATCACCTGTAATACTATGATGTCACCTATAATATTATGATATCATTATCTATAACACTGTCATCACCGATAATACTATGATGTCATCACCTATAATACAATCACATCATATTTACGTCACATTCGAACACTTTTCCTTGTTCACGCAGTCTCCTTCCCATAGATCTTTGTAATTTACAGCCTTCAATTTTGTGACAATCACCTTACGTCGCACGGTAATTTTGTCAGTTGTTTCACTTGAAACCGAACTGCAACAATCGGAAAAAAAATGAAGACATACAACGTCAATGTGTGTTATACATATTTACGATTAATTTTGATGAAGTAAAGACATCTTAACGCTGAATAGTAAAATACGATTTTTGTGGCACACGTTCAAACTATGTCTCTCAGGCGTTATGTGAGATCTCGCACAACGTCTCTTTGGATCTAGTTTTCAACCGAAGGAGTACACACACATACTCAAACACGCCACAAGACAATCCTTACAATTGGCTAAATTGATTGATACGACTGTTTAATAAAAACATTTTTGTTTCAGAAATCGTATAAATGTTATCCATCGAACCAAGCAAGCAAGAACAGGACAGTTATAAGTGTTTGAAGATCTCTATGATGCTAATTCACGGAACAATCTCATTAGTCTTGATAAATCGTGTTCTCATTCATCTTGTTCCTGTAGTTGATAGTAATGTAGAATAAACGCATAATTAAAGCAAATGATGCCATGTGTCAGTGTGTACATGCTTTTTGTGCGTATCAGCAAAGCATGTTATGCAAACCAACTGATCACTGAGAAATGTAGTTTGTCCAAAATATTGAATATAATTTGTATCAAAGATTTTTATATCAACCTCATGGACAGATTATTGTGTTAATACAGGAAAGGCGTGGTATATATATATGTGAGTGTGTGTCTGTGTCTCCAGTATCTTCACATATTAATTCTTCTGTGTTTTTTTTGGCTTGGCCAATTTCGCTCGAACTTGGCTGACAGGTCAGTAGGTAGAAGGTAAAATCAGTAAAAATTCTGTCCCACCATTGCCCACAACAGCCAAATACTTTTGAATAGCTTCGCGCCAAAAGTATCCTATCCTACATATTTAGGATTAAATTTTTGATATCTTTTTTATTACCAAGAAATTTGAAGTTGTGGTAACTTTTCACCAGTTAACTTACTTTTAACTTCTGTGATTTTTTTTGTTCATACTTGGCAGGCACGTCATACCGTTACTAATTGTAAAAAAAAATCTATTACCTTCTACCAATCTTGTAATAGCAGTGTTCAAATGATCATGCGTTTTTACTTTGGCTAAGTTGCGCACCGACAGGAGATCACAGGCGAAAACATTGTTACACTGTACGAGCGTAATCCCAACGCAACTTTGAACATTGAATGAAATGTAATTACTGCATTAAATCAAAGAATCTAGAAAATAGATTGGGTCATATAAATGTAATCGAAACAATCAGTAAATTTGGAAAGGAAATCTCCACTCCTTAGGAAACGGCTACGTATATCGGTACATATTTCAGCCACACTGAGAAAACAGCTACGTAGATCTGTGCATTCCTACTTTTCTATCACACTGAGGAAACGGCTACATAGATCGGTGCATTCCCACTTTTCTACCACACTGGAAACAGCTACATAGATCGGTGCATTCCCACTTTTCTACAGCACTGAGGAAACAGCAGTATTACTGTTTAGACTCGTCTTTGTATACAGCACTGCACAGTTATCCAGCTACCAAACAAATGAGATTGCTAGAGCCAGTGCTCATCTTGTGTCGGTCTTTACTTGATAAGACTATCTATTCTTACACCATCAATATACCAATGTTCATCTGATTTAAGTCTACTGTACACTATAATTTTAGGCTTGTTTGCATTGACTTTGAGCTTTCATTTTTACAGTAAACACATAATTTATCCAACTATTGTTTACTGTAATTATCAACTGTTTCGCGGCACCCCTTTTTAAAAATTGGAGCGATCAAAACTTTAGCCCATAGACTAGAAAAGTGAATGATTATTCTGTTGAAAATATTGCACACAAGGTGAATACAATTAGAACCCAGATATTTGAGATGTTTACTGGGATACGATCAATACCGCAAGAGTTATCCGATTTCTGACTATTTATTGTGGACTATATTATCTTATAGCGTGATTGGTTGGTCTAAATATTAAATGCGCTTTTGTCATAATTAACATTGGTATTAGATCGATTTACGGAGAATGTTGAATTAACGTATTCTTTTATTTCATTGTAAAAGTTCTCGAATTCGATGTCATAATTCCACTGGGTGTTAAATAAACCTGAAAAATATTCTAACCAAATTTGAAGAGATTGATAGCTTGACCAGCGACCAGAAACGCTTAGAATTAGGTGGACCAATTGACTGATAGAAATAAACGTTTTTGTGAGGTAATAGCAAATATGTTTTGGTTTATATTTTAAAAGTTTACTTTTCTATACGCACTTCATAGAATTTTGCAAGAGTGATATTTAAGATAGTCACAGCCGATTCAATTTCACCGTTTCAACATAAGTAATAAATTCGTTTATAAGTATGTCACAATCATCTGAGTAGTTGAGGATGCACTATAGATACAACCTTGAGGGCGCTATTCATATTCGGATGCGATGACGTCAACTTGACTTTTATCATCAGGAGAGTAGCGTCGGTGATGAATGTGTGATTTTCGGTTGAGCTGATCAAGCAGAACTGATTTTTACTAACCTCCACCCCATTGAGTAAATACTTTGGTTGAAAAAAATATGTCTCCGTGTATTCATCCGATCATGTCGACCGTCTTACTGAGTGGTGTATACGCGTATCGACGTTCGAGTCCCTTGTTAGCGTCTCCATCGTTGGCCCTCGGGTTTGCGACATTCATTTTTCCAATGGTGTCCTCAAATATTGGCACACCAATCTGCGTTGATTTGGCGTCCCCTCCATAATTCAGTAGCGTTTCGATTATGGCTCTATGAGAATAGGTGGAAGATGGAATCATCCGATATAATTTAGCCTCCCCTCAAGTTGAGACATGTTTCACGGTCAAAAGATGTTAAGAGTAAAATTCAGTGTCATTCTTACCATTCAGGGCTTCGTCACATCTTACTACATCATTTCTACCTAACAAACATTAGCAACAAAAACTTGTCTGGTGATTGCATGACACGTTTTCGTTTCATAACCAGTTCATCAACAACACCGACATTGTGTTACGCTGGACATGTTTGTAGAAGGTACATATCGTGTACATATTCATTTCAGGTAGTCTGTCTAAGCCTCCTCACTTGTTAAGCTCTAAAGCTTTAAGCTTCTCTAAATTCATTATTTCTTCCAGAATACTTTCCTGCAATTTGCACGTCCACTGCATTTCCAATAATTAGGTATATGGCTTGCACGGAAGTTTCACTTAACAACTCGTTTCACGAGCAAACCAGTGAGGAGGGTGTTACCGGGGATTTAGGCATATTGAAATTATACAAGATCTACGCACATATAACAAGTTAGTTTTACAGAACTTTATTATTTGTTGATATTGTTCATGTAAAAAATATTCCATCGCTGTCACTATTTGTCAATACTTCCAGAACAAGCTTATTAATGCTACAGACGGATACCTACAGAACACAAATAAACGAACAAGCCCTTCACAGTACCACGAGGCGAGTCTAGTTTAAAAGAAGCATTACTAACAGTCTAAAAAATAAAAGCAATGTAACATAGAAATGTAAACTACAGCCCTCCAGTGAGCAATTTATCTCAATGTCACTATATATGCACAAACTGTTGTCGCTTTGCTTTGAGAAAAATGTTGAACAAGCTCATATGAATTAAAAATATTGGATGAGATGAGGTACATAAGGATATTAATAACAATCATGTACAATATGCTTGTATTGATATTGTTCATTATTATAAATAGTGATTGAAATTAGATAAGCCGAGAGTGCTTGTGAACGTTAAAATGAAATGTGTGTAGTCAAAGCGTTATTCGTTCAATTACAGGCAGTTATTCCTGAAAAGTTTGTTGGTTTCTTTCTAGAGCTAAATAGCAACACAGTAAGTTCTGCATAACAATATTGTGTCTCCCACGGAATATGCATTCTTCTATGATAGAATATTTCACAATATCAACTACCAGTAACTCTTATAAAAAAATCTTACAAAGTTCAACCGTTTTTAGAAAAGTGACACATTTCTAGAAATGAGTTGTCTTAGTGTCAAATCATATACTCTGTCCTTGAGCTGTGTAATCAAATGTGACTGTACACATGCTTTTTTGCCTTGCTTTTTTGTGTGTTGTGTTAAAAGACCTGCAGTGCCAATATTCACAGCTATCGAAAGTGGTCCATTAGATCACATTAACTGATAGTTGTATGAACCGAACGCTTCCATTACAGATCGAGTATAAGTAAAAAATTATAAATAACCATGCTGCGTATTTGCTACCACAAAGAGCAGATTTAAGATGAATATTTTACGGAAAGTAATACAGACTACTGCTTTTGTTTAAACTATAGTACATGTCTTATAGAATCATATAATTATGTAATAGTTATAGACAAATACACATTTGAATGGGCAACGGAGGATTGTTTGATCAAATTAACCTATTTACATGCATAGCAACGATGTTGACTGTTCTATATAATAAGTTCGTATTATATTATATTATAGAAATGTACAAGCGACGGATGATTTTCTGGACACACAAGCCTTTACATGATGTCGTTCTGAGAAATAAACATGGCTTTATGAATAATAATACGGGCTTGTAAAATCAAAATTACAATTTCTATATAAAAGTTAATTATTATTCAAGTTGTTCTATCAGTTAACACAAGTATGTAATGACCAGTAGAGAACTACAATGATTCACGACAGCTTGACTATTGTAACTGTATAACAAGATCTAATGACACACCTGTGAATAAGAAAACAGAATAGTATTAGTATCTACTTAAATTTGTAGATATGTAAATTATTTGCCTGTACATTTCGTTGGTAATACTGTCCCATATCTACTATTACACCCAGAGTTTCTGAAATTTATGAGTTGTCAGAGAAAACAGATGGTTGAAACTGTCAGAAACACTGTTTTATCGAGTATACTTTATCGAGTTTTATTTCAAAGAACAATCCATCGCATCAAATGACATTTATTCAAGAGTTGACACATCGTTATCTTTTCTTATATTCAACACTTAAACGAAACATGTTTTGCTGGAATTAACAGTGACAATCAAGTAATAAAAATAAATATATATTTGTTGATACTACCAATAATATAAGGTCTCGCCGCCCAACGTTTTTAGATGTAGAGTGTAGATTGTTTTGTTTCGTACATTCTTTAATATCATAGAAACAGGCTTCAACTGAAGTAGAATTTTTAAACGCTTGATATAGCTGATTATCGTCTGCATACTGGTGAAACTATATGTGGTGTTGATGAGTTTGCCTATAGAAATGTAAACGGCGAAAAGTATGGAGCCAAGTACAGGGAACTGAGAGATACCAAATATACATGCGATTGCTTACTAGTAGTACATGTATAATCTCACAGACAGACAGATTGAGTGGATTGAAGGTAATGTGAATGAACACTGTATTTCCAGATTAGAGAAATTAGTAGTGGTCTCAATGATATCAAGGAGGCATACTTTATCTTCCATTTGTGTTGACAAATATTAATTAAACCATTTTTTTTAAATAAAATTTTATTTGCTAATGATAATTGCAATGTTCACATAACGTCACAGACACGACACACAAAACATTACAAAAACGTTTAATACTGGGATGATTATTTCAACAACGATGCCATATATGTATATAAAAAATATTTACCTATTAAAATAAGATGGTTTAATAGTATACATTTTTGAGGTAATCAAAAGAGAATACGTTCAAAGCTTAGAACTATATTATCACCTCCTGGTATAGCCCCCAAATAGATTTAAATAATTTCCAAAACGAAATTGTGGTTGTAAATTTCCAGAAGAGATGTTCAATTGTCCAATCGGGTTTTATTTTGGAAAAGATAATTGTTGGTTGCCAAAATCAGTCAATGCATTATCAGGTTTTTGCAATAAAGTTACAGCAGCTTGTTTTTTGTGGTAGACATGACAGCATGATTGAAACTGTAATTTAGAGAGGCCACCAATACATTCCCATTTTTCCGCAGAAAAATAAATAAAATTCAGGGGCAAGCCCGTCACTGCCAGGTGATTTATTTTTTTAAGGCAGAAAATACTTTCTCTTTAGTCAGAATGCCTTCACATTTGTTTATTTGTTGGGGATCGACATGTGGGATATTATTATTATTAAAAAAAATATTTATCATTTGAATTCAAATTTGGAGATAATATAGTATAATAATTTCTAATTTGCATAAGAATGTCCCGTTCACCAGTAATTTTGTTTTGATCGACCATTAATTTTGTTACAGTTTTCTTTTAAAAATTCCATTTTTTCTAAGTTCAACAAGTATTTGGTACTTTTTTTACCCTCTTGATACCATTGTATACGTGAACGGATAGCAGAGCTCCGAATCATGTGATCAATAATGCTATCAAGTTCTTTTTTAAAGCTTTATACTGCATCAAAACATCCTTATCCAAATTGTCATCAATTTCTTTTTCTAAATTATACAACTCTTTTTCAAATTCAATTTCTCTATTCTCAAACTGAACCAATTTGCTAATTTAAGTTGGAAGATAGGTTGGTTTGGTGAACAAGCTAGAAACGGTCCGAAATAACCTGGTCTGATTGTTGGCATTTTGTTTGACAACGTTGGTATAATAACTTGAATTATCCTCACGACTTAACGTATTAAAATTGCTGCAGTTTAGTATACGGTCGAACTGTTATAATGCGTATCTTAATTGGTACATGCATATTGAAGAGACCTGAGAGAACCTAGGATGTTTTAAGAGTGCAAGTATTGATTAGAGAAGATTAACTTCAACAAAGTGAAGGCTTCTGAAGTTGTACATGAACGAAAACTGGCCTGTGATTAGAGAGATTCCGACTGCCAATGACTGTCAAATGATTTAACATACTGTATAGACTTGCAGTGAGGATATACATATGAGTGCAATACCACCACCAGATGATGTGGTACGTGGAGGATGCTGAAAGGATTGGTAGACCAATAAATGACATGATCAACTGCTTACAAATAGGTGGCGTGATCGTGACAGGATTAGCCGTCGATAAATAAAGTATAATTAAATCCTTAACCTTGTTATTTATCTAACTTTTGAACACAACATCAATAATTGAGAAGTGTCCAAATGATATTATCAAATTATAAATTAACTGTTGTAAACCACAGATTAGCCACGGTATTTCTGTGGGCATCTTCAGGTCACGAAATAAACGAGATGCATGCCTTTGACAGTGACTGTCAACACATTTTACACTTTATCATCCTAAATACCATCTTGAATTTTCAAGGTGAATGTTCCGGCGAAGCACTCCACTATCACCTTGAAGTATTTCATTAGGACTACGTGTATGTGACAATGCCCTCACAGTTTAGAATCAGTTTACCAACAGCCAATCATATTGCTTCTTTCTTCAACGCGCTTGGCCAAGCTATCATAATCTTCGGGGCGGAACTAATTCACGAGACGCTCAACGCTGCTATTTAAGACGCGCACCACGCTACCTTGTATTTATATGGGCTCTGCGCGAGCTGCCGGGTGAGCTGCTGTGAAACACCGGTCGAAAAGCCGATGAAAATAGCTAAAATCGAGAAAACAGCACAAACTTTGAAGACATCCTAAACAACCAAATTTAAATATGTTGCATATGTAGGCGTAATCTTGTTACACTGTTCAGGGGGGTGTCAACAACCATCCCAAAATACCGTTTTCTGAAAATTTGTTGTCGGGTGTGTTTAAACCGAAGAACGAAAAACAAAGAACGAAGACAGAATATTCATACTGTTTAATCATAACAGTTTAATACATTTACATGCACTCATCATAACATATATTTTCTTCGTTCTTCGGTTTAAGCACACCCTTTGTTTTCACCATGATTGTTGCCAGGCGGTGAAAATGCCTGACCCGAGAATAAATGTCGCTGCACACAGTGGTAGCTGTGTTGGCTCAGATGTCGAGGCGCTTTCTAGCAGTCATTGTAACAAAGCTTTCTATTGGTCGGTAAACTTTCTATCGCGCAACCACGTGACATACACGGTTATGAATAGAATTACCGCACGGTGTTGTGGAGGGATGAATGTCCGAACGGAACAACACCGTGCAGGCGGACGATGCCTAAATACAAAAATAAAAATAACGCAATTCTACACATAGTTCACTTATCCTAACGAAAAATAATTTAATATAATCACATAACTTGCAAATCCGTGAATTACATTTGATGGTTGAAAGTTGTATATTCTTTAAACTATTCTCAGGTTGAGAAACAACAATATGGGAAAATGAAAAAAATAAATGACTTGACAAATATTCAAGACTTCCTTTTATGTGAACAACTCTCGTTTAATTAATCTACACCATTACATGAGGCTAAAATGAAAAAAAAAATTCGCAGAAGCAATTTGTTTAATAGTGAGAATGAATGTTGACTATTGAGTTACTTGTTGCTTTATACTGTTCTATGTTTACAGATGGCGATTTTATATGCCAATATAATTTCTTTATTTTGCAAGACGTTAACGTAAAATTAACAGAGTTCCAAACGACTTAGAATTAAACGGCACGGTAAGAGACGAGAGCTGATTGATTATTTTCGAAAATCTAGTTGAAAAAATATTAAAACATCAGCGCATTTAAACAAGTTAATCACTCTTGTCAAATGACACGCCCTATAGTTAGAATACTATGCATAGTTTTCATAAATTGTAGTGTACACCTGTGCGTGTTACATACATTGCCACGGGATTGTTACCAGCACTGAATACATTCAAATGATACCAAGCCAAATATCTAGCCACCATAAATTTCTTAGTAATTCTCGTTTATTTTGTGAAAAAAGGTTACAAAGCGTTACCTAAAATTCAATTGTCTTGATGTATTATTACTTTGGTATTGATTGTCAGCTCTTCATTAACAGACGCTCAATACTATATTTACAGTATGCCAATTACAATTTTATTTGCAGATCGACGGGTCTGCTTTGCCAAATACGCACATTACGAATACCACGTCACCGATGACCTTTCCCCTTAAAATAAGAGGAATGACTTCATATAATTATCGGTCATATTATTTAGTCGATGTTGTACAACAACATGTACCTCCACATGTAGTCGTGAGGCTGTTCATAGCAACCAACTTGTGTCAAAATATTGTACTGTATCTACCGATTACAATTTTCAGAATAAATGGCGTATGATAAAACCACAACTATGCCATAGAAATAACTCTTTTTATATAACATCACCTGTAGCATGTAGCATAGCGATCTATTTTCGTTCTAGAGTGTATTATCGACATATTTACAACAAACCAAGTGAATATTGTGTGTGTTTTGTTGCGTATATTGTTGTATTACTTGAACGTTGAACTTTGTTTAACCACATTCAGCAAGAGATACGCATTAGAAACACTACTATTTGGGTGTCGCACACATAACAGGTACATGAAAAATATCGTTGAGGGCGACATAGGTGGACGAAAAAATGGGATGATAAAAGTTTGTACATAGCCAGTGATGTTGTATTCATGCTGTAGTGAATTAACAATTAATTTTGGTTTCCACCATCAAACAATTTAAGCTTCTCTGATTAGTTACGCTTCCATCGTGAAGAACACAATATTCTTTCTACTATTTTGGGGAAAACTCTCTTCTAATTCTTGAAACTTATCAGCTTAATTGCTAGAATACTTTATTCTTGGCGATTAATTTTGGCATTTTTGGTCAAGATTGTTATTGTTGACTTCTTGAACAACGGCTACTGCAATTGCTTTGATATAAGTTATATAATATAACATAAGTTTACTTGGATGGACTTCAAATAGATTCTCTCTTAGATCTGCAGAAACAGTGAGGTTATTTCAACCATCGTGTCACCTATTCATAATTGTGTGCGCCAATATCGTAGAAATAGTAGAACAAGTAGAGTAGCAATATAAAGTAATACAAATGAATGATTGTAGCAAATACAAAGTTAGTGTAGTAAACTGCAATGTACGTGAGAAAGAACTACATAATTAGTGGTAGTATCACTGGTATCCAGGTATCGGATATCTTCTATCTTTTTTGGTAAATATTGACTGAATGAATTTGCTAATTAGCAATTTGAATAATGATTTGGAAAAGAGGCTTGTTTGGCATACAAGCTAGAAATAGTCAATAACAATAAAATGGTGTTGCTGCTGACATTTTCTTTCAAAAGATTGTTATAGTAACTTGGATTGGCCACAAATTACCTTTGCAACAGGCATGTAATTTTGACGGCGAATTTAACGTCTGGTTACACGCCATTTTCGCTCAACAGCCCTACGATGTTGTTTGGCCGCAAAGATATGGACAGTATGTCACTTAGTTTCCGACCGAACTATGTTAATGCTTTTCTTGATTGGTGCATACTTATTCAGAAGATGTAAGATGTATGTTGTGATTGCACTGAAGTGAAGTGTAGGCTTATGTACATGAACAAGAACTGACTGGTGATTGGAAAGTTTCTAACTGTAATATGATGTTGAATCTATAAAATCAGAGTTAGTGATAACGAAATGCAACATATGACCATGACCATGAATATGGACTGGCTCATGAGCCCACTGTTTAGGTTGCATAAGCTAATAATATTGTTGAATCGCTGGGCAGCGGAATCAAGTTTATTGTCGGTGTGCAAGGTAAAATCACCTACAATAAACAGATGTCCTGTGTATGAAATATATTTGTCAAGCAAGGTAAGAAGCTCGATTAGAAACTGAGATACAGTGAGTTCATCTTTCTTACTTTGTGGTGGTCGATACAGAATGATAAAAGAGAAATGTGAATATTAAATAGTGGGCTATGATACAGAATTGACTGGTAACATTGTAGGTGTGTGTCGTTGAGCTCGCCGTCGGTTGATAGTATCCACATAAAAGGCACCCTAGCAATTCAATGACATGACATGTCCCAAATTAAACTTGGATTTTGATTTTCGTCATTCATTTCGATATCCCTTTGTTGAAAACACCGCAGGAATAACTTTGAAAATCACCGTTAAACAATAAATTGTGATTACTGGCCGCCAATTCATCAAAAAACAAAATGTTGGCAAAAATCAAAACGTTTTCATCCAGAAAATATTCAATTGCTTTCATTGATCTCGATTGTAATTGACAGAATATAATTTCCAGACAGGGTGATCCGATCATAAAAACGTGAAATGTGGAGGGTGACAAAAACAAAGAGAAAGTCCACCCCTGCCAACCTAATAGACTTTACCTGTATCTAAGCTGAGTGCACTGGTCAAACCGGTGTTTAAAGGGGAACCGATACTATAAATAAGGGTCAAGATGGCCACCGTATTAGTATGCTAATCCGAACCAAGCAGCTAACATCGTGGCGGGAGCTCCGTGAAATATGCCATTTACGATGTTTGGAGATCAAGCTGTGGTTCCAAATACATATCCAAGGGGGCATGAATATGTACGCTGGCGATTACACTCTCCTGGTTGGGGTTTTGATGTATAAATGTTGTTGTTTTCGGTCGAAATGTGCCGCGACCAGTGAAAATCACGAGTTTAAAATGGTGGCTAATGTATGCAAAATTCCTGTCAATCACAGTTTGAGTAAACGAAAATGTAAATCTCCTAGGTGTTTATTCAATCTACAAAGCTTGTTGGTTTACAAACAGCATTATCGTTACGTAGTTTGTCTATGTCTAACCACCTCCATGGTCTAACCATCGGTAACACTGGGACATGACGATGTAAGACAGTAAACAATTTCAATAACATTAGGTTACGGGCTTTCGGATATCCATTGCAATACAAAACAACACTCACTCCTGACCCACAATCTTACGAATTTTACCGTAGTCATTGACGCCTATTCAAGAGTACGATGTTTATTGTGGTTAGCGTGAATGGGTAAAGCTTCGCTTCGACAATGAGCTGTTATCACCGTAAAAATTTCAAATTAGTCTTCAAATGGTCAGTTTATCATCGAAAACAACTAATGTTTTGATTTCAAAAAAAGTGCCGTCTTCCCATCAAAACCAGAGGTAAAAGATCGAGCTGGAACATCGGCAAATTTCCTCCGTTTTGGTAATTTGAACACATTGGCATCACCGAGTATTTTGCCTGGCTGATTAGCGATTTGACCTATAAGGTGTCGAGCATTTGCATGCGACCGGAATCATTTGCTTACGATGAAACTAAATTGAAATTTACTTGCATTTCAGAACAATTCAACGAATTTTTTTACCTTATTAATAATCACTACCAAGTAATAATAATAATTAATTGTGAAACGTAGCATGGTCGGATTGCGCTACCGCGATTATTTGCTACTACGCAATGCATTGTTCGTTTTTTAAAAACTTTTTTTAGGAACGCCAGAACGATGTTGGTTACTACTATGTGGACATTTTTCTTTTGATCGTACGGCAAAGACTTGTGTTTTCTAAGGGATGAAACTTTTTGTATAACTTTCTAGACAGTCTGGAAAAAAGGAAGGGGTACAGTGAATAAGTGTCAGACTGCAATGAGCTGCAAATGGTAGTTGTGTAATACTGGTAGGCGTGCAGGAAAAAAACCGTTCTGTTAGAGGTTCCAAGTTTCGGATATCAACAAGACATTGGCCTGACTGCTTCGTATGGTGTTACCCTTTGTTTTATTTTTCACAGAGTACAAGAAGTAAATACGCTATGCTTGAAATGCATGAACAACCAGGCCTTGGCATAGGAAAATAAACCAGTTTTTGTTTCTGTATTTGACTGCAGGACGAAACGGCGCCCAGACAACACGTCACAGGCAGTTCCAATTCATATCTTTTACAATAGATCGTTTTCGTTTATGCGTCGCATATATGTCCAGAAAAATTAACCGAGTGTATGTGTGTATTTATATTCTATTTTTGGATTCTTATTTATAATAAATACAACGCTGCAGATTGGTCGTTAAAATTGAGTCTACTGTAAAATTGTTTTGACAGAACGCTCTTCTCCCCCTCACCGCTTATTTGATTTTGACTGTAAAGTCAACCCGACTTTCACCCACCAGATCACAAGAACTCAAATCTCACACGAGATACAAGCCGGTACCACCCGTGTACATTTTGATTTTCCACACTAGTGTCGTGAACAGGTTACAAGATAAGCCCGTGATGTCGCGGCGATTTTTCTTTACTTAATGATTATACAGTAAATTTTTTCATTGTCGTCTCTACCAATTAGTTAATATTATATGGAAATACACGTTCTGTTTACCGATTTGTGACGAAAATATGTAAACCAAAGTCCTTGACTTCGTGTTTTCACGCTTGTTATATTAGCAGTCTGGAAGAGTAGTATGTATACAGAATGTGCATAGGAAGTTTCGTTCTTAGGTTTACTGTATACGAGATCGGTACCGTCAATAGACCGACGCAACGGAAGCAGACAAATAAACTTTAGCAACAATCTGGTCGTGTGTATCCGGTGGACTGCTGCCTTTTCTTGTTGGCCATCATCAACTTGAATTAGTTCCGCGTCATATTTTTCCGACGATGTATAAATTACCGAGCGCACGATGTTTCAAATAATGGCACATGAAGACTGCTCTGTATTTGTTTGAAATTCAATTGGTATGTTATATCATGGAAGGTACTTGTTTCGAGCGAAACTTAACTTCTGAACATTGAGGGCGCCCTTGAGCGCCAAAGGAATCAAAACATAGATTCAAAATGGCAGCTCGCACTGATGTAGCGAACGGTGTCGCTTTGAAAGTCATAGAAATCACCAGTTTATAGAAACCTTTGCCATCTATACGATGCTGTATTGGGTGAGTTTTTTGGCATATACATTGTAGATGATTGTTGTTGTTTTTCTGATGTGGACATGCCATTTCCAATATTAGCGTGAAAATTTGAACGTTGAAAGACATGTGTTTATGATTTGCTGGACGGTTACTGAGACTGTATAATGAGTAATGATGATGTTATATTTGTTGATCAGTTGCGTTGTACATGTAATTTTCAGAGTTTTAAAGGATGATGTTTACTACAGAATACGCTTAGAAACGTTCGGTGTGATTTATTGTTGAAGCAACAAACTTTTGCATAGTTAATCCAGCAAGTTTACTAGTTTGTGATGCATAATTAGAAATGTTTATGTTGAGGTGTTGTAGTTGAGTTTCTGGTATTTAGAAAATAGTATTATATTATAGGATCAATAACCTGTCTATGCTGCTAACCTGTGACGATAGTCAACACTGCTAACCTGTGACAATAGTCAACACTGCTAACCTTTGATGACAGTCAACGCTGCTAACCTGTGACGATAGTCAACGCTGCTAACCTGTGATACTACTTAAATGCTAACCAGAGACGTCTAACCTGTAATTATATCCGGCCACAGTAGTGAGTTAAAATTTATTAGTAATTTTAATGTCATTAGTCATTTTGCTGAGACAAATTTAGACATGTGAATTGAGTTAATACAAATAATACTGAGTAAGGTAATGAGTTTGTTGTGATGTATTTTTTACTGAAAATGGTTTTTTGTTTATTGTTATTTACAGAATTGAATGGTTGATCAATAAAAGATCTCTCATACATTAAAACCGGGTGTAATTATATGCGTTCTTGTCCAGTCGGTCTCACCAGTACTAACGTTAGTACCTTCCATGGTTATATCACAGTCCGTCTATCTATCCCTATAGAGGGACTGTGGTTATATTTAAACAAGCAAATTGTAATCCGTTCTTAGGATGTTTATATCAGTTGTTGTTTTGTGGGATTAGCGGTACAGGGTGAGAGATAAGCATTCATTTACTCAGTGGACAGACGCGGAGTTAATTACCCATGAGCACTTGGTGCAATCCAAGGGATTGAGCGGTTCCCCTTTAACACATATCACCTACTAATGAACGAGGTTACATAGAGTACAAAGCTCGAACTACTTCAACGATATACGTAAATAAAAGAACATATTAAATACGCTTATCGCATTTACGCTGATAACGCACACTAGTCACTACACTGCATTGATCCACCATATAACAAGACGTACGCACGAATACTCCATTATATGTTGTCTGTCATACTAATCACAACAAAAGTACTATACCTGATAGTAAACTGTTTAGTTTTTATCATCACTCCATAATCACAAAATGTATCAACTGTATGCCTATTAACGGTTCCCGTAACTCGAACCATCCTATATAATTTATCCTTCCGTCCAGTTGCACAATGTCTGGGTCAGAGGATTTTGAGACTAAATTTCTCGGTAATGATAAAAGATATCAAAAATCAAATAAAAACTGTGAGCCCACATTCATGGTGAGTAGAATGAGCTATGTCCGTTGTGCCTAATTCTAAATTTGGAGAGGCAGATACATTTGGCTCGAAGTTATTCAAAAGTCATTCTTTGTTGGCTGTTGCTGTGACGACGGTGTGCCGATTTTTATTTCAGATATAAACTACTAACTAGAGTGAAGATGTACATGCCAAATTTTAACAAAATCGACCAAACAAAAGAAAATCACAGAAGAATAATACGTCAAAAACGGGTAATTACACATATGAACACACACACACATAAACGTGATTTTAACGGCAATGCTTGCGGAGCGGATCGCCAATAAAAGGTTGTTGGCGCCTGACTAAATGTGTCGACATGGGCTGTAGCGACTTTACGTAGTTCCCGGCCGTCATCTTTCGATTTAGCTTTATAAAACTAAGCTATAATAAGTTGAATTCATCTAATATATAGTACTCAACTGAGCAGCATGTCTAAATGAGAGCTATTGCGTTATCCGAACGTAGAAAAAAGGATCACGATCTGTGAGACCACTATACACAGGTGTGTAAAATAATGAATACAAATCTGAGAAAATTTGTTTTTAAAATTGACAACTGAACATGAAAGGGGCAAACTGAATAGAAAATGTGCGAAATTATCTGGTAGTCATAACGAAGATAAAGCTGGGAAGTTTTCAATAAAAAACTTACTTTAATGTATGTGTTTTTTCTACATTTTAGAGGATGTTATTTTTTTTAAAATGAGTTTTGTTTAAAACAGCGGGGGGGGGGGGAGATCGTCAAAAATGAAAGTTGAAAATCAAGGCAGCATCAGCCCCGTCAATGCCACGTTAGACCATAGATCGCAGACTTGTTTACAATTAAATCAATTTATATTTTTCCTGTTATTTGCCCATAAATAAGGACTTCAAAACCATGTTCATCGCGAGGAGTTATCAAAACATGCTTCGAGAGTATTTTATTCTGTGCCACATCGTTATCAATGTGTGTAAATTTTAATTTTCAAGTAGGCTAATTTCTGACGACGCACAAATCTCTCGAATGACCACTGTGGTCTCAGATTTCCTTTGCCTGAAAACGTAAATAACAAAACATTCGTCATTTTGCGCTAATTTTGGACATTTAAAGCATCGGATGGACTGACTTTTACAACAAAACATGGAATCACTTAGTAGCCTTGCAGCATTAAAATTCTAAACTATAATATATTTGACCCGTATTCGCCCTCGAAAAAGAGGCGAAGTTGTTACAGTGTACAGTGGCCCTGCATAACGTTAAATAGTTAGGAAGACAAATTACGTCATCTCATTATATATTCAAATCATGTTTACTTGCGAAGCGTAGTCTGTAAATAATACACTTGCCGTGTTGTTTTCATCATCCATTTCCCCTAAATCAGTTTAATTTTTCTGAGTTCTGCCGCCGCTTGACTGAACTTCTTTTCTAACTGACACTCGGCTTCCGCTGCAACTTCGGAAACGGCGTTCTTGTAGGGACCCTGGCGACGGTACCACGTAAGACAACAGTTTTTCCAATACCTCGCCGACCTTCAAGTTTTCCAACTGCACGTTCGGCCAATACAGATTTTCGATTGATTTCAAACTTGTCTGCCAGACTTTTTAGAAGATGGAAATTGCCCATTTCTTTGCCTTTGGTTTGAACACTCAAACGTGTGTGAACCCCAGCAATGCCGTGTATCTTCGGAAGCTCGCAGTTTCCTCTGACATGCGTTTCGATTTGGGTTCTATGGGGCACCTAATTTTAGCATCATGATAAATCTTCGAATTATATAACAACGAAGAGTTGCAGGAGTCGTAGTAATTACAAGAGATTTCGTTTCTGTTTGATTGCAGTAATATAATAATTGCAGTGATCAATGATAAGGAGCCGGCGTTGATATGATCGCGTCTTCAGCGTTCACTGTTTCCGTCGTTAAAAAAATTATATACTAATTACGTAATAAACAAATGTTATTGTTTGCGGTCAGACTGTTTATCCCAAAAACAAAGTGTACATTTTCCAGTTACACAAGGGGATTGTATGTATGTTTCAGTTTTCATTTTGGCAAAATTATGAGGCCAATAACTTTACAAAAGTAATAACCCTTCATTAACAACAACAAACAATCACGAAAATAACCACATCTTTAAGAGGTTACTACATCAATTTGAATAAACTGGTCAGAGAATTGAAATGGAACCAGGACGAACTAATTAGTGCCAGATAATGCAGTTATTCTAACTTGTATGGGTTTTTGGAACTAAGCCAGTCATAGCGGTGACTATCTGATACAGAAAGAGAGAGAGAGGACGGATGTCTACAAAACACAAATAAACGTACAAGCCCGTCACAGTACCACGAGGCGCGTCTAGATTACAAGATGCAATACTGACACCATGAATAAATAGAAGAAAGGTAACATAGAACTGTACACCGTGGCCATCCAGTGTGCAATTTATTTCATTATCTGATAGTTATACTACCCCTACGAGTAGATTAACGGGAAATAGCGGCTCCTTTTGGAGCCTCGGTCTGGTAAAGTCCGAGACGCGCAGCGCCGAGGATTTTTACCTGACCGAGGCTCAAAAAGGAGCCGCTATTTCCCGTTAATCTACGAGGAGGGGTAGTATAACGAAATTATACTGCGAATTTGACGAGTTTTGCACGGCTTATTTTAAATGCTGTGGTCATGGCGGATGTTTACAGCGCTATTGTGTGAATCGCAATTCTCAACCAGGTGTAGTGGACTTTATTGTATTACCATAACCAACACTGATTGGACCACGTAGAATTGCATATAAAACATTCGATCACGTGAATTTGGTGCTTATTTGTGAGAACAGTGTAGCACGTTGTTGGGTGAACTCCGGAGATCCGCCAGAATCATAGCGATAATCAGAAAGAATTCCGTTTCTTGCCTCCAGTTGACAGCAAACAAGTCACCGAATACCAGCAGTCACGCAGACAACCAGACAACTCGCAGCGCTACAAAATGGGGCGTCAAAACATGGAATGAGTGGAAAGAGCAAAGCAGATGACTGATATCGCTGGGATAAAAGGTTATCATACTGGGCATTCTGAAAAGGTACGTATTTGAATTTGCACTTTAGTAATGCAATATTCGATTTCCCCGCTGACGAGAAATAGTCATAACTTTATGTCGAAAATAATCACTACTTGTTAACTCCATTTTGTCATGCAAACTGTTTAGTGGAATACCATTTAAATATTATATTCACTGGCACGATATGTCGGATTTATTTCACGCGATTTAATTTAAGATTTAATGCAAACGGCTTTGGCGTGTTTTAAAAAAGCTGAACGATTGCACGTACTATAACAATATAATGATATTTTACATTGCTATGAGGTGGACTGTTACAAGCTACTGTACTTTCATATTGATACATTGTATTTTATTTTAATTAAACAGGTTACACAGGCAACCACGCTGTTCCGGCAAAATTTCGACGAGCAGCTAATAGCAGAAAGAACGGGTCACTCCAGTCAAGCAATTGGAAGCTACAAGCGGACGAGCGACGATCAGACGAAAGCGGTGTCAGACGCATTGCAGCCACCCAAACCGAAAACTGCGAAAGAAGCGAAAACGCATGACATATCCACCACTCCAACAGATGAGGACAAATCTAATACCACTGTCATAACCGATTCTTCCCAAGTGTCCGTGAATTTTGTAAAAGGAAATATGAAACTTGAAATACGTTTTTAAAATGTATCGTATAGTCGTCATTGCGTATTTAAGGTAGCGGGACTATTATTTGCATACTTGTTTTCATCTTCTAATTGTGACTAAATGACTACAAATAGACCCAGGAAAGTATATATTTTTAGAATCGCCAGACTTCAAGCTTTTCACAAGTGTATTTTGCATGCCCGTATCTGCATTCTACGACGCGTTACTCAACCAAAGGTGAAAAATTACTTTTTCTGTAAAAAAAATAATTACGCATTTGTGCTGGCGATAAGAAGTATTTTTTTCACTTTTCCTAGTTGTTCAATAGTCTGGTAAATTGAATGTGTCTGGTCAGTTTTATTCAAGCAACGAGTTTTAAAAAATAGTGTGCTGAATTTCAATTACTGTTTTAGTCGCATTGCCCCCAACTCAAACCACAACTCGTTGGTAAATAATCGATGAAATAGTTTGTCTGGACACATTCAAGTTCCTCTCACTGTCACCTTAAAGCTGTGAAAATTTGGTGTTAATCCGACGATAATAAGTATACGTTATTTTTTGTTAAAGACCTTGTATTTTGAATAACATAAACTCCTAGAAAACGTCCATGAAGTAACAGCAAAGATTTTCAAGCTTGTTTATCGGCACAATCAATTAGTTTTCCCATCAAGGTCTGTTTTAACATGTGTAGGGACTTCCAAATGTGTAAGGCTATTGGAAACCAAAAAAAATAAAGGAATGGGATAGCTATAATTGGATAAAATCGGCAGATGAAAACACCAAAATCAATGATTTTTTCAGTGGCTGTGTGACCTTGTGTCTGACGCATTCATATGCAAATAACTAATCTGTGAAACAAATAGGGGCGGAGACAAACCACTCAAATGTTTGGAAACACTAATTGTGTGTCAGATAGCTACTGATAACACATCCTAACATTGCTTTGTCTTGAGTTTATCTTTGAAACTTATAGGCACACAGATTAAACCTGTGTTGTTGATTTTGGAAAACACTACTGAAGCTGCCTTGCTTCCCTTCAGAAAATCTACATTTTAACCAACTTACATGACATTCTATCTTATGTTGACTTTATCACATGAAAGTTTATAGTGCATTTCATCAATTAATAAATAAATGTGAAAATCGTAATTTTCAACACAAATAATAGTCTCGCTACCTTAAATAATTTAATGAAAATTCCACCTTGTTCTTTGTTTTTATTCAGTGGCCACCTGTTATGTTAATCAGCTTTTCACTCCTGTTGTGCTCGTGAATATGTAAATTAACCCATTCATTATTAACAGTCCCGGCTTGTTAATCTATTGACTAAACAGCACCGTGAACAATAATGCATAATTAATTAGGTTGAAACTGTCCGCTAACGAAAGTAAGAAACATAGTTAGAACAATGGGGACGAAACAAAAAGTAGTATAACACTATATATGGAAGAAATTGTTGTAGCTTTGCTAGAGAAAACATTTGAAAAAGCTAACTGAAATTATAAATGTGAGGTGGGAAAGGTTACAAAAAGATAATAAGACGTGAAATAATGCTTGGTCGAATCTTGTTAATTCATGCAAATAGTGATTGAAATTAGTGAGGCCGTGAGTGGTTATGACATCAGATTATTATGATGTAAATGATTTTTCATTGATTTGTCAAATTGTCAAATAGAAATGTATCTTGTCCATGTCTTATTCGTTTAAATACAAGCAGTTACAAATGCAAACTGAAAATTCTTCTTCGAGCTAAACAAAAATCCAGTAAGTTCTGCATGACAATAATCTGTATAGCATAGAATATGCATTCTACTATAATAGTATATTATTACACACTATCAGCTATCAGTAATTCGTCAAAAAAATCCTAGAAAGTCCAACCGTTTTAGAAAAATTACTCATTTCTAGAAATGAGTTGTCTTAGTGTCAAATCATATATTCTGTCGTTGAGCTATGTTCACGCAATTACAACGTAATCTAATATGAATGTACATATGCTTTTTTTTGTTTTGGCCGACGCCATGTTTGATTGTTGCTATAGTTCCCGTGTATTGCTTCAAAATAGCTGCAGTGTCAAAGGCCACTGCTATCGACCTGTTTGATCACATTTACTGACACTCAGTTGTTATAGTTGTACGAACCGAACCGAAAGTATTTTTTTTTGAATTTATAAAGAGAGCAGATTTAAGATGAATATTTTATGGAAAGTAATAGAACTGTTTATATCCTAATTATAGAACATGTCTTATCTATTCACATAATTATGTAATGGTTATTTCGACGAATACAAAGTCGTAACTTGTAGTAACTTGAATTGGCCTCGTAAACTATCCTATTAACATTGCGGCCGGCATCTTTGTAAATTTAACGGCGAATTTTAAGACTATGTACGCGCCATTTTCTTTCTCCAGCCCTACGATAATTTTGGCCGCAATTATATGGGCAGTATATGCCACTTGGTATCCGACCGAACTGTGATAATGCGTTTCTCCAGGTTTACATACTTATTGTACAGATCTGAGAGAACCAAATTGTATGTTCTAATTACGGAGTGTAAATTTGAAACTGGTTTATGATTAGAGTCAATGTCCTTTGAGAAGTCAATGGTAGAACAGAAGATTAACATCAATGTATAACTTGGCTTCTGCAGAGTGAAGGCTTCTGAAGATTTACATGGACAAGAACTGGACGGAGATCGGAGAGACTCTGACTGTCAATAGATATTGAATCTATGAAATCAGAGTTAGTGATAAGTAAATCCAAAATATGTCCGCGATTATGGGTTGGTTCATGAACCCACTGTGTTAGGTTTTGTTGTTGAATAATTTTGTTGAATCGCTTGGTAACGAAATTGAGTGTATTGTCAACGTGCAAGTTAAAATCACCTCCAATAAACAGATGTCCTGTGTATGAATTATAGTTAAGAAGCATCTTACGGAATTCGTCTAGAAACCGAGACATAGTGTGTTTATTTTTCTTACTACATGATGGTCGATACAGAATGATAAATTTTAGAGGGAATATTTTTAGCAATAGTGTCGCTTCAGTGGCTTTGAATGATTTAACATACGTCACAGGCTTCCAGGTAGATAGTTGCAGTGAAGATTTAAATATGAGAGCGATGCCACCACCAGGTGATGTGGTACGTGGAATATGCTGAAATGAGTATGCACTTGGAGTACACTCTTGAATGACATGACTAACTGTATTTTCTTTCAACCAGGTTTCGGTGACAGCAAGTATGTCAATGTCCTTTTCTGTGATATAATCACGTATTTGCTGAGCTTTGTTACAAATAGACCTTGCATTCCAGATTGCAAGTAGCAGCTTACACTCACTAGTGATGGGCTTGCATAGCTCAGGTGTGGTGGTCATGGTTGTTGTGAAGTCAATGTCCGGTACCAATGTATTAACAAACTTTTTCTTGATTTCAACTCTTTTTCCTCTGTGTGGTGGTTGTCTTGATTGTATCCTAAAAGTTCTGATGGTATTCCAAACTGGTATTCGAAGTGGTCCATGGTTGATTTTCAGTAGTTTACAAACTTTATGCAGGAGACATCTGCTATATTGCATAGTACTTCATTAACATACGAATACAGCAGAAACTATCCTGAAAATTAGCGTATAAACAGACTCATAAGAACAATAGCATTTACCTTGTGATATGCAGTATGAAGAAACACGAATCTTGCGTGTTACATGGCATAGTTTTATATTCAGTTATTGTGTCTGATTAAATAGTCTAGATGATGTGATCGTGTCAGGACTGGCCTTCTATAAATAATAAATAATTAAAGTACCTAACCCTTGTTATTTATAGAAATGTCTAAATGATACAATTGTTGTTGGCAACATCAACAAATGGTCACGACAAAAAAATGTCAAAGAGGAACTTCATGACTTTGAGATATAATATATATCAGTGTCGGTCAAAACATTTGGCATTTTATAAACCTGAATAAAAAAATAACGTAATTCTATCTTATCCCAAGAATAATATATGAACGTCATTGAATAAATTTTCACTGGTGCTATGTTTCAAAGTGAAACAGGAAGTGCCCTTGTTTCAGTATTTGCGTGACATATACTGTTTTTTGTTAAGTACATAAGTACTGATTTCGATCAGATTAGAAGTTGAAGGGTCGGACAACAGTATTGTTTATTTTGGTAATATATGCATTGTGTTGGCAAATACAAAATAATCTCGAACTGTGTTTGGTGACAAGGTTCGATGGAGTTCTGACTGACTCGTGTAGATTATAAAACAATGGACAACACACAATGTATGGTTGATTTTCAGTAATTTACAAACGTTATGCAGGAGACATCTGCTATATTGCATAGTACTTCATTAACATTCACCTTATGATATGTAGTATGAAGAAATATGAGTCTTGTGCGTTACATGGCATAGATTTATATTCAGTTATTGTGTCTGATTGGATAGCCTAGATGATGTGATCGTGTCAGGACTGGTATACTATAAATAATAAATAATTAAAGTGCCCAACCTTGTTATTTATCGAACGCATGATTTCAAAAGTAGGACGATCTAATGCCATAATTATTTTAAACGAAAATGCGCTGCTCCCACGGAGTATATCTATGCTCAAAGAAATTTCACTTGAATGTTGACTTAACACATGCGTGGAATATCGAAGACAAATTTCAAAGACAATTCATTTTGTTAAATTGAATAACGAATCCATACTTTCATCATGACGTACAGAATGGCACGCCACGTGTATAAATGTGGCAGAACAAAATTTCGAGTTCAATTTCAGTATTCAAATTACGTCAATTAGTTGCGTGAATCCAGGATCGGAATCCCAGGCCAGGAATATTATTCTAGTTATCCGCCACCGACTTGCCGTTCGTAACAGCCTTGATACGCCTAATTCAAGAGTTGTGCCACATTAACCTACGAGTAGACATAATATTTATAAACCCAAATCATGCAATTTTATCTCTAAATTACATGGTATTCAAATATTGCAATACATTATATAATATTATAGTATTTTGTTTACACTGTAATGTGAATGATATTTAGATCATCTATCATGAAACAAGATCTAAGAGTATTTTCGGCTATCGCAATATTATGTTTTATTTTGAGGTGTTGCTATGCTAATGTATAGTATATACTGCGTTCTAATGGCAGCATTCTGTCGGAGCTGAACTATTGTTCCACCCACCGATTAACAGGAGATTATCTCCAATGCGTTTACATGGTTGGGGCTAAACGACAGCCGAGAGCTGTCAGAATTCAATTCATTATGATCGAAACAATGCCTTCAAATACTTAGTATAAAACATGGCTAAACACTTTTTTGATGTGTGCTTGTGCTTTTGACATGGGACAATGCTGTTGAGCTTGGGGAAAGAAAGAAACAGTCACGAGTCTGAGCATAGAGGTTGAAAATACAATGAACTGGTGTTACGATTTAGGTACAAGTCTCTCGAATAAACAGAGAACATGTGTTACAGCCTAAAATGTATTACAACCTGTTCGCTTAAGTGTTGTCATGCCAAATTACCATATTGTAATTGTTCAACTGTTGTGATACTAGCAACACGTCAGCGTACCGTGACCGCTTTTAAGATTTTTATCTTCGGTGTCTTTGATAAGTTTCTTCAATTTCCATTGGATTTGCTCAATCGTTCTTTCAAGTTTTTGTCACACAATTTCGTACGCCATTTTTTTCTGTTTCCCGTTGAGTTATCAATCTATCGCAGTATTTCTTTATCTTTTCGTCAAGCCGGAAATTGCGTGAAGTTACGAACGTTGTTGTATCTGCGATAATTGAAATTAAAGATTACTTGAAGGAGACGATTGAGGGCGTGATTTGGGCTCCACTGCGTATACACGGTCGGAACCATGTCGAAACTCAAACCTATCGGAGTTAAACCCGAGGGTTTATTGGAGCCAAACTTGTGTATGAAACATATTCGTCAAGCATTGTGTGGAACTCGTGTATAAACTGAGACACAGTGAGTTTATCCAACTTACTCTGTGATGGTCGATGCAGAATGATAAATTTTAGAGGGAATCTTTTGAGCAATAGTGTCGCTTCAGTGGCTTCGAATGATTTAACATACATAACAGGTTTCCAGGAAGATAGTTGCAACGATGATTTAAATATGAGAGCGATGCCATAACCAGGTGATGTGGTACGTTGAGTATGCTGAAATGAGTATGCATTTGGGATACTCTCATGAATGACATGATTAACTATATTTTCTTTCAACCAGGTCTTGGTGACAGCAAGTATGTCAATGGCCTTTTCTGTGATATAATCCCATATTTATTGTGCTTTGTTACAAATAGACTTTGCATCCCAGATTGTAGGTAACAGCTTACACTGATGGGCTTGCATTGTTCAGTGCCAGGTGTGGTGGTCATGGTAGTTGTGGCAGAGTCAATGTCCGGTACCAATGTATTGACAGTATTTTTCTTGATTTCAGCTCTTTTACCTCTGTGTAGTAGTTGTCTGAATTGTAACCTACAACCGAGATAGGAAGTGGTTCATTGTGGATTTCCAGTAGTTTACAGTATGTGAGGTCAATTTTACAGAAAGGAATACAGACTACTGCTCATTTTTAATTATAGTATGTGTAATATAGAATCTTATACATAATGGTTATTTCGACGGATTTTAAATTCGTGGGGGGTAATGGAGGATTGTTTTAATTGACCCTTTGACCTGCATAGCAACGATGTTGACTGTTTTGTGTAAATGAATGACCAATATATATACTTTCATGTTTCTTAAGTTTTTATAACATGACCATGTTGGATATCATTCACAGGTGCAGTGTATATTGTAAATGGCACATCTAGTATTATCTGGTAAACGTCATGATATTATAATAATGTAGAATTGATTATTGTCGAACGCTGGACGACTTCCCGGCCTTTTTATGACGTCATCCTGAAAAAAACATGGCTTGTAAGAATAATCATACAATTTTGTTAAAACAAAATGACATATTCAGCTAATGAAAATATTGTAACTGTATTGCTAGATCAAATGACACACTTATGAATAGAATAGAATAGAATAGAATAGAATAGAATAGAATAGTTTCTACTGTAATTATTTTTCACAACTCATCGAAGAACGTTGCTAGTTTACAATTGTTTTACTCACAATCATTGCATATTACCAGTTATATGTGCGTCTGGATAATTATATTACCAAGTGAGTGAATATTCAATGATTCATTCAAAGAGTTGGTGTTGAAAGGTACAGCTAATAAAGCAGATTTGCCCAGTTGTCGCCAGTGTCAACCCACCTCCAAAAAAGGCTACGGTCGCTAAAATAAAGAATTGGGACAATACATGACACATACAACACATTGCAGGTTAACTGATTTATTGTAGTTTTGCGTTGATATATACTTAAAATTGTATTAAGTTGATTTGATCGAAATAATGTCGACAGTTAACCAATAAAGGTTATTATTACGTGAACGGAATATTGATACAGCCAAAAATATAAGGTCACACTGACCTATTTGATTAGTTTTAGATCTAGAGTGTGTTATCAGTGTAAATGTGATAAGCGTATTTAATATGTTGTTTTATTTACATATATCTTTGTATCGGTTCGAGCTTTGTTACCAAACGCTTCAGCGTGGTATTAAGATTTTGTTTTCAGGCTTGGGTGGTACCAAGGTGGAAAATGGTTGCACATATGGGGGGGGGGGTAATTCCTGGAATTGCAATAGAGAGGGTTCAGGCCGAAATACATATATACAGTGTTTCCATGTTTCGTCTGATATTTCTGTGGTATTCTGCTGCTGTAAATAATGCAAGATTTGTTCCGAAATTCAGTGTGTTGTGTGCACTCCAGGGTTATTCGTTTTTTGCTCAAAACACCCCTATTTTTTAATGGCAGAGTCGAATAGTTTCACTCCCACTGGGAAATCTGCATTGTTACTTGAATGAGAGCTAACTAAACACATTTTCCAGACCGGCGAAAGTGTATGCAACAGCCAATTTTAACAGCCTGTCACGTGATTTTAGTCTGAATGTCAACATCAAAAGAGGCTAATCCATTTACGCAGGTGTAACTGGGAATAGAATATGTGAGGGATTGTATCAACAGAGATGTGTATAATGAAAAGTAACATCTATCCTTCTTTTGCATCGCTGAGCATTTCTGTTTTAGTATACTGGTTTGAAAATGTTGAATTTGCATGATTTGCAATGTGTTTTTTTTACTGAAACTCCCCTATTGATCGAATCCCGGGTTTGAAAGAGAATGGCACACCACGTGGTTCGTTTGAATACAATGGTGAAGGCACGCAAGCATGACTTACGTTGTCAGCAGTAGTCGCTGAGCTTCACGCTACAACTTCACTTGTGATGTTGCTTGTTAGCCGTGGATTGAATTAATCTTGATTACCGGTTAAAATGTTGCTTATTTGGCGTTGGTGATCTTTATTTGGAACTGGGTAACGTCGCCAGCAGAAACCTCCTGGGATTTTGATGTTGATGGTTGCGCCTCCATGGCACTCGCTAATTGTACTGCGAGTGGATCTTTCAAGAGCCCTTCGGGGTTTATAAAATTCATTCAACATACATAAAGTTCTCTCAATCGTAGTAGTCCATGTGATGTACACCTAATATGCCAAACATGTTGCTGAACGATTTTGCCAATGAAAACAAGCCGGTTGGCGATCCACTCCACTAAAAAAAAACTAGCAATATGTTTTCGGCTGTTGCCATGGTAGGACATGAACGTGAAGCTAACGTCGGTTTATAACTAAAACCGGGCACCGTATACAAAGTTTGCAAAAAAACATTCAGTCCTTAGAAGTCATTTTATTTTATTGCTAGGACGTATGCTGTTGTTAGGGATTGGTCAGTTACTTCGGCCTGGGGGTGGATCAGTAGGGGGGTTACCCTGTTTTTGATTTTGCGAATGGGGGGGTCACCCTGTTTTCCACAATTCACACACGCGCTTATGCATATATTTTTTTAAATTTTATTTCAGAACAATAGATTAAAAAGTTAATCGTACAAATGTGTTCTTAATAATAACTATTACCCATATTGCCTATAAATTTGTTGATGCAAAAAATGTTATAGGCTAAATATTTTGGGGTTGAAGTTGACAAATAACTAACAGATTATGCAATGCGACAGAGCCCCATGCAATTGTACAGTTAAGTTTTGAACACATCCCAAGTCCATGTGATATCAGATTATTTTATTTAAAGTCTGAAGTCACCATTGTATAAGATATTTACTGGATTTATCCAATTGTAGCTGGAGACGGAAAAACACAGCAATTAGTACAAAGAGCAGTGACAGTTTTTGTTCAGCAAATCAAAAAAGTTAAATGGATTCATGTATATAAATAAATATTTTTTTGTTTTTTTAACTTTTAAATATGCATATTTGGCTCTGTAAAATACCAAAATCCAACACAAATTTATACAAAAATCAAAGTGTCTTTTGTTTTCATAAGCACAGACTGTGCTTCAGGTGTAAAGCTTTCCTGGTCTATAAGATATGAAAGATATATTAAATCCAAATTAGTTTTCAAACCGCCTAGATTGAAATCCTCTTTTCCTATCTTATAAGTGCGTTTATCAAGTGAGTACTCCACAGCTTTGCTTTTATTTACTATCTTTAGCAACATAGATTTCCCTACTTCCTGCAGCCTTTTCTGTAGTCGTTTTTTGGCTTTATGCTTCCCCTCCCCTCCTAAGGTGACTGGTCTTTTAAATGCAAACACTAAAAATTACGGCAAACCACGATATTTTCAATGCACATCATACATTTTGTAATCATGTCAGAGCCAAAACTGTTAATGTTTCTTTGTTTTTCGGGGGGGGGGGGTCAGCATGTTTTAAAATATAATGTTAGGGGGTCGCCCACTTTTTGTTGCTGATATGGGTGGGTCAACTGACATTTACAGCTGACAAAATGGAATCTGCCGACCCCCCCCCCAGGCCAGAGTAACTGAACAATCCCTTAAATTTATTATTTCCAACCGATAGTATTTTCTAGATTGCAGGCAGCATTTACAGTTCATTCAAAGTTCAAAGTTGCGTCGGGATTACGTTGATACAGTGTAACAATGTCGGCGTCGGTGATCTCTTACCGGTGTGCAACGTAGCCAAAATAAAAGGCATGAATACAAGACTAGTGGGAGGTAATAAATTTGGGGTCGAAAGTATTCAAAAAACAGTTTTTGGCTGTTGCCATGGTAGCTGTGGACCAGGATTGTTTTGCCAATTAGTGACGGTACGACCTGCCTGTCAATTATAAACAAAATTAGCCAAGCCAAAAAAAATCTCAGTAAATTGTTGGCCACACTCAAGCGGATTAGAATGAGCTACGTCCATGCTTTTTAATCATAGAAATGTAGGGTGTGATACATTTGGCGTGAACGTATTAAAAAATTCAGTTGTTGGCTGTTTCCATGATAACGGTGGTCATAATTTGTTTTCAGATTTTACCAATAGTAACTTTGTGCCCACACTCAAGCTGAGCAAAATGAGCTATGTCTGAGGTTGTTGTATCCAAAATTTGTAGGAGATACATTTCCTGATAACTAGGGTGAAGGTGTGACCTACCTGCTAAGTTTGAGCGAAATCGGCCAAGCCAAACAAATCACAGAAGAATTAATACGTGAAAACACTAGAAATCACACACACAGATACACAAAATTAAAGTGATTTTAAGGGCAATCCAAGTGGAGCGAATCGCCAATACCATGTTCATTTGCATATTGACCGTGAAAATACCAAAAACATCATTGCATGGGTGATATGCAAATTAGTTTTAGTCAAAATAAGTTACTGCTTAGAAGTACCATTACTGTTGTTCAAATTTTATTTCACTCGGCAAATATATTCATGTACCCAAACGTAAAGTATCGTACTTCTAAATATTGTTTATTTCTGCTATGTTTCGAAAAACGCTACTCTTGAACGGACTACTTTATTCGCTCTCAGACCTCATTTGCATATGGGGTGTGGAAGTACCGATTTTGATTTCAGGGACGAATCAAAATAAACTGCAGTATATATGTAATAATGTGGAATACTTCCTTTCACTGTGAACATTTTCCCGCTAAAATAAATTCCAGTGAAAATGCCATTTCCCTCATACTCTATTGAGACTTGACACAGCACAGTGAAAATTTGATTCACACCGTATGCTTGAAAACTTTTCATCGAAAATAAATTAAGTGAAATTCTGTGTGATTTCATGAGAGTTGAAAATGAGAAAATTATATGACACCCAACCCTACCACTCTATACACAATGTAACCACACCTCAAATACATCCTTTCACCAGTGTATTCTATTTGAATTCAGGAGAAATTTAAATAAACAAATTATATGACAACGAACTTAATTATAATTTCAACCTCTAGTTCAGCACTGATTAAATAAACTACCTCGTCTTTATGCCAACTTGAAGTTATTCAATGCCTACACCAGTGACTTCAAAATCTATGTTTCAATTCCAGGAATTTCACTTGCTATTAATTGTATGGGAGTGCCAGTCTTTTATTTTCTATTGTAATGTCAATTTCTTGTGATTTCTCGGAAAATGAAGCTGTAACCACAGACCACAGTGCTGCAACTAAATCCTGGTATAAGCACCGGTTAGGCAGTCTTGAACTATGCATGTGAAGCCAGCTGAGAGGTATATCTAATCCTATAGATTTCTCATTGTTTGGTAACTATTTGCTGCAAATGCAAAAATCATGAACAGTGTAGACATCGCAAAAAATATTAGGAACTTTGTGATGTCGGTATTTAAATTAAGGTTAGTGATGTATTTCAAATAAATAATAATTATTTTTAAACGAAAATGCGCTGCATCCACGATGTATATCTATGCTCAAAGAAATTTCACTTGAATGGTGACATAAAAAAACACGTGCGTGGAATATCAAAGTTCGAAGATAATACATTTGTTAAATTGAATAGCAGATTCATACATTCATCATGACATACATAATGGCACGGCTTATATATGTGGTAGAACAAAATTCCGAGTTCAGTATTCAAATTGAATCAATTAGTCGCGTGAATCCAGGACCGGAATCCCAGACCAGGAATATTATACTAGTTACCGGCCCCCGACTTGCCTTTCATAACAGCCTCGATACGCGATGTTGCTATGCTAATACTACGTTCCCACGGCAGTATTCTGTCGGAGCTGAACTACTGCTCATTCCACCGATCAACAGGAGATTATCTCCAATCCGTTCATTATATGGTCAAACTCAATATTGATACTGGCCTTAATTTTAGTGTTACATGCATTATGTGAGTAAAATAACTACGAAGGTACAACGTTTATCTGTTTTTGTTTTGTTTTGTGTTTCATTCATGCTTTTTTATTTATTTTCAAACTCCCAGTCATAGAAATAATAGGATCACTTGTTTGTAATCGTACTGGTTGTAAATATTAGTTTTTAACACGATACACACGATTTTGTATGTTTACCATGTGTGGGTATTTGCATTTTTTTCACATTGAACTAGATTTTGTGTGCAATGGTGAATGTCGGCCAGGTAGAGGTTCTAACGGTTTCAAATTACAGTATTTGTGATATCATAGTATATAGTATGACATT